>NC_142045.1:8271029-9703529 GCF_982192425.1 Myodes glareolus
TGGCTTTTCTGTCAACTTGACACAAGCTAGAGCTATCTGAGAAGAGAAAGCCTCAGTTGAGAAAATGCCTCCATAAGATTAGCCTGTAAGCAAGTAGGTTATGGTGTTTTCTTAATTTGTTGATTGGCGTGGGAGTGTCTGGTTCACTCTGGGTGGTGCCAAGCCTGAGGAAGTGGTCATCGATTGTTTTAAGAAAAGTTGAGGAGCAAGCTAGTAAACAGCCCTCCTCCTCCTCCTCCTCCTCCTCCTCCTCCTCCTCCTCCTCCTCTGCTTCAGGCGGGCCTCCAGACTCCTGCCCTGGATCATTTGAGATGTGGAAGTGAAAGTCAGATATACCCTTTCCTATCCAAGTCACTTTTGGTCATGGTGTTTTATCCAAACAATAGAAACCCTAAGACAATGAAGGAAGGCTCATTTCCACCGTTTATTCTAAAGTTTTTACTCAACACTGACAACATTCCCTCTAGGCAAGGAGTGTGAGGTCTGCATTGGATTACAACGCTCCTTGACGCTGGATGTCTGGCTACAGGCTCCGCTTACCGTCATTGCTGGTCCCTGTGATGACAAAGGCAAATTGGATGGAATGGCAGCCATTATCTTTTGCTGCTGATGAGAATGCAAAATAATACTATTTTGGAAAAGGGTTATTTCTGTTTTCAGTTTCTTCCAGAACTATGAATCACCCATTATTTTCCTTGGGATCTACTTAAAGTAGTGCAAAATTACTCTGTGTGAAAGCACATGCATAGAAGTCTTCCAGCAGATTTGAAAGTACCAAATGGGGTCAACAGGTAAGCGAAT
The DNA here is from genome assembly GCF_982192425.1 of Myodes glareolus. Taxonomy (NCBI): domain Eukaryota; kingdom Metazoa; phylum Chordata; class Mammalia; order Rodentia; family Cricetidae; genus Myodes; species Myodes glareolus. The sequence continues at coordinate 8,271,831 of NC_142045.1, forward strand.
AGAGAGTCCTTCGGTGTATCTAGATGTTGGAGTACTACTGCTTACTAAAACTAACTGTTGGCATGCCATGGAAAGACGTGGAAGGATGCTAAATGAGCCTTACCTTAGTAAGGCTCTCTCTCCCTTAGGAGAATGCCCTTCTAGAATGCGCACATCACAGCGGAGACAGGAAACAGTCGGCAGTTATCTAAGAGAGGAGCGAAGAGGCAGCTTGCAGAGGTGTTTCAGTGCAGCGAACTGCATCCTATGATACTCGAATGGTGGATATGTCCCGAGGCAGAGTAAGAAGACGGGACCGGGAGGCTTAGAGGACATAGCTGTAACCCCCGAATCTGCTGTTTCCATCTCAGTACAGGTCGCGGGTGCCTCCGTACCTTACACAAGTTTGGGCAAAGGCCTGGAGATTGAGCAAAAGACACACACACAAGAGATCCAGGTCATTCGACAAGAGATCACCGAATGCCACTTTATTCAGCTTAATGCCAAGCTAATACACCTTGGTCCCAGTAAAGGAATTCCCTCCCAGTCATAGGGGAAACTGGCGTGTAGGGGAACTGGCACCGTAGGGATTCCTCCCCAGACAGTGGGTGGAGAGCAGCAACAGCAACCAAGAGAGACAGGAATTCTCCCAGGCAGGTGGGAAATTACCATACCAAAGATGAACAGTGCCCTACAGCTAAATCACCAGGCTACAGTGAGCACAGGAATTAACAGGAAGCTTTAGCTGGCTGACCAAAACTGTCCTCAGAGACGCACCCCAGGGAGTAAGGGGAGACAGGGCCCTACACATGGGTCTGACTTCAACCCCTTGCTAAGTCAAGAGTTTTCACAGAGAAGGCTGCAGACTGCCCTTCACAAAAATTATATTCCCTTCCTTAAATTATCACAAATTAGTATTAAGATTAGTAAACCATCCTTGGAATAAGGATGGGTCTTTATCTCTTTGCCCAACCTTTATGTACAATTGCTTGGGGACCAGTGAGATGGCCCAGGAGATGGCCATTCTCAAAGCACAAAGCTGGTAACTTCTGTTGGATCCCTGGACTCCCATATAGGTGGAAGAAGAGAAACAGCACCAGAAGGCTCTCCTGCCCTCTACATACATGCTGTAGCGTGTGCACACCCTCTGGACCCACACACTGATAAGCACTTTGAAAGTTTCATTTCCAATCATACCTTTGCCTTAATCACATTTCTACCCACACGTGAGCTTGCCCGGTACCTTCATAAACCACTTTGTAATTCCATGCCTGTATTAGAGAGTTCTTTCGGGAGGAAATTAGCTAAGTGATGCACATTTCATTTCTCTTCTCTCACTCCTGGAATTTTCCTTTTTTAAGCAATTAACTTAAAAGCTCTGTGTCCGCAGATCAAGCCTTTCAATGGGTTTTCTCCTAACACCTATATTTGCCTCTCAAGTGCATCCATGCTTTTGTGTTTCACCGATAGACTTGTTATCTATGCTTTACTCTGACGTGTCCTGAGATTCTCTTCAGTGTTGTTCAGAATCCTAGCTACACCTGAACAGAACCCTGGGAGTTGCTCAGGGCAATTTCTCAGGCTTCTCTACCAAATCTTTGTGCACTTTCCCTGCTGATAGTGACATATGCCTTTGCATATTGGTCTTCTAGACCCACAAAATATACAGCATTAAGAACAAATCTACATCAGCTCTGTGGTGGTGCATGTGTTTAATCCTAGTACTCAGGGCCAGGGGTGCAGAGGTAGGCAGACCCCTGAGTTAGGGGCCCACTTGGTCTAGAGAGCCAGTTTCAGGACAGTCATGGCTACCTACAGAAACTCTGCCTTGAAAATGCAAAGGCAAACAAACAAGAAAGAATAAACCTAAAAACAAAATTAGCACTGAGCCCAGAATGATCATGATGCACCAACTGTATCCAATGATGTGCAGTCTTCTGATGGAGCTCTTCCTGGTGGTGAGGCTGGGCCTGTGGAGGCAAGTGAAATATGGAACCTCTCTACACCTTCCCTCCAATTGCTTGTGAACCAGTCTAAACTATTCTCAAAAATAAACTATGTTTAAATATATATATATATATATTTATTTGTATGAGCATTTGCCTGATATATATTATGTGGACCATTTGTGTGCCTGGTACCCACAGAGTCCCCAGAAAAGTGCCCTGGAGCTGCTGGAACAGGAGTTGAAGGTAGGCGTTAGTAGTGTGGATACTGGAAATTCAGCTTAGGTCCTCTGTAAGAGAAGAAACCACCCCTAACTGCAGCGCCATCTATAAAGCCCCTACATTCTGCTTTAAAGTTAGGCTTGCTCTGAAGGGCATGATCAAGCTTGCTAAGCATGAGACTTAGTCTCTAATTCTCATTGTATTTAGTGTTGCTTAGAGTCTTACAGAAAAATAACAGCCACAGCAGGACTGAAATGTCTACAGTTCTAGCGACCTGAGTCTATTTTTTTGTGAGATTATGGTGTATGAGATTATGGTGTATGTCAAGGTTCTGGAAATTTTGACTTTAACCTGGTTATGGAATCCACATTCTGGAGCCGATTGCTAGTTGAAATTTGAAACATAAACTCTCCAGTCACAAAGAGTAAATGTTTCCATTTTAGCTTGATTTACGTTTATAGTTTTAATGAATTCCATTTGCGCTTTCTCATTCATGCATTCAAATCATCTATCAGAGTGATAGAGAAAAGTCCAGGCAGCTAAAAGAACAGAACAGTAGGAAATTGTGTAGCTCCCCTTCTTAGTTCATCCCCAAAGCAAAAAAGCATACATTATTTTAATTAAATGTTCTATTTGAGTTAATTATAGCATCACATGATGCTTTAGAATACAAAACAATAAATCTGGGAACAATTTGCTTTTCCTCAATGATACCATTTTAAATGACTGCTTTATACAAAAGAGTTGCACCGGAAGGTCAGTACTAAAGCCAGCAACCTCACCCAGACTTCGTCTTATGTGTGTGTGCCTGTGCGCCTAATTCTAGCAAAATTTTGTCATAAGTGTCCATTTCTTCAAGGATCACTATATTCAAGACACGGAATAGTTTCTTACGACGAAAACCTCATTAGATCCCAGTCCTCTCCATCTGCCGCCTTCTTCCCTTGCTCAATCCTTGGCAACCATTAGGAGAGAGAGAGTTTTTGTTTTTGTTTTGTACCTCAGTAGCCATCTTGTCACCAGTTTCTCAAGATTCCATCTGTCTGTCTGGTCGTTCCGAGATCTCTTGAAAGAATTTGAGCTGATGCACCGATGTGTGGCAGAAAGACAGAATTTGTTCCTGAAGGGTAGCAGAAAGCACATTCTGATAGGGTGAGAGGAGACAATGGGCACATATTGATCTCCATTCTAGGCAAGCTTCCTGCTACTTTATGAAGTCTCTAGGACAAGGGGTTTTTCCCAGGGGGCTTTGTACTCTCCAGGTATCAGCAGGCCTGTTTTTGACTCCACAAAGGGAGCAGCGATGAATCTTTAGTCTCTGAACGCCTCCTGCTGCAAAGCAATCCCACAAGGTTTAGCCTCAGGCAGTTTAAGACAGTTTAGGATAGTTATCCCCTGGTTACCTTTGGAGTAGTTCAGGAATATTTCCTTATTCAGGGCTGTAGACATGGCTCAGGATCGGTGGAATTCCCCTCTGTATGCTATGAATATGTTTTATTACCATTGGTTAATAAGGAAGCTGCTTAGTCCTATGACCATGCAGAACAGAGCAAGGCAGGAATTCCAAGAAGAGATAGAGTAGGAAAAGAAGGCAGAGTCAGGGAGATGCCATGTAACCCCTGAAGGAGAAAGATGACTGCCCTCCGGTAAACCACGAACCTCATGGTAAAGTATAAAATAATAGGAATGAGTTAATTTAAGGTGTTAGAGTTAGTTAATAAGAAGCCTAAGCTATTGACCAAGCAGTTTTATAATTAATATAATTTCTGTCTGGATGGCTGGGAAACGAACAAGTAGTCTCTGCCTACAGTTCTGTGCTGAGAAGTAATTCAAATTCCTCTGTTCTAGTCACTGTTTTTATAAGAAGTTGAAGCCCAGCATCCGACAAGCTTGCTAGCATCTAATTAACTATATAAAATTTCAGAAAAATTAATAAGTAGGCTTATTACTGGGCACTTGGGTGCCTACCCAGCATGCATAATTTATTTAAGATCCATTCACACAGGCCCATCTCCTTTACTTTTTGTTCTCATTGAGTAATGTCCTTGGCAAGAATGTTTTAAAAAAAATCACCCAATGAATTGTTTCTATGCTATTTCCAATTTTGGATTAATAGTAGCATATATTATTGTATATAATTTCCTAGCATAAATTTATCAGGAGAAAATTCTTAGATCGTGTGCAAAGTTCGAGGTTGGTTTTATAAAACACTGCCTGTCTTAGTTAGGGTTACTAGTGCTGTAATGAAAAACCACAACAAAAAGCAAACTGGGGAGGATACAGTTTCTTAGGCTCATACTTGCACATTGCCATTCGGTGTTGGAGAACGGACAGACACTCTAAAAAGGCCGAAGTCTGAAGGCAGGAGCCAGTGCACAGACCCTGGAAGTGTGCTGTTTACTGGCTTGCTCAGTCTGCTTTCTTTAGAACCCAGGACCACCAGCCCAGGTATGACACCACCCACAGTGGACTGGGCCCTTCCTACCAATCACTAATTTTAAAAATTCCCTACAGTCAGATCTTTTGGAGACGTTGTCTCAGTTGAAGCTCCCTCCTTTCAGATAACTCTAGTTTGTGTCGAGTTGACATAAAACTAGTCGGGATACTACCAAACATCTTTCTCAGAGAATCTGTACTGCTTTTTGTTACTGTGAGTGACATATGGATATATTACTGATGGTAAGAAATGGAGACAGACTCTGGGTGGTGGTGGTGCACGCCTTTAATCCCAGCACTCGGGAGGCAGAGGCAGGTGGATCTCTGTGAGTTCAAGGCCAGCCTGGTCTACAAGAACTAGTTCCAGGACAGGCTCCAAAGCTGCAGAGAAATCCTTTCTTGAAAATAAAAAATAAAAAGAAAGGAAAGGAAAAGAAGGAAGGAAGGAAGGGAGGAAGGAAGGAAGGAAGGAAGGAAGGAAGGAAGGAAGGAAGGAAGGAAAAGAAATGGAGACAAAAACAAGAGACAGCTGGTCATACTGCATCCTGAGTCAGGAAGCACCGGGTTATGGATACTGATACCCCATTACCTCAGTTTGGGACCCCAGTTTGGATGGTGCTACCTCAGGGAATTTTAGCCCTCAGCTAGTCCTCTCTACATATTCCCTCATAGACTTAGCCACAGTTTTATTTCACCAATTATCTGAGTATTTTCTGATCTAATCAAGTTGTCAATAAAATTTAAACAGCATGATGAGCAGTTTAGTTTCTTCCTATTCCCACCAGTATGTGGTGTCATTGTCAGCTGATGTGGTCAGCTAGATGTAGGGCTAACGGTGAAAGATACCAGGCAACGCGGTTCATGTGCTTCTTTACAGTTCCTACATGTTCTTCAAAGCTCGTGTTTCCTAGGTGAATGGTTTGCTTTTGTTCTTTTGGGTTTTAGTACAAGCATGTGGAGACTGGAGGGCAGCTTCAAGTGTCCCTTCCTCAGGCGTTATCTATCCCTTGAATCAGAGGCTCTCATCTGCCTGGAGCTCACCAACTGACTAGGCGTGGCCATAGAGCCCCAGGACTCCACCGTTTGCACCAAGTGCTGAGAGAGTCACCATACTTAGTGTCTTACAGGTTTGGGGGTCAAGCACGTCGTGCTTACATAGCAGCCATGGTACTGACAGTCACATCTGCAACCTGTGGCACTTCATTTTTTTTTAGTATATTTTATAGGTCAAAAGTTTTTCTTTTTAACAAAATTTACTTTATTAGCTTTTCCTTGGATCATGTTTTTTATGCAAATACTATGAACTCCTTTTTGTGGTGTCAAAAACTTTTGCCTGTATTGATCTTACAACTTTTTAAAACATCTATTTTTGCTCTCTCTCTCTCTTTCTCTCTCTGTTTCTGTGTGTGTGTGTGTGTGTGTGTGCACATGCATGCGTGTGTGCGCATATGTGCTCTGTCTCACACACACATGAATATGGGCGCTCAAGCGCCATGGTACCTGTGTGGAGATCAGAGGACATCACGCAGGAGTTCTGCCCTTCTACTGTGTGGGTCCTGCAGATTGAGCTCAGGGTGTCAGGTTGACAGCAGGCTTGTCTCCCTGCTGAGCCATTTCAGTGAACCCTATATTTGTTTCTGAAAGTTTGATAACTTGGTGTTTAATTCCATGACCTATTGAAAGCTAATTATTTCAGAGTCCATAAGCTTACGTTGAGGTTCCTAACAATGCCAGGGTGTGTCAAACTACCCCAGTGTCATCTACTAAACATAATATATTTTGTTGAATTGAGTTGTAGCTTCGTCAAGACCTTTGGCGATTTTCCTGGGTTCTCAATTCTGCTGCAGTGACCTATCTATCTGCTGTTCATACCGTGTATACTATCACAGTCACTGCCATAGATGACTTTTGGTTTTACAAGGCTCAAGAGCACAAATTTCCTATTATTTTGCCCTAAAATAATATGGAAACTATCTCTTTTTTTAAAAAAAATGACAATTTCATAAACCTTTTTATTTTTCTTAGGGAACAGGGTTTGTTGATTGTAGACAAAGGGGAAGGAAGAACTTCAGATTTCCAGGGTGTGGAGTTGTTTCACTTAGTGTCTGGAGGAGAGTCCTGCCACTCCCTCCCCATTGCTGTCTGCCTCTTTGGTACTTTCATTTACTCTCAGGGTTATTTGGTCCATCTTACAAAAGAGAGGACTGATGCTCTCTGGCATCCACTGAATGTGTAGGACCAAAGCGTTGCTAGTCCAGCATGGCCCCGCTGTTCACACGTTTATCCCCTTTGCAATTCTGCTTATGCTAACTCAGTTTAGTGTCATGCACACCATGAAGCTTCAAATTCACTTGAAAGATTTTTGCAAATCTAGATTCCTGCCAAAGGAATCATTAAGAGGACTGTGAGTTTATATTAAAAGCCATAAACTATTTATATTTGCATACGGTGCCTCTTTCCCAATGCTTAAAATTAGTGGATTGGTACAGTGTTTAAATAAGAAAGTAGTAGAAGTACCCCCCCTCTGTGTGTGTGTGTGTGTGTGTGTGTGTGTGTGTGTATGTGTGTGTAGTCTCTGAATCTCATATCCTGAATCCTAAAATCTGAGGAGTTCTTAAAAAGCAAAGATATCTTTGCATAACTCATTTGATGACAAAACTCATTTTGAACTGACATAAAATTAACTATGCTTTTTATGTGAAATAAATGACAATTGATTTCGCCATGGATCAGTGGCCCAAAGTAAGCGTGTTGGTGCCATTTGCATGTAGTAAATATCTGAGGGTTTATATGGACTGTCCACTTGACAGAATCTGAAATCATATAGAAGATAATTCTCTGGACATGACTTCAAGAGATTTATTCAGATAAATTAATTGAGGTGGAAAGATTCACCCTAAATGTGAGGAGCCCCATTTCCTGAGCTGGAGTCCTAGGCTGAATGAAAAGAAGAAAGTGAGCTGAACACAAGAATTCTTCCTTTGATTCGTGCCTGCGGATGAAATGTGGCCAGCAGCCTCAAGCTCTGCCACCATGGCTTCCCTTCCGTGACAGACTGTGCCCTCAAACTGTAATGCCCCCAGTTCTGTCACCATGGCTTCCTCCCTTCCATGATGGACTGCACCCTCAAACATTTATAGATTCAAAAGGTGAATAACCCCTTTCTAAGTAGCTTTTGTCATATTTTTCATAACAACAGGAAAAGTAATGAACTACACCATCTTTCTAAAATTGTGCATTATAATTTATATATATATATATATACACTGCATTATAAATAATAAATAATCTATAAAGTATGTATTATCTGGAAACACATTTACTCTCAAAGGATTGCAATTGCAAATCTGCATTTCTGTATTCAGGTGGAGTTGGTGCAATAACAGAAAGTGAAATACTGGGGAAGATTACTGTTTCAGACGCAGTGCCAGGGACAGTCCCTCTGGGGAGGGTCCCCTCAGCTACAGAGACTTTCAGGGTAGTACGCTGGGTAAAGGAACAAGGTTCACTGGCATCAAGATTCCCAGGAAGTGACAAAGAGCAAGAATGCCTCCAGGTTAGAAGTGAAGCAAGCCAAGTGTGGAACAGTAGGAAGGTGATGTTGCCTTGTGGCCAGACCCTTAACCTTAATCAAAGAGCCACATTCCACGGGGTTCCTATTCTGTCTCTACTGATGACCAGTGCTTCTTAACGATATCTCCATCTGAGTTGTAATCTATCAAACAGTTGAGTTTCGCAACCAAATAGTTGCCATCTTTTATACCTCAGCTTTTATGGGGACAATAAGCAAAGCCTTCCTGTGTGGCCATAAAGTAAGGAGCTAGTGAGGTTTACATGTGAATTAGAATGTATGAAATAACACTTTATACAAGATTTGAAATCCTTGACACGGCAGAAAATAATAAAGGGTCCTAATAAGAAATTATAAATCAAAGAACATGCTTCAGATATATCAAAGTTGTTATTCAAAAGTATTGAGTTAGCCTTTTCTTTTTATTAAATCATTTTGTTGGCTGCTTTCTTAGGGAAGGCAGATTTTTGCTAAATCAATTACCTTTGCTCGGTGCTACTTTGAATCAATGAACCAGCTGCATTTGATGGAATATTCAGACTACAGAGGGCTATCTCTAGCAACTTGTAAAATGAGCCTTCAGGGAAGAGGTATACAATGTTATTTAAAATGGAATCTAGGTGGATTGAGCACCAAAGGATCCAAATCATTTAAAATTTAGTTTGGGCAACAGAATGAACTATTGACTGCCAAGGAAAATGCTCTCTGATATGATAGTTCAAAGACCTCTTCGTCCCCCAGTTTGTTGCATATTTGGCCCAGTGTATACATAAGAGTAGGATTATTTTAATAGAAAAATAAATGGATTTTTGTAGGGCCAATGGCATTTGGCTTTAGTAAATGAATGAGCCAGAAAGCTCCATTTGCATATTGGTCCTCTGGTTACTTCCAAGTGCTTTTGGGGAACCTCATGTGTGGTCACTGCTAGCCCCAGGACTTCCAGTGCCCTCAGTGCTCTGTGGGGCTGTGCTTGCCCTTGATTTTGCCCTCTGAGGGGTGAGGTGGTCAGGGAGTTTTGTTCTCTGGAGGCCAGAGCCGAGGGTCCTGCTGTTATTAACATCTTCTCTCCAGAGTCTACCTTAGCATTCCCTTAAGGCCAAGTCTTCTTTAGCTGTCACTGAGACAGCAGACATCCTTGTATGAGAGTGAATTGGTTCATGTTTCTTGTGACATTTACACATGATAGAAATACCTTTTGGACAGCCAGAGTCTTACAGAGTCTTGTGATCAAGTGTGTTTTCATTTTACCCTTGAAGACACCTTTTACCTTTTATTATAAATAGATACTGAGTTTATGAAGTTTCTAGGGTTACCATGATAAAGTATTAACAACTGTGGGAGATTAAACAGCAGAAATTAGTTGCTTTCCCCCACAGTTCTGAAGTCCAAGAGCTAAAATCCCTGTGGCTTACAGTTGGATTTTCTTCATGATCACTAAGAATCTCTCACTTCTCTCTCTTTCTCTCTCTCTCCCTCTCTCTCTCTCTTTCTCTCTCATGTGTGTCTGTGTGTTTTCTCACATTCTTAGAAGAAAAAGTCATAACAGGCCTGGACCGCCCTTAATTACTTAGTTTCATCTTCCGTGTGTCAATACTCCACCAGCATGGTGTGAAGATCCCATCAGGAATGCAAGCATCCGAGCAAGCAGCAGCCATGGGAAGAATTAGATCCTCCTGAAAACACACTACCAGAATAGGAGAAGACAGACAAAGTCCAGACAGCATACCCTCTTTTGCCTCAGTTACCTGTGGAGAGCGATGCCCAGAGAACAAATATGCTCTTAAGCCCTGACATTATTTAGTGGATAATTGAAAAAAGTAAAATAGGAGTTTTTACCAGACATCAACAGCACACCAAAGCATTCCCAACCCATCTCAGTTCATAACAAAAGTAGTCAATTAATGCTCTCCGCCCCCCCCCCCACCAAATAGTTCTAGGAATGCTGGCACCAGTTACATACAAAGGCCTTACTGGTAAACTGCCGATTGGATTTTTAATCACGAAAGATTTATATAAAAGATACTGGAAACTGCTTTCTTTAATTATCCCATTTCTTGCCCAGGCTGCCTCCCTCCTGGAGCTGATGCCTTGAGTACATTCCTTGTCATTTTCTGATTGTTCTTCATTTTTGTCAGCTCTCTGGGGAGCCGTGCATAATAGCTTACAACAGCCTGCAGCGAGATGTGCTTTTCTTGTGGATTCCTGCCTTAGATGGCAACCGTTCCCTATTAGTACTGAGGATTCATTTCAAACATGCTAATTTTGTCATTTCCCTGATGAGGCAGTGTTTTTTCAACTCTCACAACGATTATAAAAACAAAAGCTATATCTGAGAATCCTCTTAGCCCTCTACCATCTGGGGTGGTTTCTATTCCATATGAGATCAGGAAACATTTCCTGTAATTTCTAATGGCAATTAACTACTGTTGCTATGGTTAGATACTTATCCTTCACAGGTCTGTATTATTATGTATTACTATGTATTATATTGCTGTATAACCTGTGGTATTACTGGAATGACCAGACTGTAATGGAATCTGGAAGAAGGTGTGATGCCCAGTAAGAGTAAGTGAGGTGGTTGGAGACATGCTTTCTCACTTACTGTTCTATTGCTGCTAAGAAACACCGTGACCTCTGCCCATCTCCTGTAACCAGACTGACAACTACCCCAATGGTCACCAGGGAACCTCATCCTGTAACTGATGGAAGCAAATCCAGACATTCGCTGCCAATCACTAGGCCAACTTCAGGGAATCCTGTTGAAGAGAGGAAGGAAGGATTGTGCAAGTCAGGGGGGACAACGTTATCACGAGGGAATCCACAGAAACATCTAACCTGGGCTCACAGAAGCTCACAGACTCTGGATTAAAAGCCAGGGAGCCTGTGTGGTACCAACCTAGACCCTCTACATGTATGTGACAGTTATGTAGCTTGATCTACTTGTCAGCCTCCTAGTGGTAATAGCAGGGTCTGTTCCGAAGGCTTTGACCAGCTTCCAGGAACCTATTCCTCATACTGAGATGCCTTGCCCAGCCTTAATACAAGGGGAGGAGCTTGGTCCTCCCTCAGATACGCCAAAAAGAAACACCTATTAAAAATAAAATTATTAAAGCAAGCAAACAAACAAACAGAAAACACCATGACCAATAAGCCTTATAAAAGAAGGTGTTTAACTGGGGGTTTGCTTACAGTTTCATCCAACAAACTAAAACAATTCTTTATAAGTCTAAACAACCCTTTTTAAAATAAAAAATGACATAATATATTAATATTTGGGTCCTCCCTCCATTTTCTCCCAACTCCTCCCACTTCCTCACTGGCCCAGCTCATGCATTCTTTCTCTCATTCTTAAGAAAACAAACAGATAAATACAAAGAAAACAAACCATCACCACCACCACCACCACCACAAAAACACAACAAAAACGACAAACACACACAACTAAAAACACAAAATCTGAAACCATTACATACAAGCAAAATATCCATGAGATTTAAGAGAGCCCTAATCAAACAACATGAGACAAAAAATCTACAAATGAAAAACAGTACTGTTTGTTGGTGTTGGCCATTGACTGTTGGTCGTGGACTTTAAGTGTAATTCATATTTACAATGAGATGCCATTGGAGAAAAATGGCTCTTCCTTTGCAAACTATGATCAATTGGCGATAACTTCATGGTTAAGGAATGAGGGTTTCTGCCCACTTTCCTGGTGTGGCAAGTCCTTCTTTATATGTGCTGCTTTCATTGGTTAATGAATAAAGCTGTTTCGGTCAGGGATTTAGCAGAATAGAACCAGTCAGGAATTCTAAGCAGATAGAGGAGGAAAGAAGGCGGAGTCAGTGAGAGGCCAGGTGGCCACACTGCCCGGGAACTTTACCAGTAAACCACAAGCCTCACGGTGATGCACAGATGAATAGAAACGGGTTTATTTAAGTTGTAAGATCTAACTAGAAAGATGCTTAAACTATTGGCCAAGCAGTGATTTAATTAATACAGTTTCTGTGTGGATATTTCTAGTCTGGGTGGCCGGGAAAACGAACAAGGAGCCTCTGACTACACTTTCCCACTCCACACTGGGACTCCATGTGCTTGAATCTCTGCAGGCCCTGTGTGTTGCTGCAACTTCTGTGAGTTCACATGTACCCAACCCTATTGTGCCTAACAGACATGATTTTCTTGGTGTCATCCATCAGTCAACTCTGGGCCCTGGGAATATTTTCCTTTACTCTTCCGAATAGCCCTGAAGGGAGGGATTTGATAAAGACAACCCATTTAGGACTAAGTGTTCCAAAGTCTCGTATTCTCTGCGCATTGTCCCGTTGTGGGGCTCTGTATTAGTTCTCATCTACTGCAGAAGGAAGCTTCCCTTGTTGGGAGTAATATGGTTGCTTGATTCCTTTAGTAGAACAGTAACATTTTGTTTTCTCCTTGGTCCCTGGCCTATCTATCTAGTCTCAGGTTCTTGGCCACACCAGCATTGCCAGGCATGGGTTCCATCTCAGTGAGTAGATTCTAACCCCAATCAGGTAGTGGTTGGCTTTTAACATAATATTTGTGCTACTCTTGGACCAGTGGATCTTGAAAGCAGGTCACTAGTGTAGATCATAGAGTTTTGCAGTTAGGTTGTAGTTAACTTTCTCCTCTGGCAGCATGCAGAGCTCTCCAAGTACCACGAACATAAGGTCTAGGTAGACACCAGCTTGACTTCTGTGTTCAATGAGATGCATAAGTGCTGTCTTTAGCAATAGGAACTTAAGCCTCAGTTTATGGAGAGAGGCTTTGCCAATATATTTGGGGAGTGAAGTTCCATAGTCTTATTTGGCCAACAACTCAATTACTTGTACACCATTCCTGACGCTAGAAGCCTCATTTGGTGGCAAATGAAACGGTTATTTGGTGATTCCATTTAGATTCCTTAACAGAAGTATATATTTTAAGAAGCTTCTCCAGTAGTAGGCTTCCATATGATCCCGCAAATCGTTCTTAGTGTTTGTGGTCCCACCCCATAGCCTTGATACCTTGGCTTTGTCCAGCTTGGATCTCTGCTAATTAGTTCACATAGCTATATAGTTTACAAGTTTATATACTTATATACTTATATATACTTATATACTTATATATAAACTAGACTGCCCAAAGCTATGTTGTAAAAGTTACTCTGGTTCTAGGGGAGCTAGCGCCCTCTTCTGGCCTCTGCACACTGTGCTCACACACACAAACCTACACACACAGAAGTAAACATTTAGAAACAATTAAAACTAAAAATGAAATCTTTCCAAAAAAAAGCCTGTTTTAAGTAAAATTTGAAGTGAATTTTATTTTTAAACATACCAACTTTTATTAACAAGAAAACCATAAAGTATAGAATTCAGAAAATACTATGCAACCCAGCCAGGAAAGCAGATCTGGCCACAGTGCAGAGATAAGATGTAAGTACAAGCCCACATCCCTAACACAAAAGTTGTCACCAATCGATTTAGTTTTCACCAATAGAGTCTCACTGAGTAAACAAAACCCTCTTAAATACCAGGCTTGATGTTCCATAGTAGATGCTGACAACACAAATGAGCTCAATAGTAGCTTTGGGGGGTTGGTTTTGCTCATGTAGTATATTTCCAATTTTGTGTTTTTAGGGGACCTCTGTGTTTGCCAGGTTGTGAGTCTCTGTGCTTCTTTGTTTCTTGTGCTTTTACTTTGCCTCTTTGTTTTTCAGTTAGTTTTGTCCTATTCAGGTTTGTTTGTTTCTCTGTGATCTGATTTTATTGTTTTTTAATTTTAGAAACCTCTTTGATTTCTAATGAGAGAGAGCAAGAAGGAATGTGGATTTTGGTCGGTGGAGAGGTAGGGAGGAGGAGTTGGGAGGACTTGGAGATTTAGAGGAAGGGCAATCATAATCAGAATATATTGTGTGAAAAAATCTATTTGCAATAAAACAGTTGCATTGCTTAAGAAGACACCTCAAATTTATTTTTTTACAGTTTAAACTTTAGATTTGTTTATTTAGGGATTTTTAAGACAAGTTCAAGCTGACCTTGAATTTGTTATGGAGTCCAGGTTAGCATCACATTTGCAGTCCTGCCCCTGCATCTCCAGTGCTGAGATTGCAGGTATGGGAGACCAGGCCTTGCTCTATTTAAAATTTTAATGATCAAAACCAAGTACTTAGCATGCATCAAAATAAGACACAACAAAATAAACTGTCTGCAACACACCAAAGCTGTCCTTTAAAACCTAAGAGTTCTTTGTTTTGAAAGCTGGACCATAATATTTAGGACAAAGATTTTATTTCTGTATTTTTCTTGCCGGTAATAGCTACACATTAAATTATGGCCAATCAGAAATAAACAGAAGTAGTATATACAACTTCTAGAAAATATGAAGGCCTTTTAGGGATTTAAGAGGTTTTAGTGGAGAATACGTGATTGAAATAAGTGGTTTGCAGAACTTTATGCAGTAAGAGTAGCCAGGGAATGTGAAAAGTATTTGTATAAAAATGCAATCCCATGCTCATTTCTTTGCTTTATATTCTAGAGGAGACTGTTTTGTTCATAATGATTAGTCTAATGATGGTACACTCAGCAAATACGAATTCAGTTCTGTCCTTCACTTGAACTTGTACCAAGAGTCCTAACCCCATTCTCTACCTAATGGCAAAGGGGAAAGTAAATTCTAAAAGGCTTTCAGTTGAAGTTTACAGGAAACCTTTTTCGGAGGATCAAATCAATAAGGACACATATATTTCATAATGAAAGCCCAGAGATTGGTGAACCCAGGACATGTCAAATCAATGGCACATTGCCTGGGGTTCCAGATGAAATTCCTGTGATAGTCTTTGCTCTTCCCTCAATCCATCACGATGGCTATCATCACCCTCGGCATCAGGATCACCTCTGAGAATGTCTGGAGCTTTAACAACACTGTCCTGGAAGTTCCAGAATGCTCCACTTTAAATTTTCTATAACCTTGGAAACCCTGGCAAGAACCATAACGAGAACAAAAGAATTGTCCTAAATGGTTTAGTAGAACAACTTTACCCTGGAGAATCAGTTAAAGTATGAAGATGCCGAGCACTTTCAAAACCAATTTTCAGTTAGGAACAGAATGAAGATGGAAGAGGTGTAATGTAGTCTTCTCAGAAAATGCTCATATGAAGATTAGAAATAGGTTTATTAAAACGTCTCTTCTCTGTGTAGTATTTTGAAAAACTATTAATTAATCTTATTATTAATATCTTATTAATATTTAACTATTATTAATCTTATTAATTAGTGGACATTTTTCCAAAACATAGGGATGGAAAGACACCCATAAACGGACTGGACAAAGATGAGTATATGTATTCCACAACAAATGTAAATGTAAATAAACAAATGGAAATAAACAGTTCCAGACTGTATAAAATACATGATAGCACAATAGAAATTACTGACAATTAATAACTTGCAATAACTTTTATAGTATTCATATAATGGAAAACAGAATCTCAATGCCAATTTAGGTAGCTTTCTTTGTAGCCTCCTGTAAATAAATGTGTACCTTTTACAAATGTTAATGCTATCATTTCCTCTCTGGAAAGGACAAGCAATTCACATAAAATGCTCAACTAAGTGACATTTTATGGGTGCTGTCCTTGGCAGGCCCCAAGGCTGTCCTTCTGGGAGCCATGCTGGGCCAGGCGTGCACTCACAACCCTTAAGTGCACACAGTTCCATCAGGGAGACATCAGTGCTCGAAATAATTACATTTTCCACAATAGTAAGTACAAGGTGATCTACCAAAACATTTAAAGATTAACATGTTGCAAAGGTTTTCCTTTGTTGTTCACAAAAATAAAACATGCTTTTATGAACATTTACTTTTACTTGAAATCCTTTTAAATTCTGAAGGTTTCAGGTCCAAAATAATGGTTTGGAGGGAGAAAAAAGCCATTCACTATTCACTGCTGGCAAATGACTAAAGGGGAGAAAAGAGATTCTCAGCCTCCCTTACAGGCACAGAGTTAGACGGTACGCAGTAAGGCATACGCTAACCAGTTCACTCTTCCTAGTAAAGTGAGCTTCACTTGGATACATGAACGCTGGCAATGTTAATGTTGAAGAAGATGGAGGGTAAACAATGCTGTATTAAAAAAAATAGATCTATTTATTTTATTTGTGTGTGTGTGTTGTCTACATGTATGTCTGTGCACTGTGTGTGTACCTGTCACCCATGGGTCCGTTTGAACTGGAAGTCACAATGCCACTCAGGAGATGCACCATGATCTACCCAAAGAACGGGCTCTTACTCATCAATGGGAAAATTGGAGCTGTCAAGTTATGAATATTCATTAAAATGTGTATTACTGATTTTTTTAAAGCCATCTAGAAAGGCTACTCTTTAAGACTTCTGCAACATCTACAGATTCTTTTTCTGGGAGAAAAGACAAAGCCATGGAGATAAATAACAAGGGTTTTTGGGGGGCAGCCCCAATACCCTCACTAAAAATTAAATCACATTTATTATGCACCAGGTACTTTTCTAAGTGTATTACATGCACTTATTTAACCCTCTCAATTACTTAAGAGTGTGTCGTTATTAATACAGTTATGAATATTAATAACTGAAAGGAAGCTTTAGCAGACTCAAGTTTCACATCCTTCCAGAAGAGATCACAGCATGGAGGAGGTGAAAGTATCTTCTGCAGTCTTCAGAAGTCTCTCCTTCCAGCCCACAGCTAGCACTGTACTCTGAATATGAGATCTTAGAAAATAGAAACACAGAAAATGTGCCAACCAAGGGGAGGGCCCAGAATAGCTTTAGTGCATGTAGTATAAACTACAAAATAGGACTTCTTAACAAGCTTCTCTGACATGGTACCTATGTTATTTCAAACAAGTCTGTCAGTCACATGACCTATGCTAAGGCCAGGTAGTCTTGTTTAAGTTTCTTAATGTGTTTGTAAAACTTTGCTGCATCCAAGAAGCATTGGATCAATCTTGTCTGAAGTGTTTCTCCTGATTCCTTTTTATTTCCTTTCACCCCTGGACTCCAGAGACAGATATTGATACTACATTGGACATCACATTTTCTCTTTTCGGTTGCTGTTTCTAACTCACCTCGTTGGTAATTTTAGTTTGGAACCAAATTAAAGTACCACTCCCATGTATTGCCATAGTATATGGCACAGGAAATGATCTTGATGTCTGCTCTGGCTCATATCCCTCATCTTAATAAGAATTGATGTTTAGAAATGAGTGAAAAATACCCAGTGTCCTGTAGAAACAATTTTATGGACTGCAGTTGTTCGCTTTTCTTTGGCAGACATCCAAGTATGTAACACATAGTGTGTGATTCCTTCAGGATGACAGAAATCAAATAATAACTTAAGAAATCTTTACTATACTTTTCTGGTTTCTATACCAGCCTTACATTCCACCATTTCCACATGGAGGGTTTAGGGAGTTCATTATTGTGTATGTCGAGTTTGAGAAATCAATTAGACTCTCTAGTCCATAAGTTTTCTTCTTCATTTAGGATGCTGGTCTTCTGTTTGCACACAGCATCTTTTTCATAACTGTTCTAATCCCACTTTTAGGAGACTGAATGACTTTGTGACTTCAAGCACCTTCTAGAGGTTCCAAGTATTAGCACCATAACTTTGAGGTTTGCATTTCCAAATAGGAATTTGAAAATATACTAAAGTTCAGTCTTTGCTAACAGCCTGACCAAGGTGACACAGTACGTGGAGTACAGCAATATTTATTGTGGAAGGATAAGTAGCCCCCAACTCACTGCAGAGATCATAATACTGATTATTATGTACATGTGAGTATTATGCATTATGTGAGTTTTCTTAAACATAAGCTTCAATGATGGTTTTTCATTAAAATTTACATTCCCAAAACATAGCCTATGTAAACAGTAACAATGGTGGTAGAAACTTTTGACTGTGTACCCAAATATGCTCTTTCCCTTGTCTCTTACAGAGGTGCATGAGGAAGAAAACCCTCAGCAGAGTTGTATGGATACAGATGAGCTGCCAGGAAGCAGCCTTTATTCTTAAATGTGCTGTGTGACTCATTCAGAATATGAGCTAAAGAGATAAACTGCTACTTTCAGGCTAAGACTGTAAAGGAGGAGGTCGGTTCTTCCGAATCCTTGTTCTCCATATCTTAAAAACGGAATGGCAAGGAACGGCAGAAACATACCATGAGAGCATTGAATTGGGTATTGAATCATTTGTGGAATTAAGCTATGGGAGAGAAATAGGTGCAACCATGCAGATGGCTAAGCAAGAACGAGACATATATGTCTATTATGTCGACAGTCCTGTGTCACTGGAAGGCCTGTAAAGCAAGATTGTGTGTAATCCACCACAGTCTTAGAATGACACAATTAATTTAAACCAATAAAAAAAATAGGAAAGTGCATTTGGGGTTCTCATGTTTCATGGATTCCTGGAAAAGGTGATGACCCCGCCACTGACATTAGAGCTATTTTTGCTTGTATTTTTTTTCTTCTGATAACCCCCAAACAATGAAAAATGGGACATGTGAGCTATGAATCACAAACTGGTTTTACACATAGTTATGTGATATCTACCTCTCAATTTATAGTTTAGCATGTACAAAACATTCTTGATGGTATGGGAAAAAAGGCAGTGTCTAACATTGGCTAGTATGTTGTCAGGAGGAGTGGACTGATCTATTGACTGCATGTTGAATTTCATTCGGTTTCCCACATAGACGACAATGCAGAGGTCAGGAGGTGGAAGACAGCTGTGGCCATGAAAGATCTGGGTGTTTGTGTCTGCCTGAGATCAAAGGATAGATGTGCATGACTGTCAGTCATCAGCGTGCGACGGGAGTGAGCTCTTCACTTCAGATAAGACTCAGTAGTGGCTGAAGCACATGGACCAAGAACTGCAAAAGGCTCCCTGGGCACAGCTGCCATTCCATGACTTCACTTTGCCTGATTACAAACTTTAAGGAGAATCTGGAATTTTATGGTAAAGGGCAAGTAAGCCTTGTCCAATAGATAAACAAAACAAAAACCTATAAAAAGTGAATTCTCTAGGGAAGTACAATTATCTTGCTTGAGACGCATCTGGCGTCTGCTTGGTCTGGACATTACTATATACAAATCTCTGAGGTGATTCATTTACTTGGGTAGAAAGAATAAAATGGTAAATTGAAAATGAGTGAAACCACCCAACTGAATGAAATCTCATCTAATTTGCTAAAGGCTTAAGAATGAAGTATAGCCCAAAGCATATCTTCTATGTAGCCCGTGTCTGGTATGAATCTTTAACACTCTCTCCACTTTCCCATCACCCCAAACCCAACACACACACAGGCAGCATAGAAAAGTGGTGCGTTCAGGCTAGGTTTTGCTGCAAAACAAGTGTAGTCTGAGAAACCTCCGTCTTCTGAAGCCTGCAACAGCTGGTCACAAACAGCCTTACTGAGGTTCAGGATATCACGGCTGCTGTTATTGGGAGTACACAAGAGGCCAAAATGATCAGCATTTCCATTCAGAACTAATGCTTTCCGGGGGCCTCTTCAGATCTTCCTAGAAGCCCTCCACTCTTGTCCCTAAGAACAGACACATGTGATCTAGGCTTCTATGGATGCCCTTCTTTGGTGTCTCACGTGTCACCCAGAAATGTAGCACAGTGGAAAGAAGGTGGGGGAATTCGACTTTTTCCCTCTTGGTTGGAGAAGAATTTCTGAAAACCAGAGCTAACCTTAGCTTCCTAGTCGTCCATTTTTGGGGTAAAAATGGTTTTCATTATAATATAATTAGACAGCACCTAGACTGTGACACCTTTAAAGTTGCCTTAACTTTGTCTTCCCTTGTTCTGCCATGGAGACCTGTCCTTGACAGCCAGAAACTCAATGTCAAGACATGGGGGTGGGATGGAGAGGAAACCTCTACATCACATGAACATCCTCAGGCAGGTGATTCCATAGAAACCATTTTTGGATTATTAGCTAGTCGTCACCTATTGAATTGGAATTTCACAGAGCTTGGGATATAAGGTGCAATCTTTCTTGATTATCACCTTTGAAGAAATGGCTTCCAAGTTGTTGTCAAGGGCTACTGGTTATTGAATCAATGAAAACATCGAGGTAATTGTTTTAAGAAAATGGAAATGAGATTTCTTTAAGCTGGAAGAAACCTTGTCTAAAGTTCATTCAAGTTATAGAGAACATTAAGGTCAACCTGGTTGAGAGAGAGGAAAGAATACAGCATTGGATTATACCAGGCAACTTGTGGAATGAGGTTGATACTATGTTGCATGATTTATATGAACTATACAGAACCTGGGGACCCTTGCCTTGACTTATAAAATCACAGATTAGTATAAGAAAAACATCTCCTTAAACACATAATGTAACTATGGGTCTGATCTTGACTAAAAATTTGTTGCAGGCTAGATCATCTGGTCTCATTTGGACTTTGCTTGCCAATATTTCCAGAGCCCATCATGGACTTTGATTTACAACATGCCCTAATGTTGATCACCTCAACCATCTTCCCGCTTATCAAAGCTTCTGACTCCTTCAATCTAAACCTCTAGACGTAACTGCCCCTTTCACTGTTTCCTTCCAGTGAGCATTGAATTCATGGTGTCTCCCCTGATAAGCTAACAATGGGCTGGATTCCCAGTATACCTTTCCTTTTTATTTTGTGAAAGGTTTTCTTGACATTTCTCAGGGTGGCCTAAAACTAGGCGTGTTGCCCAGGCAGGTCTCAAATTCACAATCTTTTTGCCTCGTTCTCTTGGGTAGCTTGCAGTGAAAAACCTCATATACTTCTGAGAGAGAACCTTTGTATTCCCTGGTATTGTGGAATATTATTTTAAGATGTGCTACATTTGTTTATGCTGTGCAATATTTGTTTAATGATATCTATGTTGCATTCCTTTATGTTGCATTTGCTTAACTCTGTGAAGCCGTGTTACTTTGGCTGTTTAAAACACCTGATTGGTCAGAAGCAAGGCAGGAGATAGGATAAGGGGGCCTGGCAGGCAGAGAGAATAAAAGGATGAGAAATATGGGAGGAGCTAAATTAAGCTACACAGCCAGAATCAGAATAAGAAGAAAAGAAAAGATATACAGAAATAGAGAAAGGTAAAAGCCCAGAAGCAAAAGGTGGACAGGATACATTAAGAAACGGTGGCTAGAAACTAGCCAAGCTAAGGCCAGGCATACATAAAAAGGAATAGGCTGTGAGCCAGTTTTGTCACCATGAGCTTGACCTTGCTTAAGGTCAGGAGAGAGATGTGAGGTCTTTATGGTATCCTTATAGAGGCATTGCCTCCCATCAAAGCCACGTGTTTGAAAGAATGGATGATGGTTCATTCATAAATCATGGTTGGTATAATAGAATCATGCAGTCTCCAAGGGAGACAGGACCACAAAAGACAACACAGTGCAATCATTGTGGAAGTTCAGAATGTCCTAAAGATCACTCAGAGATAAGAGCCAGGCATTCAGAGTCCCGTATCATATTCTGAGTTCTCCTCAGAGAAGCTCCTAAATATGTCAAGGTAACTATGCCTAGAGATGGTTAAATGGTGGTTAAATCATTTCACTATTAGATGGTGAAATGAAGCACCTACCTCTGAGAATTAACAAAGGGCATGTAATTCCTCAATGATTTCTTTAGTCAGAGCAGTCTGGGGGAAACCTAACCAGATGTTAACGCTTATAGATTAAAAAGGTTTCTGTATTCAGCTAAGTGGATGGATAGCAACTTAATTTGATTTTACCTCATGCAGACATTCTGTGGCTATGCTCCTAGGGAGAGGCACAAGGGTAGGACTGGACCGTCACTCTCAGGGACAACTGCTGTGTGGCAGGAGCCCCTTTCCTATTCTGAATGACAGGATTGGAATATCAGGTTTTTAGGAGTGTTGGGGAGCTCCACTTCTCCGGTCTGAATGCCCGACTTTCCAAATCCCAGCACAGTGCGGCTGAAAACGGAAAGGACTATTTTTGCCATGACTCAGTCCAGATCCAATGAGAAAGGGCGTGCTTCCCCTTACTTGCAGCTAATTCATTTACCCTGATGTGTCTGCCTTACCATCCCTGCACTGCAGTAACCGGCGCCATGCAAATGCATGGCTATCGGGAGAGGTCCCTTCATTAATATAATCTCATTGTTCCTTGCTCCACCCAATACTGATGATAGCTCCCAATCTTTTGCCTGTTAGAGCAAGTTTTAGTGTCAATAACAATTTTATAAATATTGCTAAGAAGTAGTGTGTTTAAGAAGAGTTTCCTTACATGGTTTCATGTCTGGCAATTCCAGAAGGCTCAAAAATCATGTCTGAAATGAAAAACTCAATTTCTCATTAAAGATCACGGACATAGCTCTCCAATCCATTGGATGGGGAAGAAATCCATAGTCCAGGTACAGTTGGAGTCACCTGTCTCAAAAGTTCTCAGGGATTTTGTTGGGAGTATAAAGATTACCCCCTCCCTCATCTCACATCAAGTTTCTTCCTAGATTTTCTTCCATTGGCTAATGTTTGAGTTCAGGCCTGGGATTATTTCTTGCCACAATTCCTTTTGGGTATAATTTCTTCTCTTTTTGTTATAGAACTTTCAAGTGTGCTGTTACTAGTATGAGATCTCTTCAGTCTGTTGTTGTTTTTCTTGTTCTTGTTTTAGTGGGTGCTCAGTGCTATGAACTGGCCTCACCTGACATCATGGTGTCCCATACCCTTAGTGTGCATACACATGGTGTGCATTTGTTTTCATTCAATTCTAGAAATGGTGTGGGAGAATTATCTGTATTCTGTCAATCATGTATTTTAATAAAACGCTGATTGGCCAGGCAGGAAGTACAGGCGGGAAAACCAGACAGGAAGTAGAGGTGATGCAATGAGTACAGGAGAATTCTGGGAAGCAGGACGCTCCCTCCGCTATTCCTGTGCAGACCACCGAAGAGGCAGCATGTAACCTGTCCAGCTGAGAAAGGTACTGAGCTGTGTGGCTAATGTAGATAAGGATAATGTGGTAACAAAAGTTATGAGTTAACAAGATGCCTGAGCTAATGGGCCAATCAGCTTTATAACTTATAGAGATCTCTGTGTGATTGATTCTCTGGGACTTGCCGGTTGTGGGGTACCGGGCGGGACAGAAACCCCAACAAGCTGGCCCTCATGCTACATAGAAAGTCTTTAATTTCTTTTTAATTAGTTAATTTTTTATTCTTTTCTCACATATTATACCTGACCACCATGCCTCTTTCTTCCCCTCCTTCCAGTCCCTTGCTCCTCTCTCCCCCGATCCACTGCGCTTCCGTTTCCCTTCAGAAAAGAACAGACCTCCCAGGGATATCAACCAAACACTACATAACAAGTTACAACAAGAGCAGGTGCAAACTCTCATATCAAGGTTATGTGAAGCAACCCGGTATGAGGAAGAAGGTCTCCCAAACCAGAAAAGAGTCAGAAACAGCCCCTGCCTCCACTGTAAGGAGTCCCACAAGAACACCAACCTGCACAACCATAACATACATATGTAGAGTGCCAAGCTCAGACACCTACAGGCTGGCTGATTCTTGTTTCAGTTTCAGTGAGTCTCTGTGGGCCCTGATGAGTTGATTCTGTGGGTCGAGTTCTTGAAATGTTCTCGAACCCTCTGGAACCTACAATCCTTCCTTTCCCTCTTCCATAAGATTCCCCAAGTTCTGCCTAATATTTGGCTGTGGGTCTCTACATATGCTTCTATCAGTTTCTGAATAAAGCCTCTCTGATGATAATTATGCTAGACTCCAGTCTATGAATATAGCAGAATATCATTAAGAATCATTTAATTGACTTTTCTTTTTTTTTTTTTCATTTTGCCAATTGTGTTTGGTTCTAGTCTGAATGTCTGGCTCTCCTGCCTCTGATTCCTGGCCCTCCAGGCAGTGTCAGAGGTAGGTTCCCTCTCATGGCATGGGTCTCAACTTGAACCAGTCATTGGTTGGCCATTCCCACAAGTTTTGTGCCACCTTTACCCCAGCATATCTTGCAGGCAGGACAGATTGTAGGTCGAAGGTTTTGTGACTAGGTTGGTGCCCTAATCTCTCTCTTGACTTGTATTTCACCCAGCAGTGAGCTAATCATTTTCCGTGAGTTTGTAGGCTTTCTGCTGTTGATAGGATGCACGTGTTATTTGCATTTTCTTGTAACTCTTGAGACTTGAATTGTGATAAGTATGTGGTTGGCTATGGAGAAAAGGTTCATGAGGTGCTGAGAAGAGGGTATATTCTTTTGTGTTTGAGTGAAATATTCTGAAAATATCTTTAGGTTTGTTTGGTTTATAGGATTTGGTCCCTCCAGCATTTCTCTGTTCAGTTTTTGTCTGGGTGACCTGTCTATTGATGAGAGTAGGGTATTAAAGTCTTCAGCTATCGGTATGTGAAGGTCAATATGTAATTTAAGCTGTAGTAGTGTTTCTTTTATGAACTTGGATGCCCTTGTCTTTGGAGTATACTTGTTGAAATTGGTGGGTTTTTTCCTTTGATGAGCATGGCATCCTTCTCTATCTGTTGATTAGTTTTGGTTTGAGGTCTATTAAGTCAGATATTAAAATGTCTATACCAGCTTGGTTTTAGGTCCGTTTGCTTGTAAATATTTTCCATCCTTTCTGTGATGTCTGTCCTTGATGTTAATGTGTTTCCTGTATGCTGCACACAGATGGATCCTGTTTTCTCATCCATTCTGTCAATTGTATTAAAGAATTAAGATACTAAAGTTGAGAGATATAAATTAGCATTTGTTGGTTCCTGTTATTTTCCTGTCGTGTGTCTGTGTGTGTTTCCTCTCTTTTGACTTATTGGTCTGATTTCTTATGTTTTGGGGTGAAGCTAATCTCTTCAGGTTAGACTTTTCTTTCAAGTCTCATGTTTAAAACCGGATTTGTATGTTGATCTGCTTAGATTTGGTTTGACCTGGAATGTCTTTCTTTCTCCATCTATAGTGATTGACAGTTTTGTCTGACCTACTAGTCTGAGCTAGCATCTGTGGTCGCTTAGATTTTGTAGAACACCTGTTCAGACCATTCTTGTAGGGAGCCGCCAGGATGTCGCCTTGGCAAGATAGTCCTAGCATTCAAGCCTCTCCACCGTTTAAAAGCAGCTGCCTCTGGGCTCTGCTTCCTCTCTCTAAGCTTTCTCTCGTCCCTGCACTCTCTTCCCTTCCCCCAATTTTCCTCAATCAAGTGCTCCGAATAAAGACGTGATAGGGAAGGAATTCTCGTTTTTCGTGGCGTTCATTCCTGCTGGTCAGGAAGCGCGCCACACATTCTGACTTTTAGAATTCTCATTGATGTGTAAGATGTTATTTTAATTGGTTTGCTCTGATATATTATTTGCTATTTTTGCCTTGCAGCTTTTAATATTCTTTCTTTTTTCTGCACAGTTAGTGTTTTGATTATTATATATTTAGGGGACTTTCTTTTCTGGTCCAGTCTATTAAGTGTTAGGCATGCTTCTTCTATATGGATAGGCACCTCCTACTTTAGATTAGGAGAAGTTTTGTCTATGATTTTGTTGAAAATATTTTTGTCCCTTTGACCTGGATTTCTTCTCATTCCTCTATTCTTATTATTCTTAGAATATTTTTTCTTAGTGTCTTACATTTTCCGAATGTTTTGTGTCAGGATTTTTTAGATTTAACAGTTTCTCTCACTGATGTTTTTATTTCTTTTCTGGTGTCTTCAATATCTGAGCTTCTCTCTTCCATCTCTTGTATTCTGTTGGTGAGGCGAGCCTCTGATGCTCTTGTTCAAGTCTCTAAATTTTTCCTTTCTAGATTTCACTCAGTTTGGGCTGTATTGATTTTATATTGAATCTTTATTGATTCTTTCAGGTCTTAAAATGTTTTATTCATTTCCTTCTACTTTTTGCTTTTGTTTTCATAGATTTCTTTAAGGGATTTATTCACTTCCTCTTTAAGGACCTCTACCATATTTAGAAGGGTTGTTTTAACATCTTTGTCTTGTGTTTCAGCTTTCTTGCAAGTCTCAGGGTCTGCTGTAGTAGGACTGCTGAACTTTCATGGAGACGTATTGTCCTGACTGTTAATTGTGTTTTTATGCTGGCCTCTTGGCACCTGGGCTTGAGGAGACTGTAATTCTGGGTGCTGTTGTTTGGTCTTGCCATTGTTTAGTGGGTTTTTTTCCTTTCCCCTTGGTTTTTGTTGCCCTGTCTGATTCTTCGAAGGGTGTGGTGACTGTGTTTTTCCTGGTAGGAAATTCTTTTGGGAGCTTGACAGCTGTAGTCACTGGGTGTTCTGGTTAAAATGTGTTGCTAGGTATTGGAAGCTGACATTTAGAAATGATGAGGGGCGGTTGCTGGTCATGATCTTTCAGTTCCATAGGAATGGAAGCATCGAGTGAGGAGAGGCCTCCACGGGCAGTCTGCTACAGGACTGGGGCTGGTACTGGGGAACTGGGATTGAAGGGGAGGAAGGAGTAGTGAAGACCTGTAGGACAGAAGCAAATTTATTTACAACGCAAAATTCTAGGATGACAGTTAAGGTAGTCATCAATCTGATTACAGGGGAAGGTTAGTTTAGGCATCCTCTCCACTGTTGCTTAGAGTCTTAGCTGGGATCATCCTTGTGGATTCCTGGGAAAATCCCTAGTGCCATGTTTCTCGCTAGTCCTTTAATGGCTCCCTCAATCACAATATCTTTTTCCTTTCTCTCTCTTGTTGCAGTATGAAAGACTTCCACACTAGCGCAGAATGGAGTATAATAAAGGTTTATTTATTAGGAGATAGACTATCAGAAAGAGCAGTGATTTACAGTCATCTCATGCGTGGGGAACTGGAACCAAATCCACCAGCCAAAGGGGCCTATACATGCTTTTTGTCTGCATATATAGTACATGAAACAATGCCCAAAATGGGCCAATATCTTAAAGGCTACTTACTGAAGGATTTCCCACAGCATCTCCCCCAATACAAAACTATATACAATAAGAAAAAATATCAAATATAAAAATTAGAATTGCAACCAGCATGAACATCATCAAGCAAGAAACATATGCTAAATGTTTCAATAGTTATCCTATCCTAAGGAGTCTAAGTCTTATATTAGAAATGACTTGGCAAAGTCATGAGAGGAAAGTAACTAGAGTATCTAGTTTTCAACTCCATCAATGACCTGAGAAGGGAAATAATATTACTTGAGTAAACAGGAAATACAATCAAGTAACTCCCAAAAGGTACAAAAAATGACAGAGACAACTGTTTACCTGGGTAATCACCCAAAGTCTCATTTGCAACATCGGGGCAGCCAATTTTGGCTAAGGCCTAGAGTAACTGACAGACCATTTTTAGAGGCAGGAAAAATTTAAAAACTGTCTTACACTGTCTTGGCAAGGTTTAGCAGTCTTTTTGCTGGTATCCTGCTTGTCCAGTGTGGACACTGTGCATTTTGACAGTGGTCGAGGTAGGGGCAGTTCTTTGCCTAAAGGTCAATTTTACCAAGAAAAAAAACAAGCTCCTAGTGGAGTGTCTCTAGTGCCCAACATTCTCATGGAAATAGATCAGTGCTGCCAGGAGTAACTGTGTCTCACAACAACAGAATCCTAAGTTATGTAAATATCATATTCTACAGTTCTTTGAAGTGATTGAAGATTACCTATCTATGCAGAATACAATCTCTTTGCATCTAAAGAACCTGATTAATCTAACTGTAAGTAAGACAAACATGAATGGCTATTGTCCTATAATTCTTAATACCTATACAGGTTAAAGACTAAAGTTTCATATTAAAATATTAAACAATCTATAAACAAATGTGCAGCAAATAAGGACAATGATCTCCAAATGTAAACAATGTATACGTATCTTGATCAGAGGTAGAAGTGTATAGTGTAATATGATAAATATATCATAAATTTGCATCAATATACAAAATATCTTAAGCAGAGTTAGAAACATGCATGCAAACAATATGGCAAAATAACTTCGCACAGGTGCACAAATATTGTACACAGAAATAGGAGCATATTCAATATAATAAATATAATTTAAATTTGCATCAATATACAAGAATCTATACCAATGTAAATTGTCTATAAATAATAGCTCACAAATATTCACTCTATTACTCACTATTATTAGTAGTAAGTTTACTCACACTAATCTACCTACCATCCCATACAATCCCTTTTGTTCCAAAGGAGAAACTGAGTCTACTTAATTTCTATCCCTAACCCTACACCGTTTATAACCAACTCCTAATAAATGTCCCTAACCCAATAAAGGACAGACTTGATTGTGAGAAGGGATGTCATTTTTTAGAATCACCTCCAGCTGTCATGGGGGCAATGCCATTTCTATGGGATCCTGTAAAATTAAAATTGGTGGTTGAGTTTCAAGATTACTATCTGGTACAATTGCAGATAGTCTCTAAGTAGTTGCTTGGGTTTTTCTGAAGTTCTTATTTAAAGTTCTGTAAGAAGGTGCACCATCTCAGCTAGTCAACTGGAATCACCTTGAGCAGTCTGTAACACAAACCAATCTTAAAGAGGTGCTATTAGCATAATGACATCATATCAACCAGGTGGAATCATTGTTGTGGAGCCCCATCTTCTTTCTGGAAACTTCAAAGATTATTTGCATTCTTTTGTTTTGTTTTGTTTTGTTTTTTATTTATTTATAAAAGTTTATTAATTTATAAAACTTTCCATTTCCGCCCCTCCTCCCAACACCCTCCCAATCCCCCTACTCTCTCTCCTCCTCCCTCTCCAACCCTAAGAGCAGTCAGGGTTTCCGGCCCTGTGGGAAGTTCAAGTTCCTCCCCACTCCCTCCACGTCCAGGAAGGTGAGCATCCAAACAGACTGGATCCCAAAAATCCAGTATATGCAGAGGAAACAAGTCCCAGTGTCATTGTCAATGGCTTTTCAGAAAGACCCCGTGCCAGCCACATTCAGAGAATCTGGCCACATTCAGAGAATCTGGTTGGATCACGTGCTCGTTCAGTCCCAGTCCAATTGGCCTTGGTGAACTCTCATTAGATCAGAACCCTTGTATCAGTGGGTGAACGCACTCCTCACGGTCCTGCCTTTCTTGTTCATGTTCTCCCTCCTTCTGTTCCTCATTTAGACCTTGGGGGCTCAGTCCAGTGCTCCAATGTGGGTCTCTGTCTCAATCTCCATCCATGAACGGGTGAAGGTTCCCTCTGGTCTTGCCTTCTTTGCTCACATTCTCTTTCCTTCTGCTTCTCGTTTGGACCTAGGGAGTTAAGTCCAGTGTTCCAATGTGGGTCTCTGTCTCAATCTCCATCCATCGCCAGATGAAGGTTCTATGGTGATATGCAAAATATTCATCAGTATAGTTATGGACCAAGGCCGGTTCAGGCACCCTCTCCTCTGTCCAGAGAACAATCTGGGTATCTCTCCTTGGACCTGGGATCCCCTTTATAATCATACATGTTGACATCCAGTTATGCCAGCACCATTTGTTGAAGATGCTTTCTTTTTTCCATTGTATAAATTTTCTATTGTATAATTCTTTGTCAAAAATCAGGTGTTTGCAGATATGTGGATCAATGAAATTCAATTCCACTGGTTCACCTGTCTGTTTTTATTCCAATACCAAGCTGTTTTCATTACTGCAGCTCTATAATAGAGTTTGATGTAAGGGATGACGTTGCCTCCAGAAGTTCCTTTATTGTAGAGGATTGTTTTGATTTTTCCGTGTGTTTTGAGAACCTTCAACCTGCAGCTGATGGAAGCAGATGCAGAGATCCACAGTGAAGCACTGAATTGAGCTACTGGAGATCAGTCCAAGAGAGAGAAGAGCAATAATATAAGCAAAGGGGTCAAGACCATGATTTTAATACCCACAGAAACAGCTGACCTGAGACCGTAAGAGCTCACTGACTCTTGACTGATAACGGGGTAACGTGCATGGGTCCTAACTAGGCCCACTGAATGTGGGGGACAGTTGTGAGTCTTGAGCAGTCTGTGGGGCCACTGGCAGTGGGACCAAGATTTCTCTCTGGTACTTGAACTGGTGTCTAGGAGCACATTCTCTTTGGAGAGATCCTTTGCTCAGCCTAGATACAGAGGGAGGGCCTTGGTCTTGCCTCTAAGTGTCAGACTTTGTTGACTCCCCATGGGAAGCCTACCATTTCTGAGGAATGGATTGGGGTGTGGGGTGGAGGGGAGGTGGGCCAGGAGGAGGGGAGGAAGTGAGAATGGGGATAGCTATGTAAAATGAGAAAATATTGTATTAAAAAATTCTTAATAAAAAGAAAAAATGGCAAAAAAAACAAAACAAAATTATTTGATGACTTGAGGAGTTATCTGTGCTCAAACTGTACTACACAAGGAAATGCTCCCACAATCACATTGGTGTGAGCAGACATACCACTCCCCACACCATCTGGTATTTGCTCCTACAGAGTCTACAGAGGCTGCTGAGATGCCATCACTTCCTCAGGAGCAGTGTTCTTCGAGGTTAGAGTCCCTAGCAATAACAGAACTAACTAGAACACGGTGCATGTGCTAACAGTGGGACTGCGTCCCTCAAGGCTAAGTGACTCCCAAGAGTAATAGCACAGTTGCCTTTGGAGAGAGAATGTGACAATGTCAGCTGGTGGAAGCGCTTTGAAGGTGGCAGGGACGTGCTGAGATGCCTCGCTGCGAGCAGTTCACAGATGCCAGTCTCTGTGGGTGGGGAGACAACGTGCCATAAAAATTCATGCACATATGTGCTGCTTTACAGCAGGAAAGCTGCTCACGAGATTGGACTAAAGCTCTTCCAGCTTTTTTGTATTATTTTGGTTATTTTTCTAAGTATAATTTTTTTTAAATGAGTGATTTGGGATTGACTTAGATCATCCAAAATGGAAATAACAAATCAAACCAATGACCAACATTTATAAATATTACTACTATGATAGTAGTGGGAAAAGGAGTAAAAGGGGTTGAAATGATTTTTTTAAATCTCCATTGGATTGGCAACCTATTAAATATTGAATATAAGCCATGAAGTAAAATTAACAATAATAAACTATGAAGCAGAGGTCTAAACATGTGAGGTGACATACAGACATAACATAACATACAGAAACAACATAAAAGGACATGGAACTGTGGAACCAGCGATACAGTGAGACAATCCCATACAAGAACATGACAACAGGCGTCAACATGAGAATAGAACAGATACTGCCCACTTCATGGCAAATGAGCCAGAGAACACGCATGGGAAAAGCGAGAGGATAGTACGTAATAGGAAAGAACATGAAGCATTACAGAGAATATTGCACATATGGATGACACACAGGGAAATCTATGCATCTCTGCGTTCTTCAATGAACAAGTTTGCAAATGGAAGACAAAAATAGACTAATATATAAGTTAAGAAAATTTTTCATACTATATGAATTACACTTATAAATTCTAACAATGTTATCTGTCTCAGACAAACAAAACAATAGAATGGAGACAAAGCTGTGTGTATTATTGGACTCATACACCAGGAGAAAGATCTTTTTGCTGCTTGGAAAGTAAAACTATAAACAAACAAATGGACTTGATTATCTTAAAACAACTAAATGCAAGCTTACTTATTACTTATACTTGTCATAGAACTTTTAGATAGTTCTAGAGATCAATGTCTAAGTGTGATCATGGTTCGAGCATGGTTGGATTCTAGGGAGGGCTTTCTTCCCTTATTGCAGAAAGACAACATCTTACTGTGTCCTAGTAAGGCAAAGGGAAGTCACCTCTGGGAACTGAAATCATTCATCCCCTTCTGTGGCCCAACTCTCATGACCTCTTCTAAACTTAATCACATTTCAATGGCTTAATATTTAAGTGACATCATTGGTAGGTTGAGGATTCAACATTCGTTCCATAACAATTATCTGTGTGGGGTGAAAAGTGTATCAGGCTCACACTCCCTTTCATGGACACATTCAGAGGAAAAGGATACCAAGCCTTCCGTATGTCAAGAATGGATGGGAAACCCCCAAAATTTTATACATAGCATAATTTTCATTCAAGTACAAATTCCATAGCAATATGATTTCTTAAACATAAAAGAATTCAGTATGTATAGTTATCAACTACTTTGTATTAAAAGCTATAGGATAAACCAGATAAACCCAAGTAAACCCAATAATGATTAGATAAATCAATGCAAAAGAATCAACAGTCACCCCGGATTCATTTAGCTATAGGACTCAGGTTAAAAGGATATGAGGTATTTAGATGTTCTCAATGACAGCATAGGTCTAATAGGAAGTGCATGGGAAAGAGAAATGATGTTCAAGATAGGGATAATAATCTTAGCCTTCAGATAATGAATGAAAATTTTTTATCTCTGATAAAATTACCCTGAAATCTATAACAACCACTGAGGTAGAAGCGGTGACTTAAAAATCTCTCAACCATAAAAAGGTCAGGACCAGATGGATTCATCACAGAATTCCACCAGACCTTCAAAGAACCAAAACCAATACTACTCAAATTATTTTATAAAATATAAAAGGAAGGCACTCTTCCAAACTCTTTATGAAGTCAGTATGATTCTGATATCTAAAACCTTAATGAATATAGACACAAATAACTACTTACAAACCATGTTCAAGAACACTCAAAAGATCACTCCTCATGATCAAGCTGGCTTCATCACAGGATGCAGGGATGGCTCAGCATACCTAACTCAAGGAATAGCACTTGTCCCATAAATGGACTCAAGGTCAAAAATCACAAGAAAATCTCAATTGATGGAGAATAAAGAAAACCTTTGACAAAAATCCAACACCATCTTAGGATTTAAAAAATCCTAGAAAAAATAATAAATTCTGAACTCATGAGTGACATATGTCATAGGTCACTCATGTAGAAGCAGTTCACTTAACAATGGAGATAAAATGGGAGTATTTGAATGAGGTTGCTCTTGACAAAAGATGATCCCTCTTCAAACTGATATAAAAAGTATGGCTTATTTTAAGGGACTATTTGAATCTTTGGCTTTTACCTCAGTCAGACTCTTTCTGAATGATTAAGTAGATAAAAATTCAATTTCATTATTTATATCTAACTTTTTCTCTATTTTTAACCTTCTTAACACTTATATTCTTCACTCACCACTGATTCTGTTTTAAAAATGAGTCTGTCTTTAAATTATTTCCATGATGACCTTGTTTAAATAAAACACGCTGCTCATTTTGGTAGTATTTGAACTTGGGGCAAGTTTTAACCATCATAAGGGAAGAGAATTTGTAAATGAATGTGCAGCAGTTTGAGACAGAGTGCACACATCTGTAGATAGTTATACTTTGAAGGGAATTGTGAAAAGCCCTCAGCTAATTAGCCCTCTACTCCCAGGCTATTTACTGACCAGGAAAGCTATGATACGTTGGAAACTCTGGCTCTGAAGCAAATCCCTAACTGCCCTTGCTTTTGCTGTTTGGATTTGTCCGCGTTACTAACGAGAACACAAGTAACAACTGTTGCACCTATAATCACAGCACTCCATATTTTTCTGTGAAACCAAGTATCATTCTTTTGGACAACTATATTGTGGCATTGGGCTAATGATTAAATGGCCCTTCACATGGGAATTTCAGTTCTCCCCAGTCGTGCCACAAACTCAATTTTAAGCTACTTGAGAGTAGGAAAAGAGGTAAAAGTCATCGCGTATGGTTACGTTGCCTGGTTTTCTGCGTTATTCTTGATCACTTCATGAATGTGTACACAAAACTATTGATGGCTCATCATTTTCTACTCATGACAGGTGCAGGCAATGGTACTAATGAGATAACAGGCTAATAGTGAGTTAGCTAGTTGAACTAAGTACAATTATTTACAACAGAACTCAAACCCTTTCATATTTCCTCTGCAGAAAACATTGTGAATACATACATTTAAAAGCTCTAAACATTAACTCCCATTTGTAGCGGCATTTCACTTGTCTTTTAATAAATAAAACTTGCCTAAGGATCAGCCTTACAGACCAGGCAGCAATAACACACACCTTTAATACCAGTAGCCACACTAGCTTGCCATAGAAACCAAGCAGTAGTGGTACATGCCTTTAATCCCAGAACTAGAGAGGATTATCAAACAGGAGGAGACAGCTCTCGGACAGTCTCATCCTGAGATTCCTGAAGGCAGGATTGCCATTTTCGGACTGAGGTCGAGGTAAGAGTTAGTGTGTGGCTGTTTTGCTTTTCAGATCTTCAGACTGAACCCCAATTTCTCTCTCTGAATTTTATTAATCATGCTTTACCCTTTCCAGAATAAGATTCATAAATAACATCACTTAAAGGCTGATGACAAGAAAAATGGATGTAAAGAGGATGTAATCTCTCTGGAAGCTTTGCTAATCATTTCTGTAAATAGCCTACACATGCCCATGACTCAGCAGTTCCATTCAAAGGCATTTGCTCACCAGAAATGAAGCTCATGTTCCCCAGAAGCCTCAGTGAAGGTGCTCAGAATGTTTTAAACGTTCAAACTAGATGAGAAGACTACTACTGAATTCATTAAAAGTGAAAGTAGATTAAATTAAAATATGGAAATTTGATTGAATACACTAGTAAATGAAAGTCTTTCTTTTGTTCTGTATGTCCTGCTTCCCCGGTTCCTCCACATCTGCTTGGCTGGCCTCTGTCTGCTCCCTGGCCACATGGCTTGTCCCTGGCTGGCTGGATCCTCTTTTCTCTCTGCCTACCAGCCCCACCTATCCCTCCTCTGTCTAGCTATTGACTGTTTAGTTTTTATTATACCAATCAGGTGCCTTAGGCAGGCAAGGAGAAACAGTAGTACATCTTTACATAGATAGACAAATTCAGCATAAACAAATGTAGCACATCTTTGCCTAGTTAAACAAATATTCCACAACAGCTGTACACACTAAGAGAATGACATGAGTTATGAGGCATTACAAATCATTGAAGACTTATCATCAGCAGATTGAAGAACTAGTTGCTCGAGTTTTTTTTTATAAGAACATAGGATTAGAAGTAACAAGAACTACCTTATTGTAGTAGATAAGATATACAGACCTAATTCTTTTGTTGTTCTCCTGATGATAATATTGCTGCTATAGTTCCAGCCTTTATTCTGCGTTCAGGGGAAAAGTAACAGAGTATATTCTACCTGTCTCCTTTTATAGGAATGTCAATACTCATCTAAACTCATGAGCACAGAACGCTACTTATATTGATAGAAACATATCATCTCTCACCATGAGAGCCAGCATGGAAAAGGTACAAAGCCAGTGTTTAAACTGGGTACCTTGCAGCCTACCCATAACCATAACTCCTTTACCAAGCAAGAGTTGAGGCAGAGATAGTGGCTAGGTAATTGGCCATGTCTACAACATATAAGGATAACAAAGAACTCTGTAGATCTAATTTATGCACATCTAAGTATTTATATACGCAGGAGACATAAGAACTCAGAAAAACAAAGAAGGTGATTTCATACGATTCTGACAGTCAACAGAAATGACTATCTGCCTGAACTGGATGTATCATAATAAGGTTATGATGACCACATTCATGAGGAGGCCACTGGAAACTTTGGAACCCAGCTTTCTATTATCTATTGTCCAGATTCTGAGCAATGAGAAACTTAGAAAAAGACATCTGCATAAATATTCTCTAAATGCTGGGGCAAAACAGTGGAGACATGTCAAATCCTAAGGTCAAAAATGTCAAAGATTTCCACTTACTCGCTTATTCAATTCATTTTTCAGTTTTCAACTTAATTTACTTTTACTTTTAATGAATTCAGTAGTAGTCTTCTCATCTAGTTTGAGTGTGTGGTCACAATTAGAAATCAATCTATCGACCCTCTTCTGTTTTATTTGCTAGAAGCTCCCTATTAAGCAAGTCTAAAGAATGACTCATGAATAAAACATATACTTGGGCCCAGTCAGAAACATCAAGAAGCTGTTTCATATCTGATATTTATGACAGATTTTACTTGCTGTCATGGCTCAAGGATGACAATAACTATCATTTATTTGAAGGATGACATTTTATATCTCTTCTTTTTCTTGATGTGAGGGCCATTTAAGCTGAAACACTAAGGAAATGCCAACAGCTCTGATGATATATATATATAAAACCACAGTATTCATGGCTCTGCTTATTTTCTCTGTATTTTTTCAATATACCATAAGAAAAATTGTGTCTAAGCTTACATGAGTAATGCATTTCAGTTATTATCTATTAATGTGCATACTTAGAATTATTTAAAGGAATTCCCAAATAAACTATTTTCTAAATCTAGACGTTTAAGCGTATCAAAAGTCTACCTATTTTCATCTGCAATTATTTCTCTAATATGTTCATTACTGCCAACTTTTATGGTTGGTCAATATAATTTTTAGCCAGGGCAGAAATAAGTAAGGTTGACCAGGAAGCACATGACAATGGTCATATCTAGGTGATACATGTCACATTTTCACCTTATTCTTTAAGACAGTTCCTTCATCAGGTAGTACTTGATCAAAGAAAAGAATATGAATATTATTGTCCAAATGGCAGAGATAACTTTTATCTAAATTAGTTGAATTTTTCATTCACAGGATATGTACCACCTATAAAAGTATAAAAGTCACAGTTTTGGTTTATTATTGCTAAATATTATAATTTATAAATTCGTCCATCTTAATGTTATAAACCCTCTTGAATATTCATCCCTGTAGACAAGACAGCTTGTGTCTGGAGAAGAGATAAAAGTGTTTCAATATCATGCAGACCATTTTCTGTGTCCGATAGCAAGCGTGAATACGGAAAGTACTAGAAAAGCTTATAAAAGAAATTTTACTTTTTCAGACTTAAAATCTTTTTGTGTTTCTCAGGACAGGATTTGTCTGTAACTTTGGAGACTGTCCTGGAACTCACTCTGTAGTCGAGGCTGGCCTCGAACTCGCAGAGATCCTCCTGTCTCTGCCTCCCGAGTGCTGGGATTAAAGGCGTGCACCACCACTGCCAGGCCAATTTTAAAATCTTATTTTTTCACTGGTTTAGGATGCTGTTTTTAACTATACTCATCCTAGTCTTGTATGTTTAACATGCTCAGATATTTTTAATTTAAACTCGTAAGAGCACAAAAGCTCTACACATTACAGGGCCACCATCTGCTGTACACTGCACGCTTAAATTAAGTAGTGGCACAAATCTCCTCAAGCACATATCAGTCCTCTATGGTAAAACATTCAAAATCCTC
Organism: Myodes glareolus; assembly: GCF_982192425.1. Taxonomy (NCBI): domain Eukaryota; kingdom Metazoa; phylum Chordata; class Mammalia; order Rodentia; family Cricetidae; genus Myodes; species Myodes glareolus. The sequence continues at coordinate 8,309,187 of NC_142045.1, forward strand.
TCTGCCAGCTTCGGAAAGGTACAGACTTTCAGAGCTGTGGTCACCTTACTGTCCACTGGGGGACCAGGGCTCCTTAATGTGGTCCAGCTGTGGCTCAGTCCCTACCTCTTCTCATTCTCTCTCACAACCTTCATTTTCAGAGCCACTTTCTTGTAGGTGACCACAGGACCACGTATATGGTGCTTAACTTCCTGTGCCTGGCTTATTTCACTTAACATAGTGATCATTTCCGTCCTTATTGCTACAAGTATGTAGGTTTAGTGACGGCTCAGAGGTTAGGACACTGACTGTGCTTCCAGAGGGTCCTGAGTTCAATTTCCAGCAACCACATAGTGATTTCTAGCCATCTATAATAAGATCTGGTGCCCTCTTCTGGTGTACAGGCCTACGTGGAGGCAGGATGTTGTATACATCAATAAATCTGGGTTTTATGGCTGAATATTTCTTTATCCATTCATCATCTGCTAGACACTAATGTTGGTGGCACATCTAGGCCAATGTTAATTGTGCTGCTGTGAACATAGGTGGGCAGGTGTCTCCTAGGCAAGGTGGCATGTCAGAAGTCAGCCTTCTAGCTGTTTTTTCAATTCTCTCTAGCTCTGTACTATGTCCATGCTGATTTGCCCTCACATTAGTAGTGGGGGAGCTATTTGGGCCACATCCTTGTCCACACTTGCTTTCTCTAGTCTTCACACAGCAGCTATTCTTCCCGGCACAGGCAAGGACTGGCTGTGTGGTCTGGATTTGCCTTGCTGTGATGATTGGCGAGACACCCACTGTGGAGGGCCGCAACCACATTCTCCATTACAAGATGGCGCTGGCATCCGGCCTCACCGCCTGGTGAACAAGATAATGTGCATGTGCTTGGTAACTTTCCACTGCTGCGTTCCTGCCTACTCCTGAGGAGTCATCTGGGTTGATGGGCAGTGGATCAATTCAAGAGTGACACATCCGAAGCGAGGACTGTTTCCTATATAAGGGATGGGTTCCCCTCATTCTGGGTCTCCGCTTTGTAAGCTTATGCTCTCTCTCTCAAGACTTAAAGCTTTTCTGCAGAAGGATCCTAAGTGTGCCGCGTCGTTCTTGCTGGCGAGACGGTAGCGCGGGACATCTGGTGCCGGAAACCCGAGACGCTGGGGGACCTTGACCACTGCTCGCACCGCCGGAGACCCCATGGACACAAGGAGGATTCAGAACTGCAGGTCTGTATGCTCAGAGAGGTATGACTATTCCTGGACTTTTTGATTTTGGGCTTGACTTGTCTCCGCCTTGGGAAGGTTTCGTAGAGGCCTTGGTACTTCTTTTAGCAGTTCTCTTATTTTTTCTTTTGGGATCACTTTGGAATTGCTTAGAAGATGAATCCTGCCAGGTGGTTGTTGCAGAAGGACGAAGTGTATTGGAGGAAGTCCAGGATAGCATGTCAGAAACTGAGCGCAGTGAGAGGTTGGGCGCACGCAAGAAAAGGACAGTCCCAGATAAGAATAAAGGACCCCCCGGTGGTTCTAAGAAAATAAAAACGGGGGAGAAGACTGACCTACAAGGTCAAAAGCTTTCTGATACCAACAACAAGAAAAAAGGAAAGAACAGCAGTTTATATCCTCTGCAGGAGCTCGAGGCTCTGCAAATTGAAAGTGACCATGAAAGTGAGCATGAGAACGAAAGTTCTGCCTCGGGAGAAGAGGTAGAAGAACTAGATACAGAGGAGGAGGCAGAATTAGAAGAAGCGGCTATATATGAGAGGGAAAGATATCCCCAAAATGGGGCACGGTCTTCCAGCGGTAGGGCCATGAGAAGGTCTTCCCGAACGGCCCATCCGCCTCCTTATGAGCCGCGCCCTCCCCCAACCACCCCTCCGGCGCCTCCTTATGAGGAACGCCTTGGGCCAAAGACTTTTTCATTTATCCCTGACAAAGTCAAGAGAAAGTTGCACCTGGCCTTCCCCGTTTATGAAGGGGAGAACAGGCGGGTGCATGCACCTGTGGAGTACAACCAAATAAAAGAGTTAGCAGAGTCAGTCAGGAAGTATGGAGTGACGGCTAATTTTACCTTAGCCCAATTGGACAGATTGGCCTTGACTGCCATGACTCCGGCAGACTGGGAGACAGTTACAAAAGCATCGCTCGTCAGCATGGGTCAATATTTGGAGTGGAAAGCCCTGTGGCATGAGGCGGCCCAGGAACAGGCCAAAGCTAACACTCAGGCCTTAACTCCAAAACAACAACAATGGACTTTTGACCTCCTGACCGGGCGAGGGCGCTTCCCTGTTGCCCAGACAAACTATCCTTATGGCGCCTACCACCAGGTAGCCGATACAGCTATAAGAGCATGGAAAGCCTTGTCAAAGGGAGAAGGGAGCACTCCGCTCACCAAGATTATACAAGGGACTCAGGAGCCTTTTTCAGATTTTGTGGCAAGAATGACTGAGGCAGCAGGACGCATTTTTGGTGATACTGATATGGCCACGCCACTCATTGAGCAGCTCACTTTTGAGCAAGCCACGCAGGAGTGCCGTGCTGCCATAGCCCCTAGGAAAAATAAAGCGTTACAGGACTGGCTCAGGGTCTGTAGAGAACTAGGAGGACCCCTGACGAATGCAGGTTTGGCTGCAGCCATCATGTAGTCACAAAAACGCCCTTTTAAAGGGCCAGACAAAAGAGTTTGCTTTAAATGTGGGAAGCCAGAACATTTAAAAAAGGATTGTAGGTCATCAGAAAAGGAGAGAGTGCCTCCTACCCTTTGCTCGCACTGTGGTAAAGGTTATCATAGGGCTGAGCTCTGCTGCTCCGTTAGGGATGTCCATGGCAAGATCCTCCCACCATTAGGAAACACACAGACTGATGGTCCAAAAAACGGGATGATGGGCCCTCGGTCCCAGGGCCCCCAAAAATATGGGAACAAGTTCGTCAGGGCAACGCCTGAGGGACCCTTGGAGGCAAAACAAGAATGGACTTGCGTGCCTCCACCGACTTCCTACTGATGCCCCAAATGGGGGTACAGCCCGTCCCTGTGCAGCTGCCTGAGCCCCTACCCCCTGGAAGCGTGGGCCTGCTTTTAGGGCATGGCTCGCTTACCCTACAGGGACTGATTGTCCACCCAGGCCTTGTTGATAGTCAGCACACTGCTGAAATACAAGCCCTATGCTCTTGCCCTAATGGAGTTTTTTCCATCAGTAAAGGAGACAGAATAGCTCAGTTACTGCTTCTCCCGGCAGACATTCACCAGAGGCCGGAGAATAAATTAATGGGGTCAACAGGACAGGATTTGGCCTACTTGGTTGTTAGCCTTCAAGATCGACCCAAACTGCCCCTTTGGGTCAATGGTGAATGCTTCGAAGGCATTTTGGACACCGGCACAGACAAAAGTATTATCTCATCGCGCTGGTGGCCACAGTCCTGGCCTGTTACCGAGTCGTCTCATGCCCTACAGGGCTTGGGCTACAGTGCAAGCCCCACCATTAGCTCCACCAGATTAACCTGGAAAACAGACGAAGGGCAGTCAGGATATTTTACACCATATGTCCTCCCCCTGCCAGTCAACTTATGGGGAAGAGACGTGATGCAGGGTATGGGATTGACCTTATCTAATGAATATTCATCTCAGGCCCAAGATATAATGATAAGAATGGGCCATAGGCCAGGAAAGGGCTTGGGTGGCTCCAAGCAAGGAATACAGGAGCCAATAAATTCTAAGCCTAATATCAACAACAGGGCCTGGGTTTTTCCTAGGCGCCACTGGGGCAGGACAGCCCATACCATGGAAAACAGAGACCCTCAATCAGTTATCTACCACAGTGGCTACGGCCCTGGATCAGCAGGTTACCATAGATCCATCTATTAGAGGTGGAATAATGGTTCTTAATCAAAGAATTGACCTAGTGCAAGAACAGTGGATATCTTATGGCAGCTTGCCCAATTGGGCTGTGAATGGAAAACTCCAGCCTTATGTGTGACCAGTGTACCATATGAGAACTTTACAAAAGCGGCTAACCTGTCCCGAGAATTGTCTTTGCATCTTACAGGAAATTGGACCGAGAATTTTGATGATTTGCTGTCCTCCTTGAGACGGTCCATCGTGACAATCAACTCCACGCGAGTGGACATAAGCTTGGCCAAAGGATTCCAGTCCTGGATTATGTCCTTCATCTCCTACTTCAAAGAATGGGTGGGGGTGGGAATGTTTGGAGCAGTCCTATGCTGTGGAATAGTGTTTCTCCTCTGGATGGTCTGCTGACTCAAATCCTAAAGTCGTAGGGACAAAGTGGTTATTGCACAAGTGCTGGCTGCCCTGGAACAGGGGGCCTCTACTGATGTGTGGTTATCTATGCTGAAGCAGTAAGGTTTATGCCAACCAGCTCCTGCACCCCTAGGACAGTGGTCCATTGCACAGGGTGGAGTGCTTGACTTAGCTAGCCCTGAAGGTTGTTGAGCTGAAGAGCATCGCACAGAGAATGGCCCTCTCTGAGAGATATGTCGCCCTGCATAAGGGTTTCCTGCCGTATATTCCCTTTCCCAGAAAAATGGCAGAGGGCAGGCCAGATAAGTTCCAGGTGTCATGAACCTAGGGGCAGATTCTGTGCAAGCCCATTATAATGTTTCCACTCTGGGAAGTGCGACCTCTATCTTTGCCTTCTGAGGGAGTTGCCTTTCTGCAAAGAAGTAAAAAAGGGGGAGATGTGGAGGGCCGCAACCACATTCTCCATTACAAGATGGTGCTGGCACCCGGCCTCACCACCTGGTGAACAAGATAATGCACATGTGCTTGGTAACTTTCCACTGCTGCGTCCCTGCCTACTCCCGAGGCGTCATCTGGGTTGATGGGCAGCGGACCAATCCAAGAGTGACACGTCCGAAGCAAGGACTGTTTCCTATGTAAGGGATGGGTTCCCCTCATTCTGGGTCTCCGCTTTGTAAGCTTATGCTCTCTCTCTCAAGACGCATTAAAGCTTTTCTGCAGAAGGATCCTAAGTGTGCCGCGTCGTTCTTGCTGGCGAGACGGTAGCGCGGGACAACCCACTTTCTTGCTCCTTTTGGCCATTTGACTTTTAGGAAAGTCAACTTAGGTCTTTTGCGCACTTTCAATATGGCTACTCATGGGGCCTGGAGAGATGGCTCAGCAGTTAAGAACAGTGACTGCTCTTCTAGAAGTCCTGGATTCTGTTCCAGCATCCACATGGTAGCTCACTACCATCTGTAACCCCAGTAATGGATGGTGCCCTCTTCTGACCTCCATGGGCACCAGACATGCATGTGGTGCACAGACACACATACAGTGCCCATAGCTGGAATTCTAGGGTGCTGTAGAATTCAGCTCTTCTAGAGTTCAGACATGCCAAATGACCTCCAATGCCGCTGACCTACAAAGTGAACTCCACGTCACAGCAGACCCTACAGGTGAGACACTCAAACACGTAAAATGAAGTGAAATGAGCCTATTGATGTTTGCTTCTGAGCCCATTATCTGAAGAATAGTTTGAATAATCTCTAGCATTGTGTGGGTGGGCTCTTCCCTCCGCTGTCTGTCTTTTTTGCTGAACAGAGGTATTTTGTTTTGATGTAGTCCAAGAAGATTTTTGAAAACATATTTTGCATCATCAAAGCCTTACTGTTATAATTACATCTTTTTAAAAAAATAATCAAGCCATTTTTCTTTTATTAGCAATTGAAATGCTAACATTTCTTGTGACAAAGTAAATGGAGTTTAAATCATTGAAATTTTTGTCAAAGTTTGCCAAGATAATCAGGAAGTTATTTGCGGGGCTGTCACTTTTGTGGTATAAAAGGACCCTTCGCTCTTCCAGTAGCTGGATTTTTAGGGATCCCTCAAAAAAAATTACATAGTTTTGGCAGCCTCCTGAAGGCAGAGAGCTGCATCTGTTAGGAGACTCCACTTAGTCTCTAGGTGGACAATGCCCATAGCTGGAATTCTTGGGTGCTTTAGAATTCAGCTCTCCTAGAGTTCACAGACAAGCAAAATGACTTCCAAAGCCGCTGACCTAGGAAGAGGACTCCATGTCACGGCAGACTCTACGGTTGAGGCAGGGCACTCACTTCATATGTTCCTCAGTTTGTAGCAATTTGTAGGTACAGAGTGACCTAACAACAAATCAATGGCCCAAGTCCCCGAGATGAGGCATCCATGGCCAGAGGAGATCGACTCCACAGGCACTCTGGCCACGGTCCTCCGGCTGCCCTGACAGACGCAAGCCCGTGGAATCTGCGTCTGTCAGACACAAGCCCGTGGAATCTGCGTCTGTCAGACACAAGCCCGTGGAATCTGCATGTCAGAGTGCTCTCACTTGTGTGTCCACCTTTAGTACATCAATTGGGGATCTCTGGGAAAGAACGTTGGAACCAGGAAGCTTTGCAGACCTGTCGCATTTGGAACCTCCAGGGTCAGTGCTGAGATATGATTGTTTACTGGATATGGTCAGTGATGGTTAAAAATGGAAAACAAACCTAGGTTACTACAGGCTGAGGCCAAGCTCCCTTCCCATCACCCAACTTTCCTGTGCTCCTGTCTGCCTCCGCAGGCCTGTGGTCTTTACTACTGATGCTGTCTACACAGTAGTTAGCCATTGTGCATGTAGAGTGGGAAAGAAAGCCAAACTAAAGTTGCGTTTTCAGAAAACTAGATGGTGGGAGTGAAAACACTCGGACGGGTTACAAGAGAAGTAGATGGAGGACGGGTAATGTGGCTCAGCGGTAGAACATTTCCAAGCTTGAAGAGGCCCTGGGCTCCATGCATTACACACACTCACACAAACATGCACGCGCACACACATGCATAGGTATTGAAGGCATGACATGTGTGACTTGATCTGGAAAGGAAAAAGCATGGTGACATAATAAATAAACAGGCAGACGTGGAAGAGTAAATTACAGCACTGATGATCTTGTTTTAAATGACCCAGGGGATCTTTGATGACTTTGGCTTCACGCAGTAAGGGAGGGGGGCCTTAGGACAACACCTCTAACACATAGCTCAAGGGAGTTTCTGACTTTTTAATACTTAAGCTTTGTCCCTTTCTACTTACCTATACAGACTCGATGAAGTTCACAGTCATTGCTATGGGTATTTACTAGGAAGATATTGGCTGCACACTTAAGACACTTTAAGGACAAATTACTTAGAAATAAATTGTAGGTACAGCATAAAAAGGATTAAAGGTATGTTACTGTGGGAATAAGTTCTCGATGAATTGTTTAATAAAAAATCCAGTTACCAAATGGTGGCTTGGTGTCATTTTTATTTCAGTGATCAAATACAGATTATAAACATATACATATATGTATGTACACTTAGATAACACAGAAGACAGGGAGAGGTGAGACAGAGGCCTAGGGGACCAGAGGAGGAAGAGCTCCCTCCTCCATCCCCTTCCATCCACCAATGGTAGAGCACTCCCTAGGAGATGAAGACGGGAGAGTGGAGATGCGGGGAACCGCAGCTATCATGGAGGGGTGGAAACATGGTGACCTCCTGAATCTGAGTCTTCCAATCACTTGACAACTATGTCACACCTGCCGTCAGTTTCTCATCCAGATCTTACATTGCAAATCACTTCTTGTCCACTATTCATTTCCAATAAAAGAGGTATCAACATCTTTAGCTCAGAGATAAGCACACATTTATCAACATTTGGCGTGCAGCCAATAAATAATAACAATAAAATAAACCATGAGTAGCTAACTGTAATAAATTAAGTATGAAACAAAAATGTATTACTAAGGTGCAGGCATTAAATATATCTCCCCCAATAATCCCCAAGACACCCTAAGTTCAGCACCGAGAGTTCCACATGTTCTGGTTACAGTCACCACGCCACATAGCACATTTCTACCCAGCAGTAGACACGACATTTTATGACAAAGGCCTTGGGAAAGCCTCCACATCATCACCCACATGCCATTTCACTATTCTATCAGTTAGCGTAACTAGGAACGAGGAAAATCAATAATGTATTTGCATTGTATTGAATGGACACATAGGCTTTTAAATGTCTTACAGTGCAGTACAATTAAACTATGAATCAGGATTAAATTAGGCAAATTTGTTTCCTGTACTATCTTATTTCTGAGAATGATTTCAACTAGCATGCACTTCCCCCTACTTTATGAAACTTCCTTTCCCTATTGTATTTAAGAAGTGCCACTCTTTCCTCATACTTTAAAGAGCAATGTGAGCACCCAAACAGCAGGGAAGCAAAGGGAGACAGGAGAGAGCAGCACCAGCCACAGGAGCAATAACCACGCTTAGCCAACGCTGCTGTGAGCATCTCAGGAGCCCAGCACAGCTGCAGATGACGGGCAAAGGGCCTGCTGTCAGCCTGGATGATAGAACTGGCATCTGAGGTTGGCAAATGAGCTGGATGTTAGATTATTCAACACAGAAACAGTCTGGTCCAGGGTGATGAACAGCTACATCACCCCAAGGGCCATCCAACTGTGGCTGTCAAGCTCCCATGAGGTACCACTTTGGCAACAGTGAAAACATCAGCTATCTTTCCGATCTACAACTAGTGAACCAGCACCTTCAAGAGTGACACACAATAGGCTACGGGAATACCATTACTCTGAGCTGTTCTTAGCCTATTTCCTTAAGGAAACAGCAACTCTTCCACATCTAAATTATTCCACACCATATTATTCCTTTTGATATGTGTGATACCTTTTTGCTGTTATTATGGAACTTACTTTTATATAAAAGTTTTATTTTTCATTATTATAAACTAACCTATATCTATATTTGGTACCTTTTAAGGAAATATATGGGCAAGTCTTATTTCTTAAATAAGCAAATACATAATAATAATAATCTTAGTAGATTCAAGTCTTCCCTCTGGAACTCAGACTGTCACATTACAGATTTAGATATTCACTCACTGGCCAAATCTCTGCTTTATTTTTACTACAGGAGAAGGGGCGATTTTATTTAACTAGATAAATCCCATAGAGATTGAATACAGGTTGTTGTAAATTGGAAAAAAAAAACCCTATTACTTACTCTCTATATAGACTCATCCTAAATCACATGCGAGGGAACAACATTTGGGGCCTTGGGTACATCTTCACTTGTCATGTAATTCTCTTCAGAAACCATCTTTAAAGACCAGCATTCAGGTGTCTTCTCTGAGGGCCCTGTTCCTGGCAGCACTTGACTGTGACTGGTCCATCAAAGACGGACCAGAAGGCTGAGTTCTGCATGCTAAAACTGTGTACTAAGTAACTTCTGTCCTGCTCACCGCACACTGACCTCCCGTCCATGAAGTGGGGACTGGTAAATAAATATGACAAAGGCTATTTACTGAGTCCTTCTGCTCCAAATACTTCACTTTGGCTTGCTTGTATCATTCATTTCTCATGATTCAGAAGCTATCAGCAATAGCAAATACAACACTGTACAAAGTGACCGTGGAAGAGCTACTCCTGTCTGACTCCTCTTCATTCCTTACAATGTGCAAAACCCTTTTTCAACTCTACCTATTGACTTCAATACAAGAGGCCTGCATCAGTCTATTCTGGGAGGCTTGGGTGTGGGAAAACACACAAATTCAAGTCCTGAATCCCAAACCAATAGCACCCTGCTGAGACTCTTTCAGTGACCATTTCTGGCAGTATCAAAGGCTTCTCACTTCATCTGTGAGTGTCTGTCGTGTGATCTGATCTGCTCTGGCCATGCCACACAGCCTCTTGTGACTTCCCGTTTTGTGCACATCCTACGGTTGGGTCTTGCACAAGCTGCTGACTTTGCTAACACTATGTGTGATGAACCTCTGAGATCCCATGAGTCCTTGCCTCATTTTAGACGTAAGGAGGTACAGAATCTGGAGGCAGCAGGCAAGGACCATGACTCACCAGCACTGCAGAATCAACGCCTTGGGAGTGACAAGTGCTTGTGAGGTTGACTGACTGAGAAGTCAGCCACTGTCTCTGAGGTCACACAGGTCTCAAGGACGAGGAAGACAGTGGGGTTGGGTCCCACTGCTCGGATGTTTGCTGTACGGCAAGTTATTTCAGATTTGCTTAGCCTCAGTATTTTTATCTGCGCAGTAAAGCTAAGAACACCTACCCCGAATAGTTGTTACACAGCTGACAAATTCCATCTGTCAGGAGGCAGCAGAGCTGACAGAAGAGCTCAGGGGACAGCAGCGATCGTGCTTTCCATTGATTGTCTCTGCAGCACATTATTGCCTACAGCCGCTGGCCACAGCTGGTCTGTGTCAGGAAATGACCAGTCACGTATGGGACCAGATGATGCGGGGAGAAGCAGAGGTCAAATAAATTAATAAATAAATCTTAATCTTTTTACAAAGTTACTTTCTTATTCAGCTGCTTCTAAAGTCAAGTTGAAGCATTCTAGGTTAGTTGAGAAGGTGAGAGTTCCCTTCATTGATCTTTATAACTTTAGTCTAGAAAGAATTTTGACAATGACCCTGGACCCCTATGAAATTCTCAAAGCTACTGTATAAGACACCGCTACCATCAAATTGCTGGCTTTTGACCAAATAATAAGCACACTGAGATGGAATTTAGAAAGAAAAGTTTCAGAAGTGAACCCATTACAGAAATGGCCATGATTGTCAGGTGAGGCTCACACAGGCAACGCACACTGAGATTAAACCGGAAGGCGAGGATCTTTGACGAGAGCTCTGCGGTCTCAGCCTGCCCAGCGGAGATGCTGTTCTGGGCGGAATTAGAATAACCTGCCCATACTCCCCAGGGACTGTTAATTCCCAAAGTCCAATCCAGAAGCACGAGCTTTCACGACCTGAATCATTCCTTGGATGGCAGCCTTTGGTCGGTGGGACTAACCACGCTTTAAAAGACGCAGAACTCAGTGACACAGACCACCCACGTCAGCAGTGACTAGGACGTGACAAAGCGTCATGCATCTGGATCTCAGCAATCTGCCCGGCTTCTCGCCTGAGGCGGTTTATCTACACTTGAGAAAACAGCTCCCACTGCCTACACTGTAAAGCACCTCTCTTGCGCTCTGCAGAATTCCTGCAGGCAATTGAAACAGACTCTTCTAACCACAAATAATGAGATGAACGGTTCCAACTCCATGGGCAAAGTTGGTGAATGGATAAATCAAGAACCTGAGTTGTCAAAATACTCTCGAGGACACAGTTTTGCTGGGAGGGCTCCACGGAGGGTGGGTCTCGCTTTCAAGGAAGGAATGGCGCTTCTTTTGTTTCCGTTCAATTCTTTCCTGCCTTTCTTTCTTCTCCTAAAGGAAAAAATGGCAAAAGAAAAAACAAAAGACAAAGCAGAAAACTCTAAGTTTATATACACTATGTGAACTGGTTATTGAACTGGATTGCTGGAAGAAAATAATTCATTATATGATCTTTGCACACAATTTCCTGTTTAATTAGTTTTGAAGGAAAAATAGCTAGGGACTATTGCTGATTTGTTTGAACATGCACAAATTTGCTATTAATAGTAGTAATGTCATTGCTTGCTTGCTTGGTTATTGAGACAGGCACTCAGAGCCTGGTTTGGCATCACAATGCCTGTGTAGTGGATGGGGCCCTGAGCTCTATTCCTCCAGCTGCCTCCTCCCCACTGCAGGGACTAAAGGAGTGAAGCACCACGCCCCACTTCACCTCACCTTTTTAATTGTTGAAAGTTACAGAGAAAACTATGTCCAACTAGCCTTGGAAGCTTCTACTTATAAAACTCACGCAGCTCAGGAGGGAGGATTGCCATGTGAGGCCAGCCTGGGCTACACAATGGGTTCTAGACAGCCTGGGCTACAGAATGAGACCTCATCTCGTCACACAGACAATGATGATGACAGGAAACAGAGAAGAGGAAGAACAGGAAAGGAAAGGAGGCTGAGCATGGAGACAGTTGTGACATGCAGGCACGGTGGTGGTGGTGCCAGCCATCTCCCAGCACTGGGGAGGCCGAGAGAGGTGGATCTTGAGTCAGAGGTCAGCTTTGTCTGCACAGCAAGACCCTGCTTCAAAAACCAAAACAGAATATCTGTGAGTGTGCAGTTTTATAGCAAACATCATGATCATAAAATGGTAGCAGTGACCTTCAGGGGACGCATTCCCAGCAGGCCAGTAAGAGTGACGTCTCACCGTGCCATGGCAACCCAGGGCATTCAGACTCTTGAAAATTTAGTCTTGCGTTTTATTTTTTATTGAGCTTTACCACATTTTAAGACAATCTGTTGTCTTTTCTGTGATTTTTTTAATCAATACTTTGATTTACCTGACTGTGGAGATTAACAGTATGTTTAACTATAGTAGCTTGAGTATCTTCAATTTAATATTTCAAATAATATAATATTGTTTTGTGTTATTTTGTTACTTTTAGTGTTTACTCTTACACCATGTTTTAGGAAATAACCCAACTAGAGAAAACTGTGTACTATTCACAACATGTGATTACCCACTAAGCACGACCCAACCCCTCAGTGTTCCCTGTCCACTCCCTCATCATGTCTCCTGTACCCCAGCCTCTCTGGTAGTGTTTGCACATATTCAATGTCACCGCATGAGCACTTACTCTCACAAGCCCGCCAGTACCTACACTGAATTTCACGTTATTACGTGTAATGCTGTGCCGTTGGCTAGCACCACTCTATTCCTTGGTGACTCTGAGCACTTAAAGGTTTAGAAGGCAATGTCAGATCTGGGAGACTGGACGAGCTGTGTTTTCTTTGAGTTTGTCCAATTGCTTGGGATTTTCTGTGGAGTGCATTAATCCTTTTAGCAGTTTTTCCTGCTGTGAAGCAAAGCTTTGAAGCCTAAATATCAAAAGAATTACCCAATAACAATCCTCCTGCACCACTAATTCGTGCTGCTCCTCACATATCACGTCCGACACAGAGCAGGTTCTCAGGTGTCTGTGGAGCTTTCGTTCTTCTGGCACAGGCAGCTGTGGCTTTTATTTTTTCACTCAAATGTCAAGCACTCAGCTTCTACTTGGGGGTCAAACACAGTGCTTATCAAATCCAAACACACACACATACACACACATACACGCAAACACATGCACACACATGCAAACACGTGCACACACACACATACAGTTTCTGATGCTCAGAAAACTTTCCGAATGGACAAGTGAGAAACAAGTAAATTAATATCATAGAATCTAAAATTGGGTGAGTGTCTATAATAATAATAAATAAAAGGGTAATATACGACCACAGAAGAGTGGATTAAAAGAACATCAATCTAAGGTGACACACGGTGCAAAGAGAAAACATTTGCAGATTCAGTCAGAGAAGAGGTTTTTAAGTGTCATGGCTCAGGAGAAGCTGGGAATGGCTGGGGATGCCGGAGGAGACAGAGAAACGACTGTGATCAAGGCTTCGGGGGAGGGAGACAGGCCCCAGAAGAGAAAAAAGGACACAGTAACAGTAGGTCATGGCCATATCCAGAATTCAGGGAAAACACTCAGACATGAGCGGGGAAAGAGGGTAGTGGGGGAACCCAGAAGGAGCACGTGTGTGCGTGTGCGTGCGTGTGTGAGACTACCATTACACAGGGACAGTGAACCAAGTGTCACAGCAGCAGGAGACTTGAGCAAACCCAGAACTGTTCTAGTTTGGCTTTGGTTGTGCTGGAGATCGGGACAAGCAAGGGTGGAGGAGGCTGGAAGTAGGGAGGCATCCTGGAAGTAAGAAAAAGCAGAATATAAGAGGCCAGAGCTGGAAGGGGAGGCTGAGTGGAGATGGCATTATTTGATTTTTATTTCTGTTTCATTTCTATGGCACATGAAGCAGAAAATTTAAGGAGACAGAAAGAGAGCAGATATGAAATATTTCTAGTTTTTTGATTGGGTAGAGGGTTACCGGCATTTCCTCTTTTATGCTTGGATACAGGGTCAGGGGCATTTCCTATTATTACTGAAGTGTTCTCCTCCATATCTTTCCGCTATCACAGCAGCTGAAGCTGAGCCTCTTCTTCTCATTTACACTTCTTTCGAGAAAATGCCCATTTATGGGTTAATGCAAAGATTATACATTCTTCTAGATCATTTTACTTGGTGTCTGAGCAGCACCTGCTCCTCTGTCCTGAAGCTCTCCTGCACGGGGCAGTGTGCTCTGGGGAGCACTCCAGAGCAAAGCTCTCCTGCACGGGGCAGTGTGCTCTGGGGAGCACTCCAGAGTTTGACATGGGCACTACTCATAAGCGTTTGTCATCTACTTGCACAAAGTATAATATTCATAGCTACTATTTATTCAAAATTAACAAAATGAGTATCTGTTTTAAAATAGAAGTCTGTATTTTGCTTGACAGCACCAAAAAGTAACCTGTTAACATATACATATTAAAACTAAATATTTATTATTCTCACATATCTAGTAAAGAACAGCTGGATGTGTACCTTCCAACTACAATGTTGACCCTTTTCACTCAACAATGACTAAATAAGACCCTTTTCCCTACATCATCAGCAACATTGAAAGAGCATAAGAAATCAAGTAAGTTCCTCCCCATTAACCTCAGCACTACTGCATGCAAGGGCTGATTTCGCCTCGAAGACTCTGGACCTCAGGGCACCTGACTGCCTCCGGTGATGTCAGAGGCAAGGAGCACAGAGGAAGAAAGGGCACAATGGGGAGGGCCCGAGGCAGGATGTCCACCTGGAACTCACACCTGCTGCAAGCTCACCTGCTTTGGGCAACCTCAGAAGTGCAGCCAGAAAGGAGAGGCCATGGCGGAATCTGAGCTGCAGAGGAGGAAAGCCTAGGTAGTCTCCAAGGAAAACAGGATGGGAATGAGAAGCAGAAAAGGAATAAAGATCCAGGGAAGGAGGAAGTTCATCAACACCTACCAGCCACTTCTCATATTCACTGATGGCTTGCTTGTCTTTGTCTTTCTTCTCCGCTCTCTTCAGCTCTTCCTTTCTCCTCTCGTTGATTTTCTCCTTCTCCTTTTGCTTGAGAAGAGCCTCCTTTCTCTCAGTCCTGTGTAGGAGAACATGAAACACTAGAAAGTTAAAGGCGAAGACACGCTAGAGATGCCCTAGTGTAGCTTCGGAAGCGATGGGATTGGAAGGCATGGGAAGCCCTGCAGGCCTAAGTCCTAGGCA
This sequence comes from Myodes glareolus, assembly GCF_982192425.1. Taxonomy (NCBI): domain Eukaryota; kingdom Metazoa; phylum Chordata; class Mammalia; order Rodentia; family Cricetidae; genus Myodes; species Myodes glareolus. The sequence goes on from NC_142045.1 coordinate 8,324,246, forward strand.
AGCCTCAAGTATTCCCTTGAAGCCCCCGAGCTGCGTGCCCACAGAGCAGGATTACCATTTCTCAAAAGCAGTTAAGTTGTCTTTCTTCTTCTCAGCGACCGTCTCCTCCTCTTTCTGTTTCTTTGCTCGCTCATATTCTTTCTCCTTCCTGGTCTTCTCTTTTAGGTACTCCAGCTTTCTCTCCTTCCATTTCTCAAAGGCCTGGAAGAGTTCACAGTGTTTTCCTACCTGTCACGACTTCTCTGAGATCAACAAAAGCACAACGGATCCTTCATTCAAGCACAAGCAGGACTAACAACCAGGCTCGGAGGGGGTCTGCGGTACTCACTTGCAGGGCCTCGCCTTTCCTCGCGGCGTTTTCTTCTTCCGTCTTCCTCTTGTTTTTTTCCTCCAGCTTCTTCTTTGCTGCTATTTTCTTTGCTTCCTTTTCTTTCATAGCCTTCCAGGCCTCGAACGATGCTAATGCTTCCTCTCTCTTAGCAGCTCTTTTCTATTTTGGTTTTTGAAAAAACAATGGCATCCATATATGTGTCTAGACAGGAGTACAGGTCTAGACACATATACACAAATATGTATTTGTCTTCAGTCTCCCAACAGTTGTTATACAAAGTAGCAAAACAGGTAATTTATTTAGAATTACTTGGAAAAGTTGATCTACAAAAGTTATTCGCTGCTTTTTTAGAATATCAAAGCACTTATCAGGGGTTGACTTATTTTGGATTCATGAGAAAAGCATCGATTGACTTTGGAAGTATGCTCAATAAATGTTTTCAAAAGAAACCACTACAGGTTAACTGGTACTGTAAAATGTTAGTAAAAAAAAATCATGAAAGTTAAAAGATTATAAAGTAAGGTAAGTTATCCAAAGCACATAGTGGGTACAGGTGTTTGGCTTGAACCCTGTTTTAATATCAAAGCATAGCATTCCTATAACATGAACATAGACCAAATGTCAAATAAGAGCAACCCATTGTAGAACATGCGGGGCAGTACTGTAACTAAGTCACACACTTACTCTCTAACCTCACAAAGGCCAGTATTTGACCTCAAATACGGTTTGTTCAACCTTAGAAGACACAAATTGCATCGTGGAGGTGACACACTTCAAAAGCTAAAGTACCGGCGGGCCGGCACAGAGGTGCTCGGCACAGCTCCTGGAGGTTGGCCCACAGAGACCCGCCTGGCCCTGGTGCTGCCCACTTCAGGGATGCTTCCCTGCTGACCTACTTATGTGGACCAGTCCATTGGAGTGGGTTCTCGAGCAGGCAGGGGTCGGCGTGGGAGACAGAACAAGAAAACTGAAGGCCAGTGTATATTCCTATGTTCTAGCCTAAACTTTAATCGGCAGGAATTTCTGAGACTGAATTTGGTGGTCACACAGCTACTGTTAATAGTAGCCCTGCTGTGTCTAGCCTATGCATGGGAGACTTAAAATGTGCATGTATTTTTATGTAAAAGGTAAATTGAACCCAAACTGAGAATATGAAGCCAGAAATCAGTTCTTTTATGTACACATTTTACCACTTAGAAACCGTTCATTTGGTGACATTAAATACCCAGAGGCTCTTACTGACGTAGGATTCTTCCTTTTATGATACCTGCTCATTTTGGATCCGTAAGTTTTCACTTTCGATTCTTTTTATCCTGTGCATTTCATGCAAATACACATTTTTCTTTTCCAGCCACTCCTGTGAAATTAAAAACAAAAGCTTATGTGATACTACGAGGTGCCCAGATGACTTAGAATTCATACCCACTTTTGAAATATTTGTTTAAAGTTTAAAAAAGAAACCAAAAAATTTATAATTTTGTCTAAAGCAGCATTCTTTTCCCAGTGAAGCTGTAAACATAAATATGAATATTGTTGTTTAAGAAAATCTTATTGCATCATCTCCCTTGTATCTAAGACTGCAATGATTTAATATAATGACTAAAGTATCAACATTTTATACTGAAATTCAAGTGGAAAATTTTCCAAAGGAGGTTATATTCTGTGTAACAAAACAAAAGAGATCTTTCTTAAAATTGTGGAAAAAAAATAGGAAAATCGAGGCTGGAGAGATGGCCCAGAGGTTAAGAGCATTGCCTGCTCTTCCAAAGGTCCTGAGTTCAATTCCCAGCAACCACTTGGTGGCTCACAACCATCTGTAATGGGGTCTGGTGCCCTCTTCTGGCCTGCAGGCATACACACAGACAGAATATTGTATACATAACAAATAAATATTAAAAAAAAGATGGGATTAAAAAAATAGGAAAATCTTAATTTGTGGAAAAATTAGGAAAATCTTTGTCTCAAGAGAGAAAACATTGAAAGGATTTGATCATGAGCAACACAAACTTTGAGAACAGTATTATAAAATGCATGTAGATTTTTCAGCAAACTGGCCTTTGCTATATTTCTATAAATCATAGCAGTATCTTCTCTTTTTTTAAAAACATTATTTTTATAGTTTAAGCAAAATGGGGCAGCAAATAATTCAGAAAAACCCTCACGGTTGCTCACACACTTCTAAGAAAAGCTTCCCCAATGACAGTGAGCATCCAGCTATCCTTTGAGATGGTCACATTATTAACTGGTGGGCAGGCCTGGGGAGACGATAGCTCTTGTTTAAGAAATGTTTTCCATTTACCTGGTAAACGGTCGCCCTTATATGATCAGCTTTGTCTGGCTCCAGGCTCTGCTTCCGTGATGGCTTCTGGTCCAGGACTTTCAATGTCCCTAGGTAGTGAGAAGAGGTAGCTGCGGATGGACTTCTCCGTGTGGGGCCGGATTTCTTCAAAAACTCAGAGGTCATCAGCCTGGAAAGTTCCAAACGGACCGAGAACAAGTGAGGTAGAGCTGTCAGACACAGTGATTACCTTATAACCACACTCTAAAGTAGAGCTGTCGGACACAGTGATTACCTTATAACCACACTCTAAGGTAGAGCTACCAGATAACAGTGGTTACCTTTATAACCACACTCTAAGGTAGAGCTGTCGGACACAGTGATTACCTTTATAACCACACTCTAAGGTAGAGCTACCAGATACAGTGATTACCTTTGTAACCACACTCTAAGGTAGAGCTGTCAGACACAGTGATTACCTTTATAACCACATTCTAAAGCCGGGCATGGCCTCTCACACCTACAACCCTACACTCAGAGGACTGAGGCGTGAGTTCAAGGTCAGCTTGAACACAGTGGGTTCCAAGCTACCCTGGGCTAAGTGTGGAGCCCTGTCTCAAACAAACAAAATGAAAAAATTATGAGTGAATGTAATGAATTATAATTACCTTGAAAATAACCCAGTCAAAAGTCTTGTTTTCTTAGTTCTGCTAACATAATTTAAACTTTAGAACTTTGAACTATAGTATCTAGAAGATAGTATTAGTATCTTCTTAGATACTAATAATTAGAGCCTTTTAAAGAAACATAAACCACATCTTAAAAAAACATAAAAACTACCAATAAACGTAGCTTTTAATCACTCTTTGAATATGTTATGCATTATTCTGTTACTTTATATACCCTGTGGATTTAGCAGGTCAGAACCCATATTTCAGACATTATGGGGAAATCTGGCCTATCTTCTCTTTTGGTGAAGGTTTACTGCATGGTGGCTCTCAACACTCATTTGCATATCCCCACCCCTACCTTAGGCTGTAGTGGTGGGGCTCAGAAAATGTCAACTACTGACTTACTGGTCAAAGTTGACAGCCCCTTATTCAGCTAACACTAGTTTAGAAAAATCGGAAGGCTGAGGTGCTGGTAACACCAGTGAGAGAGGGGGTGAGGCTCTCGGGATGCTCAGCACTTAGTATTATTATTATTAGTATTAGTAGTATTAGTAGTATTAGTATTATTATTATTATTAGTAGTAGTAGTATTTGGTTTTATTTGAGACAGGGTATTGCGATGCAGTTCAAGCTGGCCTTGAATGCACACATCCTCCCACCTCAGTCTCCTGCATGCTGGGTTGCACATGTGCCGACATGTGTAGCTTCACATTCTTATCATTTCAATAAACCCATTGAGCCCATGGAAACTGTCCAATTTTTTCCTGTGTTTGCCAAAAACACTTAATAGAAAAACAATGCTGGATTTCAAATTTACGACCATCTATACATAGTCTCTCATCAAAAAACAGGAGCTTTGGCCAAGGAACTGCACAATGAGATCTGGGAAAAAATAAAAACACAGCCGGGGAGAAAACCCCAAAGAACACTAAATAAGTGGAGAGTTTTATATGAAAGAGCAGGACCAACTAAGAGTTTCATCACGAGGTATCTGTCCCATCTGACGACGGAAACCACTAGAAAGCACAAGGACATCAGTGACTCTTACCTGCCAGAGGCACTCGACACTCGACCATTGGTTGCCTTTTTATTCTTCATGTTTCGGTCTTCGTTTGCTTTCTAGCAGATGGGAAACACACAGACAGATCACTCGCCATGGTAACGTCAGGCTGGGAAGCAAAGCTGAGGAAATCACTGTTCTATATCTAAGTGTCAGGCACCTTAGGCACTAGGGTAGGTGACTGAAAAACATTTATAAAAACTTCCTCTTTTGTTCCCCTCCATCCCTCCTTTCTTCCTTGCACTCCTCCCCGACCTTTTCCTCTCTCTGTCTCTCTGTCTTCGTCTCTCTCAATAGGGTCCCACACAATTCAGACTGGCCTGGAACTCAATAGGGTCCCACACAGTTCAGACTGGCCTGGAACTCAATAGGGTCCCATAAAGTTCAGACTGGCCTGGAACTCAATAGGGTCCCACACAGTTCAGACTGGTCTGGAGTCACTGTGTACAAGGAGCTCTTCAAACCTCTCATTAAAGCTGTTTATATTTTGAAGAGATGAAAATTTCACCAACATAGCCTCTCCATAGCTGTTCTAAACAGCTATATTTTTATTATCTGATCTATACAAACCATATAGAGACACATATATTATGTGATTATGAACTATTTTAAATCATATCATTATGCCTGACAGTTTCCAGGGAACAATTGCCTTCATTCTGACAAGTGCAGACTTTCCTTGAAATTGAAATTCAATGGAATTAAGTCATATCTACTTGATAATACAATCCCACTGTGGAAAGATGTTCTCCACACGGATATAGAGGTGTGAAGACAGACATGAGATACTGGGAGGTTTTGTTTCACGTGTGAACCTGAAATGCCAGTGCTGTATGTTCCAGACGGACCTTGGCTGGCTCTGCTGTCTCAGTTGGCGTGACGACACTCGGGGACGTGGAGAGCAGTGGGTCAGTGGTGAGGTCATCATCTGTGAGCCCAGCCGTCGCTCTGGCTTCGTCATTGTCAGTAGCAGCCACCTGACCTGCATCGGCTTGCTCAAGTTCAGGAGAAACACAGTTTACCAAAACCGAAGTTTCTTCGTTTTCATTTGATATCAGGGAATCCCAGAGTTCTATGGGTTCTCCATCATGATCTGTTTGGAAGCAGAGAGACAGCATTGAATCCTTCTAATACCATAGTGTATGACAGACTCATTTACTGTCCTTCAAATGGGTGCTATTTAGAATGTTTGGGTGTGTGTGTTCGAAATGTTCCTATGAATGCAGGTGCCCATCTCAGAGGCCAGAGGAGTCAAAAATCCCCAGCAGCTGGAGCTACAGGTGTGAGCTGCTTGATGTGGGTGCTGGGAAGGAGCCTTGGGTCCTACAGAATAGCAGCAATGTGTGCTCTAAACTGCAGATTCCCTCTTTGGAGCAGGCTGTCCTATAGCTGAGACCATCTTCCTTTACCTCCCGAGTGCTGGATTATAGGTACGTGCCATGATGCGAGGCTATAATCTCTTTTTCCTTAAAAAACAAAGCGTGATGAAAACCATCCAGTTAAATTTGAATACACTTGGTCTATGAATGCAAAAATGCTTATTCTATCTAACATTTGACAAGCCTCATACTTAGAAAACACAGCATATGCATAATTAGAAAGGAATAATTACCCCCAAGTAAAGGAGAAGGTGTGGCTGTGCAAATCAAGTAACCGAGATTGCAATATCCATCTGATTAAAGCTAACAGAGCATGCTGGGAAAACAGGAGGCAATGGCTCCCTCCACAGCACTGAGGGGGAAGGAGCGCAGGCGAGTTGCACGTGTGGCCAGACAAGCTCAGATCTATGTAGTTCACCTCATGCAGAGACCCAGCCAGCTCAGGCCAGATTCACGCCTTCGTTTCCTTCATCATCTCCCATGAAGGCACCAAGGGCGGGGCTGCTGCACCCAGGACTTCACCGGCACAAAGCTGAGCTCCCATAAGAAGGTGAAGTTCGGCTTTCTGAGAACTGCTTCTATTTACACTGACTCCATGACACTCAGGGACACCCAGAGGTCACCGTGTGACAGTCACCAGAAGAGCCAGCAGGCCTTGTTTAGTAGCAGGTTTGATTTCTACCATGGTCTAACTCCCAGTCACAAGAACGTGAGTCACAAGCTTGCCTACAGGCTGAGCTGATGGAGGCACCCCCTCAGCTGAGGTTCCCTCTTCTGAGATAGTCTAGCTGTAGGCCAAGCTGACTAAAACTAACCAGCTTAGTGGAAGCCAGCCCACACTCCATCCCTCCAACCAGCTCTTCCTTTGGGCTGTATCAAGCTACACCAGCTCCAACATTAGCAAAGGAAATAACCGACGTACACCTCACATTTGCTATGCGCTTACCCTGGTAGTAGTCCCAGGGCCTTTATGCACTACTACTCTTTAAAATTCCCACAGCCACATGAGGTAGATGGCGCTGAGGATAAGTCACAGGCCCAGAGGCTCCTCTGTCCATCTGTCTACATCTGGGTAAAAAGCCCAGGTAGCCATCATGCTGCGTGATGCCAGCAACAATCACGTACTACAGGCTCCCTTCAACAATCATCCCAGTGGTCCTTGAGACTTTGCTGGAGGCATAAGAGACATTAACACTCAACTCTCACAACAGCCTTTTGAGACAGGGACTACAGTACACTGGGGAATAGAGGCACCAGGAAATTAACTTCCGTGTGGAAAGTCACTCCGTCAATTGCACAGTCAGGGTTAAAAGACATACCATTTTCCCCCTAAATATACAAGATAACTGTTTCCCTTGCAGACAGGACACTGAGTAACACAGAGCTCACAAACAAGGTAGGACATAGGTGTGACTACCTTTCATGGATGTTTTTTCCTGAGGTTCCGGTGAGGTGCAATTTCCAGGGCTTTCTTTGAGGGATGATGAGGTCAGACTTTGTAGGAGTGAGTCCTGCTAAGAAAATATTTACCATATAAGGTTAGCCCTAAGGATTCCCAGAGGCAACAGGATCTTTACCGCAGTCTGTGCTGGAAAGTTGGCTCAAGGGTTAAGAGGGCTTCCTGCTCTTCCACAGGTCCCTGGCTCACTTCCTAGAACCAACTTGGGCAGCTCACAACTACCTGTAACCTCAGTTTCTGGGAATGGGACACTCTCTTCTGCCCTCAACAGCACCTGAAAAACTACCAGGAAGGAAAGATCAGGGGCCAGAAAGAAGGCGCGGGAGAAACGGTGCTGACTTCACAAGCCTGGCCACCTGAGTTCAATCCCCATGTAAGGCCGGAAGAGTTAAAGCCTCACAAAGTTGTCCACTGCCCTTCACAGGCAAGTCACAGCATGCACAGACACATAGAAGCAACAAACACACAAAATCTGTAAATAAATAAAACATAAAACAAAATAGAACTAAGGAAAAAAAAACCAAGTTTAATGGCACAGACTTCTCCACAAAGACTCGATCACAAATACCTTAACTGATGAGCCTTCTAATTTAACTTTTCATAACTTTGTGTTTCATAACAAATTTCTAGCAAATAAAGAGAGAAGACACAGACATACAAACACAATAACAGACACACAAAACAATAAATAATAATCTCATCTGACATTTAAACCTGATTATAACACCTTGAAAAAAATTTATACAGCAATCACCTTCACATGTATAGATGGAAAGTTTCACAAAAAAGTATGAAATCAAAGCACAAAACTTACAATGTCTTGATCAGTCAGGGTTTAAGGCAGAAAAGTGTGTAACTGACGTGCACATCAGCCATGCACACAGGTGTGCACACTGACGAAGGCAAGAGGGGAAGCAAATGTCACTCACCCCCACCTCTTCCACATCTGGTATGGCATCGGCAGGGCCGAGGCAGAGGAGTTGAAGCATTAAGTGAGACCTCACACCAAGATGAACACACTCGGAACTGACCAGCAAAGAGCCGGAAGTTACACACCCAGAGAAGAGACAAGGTTACACACCCAGGGAAGAGACGGAGGTTACACATGCAGGGAAGAGACGGAGGTTACACACGCAGGGTCAAACTCCATGGAAAGCCCACGAGAGAGACCTTAAAGAAGAGTCAGAGGGGAGCCAGGGAGACACAGCGAGCAGTGGGGGACATCTGTCCAACAGGATAATAGCTCTCCACTATGGGCTGTGTCAGATACCACGTGACTACGTCAACACGACCCCCTCACGGTGTGGAAAGATTCCATGCCTTACAAACAAGGAGTCAACACAAAACTGATAATAAACGGGAGGAGAGTGGCCCGGAAGGGAAAGCAGAGCCGCAGCGCAGCAGGGGAGGTACGGCTGGGTGTGTTCCTGGGAGATTTTCACCGCAGTGCTACACTACCTCAATAAGAGTACACACATACATCACATTTCAAGTCAAGGGACGTTGACTTACACATTTCAAGTTCACAGTTAAGAATCTGTACCTGGGGCTGGAAAGATGGCTCAGAGGTTAAGAGCACCAGCTGCTCTTTCAGAGGACCAAGGTTCAATCCCAGGACCCACATGGCAGCTCACAACTATCTGTAAGTTCAGTTCCAGGGGATCCGACACCTTCACACTGACATACATGCAGCCAAAACACCAATGCACATAAAGCAAAAATAAACAAACCATATTTTAAAAAAGAAGAATCTGTGTACTTCTCTAAGTGGAGCTCCCTTCCCCAATTCCTGTCCACCCGGAGGTCTTCATTTCTAAGTACCATATTTGTGGATGGAATTGCTGTCAAGATGAAGGCCTACTGCCCTAACTCTGCTAGGATTTGTTTTAGGAAAAGAGGGAGCCAGCGGCACAAGGCGTGGTGGTGACGGCAGGGTGGTGGGATCCTCTCGGGCTCAGGCAGTGGCCTGACATCGAGATTTCAGAACTAGGAAAGACAGTTTCCCCTCTTATCAGCCTCCTGGTCTGTGGCAGCTCCAGCAGCTCCAGGAAACCACTGGGATATTCAATGGACCTGGTAATTATATTAAATACATGAAATCGGTGCTTCAGCTCCTCCCTTGATCTTTCAGAACAAATTAAGAACTAGCCAGAGGAGCCGCAAGTGAAACCAGAACCGTCAGCTCTAAAGATGTGGCTCAGGGCTGACTTAGCACTAGAAATCCATGGACTTGGTATCGAAGTCTCTCTGCCCCACGCCCTGTGAGCAGGTCCTTCTCCCACACTGCAGATGACCAGAAAGAGGAGGAAACCTGGCCAGGCAGCTTGCAGCTCAACTTCCCGATCTGCTCAAGCAGATTATGGGGGAAAATGTACTTTTCTGAGACATGAGCTGGAAGTCGGCTTTGCGCAGTGAAATACCAAGTGAGGTGACAGTGATCTCCCCGAGACACTGCAATTATGGACTCCTTGTGGAAGCCAGAGGATGTAGCAGGTATCCCAGAAGACAGAACCCCTGAGAGGGAGACCAGCCCATGATAATTCAAGAAAAACATTCCCAGAAAAACAAAACTATTTTAACATCTCACCTTCTTTGAAATGGACGCATCTTACTCTAACTGATATGGGTATAGCTTTCCAGAGGCGTGTAAAATCATGCTATGTTTACAGTCAAGGGAATTTTAGACTCAAGGGAATCTAGTATAGTTTTAAAAAATGAACACATCAAAAACAAAAGCAAACAAAACAGAAAACAAAAAAGAACTCTTTAACAATTGCAAAAGAAAATGCAACATACATGCAGACACCTGCAGGCACATGCACACACATGCAGGATGGTCTGAGCTAAGGAACCCAGCAACCGCACATTGTGCCAACCTCAAGATCAAGGTTTTCAGAGTGTGCTTTTTCCTCAGTTTCCCCCGTTGTGCCATTCTGCCTTGGGAGGGCAGGGCTGGGGACAGAATCTTCACTCGGGGAATGTTCCTGGTCATCTACTCTGTCTCCCTCCTCCGTGGGGCTGCTCTTTTTGACACTCCTGGGCCGAGGTGAAGGCTTGAAATGGCTATCGGCTTCACAGCTGCCGCCGTTTTCCCCTGAAAAAGGAAAGGCTGTGAGTGTGCAAGCCTGACCTCGGCAGTGCTGCGAGCATGGGGTGAGTGTGCAAGCCTGACCTCGGCAGTGCTGTGACCATGGGGTGAGTGTGCAAGCCTGACCTTGGCAGCGCTGTGACCATGGGGTGAGTGTGCAAGCCTGACCTCGGCAGTGCTGCGAGCATGGGGCGAGTGTGCAAGCCTGACCTCGGCAGTGCTGTGACCATGGGGTGAGTGTGCAAGCCTGACCTCGGCAGTGCTGTGACCATGGGGTGAGTGTGCAAGCCTGACCTCGGCAGTGCTGTGACCATGGGGTGAGTGTGCAAGCCTGACCTCGGCAGTGCTGTGACCATGGGGTGAGTGTGCAAGCCTGACCTTGGCAGCGCTGTGACCATGGGGTGAGTGTGCAAGCCTGACCTCGGCAGTGCTGTGACCATGGGGCGAGTGTGCAAGCCTGACCTCGGCAGTGCTGTGACCATGGGGTGAGTGTGCAAGCCTGACCTCGGCAGTGCTGTGACCATGGGGTAAGTGTGCAAGCCTGACCTTGGCAGCGCTGCGAGCATGGGGCGAGCGCACACTTCTCAAGCTCCAATAAAAACAGGTTTCAGAATCAAAATCTAAAACAATCACTTCCATCCTGTAGTTTGCTAGTCTAATTTAGTTTTATTAAACGTTAATTTCAATTGTATGAATTCTCTTAGTATTAAAAACATTTCCAAAACATAAAGCATCACACAACTTCCCTCTGTGGAGTGAGACCTCTGCTGAAACCAGTTCCTCCATACAACACCGGCCCTTATAAGTATTCAGTATTCAGGAACTTTGCCGGTAGAGAAAATAAATGATTCTTAAATAAATAAACTGACAAAACAAAGAAAAGTGCTACTACAGGTGCGGAGAAAATGATGCTGGCCTCAGGGTGTGGAGGGCCCCTTGCTGGAGAAAGGGATGCAGCGCTGACTGCTTAGAGAAGTCTTCCATCCAAAAAGTCCCTAGCAGACATATATGGCGGGACAAAAGGTAATTAGCTCTCAGTGGTTATTGTGGTACCGGAAGTGCAGAGTGCTCTGTGGTTATGGCGGTACCGAGGTGCAGAGCGCTCACTGGTTATGGTGGTACCGGAAGTGCAGAGCACTCGGTGGTTACGGTGGTACTGAGGTGCAGAGCGTTCACTCACTGGTTATGGTGGTACCGAGGGTGTTGAGCACTCAAGAAAACAATCCAATCCTCAGCATTGTAAATACAGAATAATAAAAAAAGAAACCACCGATTTAGGAGTATGGCTAAAGCCAGGAATTACATTCTTTCTCTAATGATGAATCAACTATGTAGTCATCCACTCATTTTGATCCTTTATTACTTCTCTGTGCCAAGTACTTTTCAGGGCCACTCGCCTCAATTTTTAATCTTCAATGTTTGTGCTCCAAACAGAAGAACCCAACAACTTCAGATCCATTTCCAGAAATACTGTCAAATTCTCAGGAAGAAAAGCAATGCATTCACACCTAAGGGGCAATCAGAATTCTGCTGCCACCTTGTGGTTAGAACATAGTATTGCCTTACTTATTTCAATCTTACCTTTATTGCAAATTCCCACCAGCTTTTTCCAGTACCTGAAAGGTCTTGTTTATTAGCCTATATCTATGTAGCGCAGGCTAGCCTCAAACTCACAGCAATCCTACTGCTTCAGCCTCTAGAGTGAAGGGCTTAGTGTCTGCATTAACACACCAGGCTCTTCCACAGCTTTAACAGATGGTGGAGAATTACTTGGTACCTACCGTAAACTGGGAATTACACATCTGGCTGTCTCAGACTAAGGGTTGCTTCTTTGTTTACATTTCTTCTCTGAGTTCCCTTTTTTTTTTTATTAATTTCGTTGGTCAGTTCTTGGGATCATGAACCCTTTCCACATGCAGGGCAAGGACTTTATCGTTATATTACATTCTCAGTCCTCATAGTTTCTTAGAGACTAAATTCAACTACGCTCTACCTACGAGTCCATCACTACACTTTGGGAGGCTCAGGCTGGAGTTAATTCAGCTTCCTTACACGGGCGGCTTACATTTGATGGCATTTTCTAGTTACTTCAAAAGATTCTCAGCACAATACCGTGGGACAAGAAAAACAGGTTTGCCCTCCTACCCCAGCAGCTAGAGTGGCAGAATCCATTGCCCACATAACTAACAGGTGGCGAGGCCTGTGATCAGTGGCTCAGATGCTCTCCTAGGGGTCTCTGCTTTGAGTATCAGGTAGGGAAGGGCCATTCCCTAACATATGTCTGAAATCAAGTTATATATGATGTCACTGGTGCCATCTACCATGCTATGAAATACCCGACAGCGCCACACTAGACATGATGGGGAGACTTTACACAGCTCAGCATGAGCTAGTTCTTCCTTTGTAAAACAGAAAGAAAGACGACCAGGAGAATCCTTGCCTTCCCGCATGTTCCATGGTATCTCCCAGGGCTCGCAGGGTACCCCTAACTGTTCTCCATTAGTCCTTCCCCAGGTCAAAGGGTTAGCAGACTGTTGGAGAGCACCCCAGTACTTCTCAGTCACACCAGGAAGCTACTTCTACCTTCAGGAAACTGGATTTTGGCTGATAGTCCCATGCAGTAGACCAAAGAAAGATTCTGTTTTCTTAAGGAGAATCTGGAAGCTTCATTAACAACAAAAGCAGACTATTGGTATAAAAATGCTGCCATGCTTCCATAGGCCTGAACTTGAACCCAGGGCCTTGTGCATGCCAGCCATTTACCCACCACTTCACCACACTGCCAGTCTTGTAGATGGCTGTTTTAATCTCGGGAGCGTGTGGGGATGAGAACTGATTCACTGCAGCTCCCTCCCCACAAACCAAGTGTTTGGGAGCTACATCTGTGGGTGACCACAGCAGCTTGCTTTTCTCTCAGCCCCCAGCACAGATTCCAGACTGGATATGCAAAGGGCTTGTAGCCATGGTTACTAAGCTATAGCTGAGAATTTGGAAAGTTGAATTCATTAGCTACCATATAAAAAGTTTTGTGACAGATTATCTTAAAACAAATGTTCTGCAAATGCAGTGATAGTAACTTGCCAAGTTACCTGGAGATGGACTGCGTTTGGTGAGAACTCTGGGTTTAGGCTTTATTGCAATGATCTCTTTTCCGACTTCTTGAGCATCATTCTGCGATTTGGAAGAGGAGTTTCCGGCCACATCGTCATGAACATCAGGTGACACGCCTTCGCTGTGCTGGCTGACGAGCTCCTGCTCCTCTCTGCATAGGTCACTGTTTACATTCTTGGTTTTCAAAAAAGACAATCTTGGAGAATTCTTCTCCTCATCGTCAGATAAATGAAAATCGTTCATCTTTTTTCTAACTAGACTTTCATCTGTTGAGGTATCTGAAAATTCGCCTAGAGAAACTGAATTATGAACAAGAAAAAGATGATTTCAGCAGGGCATTTTAAACATGCGAAGGCCATATTCCATCTCTTTGAAAAACAACCATCTTCAGGAAGAGAAAGGACTAGAAATAAATCAACAATCCCAAATAGGTACAAATTGATTTTGTACCTCTTGAAAACCACTAATCTAGGCACTCCTTATTGGCATTTATGAAATAAAATCCGAGTTTCATTAATACACTAAAAATATTTACCAAGTGTCTGCAGCACTGTGCTTATTGAGGTATGTCCCCCAAAGATGCTCAATGTAGCACCCATCCCAAAATAATATATCTAATAAAGAACAACTTAACAAGACACAGGACTTAAGGACTGTTCACAATACAAAATAGCACATTTCATTTCAGATTTAAAATTCTATATACTTATACCTGAAAACTAAAGTAGAATGTTTAGCTCACTTAAAGAAACCAAGTTAACCCAAAATCATGGCTAAATGAATCTGTAGGGTCTGTCTTTCACAACGACCCACTTTGGTGTTTTGACTGAGAATATTCCCAGTAGGCTCAGGGGCTTGAACACGGGTCCCCAGTTGGCGGCACTGTTTGTTGAGGAGGAAGTGCATCACTACGGACAGGCTTTGGGAGCTCACAACCTCGGCCACCTCCGGCTAGCTCTCTGCCTCTTGTCTGCTGCCATCTCTCAGCCTGCAGATCCTGCAACCAGCGAGTGCCTACAACTTCTTGCCATGCTGCCCCACCATGACGGACTCACGTTTCTCTGAGATCGCAAACCCAAATAAACTCTTTTCTCCATCTATTACTTTGGCCACAGTGCTCTACCATAGCAACAAAAGAGTAACTAAGGCAGAAGCTGGTCCAGAGAAGAGGATGCTGCTAGAAACCGGAGTGTGGAACACACTGGAGCTCACACAGCAGCGGTTAAACTTGGAAGGAGAGTTTGAAAGTCCATCCTAGGAGGAGCCTGGGACTGAAGTTCTGAGAGTCATGTGGACTCCAGCTCAAGAAGCTTCAGGAGGAAGCAAAGACTCTAACAGCATGTGGGCTAGAGGCCATTCCTTGTGGTATCTTGGTGTAAAATCTGGAGGCCGACTGGCCTTGTCATAGGATCTTGCCCAAGGATAAAGGTGTGGGTTTGTTTTTGTCGACTTGGACACAAACTCAAACATCTGGGAAGAGGAAACCACAACCCAGGTACTGCCTCCAACACACTGGCCTGTGGGCTATCTGTGAGGCAGGCTCTTGATTAAGGATTGATGTGGGAGGGCCCAGCCCACTGTGGGCAGCGCCATCCCTGGGCAGGCATCCTGAGAGCACAAGAAAGCAAGGTGAGCAAGTTGAAGGATAGTGAGCCACTTGGCCATGCTCCTTCATGGCCTCTGCTTCATTCCTACCTCAGGCTCCTGGGTGAGCATCTGAGGTACCTCAAGGATGAATTGCTACATAAACCCTTTCCTCCCCAAGTTGGATTTGATTAATGATTTATCACAGCAATAGAAAGCAAACAGTACACTAACTTAAAAAGTAATAAACTGAATTTCTTTGATAGAGGAGGCTTGGAGACAGCGTATTATTGAATCTATGGACTGGTTATTACTGATTTTGCTTATGAGGGTCTATAAGAAAAACAAGCAAGCTGGACAGGAAGATACAGCCCGAAGAGAAAAAGAGCCCTGGGAAGCTTGTGCAGGAGGCAGATGAGATCAGCCGGGTTAGCAGAGGCCCCAGCTCTGCAGTGGAACAAAGGGAAGGGTGCCCTCAGGGCAAGAGCCCTCCCCCACTAGGTAGCTAGGTTTCCAACCGTGAAAGAGGATATGGAATGAATTCTGCTTCTAGAAATCAATGGGATAAGAAACACATGTGACTCAGTGACAGCCAAGCTTGGCAGTGGCTTCCACTTGGTGCTGATTTTGGAGGCACACAATCCAGGAGTGTGAGAGGATCATGGATTCCCCTCCTATGGTTGCAAGAGCCTCCTTGGCTAGGCCTGCTGTGGCAGGAAGGGAAGCCTGTCTGAAGGCCCTGAGAGGGTGAAAAACCATGGTGTGGAATTGTGAAAATGAAACTTGGGCCGTGAAGGGAACCCCAAGATGCTGTAGAAGCAGAGTCCTGAGACATCTGCCAGAGAGTTAGAGACAGGATGAGGGCGAGACCAAGAGAGAAAGAGAGAGGGGCGGGGGTATGCTGCAGACAGAGAAGTGTGAGGGGCAGAGCCAAGGAGAGTGCCTTGCTTTAGCCCAGTATTTCCTCACTATGGGCCCCCACGTGCCTCCCTTTTGGAATGGTTGTATACATCCTGTCCCATAATATCTTAGAAGTATGTAATTTGCTTTTCTGGTTTTCCAAGGGGTTACAATTCAGAAATCGCCTTGAATCTCAAGAGACTGGACTTTTAAGTGATGCCGAAAATGTTAAAGACGATGGGGAATTTTAAAGTCGGACTGGATGTGTTTCACATTGGCCGTGAGCTCATGCGTTACAGGAAGTGGGATCGGGGGATTTGAACGAGAAAGTTCCCCCATCGGCTCAGGGACGTGTCCACTTGGTCCCCAGCTGGCGGCACCGTTAGGGGAGCAGGTATCAGTTTGTGGACGCACATAACTGGGGGAGACTTTCAGAGTTCATCGCAGTGACACAATTCCAGCTTGCTCTCTGCTTCACGTTTGCTGGTGAGGTTATGGCTCAGCTTCCTGCCCCTGCCGCCATGTCCGCAGCTTTACTCCAAGTCCACTCCCCATGATGGACCCACATCCCTCTTCAACTATAAAGTAAAATAAACTCTCTCTCTAAGTCCCTTTAGGTCACGATGTTTTATACCAACAACAGAAGAGTAGCTACTCTACCCACAATCCCAAGCCCCAGTCGGGCTGTATCAGAAGATTACAGAAATGCTCCCAGGTTTAATCCTGTCACCCTGGCTGCTATCTGAATACAGAATTCTTCAAGTTGAACTTCAAGAAGAAACCGCCTTCCAATATAGCTTACTCCTAAGGCATCACTTGATGGCAGACCTGCTGATAATGTACTTACACAGTTTTAAACTCACGTTCAGAAATAATCAAAAATAATCCGTAAGCTTCTTGAAAATTACTAGTGGCTTTTTAACTCATTGCATGCACAGAAATTCTAAAATGAGTGAGTTCATAGGCACTGTATTGTCCTAAGAAGTTAGGGGATACGTGACATGTAACTAGGGAAGCAAAACACAAGGAACTGGTCCATTTGTATTTCTCCTTACATACCAATCTCGTCGCTGTCAAAGTCATCTGAGTATTCAGAACTCCTCTGCCTGGCTGACCGGGCTGTAATTGCTCTGATCAGCTCATCCTGAAAGGAGAACAGTAATATTAATTCCCATCCACGCAGGCACATCTCATACTTAGAAGTAAATTTTAAACAAATAATACTTGATTATTCTGCTTTCAAATTTAAGTTTCATTTCTCTACATTCCCCCGAAGCCTGCTTTGTGATCCATTCCCAAGTCATCAAACTCACTGCAGAAAATTTAAATGGGAGCCATCGCCTATGGCCTTGTAGTTAAACAGGAAGTGACTACTAGCATCAGATAAACTAATTGCAGGTCTGAGCTAATTACAATCTGAGCTAAAAGCTCATTAATGATAGGAGCATTGGTTTAGATAAAATTTATTAAAAACCAACATTTTCTTAGAGTCCTGTACATTCTGAGGGAGGTAGAGACTTGGGTTTGACAAACAGGGTAGGCTCACAACCTACCATTGAGCCACATTCTTCTCAGTCTTGCACTGGTACTTCGGGCATACTGCAGATATGGGCATAATCAATACAGTAGATATGGGCATAATCAATATGGCAGATATGGGCATAATCAATACTTCAGATGTTGGTATAATCAATACTACAGATATGGGCATAATCAATACTACAGATATAGCTATAATCAATACTGCAGATATAGGTATAATCAATACTGCAGATATGGGCGTAATCAATACTGCAGATATGGGCATAGTCAATACTGCAGAAGTGGGTATAATCAACTACAGATATGGACATAATCAATATCGCAGATGTGGAAGAAGAGTTTGAAATCGTGATGATGCACAGTAAGTCTTTTAATGCTTACAATAGAAAACTGAAGTCTAGACAGACTCCAAAGTGGTTCTTTCACTTTCAACTTAGAAGCCAATAATGAACAAAAAGTAGTCACAGAGTGGGTATTTTAATACCAGCATCCAAAGTTGATAGATCACCTATAACACAGCAAAAGAGAAGCAAGAACTCCTCTCGCTTCTAGCCAGACCCCTGGCAAATCAGCAAGTGCTGAGTTCTAGTATACTCAAAACCAAAATGCCTTGACATAGTTTACCTGAAAAGAAGTTCTCTTGGTAGCTTTTGGACTCTTGGTATATGCCAAAGTTGTGCTGAAGATTTCATCCGACATAGTGTATTCTTTTTCTCTACTTTTATAAAAGTGTTACTAAATAATTGGAATAGTTCATTCAAACTGTGATTATGGCTGAAAAATATATAAATATATAAAAGAATTAGACGTTTTTACATGATCGAGATACTCTATTTCTGGCATTAGTGTCCTCCTGCCAAACAGAAAATACCCTGCTCCGAACACTGGCCTATATGTTCACCTCAAAATATAATGGCGTTTTAGCAAAGACATAAAATTGTCCCAACAAATTTCTTTCGCAGAAAGAAAATACAAAAGAAAGTTACTGCTCTACAACTATTTTAAGAATGAATAAGCTTAAAATATAAATTAAAAATAAGGATGAGCACCAAATGTCCCAGACATTTCCCACTTTTCCATTATTCAACAGCATTGCATTGCAGACGCCAGCATGACTTTTTCCAAGAGGACTGTCAGAGTCAAGGTTACCTCACCCCTGCCCCGAAAAATGAATTGCATATAACCGTATTCAAAAACAATGCTTAACCACGAACAGCAGCGACATTTTCCTAAGCCATTTGTTTGCTCTCTCACAATAAAATAAAACACATAAGGACATCTCGACACCAGGTTGCATTAAAGTCTGTTGCTCGCACGACGCCCGAGGCCCATTCGGATGGCCGGCCACCGCCCAGAGCTCCCCGGGCCGGCCAGGTGGCGTCCGTGTCCCCAGCTCCTCCGCGCGGCTCCCGACCCAGCACGCGCCAGGCCCGCGCACACCCAGCGCGGTCCCCTCGGCTCCTCCTTGCCCCCGGCCCGCGCATCCTGCAACCCACCCCGTACGCCCTGCGCCCGGGCTCCTGGGACCACCTGAGAATGCAGCGGTTGGGCTCTAGCACCGATGTCGCCCCGGCCAGGGCCTGGAAGTCCGCGAAACCAGGTATTGGAAGAAGCAAGAGGCGGGGCAAAAGATGGAGGCGGAGGGCGGTTGCTAGGCAACAGCGTCTCCGAAAGGAAGTGACTTCCCACACGCCTGGTCTCTCGGGTACCCAACACCGACTTTCCGCCCGCGTTGCTAGGACTACGGCACAGGCCAAAGGAAGTGACGTCACCGGTGGCGGTGTTGGGAGCTCCGTGCCGTAGCAGCCTGTATGCAATGGCTGTTGCCTAGGAGACAGGACCGTCCCTCCGCCATCAAGTCAGGGCACCTTGATTGCTCCTGCTCAGATAGAGTCCTTGTTTACGAGCTGGTGTGGCGTCACCGCGACGCAAAGCGTCGTTTGGCCATCTAGGACGTGGAATCTGTGAATCTGAGCAGCGTCAGCCGACGGGAAAACGTGGTAGTGACGTTTGCAATCCTTAGAGTCCAATTCCGTAGTCGATTCTTGGCGTTTGCAAATGAAGGTCTCTGCTTTGATTTCATCTGAAACTAATAATTATAATGATGCCCAACTTAAAGGGTTGTTGTGACTATTGAATGCAATACGGAGTGAAATATTGGGAAGTGTCTCGAAGTCGATTAACCGAAATTGCATTCGGTTAATATTGCAGATGAGCACCTTTTGCAATGAAAGCAGTACACCACCGGGCCTGGACAAAAATATTCCATCTGCACATAGCACAGAGACTGTTTCTCCTTTTCTCTGTTTAGCCAAAAATTGCTTAAAAGTCAGTCAGCAAATAAAAATGGGCAAGTAGGCTCGAGGACAATGTATGCCTGAAGGAATGAATATCGTTGCCATTTAATTATCATAGGTAATGCTAATACACAAAACACTGAACATTTTTAAGTTACACAGGTTTCATCTACTTTTAACTTGGAAACAAGTTCGTCAATATTAATTCATTGACTAGTAACTAGTTTGTTTCAATATCACCATAATATTTTACTTAGTAATTATTTCTAAAGAGATAACACTGAAAGTTATATTTACTAAATTGGCATGTAGATTTAAATGTACATAAAAATGTGAAGTTTAGTAAGAAAAACATTTCTAAATAATATTTTCAATGATCCCTTTTCAAAGCTCCATTTATGTTTTTCAACTTGTTCCTGTTTAGTAAATTTGTTTTAGTTAATTGTGTGTTTTTAACAATTTTTCAGTGGGGCCAAGCATGGTGACACTCACCAATAATCCCAGCACCTGGGAATCATATGCAGGCAGATCTCCATAAAGCATATCTTTTTTTTTTTTTTTTTTAGGAGAGAGACGGGAAAGCTAGAGAAATGGCTCAGCAATTAAGAGCACTGACTGTTCTTCCAGAGGTCTTGAGTTCAATTCCCAGCACCCACATGGTACTCACAACTGTCTGTAGTCCAGTGAATTCCAATGCCCCCTTGTGGTGTGCAGATGTACATGCAAGCAGAAACACCCATGTGCATAACAAATAAATCTAAATCATTTTCTATGCACACCAGTTACTGTTGATTTTCTAACCTATATATTATTAACAAATATGGTTCTGTTAAAACCCCTGTGCCCTCAGCAAGCAAGTATCCAAATTTGTCTCATACAGGAAGAACTAATTTTAAGATAATGTTGAGATCTTTATGTTCATTTAAAATTAAGGACTATGTTCATTTATTTATCCATTTGGCTGATGAAACTTTCTTTAGGCAGGACTTATGGACTGAAAAAATTACAAAAACATCAGTCTTGGAGAAATGGCTCAAAAGTGAAGCGTGCATCCTGCTCTTCCAGGGAGCCCCAGCTCGGTTCCCAGAACCGACATCGGGCAGTTCCAACCACCTGTAACTCCAGCTGCAGGGGTCCAGCAGCTTCTGGTCTCCACTGATGGTGGCATACATTTACACACACACACACACACGTGCATACACGCACACACACACACGCATACACGTGCATAAAAATAGTCTTTAAAATCTCCAAAAAATTATCAGTGAAGATGGCTCTTGAGTGAAGATCTTATTTTCTTACAGAATACATTTCATTTTGTTTCAATTTCTTAGTTGATGCTAATAATTCATAGACAACATAGTGAAGCTATAGAAAGCTACAGAAAGCAAAATCGCTTCACCTAAACTGGCTGATTTCTCCACAGGACACAATGCATAATGTCTTTTCGTTATTTTCACATTTTAAGCTACAGACATTTTAGTGCTTTGTTAACATTTTCCAAACAATTTTGGTATATGTTAAAAGCAATGTTTTATAACATCAGAATCGTGGTACCATTTTTTCCTAATGGGTTATAGATCCATAACTGTTGAGTGAATGAGTTCATGAATAACTTAATTAAACATTAACTGAAAGATAATATTAAAGCAAAAAGTTCACAGATAACCCACTTATAAAAACAAACTCTGCAATGCTTTAAAATTTTTCTCTGTATATTGCCCTTGATACGTCTGTTGAGCTTAGTGCCTTCATATCTAAGCTTAGGGCTTTATTTTCTCGCATAAAGAACACATTCTGAGTCAGATTTTAGAAGTCCAAACGGAGAGCACCAAGTTCCTGGCTGCCAATAGGACATGCAGCAGAGCTGAGTAAATTCACAATGAGAATCTGTTCAGATCATTGCTCCCCACAAGGACAAAATGAGAAGCTCTTAAGAAAATTCTTCCTGGCAGTATTTCAGGTTTTGCGGATGAGAGCATGAGTTGAATAGCAAGCTGAGGAGAGAAGACAGGACCAGAAGTCTAGTACATGGAGCCCATGCGATAGTGGTTTTCAGAGGCTGAGAATAGCTGCCGCCTTTTGCAAGTGCTTGAGATATGCTTGTGGTGTTTATTCAGCTTGTAGTCTTATCTTGCTTGGTGGGCTTGTTCTGTGTGTCTGTGTGTCTGTGTGTGTCGTCTGTGTGTGTCTGTGTGTCTCTGCCTGTGTGTGTGCCTGGTCTGTGTGTGCTTGTGTGTGTGCGTGCACGCCTATGTGTGCTTGTGTGTCTGTGTGTCTCTGTGTGTATCGTCTGTGTGTGTCTGTGTGTCTCTGCCTGTGTGTGTGCCTGGTCTATGTGTGCTTGTGTGTGTCTGTGTGTCTGTGTGTGTATCGTCTGTGTGTGTCTGTGTGTCTCTGCCTGTGTGTGTGCCTGGTCTGTGTGTGCTTGTGTGTGTGCGTGTGTGTGTGTCTGTATGTGTCATCTGTGTGTGTCTGTGTGTCTCTGCCTGTGTGTGTGCCTTGTCTGTGTGTGCTTGTGTGTGTGCGTGTGTGTGTGTGTATGTGTCATCTGTGTGTGTCTGTGTGTCTCTGCCTGTGTGTGTGCCTGGTCTGTGTGTGCTTGTGTGTGTGTGTGTGTGTGTGTGTGTGTGTTTTGGGGTGGGGGTGGCGCAGGGCGTAGGGAAAGAAGACCATTTTCAGATACTAAAGCAATTGAGACGGGACTTTTCTTCAGTAGTTCCTTAGTACACAGCAGGAAGCTGTCTGTGTCTGTGTGGCTTCTGGTGCGGATTAGGGATCAGATAAAAATAAAAGGAGCAAGGTGCTCACAGTCATCACAGGATAATAAACACCACAGCCTCTGGGCCCTGGATAGTGAGCTATACGTGAATCCCCATGGCTGTTGATGGATGAAGGCTGAGCTAAGACAAAAGGACACTGACACTTGAGGGAATTATGGGGCAAGCGCACTGCTGCAAGGAAGAGACTCAGAAAAGTGGACCTCAGAGTGTCAAGGAAAACCACCAGCTATGGTCTAGTGTTTAAATGTCATTTCTCATATATGTGGGAGCACTTAACATCACTACTTTAAAAGAAATGTCAACATTATCAGGGGCAAAATGAAATCACTCTTGTCAACCTTAATCTTCAAAGTAATCAGTGCCTTGATGTTGTGAAAGGCTTCTGCATGGTTGGCTGATCCTACTAAAGACTGCCAGAACCATCTCCTTCTCAGACAGCACCTCCTACAGACAGTACTCCTGCAGGACATGGAGCTAGCGTCCCCTGCTCAGGCTGGAAATGACGCCACTCTTTTTAATCAATGACAGGCTGAAGATTGTTGTTTGAAAATGCCCCATGTTTATTCTTTGCCCCAACGTCCTTGCATATGCCCATAATTTACTCTAACATGCATGTTTCCACGGCAATGGTCTGCCATTGTCAAACAATTTCCTTTTTGGTGTTTTTGGAGAATTTCACTGTTCTAAGGAATTCAAGTCATCAAATATAACTATGCACCATTGCATTTTATATAGAACTATCTGAAATTCTATACAGCAAGAGAACCGTGATTGTCTATTCTCAAACAGAATTCATCATCTTGAACAAACTGTCATTGTTGTTAGGTTAATGTCCTAAGCCACCTGTCATTACAGATGTTCTAGTGAGACACATGGCCCGGGCAGACTGAGTGGAACTGCGGCTAACTATTCCGGGTCTGGTATAATGCTCCCTACTTTGCTAATGTTTATTTTAATCTTTCTCTATCCTTATGAAATCTCTGTGTTTTATATATTCATATTTTATGAGAGAAAATGAAGGTCTAGAAAGCTTAATTACTTTCCCCAGGATATTTACTTCAGTGATTGATAAACAAAATTGGATCCAGTTAGGCTAACCTAGAACTGGTCCTTTTAACTCACAGTCTAAGTAGGCAGCATACCCCTCCCTGCCTGGGGGGCGGGTGTCACAGCCTAATTCCTAACCCCTGGGAAATGCATTACCTTTTTTTAATTAATTACATTAATGATTTCAAAATGCAGGAAATATCCTCTCTGATTCGGGAGGAACCAATGTAGTCACAAGAGAACTGTGGGAGGGGTCAGACGTGGTGAGAGTGAGCCAAGAGATTGGAGTCACACAGAGCCATAGTCGGAGATCTGATTGGCTTTTATAGATTCTTCTTTATATCCTTCAGACTTGAGGTCTTGTCAACCCATTTTAGACAAAGCCAATAATAGACCCAAGATTTCATTCACCCCGTATCGAGCTTGGTGAGCCAGTGACTTACAGGAGCATGCGTGACTCTAGCCAACACGTCACTAAAAAGTCCACCCCAGCATGAACAGTGGCTTCAAAAGCAGCCCCGTTACAGTTCACTACGTCACTTGCAGATTGCAACACCAGAGGGTTTCTCATCTCCTAGCGATTGCCTGCTGCTTGTATGGTATTGAGGAGGAGTCTCCTGGGCTGCAATTTCCGTGTGGGTCTGTAGCCTCCCCCATCCTCTCGGATGTATGTCGAGCTAGAGGGAAGAGTTACACAATGACTCATTCTGTGAATTAACTGTACCAGAATCAACGCGCGTTGTTTGTAAATAACTGTGCTTGAACATACTGTGGGCACATAAGAAATTATGTCACTCCCGTGGTATATTTTCATTCATATACCTGATTTTTAAGTCAAGATCTGGTGCTTGTAATGGAAAAATTAACTAGAAGGTGAGTTGTTTTATATTAAGAGATCTGGTTTCCTTTGGTATGTATTACCCGTAGCGGGTTGGCAAAAACAATTATGAACCGTGCCCTTAAAATTTTAGTCTGCAGGGAAAATGGAAGAAGTTATGACTGGATTCTCCCAAATAAGGGTAATTTTTAACTGTCAGAGGAGCTGAGCTGGGGTAGAAGAGAAGAACCAGTAAAAACATTGGAGGAATGCTATCACCTAGGAAGCTATGGCATTAGCTCAGCACAGATGTAACATGAACAAAATATCAGACAGTGGCAGCGAAAATGAGAAAGAATAAAGAGTCTAAGCAGTTATAACTGAAAATTCTGCTAGAGCCACATGTGCTAGGCCAAAGAGAAGCAGCAGAATGCTGTAACTGTGTCCAGACCTGCTGAACTCCATGACTGTGGTCTGTGAGGGGAGAGGCATGAGACCAGGGTAATGGAGACAGAGAACACAGAAGAGGATAGGAAATGACACCCCTGGGAAACATTGACTGGGCAGGTGGCAGGTGACAGAGAAAGACAAGTATGTGCTACAGAAATAGAGAGCGAACCCGAAGAGGAGAATGGTTTTCCAATAAGGGAGTGGCCAATACTGCAGGCTGACCAGGAGACAGAGAAACTAAATGTGTTAGAATGTTACAGGGCCTCATGGTGGTCAGGTGAGCACCGCTGGCTTCAGACGGAGGAACAGTGGAGACGCACCTGCCCACACGAGTCCCTTCTGCATATTCAGTTAATTCCATCTTGGCTCTAAGTGACATCAAGGTGACAGCTTTAAATCAGCTCTGGCAGAAGGATTTTTAAGTTGGCAGATACTGCAATGCTGCAAATCAAGACTACCCACTGCCATCCAAGAGTCACTGAACTGGAAACAAAGTAGCTGAACTTCAGGTAGGTGGGAAATGAGGAGGCAGGAGAGACAGAGAACCCTGGTGTTTGTTCTTGAATTAGGTTCAACAAATTGTCCCAGGAAATGTTTCAGGCAACGTTGTGGAGTTTTAAGGAATCTTCATTTTAATAAATTCTCATGTTTGCAAACCCACGTTGCTGTGTAAGATACTGATGCAGTGTTTTATTTCTTTGCTGGTCCTCTAGCACACACAGCATCTAGAAGCATCCAAGGCAGCAGCTTCTCTCTAGCTGCTTAGGGCTTTTCTGCTCTGTGCACCTTCCCTTTAAGTCAGACACTGCTGCAAGACACAAAGCATGCCCAGATACTGCTGCAAGACACAAAGCATGCCTACTCATTTGTGTCTCCTCTTGTTCTATTTTAATCCTCTGCATTTTAAAGTGGATCGGTTTTGTGGAAATAAAATCCAGTTTTGGAGAGAGCCTGAGACAGTACAAAATGGGAATTTTGTAAAAGGTCAATATTTTCAGAACATTCAAGGAATGCCCATAGGTCAAATATAGATTCATGGGACCAAATGGTACGTTCATAGAGGCCAGTTTCCATTTCTCATCGCTCTGATTTACAAATGCAATTATCCCTCCCTTGTCCCCTCTGGGAAGCTTTGTCTACAAGGGGAAGAAGCCTGTAGACATGCACGCCTCCTTGAGCTCCAGAAGATGGCAGCAAAGGATTTGCACCCACGTAGATAGCACTAATTATAACTACTTGGAATGAAAATAATTTAAACTTTTGAAAATTTAAAATTAAATTCCATATACTTTAAATAATTTCTTGATACATCTCACATGATCAGATTTCCTTTGTATTATAAAGTTAAATATTTATTACTTAATGTGATAAGAAAACATTTAAATTTTTTTTAAAGTTTTGCAGCAGCAGCTTACCCAAGTCAACTCCCTACTACCCCAAATAAAACTATGATAGTGTTAATAGTTACAATTATTTTCCATAAATGTTTAAGACATAAAAGTATTTACCTGATATACTTTTCTCTAATCCAGTCATGTCATTCAAATATCTTTGCACATTAATTAAAACTGAATTGTACCTCCTTCAGGAGTCACACAACCACATATACATGTCTGGGTCATTATTGATTACGTACCCTTTGGATAGTTTCAAGGTTTCATGAGAGTTTTTGAATAAATATAAAGTACTTCACTATGAATTTAGAATAGAATCCTATTCATAGAATTAGTGGAGCCATTGTATTTATTACCACACATGCTTTCCAAACATTTTCAATCTTCTACACTCTTTGTGAATACCACAAAAATAGTGTTTACCTAAATTTATCAGTTAGTTAGATATCCTTATCACTCCCTAGAAAACGCAATTTCTTTCCTAAACTTTTCTTCTCCCTTTTTGTGTAACCCAATTCATTTCCACTTCAGACATGATGCCACAGATATCCATGACTTAAAAGCTGAATATCAAATAAAGACTTAAGTACTATTTCCTCCAGTTTCTAAAGCTAGGCATTCAGACAAAGGGAGGAAAAATCATCCAGATGAGATGGGAAAGGGATCTTCTGTAGGGGAAAAGAAAGTAGCTTGAATTTGCTTTTTCTGTAACAATTACTCACGGGAGTCCCTGAATATAGTTCTGCTGAGAAAACGCACTAGGTCATGGGAACTAAAAATAACATAAGTTAAAGTGCTTCATGTTTAGAACAAGCCGTGATAAATGCTAAGGGGCCACCAAATAGTTTACGTTACTTCAAAGACGTTAGTTGCCTAATCATGCATTCAATTTCAGATATTTTATACACATGTGCTGTGTAGCCAGCCCTAGAGTAAACTTTGATAAAAGTTTTCTATTAAGTGAGCTACTTAGCCTTGGAATGAACTTTTCTGGACAGCCAGTAAATATTTTAAGGTGAGGCTTTTAATCTTTGGATTTGCTCCAGATGTCAACCACGCTTCTCATTGCATGGCATGTAAGCAATTCACAGCCGGCTACATTTTTCTGTCACCGAGTGGAAGAACTGTTCCCTGTAAAACTGTGTGTAGACTGTCCACTCTGCTGTACGCAGCAATGTCTACCTTTCCACAATAATGCGTTTCCCCTTTAAAAGTCAGCATTTTATGTTAACCAAGATGTTTCCTCTGCTAACTGTCAGCCACGCTTCATCAACTGAAGAAAGAATTATGATTTAGAACTATTGTGGATTCTGCTTTGTCTTGAATCTTGGAAAAACGTATCTTGAATTTGTAGGGGTTAAACCCAAAGTGGCTGTATTTGAAAATGTGTAGACAATTCAATTTTAGAGGACTTGATTTTAATATCTCAGCCTATGGGAGTTCTGGGCCCAGTTTGAAAAGGTGAAATGTCTCTGTTACCTGAAGCGAGGTAACATAGGAAACGATGTTTGCAACTGCCTTCCAACACCGGCCTGAAGGGTCACAGTTGGCGTGTTTTAAACAATTTCCAGACAAAATCAAGAGCACTATGCTCCGTTTGTAGAGTTATATTGCCGCGTAGAAACGACTGGACTTAGTGCACTTTCTCCATGCAGTTAAATTAGTCTACCTTGGCTGTAGTGTGATTCGATGGAGGTATCCTTTCGGAAGCAGTATGGGAAAGAATCCGCTTGAGTGCACTGGGTGACATAGCATGCCTCCATCACCCGGTCCAAGGATCTCATTGCTGGGCTGCTCTACTTAGTTTTAGTCTCCATGTTTAGCTAAAATGCTTTTCATCCTCTGTATACTGCCATCAGCTCCCTTCTACAGTCCCAGGAAAGAAGGTTAAGCCTCCTCTTGCTTAACCAAACTTCCATTTTAAAATCTGTCAAAATACTGATTATGCTTTCTATGGATAACCTAATCTGATTTTGTCTCACCGGCGTTGTTTCTAAAGGTGAATAGTATAGCACAGAAAGTCCAGCCTGTACAGTGTATAATCTCCTTGTGAAATCTGAATTCTGCCCGTAACAGAGACTGAGCTCAAACCAACATTTCTTTTACTGTCTGACAGGTTTTGCTAATAGCTTGAGCTGTGAATTTTTAGGTCATCCAATTATCATGTAATTCAACAGAGTCTGCGGAATGTAAGGTAAAGTTTTGTGCTTTGATTGGGGGGAATCCAAAAACTTCAAATCTTTCCATCCTCATCCAGTTACTTAAGGGCTATAAACACACTGTTTTTTCAGTTTGGTATTCCACTTTAACAGATGTAGGTTAGTAAAATGCTCACATTAAGCCATTACTCAAAACAAATTAGGATATCTAACTTATTGTTATTTATTATTTAATTATTAATTATTGCTAATTAGTGTTTAACTGCCACTCCTTGGTTTTCTCTGATCAGTGCTAATGAAACACAATCTTGACATTTCTCCAGGTTCAGTCCATCAAGTTTAGAAAACAGAACTTACTTTCGGGCCATTCTCCTCTTGCTCCTTAGCAGCAGCAGCAACAGCAGCAGCAGCAGCAGCAGGAGCAGGTGTTTGGGTTGGTTCTCTTGCCCTTCAACAGTTTCGGTCAAACACAGTTACGCTGCTTATGAGATGGGGTAATCGCTCTTTAAAGAATTGTCTACTTCTGTATGTATCTGTATGTGAACATGTGTGTGCAGGTGTCGGCAGAGGTCAGAAGAAGGTGCTGGATCCTTCAGAACTGGAGCTGTAGGTGTTCGGGAGTCACCTATTATGGGCGTGGGAATGTTAGTTGAGTGCTAGGCAAGAAAAGTATGAGCTCTAACCACCAAGACATGGCTCCCGCCCCAGACTTTTTTATTTTGTCTTATTTTGGTTTGGTTTCGTTTTTGGTTTTATTTTTTTCTTTTTTTTCAACAGAGTCAGTAATCTCTTAAGTAGAAAAATGTAAATATGTTCAAAAAAACCCAGAAAATACACAAGACATTTTAATTTCTAGTGCCTCCATAGAAACCAATACAACATGTGATTTACTTTAATTGGCAATTAATTCTTGCTACCTTCTGTGATTCACCAAAGCTTACAGTCCCTTTCTAGACATTTCTTTATTACATTAAAAATCATAAAATTTTTATAGAGGTGTTTGTTGTCTTAGAGTTTTCCTTGTTGTGAAGAGACACGACCACGGCAACTCTGAAAAAGAAAACTTTTAGTTAGGATGGCTGCCTTACAATATCAGAGGCTCAGTCCATCACCATCATGATGCAGAGTAAGGCAACAATCAGGCAGACATGGAGCTGGAGCTGAGAGTCCTACATCTCGCTGGCAACGGGAAGTCAACTGATTATCACACCGAGGAAAGTTTGTGCAAAAGGGACCTCAAAGCCCACCCCCATAGTGACACATTTTCTTCAACAAGGCCACACCTCCTAATAGTGCCACTTCCTTTGGAGGCCATTTTCTTTCAAATCACCACATTCTACTCCCTGGCCCCAAAGGCTTATCACCATATCATAAGGCATAAAAAGAAAGAAAATACTTTCAGTCCAATTTCAGAAGTTCCCATAGTCTATTATAGTCTCAAACTTGTTTCAAAGTCCACGGTCTCCTATGAGATATGTGGCAATCTCTTAGCTATATTCCCTCTGTAAAAATCAAAATCAACATATAATGGCACAAGATACACTTTACCTTTTCGGAACACAGAGGCGGGAGCCTAGTGAGGAAATACTGGAAGAAAGAAAGAATGGAAATCAGTTGGGCAATCTACAAACTCTGCAGCACCGTGTCTGATGCCAAAATGCTCTTCAGACCAACAACTCTGTTCAGATTTGTTGACTGCAACACACTTCCCTCTCTTGGACTGGTTCCACTCCCTGTTAGCAGCTCTCCTCAGCAGATGCCATGACTCTGGCATCTCTAGCACTTTGGATTCTCTAAGGCAACCCAGGCTTCAATTTCACAGCTTCACTTAGTTGCCTTCTACTAGGCCTCCACTCAGGGAGACCCTGACATATGCCTGGCTTCCGTGGCTTTATTCCATAACTCCTTACTTCTATCCTTCACTCTGAAAGAACTATGTGACTAAAGCTGTCAAGTTATGCTGCTCACTGGGGCTGGAACATGGACCCCTTGTTCAACTACCTCTTCACCAGCTTTCTGTCCTTCACTGCCTAAGCTTGCCTGTCCTGAAGCTTGCTCTGCAGACCAGACTGGCCTCAAACTCAGAGATCTGCCAGCCCCTGCCTTCCCAGCACTAGGATTAAAGGTGTGTCCCACCACACCTGGCTCTAGACTTTTCTTCAGTTCCTTTTCACAAGCTGGAAACTTAGCTGGGTGGGCTCTTGCCCTGAGGTCATCACTCTCCATGTTCCATTTCTCAATCTGTTTATCTCCTTGAACATAGGATTTAGCTCCATTCCACTTCCTGGTGCACTTTTTCTCCTCAAAATTTACATTTTGTAATTTACCCTGCTCAGCTTACTCCTTTTCATTGTAAATCTTCATTAGAGTTTACACTAGTAACTACACAGCAGAGTCTATACTAGGTTGTCTTGAGATTTCCTCTGCCAACGTAATTAATACAAAACTCCAAGCAGACACTTTGGACACAGGCAAAGGCAGCTATGCTCTTTAGCAAAATATCACAAGAACAATTTCTAGGCAACATACTAAAATTCTTCTCTGAAACCTCTTGAGCCAGTTCCCGACATTTCAAATCGTTATCCACACCATTGCCTTCCATGTTCCTACCAGTATGTCCCATTAAGCAGGACTTAAAACATTCCACTGCTTTCCTAACCTAAAGTACCAAAGTCTGAATTCCTCCAAACAAAAGCATGGTCAGGCCTAGCACAACAAAACTCCCGTCCCTGATGCCAATTTCTGGTTTAGTTAGGGTCTTTATTGCTGTGAAAAGGTGCCATGACCACAGCAACACTCAAAGTAAACATTTAATGGGTGACTTGCTTACAGTTTCAGAGGTTCAATCCATTAGCATCATGATGGGGAGCTTGGCAGTTTGTAGTTTGACACGGTGCTGGGGCTGAGAGTCCTATACCTTGTAGGCAACAGGAAGTCGACTAACAGTTCCATTGAGCAAAGCTGAAGCAGAAGAGACCTCAAAGTCTGCCCCACAGTGACACACTTCCTCCTACAAGGTCACACCTCCTAGTGGTGACACTCCCTCTGGGGGCCTTCTTCTTTCCAAGCACGAGAGATGATTTTGGGGAAGTAGAATCACCTCACTGAAGACACTCCAGTGACTCACACAGTCATGAAAAGATTGCTGGGTTCCTCCTAAGACAGAAAGAACTTGGCTACAGAGTCAAGATGTAAAAGGAGAAAGCCCCAACAGTCCTGATACAGACTGAGAGACTTGTATGACAAGAGTGAGTTAAATTTTGTAAAATTTAACTATTCCTTTTTGAGTGTTTAATATTGACTTAATCTAAACTCCTAGGAAGAGCTATATTCCAACATATATATTCATATCTAATTTTTTAAATTCATTTCTGATTTTTTAATATAAGATACTCTTCTGATAATAAGAATATTTACCTCTGGTTGTATAGTTACACTATTATTAAACAAATACTAGCTACCTACCTAGATAGATTAAAAGGTTTTTTTTTCTAAGGTTTCAAATTCATTCAATGAGGTCTTTGATCACTTTGGGCATTTCCCCCCATAATTACATTTTCCTATATGTCCATCATATTATGATCATTGTATTTGTTTCTGTAATATCTCAGCTATACTTTCTATATTTACATCAATTTAAGGCTGAATCTTAAGACAGCTTTTTGTTTTCTGATACATTCATTATGAATATTGTACACACAAAACCCAAGTTTATTTACTGCTACTTTCTAGAAACTCACAGTAAGATTATAAGAAGAGAATACACAAAAATTCATAATTACCTCAAACATTAACGAAAATGAATCAATAATGAAATAAATATGTATGGTCTTTAAAGTGTATACCCTATGGTTGAATGATGAGCAGGGAGCATGGAAGCCGGGGATACACGGCACGGGCTGTTAAAAACTACAGGTGATGGAGAGAGTACACTATTGCAAGGAATGTTGTATTTGGAAGCTTCAAGTTATTCTGAGCATATGGAAATCAACTCGCTAAAGCGCAAACATGGGAAAAGATAAAAATGCCCTGAGCGAAGGAAGAAGGCTTCAGACTGCTGAGACTGGGAACCCCTGCGGTTGCAAAGACTTGATTCATTCTCACGTGTCTCTGAGTATTCATTTCACGGACCCATGTGAGCCCGCACACCTGTGCTGCAACATTCGTGACATTTTGGTGCTCAACGCCTCTTGAAGGACAAAGGATGCTCCAAAGAAGGAAAGAGAAGCTGGCCTCTTTGAGAAATGGAAGGACAAGTGCCCTCAAGCTAAGGGGACTCCAGGACTGGCAGGACCATGGGAGATGGCCCAGCTCATGAGCAACGGGGCGTGGTTATAGAACTGCCTGTTCAAAGGAAGTGGAGTGGAAGTGAAGGACAAACGGCTCACAGAGCGTTTGGTGCTAATTAAATGCCACTGCTGTTGGTTTCAGGCAGCTCTTCACATTCAGTTGAAACTGAAGGTTTGGAAGCAAGTGATGAGAGCTTTGAGGGGAGCTCATCGAAAAGGAGAGCCCACGCCATTAAACATTTGGTCTTTATGTAATTTAGTATCAAGTGCCCTGGAGCCATTGCTGAGTGAGGAGTGACTTAAAGCTTCATCCAAAGCAGAAGAGGAAAGTGTAAGGGAAGACACTCAGGCTAGAAATGGTCTGTCAGAAGAAAACGTTCCTTCACAGGTCGATAGGAAGGCAGTTTCTGGGGACAGGATACTGGAGAAGACTCTCCTTCGTCCTCATTAGATGAAACAGATTTAGAAACTAAAATGGCTGAGAGGCTAACTGCACATTTCAAAATACAAGAGATCCCGAGACACAAAACAAAAAAGGAAAAAAGAAACTTCCCATTAAAGAAAAGAGAAACTGAGGGGATGAAAGGGGAAATCTTCTCAGTAGAAAAATAGGAAGGAGAAAGAATTAAAGGGAAAAATGTCCCAATAGAAGAAAGGGAAATATTCAGTTGTTGGCCTATGGCTCCACTTTGTGGGGGATTTGAGGAAACGGTTGCCTAGGGTCATAAGGACACATCCGCAGGTGTTCCCAGTTACTCTGCAGCAATGCCTGCCAAAGATCACCCGCCTCAAGGCTGTGTTCAAGTTGATTGGAGACTGACAGACACAGGAGACTGACAGACACAAAAGATCCCAGAGAATTAAGGCAAGCAGAATGCATTCATCCTATGTAAGACAGATTTTAAGCAACTGGGCTACTCAGAATAGAGTTATTCCCCAAGACTGCAAGGACCCCGTGGTAGCTGTAGCTATACTAGAAGCTAGTCCTCAATTACAAGGGCTTACTTGTGGAGAGAGGGAGCAGCAGCCAAGGAACAGTGTAATCAGATTAGAGTACTGAATATAGTAAAGGACCAACTATTAGGAGAGGGTCAGTCTCTCAATCTGCAAAGCCAAATGCAGGTTGATACTGTTGACACAGTACAGTGTCGTCTAGTGGCTTTAAGGGCTTGGGGTAAGGTCAAGGAGCCAGGGAAAAGATCTATCTCCTTCACAAAAATCACACAAAGTGCAGGAGAAGTCTACACTGGCTTTTTGCAAAGATTAACTTCAGCAGTGCACAGAGCAATAGCTGGCTGATCCATATGTTCGAAAGGTTCTAATCAAATCTTTGGCTTTTGAGAATACTGCTACAGAATACTAAAAGGCCATAAGGCCTTTGAAGACTCAGGGTGCTCCTTTAGAGGAATGGATTAAAGCTATTGCCAATATTAGATCCACAGAATATAGTTGGACAAGTGGTAGTTAAAGGCCTTAATATCTCAGAATACAAGATGTTCTAACTGTGGGAAATTGGGAATTTAAGGAAAGATTGTTATCATTCTGTTACTGAAGTGGATGCCTCTTCAGAGAATAATCCAAGCTTCAACCCCCAGGAATGTCTAAGCGATGTGGGAAAGGTAAACACTGGACTAGCAAGTGTAGATCAAAGAGAGATAGATATGCATGGTCATCCTCTGCCTTGGGAAACTGGCCTGGCTCTGGGACCAGTGGCAAACAACAGCAGCTACCGATTTCCTGTCCTCAGTGGCATGGGTCACCACCAGAAGCACCGAGGGAGCACAGACTCAGCACTGGGGATTTAATGATGCTACCTCAGAAAGTGCTGCTGTAGAAGTAGCAGTGGGCAGACATCTAGCTTTGTCCCCACAAATCCCTTGTTATAAGAGAGCCACTGAGGTGTATGGTTCCCTTCCCCAAGGAACAGGAGGAATAATTTTTGGTAGAAGCAGTCTAATATCTCAAGGAT
The DNA here is from genome assembly GCF_982192425.1 of Myodes glareolus. Taxonomy (NCBI): domain Eukaryota; kingdom Metazoa; phylum Chordata; class Mammalia; order Rodentia; family Cricetidae; genus Myodes; species Myodes glareolus. The sequence continues at coordinate 8,358,854 of NC_142045.1, forward strand.
TTATTGTACATGCAGGAGTTATAAATGAAGATTACCAGGGAGAAATTAAGATTATGGCATATGTAAAAGGGATATGCAAATAGAACCTGGTGATAGAATCGCCCAATTGCTATTACTTCCATATTTAAAAGGCAAAGCAGCTTCAGTGAACGGGACAGGAGGATTTGGAAGTACTAGAAAGAAGGTATTTTGATAAATGGTCATTGATGATGAGAGACCTAAATTAAAGGCAAAGCTAAAAAGAATTGAGATTGAAGGATTATTGGATTCTGCTGCTGATGAATCTATAATTTCACAAGAATCCTGGGACCCCAATTGGCCTGTACAAGAAGTCTCCACTCAGTTGTGGGTATTGGGACCTTAGCTCAGGTAAACCAGAGTGTAGAATGGATTGAAAGTACAGGGCCAGAATGACAAGTCAGGATGTTGAAGCCTTACGTGGCTGATATCGCCATGAATCTAGATGGGACAGATTTTGACAACAATAGGGAGCTCAAATTAATATTCCTTCAATTTCAGAATCAGCTCATAATTTGATGCTTACATTGGGATATATTCCTGGAAAGAACATTGGGAAGAATTAAGAGCAGGTTTTACAAAAGCAAGACAGGACAGGAACTGGATATCCAAATTGAGAGTCGGGGCCACTGTTGCTAGACCCCCTGCTCTCCCTTTCAGATGGCTAAGTAAGGAAGCCTGTATGGGAGGAGCAGACCCCTAACTAAAGAAAAAGTGCAGGTGCTTGACAAAAATGTAAAGGAAAAGTTAGAAGCTAAGCACATTGAGGAAACCACTTGTCCTTGGAATTCTCCTGTAGTTGTAATAAAAAAGAAATCTGGAAAATGAAGAATGTTAACTGATCTAAGAACTATTAATAAAATAATTCAACTTTTTTGATTTTTTGTCCGTGGCGGGTCCTGGGAGAGCGGCTTGCTGGGAGAGCGGCTTGCTGCAGGGGTCATGTGGCGGCAGGCAGCAGGCTTTGGGAGCAGCCCGTCCCAGACAGACCAGAGTAGCTGCTGGCCCCGGGCAGGGAGACGCATGGCCGGCGGGCGGGCAGGGCACAGAGACATGGATAGACACAATATGTAGAGTGAGGTTGAATATTTATTCAGGGGGTTACGGAGGGGAAAGGGAAAGGGGAGAGAGAGAGAGAGAGAGAGAGAGAGAGAGAGAGGAGGAGAAAAAGACAGAGAGGGGAGGAAACGGGGGGGAGGGGGAGACACATGCGAAGAGGGGACAGTAAGAGATCTAAGATGGCACTGGGAGCAAGGGGCTGCCAGGAGTGGGTGTGGCTTGCCTCTTAAAGAGACAAAAAGCATAACACAACCTATTAGATCTCTACAACCGGGGATTCCTTTACTTCCTTTATTGCTCCAAACTGGCCTATTATTTACAGGATCTCTTCTTTACTATTCCTTTACAAGAACTAGAGAAGAATTTGTCTTTCCAGTGCCTATTTATAATAATGCCTAGCCTGTAAAGAGGTATCAATAAAAGTACTTCCTTAAAACATTAAATAGTCCAGCATCGTGTCATTATTTTATAAATCAACCATTGGAAGTGGCACTTAAACAATTTCCTTAGCCAATTATGTATCATTACATAGATAATATTTGATTGACTGATTCTGATACAGATGCCTTACAAAGAACATTTAACGCTGCACAGAAAAATTTACACTGTTGGGGATTACAAATTTTTCTTGAAAAAAATGCAAAGAGATTCTCTTAACTATTTAGGATTAAATTAAATAAACAGAATTCAGCCACAAACGGTACAGATTAGAAAAAACTCTAATCGCACTCTGAGGGAAATGCTTGCTAAACAGAAGGCAGATGTAAGTACCCCTAAAGACAGCCTGCATCATGCTTTACTAACTTTTAATTTTAAAAAATTTAAATGCTGGTGAAACAGAAACAACAGCTCCTGAAAGACATTGGATTGTGGGGGGTGGAAATACTGAATCAAGACAGCCCATGTATTTCAAATGAGTTTCACACTACAGTAGTGCAGGAAAGTGTTCACTTAGGGCCGAGGCAAGTCTTCTGTTTCCACAGGAAATAAAAGATTGTAGATCTCATCAAAACTGATGAAAATCAGGCACAGCTGGGAGGCGTCTCTCCTGCTTCAGCTGCTGAGACACCTTTGGGAAACAAAGGGCCTTTGGAGCAAATCCTCCCACCTGGGGGCAGTTTAAGGGTTTGTGTGACAAAGGGGAGGGGAAGGAGGCAGAAACCCTGAGTGCTGCAGACCTGTTCCTTGCTATACTGACTTGTGGTAATTATACAGGTAACAGGGACACACTATACACGTTGACTTTTATCCCCAGCACTCCAATTAACACAGCAGTGAGTTGGGGAGATACAGATATTCCTGTAGTGGTTAAAGGATCTTCATAGCCTCCTGGTCTATATGACAACAGAGGCCCTTTCCAGTCAATGGAGGAGGAGAGAGTGACTGACAATTACACTGTGGGAGTACAAGGAATTCCTATTTGCACATGAAATGGAACTCAATGCCTGAGTATAACTCCTCAAGTACGGCTGTCTGTAGTCAATACTACCCGAGATTATCGTCACAAGTCTTATATGCTTCGGGCATCTGGTGGTAAAGGGCAGGAGATTAATGCCACTGGTTCCATAAACCTATCATTCTCTGAGATGCCCCTTACTAACAAGGAATCTGATTGGGTGCATTGGCAACCGTGTAGGAATGAGAAGGCTGGAGTGTTAATTAGTATCTCCCAGGAATATGTCATAGACTGGAGTCCTCATGGCGCTGCTCGAGGAAAATATTCTCAGAGCTAAGATGGAAACTGGATAAGCTGAACGGAAGTGTGGAAATTAGCGCTTCCGTTAATCAACCTACCAGATGACACAGAGCTGGAAGGGCAAATCCTCCCCTGCAATCTGGCAATTCAATTCAGACTAGCTTGTGGAAACTGGCAAGTGCCTTTCATCCTCTTAATGTGTGAGGAGGAAAATGAAACACTACGGATCATAAATATAATATGTCTTTTAGACTGAATCAAAGCCATCCTTTTATGGCGTGTGTACCATTAGCTTACTATGGAAAGGGCCTGCTTAATGGCACCCTAAAAATTACATCTCGTAATTAAAACTCGTGAATGCCGTACCCTTCATACCTGCGTTAACTTTAGCATGGTTTTTAATGGGACCTTTGGGAGTTTATATATTCTTAGAGCAAGGCCAACAATCTAGATACCAGTGAGGTGATGAATCTGGTTCAGAAGCTGAGAGAATATTGAAAATAACACATCAAATGCCTGGACTGGTTGTTGCAGGTATTCTGTGAATGATAGCATTGACAGCTACAGCAGCAACAGCAGGAATGGCGCTTCATAAAGAATTCCAAACTGCGGAATTCGTTAGAGACGGGCATAAACATTCAACAGAACTCTGGAGTGAACAAAATAAAATTGGTAATGAGATAGTGAATGAATTACCTGAGTTAAGGAAAGCTGTTACATTGTTAGGGAATCGGTTAGAAAGTTTGAGGAAGCAGACAAAATTGAAATATGGTTGTAATGTTTCTTCCTATTGTATTTCACCCTTAAGATTTAATGAATGCAAGCATGATTGGGAAAAGGTTAAGATGCATTTGATGGGTCACCCTAATTCTTCTCAAATGGTTTATTATTTACAGAAAGAAATTAAGGAAACTTTTGCAAAAATCTTACCTGATACGATAGGAATGTATACTATGGAAAGTCTTGCTGATACCATAGCATCGCTCACCCCAGTGAATGACTTTAATAGAATTCTTATTATAACAGTGTTGCTCTTGTTCTAACAATAGCAGCCTTACTAGTTTTAAAATGTGTTTTTGGCATACTTACGTAAGATTGTAATACAGCTAGATAGAAAAAAGGCTGTATGTATTGTGAGGCTGCATAACCTTCATAATAATTAAGCTTTGTATAAAAGAAAGGTTTTGTTTTGTTTTTTTTTTTTTTAGAGTTTTCTGTTGGCCTTGCATCAGAGAGTTAGCAACTCCTGCTAGCCATGAACCCCACTGGGCCATACCTGACCTAGCTCCAGAGTTAGCACCCAGCCTAATCCATCCTTTGTGTTACAGATACCTTTTGTTTCCCTACGTGAATCTTGTCTGAGAGTTTCCCATTGATACAAAGTCTATGCAAACCTTGGTTAGGGGGCAACCCAGAAAACCGTGGTACCTCCTGAACCAGGTGTTCGCACTTGGCATTGTGTTTTTGGAAGCGTCATTCAAGTTGTTTTGAACATATGGAAATTAACTGATTAAAGTGTAAATATGGGAAAAAAATAAAAATGTCCTGGGTGAAGGGAGGACGCTTCAGTCTACCGAGGCGTGGGCCCCCTGCAGCTGCAAAGACTAAGTTCTTTCTCAGGTGTCTCTGAGTCCTCATTTCACGGACGTGCAGGAACCCACACCCCCTGGCTGCAGCATCTGCATCACCCTGTCATGTGGCTACTTGTCTGCCACGTGTCTAACCTCCAGGCCTGCTAAATTGGCACGTCTCTTTCCCATCTATCTTCCCTTGTCTTCCTCTGGGCAGCTGCTGAGGTCACAGCTTGCATGCCTAGGTGATTCATCTAAATTCAGACAAAATTGTCTTTGATCTTCTGTTTGAGTTCATTCTTAAGATCTCTTAATTATGAGAGAGACTAAGTACGTCCACTAAGAGGAGACTCCATTTCCCCTGTATCAGTATACAGACCCTACATCCCGATAAATCCGCCCCCATCCCTAGTGGATTAGGCCAACTCACTATTGTCATGAAATTAAGGTCAATTGCTCCTATGCAAGAAGAGTTGATTGCTGTCACTTGCCGGATAGAAACCTTGTTTGATCTCCACGTGAAAGCGTTCTCGTTATCCCTTAACAAGCAAGACCTTCACAGAGGGGGAATCTCACATGTCAGGGTCAAGAAGCATCTGCGTTGAGTCATTAAGAATAGCAGTGAGTTCATCCTCTGCAAGACCGACATATTCGTGGAAAACCAACCACAGCTATTGGCACTACTCCAGGGTGTGCCCTGTATCTTGTGGGAGAGCCACTCATCCTTCATGAATACAGGAAGAGAGTTTTCAATTAGCCATTTGTTCAACCAGAGTGCTTAGATAGTTGCTTCTCAGTAAGGGAGTACAGATACAGTCAGAGAATCCCCTGCTGTCAGTCAAGCAGTTGGTAGACAGAATTCCTCCGTTAGGTGCAGTACAGTGAGGACCCTATGTTGGTGAAAATGCCATTCTGCCAACCTGTTTTGCGATGATGCTGACGGAAAACAGAAACACGCATGCAAGAGAAGTGTGCATATACCCTAGTGATCGTGAAACTCAGTCCCGTCTAAGGTTATCACCCAGTCACAGACACTGCCTAAAGCTGACTGCTTGCTTGGCCATTTTTGCGTATTGTATTCTAGCAAATGCTTGGTGTTGATGTGTCTTGATGGAACATTAGACATATAATAGCAACATTGATTGAACTTCTCTTGGTGAGAAGAAATTTAATTTGCTGAGGTCACATACCCCCCCACCCCAAAAAGGCTTTTTACCCATTGTGGAGCATTAGGTAATTTTTTCAAACAGACTTCTCACTTCTTCTAGCACGCAGATGAAACATTCCTTTACAACTCACTGAGCTCAAAGTTGATGCCTATCCTAAATAATCTATTCAAATTTCTCCTCATCATCAATTCCTTAGTCTTTTTTCTTTCTGTGGAGCATTGAACAAAGCTTTAGCTGGAGCGTTGGGACAGACAGATCACCATCCCTGTTTTTCAACCAGGACCGAAGAAGCAGAAGAACTGTCTGGCAGCTCCACGCTGCCCTGTATCTTCCTTTTCTAATTCTCCTTAACAGCTTATAAGAAACTTCCAATGACGTCAGTGCTTAGGCTGAGGGAGTGAACCCCAATTGGAGTGTGTGCCATGGCAATCTGAGACACCTAATTGTTGTCTGCGTTGTGTTCAGGGTTTGCTTGAACCTAGCATTGGACACATTGTTTTGATAATAGAGCACGGTTTGATCTACCCAATTTAACTCCCTGGCAATTTCCACAGTAGACAGGAGCACACCAGGGATGCTTTCTTAAATGGAAGAGCTATTTTTACAAGCAAGCAAGGCTAGCGTAATGTGGGGTTTCTTGTCGAGGATTTTCAGAGCATCGTGCAAACTGTCCATGGACCCCAGGCCTTAGGCAAAGGTGCATGGGCTTATTGAAGTGGAATAAGCTGGATGGATGTTGAGACAAGGATTCAATTTTGAGGAGATAATAATCTCTCTAAAGCCATTTAGCATCTGGGAATAGATATTCAGAAGCAAATCCTTAGACACTAGGACCGGAAATCTCAACCTTCAGTGCATTTATAAACGGTACCAAGGGGCAGGTTAACATACAGATGCTGGCACAGTTGTTATGAAGTTGCATCTGAGCTCCCAGGTTTCTTAGAGGCCTTGCAGTTAACACCAACACCAGCCCTAAGCATGTTTCCTGAGTAGAATGACCCAACACAAGTGACCTGGTAGATTGTAGATACCTAGTACCTGTGTATAGAGCAGGGATTGAAACTGTCTGTCCAATGGGATGTGAACGAGCGAACCTGTTCTTGCTCCTCAGGGATGACTTGTCCCTGTCCTTTCCCAATTTCTCATGTGGATTGCAAGAATATTCTCCCAGAAACTGAAATCAAGTGAGGCTAGGAATAAAATTGTCTATGTCCTTACTTCCTTCTTGACACGAATCCTTCCTCCTTCCCGCCTACTTTCCAGTCCATGTCTTCTTGCCCTTGTCTTTCTCTTTCCTACTTTCCCCTCCCATCCTCTTCTCTATTGAACTCTTTTAAAATGAAAGGAATATGAAGGAACAAAGAAAACATAAACAAGAAGATTCTTTATCTTGCAGAGTACAATTTGATGGTATCAAAGCTGCAACCCAGCAAATCCGGTTACTTCTTCACTTTCAAAGCTGTACTATCCAACCTTGTTTAGAAATATTTTACCTAGGCACAGTTTTTGTTACAGGAATCCCACCAGAAACGGCTGCACCAATTCCAGGTGGCTTAAACTACACTCAGGTATTTAGGACCTAAGTGTAGTACTGAGTATTTAAAGTAAGGGTTTTTAAAACCAAAAACCACATCCTGGCATCTCATTCAGCAGATGCAGAGGGAGAAACTGGGACATTTTCACCTCGAGTTTCTAGAACAGAGCTGGGTAATTTTCCACAGGGCATCCCTTCCAGGAGATCAAATTCTAGTTAAACATAAAATGGCCTCAGCAAGAATACAACTGCTGCACTGACTCGCCCTGTTACATTTGAAAAATGTTACCTTGAATGAATTTTCAACTCTTAACTTTTATCAGAAAGATTTAATGTTGCTATTTTGTTTTCTAGCCCAGACGATAGAGACAATGCAGAACAGTAAAAACGAGAGACAAAAACAAAGCTTCATGGCCAATTTATTTATTTAACTGTGGGAAGAGCCCCAGCTTAAACGTATTCCTGCATCTATGTCTTTGCTGCACACCCCGTTCTTTCTTAAAAGGCGGGATCTCTTCCCTGGTTTCTTGATTTTGGCTTCTGCGGCACGGCTTGTTTTAGCTACTAGGACATCAGAACATTTGATGTTATACATCTGTTGCATTTTCCTGGGTTCTGGGGATTATGCAGCAGGTACTTACCACATTGAACCATATCCTAGAACAATTCTTTAATGAAAGTTTTACTCATGAAACTCTATCAGAGTTTGCTTTGGAGGAAATGGACCATAAGGCGTTCTCTCAACTGGAGTTTGTTTGTCATCTCCATACGCCATCTTCCAGTGTGGTTCAGCTTCCATGATAGTGGAGCTCCCATCCTTGCGAGGAATTACAGGTGTCCTGGAGGCCGACCTTCTCACTTCCGTAGAGATAATGAGGACTAGACTGGTCTACTCAGTTGCACAGTCCTGTTGGGAAAAGTGAAGATGCCAAATTCAAGGACAGCCCATCAGGGAGCAGATTGTCTGCTCTTAAGTAAGGTGAAAAGACTTGCTTAATTCACTGTGAACAAAGGGATTGAGAATAAGGGTTTTGTAGTAGAATTATCAGCTGATATTCTTCTAACTTTTAAGCCAATATAGTAGATACAAAAAATGGCCTACCCAATCAGTGAAGCTTCCAATGGCAGTTAGGATAATTCTGATATAATTTGCAATATTGGAACTTTTAAAGCTTAGAGAAATAGTATTCCAGGCATTTGTATTTTATTTCATAGATGAAGGGGTTTCTTTTGTTTGTTTCTTTTGTTTTTTTAAATGGGGAAAAACAATATTTTGTGGTGTTTGGTCTGAACCTCTCCACTGAACTATCCTCATTGTAAATGTTGAAAAAAAATTCTTGATGTAAGAGAAAATATACTAAGAGTTAAAGGCAAAACCTTGGAATAATAGCAATTCATTAATTACTGCATATTTTGTATAGCGCATAGCCAAGCAATTTGTTGTGACATACAGCTCATGAATATTACAATAAAGGCGTTTAAAATCTATCTGACAATATTTCATGATTTCTCTGAAAATACTATAGTTTTGAAGTGAGATTTCACAGCTATGAAACTTGTTTTTTTTTCTGACATCTGTGATTTGCCTGAATCTATTCATAAGACAAGCACAAATTTTCTTATTATACTGAGAGTTGTTCAAATACGTCCAATTTGCATTCCCATATTTGAATATCACATATTCAATTTATGTTTCCTTTCATCGATCTCTCTGGCTCCTTAAAAAGATGAAAAATGACATGTATATTTTTGGATGATTCTTAGCTATGTTTCTGAGAAAGTTTGCCTAATTTGGAAGATTATATTATCTTTTCTTTGAAGCACATATGGACCCAGTAGAGTGTCTAAACGTTTAACATCCTAAGTAATTTTTTAATCTATTCCAAAACTTCTTGCTTGAAGGGGTAATTGTATCTATTTTATTAATGTGGGATTGCTTCCCTATCTTCAGTACAAGCACTAAAGGGCCTGCCTGTTCATTTAAAATATTGTTAGTATTTAGTATTTTATTTGAATATTAATAAGATTCCTCAATAGTCTTTCACATTCCCTTGCAGGCAGCCCTGTGTTCTCAAGGAAAACATTTATTTTGCTTCACAGAAACTCTTTGGACATTTACCCCTTGCTATAAGAATGCAGGTGACATTCTTGGGAATACTGGGTTTTCTTTCTACACTTTGAATAAGTCACAGTATGCCGTGAGAGCCAATCTTTCACGTGAGTAGAGACGGCTGCACTATGAAAAATGCGGATAGCTTGTTACAAACATTATCACCCTGCTCCTTCTTCATTGTTACAAATAACTATTATCTTTGGCAGCTCTGCTTATCCCAGGAATTTTCTATTTTGAAGTTGTCTTCCCCATGGGTGGGGCTGGGCTCCTGTTCACTTTGTGTCGTGACAGAATGTGTTTTTCCACAAACTCTCCTTAATGTATAGATTTTAATAACTCACTTTAGGGGCATCTAAGGACTCAGAACCAACTGAAGTACATGGCTACATCTTAATTCCGCTTTATGCAGATCAGCCCTGTTATTGAAACCGAGCATCAGCTACAGAACCCCGGAGAGAAGACTGGATAATTCATTTCTGATGCAGAGACTCTTTGAGCTGCCATTGTCATCTTCTTATGAGCTTGTTTTGTTACCCAGACCAGAGCTCAGCACTGCTTCTGGCCTGCAGCAGGCATTCATTAAGTGGAAGTCTGAATTGGCTTTCATTTCCTGTCTTAATGATGACTGATGGGTGGTGACTGTGGAGTTCATTTTTGTGATCATGTTCTGTAGACTTTCCTCGTTAATACACTGCAGAACAAGACCATCTCACCACCCCCTTGCACTTTCACCATGTGGTCTATGCCATCACCATGCCATGAGATACTTGCTGCAGCCCTAGCTCTCAACATGCCGGCCTACTGGCAGTCCCAATGCAGATCAATCGCCTGAGTTCCCTGAGCTCTTTGTACTTGGCTCGTTCATTGTTTCTTCCTTGTCTTTAGTCACCATTACTTCCCTAATTGATTGTACCCTGTTGGCCAATTTCTGATTCCTAGGGGACACACCTTACTTCTGCCGCTTCTTTCTCTTATGGTATTCTACATTTCCTCCCATTGAACTCCCTAGTCTCTTTGCGAGAGTTGTGTTCATTGTCTCCTTTCTTCCACTCAAGGATAGACTTTAACTCACTGTCCTCCATGCCTCTAATTGACAGCAACTCCAAGAATACACTCTGGGTTGTAATCAGCTCTGAGTCAGTGTAGACAGAAAAGAAGACAGATGGGCATCTTCTCTACATCAAGAAGACGTAGAGAGGGGGTTTTAGAATATGCAAATGGATTTTGTCACTTTGTTTGATTCTCTCCTGGAGCTGAATTATGAGCTGGAATGGGATGGTTGTACTCAGAATTGTAGCGTCTCCATCTGCCTTGGCATCCCTCCTCAGGCACACTCTTCTCTCTGGGCTAAGAAGATCCTGCACACACTCTATGATAAAACCTATTTATCTCATTCAGATACCCAATGAGAAGGCCTGATAGAGTTGACAAATTATCTTGGTAAGTGAAAACAGTTGACAAATTATCTTGGTAAGTGAAAACAGTAGTGAAAATTAATTAAAAAAATAACATAAAAAGCAAAATAACAGAATGTAGTTCTGATTATTAAGCTAGTCTTTTGGGGGTTGCAGAAGAATCACACTGTTTTCCTTAATCATAATAATTATATTCTATTCAAATTAAATTTCTACCAAGTCTCATATTCCTTTATTATATATAAAAATAATTTTAGATGATCTTCATTATGGGAAAGATTGAATAGGAGAAAAAAAAAGCATTTCCAAATAAGTCTAAGTCTGAAGGGAGAGAAACCATTTGGTAGAAATTGTGCAATATTAATGGTATGTGCGTGGGTGAGCTCGGAAAAGAGTTGTCTCAGTGATCCAGGGAGCTGGAATATACCTGCCATGTAGGTCAATGCTTTGTGGTGGTTGCCAAGTGACAACCTTTGCTCCATCTAGGAGAGATGGGTTTGGCAAACTTACTGTGTTTTAGGAGGGTTATGCAAGGATCAGAGTTCATGTTCCATTGAGAAAGTACCTCTGTTTATCGGATTCAGAAGGGGAAACTTGAAACGCAGCTTGAAGCAGAATTTCGTGTTTTTTTTTTATTTTCGTAAAAACGCATGATAATTATTCATTAATTTTAAACAGAAGATCATTAAACAGTCAAGGAAAAGTAAGTTATAGCTGGATGTCACCCTGTCAAGTTTCTGTCTCACTTTGTGGAAGCATCCCTACCCAGCTTTCATCATGCCAACGGTCACGGAGGCCAATTCTCACCCACCTCTCTGGAGATGACAGCTCTTCATCTACGCAGACCTTCCAAAGTTAGCAAAAGGTCACAGGAAATCTAAGGAAATAAGTGTAAGATTTTATTAGTTTGTGAATTTCACTAGTTTTCATTAGAATAAAATTCATTAGAATTTCATTAGTTAGTCTCTTTAAAGCTGAGAACAATTTTTAAAAGAATCATAATTCCATTTATCATTATCTTCTCAAATTCTTAAAGTTTATTCAATATTCGTGAAAAGATTAAGTAATAAGGGGTCCATAAGAAGAATATTTTATAATGTGAGATAATATTATAATTGCTTCTTGAGTACATAAAACACTTGGATGATGGAACTGTGTCAAAAATGAATCTGTTTCCTAATGAGGACTCAGTATATAGTCCACTAGGTGGATGAAGAATTTCAAGAGGAAAGACTTTTATATTCAGATTCACGAGATCGTTAGAAACATCATATAAACATGTGATATATTTTTGAGAAACTCTTGCTCACTATCATGTTTAATGTCTGCCCCTAATTTTCTCCAGTAAACCTGATATGAGACTTCATTTGCATTCTGGGTATCGTAAATTATTGTGGAAACAAATACTTTTTCAAACGTCATATCCCATGTTATAATCTTATATTCCAATGTGCTGCTGTGGTTTGGATAAGTGACATCCACAGGTCAGTGAGTTAAGGGCTTTGTCCCCAGCTTGGCCTTACTGGGAGGTGGTGACACCTTTAAGAGGTGGGGCTGCTTGATGTCGGGTCATTAGAGGACTGCCCTTGAGGAGTGTCCAGCTTGTCCCTCTCTTTTTCATGCCCCATGTGATGTGAGTGTTGCTTTGGCCTGTACTCCCTGTCTCAAAGTGTCACCTCCCCACAGGCCTTAGGCAGCAGTGATGAGAAGAGGAAGGGGACCCGTGCTCCCATCCTTAATCAAGAAGTTATTTGCAATTGATACTGCTGTAAATGGGGAGGAAAAAAAAAACAGTGTTTTCTCTATGGAGGCCCCCCGGGTATACATGCTGTACCTTGGGTCTTAAATGATCCACAGAGATGTATATTTTAAATACTCGCTCACCGTCCTGGTACCCACCTAGTTAAGTGTGTGTGGGTCACTGAGAATATATTCTCATAGGAAACCTGGCCTCCAGATGCTCCCTCCTGCCCATGTTCTCAGCCCTGGGGAGGTCATCTCCATCACAGTGGTCCCGCTAACTGCCTGGCTGACATAGCTGAAGAGACTCTGAATGCATCCCACGCTCCCCAGAAGACACGGCATCTGAGATGCTGCCCTGATGGTCTGTCTTCTGCTCCAACCCCTCTTCCACATGCTTATCTCTTTAGTCTGCATTATTTTAAGATACCTTTTACATTAGCACATTATGTTTTGTAATTTGAGGTTTTCTGTTGTTTTGTTTTTGTTATCTGTCTTCACAAATATATGCAATGACAGAGTCGTTGGTTTCTTCGGGGTTTTCCCAGATTTTCTGGTCCGTGGACACACAGCAGATAATTTTGGAATGAATGAGTGAACAAGGGGGCATCTGCTATTAAAGGATGATATGAAATAAACATTTACAATACTGTCAGGACTCTCAGCTCATATCCCCTTTTTTGTTTTACTTCTACAACATATTTTTTAACCTCTTTATAATAGCCAAGAATGAAACAAACCAATGTTTAACAAAACAAATGAACAAAAGATCACTTCAAAGTATTTGGCAAGTTTAGGCTTATATCTATTGTTAGATAATAACACAAACCAACCAACCAACCAACCAACCAACCAACAAACAAACCCAGCTATAGAGAGAAAGGAGAAGAGGCTTGGTGTGACCTCGGGCCAACAAGGGGCCATTTTTGTCACCAATCTGTACAGATGGCCAAAATACCTCCAGGGAAAGATGGGGTGCTCTTCATAGGGGTGGGAAAGCTGGGAAATGTAGCCCTCCAGCAGGAAAGCATCATCTGTTGTAAAGGATGTCGTTCAACCCAACTAGTTTGACTTATATCAGTACTGCTGATCTGGGCCAAGCCCTACCCTCATAGTTGAACAATATTGTAGCTCAACACGAGGTTTAAATTCAGACTTGCTTTATTCCAAGCTTCACTGTGTAGTTTTGTATACGGTTGGATTCCTTGAAACATGAAGCCAGGAAAGATCAAGTTAAAAAGTAAACTGCACAGGGGTCCCAGTGCTGAGAAGGGGACATGAACGTAGGCCTCCTCACTTACCAGCAAGTTATCTGCAACTGACGCTAGTGACCAAGTTTGTTTTCTCCAGTGGAATCTCATTGGGTAAATTAACCACACTTCAGGAAGGCCCAATGCCCAGGAGTAGTTGGCCAACACACCAACATATAACAAACTCAATGACATTTTTGAAGACGTTTTGCTTCATTTTGCTTGTATGTTTTTGTGGGGTTTGTATGTCTCTGTGTGTGTTTCTTTTTTTTTTTTTTAAATTGTTCATTTGGTTTTTGTTTGTTTTGTGGAATTGGGTAGGTGGGGAGGTAGGGAGGATCTGGGAGGAGTTGTCTCAACAAGCTTCAGGAATCCCTACGAGTTCTCCCACGACTCTAAAATGACTTGAAAACAAGTTTCTCCGGCCCAGTGATGTGCCTTAGCACCTTTGTGTGGCACATAACCTTTTGCTTCAGCCACAGTGCGAACTTGTGCAATGCTCAAAACAGACCTCTAGGGGACAGTGTGGCGCAACGCTCCTACGGTCGCGCGGGGAACGTTCAGTCAAACCTCGGGATCCTTTTGGTGCCTAGTTTTCTTTCTGGCTAATGAACCGTTTCTAGGGGAAAGGTTTCTAAAGGAAAACAGAAGTTGTCCTTTGATGACCTTGTCTTGCTACTTTTTTTTTTTTTTTTTCCCTGCCATGCACTAATGTAAAGAACGTTTCCTACTGAGGTTTGGGAGATCACGTTTAGGGTCGAGAACAGAAGATTCCGATTTTACTAGGATTGCTTTGCCTTGATGGCTTTTTTATTTTGTCGTCAGAACTCTGGAGAGGCAGGAAGAAGCCAACTGAGGACCAGGACCTATCTCGGGCCCAGAGCAGAGCCCCGGCTGCGCTCACAGCAGACAGTGTGTCAGCCCTGACCCCTTCAGAACACTCCAGACATTCTCAAACCCGTGGGACATTGCTGGGCTGTCATTATGTAGACACTGTGATCACATAATTTTGTTTGAAACTGTTATTTTAAAAGAGGTTTTAGAAATGCATAGCCTTAGGGTATGGGCAACTTAATGAGAACGCGGTTTCTTACAGCAGAGATTTTCATGCCATGAGTTCCTTCTGATAATATAGTTTTTGAAATTTTCCTACATGAAATCTTTTGATCTTATTCTCCACTACCTCCCTCTAACTCTCCTCAAACGGTTTTACTATTTACCTCTTCCCTCCCAGCTCCACATCCTTATCATCATTATTATTATTATTTATTACTGATGTTCCTTACTATTTCTAAAACCATAAGAACATCAAACACAGAAGTGTTGGTACACAGATATTTTCACACATGTGCTTATTAAAGATACTTTCTATGATAAAGTCTAGTACAAGTTATGAGACAGTTGAAATTAATTGTCACATATTTAAAAGGGAAGGTTTGAAGGATGTCAGTCTCAGAAGTTAAAGGAAGGGAAAGAACCAAAGAAGATGTTCTCTGACAGTAGCCTCACTTGCTAGATTCTGAGAGAGATGTGAAGTTACATATCTGTAAGATTCAGCAATTACAACCAGATTGCTGTCTCCCTGCATCTCACCAGGGTGGTGCCAGTTTGGAGAACCTCCAGGCTTTAAGCTTTCTAGTTAGTGTGCATGTCATTTGCACTGAGCGTAAGACCCAAGAAATACTTGGATCCTTTATCAGCATAAGGTAATTGATGCAAATCAAACACAAATTTGTCATGAAGCTAAAGAAGCTTAGGCTCCAGGATTCGTCCCTTTTCCAGGCTCTGTGAGCTTCTAACAGAGGGGGTTTTAAACTGTTTGGGGACGTAAGCTGCAACCAGGAACTTTTCATGTAAAGAATCTTTCTTGGTAACTTCCTTGGGAATTCACAGGAAAAAAAGGGTTTACTTTCTAAAGTGTTTACAATTTACCTGAATTAAATTTTTTTTTAATTTCAAGGTAAGAATACTGCTGTTTTGTGTGTGTGTTATATATGTGTGTGTTATATGTGTGTGTTACATGTGTGTGCTATGTGTGTGATTTGTATTATTATTCACTAAAATGGGCTCCAAATTTGTCTAAGCTTAAGATTAACAAAATATGCATTCATTCCTGGATTTAACAAGCGAATATGAAAGACTGTTGCAAGCTGTTATGGAATGCGTGTATTTTCTTGCTTATGCAGTACCCATGATAAGATGGGGCACAGATGGGTGAGCATTCCGTCTTCACACAGTCATTCCGACTCAGGACGCTGGACAGCCCTGCCATCCTTAGTATGGTTCCTGAGGTGACCCCGGGAGCGTCAGCACCATAGGCAGTGCAGAGGAGAAGAGGAACTTTCAGGAGAGGTCGTGCATGCCAGTTTGGGAGGGGTGCTTGATGTTGTTCACAATCCACTGGATCAGCCCTGTGTCTATTACTAAATGCAGGAGACAGGGAAAGGGCACACGGCAGGAGGGGGTGGGCAAAGACAGATTTAGGGTGATAGTCTAGTCTGTAACAAAAATTTGTTTGAGTGTGTGTGTGTGTGTGTGTGTGCGCACGCGCGTGCGCGTTCTGGCCATACGTCAAGGTCAGCTGTCTACCTCTCTCCCTCTCTCTTTGAGACAGGGTCTCTCACAGAGCCTGGAGATTGTCAGTTCAGCTACACTCATTGTCGAGCATGCTCCAGGCCTTTTTTATCTCCACAGCGCTGAGATTATTCATGCACACCATGGTCCCCAGGTTTGTGTGGCAAAGCCCTCCCCAACCAAGCCAACCCAGCAAACCCATCTTAAGACATTTTTGTGTGTAGCTGAGGCACACAGTTTGCACTTATGTGCCCTTTTGGCTGATATAACCATTTTAATGAAGTATGCAAAAAATTTGCTTGGAACAGAATCTAAAATCTTAGGCTAGGATATATCTACCTGGATATTTCAACCAGATAGTGGCTGAAAACACATGGGCTTAGTTTTTAATTTGATTTCACTATAGAGTGACTATTGACTACCCAGGAGTCATATACTGTAGACTTCAGAACATGAAGGCATCATTGGCAGTGTGTCACTGGCAAGCAGGAACCTTTAGGCCAATCCTCTTGTGGTGATGAAGGTCAGGTGAGTCCCCCGGGCAAGAGCAATGCTGCTGACTCTACCCAGCCCCACACTGTTGGAACAAGGAACGCATGTTCTGAAACGACAGTGAATTGTGTGATTTAATATGTTTGGTTGCAACCACAGGGCAAACACCGTTCAGATTGATGGAGCATATAATGTCTTTGTGAATGGAATGGGCGGTTAGGATGCACAGAGAAGTCAGACTCCAGAGGAAGAGATTTCCAAGGTAAATAAATGTTGATGTCCCTTCCTGAAATGAGATCTGCAACATTTAACTTAGGGATTTTTGTGTGAACCAGGCAACATGGAGTAATCCATGGCTTCTGCTCAGTGTAAAGTACCATGGTACCCTATCAGACCCTTGCTGCTGTTTGTACATACCATCATAATTTTTCGTTTATGATTCCATCCAGATCAATAGTATCCTATAGCTGTCTAAAAATCTGTCTGAAAGCAGTTTTATAAAGACAGGAATGTTTCGTTAGGGTTAAGCCTGTGGAGATCTTAATTTTCAATGAAGAATGTGATTTCCAGAAAAACAGTAGGGACTTAAGGCAGTGCAGATCAGGACTGGAAGCTGCTTTTATATTTAAGATGGAAATCTTAGGGTCTGTGAGATGTCTTTTCTTATTCCTTTAAAAACTCTCATTAAATTAAGAGATTAAGATTTGCATTCTTAAGGCCACATATTTTCTTTTTATGATTATCAGTACTCTTATTTTTTAATTTTTATATTCATTTTCCATACCAGCCACAGTTCTCCCTCTTTCCCCTACTCTCCCTCCCTTTAACTTCTCCTCCCCATTGTATCAAGCCTGAGCAAGGTATCCCACCATAGGGAGTGGGCTCCAGAAAGCCAGTTCATGCACCAGGGATAAATGCTGGTCCCACAGCCAGGGGTCCCACAGAAAGACCAAGTGACGCAACTGTCACCCGCATGCACAGGGCCTAGTTTGGTCCCATGCAGGATCCCTGGCAATCAGTCCAGAGTCAGTGAGTTCCCACAAGCTCAGGTCAGCTGCTCTGTGGTTTTCCCCATCATGATCTTGACCCCCACCTTTGTTCATATAATCACTCCTCCCTCTCTTAGACTGGAATCCAGGAGCTTGGTCCTGTGCTTGACTGTGATCTCCGCATCTGCTTCCATTGGTTACTAGATGTAGGTTCTGTGATGATAGTTGGGGTAGTCACCAATTTGAGTAGAGGAGAAGACCAGTTCAGGCATCCTCTCCACTATTGCTTGGAGTCTTAGCTGGGGTCATCCTTGTGAATTCCTGGGTGTTTCCTTAACCCCATGTTTCTCCCTAACCCCATAATGGCTCCTTCTATCAAGATATCTCTTTCATTACTCTCCATTTCTGTCCTTCCTCCAACTCGACCATTCGGTTCCCTTATGTTCTTATCCCCATTCCCCTCCCCTACCCACATCTCCCAGTTTTCCCAGGAGATCTTGTCTATTTCCCCTTCCTTCCTTGGGCCATCCATGCATGTCCCTCTTAGCATCCTCCTTGTAACCTAGCTTCTCTGGGACTGTAGCTGGTAACCTGGTTGTCCTTTACTTTCCATTTATGAATGTGTACACACCATGCTTGTCTTTCTGGGTCTGGGTCACCTCACTCATGTTTCTATCAGCTAGAGGTGAATCATTTTTCTGTGCTGTATTACCACAACCTAGAATGCTCAACATAGCAAAAGATGGGCAAAAAGTACAGCTTTCAATAATATGCAGCAACTCGTAGGATCCCAAAGCAACAGACACATTCTAAGAAGCAGCTTAATATTCGCAAAACTGTTAGCAAGAATTTTATTCATGAAGACGCTACCGAGAGACTCCAATGCAAGGTAATTGGGTTGTGTGTTTCGATCCCTAGTTACAGGTTTGAAAAGGTGACGTGATGTGGTCATTGTAGTGCAAAGTGGGTTGATAGTGCCTGACCCCTTACTTTATAACCTACTTCATCAGAGGCTTCAAAAGGGAGCATTAACTAAGATACAGTGGCAATGCTTTGTGCTTTGAAACTAGGATGCTCTGTTCAGGAGATCAATTTATCACACAACACACGCACAATACACACACACCTCAGATAGTAACCCTTCATGTAGCCCAGGTTAGTCTGAGATTTGAAATCCTCTTCTCTGAGCCTCGGGCGTACCACTTTCAACAGTGCCCAAAGCTATAGCTCCCTGTTATTTGTAGGGTGTCAGTATTCCCCCATAGGACAATCATGAGGAGACAGGATAGCGTATGTGTTTTGGTCATCATGGGATGCTAGGCATAAAGGTATTTAAAACATATGAAAGTAAACTTTTGCTTCCAAACAAACAATAGATATTCTTCCTCATTTTCCAATGAAATAAACTCAGACTTCTGAATGTTTACACAGGAGACAACAGAAGATGAAAACCAGGGGAAGATGGAGAAGCTAGGGACCTGTGGGCTCAAGAAAGAGATGAGCTTCCTGGGTTTCTGTTTGCCTTCTATAGCCAAGAACCGGAGACATCAGCAGCCTGAGAGGATGAGAACCGGTGGAAGTAAGGACTCTGCAATAAACCTGCATTCTCCCTAGGCAAAGATCAGCAGCGGAGAAGCTAACAGGGACAAAATTTTGTCCACACTGACTCCACTACTCCAGGAAGCCACCACCAAAACAAAACAAAAACCGTCCCACAGCCATGTCCGCAAGACCAGTGAGGAGCGGATCCTATCCATGGTACCATCTCGGCCTTCCATTCTAGAGCTTTCCCGCAGGTAGACACAAAGTGAATGACACGTGGGATCTCTTCACCTGTGTTCTTCCTAATAGAAGGGTACTGTGCTCATCGTAAAACTAAAATTCTAATTTAAAATGTAAATTTAAAAAGGGCAGTCAGATGGCTTGCCACCAAGTCTGACAACCTGAGTCTTATCCCTTAGCCCCACGTGGTGGAGAAGAGGTAGCTCCAACAAGTTGCGCTCTGACCACCACACACGTCATGTCGTGCATGTGAATGCACATACACACACACATAAAAATAAATAAGTCCCTTTCTGATACCCCCCCTAACCATCCAAAATCTTGTTAATTGAGTGTATGTTGTATTCTCCCAAAAGTAGTGATTGAAGATGAGACTAGAAATAAGAACTTGAAGAAGGTCTGATTAGGAAAACAAACAAACAAAAATTGTTCCTTATAAGAAAAATATTTTAGTATGTATCCTATAAATCACGATATGTCAAAGGATTAATGGGCTACTGTTAGTGGTGCAGAAACTGCACAGCTACCATATTCCACGCTACTAAAACGAGGTCAATCCACCCCAGGAGAAGGTTTCCCAGGTGACCTTTGGACCAATAAAGCCAGAGCACCGATTTCATCACATTGCAGGTAAGATTTGATCAAGACTCTCTCCTTCCTTGCACCTGTAGTGGGAACTAGAAACAAATCATTAGAACAATTTTTATCACAGACAGAGTTTTAACCTTCAAGGAGACTATACAAAGCACTTATGCTCAAACATCATTATAGTCATAATCCCCTTTTAAAATAAATATACCAACATGATCACTGTTTAGCTAATAACAAGGGTTTAAAAAAGGCATGCGAGGTCTTCTGAGATTTAAGGTACATGCACAGTTAAGTATACAATGTAGATATAATTTATATTTGAAAAACAGCAAGTTGATTTGTTGTTTCAACCACTCCAGCAACATTCATTATTGAATTATGTGAAATATTCATGGGAATGAGCCAACTGGCATATGATACTTTCATAACTCATGCTAAATATATGTTTTGTTGACCTAAACTACACCTAACAATTACTCATGCACACAGTTTTCAATTTTACATAATAGCCTCAAGTAGAACATTTATCCTCGAGTGTAGGAGGTGTAGGATGCCACTAACCAGATGATATAGAAGAAAATAAATCATCCACGCACTCCAAGCCCTACAAAAAGCAACATTAAGCTTCAGTCTGTTTCTTTTTCCTCTCAATTTTCAAATGCAAATGTTTCCCTCTGTTTGAAAGTATGTATTCACGGACAAATATCACATACAGTCTTGGGTCTGTTCTTCCTATGTAATATAAGGTAGAAAGACCACTTCCAATATCCTTGTCAATCTTAACACCCTGTCCCAGAGTTCCGTGTATTCAGATGTGTTAAGTCTCGGTGAGGTCATAGGAAATACACACAAACTTAATGATCGATGGAGATGTTAGACTCTAGTAGTGTATGATATTATATATTAAATTTAAAAAGATCTTCACAGTTTAGCAAGATAGTTTTGAATACTGAGTGTATCAAAAGATCTTCACAGTTTAGCAAGATAGTTTTGAATGCTGAGTGTATCGTGTTATGAAATTAGCCACGGGAGGAGGCTTATCCAAAGTCCACGGCAAGACCACAGATGTTTTTAGTGTGCTTGTTTGGTGAAATGATGAGATTAATGCTCTACTACCCATTCGCAGCCACAGTGTCTATCTCAACGCAGACCCAGAAACAACAGTGTGCCAGCCAATCACGACTGAGAGCCTCAACTCTGTGAGCCGTGTTAAACGTCTCCACCTGTGAAGCTGATTCTCTGAGCTAGTCTGTTTCAGGGAGAGAATACCTACTGCAGATACACTGTATTGTGTCTGTACTGTAAGGGCCCATTTTAATAGTTCTTTAATAGCAATAACAATAATAGTATTAAAGATCAGGAAATAGAGAAGAATAAGCTATTTCTTATTTTTTAAAGATAATAGCAATCTGGCTAGATAAGGGGCATTTCAAGCAACAATAAGAATAAGAAGAGGATAATAGAATCGTAGCTCCCAGTATCCAAAGAGAAGAGAAGGAGCTGTGACTGTTATATCCAGCAATTAGAGACTTTGTATTCTCTCAACAGTTCAACAAGCACCAAAGGCCGATGATCCAGACTGTAGCTACTGGCCTTTGTGGGAGCATTCCAGGTTCAAACTGAGACCCATTCCAAGGCTATCCTCCATAACTGTGTACACAAACCTTAAGTCATCCTGCTGTCCCCGAAACACTAGCTTGAATCATAAACAAAACGCAGACCTGAGACCTAATGCCCTTGTCAGCCTGGCTCAGTGAAATTAAATAGTTCTCTACATACACTCAGCTGGACCATCTCCGATTGTCCATGGTTTCCTGCCCTAGAACTGTTTTAGTTTTGTCCTCTCTCCCCTCAGCCTCAGGCAACTACTGCTATGTTTATGACTTCTACAACTTGATTCTTCCAGACCGTCGGAGAATTAAAATTTGGTTTTTTTTTTGGAATATTTTCTCTCACGAAGCAATGAATATATTCTGATGTTTCTGCTATGCCTTTCATATGCTGATATTTCACATCCTCTTGTTAATAGCCCATCGCCTTGCTGTACCACAACTTGCTTACTTTTTATCTGCAGAAGTCAATCTTAGTTGCTCTCGAGTTTGGATGGTTATAAATAAAGCTGCAAAGACAAATGAAAGTTTTGTGTGGACAGTCAGTACGTTCTATGTACAAAAGTCATCACAATGGTTAAAAACAAAAATACTAAAGACATTGATCACCTAGTACTTTTCACAACCTCCTTTTTTGAGTGGCTTGCTGAACTGAAGGTCCTGGTGTTGGAACCTAGGGCCTTACAGGTGAGGCTCAGGGGCTGTACCACTGAACTACACATCCCTTCCTGCCCAGTTTTTTTTATTACCCTACATAAACTGCATCTTACTGCTTCCTTTACTCTTTAAACCAGAGCTGCGAATGTCAGCCTTCTTTCCAGGGGCGTGACCAGACACACAAGTAAATCTAATGTATTAAGAAAACATCAATCCCTCCCTGAAGTACGTTTTTCACAGAAACATGAAGTGACCAACTGTGGCAAGAAGCCCTTATATAAACCTCAGTTCAAGAATCTCTGATAAATACTCAATTTGTCTATATCATTGTAGCTTCCTAAAGAAGAGAAATGTTAGAACAGCAGAGAACTCATTGGTTTGGTACTGTGGGATGCAGGTGTTGCTTTTTAAAGTTTTGATGCATTGATGCATTAGGTTGACCCCTCATCTCTTCCTCTTTTCCCCTCATGTCATAATCCCTTTTGACAGTCGTGTTCTTGCTTTCTAATTTCATGATGGCGACTTAACCTTCTTCACCGCGGCGAGTCCATGGCTCACATGATTCATGTGGGTAAGTCCCACAGTTATGGATAGGCGCTATCAAGTCCAGGGATATTGAAAAGATGAGTCAGCACAGGGTGAGCTTTGCTGATCAATAGTAGCTCAGCATTCTGGGAGTTTCCCCAGAATGCGGGTAGGAGAAGGCCGCTCAAGGCTTCTGTGAGCATGTCTACCTGTGTGCAAGTCTGCTGCCCACTATGGACTTTGCAAGCAACACCGGCCATGGGAAATTCATAGCCTCTCAAACCATCTCACCTTTGCTGTGGACTTTCTAGTTTCTGTTTCCTTCGAGAGTTCTCTTCTACACTATGACTGAGGTGAAATGGTTTTTCTTTGTAGAAGGTGTATTGCGTAAGAAGAGGAGATGAGCCATACTTTCACAGTCAGGCAGTCTTTATCACACAGAGTAGGAGCTATGTTTAATTCATTTAATTAAATGGGGGAGAATGGAGCAGATGAAGACTCTTCACGTATGAGTCTGTGCAATCTTCCACTAACCTGGGAGAGCCTCATGGAGACATGATCACAAAATATATAAAGTAGAAAGCATGCAATTCTGCAAATAGAAAAACAAAGCTCAGATATATATTTCATGGTGATTTTGTGGCCGTGGCAACCAGTGCTTGAATGCAACCAACATGGAAATGTTGGGTATTAAGGACTAACTGACATACACTTTTGAAGATCAAATAATTTAATTTGGGAAGCAATTTTACTTTGAACGTTTCTAATTTTAGAATGTGTGTATACATGTGCATGGAGACACACGTGCAAGTGTGGCTGGTGGAAAATTGCCAGGATTTTGTTAAATAGTCTCCAAATCAGCTACTTGGAAAAAGTGAGCAATCCTGGACCCTCCAGGAGGTCGAATGCTCTTCTTATGCTGCATCTGGTAAATCACTCAGATCACTCTGGGCTATTGTGGGCTCAAATACATAAAAATAACCGTTCTCCTCATCTTTTCTTGCCAACTCACAAATACAGAGATTCAATATTATCCTAGGATGGGGACCAAAGCATTTCCTCCGAGATTATTTGTACTACTTATAAGGACAAAATTTATTTTTTGATAAATATTCTTGGTTATTTTTAGTAACCAACAGGCTCATTCTGTTCTCTGCAGGAATTCTCTCTCTAGAGCTCAGCTATCTCTGTTTGCTTGATTCTGAAGTGGAATCCGATATAGAGTTACTACATCTGGACTCCATTTTAGGAGGATTAATTATTCAAGTGACAGATAACATACGTGCAAACAGATTCCTCCAGAGAGTTATTCCAAAGGAGAAGGAAAGGCTTTGAGTATAAAGTTACTAAAGTTTCTATCTCAATTTTAACCACCAATACTTACATTTAATGTAAGGAAAGTGTGTATTTTCTTCAAGGACAGGATAGGATGGCACTGACCCCCCTCGGACTTGTTTGAGAGATAATAAAAAAACAATATTATTTATGATCTTCAAAGTTCTCATTTCAAAATAATTGAAGGTAAAGTCAATATTAAAATTGCCGTAAGTAACTGGCTTGGCAGTGGTTGCACACTTAGTCCCTTTAGTCCCAGCACTTGGGAGGCAGAGGCAGGTGGATCTCTGTGAGCTCAAGGCCAGCCTGGTCTACAAAGCAAGTTCCAGGACAGCCAAGGCTACACAGAGAAACCCTGTCCCCAAAAACAAACAAAACAATTTATCCATAAATTTTAACTTTTTTCACTCATTCAACTATGTACTACCCACTCAGAGGAAATGATTGTTTTAGGCACAAGAGAGCAAATGCAGGCATTCAATAAGAAAGACATGTTCTCTGTTCTCTGTGGCTTCCAGTCTGGTTTAACTCAGAGGCCTTGGGACCAGGATTAACTTGTTTGTCCGCTGGCAGCCTGTGTTACTGGGGACTAGACTTTCACATGCTAAGACTTAGTTGGAAGCAGATTGGAGATGGCTGAGTAACAAGAATGTAGCACAGCAAATCTATTCCATAATTTGCCAAGTCTAGTCTTAGCAATATTCTAACCATCATCTCTGGTTGAACGTAGGTCATAAGAAATTTTATATATTAAACATATATATTATATATATATACATACAATATACACTTATCTACAGTCTACTCAGGATACATACACTAGATGATATAATTTCCATCTTTGAGAGCTAGACTTTATTTTTCAGAAAAATAAGGCATGCAGTCTTTCATATGAAGAAGAACATTAGATCATCTAGAGACAATTCAGTGATCTCTGGATGGTTGCCTTCTGTCTGAATGCTGGCTGTCATACCATTTCCAAATGGGCTTTTAAAGGACAGAAGGCAAGGGTTTGAATATGGATATTAACAAAGCACTGAGATGTCTAAGGAGCAGAGGAAGTTCCAGCAGGAGAAGTCCTAAGAAAATGTGTATTGTTGGCATCATGGCAAAAACTATGTTGAGAACTCCAAGGCCTCAGACCCATGGGATGTAGGCAAAGCCATTTCTCCATATGGGTCAGGCTAAAGAGGGATGGCACAGCTTCCCTGGGGAGTCAGAGCAGGAGTGTTTATGGATGGTTGCTCAGTGTTGTGCCAGGACTAGCACGTGCAGCTTCCTTCTCCTGAAACCGCTGCTTGCAAAGACTGCCTACCCAAGCGAGCTGACCTCCTCTTGTATTGTACCTAGTGAACATGCTGAGAGCCTGCATGTTGTGTGGGCAGCAGGACCCTACCTGATCCTAGTTTCATAGAGCATGTCTTCCCTTTCTTCATTCCCTTGCCACCATGCTCATGGTTCCAGGACTTAAGCTGCAAGGTTGGTGCAAGAAATAGTCTTAGACTGAGGCTCTAAGGAGCAGTGAGAATGTGTGTTCCTTCATTCTCTCTTACCTGCCTGCTTTGTCCTTCTTTTCCTTGGGGCTCTTACTTCCCTTCAATGCACGTGAATAGATGAAACAGCTGTATCAACATGCTCCATGGGATTTCTTACAGTTCCTTCTTATCGGAAAGAGGAAGAGGCTCTGCCAGGATAATATATGTTTGCAGATATCCATGGACTCGAAGAAAACGGCAGCCCACAGAGGATAAGGCAATCACATTGGCTATGCTGAAACTGTGGCAAACTGACATCACTGGAGCAAGAAGACACTATTACGATTCTGGTTTTGGGTGATACTGAAGGTGGAGTGTCAAGAATGGTAAAGCAGCTGTGGCCAACAAGAAGGGAAGGAGAAATTATGGGGCAAAGGCAAGTAAAGGTTTCACAGGGTCACGTGTTTAATCAAGGAGAAATCCATTTCCCTACTTTCATTATAGTTAAAGCCAATTCTCTTCTCTCTGAAAGACCATGGAACAATTCCAAAATCCCCCGTAAGCTCCCGTTACAGAAATCCTGCTTTTAAGAGCCTGTCAGCTTGTAACCTGGCGTCTGTAATTATTGGGTTCTTGTATATACTGTACTTGTTGAGCAACTTGTTGTTGCCAAATTTATGTGGGTAGATATGCAGTTTAAAATGAAGGTTTATAGCTTTTGCCGACTGTATCCAGGACACTCAGATGAGTAAAGTCCAATTAAAACTAATGAAAGCTACAAACAAACAAGCAAATAAATAAAACAAAGTGAAAAAATTATGAATGAAAGCTTCAAGAGGAGGCTGGAGATCAACACGAAGGACAAAGTTCTAATAGCTCAACACTGTGCATCCTGATGTTATCAGAAAGCAAACACTGAACAGAAAGAGATTGCTTAAGACTGCCATTTGCTGAAAACGTAAACTAACCCTCAGATACTCTCTTGAAAGCTCTCATGCTGAACGACCTATCTTTGAGGAGTGAATAGGAGATACAAGTCATATAGAATATAGAAATGAAGATGAGATGGCCCATCACTTTGGGTCTCTTATTCATGCTGTGCTTTTACTTTATGCTGCCATTGAGTATATACTATAAAGTAGTTACTGTGTTAGACAACCTAAGGACATTATTTTGTGCATTTCATTTCTTTATGCAGAGACGTGTTCAAAAACGTCTTTGTGCTGTTTATTGCAACAGAGACTGTTGAGACCAAGTACAACTGAGCACTCCATGGCCAGCGGGTTCCTAGGCATCGCATCCCTGTACCTGGTGGGCTGTGCACAGTCAGCCACATCCGCACTAGCTCAACATGCTCCTCCAGCAGGTCACAGGAAAGGGACAGAGAACACAAGTCAGATGCTCCATACCTTGTGTGAAAACACCGACGGCAAACTTTAGAATTATCCTTCTAGATCACAAATGGCTACTTAGTGATATCAAGATCTACTAGAAGGCAATGGAGCACATTACAGTGTGGCTACCCAAATGAAAAACCATGTAAGCTGATAGAGTCTCATCTAAAGTAGTTATTTATATCTGGATACATTTTTTTTCATTACGTAAGGAGATAAGAAACCCCAGGGAAATTTTATAAAAAGAAGTTCATCCAGATAAGTGGTACTTAGAAAATATCTTATCTTTGCAACTGCAAATGTCTTGGTTTGTGTGTATGGGTGTTTTGCTGAAAATAACATTACCCGAACGCATTTAAAATTCAAAAGTTCCTTTGCTATAGCAATGAAAAAATATATAAATATTTTTGCTGCACATTGTATAGCAAAAGTATAATTATCACAGAAACAGCTCCTTTCTATCAAAACAGTCAAAGGAAACAGGTGTGGAATAGGTTACTTTCCATTTGAAGCATCCTTTGCTTTATTGCTGTTAAGTAGGTTTATGTGAAACTACACCCTCTGGGGAAAAATGAACTCAGAATGAATCATGCAGCCAAAGGTCATTGATCTAAAAATATAGGTCCTGTGAAATGGATAAACATGGTTTACTCAGTGAAAGCCACCAACCAGAGGGTTTCAGAATCCTTCCAAACCATTTCAGCTTGCCATGCTGTTAATTAATTTATCAGCCTTAGAGAAAACAGCCACTCTCCAGTGCCCTGGCCTCAGGGAGCAAGGCAGATAAAAGGTGATCCTGCTGAGACTAGGCAGACATCAAGGGGTTTAAACCCTCCCCAGGAGCAGAGGGAGCATATGGACCCTAACTCCGGATTTGTTTTGGAAAGCAGCTTGAGTTGGGCCTCTGGAAATGCTACTGCTGCTGCTGCTAGAGACAGCAATACATCTGCCCCGGAACTGACTGACGAAAGCAGAACCTAGAATATATTTAAACCAAGGCATTAAAAATACTTTTAAAAGCAGATGAAGAGTTACCAGATGTTCCTAGTTTTGGAGGATGTTTCAAGTTTTTTTTTTCTTTCTTTCTTTCTTTTTTTTTTTTTCCTGAGCCCTTAGCTAACTAACCACTTTCTCTGATATGCACTGTGTGTATATTACAAGTTTCCGGTAGCTTGACATCAATAGTTCCCTTGCCTCCACTAGTATACATTTTTGTAGTCCTGCTTTGGTGGGAGAGAAAGAAAAAGGAGGGAGAAGTTCTCTAACTGCTCTCGGCCACATTGTTCATTGGTGAACACACACACACACACACACACACACACACACACACGACCAATGGTAAGAGAGTGAGGTCTGTTTCCCTTGGAGACAGGTTATTTATGGACAGAATGTCATTTAAGGATTTAAAATAGTAAAACAAGTACATGTAAGGCTGGGTTCTATTATGTTGTGTGCAGGCATCTATAGTAATAAAAAAAACTCTACTTGCCAGAGTGAACTCCTCCCTCAGCTGGCTTCCTCCTACAGGGATTTGTTCATGATCCCACGGAAAGGGCTTTACGGGGGTGGGGAGAGTCTCCTTTTCATAGACGGGAGTTTAATCACATGGATATCTTTGTCAAGTGGAAGGGAAGTACATCTTAATTCAAAATTTAGCACTAGTCTACTACGAAATCCTAACTATTTATTATTGAAAAAATACCTTGCTTGCTTTAGCTAGAATCCTATTATTTCCTAACAAAGTCCTTCCACTGGGCCCTGGAAGGTGGACATCCATGTTACACATGTAAACATGAAGTATTCTGGAGATCACACGATGAAGCAGAGAATGAATTCAGGTTCTCTGATACTTAACTATGATTGTTACATAAGGTAACTTAGTAAAATGTTTTCCTAAATTCAATATATGATTTCTTTTTAGTTAAATCTTACTGCTGTCTAAGTAAATAAAAGTGAGTATCTTAAATTCAGATTTCTTTGGTTTGTATTGAGTCAAGGGAAATCTCTTCTGAAATTAATTTTCTTTAAATTCACGTCAAATTTTTCTCAGAACAAACATGAAACCGGAATCAGCAATAATTTAGAGTGGTATTGCTTTGTTTATGTAGAAATAAATATAAAATGCTTATTGCAAATTCTCCCTATGTCACATGTGCTCACTCATAACATACATGCACACACACACACACACACACACACACACACATCCTGTTTACTTGGTGGGGATATATCAAGAGAAATGGTTGGATAATTAGGAACTTCACTAATCCAAGTCCTTTTGTGAACAGATCTCTGAAAGCTGGTGATGGATGAGGTTGTATTAGAGAATAAGAGGAAATTCTAGAACAACTAGACTCGGTGGGGAATTTAGACAAGGAGCCGAGAGGGAAGGGATGATAAAATATAATTTCAGTGTCCGATATGTTGAACTTGATTTATTTATAAAGTATAGGGAACTTAGTAAGGTGTCTATAGTTTGATTAGTAATTCAGAAAAGAAATCCAGGATGTTGTTAAGTTTATACTGCAACTTACGTGCGGTGTGTGTGTGTGTGTGTGTGTGTGTGTGTGTGTGTGTGTGTGAAATCTGTATGATGGGAAGGCAAAGGTCTCCCTGCCGATGCTGGCGAGGGGAGTACCAACTGAAAGGTGAATAGATTAGAAGACAAAAGCGGACTAAGGAGTAGCTGGAGTGTATGACGGGGAAACAGGGTAGCATGGGAGGACTCACCACAGCTGGAGATGAGGAGGACTTTATAGTCTGCTGTGAAGTTAAGAAGAGAAAAGAAGAAAGTCCATTAGAAAATACATCAGGGAAGGTCACTCCTGACTTTAATAAGAGCTTAAGAAAACATGTTAAGGACAAAGCCCAACCACGATGAATTGAGCAATAAAAGGATAGAAGTAGATGTCTTAGCACAGACAACCAAGTGGCTAATGATTGGGTAATAATCACAGAGGGCTGTTAAATCAGAAAGAAATTTAAAATGCTTTGTTGTTGTTGTTTGTTTCTTTTGCCTTTAAGTCAAAAGCCCTTTATGGTGATTGCACTGTAAAGAGGTAAATCTAAGACCATGGAGGGTAAATGCACACGCTAGACACCAGTCTCTAAAGAGTGTGACCAAAGCGTGCTCTCCGTGGTCAGGAAATGCTGCCTTCTCAAGAGCGGGATGAACTGGAGAGAAATGGTGTTGCTATGGACTGTGGTCCTTGCTGGCTTCTCTTTGCTTTATTTCCCCAGATCTCTCTTGTGAGATAGAAAATAAAATTCTTTGCAGTAAGCAAGAGGGAAAGTATGGGCTGCTTGGTAGATTTGGAGGGTAAGGCTGACATTCGGAGAAAGCACAGTGACAGTGATTGCTGGGCTACCACAAGAGCCTGGGTGGGGCTGGGTGCCAGGATTCACCAAATGGCACCAGAAGGGCACACAGACTGAGCTCTGTAGTTGGCATTTTCTTTGTGTCACCAACCAGCACCCAAATAAAGACACAGAGACTTATTATTAATTACGAATGTTCATTCTTAGCTTACACTTATCCCCCTAGCTCTTTTGGCTCAACATAAAGTGTTTCTATCCATCTATGTTTTGTCTCAGGTTTTTTTGTTTTGTTTTGTTTTGTTTTGTTTTTACCTTTCTCATTCTGCATGTCCTACTTTCCTGCTTCCTCCATGTCTGACTGACTGGACCCTGGCATCTCCCTGGTGCCTTCCTGGTGCCTCCTTTTCTTTCTTCCTTCCTTTATCCAGAACCTGAATTCCTCTTCTTACTTCTTCTCCCTGCCTGGAAGTTCTGCCTATACCTCCTTTCTTGCTATTGGCCACTCAGCTTTTTATTAGACCAATCAGGTGCCTTAGATAGGCATGGTAAAACAGCAACACATTTTTACATAATTAAACAGAGGCTTTGCATAGTTAAACAACGATTCCACAACAGAATTATTTCATATGCTTTCTTCTAGCCTGCCATGACATTTGGGATAAAGTAGCAGAGCCGTCACTGAGGGAGTCAGTCCAGGGTTGAGGTGTACAGAACTCTTGAGGTGAATGAACACCGTCAGCGGAGGTGACAAAAAAATATAAATTATGACTATCACTCAACATGTTGACTTGTACATTGCTTTATATTATGTTGTACATAGTGTGGAGATAGTGGGTGATCACAAATTGAGATTCAGTGCAGAAAGACAAAAGAAAAAAAGGTGATCCTCATCATGGCCCCCTGAGACTTCTGTGCTGAAGCCTTGGTCTTCATGTTTTGGTACTATTGGAGAATGTGGCATCTTTAAGAGGTAAGGCCTAGAGGAAGGACTTTAGGTCATTTGGAGCACATCCTAATTGGAATACTGTGATGTCAGGCTCTTTAAATTTTCCTTCCCCATCCTGGTCATCATAGTGTGAGTGATTTCTACTGCCACACACTCCCACTGTGGGGTGCTGCCTCTCACCAGGCCCAGAGGCCAAGGCCAAGTTACCATGGCCTGAGAGTGCTGATCCTATGAGTCAGAGTAAATCTTCTTTTCTTACCGCTTGGCTTGGCTATCTCGGGCAATTTGTCACAGTGCCTGGAAGCTGACCCCCACAGACTTCTTAATGGCTGTTTATAGTCTAGGAAGCTTTACTGGAAAGATAAGGCAGTCATTTGTCTGTCACACTGCTCTCTGAGCGGTCCTTATGTGTTATGTTAATCTGGCATTTGTCTGCCTACTGGTATACCTCTAAGATGCCCTCTAAGCCCAGCTCTATGTGCTGGTTGATGAAAGCAATCAGAGTTCTTGAAGGTAGGATGGGATCACATGTTTTCACATTTTACACGTTTTACTTAGCCCCACTTTGCTCTGAGGGAAGGACAGGGTTGCCAGAGGGAATACAATCTATCTGAAAAAAAAATTCTTTTTCTTGACTCTTTTGGTGAATTCACTGTTCATCGTGTGATTTTTTTTTCCCCCGATTTTAAACTGTTAGAGCAAAAAATTCAAAATTTAAAAAAGCATAGAGCTGAGGCTAAATTTAACCTGGAAAAGCACTTTGTTATCAGAGCGAGTCTATTTTGTTCTCTTAGTAATAATGGGGAATGACATGTCTTTGCCACTAGCTGACTTTGCGTCTTGGCTTCCCTGCCAACAGCCACAGGGCCGTGTGTTGATCCTTATAGATGGTGACACACACTGTGTTGATACAAGTTTTCCTGACCCCCACTTTGTGGGAGTGGGCTAGAATTTGGACATTTTATGCACTTCTACTTAATTGCCAAGTTGGAAATTATGAACTTTGCTGTGAGTTGATGTGTGTGCTAATAGCGTGTCAATAGTTATATGTATAGGTTTTATGCTTGTGGACATAATGTTCTAAAAATAACGAATGGCTGTCACTGCTGAAAATTAATTAATAGCCACTTTGCGTCTCTGGCAATTTCAATAATTAATAAACTATATATAGTTTACTCTCTAAAGTGTGCTTTATGTTCAGCTTTGCTGAGTTGGAAGATGTTGCTCACGAATGTGGGAACTCATTATGGCTGTGTACTGTCTGTGCACTGCTAGGGGGTGGGGCCAGAGATTACCCTAAGGCCTTGATTCAAACATACACCAGATCAATTCTCCTTCCTCCCTCTTTTTCTTCTCTCCTTCCTTCTACCCCAATACTGGAGATGAAACATGGATCTTCAATCACAGAAGAGCCCTGTCCCTGAGCCTCATCTCTAGATCACTCAAACATTCTTCTTGAATTATCCTTAAAATATTAATACTATTGATTGTAGTTAATTAAACATAGAAAACCCATCTGCATACATAACACACATACACACACATGCACCTACACATACACACACATGCACATGCAAGAACAAAAGCACACACACATACACACATGCACATAAACACACACACATATGTACATGCACACACACATAAGCATGCACACACATGCACATACACACATGCACATGTACACACACAAGCATACACACATATGCACATGCAAGCACAAACGCACACACATAAGCATGCATACACATGCACATACACACGCACATGTATATACACAAGCATACACATGCACACGCTCATACACACACATGACGCACACATGCGCATGCACACACACACTCACCCTCTCTCTCTCTCATAATCTTTAGTATCAGAAGCCAAGTGTCTGTGGTGGTTTGAATGAGAACGGCTCTCATAGGCTCATATATTTTGGATACAAGTTCCCTAGTTTGTGGAATTGTTTGAAAAAGATGAAGAAGTATAACATTGTTGGAGGAAGTATGTCACCAGGGCAGGCTTTGTGGTTTCAAAAGACTTGTGCCATTCCGATTTTCTGTTTTTTGCCTCCCACTTGAGGATGAAAATTCTCCGCGGTTCGTGTTGCCATGATTTGCAAGATGGTCATAAATCCTAAGTTGCTGAAACTGTAAGCCCCAAGTAAACCTTTCCTTTAAGAAGTTGTCTTGGTCATGGAACTTTATTTGCAGTGACAGATAAGTTCCAAGATAGCATAATTACCTGGTGAGGAAAGTCTACTGTGGCGGAGGACATACAGCAGAGCCAACCTGCTTGCATATGTTCTGAGACAGAATTTTAAGTAAAGGACTAGGTCCCCACGTTGAGAGGCACACCGTCAGTGCTCTGAAGGCCTCTCCTTAGCCTCCACCTCCTAAAGGTTCCAGCACTTTCTTGCACTTTCCTTTTGGGTGCTATACCTTTATGATGTGAACCCAGAGAGACATTGAACATTCCAAAGCATAGCGTGGTGTCCTACAAACTAATACAGTATCAGATCAGTGTTTGTATGGGATGGTGGAATATATTGTTCCCATACTTCTTAGGCTTGTGACAAAAATTCTGTCACTAGAAGCAAAATAACAACAGGAAAGCATATAAATACATTAAATGAGAGTTTTAAGTATCGTGGAATCTTTACTAGAAATTCATTTTAAGGCAAATGAAACTGAATGCAGTGAGCTTGAAATGCACAATGTCAAGATGCCGTAACTGGGGGTGAGCCTTCCCAACATTCCATCAGCACACAGCACATCCTCCACCAAATGTTAGGCTGCAGCGTTTCAGCTTTCCGCTTCTAACTGTGAAGAGCTTGTCTTGGCTTTTAACATCTACATAACCACCATTTCCTTAGAATGAACAGTGGTAGCATGCAGGAGATACCACCTGGCTCACCTTTCTTCACAGAACAACTTCCTGCAGCCCCTTCCCTGCCCGCAGCCTCCATTTCCATCCTAAGAGACCGTATGACTCATTCAGGGTGCCTCTTCTATAGAGATCGGCTGTGTCCCCTTTTGCTTACACACAGGCTTTCTGTGACTTGATATAACAAGTTGTCAGAAACGTGCTGATTGGAACCACAGAAAGCATTCTCCCAGTGCTGACGGCCAACCATGAAATGTACCACCCACATTGGGAATGGGCCTTCTCCCTCTATTGACCTAACCTAGATAATTCCTCATGGAAACATTCCAGTGGCCTACATAAGGTATCAGTAGGACTCTGCTCCCTCTGGAGTCTCCAGGGAGACATATCTGTGTCTGCCCAATGCCTCTTTCAGGGCTCAGCCACATTGCAGCCCTGATCTCTTTGTTCAAACATAGCAGGGTAGCATCTTATCTCGTTCTCAGTAACTGTTGCTCCTGTACTCACATCGCTCACTCTGATGTGCCCTTTCACAAATGAGGGCCCCTGTAATTCACTTACACCCTTCAGATACTCTGGTGTGCATGCACCGGTGTGTCAATACACGATGAAGACAGGTTCTGAAAAAAACACCAGTAAGCAATCTTCACATGTGTGATCATAATGGAACATACTTACACAAATCTGGGTGATACAGCCCACTACAACCAAGGCAGCTTCTGGAAACTAAGTGAGGTCTTCTGCGAGAGGCGTAAGTGCTTCTACCTTGTGAGCCACCTCTCTAGCCCTCTTCAAGATTTCCACAGCAGGCTTCTATCTGCTGCCTGGCTATCTTCTCTTGTTAAAGCGTTCCACCTGGCCTCATCCAGCTTCTGTTCAGATGATGCCAGTGCCAACTTGACTCCTTACAGGATTCAGATGGCACACATCCCTGGTGGGATTCATTATGTTTCCCCAAACCAAATTCTCCTTTTCCATTAAAGTATGGATACAGTCGCTGCAAATATCTCGGACCTGGGCACAACCAGCCACAAAAACCTTATTTAACTTGATGCTTAGGTGTCCTCTGTGCCTGATTGGTTGGTGATTGCAGCTCTGCCTTTCTTCTTCCCAGAATTCTTCTAGTCTTGTTGCTGGAGATGGAGGCTTGTGCCTTGGGAGTCTGAAATGATGTCGAGGGGCATGGAGGAGGGTGGGAGTAATCAGAAGTGCTGATCAGGGGGTCTGCCAGCAGTTCTGTGGTTACCTTGAGCACCGATTCTGTCTTTCACCAACACACTCTACTGCTTTGCAGATGCAGAACTGATGCGGAGCGGGCTCAGTCCTAGCATGTGCTGAGAAAAACAAGAGAGTTAAAAATTTCACAGGAGTTTCACAGGTTTCCGGAAGCCACGGGGTTTAGCTATGTATGAGGCTGAAAGGAAAGAAAGAGGAGAGTGGCCACAGAAGGGTTTGGACCCTAGAGGGACTTTTTGAGTAGGCTTAGGAGGCTGCCAACTCTGGAGAGACAAAGGGATGTGCTGGGGAGAGAGAACTTACACGGGGATTAGGCAATGGAAATTGAAGGAGGACTGACTGAATTTAAAGCAGAGGCAAATACAAGACAGGTCTTTGAAGCTGAAGGGTTTTAGAAGTTGAGAATGCCAGGGTTCAGAAGTCTACATAGAGAAATTCGCAATACGCGTCAGACAAAGTTAAGGAACCATGAGAAAACATTAGGGTGCTGGGCCATGGCAGGGCTTCCACAGAGGGCAGATCCATCAGATGGAGTAAGCAGATTGAGAGTTCAGAGAAGAAGGGGTCACGGGATGAAAACTGAGTAAAGGAGCCACCGAGACACCACCCCCAGTAGTAGGCTAGCTTGTCATAAAACTGAAGAGAAAGATAATTTAGGTCATGAGAGGACTGAGGAAATCCATTCTTCAAGGAGAACTTCCAGAGGAAAAGTTGGCATTCTGTCTTCCCCAATTTGGCTAAAATTTGCGAGTTGGGAAGGGTTTTGTCCATTTTTTTTTAACTGTACCATTTAGCACGGTGAATGTTTTAGCAGGAATCCTTCGTTGAGTGGGCTTCATTCTCCATGGACTTGTTCTAGTGTTGAAGCCGCGACGGCTGAGAGTAGAACCAAACGCAGATAATAAAAGCTGGACATTTTCATTTCATCGCTTAGACATATTTAACAAGCTTTAACTCACAAAAGGAAATAGAAAACACAGTCTTAGAGAGATAACCGGCTTGAAAATACTTTTACAGTGCTCCCTTTTCCACCAGAGCAACAATGCACGTTTATAATGCTATGTGTATAACTAGGCTCATATGCAACTGAGGAAATAAAATTTAAATCATTTTGTCAAAAATGAAAATCACCATACAACAACATATTACAAACATTGGCAAACATTTTCATACTATGTAGGGGAAATACGTTCTATACTATTGTCACTACATAGACTTAACTTTGCATGCTGAGTCCATTCTAAGTGACTCATTTATTAGAAAATGTACAGGTATTTTTTAACAAAAATCTAGTTTCACAAATAAAAGAAGAGAACAATAATAGAGAGGAATTAAAATAAAGTCTATTGAAAAATTATTTCTTTTACTATAGATGTTTTACTAACCATTTGAACTTCTAATAAACTGCACTGATCAATATTAAATCCCAAGTTGGAGGTAGAGTTACAGATTTTATTTTCTATGTGTAAGCATGTTTGGTTTACTGGAGTCCCAGGTGTAGGCATCTTGAAAAAATACCATTATTGTGTTATAGCATCAATTTTTCTACTTCTTTCCTCTCCATTTGAAAGTATTTTGAAATGACTGTCTTCATTTAAAATTCATGGGTTGAAGATTTATCCCCAAATACTTTAGAGTGGGATCCTGTTACGTCTTTCCAAATATCATTAATAATATTAATATGAGGTCAAATGGGGTGGAGAGAGCCCTTATCTAATTTGGTTGGTGCCCTTAAGAAAAGGAGAAATTAGATAGATAGATAGATAGATAGATAGATAGATAGATAGATAGATAGATAGATGGATAGATGGATAGATAGGTAGGTAGATAGATAGATAGATAGATAGATAGATAGATAGATAGATAGATAGATAGATAGATGGATGGATGCACAGAGAGATCACATGGCAGACAAAGGCATAGTGAAGTCTGTGCAG
Source organism: Myodes glareolus (assembly GCF_982192425.1). NCBI lineage: Eukaryota > Metazoa > Chordata > Mammalia > Rodentia > Cricetidae > Myodes > Myodes glareolus. The sequence continues at coordinate 8,396,163 of NC_142045.1, forward strand.
GTCGGGAACTGGCCAGTCAACACACAGCCTGCGGTCAGGTTTTAGCTTCAGAGCCGGGTGATAACTTCCTGTCACAGACCGCTGTAACAGACCGCAATGCTCTGCCTCTGCAACAGTGTACAGAGCTGGGAAAGACCAGGTGCCGTCTCACATTTTCCCAGTCCCATTTTATGGGCATTTATTTGACATTAGCCCTTTATCTCCTATCAAGGTGGTGACAGTACTCAACACAGATAACAGAACGAGAGAATTTATTCTTCAAAAGGAAATTTAGCTGCTAAACCACAGAGGATAATAAGAACACTTCCCATCGTTTTCAATTCTCCTGCAGACCACCCATCCACCCACCAACCCTCCCAACCCCTTTAAAGTAAAACAAACAAACAAATTAACAAAAAACACATCCCAAAAACCAAATCAAAACAGAAATAAATAAAAAGCCCAACCCCCCCCAACCTTTCAATGTCTGATATTATACTTTTGTGAGCAGGAGCTGAGATTATTTGTTTTCAAAGACAGAAATTTTAGCAATTATTTATTAGTAAATTGTTTGCACTATTGCATAATTTTTCTCTTTCTTGGATCTTTTGATTTTGTTAATTTTTTCATAGTCATTTGTGTTATGCTTACAGTTAACCTTTTGTCTTTTAAGAGAGTTGTCCAGGTGGGCCTCCAGCTGGCTGAATCCTAACAGGGGCCTGAGGTCCTGGTCCTTCAGCTTCTACCTATCGGGCATCTGGGATTAGAAGTCTGTGTGCTCCCATCACCTCAGAGAGGTGGTGCTGGGTATGAAATCCAGAGTCTCTCGTATGTTGGTATGTCACCACTCACAGTGAATCCTTACCTTATTCTGTTTTTGGACAACAGATCAGAAAAATTCTGTGACTGTTCTAGAGTGGCTTAGAGGATCTACATTGACAATGACAAGCTGCAGAGATTGTTCTATGCTTAAATAACCAGGGCTTGCTGTCTCCACCTGCATAGTTCTCATCCGAAAAGGATGCATTTTGGACAATTGTTTTACACTCAACAATTCAGAGTTTTCTTGGGTTCTGAGTTTATACGACAAGGGACAGTCAATGATAAACGTTACTGACAAGAAGACAGAGGAATAAAGGAACCATTTTCACTCACATTAATTTGAAACTCCTAGAACAATGTTCTCCGCCTTCCTAATTATGTGACCTTTTAATACAGTCCCTCATATTGTGGTAATTTCCAACCATAAAATTATTCCATTGCTACTTCCTCACTGTAATTTTGCTACTACTATGAATTCTAATGCCACTATTTGATATGCAGGATATTTCGTATTCTATCTCCAAAAGTGTTATGACCCCCGGGTTCAGAATTGGTGCCCTAGAATCTGAAAGTTAACTTTGCGGTGGTTGATAGCTACATTTAATCAGAACTATAGAGCTTTCTCACCTTACTCAGAACACAAAGAAAATGGTAACAGATATGCCAAGCAATCCCCGAATTTCTTTGAATGTGTCTAAATCTCTTCATCGTCACAGACCAGTTGATTTTCTTTCCTTCCTGGTTTACCTTCCAGAGGAGACTTCCATGCACAGCGCAAAATCAAATTACAGTGGAAATACTACCATTGCTCTAGTAAGTGACGTACTCACTTCCAATGCAATACGCGGTTACATGTTTTCTTGATATTCTCATCTAATACTGAAGTATTGACTCAGTATTCTTGCAGTCCACTGCAGACTTTGGAGAGCATCGGTTACAGCTGTAACTAGCTTTTGTTCTTAGGATAATGGACCATATTTGCTTGGATTTGAGTAGTAGTACCTCATTTTGATCATAGTTATATCACTAATATATTTTAGGGCTAACAATCAGGTTAAAGAAACATTTTCCCCAAGGCTGAGTCTTGAACTCAGGGAAGAAACAGTAACATTTGCAGCACCAAAGAAGCATTTACCCAACAATTTGGGATTAAAAAGTGCCCTTGATAGACCATAGAATGTGGACACCTTAGTACCATCAGCAATGCGGTAGTTGCCAGGCCCCAGGCTGTGCTTCTGCACCGGCTGAGGATTTGCCAGGTCCTTATGCTGCTGTCTGTTGAGCATCTCCTCCTGCAGGACGCGCTTCCCGTGTGCAGATATGCCTTTGCCTATTGCGTCAAACGCGGCCCTCAGTCACCAGGTACTAAGCTTCAGCACGCGCTTATGCAGTGGAATGTCTGCCGGGATGAAAAGCGCCGAACTAATCATCACGTGAGCCATGCTCTCATTCTCCTGTGCTGATGGTGCCTCCGTGTTTTACCACTACAGCCCTTCAGTTTCATGTCTGAGAAAGAGGGAACTCACCGTTTCTAATATAATATTTTTGTTTTCTCTGAGAATATAACACGCATATTCATAACCACCCCCTTTCAACCAACTCTTTTCAGATATCTACACCTTATCTCCTCCTCCCCCTCCTCTTCCTCCTCTTCCTTGTTCTTTCCCACTGAGTCCACTTAGTGTTGCCCCCATGTGCATGGGTGTGGGGCCATCCAGTGGAGTGTAGGAAACCTGCTAGGAGCCATGTCCCCAACAAAGAAAACTTATTCTCTCTCCCAGAAGCAATCAACTGTCAAAGCTCCTCAGACGGGAGTCGGGCCTCAGAGGCACCATCCATGCTGGAGTTTTTGCTGCTGTGATCATGTGACCAAGCTGGGATTGTTACCGCTGTGATCACCTGACGATCTTTTGCAGGCAACCCCAGCTGCTGTAGGCTCACAGGCACAACTTCTCTGCCGTGTTTCGACAGTCTTCCCTACCTTTGACACAACCTTCTGACCCTCTTCCACACTGCTTCCTGAGCTTGGGGACGGACTGGGATCTAGACGGCCCATTCAGAGCACAGTGCTTCATATGGATTCATAGCTTCAAGACACCCTAAGTCCTAAATTTGCTTTCATCAGTGCTATTGTGTTCTTCCCAAAGGCTTTATGGGAAATTCGCCCCCTTACTAGCATTCACATTGCTTTGAAGAAGAATATATTTAAGCAGAGTTAAATAAAGGAATGGATTTATTCACACACACACACACACACACACACACACACACACACACACACTTGGTGGACAGCATTCTTATTTTCTGAATAAGCCAGCTCGATGGCACAAACACAAAAAGACAATTCCTGCTAAACGTACTACAAGTTCTTAAATGAGAAAATTCTATCTGAGGAAATAGTAAATGGGATTTGGGGAAGAAAGACATGCTTGAGAATCCATATTGTTATCAGTTTGGGTTAACTTTCCTGTGAAGAAATGAAATCAAAGATGAAATAATTATTACACAGTCAAAGTATGTAGAACATAGCAGAGAATACTTCAAATTATCATCGTACAGACAATAAAAAACCAGAATGCTGCAAGTCTTCTACTAGAGAATATAACAGTGTCTTCAGTATGGTAGAATAGTTAATGACATTCTTGTTACACTATCTAATTAAATACTATAAACATTGGTGCTGTTGGCTGCGTTCTAACATATTCTAAGTCTATACTCCATATAGGTGATAGCATATTTCAAATCATTTATATTAATCTCTCCTGTAGATAGCTGGGAGAAAATTACAAGCTTTGCTCTTAGCCTAGAATCCATGTAATTTATAAGCATAGCTAAGTGTCGGTTTCTTTGGGAACTGATTTGATAGCTCCTTTTGTTTTTTGTAACTAATGAAATCTTTCCCTGAGTTGTTCCTTCAGCGGATCCCTCCGATGATCTTCATTTTAGGGAGTCAAAAACTCTGAGGTTGTTTCCTTGCTTCAGCTGACAAGGAAAATGCAGCCCTTGAGCAATGCTCCTGTGGCTGCCCATCTCAGGTGGAAAGGTGGGGTGTGGGAAGAGCCTGGCAGCCTGTGACAGCAAATGACCCTGAGAGCTGGACACACGGGTATCACCATCTGTCTCTGTTGTGTGCTGATGGAAAAACAATACTTGGGCCCTAGGGGAAGCAAAGTCTGCATCTCAGAGATGGTGCTCTCTAGTTTTTAATTCCAATTTTCATTATAAAGACAGGAAGGATACATGTCGAAACAATTATCTATTATTTTCTCCAAGAGCTCTACAGTTAGTAGTCCCAAAGCACAAGTCAGTTGAATTCTGGTGTGTTTCTGTACAAATTATTCATGGAAAATTCTAGAATATTGCCTACGGTTGCCACTAGAAAATGGTGGGTGAAAGAAAGATAGAAAGAAAGGGAGAGAGAGAGAGGAAGAGAGAGAGAGAGAGAGAGAGAGAGAGAGAGAGAGAGAGAGAGAGACTTAGTTATACTTATTTAAGAGTCAATGGTAGAGGGCTGAGGCAATGTTCAGTCAACAAAAAGTTTGCTAAGCAAGCATGAAGACATCAATTGAGAATGGTGACATCATACAATCCCAGTGCCAGGCAGACAGAGACAGGGTCGTTTCTGGAATTTGCTGACTAGTTTAGCAGAGTCAGTAAGCCTCAGGTTTTAGTAAAAGATCCTGTGTCAAGAAGTAAGAGTGGTGACTCCTGAGAAATCACACCCAGTGTTGGCCTCTGTGTGTGTGCATTCACAGACACAGGTGTCTGCACGCATATACTCAGCTCCGCCTCATTAACACATTTTCTGCAAGCTTCTTACAACCTCCTGTGTAAATAACACTGCATCCCTAGACAGCTTTCCTTCGAGTAGACAATATTAAGTATCTTCACATAGATGATATTAAGAATTTCAGCCCTTTCTTCCAAGCTCTTATGGCTCAGTTCCAACAACCTGATATTGATTAAAATATTTTTTTATTATTATTTCAGCAATCATAGTTAGACACTATGATTTTGGATAACCTAGGATTGCATTGTTTGTTTGAAAACCACATTTCATTTTCCACTCTCCTGCAAAGGGACATTTGATGACACACTGCTGTACCCCTAAATCTCAGATCATTCCCAAGACTTGGGGTACATGGAAAGATTGTGGGATTGGCATAACACAAGCCTGAGTAGTGATGGTTTCATTGGAGTTTGGGTAACCTCATTATAAAGTCCTGGGCGTTGTGACGTGTCGGAAAGAGCGTCATGGCTAGGGATTGTGTCTTCATGAACCTTGACACTGTCTTTAGAAACTTACCAAGGCAAAGGACAGAATGAGTAGAAACTTCTGGTCATTAAAATAACATAAAAAACATTTAAACTAGCAAACATAAAACAAAACCGACTTCAAGATATCCTTCAGACATCTGTCATTGGGGTTTGACTGGGATTGAGGGTTGAACCACATTCTAATTTTCAATTTTTGACCTCATTTGTAAACAAACCCCATGTGCCCATGTTAGTTCATTCTTCCAAAGGCAGTGGCTCAGTCCTCTCCGGAGTGGATGAATGCAGTGATATTTAACTTAAGAAATAACTCCTTACTAGACCCAGCCTCCTTTCTTGTATTATTTTCTCAGCATTAGCAGCATAGACCAACACTTTCGAGATGGCACAGTGACACATATGAAAAAAAAAATGAGGGTCCTGCTTGTTCTTCGTGTCAGTTTGACATAACTCGTGTTACCCGGAAAAAAGCGATACCAGCTGAAGAGCTTCCTCTGTCAGATTCACCTGTGAGCCTTCATCCAGCCACTGATGGAGACAGATGTAGACCCACAGCCAAACATTAGGTGCAGTTTGGAATTCCGCAGAGGATGAGGGGAAAGAATTGAGGGAGCCAGAGGGGTCAAGGACACCACAAGAAAACTCACAGAATCAACTAACCTGGGCTCACAGGGACTCACAGAGACTGAACCATCAACCAGGGAGCCTGAATAAGACTGACCTACGTCCTCTACACATATGGTACAGTTGTGTAAAATTTTGTCCACTTGTGGTAATCCTAAAAGTGGGAGTAGCAGCTAGCTCTAACTTATTTTAATACTAGTTTTTAAAAGTTTACTTAATTGTCTACTCAGTGTACTACCTGCATGTATATCTGCTGACCAGAAGAGGGCACCAGTGCTCATTGCGGATGGTTGTGAGCCACCATGAGGATTCTGAGACTTGAACTCAGGACCTCGGGAAGAGCAGCCAGTGCTCTTAAACGCTGAGCCATCCTTCCAACCCTGTCTCTAACTTTTTACTGGCTTTTGGGACTCTAAGTCTTATACTAAGTCTCCTTGCCCAGCCTTAATACATGGGAAGGTGCTTAGTCTTACTGTAACTTGATAAGCCATGTTTTGTTGCTACTCAATGAGAGACCTGCCCTTTCCTAGACAGAAATGGAGAGGGAGTGGATTGGGGCCTAGGAACAGAGGGGGACTAGGGAGAAGGGTCTGGGAGGAGAGAGGGGAGGGGGAGACTGAGGCTGGGATGTTAAATAAAAAAGTAAGTAAATAAATGTATTCAAATGTGAGGGAAACTCAGATCAACTTTGAAAAAGAATTGGCCTCTGAGCATGTCTGTAAGACATTATTTCTCTTGACAGTTGATATGGGAGTTGCTTGAATTCTTGTCTTGACTTCCCTCCATGGTGGATTGCAGCTTGGAAGTGTAAGCCAAATAAACTCTTTCTTCCTCTGAATTGCTTATAGTCAGAGTGTTTAATTAAAACAACCAAGGTCAAATGAGGATAGTTGGAAACTCTATTTGAATTTGAGTTGAGCCTGTTGGTGTGTTACCTTTTCGTCACTAGAACTAACAAGCATCTAAGACCATAAATTTATCCAAGCAAAAAACTTCCTTTTGACTCATTCCTGAGCCAGGTACTCACGGTAATTGTTGTCTACGGCACAACATGGTGGGAATTACACAGCAGAGAAAAATTATTTATCTCTCAGCTGGGGAGCAAAGAGAGTGGAAGGAAGATAATGGGTCCCTTGTCCCTGTGATGGCTAATCTTGGGTGTCAGTTTGGCTGGATCTGGAACTCACTGAAAGGGAAACCACCAGGCTCTCTTAGAGATGTTCTTGATCAGATTATTTGAAGTGTGTGTCATCTTTTGGTGGCAGCCCAGATAAATGGCAAAAGGAGCTTTGCTTTTGTTGCTTTCGTTCTTACCGGCAACATCAGGTTCATCTAGTTTATTGTTGCTGTTGCATCCCTTCCTTGGTATCTGCATCCAACACTGGGCTTCCAACATGTACCGAAGACCAGTGCCTCTTCATGAATCCTCAGTACCACATTGGGACGGCCGAGCCACCCAGCACCATGGATTGAGCAACTGTCAGGTTCTCAGTCTTTCTGGTCTACCCAGACGGATTGCTGGACTACCCAGACTATGTTGTATGTGCCAGACTAACAGATCCCTTTACTATGTATTCCTTCTCTTGGCTCTGATCTTATTGAGAATTCTGAGTAAAACAACACCGTTAAGGTTGTTCCCCAATAACTTAAAGTCTTCAGTTAGGCTCCACCTTTTAAAGATTCTAACACTTCTTGACAGCACCAAACTGGGTCAAGCCTTTTAATACAAAAGTTCTAGGGGAACTTCCAGATCCAAACACAGTGAGACTTCACCCTGACCCTTAAGCCTTTACTGGGGTCTTCCTGCGAGTGCCACAGAAAATTACCCCAACCCCTCTCCCAGTGTCTGACTTTAAACATTTGAGGGCACTGGCACTTAATTTATTTCTGCATTCTCTCTCACACACGAGCATCCCAATTTCTGTCTATCACTCCTCATGAGGGAATGTCCCAGCTGCTGCTGTATCCTTGTGGAGGGAAGGCAGGAAGAGACACTAGACAATAGACAGAGAATCTCCTACTGAAGTGAACACATGAGTTAGTAAAAGCCAAAGTAGAGCTTGCTTTTTAAGAGCTGCTTCATTACTGTAATTTATTTTAAACCTACAAAGAATGAAGTATCGCTCGTCACAATCCTACTTTTAGTCTGTTTTCCACACAGCCAGCCTGTGTTCGTGGCCTAAATTGAGGCTGACACAGCCAGTCATGCAATTCTCTCTCATCTCACTCCCTTTGTTTCAGTCTATCATTGCGAGCTGTTTGCTCCATGTTGGCAAATGTACGGTTTATTCCTTACAATATATTACAGTGGAAGCATAAACCCCCCTGTGGTTCAGCGGTGGGAGATCATTAGCCTTGATTTCCTCGGCCCTCTGAGGAGACAGTGCACCGTCGGTGCCAGCAAGTGTCAGGCAACACGAAAAAAAACACGATTTAATTATTGAAATGTTTAGATAAATACTTTAAGTTTCTTGCCCACTGTCATAATCGAAGCCACTGGTGCCTGTAAACGTAACAAGAATTTTAAAGGTTTGAGGCCTTTTCTTTTTCACTTTTATGGGATTTCAAGAGAATTATGATTCCTCATTATTTTTTAAGAGTTGGTCATGTTGGCCCGATGCCAAGAATGGGATTGTATACTGTAGAATCATGGGATGTCTCTGCTAGGCTCTGACTCACGCCCTAAATTAAGAAGTGGCTCTCAAGGGTAAACTGTGCTTCTGCATTCAGGCTACAAATTAAGAGTCAGGCTTTGCAAAAGATGCCTGTGTTTGAAGGACATTTTCAAGGGCAGGCATGCACAAGGCTAAGCAGTCATGGATACGCATCCACATCGAGAATTAAACGCTGGCTTCAGGAAGTTTCTTCTGCACAGGGACATGTCAAAAGAGAATGAAAGGAAGGAGAAGGAGGAGCAGAAGGAAGAGGGGGTCAGAGAAGGAGGAATGGAGCAGAGGAGGGGAAGAGGAGACTGCAAAAATTACAAAACCCCTCTGTGACGTTTTTGTAAGTTCAAGTAAAAATGACAGCAACTCCTGCTTAGCAGGTGTCTGCTAACGGCCATCTTTCCCCTGAGGTTTAAGCATTCTCTGCCTCCTGATGTTTACGTCCCAGCAGAGAGCACGAGCAATCAGCTTAGAAGGGCTTATTGGAAAACCCTGGCAGCCAGGCTGAGCATGGAGAGGAACACTCAGCTCTTAGCCCAGTTGCACCCTAGTCAATGCCTGTCAGCTGTTTTTATTTTGCTCCTGCATAGTTTTGTTTGGGAGCTGAAGAAAATGAATCCGACCCGTGAAAAATCGGAAGACTGTTTTGTATGACCGAGTAGTATGCGTGATTCTTTCCCCCCTGTGATTTAGAACAGACACGACTTTAATATACATGCAATAAGAATAGGCAGATAAGACCGTCTCCCCTGAAGGGAGGAAATGATAGGATCAATAAATGGCATGGCAGGGATGGCAGCTGTGCATGAAGGTGAGTGCGAGCCAGGGCTCATCAGGACTGTCATGGCAAGAGCAGAGTGTGACTTTCTGACACCGTGGAGGGATCTCCTCCCGGGGCCTTTATACTGCCTGACTGAAGTCTAGGAATGACAGTCGGTGATAACCGTTGCAATGAGAGAGCTCAGATGTGGCAAGAACAAGCTATACGTTGCATCTCTGTCTCTTCCTTCCATTTCTTCTCTTCCCTCAAGATGGAGAGTGTGAGGAGAGAGAGGGAGAAGTAGGGGAGAGACAGCCACACAGACAGACATGGCAGGTGGTTGATAGAAAGCTACCATGATTAGGGAAAGAGGAATTTCCCTGACTGATCAGCACAGCTGTGAGAAGTTCCAAGTCTCCTTCACTTTCCCATCACCACAGAGACCTCTTCTCACACTGCATCCTCCTCCTATTTCCAAACGCTGGGCTCGGCAGCAGGGCCTGTTATCTGATGGAGACGGACAGGCTCATCCACTCTCTGTGTCAAGAGGAAAGAACCCACCCTTGCTGGATTCCTGGTTTTCCAAAGCCATGATGGTGACTAACCGGAGACACAGAGGCTGTGGTTGCACCCGAGCAGGGCAGACATGATGCTCATCACCACTGACCTCTCTGTGGGATGAAAATGGTGGTGGGAATCCCCCTGTAAGGTAGCCTTGGAGTCTTTCTGGATATTTTCTACCATACTCCTCAGTGGCTCCTTGTTCAGATCACTCCCCAGCAAGGCAAACTTCTAAAGGACCACAGTAATAAACTCTCAAGGCCCATCAGAGTTCCGGGATGAGGGTAAAATTACATTTATACACCATCAAATTATGATTATATTTGTATCATTGGGACACATGAAAAGACAAAGGATGTTTTAAGACTAAGGGATCATAGTTGTCAGGGATGCGGCTGCAGAAGCGGCTATGCAGGAGTATGGATGGGGTGGGCCCTACAGACTTGCCTAGCTAGGAGCTGCACCACTTGGTCCTTGGGCTGCTTCAGTTCACATCCAGTGCATCTCCTGCTAAGGAATTTGGAATTCCAAAGTCCTCCCCTTTCTCTAGTATTCCATTGTATGGATTATTGATTCAACAGGAATGCATCATATCCCTTAATTTGTCTGAGTTATCATTACCCAACCGTCAGTTGACAGACAATTAGGCTGCTTTTGTGTCCTATCTCCTGTAACTAGTATGTTAGTGAACATGGATGAACATCCATCTCTATAGTAGGATGCGGAGACTCTTAGGTACATTCTGTGGCGGGTCACAGAATAATTTTATTTCTAGTTTCCTGATGTACCATTGCACCCATCACAGAGGCTGTATCAGTGTGCATTCCTCCCAGTCACGCAGGACACTTCTCCATTCTCCATCCCCTTGTATTATTTACTGTTCTTTTTTCTTTTTCTTAGTCATTCTGACTGGGGAGAGATGAAACCTCAAAATAGTTTTAATTTGCATTTTCCTGGTAGCTAAGGGAGGCCAGCACTCACTCTCCTAACAGCTCTCTGTCCAGTTCCATAATCTCACTTAACTGGGTTGCTTGTCGGTTGGGTGTCTAGCTTTTTTAGTTATTACTATATTTTTAATTAAGACACAAATCATCTGTTGGATAGCAGAGATTTTTTTTTTACATTCTAACTATATAGTCAGTAAATTATCAGTTTTCTTTGTGGTACAGAAACCTTTGATTTTCATGAACTTCTACTTATGGGCTTTTGTTCCTATTGTATGGGCAGCTGGGATCCTACTAGGAAAGTCCTTACTTGAACCTATATTCTGAAGTGTGCTTCCTACTCTTCCAGAAGCTTCAGGTCTAACACTGAGATCTTTGACCTATTTAGAAATTGGAGTGTCCCTTCACAGGGGATAGTGCTCCTCCCAGAAGCCATAGGTTGACAAATAAGAAAAAAACTCAGGGTCAGGTGTTGTCAGCAGAGCAATCCAAGGACACATTCCAAACAATACAGACAATTGGTGCTACTGTTGATGTACACCAGAACTTGATGGTGTGACCCTATTGCTGAGGATACCACACGCTTTGGTCGCAGGGCAGGAATAAGTCAAGTTGAGTTGGTAGTGACCAAGAAGCTTTCCCCTGGCTGGTGTTCACAGTACCAGGAGGGGCTGTGATAGATGATGGGGGAAAGGCATCAGCAATCTCACTCAGCTATGAGGTGTATGAACTGCCATAATAACTCATCTGACAAGATGGGCCAATGTGTGCAACAGAGACATGAATATTATGGGAGTAACCAGTACTTCATGCATGGAGAAAGGGTGCTCAGGCCAGTTCTACAGTTGCAGTACTCGTGCCCAGAACTGTATTTCTGGCCAACCATGGTTTGGAAGCTCATGAGCCTCATGATTGAGTTTTCTATTATAATTTTGATGAGCGAATACAGCGCCCAACAGTCCTCTAAATCCCCGTCTCCATCTCCAGAGATCAGCACAGCTCTCAAACTTCATCAGCGAAGTTTCTCTGGGCAGTGGGGTTTGGTTAATGGAAAAATTCACAACTGGTCAAAGTACACTTTCTTCCTTAAAGGATTGGGGACTATCACAGAAAAGAGGGTGGGGGAGTTTCAGAGTCTGGGGGGTGGGAAGAAACAGTTAAAGGAGTCTTCTGGTCAGGACAGAACCACTGCACCACTGCACTCCCCATCACATGCCAGCTGCAGAAGATCTAGAACACAAGGTGCATGGGCCCGTGAGCACTACCCCTGGCTGAGGGGCCAGTGACACTCGTTGGCTTCTGGAAGAGAGAGAGTCAGTTTTCTTTGAGGGTGTGGTTCCTGATATGTGGCCTATGTTCCCTCCAACGCATGGCCCCACACCCTTGAGCACATGGGCAGCACAAACTGGACTCCGTGAGTTATGAAAAAGAGGAGGGCGAGAAGTTGCAATGGGGTTGGAGATGGGAAAACTGATCTGGGAAGAGTCAGAAGAATTGGGAGGTGAAAATGTTCAAAGTAGATTTTATCCATGCACTAAATTCAAAGAGCGAATAAAATATACGTAATGAAAGCAGTAATGGGGCCAAGTGATCATCACTGAGACTTTGAAATTGTGAGTGAATATAAGACTTTTCATAAGTTGTTTGTGGCATTTGTTATAGTATAATATTTACACAATAGCACAGCACACAGTATTCTGTAATGGAACAGCTGTTTGTTATAGTGATGAAGACTTGACTACCACACTTTGCTTGCATGACTAGGAAGAAAGACAGGGAATGGGAAAGTGTGACATACGCTGCGGAGGACAAAGGAGAAGTTAGAGAACACGCTATTGCCATGAGACACATGGTGACTGGCATGCCACACTCAGACATAGATTTGCACATGAGGCTCCATCACAGGAAAAGGGGACATTGCAAACTGTGCTTCAAATTTGAGGTGGGCCTTGTTCAAGCAAAATGGGTACACGCCCCTTGTCTCAGTGTTTCAATATGCTTTGCAATGAGACTTCGCGGCTTCACCAGTTGAGAAATATGTTTCTTTTCTGGACCTCTTGAATCTGGTGTGAATTTATCATTTTGAAAACAGTGTCAAAGAAACAAGAGTGTGCCAGTTTTGAGATGCCTCAAGATCTTGATCTGGCTCAGATTCTTGCGTTTTTGCCAAGAAAACGTCTCAGAGGAGACTACTAGGTTGATATTGAACGGAGAATACTTAGCTGCAATAACAAATGGTACCTTCATAATCTGTAGGGATAATGGATAAATAAATAAGATTTGTTACACCTAAGTAAATAAATAATTTGGGCCCATGACTGAAACCGAAAGTTTATTCTTTAGTGTACCAGAATGAAAGAGCTCAGATACTCATCTGCTTATATCCTAACACCCAAGAACTTAATTCAGATTAATTTTCTGAATAAATTCTTAAAATATTTATTATAATTAATGTTAATATAAGAAATTGTCTGGTTTTTTTTTTTTTTTTGGTTTTTTGAGACAGAGTTTTGTTGTAGTTTTAGAGCCTGTCCTGGAACTAGCTCTGTAGACCAGACTAGCCTCGAACTCACAGAGATTCACCTACCTCTGCCTCCCGAGTGCTGGGATTAAAGGCATGCGCCACCACCGCCCGGCTGATTTTTTAAATTCATTGATTTGCACTGGACAGTTTTCTGCATGTTCATACGCTGTCTGGTGGCTCTCACTTCCCGCTCATTCTTACATTCCTCCCACCTGTGTTCTGCATTGGTAAGCAGAGATGCACTGGGTTGGTGATGCGTGCCTCTGATATGGGGAGCATGCATGTTCTCTGTAGCTGTTGTTGAGACAGTCAGGGTTTGGCTGCTGAAAGCTCACTTGGCTCTGGCTTCTGATCTGAGGTTTGAGGAGGAAGCAGGTATACCCAGAAAGTATGGAGATGGTGGAGTTAGCTTAGCTGAAAAACTGAAAGGGCTCCACAAAGGCACTGGCATTAGAGTTTGAGGGCCAGTAGGCATCTGGGTGACCTCTGACTTTGGGGAAAAGCAGATGATCTGCGCATGTCTGATATACCAGGAAGGGGATAGGTCAAACTGTTCCCCAAGGAGTAAACAGATGCCTTACACAGGTTCATAAATGGTGATTAAATGTCACCGTCTCAGAAAGAGATGAGAACGAAGGATTTAACTGTGGGAAGATCTGAGACTCAGATCGCGTTTGTCGGTTCGTGGTGGGGATGGAGTGACAGAAGGAGAATAGAGGTGAGCGCCACCTGCGGAGCCAGAGGAGCCCAAGCAGGGATGGAAGTGTCAGAAAGAGGGAGAGGGTGCATGGTCTCTCTGCAAGGCAATCAGCGTGAGCCAGGAAAAATGTGAGGCCTGGCAAAGTGGGGCTGAGCGTTCCAGAAGGAGGAGCCATAAGGAGAGGGCTCCTTAGCCTTGTGGCGCCTGCTTGTGGGAGGAGCCATAGGGAGAGGGCTCATTAGCCTGGTGGTGCCTGCTTGTGTGTGTGTGGGGGGGTGGAACGACAGAGGGATTTCCTGGGAATGGGGGATACTCAGGACTCCTTACTTAAGTTTTGAGACAGAGTTTCACATGGTGCCTCAAATTGGCCTGTAATTCATTATGTGATTTCAGATTTGTGGCAATCCTTCTGCCTCAGACTTCCCCATGATGGAATCACAGGTGTGAGCCACCAGGCCTGGCTTTTCTCACCGATGTTGACATCAAGATGCTGGGAGTCTTATTAGGCCTGGAAGATGCAGGTGGTTTATGAAAATCAGTGTTTGTTCCATGGGATGGTGTCATCTGGAGTAGATCGGACCGAATTTAGTTCTTGACACGCTCCACTTTTTGAGCCCAAATTGTCATGCCATAAGCATGCAGGTGTCCCGTGTTTCAGACTAGAATTTGCTTGCTGTCATTTTTGGACAGATTCTATCTGCAGTAAGTTAGAAAGAGTCTCTGTTCTAACCTGCGTGTGAACTCTAGAAAGAAAACCCCTAAAAGGAAAGAAGCAGCTGCCAACTATTCTGCTTGACAGTTTGACAAGGTTGCGGTTACTTTTTCTGGGCTCCGATTTATGTAAAATTTCCAAGCGGTTATCTTCTCTCAGGTTGCAGGCACTTGGATTGGTGATTCATATGAAGTCAAATGTTGCTTCCAAAACAAGACATTGTGCATGGGAGATAAGGAAAGACCCAGGGTGAGGCCTTCTGCTCTCTGCTCCAATGCTTTGTCTCAGAGTTATGTGATTAAGGAACTTTTTAAATGAGAAGTTATGTGACTTCTCAGGCCTGGTGTCCTGACTGAAGGCAGTCCGTTGACGGTTTACTGGCCTCATGCAAGGAATGATGGGAAAATCAATGCTCCTAAGACAAAACTCTGGAATGTTTATCAAAGAAACACTAATGTTAGTTTCTCCTAAATTGGATAAAATAGATAATGAGTGTCGGAAGCAAGACATCCTGGGTTTATACATTATATTATACAATACATTTAGTATTTTATAATAAGACAGAGGGAAGCCATTGACCTCTACTACATACAAAGTAGACACTACCACAATGGCTATGAGGGTGAGAGTGAAGGTTATGAATGCCCAGGCAATCAGAGCCCGTTTTAGTATCTTAGGTTGTTTAATCTGTGTTTGAAATCCCCTCTCCGAGGAGAGGCTTCACCGTAGTATGTAAGAAGAGCACGGGTGTTTCGCTCTGTTTTATTCTTTAGCTTGCCTCACACCAGCACTCTGAACAAAGGACAAGTAAAGAAGGAGCTCGTCACCAAAGCACGACGCCCTGACACACACACGTCAGACTGAATAAAAAGGTAGTGAAAGATATTACCAGTGCACTAATGAGACTGTCCACCCCAAAATGATGGGTGTGTGTGAGAAATCTACTGTTAGTCGGAAGGCCGTGGAAAGAAAAAGCTGAGGCAATTATCACAAAGAATCCGTCATAGAAAGATATTGTTTTGGAAAATAAGACTAGAAATAATACATGCAAAGACACGACTCTCTTGTTTTAAGAATGAGGAAGTAGAGTTTCAATAATTTACCCCCAAACAGTTATAAACTTTAGAGAGAGTGTGAATTAATAAATCAGGTCGATCCTGATTGTCTGCTATGACTTTTATTCTCCAGTTTTTATTATTATACATACAATTTGGTGTTGACCTACGCAACTTGTTCTTAGAATAATTTTATTGTGCAGGGTGAAATACTCTCAGTCTGGAATTTTGCCCCTTTCCACGGTTAGCAAAAACGTTAGCAAGATTACAAGCCCCAAGCATGACTGTCCTGATACAGGGCTAGTGTCCTACTGTCCCCAACTTGAGCTCCTGATCCTGCCCTCCTCAGGGGTCCTTTTCGGTTTCCTAGTACAAACAAGTGACAACAGATGGTAGTGAGGATACAGGGAAAGGGGAACCCTCGTTCGTGATTGGTAGGAGTGCAAACAGATGCACTCATTACGACAGACAGTTCACAGAGTTCTCAGGTTAGCAGCAGGACTCCCACAGGACCTAGTTGCACCACTGCTTGACATATGCTTATCGAAATTGATTCCTGCTCCACAGACACTTGCTCAGCCCCGTTGCCACTTTTTACATAATAGCTAGGAAATGGAGACACCCCAAATGTCCTTTAACTGTTGGAAGGATAGCGAGATGTACATATATACAATGGAATTCTCCAGCTGCAAAGAAAAAGTGAAGTCATGAAATTTGCAGGGAAGCAAGGAAAAAAAAAAAGAAAGTGCAAAAATGCAAACATCTAATTCCAGATCCTTAAATTACATGCAGATGCAAAAATGTATTAGAGGGGGGCAGAAAGATTGTTCAGTGGTTTAGAGCTTTTCCTGTCCCTCCAGAGGTTTCGACTTCAGTTTCCAGTACCAACATTTGGGAGCTCAAACTGCCTGTAACTACAGCTCTAGAGGGTCTGAAATCTGTCTCTGGCTTCCTCGAGCCTCGGCACATATCTGTCACAGACATCACACACACAAACATGAGAGTGCACACGGGCATGCACACAAACATGCACACACAAATAAATGTATATTTTAAAAAGTAATGAAAGGGTCTGAAATATGGAGATCTGGCACACTGTAGGTAGGAAAGTAAAATGATACTCATCCTGTAGGGAAAAGTATAGGGACTCCTCAGAGGATTAGAAATACCTGTAATCCAGCTATGTGAACCAAGAGTATGTGTTCGAAAGGGTTAGAATCAGAACTTTGAAGAGATAAATGCTCTCTGGGGCCATGACAGCAATACTCAGAACTACCAAGATTTTCATTCCAATTCCTAGTTCCAGGCAAATTCTCCAAATAATACTTGCTAAGTAAAAGAGTAGAGGGACTTTGTGCTTCTCAAGTTGCTCCACCAAATTTTATCTAGTCAAATGTTTTGGGATTTTTTTTTTTTTTTTTTTTTTTTGCTGTAACACGTGTTGGAAATAAGAACAACAATAAGTGGGGTTGGTTCGAATTTAACCGGTGCTGTAACTCAAAGCGTAGTGCTCAACTCTTCTTGGCAATGGACTTCCTGGTGAGAGCTATCTTGTGTTCGACCAAGAGGTCTTGGAATAATTTATGAAATAAAAGTAGTTTCCTGCTAATTCAAAGACCAGTTATTTGCTGAAAGAAATCACACTCAGATTTGACAGACAAAGTCCATTTTGGCGCCTGTCTGTCATGTTCCATTACTGCAGCTCATGCTCCCATTGTATCTCCCAGTTTTGCAAGTGTTTGGTTCATGACTGGGTGGATTTGCTGTCTTCAGTCTGTGGCAGTGCCTTATGGTGGGGTCACGTGCTATACTAGAAACATGTTGCTGGGAAGTAAATGGGAGATTGGGGTCCCTTAGTCTTCATCAAAGCTTTGCCTCGAGTGACCTCAGGACCTCCCTTACCATAGACAATGGGTACTTAATATTTCCTAGTGTTTCTGAGGCCCTCTCCTCTTGTTGACACGAAATCACGTGCTCATCTCAAAAGGCACAAAGGTAGTTGATCCTGGGGTGAAACATGTGTGACCATGGCCTGCATACACAGATTCAGGCTAGTCTAACTGTGTGTTCCATGTGGAAATGGTTATATCAGGTGTGAAAAAAAGTAATAAATCAGAACATATATCAAATGCGTTGGTGGGGACCACGGTTAGAGATAGGCAAATTACAGCAAAGTTCAGAAAGCCTCATCCTTTGAAGATGATAACCATGATATTCTTGGCTACTAAACTGGTGGAAGATAGTGGTTTGTTAGAAAGACATCTTAAAGATTTTGAAATAAAAGAGATGCTAGGCCAGACATAGGGGTATGCTTCCAGAGGAACTAAAAAAAACAGCCTACGAGAAATTGACTCTGATCTGTAGCATTCTGTCTCCGTCACCACGAAGTTCAGTGGTTTGGCCTCAGGGAACTTCTAACACAGCTGAAACATTTCTCCTTTTATTTATTTATTTTCCCTGGGAACGTAAGTTCACTGTCTCCTAGGACTTATCTGCCGATGACAGCCCCAGCTTTAATTCTTCCTCCTAATTTAGGACTTGCCTTAGCTTTTGTGGCTTCTCCTTGGTTTTTTATTAATAGAGTTCCCGAGTTTGCAAGATCTAGTAATTTAGATCAGTTTCCTGAAAATTTGATCCACCTAATTTATCAATACTACAGGGGTTTGTATGTTCGGCTAGTGTGATTACCTAGTCTATGCCACAGCTTCATGTTCAAGCTGTGTTTCCTACATGCCCCACCACGTAGCGCCTGTACCAGGATGAGACGAAACCTTGGATGTCCTCAGACAACCTTTTTACTCAGTGAAACAAAGCTGCTTCCTGCTGAGATTCCATGTGGCATCTCTGTAAATAATTCTGGGGACATGGAACTCACTACATCCCCAGCTGGACCATCTCAGCTTCTTAATACTCTGGAACATCTCAGAGATTTCGTCCTCTTGTTTTTAATTTTTGGCATAGTCTCCTGAAGACTGCTCCAGAGTGGACCAAGCATGCTAGGTGACACATAATGATGCTCTTACACATGCTGGCTGCCTGCCTAAGTATGAAAGTCACCATCTTGTCACGGATTTTAAGAGGTGAGGGGTAAGCTTGGTTAACGAAGAACAAAGAAAATATACAAGGACCTAGATGACATGGTGTAGTGACTGAGAATCAATTCATCTGTTGCATTTGTATAAATGTCATTTGTTTTCTAATGAGAATTTGGGAACAAATATGGCAGTCTCTGTTAGTAGATGTTGAGATTCGTAAGCCTTAGTTCCCCTGTATGTTAAAAAGAAATTAGGAAATAAAACTTGATGAAGGAAAATTGGTTTCTTTACATTTTGGCCAAATATATGGGTGTGTGTGTGTGTGCAACCCTTTCTCATCCTATAACCAGGAATTTATTAACATAGCAGAACGATAAAAAGGTGTAATTCCTTCACTTGCTCCCCATTAAAAGATAGCCCTTACCTAATTACTCGGTCAAAGACTGACTACCAGAGACCTGCACACAGTCCCAGGGCTTCAGCTCGGCTGGATGTCCACTGTTGGCAGGGCCTAATCAAACTGCTGTCAGTCTGACTTTTCGTTTGACTGTCTGGATGCTTTCCATTCTGTATTTTTGTGTGGTTGAGAATACCGTGGCCAGAGAGATGAATTAGATACAATTATGTAATTATTTTGACAGTTCTGTAGTTTCAGCTCACATTTTCCTGAACACTATGAAGGAATATCCCATCCTTAATGATCTTACAGTCTGCTAATACCTAACTAGCTACCTAACATTCTGCTTTATCTTCTCTGAAAGTATATCTTCACTCTGAACTCACTGAAATACATCACAGTTGCACCAAGTCCCACAATCAGGTATGGGTATCTCAGAGGGGGAGCAGGACAAATAGAGACACAAGAGTTAAATGGCAGGTGCACCGACGGACAGCTCTGGCTGTGCACTGAAACAGACGCACGATGAAGGACATACTGCTCCCTTGCTTTCCTCCTAATTCCAATCCCTGATTTCATTTTCTTGCTACCTAGCCAGTACACTTCTCCATTCAGGGCAAGACTCACACTTTTTGTTCGTTCTCCAAGCTTACTCTGAGACTGACGGGTCTGGAAACGCAGGGAAGCCCCTTCACCTCACAGCATCTCCCCTCCCTGTCTTAGAGTCAGCCAGGCTGCAATCCTACCATCATTTCATTTAAAATTTACGCCTGGTTTTCCTCCAGTTTTCACATTCTGGCAACTATTCTCTGTACAACTTTCACCTTGTATTTTATTTCCTTTCTTCTTTTCATGTTCTTATTTATTAAGGGTTATCTCCTTGGACTGGAGATTCTGCTTTGATATCTTAGCATCTCCAGTGCACAGCATAGGAAAAACGTGAATAAATACACAGCAACCACCCCCCCCCCCACTTGCCTATGCCTCGGTGTCTCTACCTACTGACAACATCTTCCTCAAGACCACTCAAGGAGCTCTAGGAACCTGCTAGTCTCGCCTTTCTGGAAGATATTTGTATCCCAGCAAGACATTTATAAGCATATCAAGCATCTACCAAATATTGAATATCGATGTGATCCTTTGATCCCCCCACACAGCTGTACTTTAACTACACTTCAAATTGCTTAACAACTTTCTTTTCCTGATGGACCACACACATTTATTCCTCCTCCCCCCATCTTCCTTCCTTTTTATTCAGCTAGGGTGATGGAACCCAGGATCTCATGCATACTACGCATCTTAGTTTGGGTCACCATTGTTGCAAAGAGCAGCCTATCTAGAGCAAATTGGGAGGAAAGCTTTCACACTTCCATGCCATAGGTTATCATAAACGGAAGTCAGGATGGGAGCTCAGGCAGTGCAGGGACCTGAAGGCAGTAGCTGATGCAGGGGCCGTGGGAGAAGTGCTGTTTATTTCCTCACTCCTCATGACTTAACCAACCTGCTTTCTCATAGAACCCAGGACTGCTAGTCTAGGGTTGGCACCACCCACCGTGGTATGGGCCTTTCCCCATCAATCACTGCCTAACAGGCTTGCCCCACAAGCCGGCCGTATGGAGGCATTTTCTCATTTGAGGTCTCCTCCCATCAGATGACAAAAGTTTGTGCCAAGTTGACATTAAATTGACACAAATACAATTGGCCCCTTGTCAACTTGACACACAAATGCATCATCACTAAGCCACAGTCTTTCCGTCCTCAGCCATCCCCAAAATATCACGTTAAAAATATAATTTTTATGATCCCACATTCTACAAATTCAAACACGTCAAATGTTCAGTCTCTTTAAATCAGCCAATCTCTTTTTAAAAAGATAGCTCCAGGATATCCAAGAAGAAGTTCTTATACTGCAAAAAGTAGATGTAAATAGTAGAATTTATTATGTACCTAAACAGCTTCTACAGAGGTGACTTCAAGAAACGCATCTTAAGGGTTGTCAACATAGTCCCCAGCTCTGTTCACAGTCTGCTTAGATACTCTTCGTCCTGAAGCTGTTTCATGTGTCTGCTCATCCTAGAATCCAGCACTGCTGCTAAAACAACTTTATTTGGACAGTTTTAGGATTTCATCATTACGCCGTTGTTTTAATAGAAAAATGTTCTCAGAAAAAGATTTTCTCAGAAAGGCAACGTTTAGCCTCTGCTTACATAACAAATGTGTACAAAATCCACCTGTTTCTTGGTTACTTTTCATCTATCTTTCAAGACAATCCAATTTCAAACAAAACAAAACAAAACCTGCATTTTTATTTTATGACTATTATGTCTACATGTAAAGGGAATTTTTAATTGGCTTGGTCTTTGTCTTTAAATTTAAAAAAGCCAGGAATATGATGACAATTGATCTGTAGAGTATTCTGATTGTTAAAGTCTATTATTCCATTTGTCTAATTGTAATGACATTCCTGATGAACAGTGGGTAATTTGGGTTTTAAAATAATCACCGGAAGTTCAGTAGAAAAGATCCTCCCCGCTTACTCAGAACTCAAGGTGACCTGCAAGTTGGGCAGAGATTAAGGCATCACAGCAGCCAGGATGTTAGGCACTAGGGCCATTTAGTGTGTTTACATCTAAGAAGCTCAATGACAATAAAACCCCAGAGCTTCTTCCCCAAAAGTCATCTGCAATCTAAAGTTTTCATACTTCCCCTTTGTTCCTCTGAGGACAAGTAGGAGTCAAGAGTCAAGTTTTTTTTGACCAAGAACTTGAAATGCTTAGAAGAAAACCTACTAAATATCCTATATCTTTAGGCATAGAAATCATCTTAATGATTCACAGGGTGATATTTCTTACTAGATTCACAAACCATAAGTTTTGTTAATGGTATATGAGAGGTAAGGTTTCTCAGTCTCTTCTTTGCGGGGAGGGAGGTCTAAGATAGAAAATGTGAGGGAGATGTTCATGTTTAAGAGACTAAGTCAGAGCAGAGATTTCTTAGCACCCAAAGATTTCTCTTTTCCTCCTACCAGGGTATGTGGTTCATGACTTCTTACTCCTTAGAGATCATGTAGCCCATGATGTCTGTCACCTTGTTAATGTAGCTGAAGTCATTGCCACACAAGGAAGTGAACTTGACAATGTGGTCGTTGTGGGCAATGATAGCAACAGCATCAAAAGTGGAAGAGTGAGTGCCATCGTTAAGGTCACAAGAAACAGCGTCAACCTCAGTATAGCACGCGGTACCCTTGAGGTGGCCTTCTCAGGTCTGTTTTACCACCTTCCTGATACCAACATATTTGGCGTCTTTCTCTAGGTAACGGATCAGATCCACGATGGACATGTTGGAGATAGGAAATCAAAGGACCAAATCCACTTATGTTGATTTTCATCCTCATGTCTCAGGGCTAAGGCAGGCACTGCAGGAGAAGGTGCGGCTATCTTTGGAACAGGAGAGAGCCTTTTCTTGACAGGGTCTTCTAATGTCGCTCACAGCTTGGCCTATACTCACTAAATACAACCTATTGGCCTTTGATACCTGCTCTCCCTTCCTCGGCCTTCCAGGTCTAGGATTGCAAGTGTACACCACCACATCCAGGGCTGTATTTTTACTTTTACTATTGGTGTGTGTGTGTGTGTGTGTGTGTGTGTGTGTGTGTGTGTATGATGTTTGAGTGTACAAGTTAGGGGATATACTTACTCATGATTATGAGTACGCTCGTCTGTGCTTACGTGTGTGGAAGCTGAAGGTCCGCAAAAACATGAACCTGTTATCTCAGAAGAAGAGCCAGATAGCAGATATGAACCATGCTGCCTGGCTTTGACATGAATGCTTAGGATCTGAACTCATGTATTGTTGATGGTGCAGCAAACAGGTTACCATCTCTTTACTAGTTTTGAAATATGGTTGAATATTAGTTGTACTTCTTTTACTGGTGAACAGTTTCTTTTTATGACACTAAACTCAATTGCTTACTTTTCTCAGTAAGGAAACAATACTCTTGGGTGTTCTTCTACAACTTACTTACCCAAGGAAGAGCATTCCAAGTGTTTTCAAACTTTCCTTTATGTCCATTTCAAGTTGGGATGATTATAGGACTTGATACGTAAGTGTTTATTGTTCATGTTTTTGCATTTGTCATCACAATATAAATAAGGATCTAGCCTTCAGCAAAGATTCTGAATTGAGTTCTTCCAAGATATGTCAATTTTATATTGGTCTTTGAAATTGTATTTTTACTACTCTGTATGTTTGCTATTGAATCACTGAAATTGTCAGAGAAAAGGCCAAGTAGATAATAGCTAACCAAAAATTGAGGGAGAAAAGATTTTTCTCGCTCTTCTTTTGTGTTCCCCTTCCATACATACTCTGAACCCTGACTTTCTAATGTGAGAGTGTGGAGGAAGGGATTTGAAATCCTGTCAATCATTTTAACATTCTCAGTTGTTGAAGAAAATCAAATAGCTAAAATTATGCTAAAAATAAATCCTCCAGATTTGCTGGATTGGGTGACCCTGGAGTGTAAACAAACTGTCCTCTCTTGGAAAGCTAATCCCGCCTGGCTTTTGACTTTCCTGGGAGATCACTCTAATAGGCTTTTAAACTGCGTGTTGGATAATTGTTTCCACAACCAGCCCAGATTGCTTTTCTCTAAAGAAAAAATGAAAATGAAAGTTCTATCCAATTAAAACAAGGCTATTAATAGCACTCTGTGTGGGAAAGGAAGAGGCAACTTTTCAAAAGCCCATGCCATTCGTCAGTGAAATGTGGATTTTCTCAGCGCTGAGAGTTAGGT
This sequence comes from Myodes glareolus, assembly GCF_982192425.1. NCBI lineage: Eukaryota > Metazoa > Chordata > Mammalia > Rodentia > Cricetidae > Myodes > Myodes glareolus. Next base: position 8,420,009 of record NC_142045.1, read on the forward strand.
GAAAAGCTTAGGACGTGCAAGGAAACAGAAAAGCATGCGATTTGGCTGTTTTCAAGAGCACGGTCACATCCCTGGAAGAGAGGAGCGAGTGTTGCTGTCGGCGACAGTTCCCACAGCTCTTAGCTGGTGCATCACTGGTCAGTGAAGAAGTTCTGGAGAGAAATCCTGCTTTGGCTAATGTTAGCAAGCTCAGTGCTTTCCAAGGCCTTCTCTTGCGGCCACCAGGAAAGGCAGCAAGCAGCCCCTTTCTACCCATAGCTACTGTTGATCTCTGTAGCACAAGGAATTTTGTTCTAAAATAGCCTATTATTAATGATACTGATAAAAGGAGCGAAAGACTATCACCAAGAACAAGATAATGCAGCCAGAGTCCATATTATCTTCACTCAGAGGACGGAAGCTGGAGCCCAGGCATTTCTAGAAGCCTCTCCTTGTATTGGCAGATGCTTTGCTTAAATAAACATAATCAGGATTTGTGAAGATTCACCTTGGCAGCAGCTCAAGCTCATGAATATTCACTAATCTCTTCCTGTTCCAGTTGTTCCTCCAGCTGCTCTGGAAAGTGCACTGATGAAGCACCGGAGGCCGCAGTGCACCGAACTCTGTGCCACGCATGGCTCCTGGCTTGTCCAGAGCAGCACACACAGGAAGAAGGCATCTATGTGTCATATACACCCTGCACACACTGTGAAGCACATGTGAGCACTAACTGAATTTATCTTATGTGCCTCTACGACCCTATCCAAATACTACTGCTTCCAGAAAAACTAGTGCTAATTTCAAGTCAGTCACCCTTCCCGAAATCTTTATACAGGCATGCATGAAGCCTGGCATCCTTTGTTATCAAACATGTAGTTTTATCTGAGGAGCCTGTTGAGGTGGTGCTGAGGCAGCCTGGGACGCCTAGAACTCAGAGGGGAAGGCATGGAGATTGCACATACAGAGTGATATCCCTTCCCCTCCGTGCCTCCTACACCATCTACCCTGCATTTCTCTGCAGATCACCTCTCTGTAATCTCTGACCCACACAGCAGCAGTACACTGTCTTATTACCAGGTCTCCATGCACTCCTGTCTCTGAGCACCATCTCTACCTAATGCTCACTTCCGTGTGTCTTAGTTCAAGACCACAATGACTGGCTTTCAGCCGGGGGTCATGTGTTCTTCAAATTGGCCAGCAGGGATCTAGAAAACAAGGCTTCCATCATTTTGTGGGACGATACAGATCTGATAGCAGAGTGCTTTCCTGCAGGATGCCCCCCAAACAACCTCGTTTGTCTGGAAAGTGTCACGAGCACATGCTCCATCTTGACTCCCACTGGAAGGCACCATTTAAGTTGTTCAGAGCTTGCTTTACAACTCAGACACAGCACTCTCAGTACCTAGGAAACTGCATTATGTGTTGATTTCTAGATACGGGGCAGCATATTATTTATTTTTCTGTGTTATTTCACTTGGGTGTTAGTGGTGAATTGTTGATAGGAAAACTATCTTTGAAAGACTCCGTGAAAATCACGAATGCTTGGCAGTCATACTTCTCGCAGAGTTTCCTTGGTCTTGCTTCTATGCAAGGGTATTTTGTGGTTCCTGTGAAAATTCAAATTAATCCATTTTGAATAGCTATGATATAATAGGTCTTCTCTGAATATGTTTCCTATGCTGCCATTGTCAAGTTGAACCTCTTAACTCTAAAGGAAAGATTTGGAGCTACTCTCCCAGAGAACTGGCCTGCTGGATTCAATTGCTCTCTTTGGAATCACCTCAGGCAACCGTTTCTGAATATAGAACAGTGACTCACCTCAATTAATAAGCTCCACACAGGGGTAAAAGCAGATGTGCAGTGCACTTTTGATCAATTACAGAGCTCCAGAGTGTTTGAGGATGAAACTCCAAATGGAAGAGGTCAGCTGTTAACTGGACAGTAACCAGAACATACGTTTAACAGACATTCTCTAGGCCTATAGAAACAGACAGTAAGGATTATGCTTCCTAGTTCTTGTTAGTATGAAATTCCTACAGATACAACTCGGGGATCCAAAATCATGCACATCTCATGTATATAATAAAGGTGTTCTTGTGCTGTCGGTTGCAAATGGTGCCCGATACCCAGAAGATGCTTCTTTGCTGAATGAATGTGGGCATAGAAGAATGTAGTAGAGATGGTGTAAACAGGTCACAAGCCAGTAGCAAACTCCATATTAAAATTCATCTTCAGGATCACATGAAGTGATGAGAGAACATGGCAGGCCTGGGACTAAACGTCTGCCTCCTTTGGCTCTGCATTATGAATTCACCATCTGCCGGTCTGAAGCTTTGTTGTCTAATACCATTGGTCAGGGCGCCAGGCTTTAGAGTCTCAACAAACCACCTCCTCCGACTCAAGTCCTACAAACCACTGGGATCTCTTCTAAGTTCTAGTCCAGGGATGCTCTGCTCTGTTAGCCCTTTGTGAAAGCAGCTGCCCAAGACCAGCAGCTGATTGCATTGTTCCTGGAGAGGATACTGGGTGACAATGTAAAAGAGTGTGTAGAACAAACCATATACGTCATTGACAGAGAGCACTGAGAAAAGATCCTGAGGTTTCACAATTGCTTCTGGCCTAAGGACCTACCACAAGGCTCGACCCATCTCTTAAAAGTTATACTACCTCCTAATATTCCCAGTCTATATAAGCTGAATATATATGCTCTAAGCATTTACCATGTGGACTACTACTGCGTCTTATGTGTTCTAAATAGTTGTAAAAAGATGACATCTTGAAATTTGCAGGTGAATGGATGGAACTGGAATAAACCATCCTGAGTGAGGTAACCCAGACCCAGAAAGACAAATACAATAGTGACTCACTCATAAGTGGGTGTTAGATGTAAAGAAAAGGATGATCAGACTACAGTCCACAGCCCCTGAGAAGCTAGGGAACAAGTAACAAGAAAGACCCTAAGAAGAGAGACTAGCATGGATGCCCCTGGGAAGAGGAAAAGGATATAATCTCCTGAGTAAATTGGGAAAGGGGAGGGGAATGACGGGTTAAGGAGATGGGGGGGCAGGATGCTTGAGTTGAGGGAGGGACAGAGAAAGAGAGCAAGAAAAGATCTATATTGACAGAGGGGGACTTTATAAATTAGGGAGAAATTCCCAGGAATCCACAAGGATGACCCCAGCTAAGACTCCAAGCAATAATGGAAATGGTGCCTAAATTGGCCTGCCCCAGTAATCAGATTGATGATGACCACCCTAATTGTCGTCATGGAACCTTCATCCAGCAATTAATCGAAGCAGATTCAGAGATCCACAGCTAAGCACGGGACCAGTCAAAGAGAGGGAAGAGGGATTATATGAGCAAAGGGGAGTCAAGATCATGATGGGGAAACCCACAGACAGCTGACCTGAGCTAGTGGGAACTCACTGACTCTGGACTGACAGCAGGGACCGAATAGAGCCTCTGAATGTGTTTGACAGTTCTGTGTTTTACGCAGTCTGTGAATCCATTGACAGTGGGACCAGAATTTATTCCTCGTGCATGAACTGTCTTTTTGGAGCCCATGAAGCAATACTTTGCTCAACCTTGAAACAGGGGGGAGGGGTTTGATCCTTCCTCAGTAAAACGATAATGTGGGGTTAAAAAAACAAAAAAAAAAAGAAAGAAAATCCAGTCTAAATTTTATGTTGAGAAAAAAAAATTAAAATTGAAAGAATAAAAAAAAGAATTCTTAGAACATAAGAAACATAAACTCATTTTTAACAGATTTCATTCTTATTAAAAGAAGTCTCTCAGACAGTAGAAAAATAATACCATATAGAATTCTGTACCTATACAAGGAAATGGCAGCTGCAGAAATGTTAACTATGGGCATAAGTATAAAACATACTTAGAAAATAATTGCTCAAAGAAAATCATAGATAGAGTGATTTATATTTATATTGTGTAACAGTAAAATGCATGCCAATATAGGGCAAAGGTTGTCATAAAATCTAAGATGCATATATCACGAGGCCCCCTTCTATGGATGCTGTATTGTAATAGTGCGCAAATGAAGTAGACAACATGGGCTTTCAGAAATTGAAATGCATTCGAAAACCTCAGGGCGGTGACAAATAAATAAGAACTAGAGAAAAAATGGAAAGGATAAAAACATGCAAAAAAACCCCCAAGTTTTACGACATGATAAATTGTACATTTTATTTAGTTTAGAAATTTTTATTTTATATATGTGCTTATTATTTTTTTTTGGTGTGTGTGTGTGTGTGTGTGCGCGTGTGCGTGTGTGTGTGTGTGTGTGTGTGTGTGTGTGTATGTGCATGACTTGAGAAGTCTGTGGTGGCCAGAGAGGGCGTTGGACTGGATCCCTGGCACTGAGGTCACAGGCGGTTGTGAGCGCAGTGTGGGTATAGAGAACAGCACTTGACTGCTTCGCTCTCAACTGTTGAAGCCTCTCTCTAGTCCCTATTTATCTTTTAACTTGGAACTAGGTTTTTACTTCCATAGTTGAAGCACTGTTGATCGACATAACAGAGTTCAATTTGGTCATGTGGCTGTATCATAGTACCTTGAGTGTATGCATGTGTTTTTATTTCTATTTTTTAATATGAAACCCTGAATAGGGAGTCGTTACTCTTGAGTGAAGCTAATGGTGGAATTTCCAAGGCGCCTTTTCTGTCTCCTTTGCATGAGATACTCTGAAAAAAGATGCAGGTATTTATGATTCACTACAAGTGTGGGGGTGAATAGTAGATTGTTTTGAATCATGTTTTCATTTTTCTGAGGCACGAACCTGTTGAAAATTATTTATTTTAGTCACCAGCTCCATATCTAGTGTTCTCAGATTTCAAATTTCTCTTTAACTTCATACCATGCTTTTCTTTTTTTGTTAACCTTTTTTTGTTGTTGTTGTTTTAAAAAAAAACATTATAATTGATTAAATTTCTTCCCTTCTCTTACGGTAGATCTCAGCCTGTAGAACTTACCTCCCACACCATTTTGCAAACTCTAGCCCTGATTTGTCTTCTCCCTACCTCTCCTTTAACAGACCCTTGCCACCGCGGCCACCATGTCTGGTGACATTTCTTTGTTTCTTTTGACTCCTTTAAATCCTACAGAGAAACAATGACAAAGGTGAGTGATTTTACAGCCATCATTGTGCAAAATGATTTCCACACATGTATACTGTCTCTGTATTCACTCCCTACCAATAAAATAATGGAGTATTGCCAAACTGTAGCTGGGCTGTTCCCTCTCTCTAAAGAACCCTACATTTAATTTCATCATATATATCTCATAGATAAGACACAACATATAGTATTTGTGTTTCTGAGTCTTGCTTATTTTGTTAACACAGAGATATTTGCTTTCATTTTCTGCAGTTGATAAAATTTTATAAATTTAAAAAAAGAAAATGTCAAAACAAAACAACATGAGACAAAAAAGTCTCCAAAATACACCATTGAGTTCATTTCATGTTTACTATCTACTACTGGGCATGGGACGTACCCTTAAATATGGTTTGTGTGTCCAGTGAAACTCTACTGAAGATCACTGAGTTTCTTTGCAAGTGATTGTCAGATGGAGATGCCGACTTGCGCATCGCAGTGTTGGGACCCCAATTTGAACTGAGTCTGTGCAGGAGTTGTGGATGCTGGCGCAACCTCTGTGAGTTGATATGTGCACCGGTCCTGCAATTTCTGGAAGCTACTGGGTCCTTGGTCCTTCGTGTCCTTGGCACCCTCTGTCTAACAATCCTTATACTTCCTCTTCCTCATAGTTGCCTGAGCTATGAGGAGAGGAGTTTGATAAAGAAATCTGGTTTAGAACCGAGTGTTCTAGGTTGCTCTCTCTCTGCACAATGTCCAGTTGTGGGTCTCCATATCGGTTCCTATCTGCTACAGGAGGAAGCTTTTCTGATTGCAGGTAAACTGGACACTGATCCATGAGTCTAGCATACTGTCCTTAGGAGTCATTTCATTGCTGTGCTCCTTCAGACACTAGTATTTGACTTTCTCCTGGGTACATGGCCTCTAGTCTCAGGTTCTTGGCCACCCGAGCAATGTCAGGCCGTCTAATGAAGTCAGCCCTAAATCCAATCCAATAGTAATAACCTTGGCAATACCCTGAGTTGTTTGGGGATTTCCATGGGGCCTCTCTGACCAGCAGCTGAATTAAATATAACAGTTCCTGGTACTGAATGTTTTCCTCAGTGGCAAGAGATGTCTAGTTGGGACTTTGTCTCCCCCTTATTAGATGGCACTGTGTAGGTTTCTTTTATATACTCATGTATTTTAAGAAACATCTGCAGAAGGCTTCCATACAACCGCTCAAATAGTCTGTAGTGTGAGCTGTCACTCTTTGTATTTCCTTTCTTCCCTCCCTCCCTCCTTTCGGGCTCTGTTTACTCCTCCTGTTCCCGTCACCCCTTTGTCTCTCAATTACTATCTCTTCTATCCCCCCTTCTTCGGGGGCTCCTCCACACTCCCCCTCCCCTACACTCTTATATAACCTCTTTGGCTACCTAGATTTAACATGCCTATTTAAACCTTGAAATCTAACCTCTACACATAAAAATTACATACCATATTCGATGTTTTGGGTCTGGGTTCCCTCACTCAGGTGATTATTTTTTCTAGCTCCATCCATTTGACTGAGAGTTTCATTTCATATTTTGTAGCTGTTTATTTTTGAAACAGCTGAAAAATGCTCCATTGTGTAAATCTACCACATTTTCTTTACCTGTTGATGGATATCTAGGCTGTTTCCAGTTTATGGCTATTATGAATCGAGCAGTCAAAAACCGTGTGAGCAAGCGTCTCTACCGGAGGATGTAGAGTCCTTTGGGTATATGCCAAAGAATGTTACGGCTGGGTCTTGAGGTAGATCTATTTCCAGCTTTCTGAGGAACTGCCATCCTAATTTTACAGAGGCTGTGAAGATTTTCCCTCCCACTAATAACGGATGAGTGTTTCTGTTACCCCCCCCCCCCTTGTTTGCCAGGGTGAAATGTTTCGGTTTTACAGAACTTGGTCCTTCTGACTGATAGAAGATGAAATCTCAAAGCGGTTTTGACTTGTATGTCTCTGATGACTAAGGATGGAAACATGTCTTAGTATGGTTCAGGCATTTGTGGTTCATTGAGAACTCTCTGTTTAGTTCGACACTCCATCTTAAATTATTTGCTTTCTTGATTTCCAGGTGTTAAGTTTTTCATATGTGTTTTGATATTAGCCTTCTATGCAATGTGCTATTGGTAAAGACCTTTTCCCATTCTGTCGCCTGCTGCTTTGTTGGAACGATGGTTTCTCTGAACACACGCAGAAGCTTTTCCATGCCACGAGGTCACATTTATTGACTGTTGAACTTAGTGCCTGTGCTCCCAGTGTCCTGTTCAGAATGCCTTTTCCCGTGCAATGGGTACAACATTATTTCTGACTTTCTGTTCTATCAGATTCAGTATATCTGGCCTTATGTCTTTGTTGGGGGGAGGTACTCCATCCCTTGATTTCCGCTGTCCTCTCTATATTTTAGCAAAGTGTAGTGGCTATGGACTGCCTGGGTGGGAATGCTTCTGCAGGTCAGAGGGTGGCAGAAAGGAACGGAGGTGGTCTAGGAGAAGGGTCTTCCTGAGAGGGCCTTCAGAAAGAGCTAAGAGGAGTCTGTTCACACTTAGAGGTGGGGTCCACAGAGCAATGGGGAAAGAGAGGATCCTGCAAGGTACAGAATGGCAAATAATTACCTAGAGAGGCAGGAATGAAGGACTAGGGGCACTCTGGGAGTGAACCAAAAATTGGAGTCTCCAGTGAATGGGGTTGAGGTGGGAGAAGGCACACCTGTGAGCAAGCTGATACCAGACTGTGGGTGAGACCAGAGAGATCACAACGGTTCACATGCCTGAGTCCCTGATGGGTGTGGTCACGAGGGTCCCAGGCAGAAAGTGTTTCTAAGAATGGGGGTGGACATAAAAAAACAAGTAGGGTGGTAGCTGGGTCAGCCAGCCTGCCAGCTTCCCCTCACTGTCACCACCCAGGAGAGCTCTACAGCCCTGCCTTGGCTAGTTCATCCAAAACCGCCAGCAGCAAAGAGTGGGGTCATTTCGGCTCTCACCCCTTTGTGTCTGGCTCATCCGCACCCACACCACCAGGGCGTCTTTGTCGTACCCATGCCACTACAAGGCAGACAATATGGAGGTCCGTATCAGATCTCCTGCTCTCATGCCCTCTGGGCTGGCTCACGTGCCAGGGCTATGAATTAGCCCACCAAAACATCCTCCTTATGTATGAAGTGCTGGAGTATAGGAAGGGGCCGGACCGGCCATGATACAAGGCAACAGCAGGATGTCCAAGATGAGTCCCAGGGAGGGCCCAACATCGAGAGTGTAGCTGAAGCCAGAGGCCTTGAACCAAACCAATGACGTTGCAAGGAACACTTGTTAGTAAAGATGCATGGACTAAAGGGTGCGCTGTCTGACTGACTGAGCCACACTACAGCTTACACGCTGAGATCTTTCCCCTCATTTTTCTTTCTATTTGTTTGCTTGTTTTTGGGTTTTACTTTTAAATTTTGTTTTGTTTGGGGTGTTGCAGGGGCAGAGGGTGGGAAGAGAGGGAACAAGGAGATGAGTGGGATTAGGAGGCATGATGTAAAATCCATAAAGAACAGATTAAAAGTAAGAAAAGAAAGAACATTTTCAAGACCAAGAAGGAAAAAAAAAGAGAAAGAAACAGGAACGGGCTAGAAGTAGGGACTGAGAGTCCACAGAAAGGAACAAAGCTGAGTCCCCCACAAGGTTAAGTGGAGTCTGCAGGAAATGGAGGTAGAGTTGGGGGGCAGACCCCCCCACACACAAGTGGTCTGCTACCAGGCTAGGAGTGAGACTGGCAATGGAGGACCGGAAGGAGAGTGAATATTGCCTATGAGTCCCAGCCTGCTGTGACCCACACCCATTTTGTCTGTTTCCCTATTGATGGACATCTAGACTGATTGTCTAATCCAGTTATGGTAAATAATGCTACCATAGGCATGGATGTATACATAAATTACTTTGGGCTTGCACTGAACATATGCAACGAAATAGTGTAGCTGCTTACACTGTATCCACAGAGAGAAAGAAAGGTAGCTGGAAGTGGGTCAAGGCCAGAAAGCCCCAAGGCCTGCCACTAGTGACCAACTTCCTTCACCCAAACTCTGGTCCCTAAGGTTTCTACAGGGCCCCTAAACAGTGCCACAAACCAGAGACCAAGCATTCAAATACAGGGCTTTATTTGAAGCCTCGTGTAATTTGGTTTGTTCAAAATCTTCTTTCTTTGACAGGGTGGTGAGCGGTGCTGGGCCAGAACCCCAGATCTTGTGCGTGCTTAGTACGTTTTCTACCCCCGAGCGGCACCATCAGCCCCTCCGTCTTTCCTTTAAATCCTGTACTCTGAAGCTGATTATAAGAAAATGAGACCCTCATTGCCGTAGTTTTCAAAAGACTGACGTAGTTAGCCTACAGGAAGGGCAGACTGAAGAACCAGGACTCGACATCAGAGCTGCTCACATCTGAGGTTGCGGCCCCTGGGGAGAGGAGCAGGTGCCCCCCACCACTTCCTTTCCACCTGGTCCGCGGAGAAGCGCCTTCCCCTTATTCCGTAGGTAGGACTCTTCTGGGGTTTGACCTTGGGATGTCAGTGTTCACGACTTGTTTTCTTTGCGGCTCTTTTGCAAAGCCGCTTTGGAGAATTCTCTGTTAGGAGAGAGTGACTTGCGGTTCTTTCATATGCCACTTCTGTCATCTGTGCCCGTGTGGCCCAGGGTGACTCAGCGGATGAGTGAGACTTGGAGTTTTTATTGACACTTTTCTTTGGGAAGTCAAGCGCGTCCCTCCCTCCCGCCTCCCTGTGAACCTGTGTCACCCTGGGTATTGTCACTTAGATGCTCCACTGCTGAATGCCAGCTGTTTTACCCCTCATCTTCTGCTCATCAGAGAGACAGTTCTCTAACAAAGCTTTTCACCACTTGAACCTTTTCTTGAGCACGTTCTTAAGTCGTGGTGTTTTTTAACATACTTACCTAAATTAATGAATCTTTATTAATTGATAAGTTGATTGATTATTGACAAGGTAGGCCTTCTGCTGGGGGTCTCTGCAAAGGCTTTTGAAAGCCTGCTGAAGAAAGAACTATTGAATACTCCCTTCAAACCTCAGTAAATAAAGTCCTATGTTACACTTCCGCAGTTTCTCTATGCTAATGCTTTGTTGTTAGTAAACATTGTGCCTCCTTAGGGAGCAGAGGAAGCCATTCTCAAACCTTTAAGGATTGTTTGCTTTAACATGTTCTGGGGGGTTTAATTTACTTTGCATGCATTGTGAGTTCACAAGAACCAGGATGGGGAACTACACCCTTTCTTATTTGCACTGGATAAAGTTCTCTCGGTCCTCTGCATCCAAGAGGGAGCAACCTATTCCTTACAGGAAATGTTATTTTTGTAAGAAACTCAGGCCGCTACTTGAAGCTCTGTCCCTGTCAGGCAGGCTGAATGTAGCACCCACAACCACGAAGGTGAGGTCTGGTGGAATGCCACGAACAGCCTTCTTGTGAGGCCAGATGGTTTTACACCACTCCCTGCTCACACAAGGAACAGCTTTTTAAGTTCTGTATATTTTGAAGAGCCAGGAGGGACACCTCTTAAGTGGGACTTACTACATCTCAGTTGACTAAAGCTTAGAAAGAAAATACAGGCTAAGTCCACTGTTGGGGGCTGTATGCTAGGCTAAAACCACAGAAGGGAAGTGGAGACCCCATCTCTGCTGCTCACTGCCAGTGTGACCCTAGGGAAGAAGGAAAAGCACACTGGACTGATGCTATTGGGTGATTTGTTCGCGGTGTTCTGTGTCAGTCTCCGCAGATGAAATCAGCAGCGCTAAAGGAGACCATAATCTAACTTTTATCTAGGGCCTTCCCCTCCTGTAGAAGTGACCCTTTGATTTTCATCTTCCTGGTCAGAGTGACAGACATGTCAGGGATGAGAATGTTCCTTTTCATGTCAAGACTCACAGATGTGGCCAGGATGCCTCATAAACATGTCCATGACATTGTCACAGAGACCAGGCTCCCTGGTTGCTCACACACACACACATCACTGCGCAAAAGTAAAATCTTATGTCTAGGAAAGAACTTCCATCTGTGCGTTAACGCTCTAACCCCATCCTCAAATAGTCAGGAAAGCATTTGGTTATCTCTTACCAAGTAATTTTATTCAGCCAGAAAAAGAGACAGAATAACATAGCAGTTATGGCCTCAAAAATACAAGCACAAAAGAAACTGCTGGGCAAGAGACAGATAACGAAAGCCAAGCTTATGACTTCCAGAACACAGAGAACGGCGATCTAGACAAGACAGGGAGACACTAAATCACGGCAATTTCCCTAAATTAGAGGGTCAAGCTATGAAGGGTACATCTTGAAGATGAGGTTTTTAGAGACTCTCTAGTCTCAGGTGGGAAGATATAAAAGATGGTCTTGGTTCCAGTTGTTTCTGTCTGCATGGTGAGCATTCTTAGTAAAATTCTTACAAAGGCTTTCTTTTTCCTACATAGCACACCTTTCACCCAGAGTTGAACCAGAGCTGGGATGCAGGATGCCCTGACTCATCGATGCCAACTGTAATTATCACCCCAACTCTGGTTTGATACTATGACACTAGTAGCTTGAAATTAGCCTAAGTGGGAGCATTAATACAAAGCAAACTGGCAATCAAATCATAAATCTATCAGAAGTCAACTACTGAGGTTGTTCATGACTCTCATAACAATTTCTCTACGCTGTGGTTAAATGAGATCGGTTTTAGCTGTAACAATATGTGTGCTGTCTCTCTCAACCTCAAAGCCCATTGTCGGTGATTAGCAGGACAACACCGCCCTGAGCCCTTATGTCCTGGCATTGATCTTCCATTGTACACTGCATCTTCCAGGGGAGACTACCTTCTTCTACTGAAGCTGCCTGCAAGGTACATGATAACGTCTCTTTCTTCTAGATCATCATCCACAGTTCCTACCCCCTGACCCCAGTAGTTCCCGTATGATAATTACAGTCAGAGGAGCTGGTTACAAAACCTGGCATTAAGCTGAAATTATAGACAGCAGAAGCAAAATGGCTGATGGGCCAATGACTGTTTCTTAAAGCTGTGTGAAGCAAACCAGCACTGTTAGGTAACATCAACATTTCAAGAAACATGGCTTCTCTTCTTGAAAGAATTCACTGTCCAGGAGAAAGGCACACTTAGAAAGGGGCAAACTTTATTATCTTCATTCTATAAAACTTTCAGAGCAAGAATCAAAAGATTAATCAATTGGAAAAGTCACAGTGAGCCAACCTTAGTTAGAACTAAAAGCCATCACTTAACGCTTCGCAGAATGTTATTTTAATGGTTTATTTATTTGATTTTATTATATAAGTGCTTTGTTTGAGTGTATATATGTACACCCCAGGGATGTCTAGAGCCCATTCAACTCAGGAGAATGCTTGGTCCCACAGACCTAGAGTTACAGATGAGTGTAATCCACTGCATGACTTCTGGGCACTGAACAGAGATCCTAAGCGAAAGCCAGTCAGTGATCTTAAAAACCGACCCATCTCTCCAGCCCCAAGGTCGTCATTTCAATAGGAGAAGTGCAACGAGACAATGAGGATTCTGCATACAAAGTAACAGGTGTTTCTTTGGAAACATAGAAATATATTTTTCTCTTATAGCCATGTCATTTCCAAATAAACAACTGTCATTTTGAGACAAATAGAAATCAAATTCAAGCTCATTGATATGCATGTTGCAAACTGGCGATCTCAAGACCCAATCTGTAATAGTCTTTGGAATTTTCATCCTGTCCTTGCTTTTCTAGTACAGTGCTTTATATCTGTACATTATTTTACAATGTATAGAATATTTTAGCCATCCCATCTCACTTCTGAACACACCTTAGTGGTTCCAAGTTCTGCCTCATTTATCATTATTTTGGTTAGCTGTAGTGTAGAGAACTGAGAAGTCTCAGAGAGCTTGGATGATTGTTTTCGATGTTTCCTTTCTTATTCCGCCACTGCATAAAAAAGGAAAACCAATGGTGTGTATATCTTGCTTTGATATATCAGTCATGATCTTCATTTTTAATTTAGCTTCATGTTATGTTAAAATGCAAAATGGAGCGATTATTATTTTAACAATTTCAAATTTTGAACTTGATAACCGCTACCATTAGGAAGTCACGGTGTGCCAGGTACAAAAACAGGTACAAAAGCTCATTCGACACTCCCAGGACGTGATCATCTCTGCTCTGATGTAGATGAAACTACAATGATTGATTTCAAGATGGAAGTCTGAAGAGAGCAGAGCACACGTGTTACAATTTGCCCCTTTCCTTCTTCTCTGTGTTAATATTAATTAAAGTTGCCCTACTTAGTCCCGCTCACTGTTTGTTTGTTTGATTATATATTAAGGCCAAACATATTTCACTTTGCTATAGCTACTCTGCATATACCTTTCTTCATAGATTCCATCATCTGCCATTCACTGACAATCAAAATAGAAGGCAATGCTCACCATTGCCGAGCCCATGGGGTCCAGAGTCAGAGCGGCTGATCCTCCATCCTGTTTGCTTGCTGGGATGCCTTTTATACATTATTTCTACTTCTTTCGTAACAGTTTCCTCTGCTGTAAATGGGGATAAAATTGTGTCTCCCACTGCTTTTGGTCTGATGATTCAGTGAATGCCTGCATACGGGGTGCTCAGCAGAGCACACACGCGATGTTGCTTCTCATTTACAGTTAGCAGCTGAAATTGCTAATGTTAAGCTGCTAATACAGAAGCTGTATTCGAGGGAGTTGGGTTGTACTCAGAAGCATACTTTCATTAGACACCTAAGCTTCATAGCTCACAGAAGAGACCCCCCTAGTTTGCTGTTATTTCAGAAGAAAGTGTTGTACAGTGTAAACATAGCGTGCTTCCATTTCCTACCCCAAACGTGACTATTATTATGTAGTTCACATAACAGTCCAGAAACCTTCTTGTCAGCCTCCGCAAAGACAGAACAATCCTCCCTGACAGCTCAAAGAAAGGGGAGGAAGGCTGCCTGGACTTCAGACCCTCTGCCTGTCCCTATCTGGGCCCACCTGAGAGTCATCTTCAGCGCCATCTGCACAATCTCTGCCTGGGAGACAAACGCAGCGTTTGTGTTCTCCACAGCACTTGGTACACAAAAAACAGTGTGAGTTCCACTCAACTCCGATGAATGAGACTTCACTGTGTTGACGAAAGCTCGTGACTATTTTAGAGTCTTTAGGTGCTGTTGTTTTACTCTCTGTCCAACTCCTTGCTGCCGCCGTTTTCAGCAGCGAGGTGTGGGGAGGTACATTTATTGTCGTCGACATGCTGTACACATAACTGCCAAGTGTTTATTATCAGAATCGTATCCCAAATATTTTGGAAAACAGTTGCCCCGAGAGGCAGAGAAATCTGCCTTGCCAAGTTCCCCAGAATGCTACAGAGGCCGGGGCTTCTCTCGGGTTCTTCACATGTGGTGGGTTCCACGCATCTTCACCTCTCCACAATGAAGAGGGCCCTGGCTATGTCGTTCTCCAAAGCAAACTCCATTTATTAATTAAAATAGCCTGTGGATCCTTGTGACTGCTCTCTGTAGGTGGTTAGCACTCAAAGTCTCTGCGGAAGTGGTCCCACTCCAGGAAGATGGCTTCGTTGGAAAGGGCCACGGTCACTCTTGTCACCCTTTCTTTTAACCACTCTAATTCTGTCATTTTCTCCATCGAACCCTGTTGGACAGCAAGTGGACATAAATCCTCAGCTTTCAGCCTGACCTTTACGATCTCTCAGGTCCTATGCTGACCACTCTGACCTCTTCCCCACTTTTTCAGGTGAGCCATCTGCACGGGGCCTGAGATACACATTATTCCTCCTGAGAGCCCATGGTATCTTCAAATAGTTGTCAGTAGCAGTTTCTTTATAAAGGTAATCCCCCTGTGTGTCAGAGACTCATTTCTGATAGCTTCTCACAGTTGAGTTTTAGGTGTAAACCATCTGATCACATGGTTTGTCACGGCTAGGAGCACATAGCCAGGCTGTTTGGTGAAACCCCTCGCTCGTCTGAAGTGTACCGCTCTCCTTCACTGTTAAAAGGGTTGGGCTCACAGCATTCTCTCCAGAGATGCTCTCCTGAATCCTCACACATCAGAGCTACTTTAGTGTCAGATTCATCATCCTTCAGTGTGTGCATACCGTTACAGAACACATTTTTTCAGACCTCTGTTCTGTATGTTCTACAAGGCAGCTGGCCTGTTGTCTTTCTTGGGAATAAGAGACTGATTAGTAGCTACAATCTTCAGCCTGCTAAATAAATTTTAATTATTATTTATATTTTAGAGCCTTTAATTCTCTAGATACATGACCTTACTCACATAAGGCATACCTGTTTTGAAGCCAGAAAAAAAAATCATTTAAAAAAGCGATGATTCATCCACAACCTCTTCCAGGGATTTTGCCAACTGATTAAATCAACAGCTAATAGACTTTTACATTATCTTTAGGAGCGTAATTAAATTTTAGATGATGCTAAATTTAAAATAATGTTTATGATTTTTGTATGAGAAAAGAGATTTCAAAGCAGCCTGATAGGATATTAAAGGCTATATAAATAATTATTCATGCCCCTCAATCCTGGGAGCATTGCCAGATTCTAACTGATTATGCTGCAACCAGGACATCCTGGTGCCTTGGTTGCTTAGCAACCACTCTCATCCCATACTTTTTTTTGTTGTTGTTCTTTCTTGTAGAGGTGCAGAATACAATGTCAATTGGAAATGAAGTTGACAGATAAGAAAGTCAATTTCATTACCTCACCCACTGCTTGTTTGCCACAGCCTCAGTCTGAACTTTCAAGCTAGATCATCCAAATCCAAATACTAACCTTGGAAAAGATAATTAACCCATGTGCATCTGCTTTAAAAGGGAGTATCACATTTGAGAGGCATGTATGTGTGCTAAATGTCCCTCTCTGGGCTGCTGTCCTTTAAACATCTGGGAGCAGAGACAAGCCCGGTGTGTGGTCTGTGCTCTAGGAGAGTCTCCCTCAAGGCTTTGCTGATAACGCAATGGAGTGTTCCAGAAAACTCTCAATGGAGGCAGATAATTGTGTTAGTCAATTAATTGATTGATTCCTTTCTTTAGAAGTGGATGTGTGTTGTACATGTGTATGAGTGTATGAGTGTATGTGTGTGTGTGCATGTCCCACAGTGTAGGAGGTCAGAACACCACTTTCAGGAGTCACTTCTCACCTTTTACAGTGTTGTGACTGGGTCTTTTTCACTGTCTCTGCTGCTATGCTGCATACTCTCTGCTGGATGGTCCGCTGGTTCTCTTGTCTTTGTCACCCGTTTTGCTGTCAGCAGGATGGGATTTCAGATGCAAACCACTGCACCTGGCATTGCACGTGGGTTCTAGAGGTGCCGCTCAGATTGTCAAGCTAGGCAACCCGTGTTTTTCTCCCTCTAGCCATTTTTACAGCCCTGATGAACTCCTTCATTTAAATACGTTTTAGCGGGCTAGAGAGGTGACACAGCCATTAATAATAGCGTTTGTTGCTCTGGCAGAGGACATGGGTTCAGTTATCGGTACCCACCTGGTAGCTCATAGCTCCAGTTCTGGGGTGGTACACATACATTCATGCAGGCAAAACACTCATACGCATAAAATGAAACATTTGGTAAGTAAATAAATGTTAGGCTGTTTATTGCATGTTTTACATACTGTAATCAGATATAGGAACAAAATGGTGAGGATAGTAAGCCTGACTCCTGCTTTAAGGAGGCTGATGGTCCAGTCTAACACGTGTAATGAGCAGTATCTGAATAAATCAGCACAAACACTTGGGGTTTGAATAGAAATGACTTCTATAGGTGCATGTGTGGAGTCCCCAGATGGTGGTCATGCTTGGGAGATGATAATACACAGGGTGTGAGCCTTGCCAGAAGAAGTGAGTCCCCGAAGGTAAGCCTTGGTATTTTATATTCAGGCTCCAATTCTGCTTGCATTTTTCTTCCTGACTGGGGACAATGACCATTGGCTTGAGGCCCTGGTGCTATATTACCCCATCCTGGTGGACCGTGTCCCCTTGGATGGATGGTGTCCCCTTGAACTATAAATCAAAACAACCCTGCCCCGCTTATGTTGGTTTTTTTTTTTTTGTCAGTTATTTGATTGAGGGAATAAGAGAAATGGATACCTATCAGGGGCAACCTGCGGTTAAACCTGACATTTGTTTCTTAGCAAATTTTGGAACTTGTTTCAAGGAAGAATATTGAAAAGTTTGGAATGTCTGTCCGGAAGAGCCCTAGAATGTTGAAAGTTTGGTATACTAGCTAGCTTTTCTCTCGCTGTGGTAGAGACCATGACCAAGAGCAGCGTGGGGGGAACGGGTTTGTTTTATCTTACAGACTATAGTCCATCGTCAAGGGAAGCCATGGCGAGACTTCAAGGTGGGACTCTAGAGGCAGAAACACAAGCAGGAGGAACGAGGCTTAGTGACTTGCTGCTCAAGGTTCGCTCTACTTTCTTTCTTATGCAACCAAGGAACACCTGCCCAGAGTGAAATGGACCCTTCCATATCAATTATTAATCAATAAAATAAACCACAGATATACTCACAGGCAAATCTGATAGAAGCAGTTCCTCAACTGAGGTTCCTTCTCCTCAGGTAATTCTAGATTTAATGAAGTCTACAAAAATCTAACCCACTAATTGACTTCTTGTCAATTTGCTACACAAACATTACTATTGACCTTTTCCTTTCTTTGTTTATCTGGAAGATCACATGTTAACGTCACAATATAAAACATAAGTTTAAAAGATCTAAAGTCTTTAAAATGCTGTAATTTTAAAGTTCAGTATCTCTTTAAGAAATCCAGTCTCTTACTGGTGCTCCTATAAAACCCCAAATAAGTTCTATATTTTATCTCAAGAGGGAAGAACCAGGCACAGTAACAACAGCTTAAAGCAAAACCCAACACCCAGCAGTGTTAGCCAAATGCTGTCACTCATGCCTGGCATCTGGAACCCCTAATCTAGGCTCCAAAGTGGTTGGCGATCAGATCTCTCCTGCTCTGCGGTCTGAAACACCCGTAACTCGTTTAGTAGGCTCAGGGTGGTTACACTCTCCACCTGCGCTGTCCTTGGCGGTCATTCTCATACCTGGCACCTCCAGCATGACGAAATCTCCTCTGAACTATGGCTGTACCTTCACCAATAGCCTCTCATGGGCTCTTTTCAGTGATTCCAACTGTGTGACGTGGTGTCAAACTGAAAGATCCTCAGAGAGGAGTCTTTTGGGGAGTTCTCCACCCAAGAACCAGAACCAATCCACTGGATGCAAAAGCACGAGGTAGTTTATTGGATACACAGGCGCCTGCGAATGCTACAGCAACCAAGTTACTGAGCATGCCGGGCTGAAGGCACATTATGTATTTATAGGGATTTAAGAGTTACACAAGAGGCTGCATAGCAACAAGCATTTCATTGGTTCCCAAATTGGCGGGCTTAGCTCACCCCGGGAATGGCCCCATGCCTATTCTTGAATTTCCCCGAAAAACCACAAAGCTAGATAGAGAACCCTGCAGCAAGTTGACAGTTTTGATAGAATGCCTTGGGGTGGGGTACTCCCTCTCCTCAGCCTAGTCAGCGAGTCTGCAACCCACAGATACCCTGTTTTAGCATCGGCTGGGCCAGGGGGACTTTCCTTCTATGGCCCAGCTAAATTTCACAGAGTCATTAGCTGAGCCTGGTGGCTTTCTTTCTATGGCACAGTTAAGTTTCAGCAGAGTTTAACATAGTATGTGGACATGGGGGTCTTTCAAGTATGGGGGGCCTTTCAAAACCTCAACTGCTCTCTGGCTTTATGGCTTCAAGATCAGTACTGTGTTGGGGACCATTCCATATTTCCGTGTTTATCTGCGATCTTGAGATACCAACTTGTTCTCTGAACCACAGCTTCTGTGTTAATCTTTGGAAAATAATTCCCAGAAGATTTCATCTCAGAGTTGCTTGCTGCTCAGTTATTAATCACAGCTCATTCTTTGGCCCCAACTGACAAACATTTATTGATCCAGGAAAGTAAAGATGTAAGTTTTATTTTACTTTATTTTCTTTTATACTTTGTTTTCATGGAAACGCCTAAAGTTTCAGTCTGTCTGTCGCGTTCACATCGGTTCCAGGACATTGCTGACCACGCGTGTCACATATTCTCAACCCAGAAATGTGTTTTCCAGCACAGAAACTTTAACATGGCCTGGGGCTTCTGTGCTTTTCTCCTTCCACTCTTGGAACAGCCGTTGCAAATCCATAAAGATGCTGTGTATCTTATCTAATAGCCTTGCTGTACTCCCACTGAGCATAAAGCAATGATCCAACCATTTATTGTGCTCCCAGGACTTCTTTCCTTACCCTCTGAACAGTTCACTGGAGGGCAGCAATGAACAATCCATTGTGTTCCTTTTATCTCAAGGACTTCGCTTAGGGCCAGTCGCTATCTTATTGTGACATTGTAGTTGTAGTCTTTTTGTTGTTGTTTCAAAAATATAGCACTATGGATTACATTTTTATTAATAAGTACTAATTGTATTCATGAATGAAGTTCAGTGTGGTATTTCTTCACATGCATATCAACCCACTGGTCAAATCCTATCTGGTTCTCTTGGGGGCTCCCTCATCTGTTGGCAATCACTGCACACAGGTAAATCGACTTTCAGATTTCACTTCTTAGAGGATATCACTGTCTGGCTCATTTCATTTAGCATAATGCCTTTCTGCTTCATTCTTCTTGCTGCAAATAAAGGGATTTCATTCTTGTTTCTAGGTGAATAAAACTCTATTGTACATATGTACTATATTTTCTTTCTGTCTTCATCTCTTGATGGATATCCGGTCTTAATTTTGATTGGTTTGCTATGCCTCTCATTTGCATATAAGAAGCCACTTTACACCCAGAACACTGTTAATTTGACAATAATTCATCTCCTCTGATTTTGGTAGCTTAAAATCTTGTATACTAAAAACATATTTTAAAATGGGGGGGGGCTGGGTATAGAGCTCAATTAGCCGAGTGTTTGCTTTGCATGCAGAGACGGGGTGACAACATACCTACAGTTCTGCAACTTTCACAGGTCATAGATGAAGAATTAAGAGTTGAAGGTCATTCCTGGCTATAGGGAGTTCATGGCAAGTCTGCAACATAAGACTCTGCCAATAAATAAATAAATAACACCAATTTCTCCGATTACTATAACTATCTGTAATTAATTCCTGCTATGCTTTCATAAAATATGCAGTTCAAGCACAAGAAAATCATTGCCTTTCTGTTGATAATGCTTTTGTTGGCTTTTCCTGCTTCACTTTTATTAATTTCAATTGAACTACACTACCTCTGAGAAAAACTTCTTCCAATTATTTTTGTTGATACTTCCAAGTAAACAAATACTGGCTCCATTCTCAGTGTTCATAAGACTTACAGCTTAAGAAACAAGTTGTTTCAAAATTACATGATGATTATGTGCCATTACCTGAAGTTCAGTGGACTATGGAAGATCAAGCAGAAGACTTTAGTATCTAGGACGTCCTCAGTGAAGAATTGCCCTTAAACTAAGACCAAAAATACCCCCATAATGTAGAGGGTGTAGAGGGGTGATGTGGGATTCCCCTCTGCATGTTGTGAATATTATTGATTAATAAAGAAGCTGCTTTGGGCCTATAGACAGAGCAGAATAGAACTAGGCTGGGTAAACTAAACTGAGTGCTGGGAAAAAGAAGGCAGAGTCAGAGAGAAGTCATGTAGCCTCACCAGAGACAGACACCAGAAGGAACCTTGCTGGTAAGCCACAGTCACGTGGCAATACACAGATTAATAGCAATGGGTTAAATTAAGATGTAGGAGCTAGCCAATAGGAATCTAGAGCTAATAGGCCAAGCAGTAATTTAATTAATACAGTTTCTGGGTGATTATTTCAGGGCTGAGCAGCAGGAAAAAACAAGCGACCTCCTACTGCAACAGAGGGATGCAGAAATGTTAAGTCAGGGGTGAAGGGCTGACTTGGGATGAGAAAATGATTATATGATTCTTGATTGTTGCAGGACATTAGTGTTCAAGGTCAGAAATAATAGATAGAAATAAGCCACAAGGTTTTAAAGCCCGGGAGTTTATATAATTTATATAGTAGTCATGTATTGCTTCTGCAACTAATTAATATGAATGTAGGCAAGACAACAACTGGGCAGGCTGAGCTGAATCTTTGTCTTTGAAATAGTTTTTGCATCCAGTCTTATGTATCTTGTTTGTAGACTGAACGGGGAAGAATTCAGCTTTAAAACTCACTCAGGTTGTTGACAGAATTCCTTGCCGTTATCCGTCTGAGAGGCCAAGCTGCTTCCAGCAGCCACGTCAAGATATCCAGTTTCTAAAGTCCGTCCAACCGTTTTCCACATGATTTCCCACATGACCACTTGATTCACCAAATGATCAAGGACAGTCTCTGAAGAATCTGCCAGCAAAACTTTTTTCACTCTGAGATATGGTTTAGAAGTTAGATGGAGGCCAGTCTACAAAGGGAGGGATTTTGTACAAAACTACAGGTACCAGGAAGGGACTGATTCAAAGGAGTCAGCAGCATAGCATTTGTCCACCACACCTGATAACCCAGGCTATGGGTTTTAACACTGTTACAGCCCTAATGAAAATCCTGATGAATTTTGTAGAACTAGAATGACAGGATTTCTGACTTCTGAAGATGGAGAGGGGTGGTATAGAAGTAAGACTCAGAATAAATGGCATTTCTGATAGTGCTGGGAGTTTATAAAGAAATGGACATGCTCTGAAGATTTCAAATATTAATAGGAATGGCTTACATATAGACCATGTGGCTAAGTAGAAGCCAACACAATGCCAACATTTCTGTAAACAAAGAGAATGTAGCGCTGTTTATCGAAAAGGAGATTCATGGAGGGGAAACAGCTAGATGGGAAGAGAACACTGAATTTCCCTCAGTACAGTGAAAATGGGCTGTGTGCTGTGGTCTGGGAAGACTGCCAAAGGCAGAGAGTTAGGAGAGCTCCAGCCTGGAAAACTCAGCATTCTTCCATAGGTAGAAATGGGTGCCACGGCAAGAGATGAAGTCATCTGGAAAAGAGTACGTGTGTGAGAGAAGAGGGTTCACAATGGCACAGGAAGCGCAATAATATTTCAAAGAGAAAATGAATTGTGGTGGGGCAATGTAATCGCCTGCCCCATTACACTCCCTCCCTGATGCATTGACAGTCAAGACGTGGAAAGTCCCAAATACAGCCTTTCATTTTCCTCTCAATTTATTTTTACAACAAAAGTAGAGACAGCCCTTTGTTATTTTTTATGCCATCGTGGTTTCCACAGTGTATCAAAAGAAAAGACGACTCAAAGAAAAAAAAGGAAAGCAAACAAAAGAAGAAAGAAAAAAATGACAGATGAGGGAGATTCTTGAAGGGAAAGTGCGGATGATTAGTTTCATCAAGGCAGACCGACCCCGTGTTTAATTTAAGGGAATGTGGGGTGCATTTTGGGACCATAAGTCTAAAAAGTGTTGTGATAAGAAGCACACTGCCAAGTTCAGAGCTGGTCAAGGACGGTGGCATCGGGACATAGCAAGGGAAGTGTAGAATCTGTCCCCTCAGCAGCGCC
Organism: Myodes glareolus; assembly: GCF_982192425.1. Lineage (NCBI taxonomy): Eukaryota > Metazoa > Chordata > Mammalia > Rodentia > Cricetidae > Myodes > Myodes glareolus. The sequence goes on from NC_142045.1 coordinate 8,442,724, forward strand.
ACACCCACCGCAATCAGATTCTACTGTTTAATTCATACTTTTGTGGTATGTCACACTTAACAGCAAAAGTCAAAACAGATTTGTCATTGAAGAATATGGTGAATTTGCTAACTAATATATGTAAAGTGTGGCAGCTGCAGTTTGTTCTGAAAACATTGAAAGGATTGGGCAAATCTGAAACCAGTTTGATTCTTGACTGTAACCAGGCAAACTGAAGAACTTGGAAAATCTATCAAGGAAAAGTAGGGTCAATAATTTTAATTAGGGTCAATAATTTTAATTTTGATGTTCAGGGATGAATGACATCTTTTATGCTACAGGTACATACAGTTCGACTTATTGTTTTTGTTACTGTGGCGATGGTAGCCCCACCATTGGAGAAATGGCTTCTTTAGTGCCCTTAAAGAGACAGCAAAATCAAAGGACATAAAGCTGTTCAAAAGCCTAAGAGTTTTTTCCTCCATTTTCAGTGTAGCCTGTATAGTTACTGAGAGTTGCACCAGTAATAGTATGTGAAAAAAGTTAGTAGAAAGTATGTGATTTCTGTACAGCACTCATGTATCATGAAGTATTATTACATATCACATAAATACTATTCACCATCATTAAAAATGGATGCTGCACAAACCCTTCCCAAGACTGTGAATTTTAGAAGGGCTAAAGCAGAGGTTTCCATCTTTCCTAATGCTGCAACCCTTCCTAATGAGAAATACAGTTTCTCATGTTGTAATGACTCCCAATAATAACATCACTTCCTTGCTACTTCATAACTGCAGTTTTGCTACAGTTATGAATCATACTGTACATGTCTGTCTTCCTGGTGGTCCTCAGTGGTCCCTGTGAGAGGCTCCTTTTACCTACTGAGGGGGACGCTACCCACAGGTTGAGAACAACTCAACTAAGGAATTAAATCTTCTCCAGTCTGAGAGATTCCCTAAAATACTGATGCTAACTAGAGCGTATTATTTACTTTTCAGAACTAAGAAGGTTAAGCCATGGCTAGGTGTTGAAAAATCTTATGGTTTGCACCATATCGTCAAGTTGTTGAGTTTATCAAAACAAAATGTATGTCAGAACTTCAGGATGGGGCTAGGTTACTATGGATTTAGTAACTTTAGAGGAGCTGACTGTTCATGTAAATGAATTAAGCACATGTCTTCACGGTGCTAACCAATGTGTTAATACCGAGTCCAAATCACAGTAGAGTAATGGAGGAGACTGAAGTTGTGGCAGATTCAAATGAGCACTTTTTTTTTTCATGTCGACACAACTAACCACAGCCTTGTGAACAGGAAAAAATACGTAGGCATACTCTTCTATTTGATGCAAAACTCTGAAAACCGACTCTAAGATTTCTGATAAAATAGTGTTTTATTTTAAGTAAGTTTGCGACACCGTTTCAGGCAAACTGCTGCCTTCCAGATTTCGAATAGGTTGTACAGAGCTTCAACCTGACTTTCAACACAGGAAGCTGGATTGTGTCCGTTTCCTAAACTATCAGAGGTTTGACCTGCTCAGAGACAAATGTCTCCTACTCCATAACCACAGTTAATTCACGTAGTCTTGTTCTTCTTCAGCAGCATCTACGCTTGTGAGGGTTACTTTCAGGGATGAAGCTCACGGAGAGAAAATGTGGAACCACGCAATGACGAGCACCCGAACACTCCCGGAGAACTGCGGCTGCGCATTGAACCTGATGTCTGCTTACAAGTTTCTCAAAGGTCCCACTAGTTTTAGGATGCTCTCTTTCTTTCACTTCTATTTTAAAATAGTTTTTAAAACAAAAACATTTTTTAACTTGGACACGTTAGTTGTTTTGCTAGGGATTAAAACTTAAGATCTGCTCCATAATTTTCAGGGGCTCCCTGAGCAGGTGCCACGTAATAGGGGTTCTAGGAAGGACTTCTTTGCTCATCTGTGGTGGCAGATAATACAAAACTTCCTTTCCATAAGCTTTTGATAGTACTTGTGTGTTTAATGCACAATTCAAGACAATTCATCCTTTGTGGTCCAGGGATCCAAAAATTTGGTCACATTGGACCTAGAACATAAGGAAGGACTGAAAAGGTCCCATGGGACTTGTAGATTAGACACAGCATGAGGAAAAATGATGGTATGGAGAGTTCAGTTAGCTTAGTGTGAGGATTGCCAGAAGACAAGTTTCCAGAAACCTCTCAGGTCACGTAGGTTATCTCAGGGTCGTTTATTTATTCAAGGCAGGGTCTCCCTGTGTAGCATCTGTGTGTCTCAAAGTCATAGTCCTTTCCTCTTAGCTTCTCTGGTTTAGGGATTAAAATAGGCATCAACTCAACACCTCAGCTGGAGGCTTTATAGTGGTCGTGAAATGCAAACCACGGGAGCCTGTGTGATAGCTTATTTTAGTTGTTAGCTTGACTGGATCGGTGATCGGTTAAGAGATACGCCTCTAGTATTTTCTGGAAGAATTGTAGACTGGGCAGCCACCAGGCTCTTGACTTCTCTGTGGTTCAGATGGCCATTGTTAGATCACCCGTGTTGTGTCATGGAAGCAGCGTGATAACTCCTCTTAGTAATGTATATTCCTTCTATCCGTCTGCTCTCCTGGAGACCCTGACTAATAAGCCCTATCATAGTCTATTCCCTTCCAAAGTGCTAAATTAAATAAGCAAAAGATCGTGGGCCCGAGGCTATCTCTGTACTTTGAGTTCCCAGGTCATGCAACCTAATTTAGCACATAAACAAACTGCAGACTACTTTAAGATTTTTATTTTTTTAATAACAGCTAGACATCTGTTATGTGCAGCCCGTCTTCACAGACAGCCAATGTCTGACTGTCGGACTATAACTGCCCACATTGTGTCTTCACAGACGGCCAATGTCTCACTGTCGGACTATAACTGCCCACATTGTGTCTTCACAGACAGCCAATGTCTCACTGTCGGACTATAACTGCTCACATTGTGTCTTCACAGACAGCCAATGTCTCACTGTCGGACTATAACTGCCCACATTGCGTCTTCACAGACGGCCAATGTCTCACTGTCGGACAATAACTGCCCACATTGTGTCTTCACAGACAGCCAATGTCTCACTGTCGGACTATAACTGCCCACATTGCGTCTTCACAGACGGCCAATGTCTGACTGTCGGACTATAACTGCCCACATTGTGTCTTCACAGACGGCCAATGTCTCACTGTCAGACTATAACTGCCCACATTGTGTCTTCACAGACGGCCAATGTCTCACTGTCGGACTATAACTGCCCACATTGTGTCTTCACAGACGGCCAATGTCTCACTGTCGGACTATAACTGCCCACATTGTGTCTTCACAGACGGCCAATGTCTGACTGTCGGACTATAACTGCCCACATTGTGTCTTCACAGACGGCCAATGTCTGACTGTCGGACTATAACTGCCCACATTGTGTCTTCACAGACGGCCAATGTCTGACTGTCGGACTATAACTGCCCACATTGTGTCTTCACAGACGGCCAATGTCTGACTGTCGGACTATAACTGCCCACATTGTGTCTTCACAGACGGCCAATGTCTGACTGTCGGACTATAACTGCCCACATTGTGTCTTCACAGACGGCCAATGTCTCACTGTCGGACTATAACTGCCCACATTGTGTCTTCACAGACGGCCAATGTCTGACTGTCGGACTATAACTGCCCACATTGTGTCTTCACAGACGGCCAATGTCTCACTGTCGGACTATAACTGCCCACATTGTGTCTTCACAGACGGCCAATGTCTGACTGTCGGACTATAACTGCCCACATTGTGTCTTCACAGACAGCCAATGTCTGACTGTCGGACTATAACTGCCCACATTGCGTCTTCACAGACGGCCAATGTCTCACTGTCGGACTATAACTGCCCACATTGCGTCTTCACAGACGGCCAATGTCTGACTGTCGGACTATAACTGCCCACATTGTGTCTTCACAGACAGCCAATGTCTCACTGTCGGACTATAACTGCCCACATTGTGTCTTCACAGACGGCCAATGTCTGACTGTCGGACTATAACTGCCCACATTGTGTCTGAACTTTCCTTCCTTCTTGCTGTTGTGGGAACCTCCACAGTTCCTAACAGTGCCCCCGAGCCTCCTACAACTTAGAGTGCTCCAGTTAATGGGTCACTTTTTGCCCAAATAAGTAAAGTACCTTGCTAAAACTCCAGAGTAGTATGCCAAGAAACCAAGATGGCAGTTAACAGTGGGATCCATAAACCATAAAATATAAATTGGAGTCAATCTATCCCTCAAATTATAGATTCCTTAAAGATGATGACTCCTTAGACTAAATCTTAGCACAGTGCTTGGAATGCTCTATAGACATGCATAAAGTGTTAATACAATGGATGGGTCAATTTTATCACGACTGAGAAAAAAAGAACATAAATAATCTAAAGGAGGAAGGATTCATTTTGTCTTTCAGAGATTTCAGTTCGCAGTCCTGGGCTAAAATTACTATTCTTGATAAGAAACAACCCAAAGGCAACTAGGAAAGGAATGCTCACCTCCTTGTAGACAGAAAGAGAGCTGAGAAAGAGCAGGGGATTATGGTCTAAGTAAGTTCTTCACAAACATATTCCCAGTGATGTACTTTCTCCACCACCTCTCCAAACAGCAAGACTAGTCCGAGATCAAGCACTCACACACGGGCCTCTGGGCCTTGCAGAAACATTCCCTAGCACAACTATAACAAATTACAATTTGTTAAAAAGAAAAAACTATTGCAATAGGCTGGACATTAAATTCCACCCACATATGGTAATTAATTCTTGTTTACAATGTTCTCATGAAGCCAGAAAATAAGATACTATAAAAATAATCATGATGATTGCTTAACCAACCTGTCACCTTCTTTCATGAACAAGTCTCCCATGGTCTCTTCATTTTAATGCCTTCATATTCATTGTAAAAATTTTTGTATGCTCATTGTTATTTTCAAAATTATTTATAATAAGCAAAATGTGAGCATTTGTCACTGTTTTTATAAAATAAAAACTGTCTCTAAACCCTGCCTGCACCATTAACTCTTTGACCTCTAATTCACAGGAGGAGAATCTCATGGTAAATTAATGTGCTATCATTTGGAGGAGGCAAATAAAATTATGCAGAGTCTGCAGAAGCCTGCTGCTCACAGAGGCCATTAGCTTCTAAAAATGTATTTTCCTGCAGCAGAGCCAGGTAAAAATGTTTTTTTTCTGCCAAATATGTCAACTTTATTCCAAATCCCTACCTACCACCTGAATTAACTGAATATTAACAACCATAATGAAACATATTAAATACATAGTTCTTTATCAAGTTCTCACAACAATGACCTGTCCATAATTTTAAACTGAAGATGGCTTCTACTTTTGTTTATTTCTAAAGAAACTCAAGTTGAGGCTGGAGAGAAGTTTCAGTAGTTCAGAGTGAGTTCTGTTTTTCCAGTGATGTGGGATTCCTTTCTGTATATGTTTTACTTTTATTAGTTAATGAATAAAGAAGCTGCTTTGGCCCGTGTTAGGGCAAAATAGAGTTAGGAAGGAAAACTAAACTGAATTCTGGGGAAAAGTAGGCAGAGTAAGAGAGAAGCCACACAGTCTTCACTGGAGACAGACACATAGGAACATTGCTGGTAAGCCACAACATGGCAATACATAGATTAGTAGAAATGGGTTAATTTCCAGTAGTCCAAACACTAAGAGCAACAATAAGTAAATGGGACCTCCTGAAACCAAGAAGCTTCTATAAAGCAATGGACAGTTGGCCAAGATCAAAAACACTGATGACAACTTATGCTGGAGAGGTTGTGGAGTAAAGGGAACACTCTTACATTGCTGGTGGGAGTGCAAACTGGAACAGCCCTATTTGATGTCATGTGGCAATTTCTCATAAAATTAGAAAACAACTTTCCTCAAGACCCAGCAATACCACTTTTGGGTATATATCCAAAGGATGCTCAATGGTGCCACAAAGTCATGCTCAATTATGTTCATAGCAGCATTGTTTGTCATAGTCAGAACCTGGAAACAACCTAAATGACCCTCGACCAAAGAATGAATAAGGAAAATGTGGTACATTTACACAATGGAGTACTACACAGCTGAAAAAAATAACGACAGTTTGACTTTTGCAGGCAAATGGATGGAGCTAGAAAATATCATTTTGAGTGAGGTAACTCAGACCCAGAAAAACAATTATCACATGTACTCACTCATAAGTGTTTTTTAAACATAAAGCAAAAAAAACCAGACTACAAATCACAGTCCCAGAGAATCTAGACTACAATGAGAACACTAAGAGAGACATACATGAATCTAATCTACATGGGAAGTAGAAAAAGACAAGATAGCCTGAGTAAATTTGGGACCTTAGGAGAGGGTTGGAGGGAAGGGGAGAGACAGGGAGGGGGGCAGAGAAAAGTGTAGAACTAAATAAAAATCAATAAAATTTTTTAAAAAGGAAAGGATAGTCAATAAGACAAAAGGCAGCCTACTGAATGAGAAAAGATCTTCACCAACCCCACATCAGACAAATAACTAATCTCAAAATATATAAAGAACTCAGGAAATTAGACATCAAAATTCTAAATAACCCAATTAAAAAATGGGTTGTTTAGTTCTAAATAACCCAATTAAAAAATGGGTTATTTAGAACTAAACAGAGAATTCTCAACAAAAGAATCTCAATCGGCCAAAAGATACTTAAGGAAATATTCAGTGTCCTTAGCCATCAGGGAAATGCAAATCAAAACAATTCTGAGATACCATCTTAAACCAGTCCGAATGACTAAGCACTCCACTGAGCTCCCAAAGTCCAGTTGAAGAGTGGGAATGAGAATATGAGCAAAGAGGTCAAAACCATGTTGGGTACACTCACCGAAACAGTCTGCCAGAGCTAATGGGAGCTCACCTACTGCAGCCGGATGGGGAAAGAACAATAGGGACCAAACTAGTCCTTCTGAATGTGGTTGACAGCTGCATGGCTGGGGCAGGCTGCGGGACCACTGGCAGTGGCACCAAGATTTATGCCCACTTTATGTAATAAGCTTTTGGGGAGCCTATTTTTTTGGATGGATACCTTGTTCAGCCTAGATATAGTAGGGAGGGTAAAGTTATGTACCTTACCTTCTCTGGAGGAGTGTGGGAGCTTATGTGGAGGGAATGAGAGTAGGAACTTGGATTGGTATGTATAATGAAAAAAGGTAGTTTGTTTTCTTTTTTTAAAAATTAAAAAATAAAAAGAAATGGGTTGATTTAAGATGAAAGAGTTAGATAGAATTATGCATAAGCTAATAGGCTAAGCAGTGTTGTAATTAATACTACATTTTTGTAATAATTATTAAATTAATAAATTTATAAATAATATTATTAATAAATATTATTTTTGAGTGATCATTTGGGTCCGACCAGCTGGGAAGCAAACTAATAGCATACAGCAACATTAAAGAATACAAATTCAGTCCCAGCCCATACTGGAGAGGCTCAAAACCATATTTAACTGCACCTTCAGGGTTTCTAATGTCTTCTTCTGGCCTCTGTGGGCACCTACACTCACACACAGACACATAGACATACACATAATTAAAAGATTAAAAGGACAAAGCAACTCAAGTTAATAAAAATAGATATAGAGCAATAGTAACAGAAGAATAACATGTACATGAATCTACTCATTCAGGAGAATGACCCGTTTTGCTTTTTTATAGCTGTTTGGGGCTTTGCTTTATCTCATTTATTCTCTTATGATGTTGATATACTTTATATATCCTATGAGAAGTACCATTCATTGTATCAATCTCCCATTTTTCCATCACATCTCATATATATATAATTACTTTATATTATTTTTAGTTACTACATGTACTTGACATATACAATATGTAGATCAGCGTTTTATATGAATAATTCCTCTCTCTTAATGAGAGAGGTTTGCCCTCTTCCCATTTGTATAAATAATGCAATGACAGCATCCTCAACTACATTTTTCACATAGGTCTGAAGGCTTCTTAAGATGGAAGTAAAGCCCACTAGCCAAGATCCTACACCTTTGTTGGCAGGTTATTCCATTGTCAGCTTGTCCTACAGAAATGTTCAGCTATGTTCCTCCACCTGTTCTCTGAGAAACAATCATGAGGCTAAAGGATTCTATAATACGAAATGGATGAAGTTATTTGCTAATTTTGATAAACGTCAGTCTCTCAGAATTGTCTTAGAAAAACAGTGCTCAGAAAGGAGACAGACAAATCTCCACTTTTATAGTGGAGTCATGATTAAAGGTAGCTTGTCTCAGGGATAAATTGCTACCAAGGAACGTTAGCTGACTCTTCCATGGCTGAACATGGCCAGGAAGCAATGAAGCTCACGACCTTTTGTTTATTTAACACACATTAGTGAGATGTTCTAAGCCTCTGTCATCTGTTCAATGATATTCTATGTATCATAGAAAACAAAAAAGGAAGATTTGTTTTATATCTTCAAGAATCATGTTCCTTTCAGAAATACACACATACACAAACACAAGAAGTAATTGAAAAGTAACAGTTGAATTTTAAAAGCTTGTGTAAGTTTTAATATACTAGGTGGGAGGCAAATGTGGTTTGCTTAAATGGAAATTTAGGAGGAAGAATATGAAGCTTGAATTGGATGTTGGAAAATGGGGAAGAATGGCACCAAAAGAGACATTATACGATCCAAACAATCAGGAAATGAAAGGGAGCATATCACAATTAATTTTCACAAGGACACTGGCTTGAAGAGATATAATATTCAATTGAGCAAAATGAAGACATTATGGGAAGCTTTGTGGGGCCTATATGCATAAAAACATTGGGGTCTAATATAGGAAAAGCTTTCACTGACAAACTGTAGGACTCATATTATGAGGCCCTCAGGAGAGCATGCATAGTTCATGTTTGCTGAAAACCTATAGTGAGCTAAACAAACAAGAGCCAGAGAATTCTTAGAATAGGTCTTTGTGTCCGTGAAACAAGCCACTTAGGTATGATGATGCACTGAGATCTTGTGTTGTGAGTCACTGCTAACAATATTTCAGAGACTGAGAGCCCTGTGGGGCTCCTTTATCTTGCCCTGTGGTCTGTGTTCAGGGACTTGTCTTCAGAAAGTGTCTACCTTTCCCCATCACTAACAATCTTCACTAACAATCTAGCATGGCTGTCTTATCCTGCTCATACTGCTCTAAGACCCACACTGGTACATGTATTTTATAAACAAGAAAAAAGTCTTTCCTGTGGTTCTGTACACTGGGAATTTGAGAATCACGCATGAGTACACACACACACACACACACACACACTCACACACACCAGGGTCAGGTCTATGCTGATGTCCAAGCTTGAAACATGGCATGTCTTGCTGCACCCTTGCATGACAGAAGAGACAGAAAGGGAGTAGGGCATTTTCTTCAGGAAAGGGGCTAGGGTCCTTCACTCATTCACTCCTGGGGGGAGAGCCTTCAGGACTTATTTCTTAAGAGGGCCCACTCTTACTACTATCATATTGCAGTTCAACCTCGAATACACAGACTATGAATTTAAAGACTATTTACTAAAACATTTAATATTTAATAACATTTAAAGAATAACACTCATGAGAGAAGAAGTAAGCCATATGTAGAGTAAGGTTAGAACCCCTAGTGGTCTGGGCCTGTTAGAACCAACTTTACATACATTCTCCATGCTATTATGCTGTGGTCGTTGTTGGCAGGCTTTGCCCTACAGAGGTGAACTAAGCTCCAGCAAGCTGGATGTTACCTGAGTATCCAGTTAGTTCCCAAGAGCTAAGGTGTATATCAGTCTACTTGGCCACACATCTGAACCACCTTCTTCAATCAGCTTTATCAAGATGAAGTTGCCTACTGACTTCTATAATGGTGTCTTTGGACTCCCGATTCTTCAAGTGTCCTGAAATATTTAGAATATCTATTTCGTCCTCCTGCAGAAGAATTAAATTACTTTATGAAGCAAAAAGTAAATATACTTGAAGAATGTTTCATTCCCTTGTTGGTCCTGAGAGCTGATATTGGTCCTAAGGTGAGAAGATTTGGTCCCAAGGTAAACGAATTCTCCTAGTTGGAAGATGCAAGGCTCAAGGACACAAGAATGAGGTTCTTCACATCTGGGCAGAGACAATGGCCACAGGACAGCTAACGGAGCATCTCTTCACACAGCCACCTCTTAGCAACCTCGTGGGGTAGCAAACCCCAGAGGAAAGCAGGATGTTTCACGTCCACGTTCTCTGCGCAGAGTTCACAGACTCAGCACATCACAGTACTTGTGGGTGGCAGGAAAGATCCTTATCTCACACGCTGAAGTGGAATGAACTCACAAGTCCATTCTCGTAAACTGACATTTCCCGGCACACTGCTTGTGTCTTTGACATGTTTCAGTTGCAGATTTTGTTATTCTTAAGAGGGTCTTAGTTTTGATGTTAGTTATGAGGTTACCCTGAATACACTCAAGGCTGGAAACACTATACCATTCTAACAGGGTTGAGTGTAGGCAATGCCAATAAGAGCTTCTTTGACCAAACCCTGAGCACATGCAGACCCTCAAAATGGACCCAGAAAGAGCCTTCCTCCTTAGGGATGGACTCGAGTTGGATCTCATGAAGTTGCCTCTTGTACATACAAATCCTATCTTCCCAGGCTACACTGTAAGTTATCTTTCGATTTCTTTTAAAATGTCTTGAACAGCTTTTCCATCATGAGTCACAAGTGCAAGGCAACGGGGTGGTTTCATATACATAAATTTCATTGTCTCCCTAAGAACACAACACCCTCTTCCGTTATTTGCCTCTGCCACTTCCCCTAGCCACACACTGGCCTTCGTGATATCCCTTGACTCACACCCAGTTCCACACAATCAGTCACCTTTTCTGTTTCTCCTTTTGGGGATGTTTTTCTCTTAGGCATCTCTCTTGCCCTTTTACCTTATTCCGGTCTCTGCTCAAGGGTTACCTCTTTACTCAACTTTCACAGCAATTTTTTGGGACAAACCCTCCAGGCTGCCCCTTATTTGCCTGTGTGATAGCTTGCTTCTCACTAGATTTTATATTGCTGGTGTATGCTGTTTTTACTGGTATATACAATTATTGTTTAATTTGTCTATAATCAAGTTCCAAGGAGGCAGGGTTTTGTTTTCCCAACTTCATCCCTAACCCCTTTAACAGTGGTTAGTACATAATACTTAGTAAACATATACTCTTTGCACTACAAAATGGTAGATCAATTAAAATGAAATAAATTATCACAAAATTAATATCTGCCAAATTAAAGAAAAAACTGCCAATGGTGTCATGAGAACATGCTAATTGCATAGGATTACAAATAGGGTCACTAGAGATCTTTTCTCTAATTCCTATAAAGACACTAAATTTTGCTTCTTGATGTTCATGTTTTAGTTTTTAGCTTTGTGATAATTTGCAAATATTCTTAGTGGCGATCTCAGGCACTGGATCACATAAACTTTTTTTTTTAAGTTAGTATCTTGGCTTAAAGAAAAAAATGTGAAACATTTTAAATCTAGTATTTTTCACCTGCCTTTGTAGGTATCCATTATTGTAGTTATTATTTTATCATATATTAAATAGACACTAGGCTGTCTCAGAAGTTTCTAGAAGAAATTGAATTACGTAGTGACTATTTAAAATTGATCTAATTACAATTCAAAAATCTTTCATCATGTCAGAATGATTTGGGAACAATGAACAAGATTTTGAGTTTAGATGAGTCTGAAAAGGCATGCATATTGCATTTTAATTAACACCTGGACAAGCTGGAGAATTCCCCATACCCCACTATCAACAGGCACATTAACAATATTGACAGGTAGCTCTGCCAACCTAAAGCTCACAGGTTCAGAGGTCTTTACAAGATCATGAAACAACCTATCCATGATTCTTGAGTTTGTCCTCCAGGGAGGGTTGTATCAGTTTAATCATCTTTCCTGTGCTTGCTAAAAATGAATAATACAGTTTTTGATTTTATGTTTCTATCCAGTTTGTTGAAACATAACTAGCAACCAAGTTCAAGAACGCAGATTATCGCACACGTATTCTACTTAGTATCTACTTAATCTTTGATTCTACAGGCTATCACTTGGTCCTAAATCTTCTCTTTCTGTTAGGTTTTCATTTCACATTATAGATCACTGACGAGGATACGATTCCACTCCACTGAGATAGCAAGAGTAGTCAGGTCTCATCACTAGATGAATTCTTGCTCATTTTTCAAATTGAGGCTCCCTCTTCTTAGACGGCCCTCGTTGACAGCTTCGGCTCAGCTCCACATTACTGCTACCCTTGTCCTGGGTGGTTGGTTGCTCATAATCCTGGCGTCTCCAGTGTGTTGGGTTCTCCACTGCAGCTGAGGCTGTGCCTTCAGTGATCTCCAGGCCTTTCTACAGGGCCTCTAATCACACCACATGATGTTAAGCCTCAGCTGCTTTCCATGACCCCCTCTATTCTTGGGAACCCAGTGCCACTGAGGCTGTGCCTTTGTCATTGACAACTTCATGCCTCTCACAGTGCCAAGCCCCAGCTGCCCTCCATAACCTCGCCATGTCTTCAGAGCTAGTACCCTGCGGGAGACCCTTGCATAGCAACAAATTCGGCTTCCAGGTTGAGGTGCAGCCTTCTTTCCTCCCCATCTGCTGCAGACCCCAGAATTTGTGTGCTAAGCGTAAGGAAATGCTGCCCGGAATATTTCATCTTTGTGGTGCTGGCCTCTTCTTCTAAACTGAGACTTTATTATAAATAGCTCACACAGAGAACAATAAATCACACAGCAAAATGAATCAGACCCAACCCCAAGGTCTATGCATTTCAAGGAACTTCTATACAGTTAAAATAACCACTCAGAATATATGGCACATCACATTATATTTTACACTTTCGCTATCAATTTTAGGTCCTAATAATATGTCATTGAATACTTCATATAAAGCCAATTCTCTACTACCATTTTCTCTCTCTTTTCCTCTCTCTCCCCTATAACTAAATATCTCCTTTTTTTTTTTGCACACACACAGAAAAGTAACATAAGCTATACCTATAAAATTAAGGAAAAATAACTTTTCCTTTGAAAAGTACTCATGTACCTTTGAGTTATACAGGTACATGCTTCTGGTTAACTTTAACTTTTGCTAAGAAAGGGCCTTTGAATACATCAAATAAAATGTTGTTTAAAATAGCACCCAACAGCATTCCCTTAAAAGCTCTGGCAGCAAATGCTTTACTCAGCATCAGGATAAAACTGTCATCTTAATCTGCCTTTCTCTATCATTAATTATAATGAAGCTATTAGATTAACAATGAAGTTGCTAAATAAGGTGCACTGATTTTATATCCAGAACTAAACGTTAAGGAAAATTATATCTCCCTTCGAGAAAATTATGGAAGAATAAATATAGAATAGTCATGCCTGACAATACCTTTCAGAGAACATCCAGAGAAGGGTGTTAGGTAGGGAGGGACACCGAGGACATCTGCATATGCGAGGAGATACAGCGCACCCCAATATCAAAGCTGGATGTAAAATAATATGGAACGTGAACAATTCTGAATAAAACTACTTGCGGAGACTTCACGTTGTCCCTTAGGTTAGGATTCAGGTATAGTTCAATTCTAAATGAAGTCCATAATTTACTGGAGAAATCTAAATGGAAGAAGGATTAAAAAGAGATAAAGAAACAGAGAAAAACAGAGGGAAGGGAGGGAACCTCTGTTAACACGAGCAACCGACTCTCATTTGTAGTTCCTGGACTCTGAACAAAGAAACTTAAATCTTTATTTGAATAATAGCTGGCACCTGGACCAGTATGTCAGTTCAGGAAAGCAGAGGGGTGATGCAGGATGCCAAGCATCCGAAAGGTGAGGGGACACCTTTGCTTCGTTTGTGAGTACATTTCCCAGATAAGTCCAGGCACAGCTGGCAGGACCCCAAGCAGATAGCCGCAGCTGTGCTCCAGTCAGAGCTCTGAATACAAAGAAAAGTTCACCAAAGACATCATTTGCTGATGGCTGCTCGGAATAGCAGTGAGTATACATACACAGCCTTGTGACTAATTCATTCTGTCTTTCTCAGTAGAAGTCATTTGTTTAAGATATTTGAGCTTTTAAATTTTAAAATAAATTTTGAACATACCAGACTAAACAATCTGGAAATTAATTTGAAAGCATTTGTTTCAGGTCTTCAATATTGGACTAATATTTATTTGCCAATTACTAGAACTGGCCAGTGTTAAATATGCAAAAGACATTCAATGAATAAATATCAATGTTTTTCGTCCCGTGCTACTTTTATAGCAGTGGAATGGAGATGCATGGGAGAATCAGTTTAAGATTTAGATGAATTAAACAGCAGGTTCAATGGTAGGGAGAAGTTGGGAGTAAGAAGAGAGATAGGAAAGAGCAGAGGGTATGAGGACAAAGTGGGGGTAGAGAGCTGCTTGCTGAACTGTAGAGAATAGTCTCGATAGACTACTCTGGGGAAATGAATTTAAGTAGAATGGAAAAGACAAGAAAGGCAGATTCCTTGAAGATCACACTAATGGGGGAAAGGCCAGCCAAAGCCTGTTCCAGTGTTATCTGGGATCCAATGCTATATAACACAGCTGGATTGGAGAGAGACATGATTCTAGGATTATGTGTAAGAATCAAGAACTTCACTTCTGTTTTGAAAGACATGACAGTGGGGAGAGAAAGATGACTCAGCCATTGCTGCTCTTGATGAGGACCTGGGTTCAGTCTCCAGCACGTGTAGAGGGACTTACAAGCATCTCTAGCTCCCGCAGATCTGGTGCCCTCTTCCGGTCTCTGGGGTTACTAAGGTGGCATACATACGTACAAGCTGGTGAAACCTCATATACGACCAACTACATGAATCTCTCAAAAAAGAAAGAGGGGGCTGCAGGGTTTTCAGCAGAGGGAGGATGCCAACTGTATGACATCAGGAAGGTGGCCTGGTGGCTGGAGATTGATGGTGGCAGAGTCAAGGTGGCTGAAGGAAGCAGATAGTGTACTGTAGCTAGGGGAATTCTCCTTCAAGGCTAGAAGAGCTCCATAACAGATTATTTTCAGAAGTAATCATGCTCTTCTCAGACATCTCAGGAAAAAAAAAAGCTGCTGTACTTTTATGTGAGTAAATCTTCCTGCAAGAAAACAAAATGTTTTTCCTTATCTTTTCATAAAGTCCTAGGCCTAAAAACGCGTTGTCTGCTGAACAACCACGTTGCAGTCTGAGGATCCCCAGGCCCACACACTCTTCAAACATGGCCTGAGAAAGCTATGAGAAATGCACTGTACAACGGGTTCCAGCACCCACAGCCCCTAGCTGTGCAGCTTACTCTATTTAATTTGCCCTTACTGGAATATGAAGCAATCGGAGTTCATATCCTTACGAATCGTCTTCCCTGAAGGCCAACTCATTTGCAACAAGAAACACATTTCAAGCCGTGAAAGAATCCAGCTGGTTGCCCTCGTAAGACATTTTTATCTCCTCAGGAATATTTCAGATTTCTAAGGCTCCCATTTGAGAGAGAAACGTTGGCTGAACGAAAGGTTACTAAAACACAAAGGAGGGTCCGTGCGAAGGTAGACCCCATCCTCTGCTGTGTGGGCTGTGACCAGGCAAACAGGACTTACTGGAGGACTGATCAGATGCAGGACTGAACAGAGACTACTTCTCTGGTAACACGGCTCTTGCTCAGATGAATGGAGAAAGGAAAAAAAAAATACAGCTGAAATAAAAAACCCTCAAGGCTGAAAATAGCCCGTCGTTACTTTCAACAAGCCGTTTCAGATGCAAAGCAAGCTAACTTCGAGCACGACCAATCCACGTAGCCATGCCAACCTTCGCACCATTCATATATGTGGTACACCTGTTTGTAGATGCCAGTATCAATTGATCTAAGAGCCTCACCATTTACCGTTTACCACCTGATACGTTTTACTTATGCCTCTAACTAAACACACCCTGAGCAAGAATTAAATTTATTCAACAGAGAGAATGTTCACAGCCCTATGTAGAAGGGTTTTGACCATCACAAAATCATGCGAGGTAAGGAAAGCATGAGCCATTTATACCTTTATGACTAATCCGGTGTCAGATTCGTTAATTAGTTAATCCAGTGGTTCCTTCTGCATAGTTTCTCACACTCCACTTCTGCTCACCTTTGGACACTGCTGTACTAAATAATACAACCGAGAAGTTGTTTTTAATATTTGTTGCCAGCTTGACATAGAATATTTTAAGGCTCCTAATAAGCTGTAGGTTGCCATGAGGTTTTAGAAAGTTGGCTGCAAAATTCTTGGATTTTCTCAGAGCTTCATAGGATTATTGTGGTGGTTATTCCTGCATGTGAGTGTGTCATGTATGTTCACATGTGTTTACAGGTGCACACAGCCATGTGTGGAGGCTAGACCAGAATGCCCTGGGTCTTCCTCTATGATCTCCATCTCATTGCCTGGAGACTGGGTGTTTCACTGAACCTGGAGCTAGGCCAGTTGTCACCTGGCCCATATGATCTTTCCATTTCCCCGTGCCCATACCTCTGGGGTAGCAGGTGTGCATGTCGACACCCGAGTTTTTACATGGTTGCTAGAGATTTGAACACAAGTCTTCATCATTGCCGTGAGTGTTTTTACCCATTGACTCTCTCCTCAACCCTCCAGAGAATTATAAAGAGTTGTTCAAAGTCCTTTTCTGTCTTGGTAAGCTGTGCCTGGTGTCACTAAACACATACCTTCTTGTATGTTGCAGATCAACTCATTCAGGTAAGCTTAAGAGATGATGTTTATACTGCAGAAAGCTTCCTTTCCCCTTGTTCATGAACTCAGGTGGATCTGAGTCATCTTTATTCCATGACTTGCTATCTATTAGGTGAACTCCAAACAGAAAATGGCATTTTCATAGCCTTCAGTAAGAACTGTTAAAGCATGATACTAGGTTCATTCGTTATGGCTGTTAGTCTGATGGTTTTGTGGAATTCCTAACTATGGGAGCAGGTGTGTCTTTGACTCATTCGCTTGTTCTTGAGACTCTTTTCCTCCTGTTGCATTGTCTTGTCTACCCTCAGTATGAAGGCTTTTGCCTTGTCTTTTTATTTATTTATTTTTATTTTATTATATTTTTCCGAGTTTGGTTGTTGTCTACTGGAGACCTGTTCTGAAAGGAGATGGAGGGAGAGTTGATCTGGATGACAGAGGAGGGAGGAACTAGGAGGAGTAGAGGGAGGGGAAACTGTGGTTGGGATGTATTGTTTGAGAGAAGAATCTATTTTCTATTTAAAAAAACTGCTATTTTATAAACATCATATATGTGTACACACATATAAAATCATATAAAAGGTCATGATTGGAGCTATGCTACACAGGGGATCATACTGTTTCCAGAATTCATAAGCTTCCAAATAAAAGCCAGTGCTATACATGGGATACCATCCCTGGAGTTGTTAGCTAAACAATATGGGTTCTTCACCTCGCTTTTAGTTTCCCACCAGAACTCAAAGGTAAGGTCATGTGCCATATTGCTAAAGACACCACACTCTTTGGTCACAGAGCATTAAGAAATCCAATTGCTATTGACCAGGAGACAAAGTCTTCAGCAGTTTTACCCACCTGTGAATCCTGGGGCCCACACAATGACTAGAGGGCTGAGATCTGCCCACGAGTGCCATAGAGACACAAATGTTATAGAGGTGACAATCCACTTTCTTGTTGGACTTAAGGACCAGAGGAAACCAGGTGCTGCAAATCTAGCTAAGAATTCCTGGTTGGGGAGCTCATCGTCTCCAGAGTGAACCTACTACTACTAATTCCAGAGTGGCCATTAAGTCAAACTGCCCTCTAAACTCACATTTCCGTACCTACAGATATGTGCATGCAGCTCTCAAACACCATCAAAGCAGTTTCTTGCACAGTAGGTAGCAGTGAACACAGAAGTCACAATTGGTCAAAGTGCAGGGAATTAAGGGCCGCGGAGTGCTCTGCCACATCTGTATCACGTTCTCTTCTCTCAAGGACCAGGAGCCGTCATCACAGGCAGGGAGGAGACAGACGGTCGAGCTGGAGACTGCGGAGCCACAGTGATGCCGACTTCCGACTTCCGACTTCCGGGCGTGACAGGACCGCTGCACTCAGAGCAGCTGAGGCTGCGCATAAAGGCTTGTTTTTGCTTTGGATTGCTTTTGTTGTTGTTGCTGTTGTTTTAGAGGATCATTTGTTTATTAACTGTTCACATTTTAAGTATCTGTGATATGCCAGGCAACTCTTGGGGACGCTGAGACACAAATCTGAAGAAGACTGGTCATGGTCGCTGCCCTCCCGGAGGTTGTGTGTTACAGTGGAGGTAGTGAGAGACTAAACAGCCCTCATGAAGGATGTGGTGCATCTGGGTGATAACTGCTGCGGAGATAAGAAAATTGAACACGAGAGAGAAACATCTTCGTGAAATCACTCTGTCTCCATTTCTTGTTCCCGCAAAAACACAAAGGTAGCAGCCATCTTGTGCAAGACTTGTAAAATATCAAGTCAACCAACATTCTAGCGTAGATAGGGGTGTTAGCTCCTGAGTCACCAATCCTAGATGAGGAGCTATTGATGGTGATTACTTCTGGAGGAGGCATAGTCAATATGAAGCGTGTCGTCCTAGGGAATCAATCAAGCGCCAACAGAAAGCCCTACATGGATAAGTACATGGGCTGCACAAATTTGACTTGAAAGTTATTTATATAAAGAAAAGAGGACAGGAAATTGGGACAAAAAACAGATATCTGGTCAGAATTTGAAAGGTTAAATGGATATATGACCCATAGATGTATAAAATGCTTAATAGTTAAAACAAAAGTATTATATTAAATATTTTCAAAGTAGAGAGAAGGAACAAGTGTGATATGCCACATCTGGGCTCCCAGGAGTGAAATTCTGCACAATTCTCATTGTATGGGAAGCAAAACTATGGTTTGGGACTTGTGTGCTTTAGTGAAGGGATGCAGTCTGCCTAGACAACCACACACCAGAGCCTATGATTTCACGCCCCTGTCTTTGATGCCTTTCTAGTTTATCATTTCTCAAGCTCAGCTGGATGCTAGGAAGCCCCGAGAGACTGGAGCACTGCTGGTGCTCCGATTCCTAAGGCACAGGGCGAAGGCAAGAAGCAGGGCTTGCAGCACATCTTCTAAACTAATTTCACTGACTCCTTGGATGCTGATATACATATTCTGCTGAGCTGAACGGCCAGCAGGACGGGGAGTTGATGAGGGTTTTACTACCAACCTTGCATGGCTTTGTTTTCATTAGAGGCCTCCTGGGGTTTTAGTAAGAATTACAGCATGCACAATCCGTTTCTGTCAGGTCTTTCAATCTGTGCTCTTAGACTTCTGCTATTAATAGAGTTTTTTAAATTTCGGGAAACATTTTGATAACTTGCCTGAACTTAGTAGAGCTCCTTGGGCCTTGAGAGCGATTCAGAACGTGAGCTGAAGCAAACCAGTGTGAATGAGGAGAGGGCAGCTATTGACACTGTTCAAATTTTAGCTTTCTCAGGAACAAGAGTCAAGATATTAAAATTTTAAATTACTTTGAGGATTTTTTTTCTTTATTAATCTCTTCCAGAAAACAAAAGCCCTCAATCATCCTCTATAGGTGTGACCACAGGTCAGCTTAATCTAAACTCAACCTGTGGGTCATGACCTTTTGGGGGTAGGGTCAAAGGACCCTTTCATAGTCATTGTCTAACACCATTAGAAAACACAGATATTTACGTATGATTCACAATGGTAAAAAAAAAATACAGCTATGTAGTAGCAACAAAAACAATTTTATGGTCGGGGGTCACCACAGCATGAGGAACTGTGTTAAAGAGTCACAGTGTTAGGAAGGTTGAGAACCTCTGGTCCAGACAATTCTTCACGGAGACTCCCGTTCCCAGGTGATTCTACAAATTGTTTCAAGGAGACAAGCAAAGCCTGTATCCCAGACCTAAGCTTGATCTGTCTATGAGTGTATTGGTGGGGTGGGGTGGGGCCAGCTTCTGCTTACAGCACCGTGTGAGCATCATTCACACAGGAGTCAATTTATGATGGAATGAGAATCCTTTTTCAACAATCCATTTAGTATCTCAGTTGGTAGAGTGTTTGGCTAGCGTGATGGACCCTGGAACGGATCCTTCACACAACACGATCAAGGTGTAGTGGCACACACCTAGAATAAATACCAACAGTTGTGAGGTGGAGGCTAGAGTGTCAGAAGTTCAGGTCATCCTTGGTTCTGTAACAATGAGATACTTGTTATGTTCTCAAAAGACAAAAAGGGAAAAAAAGAGTGAAAGAAATCAATCAACCATAATAATAACAGTAACAAAACATTACAATGAGCAGTAGCAGCATGCAACAGTGTGCTACCGTAATCCCAGCCCTGACGGTGCATAGACAGTTAGATCCCGGGTTTCCCGTTCTTGCTGAATTTGCCTTCTGTACACTAACTGCAACCATCATTTTTCTCAGAATAAATACAAATATATAGATACAGTTTCTAGGAGATATTTTAAATTTGAAATTAAATAGTTTTAAGTTTTAGAAAAATACCCATGCCGTTATTAAATGTATAGCCTGATCCCTAGAGTTCTTGGAAAATCATTTCTTCAGAACAATGCTCGCTTCTGCTTTTTGAACAAAAGATGACTGTTTCCATCTGGAGCTAAAAATTTCTTATTGAATTGAAGACACATAAATATAGAATTGACAGTATATTATTAGTGTCATCTCGTCAAGCACACCCTTCAGCCTGAACTTTCCGTGGCAGGTTTTTAGTGCATAATTTTATTGCTTAGGTTTGAGCAAATATCAAATGAACTTTCTAAGGTCCATTTCAAAAGAGGGGTAGAAAAACAAGTTACAGAGACAAATCTTGAATTACACCGTAAGAGAAGAAATGTGACCTTTCTTTCAATGTATTTTTTACAATATAGTAGATATAATACAGTCTAATTGTTTGAAAATGTTTAAAATGCAATGAAATATTGAGGAAAAAACTCTTAATTTGGAACCGGGCAAAACTACCCTTAACGTTCTAGTGCATTTCTTTTTTTAAATTTTATTTCTTTCCTTTATTTTTCTTTATGATATAAGTACTTGTTTTATCTTTATTTTGCAATAAAGTAGTAGAATAAAATATACCTGTATTGTAAGCTTGCTTTAAAAAAAAAAAGCTCATTTCAATTCATAGGCTTCTATAAGCTTGCTTGAGTTTTTCTTTTATGTTCTAAAACCTAAATTATCTTCATATAAATTCTTAGAATGAAATGCAAATGTTTGCTCTTTCTGTATATTAATAAAGATGACATCAAAAGAAGCAAGTCAAGATTTTAACAGAAAAGTAATTGTCGTCTATAAAGAGAGTAATTGAGACTTAAACTCAGCTTACAGCATTTCCATCTTTGGGGTAAAAAAAAATCTAAGGTATGTATTTAGCAGTTGTTGGTCAACTCCTCACAATCTGTCTTTTGAAGTGGACACGTTTTCCAAAGGCTCCATTCAGGACTGTTCCGCTGGTGGTTTAAATGAGAATCCCCTCCCCTCCCCTAAAGGTTCCTGTGTTTGAACACTTGGTCCCCAGCTGGTGGCGCTGTTTAAGGGTGTTAATGAAATCTTTGATATTTGACGCCTCACTGGAGGAAGTGGATCGCTAGAGGCCCAATTTGGAGAATTTACTGCCTCACCCCATTTCCAGCCCCAGCATTCAGTTTCCTGTGCGTGCTTGAAGTGTGTTCTCTGATCTCTCCGCTGCCTGTTGCTGCTGCCTTTCCTCCCCACTTTTATGAACATAGAGATCCCATGGAACTGGAAGCCAAATTAAACTTTCCTCCTTGAGTTGTTGTTGGTCAGAATGTGGTTTCCTAGCAACAAAAGGTAACTAATGCAATTCCCTCTGAGATTTTATTTTATTTTATTTTAATAAGGGAGAAGTAGAGGGCATTCCAAGCTTCCTAGGGGTCTTGGTGATGCAATAAACGGCCCTAGACAACCCGAGGACCTGTAATTCCCATCTTACAAGAGCAGGGATGAAATCAAGGTGGCGGTAGAATATGCAAGCATTTGAAGCCTAAAGAATGAAGAAAATTACAGCCTAGCAATCAGTGGGAAAAGGCAGCAGAACAGGAAATAGAATGTTCCAAATGAAGGGCCTAAACAATCAGCTGGGGCATTGTCAGAAATAGAGATATGACATTGCCCACATCTATAGAACCAAAATTTCCAGGACGTGTTCTAAACGCTTATTTAAAATGACTTTTCCACTAAAAGAGTAAGTCCTCTATAAGCAATTCAGACTATATGGATATGCTTTTTTAATTTTTATTTTATTTTATTTTTTTTTAAAAAAACAAGCTATTCTTTTTACTTTACATACCAATCCCAGTTCTGACTCCCTCCCCTCCTCCCATTCCTTATACCTACTCCTCTATCCCACCCCCCATTCATTCCTCAGGGAGGGTGTGGTACATTGCTTTGGGGAAGGTCCAAGGCCCTCCCTACTATATCTAGGCTGATCAAGGTATCCATCCAAAGAGAATGGGTTCCAAAAAAACCAGTACAAGATGTAGGGATAAATCCTAGTGCCACTGCCAGTGGCTCTTCAGTTTGATCTAGCCATATAACTGTCACCCACATTCAGAGGGACTAGTTTGGACCTATTCTGTTTTCTTCCCTGTCTTGCGGGAGTTGGTGAGCTCCCATTAGCTCAGGAAAACAATTTCAGTGGGTGTCCCCATCATGGTCTTGACCTCTTTGCTCATATTTCTTCTCATTCTTCCCACTCTTCAACTGGGCTTTGGGAGCTCAGTCCAGTGCTCCGACATGGGTCTCTGCCTCTGTTTCCATCAGGTGCTGGTTGAAGGTGCTATGGTTGGTGACATCTAAGATATTCATCAATCTGACTACAGGGCAAGTCAAGATCTGGCCTACTCGCCTGTATTGCTTAGGGTCTTAGCTGGGGTCATCCTTGTGGATTCCTGGGCATTTCTCTAGAGCTAGGTTTCTTGTTAACCCAATAATGGCTTCCTCAATCAAGATAGCTCTTTCCTTGTTCTCATCTCTGTCCTTCCTCCTTCTCGACTATTCCATTCCCTCAAGTTCTCCTCACCCCTCCCCTTCTCACCTCTTCTTCCCCTTCCACCCTCCCTTCTACGCCCATCCTCATGCTCCTAATTTTGTCAGGCAATCTTGTCTGTTCCACTTTCCAGATGGATCTATATATGTTTTTCTTAGGATTCACCTTATTGTAACATGAGGGTGCCTGTTTGTTATTTGGGTTTTTCTGTCCCGTCCAGTTCCCCCAGCCTGTTTAGCCCCCGAGAAAAATCACACAAAGGACTCCGCAAGTTATAATGCTGATTGGCCCATTAGGTCAGGCTTCTTACTGGCTAAATCTCACATCTTGATTAACCCATTTTTCTGATCTATGTTAGCCATGTGGCTCAGTACCTTTTTCAGTGGGGCAGCTCACATCCCGCTGCTTCGGTGATCTGGGCAGGAGTGGGAGGAATCAGCTTCCTCCTTCCCAGAATTCTCCTGCTCTCCCCGCATCACCTCCACTCCCTGCCTGGGTCTCCCACCCACACCTCCTGCCTGGCCAATCAGCGTCCATCTAAAACATGACTGACAGAACACAGACAACTCTCCCACACCACCTTATTACTTAGCTTCTCTAGGATCATGATATCTAGCTCAATATCCTTTGTTTATAGCTAGTATCCACTTATGAGTGAGTACATACTATATTCATCTTTTTGGGGGTCACTTATGCATACTGTCATATCACCTGCAAATAACAAAAGTTTAACCATGAAATATGCAAAATGACATAGTTGTGTGTTATGTGAAGGTTTAGGAGGAAATTTACATATACATATGATGAAATTTTGTAGGTAAAAAGAAAGAACATATATTCTGTTTAACTGAAAATTTGTTAATAGAAATTTCCTCTACTGTTGATGTTCTTGTTATTTTCGAATGACCCATGGCGTTGACACTTAAATTGCTTGTTTAAAAAGACACAGTGGCTGCCAAATTTGTATTTTAAAATAAACTTATCTATAGCAATGTTGTGAGCTGTGTATTTTTCTTCACCAACTCAATAATTAGTGACTTTTCTTGTTGATTATCCCAGGGCTTTCCTGCTCATCTGGTCCAAAACTTCTTAATGTAAAATTCAATTTCTTACCTACTAAGTAAACTTTCACTGGAGGACGTGGACCTGACTAGCGAGGAGCGAGACCAAGGCAGCATCAAGACAAATGGGCTCCACCTGCCGATCTAAAGACCTGCACAGACACCCACTGCAATGGATCAGGCCAGAGTAGACACCCTCACAGCGGTGAATAGTCATGTCTAGGACAGGAACACAAGACGAAATGATCTCTTCGGAGAAACTGGTGGTCCTCTGTTTTTCCAAGTGCTAGCCTGGGAATAGGGTGCACTGGCAACCATAAATCTTGACCAACTAGTTACTGTTTGCCCAGTCACTAACAACTCACGCTGTTCCAGGAATTGCTGTACACGGCCACTTTTCCTGTTTTTGTGATTGGGGTGTTTTCCCCCTGGCATAGGCGTACCCACGCCTCCACTTCAGTGCCTACATAGATGGTTTTCCATGTCACCCTTTATGCCAGGATGTGACATAAAGGTAAGACCGCATCCAGTGAGATCTGCTGCTGTTGGAGAATACAGAAATCTCAGAATTAAACTCAGAATCTGAAAAGAGAGAAGCACAGCCTCTTCCTTCTACTTGGGAAGCTGCTCAGAGGAAGCAGCGTCCCTGGGGCACTGAGCTGCATGCAGCCTCTGGAATGCTGACAGGCTTGCCAGTTTGGGGTGTTTGTTCCGGGCATCCGTATCCTTTGACTTTCAACTTGATCTGTAAGTGAACGATTCGCAAGCTGTAAACAACTCCCTTGAGACGAGGCACAAGCTTCGAAATATTTCATTTGTTTACTTATTTTTGTTGTAGGGCTCACTCTGGTGACCTTGACTCTGTTACAAGGTCTCACTGTGTAGTCCATGTTGAAATACTTGAAAATGACAATATCAAAAATCAAATGTTCACTATGTCATTTAATTCAGTCCTGCGTGTAGATAAGATTCTTCTGTTTTGGGGAATAATAAAGTACCTGAACAGCTTCATTCTCATAATTTCTAATTCTGACTTCCTAACTGACTCATTTTTATAATTTGCTCCTCTTATCTTGGTAACTTGTTGAGCATAATACTGTCAACCACCCTGCCCGTTTTACATACATGCTTCATTGGTTCCTGGCACAAATATGGAACCATGACACCTTCTCATTATGTTGGGGATATCTATTATACTTACTATCTCAGTAATTTTTTTACTTCATCAGTTGTGACTTAATATTGTAATCCCTATCTTTCCTCTCAGGAAGTCACTGACTAAGTGATTGTATTGGGAATGTATCAGGCCAACTTTCACGATTTGGTCTGGGTAGTCCTATACAGCTGTCTTCACATTGGAGAATTTGTTAACCAGGTAGCTGCTTGGTCTGTGAGGTGGGTGTCTCAGCAGTCCCAGTCAGGCACGGAAAGTCTAGAGTATTCTGAAGAGCCCCTAATGCTCCGCCCACATCAGAATTCTGAAAAACATGGGGTTTGATGTCACCAGAGTAGATCATCGCAGGAGGAGATGGATGAGATTAAAAAAAAGAAAAACCAAAAACCAGAGCACATAAGCTCACCAGTGACATGTGAAGACAAACAGACAAAATCCAACAAGCTTAAGTCTGGCGTCTCCCATCTGGGCTACTATAGGAAGGTGCAGCCCATATTTAGGGGGAGTCTTCTAATTAAATTAACCAAATCGAGAAAATACCACACAGCTCTGATGACATGTCTTAGCTGGTTCCAAATCAGGTCACATTGATAAACAAAATTAGCCACCACCATGTATGTGGGGATTTGAATGAAATATCTGACCATCTCAGGCATTTATATTGGGTCTGTGGTTGGAGACATTGTTTGGGTAGAGAAAGGCAAAGAAAGGCCTTGCTGGAGGAAGCATGTCACTGGGGACTGGTTTGACGTTTCAAATGACGTGTGTCATTCCAGGTCTACTTTCTCTGCTTCCTTTTTTGATTTCAGGTTGTGAGATCTCGCTTGCTGTTATGGCTGCCATGTTTTCTGTATTCTCTGACATCATAGACTCTAATTCTCTGGATCTATAAGTAGAAATAAACACTTTATTCTAAGGGTTAGCTTAATCATGGTGTTTTACCACAGCAATAGAAAAGTAAATAATACAGTATTGAACCGTGGGATTCCTGTTGAGTATGACATAAATGTACTTCATAACCCAGATATGTGGGTGAAAAGAGAAGGCCAGGCATAGGATGGGGTTGTGGGGGGAAACTAGTTATGAAGCCATTTTATTTGGGGCTTGCCAGCTGTAATCTTTTAGCCTCAATGTACAATCAGAAGATTGGGAGGAACTAGGGTAGTGTAAATAAAGTATGAACAAAGAAAAAGGATGGGAAATGGTTGCTCAAAGCAGTGGACATGGAAGCCACAGAAAAGACATCACAATGTAAACAAGCCAAAGGGAGTTACATGGTCTGATCCGGATGTCAAATTTTTCCACACAATGGACACCTTCTTTTCTTGGCCTCAGTTTTGTAGAATTTCGAACCATGGACTTCATTACAAGATATGAGTTAGTGATTTTCTAATTACTATGGTGTGTGTGGTGGTTTGCAGGAGAATGCTGCCTGAGGCTCATCTATTTGACTACTTGGTCCCTAGCTGGTGGAACTATTTGGAAAGGATTAAGAGGTGTGGCCTTCTTAGTAAAGAAGCATCACAACAATCCAAAGCCCACATTCTCTCCAGTTAGCTTCCTCTGCCTCCTACTTGCATGGCCTCTAACCTTCTGAACCATAAGCCTCAAAAAGTCTCTCCTATAAGTTGTCTTGTCCCTAGTGCCTTCTCACAGGAATAGAGACTAATATAGTACAAGTAAGTGTCCACGGAAGGTCCACATGGTAAAGACTTGGTCACCAACTTGCAGTGATATTGGGGAATAGTGAAATCTTGAAACGGTGGAGCCTAATAGAAAGGAGTTAGGCCACAGGGGTTGCTTGTGCCCTACAAGGGGCCTTTGAATCTTCAGTTCCCATTTCTCTTTGCTTCTTCTCGGACAACACGCGGTGAGCATGTTTCCCACCACTCGGTTCCCACTGTGATATATTGTCTTGCTACATGCTCCAAAGAGCAGATCACTGACTGTGTACCAGAACCTCTGAACTGTGCTGTGGGTAGGTTGAATGTAACTGGCCCCCTTACTCTCATAAAGAGGGGCACCTTTAGGAGGCATGACTTTGTTGGATTGTGGACTTATTGAAGGAAGTATGTCACTGTGGGGGCTGGGCTTTGAAGTCTCTTTTGCTCAAGCTTCTCTCAGTGTGACTGTCAATTGACTTCCTGTTGTCTGCAAGACATCGGACTCTCAGCTCCAGCACCATGTCTGCCTGCATGCCACCATGCTCCCCATCATGATGATAATGAGCTGAATCTCTGAAACTGTAAGGAAGCTGCCCAGTTAAATTTCTTTATAAAAGACGCTGTGCTCACGGAGTCTCTTCATAGCAACAGAAATCCGAAGATGTGAGCCAAAGTACTTTTCTCTTTTTATTTTTTTATTTTTTGCTCAGCGGAACGCTTTGTTTTCAGCCCTAATCCAGGCCTAGCAAAAGGCACAGCATCTAGTTTGGCAAATCAAGGTGTTTTAAGAAATGAGTTCATACAAAGTATTTTTGTTTCTTTCTTTTACTGAAATAGATTTTTTTCTCAAACACTACATACTGGTTATAGTTTCCCCTCCCACGACTCCTCCCAGTTTCTCCCCATCTCTCCTATACTCTAAATCTACTCCCTTTCTGTCTCTCATGAGAAAAGAGCAGGCTTCTGAAAGATAACAGCCAAAATAAAATATAATAAGGTAAAACGAACTTTTATATTGAATTTGGACATTGCCGGGGACCAGCCTCAGCAGAGAAGTGGGTCTCTAATCTGGGATGTCTGGAAGGTAAAATGAATATAGGAACACAGGATTCTGATGCAAGCTGACAGGCTTGCAGCTGCAGGGCAGGTTCTTCTTCTTCTTCTTCTTCTTCTTCTTCTTCTTCTTCTTCTTCTTCTTCTTCTTCTTCTTCTTCTTCTTCTTCTTCCTCCTCCTCCTCCTCCTCTTCCTCTTCTTCTGCCCAGAGTTTCAAACCTCAGTCTTTTATTGTAAATTTTACACAAGGAAAATGATTCTTTTCTTCTTGTCACAGTTTAATCGTTACCTATATATTTTGAAAATGCATTGACCTCAAAATTTAAGTCAAAAGATATGTTACTTTGGATAAGAGGTTTTGCTTTTCTTTCGATAGGAAGTGAGAGGTTGTGAATTCATTCTGGGTCAAGAAAAATAATGTTTATCAAGGGAAATCCCCTGAAAAATCTCTGATAAGAAGAGATGGACCAGGTGATTCAACATATTAGAGCACCTCTGTTGCAGTTTCCTCTGAATTCTACATCCCAAACAGCTTCAAGACTGTTTGCTGAGATGATCCAGCCTCACAGAATACTCCAGTAAGGACTTGACCATAATCCTAAATTTTATTTGGGTCCCCATAAGATTATCAGCACCCACAGTAAGCAGGAAGTAAGCTAGAAAACTTTGCCAAAAAAGGGATTATAGATGTTTGTTTATGTGTAGTGTGTTGGTTATAAGTTCTTATGGATAATGGTCAGGAAAAAAGCTAGACAAAGAAAATTAGATTCAAGATTCTTGTTTTGAAAAGAAAAAATAGGGGGATATAGATATGATAGGATAAAAGGGTAGATTAATGAATGTACTTTTAAAAAGCAACTATTAGTTTTAAATGTTTTACATTGGATTGAACTTTTGTATATTTCATACAAATTTTGTTTAAATGATACAAATTTGAGATCAATTTTTTAAAAACATACTGTACATAAATTTCTACTCTTATTCAAGGTATTGTGCCTTTATAACTTATTTAACAATGCAGTGCAAATTTTTAATGCTTGAAAATCATTACCAACTGTTTAGGATAATAAGGAAATATAGGTTAATAGTTAATCACCTAGTATAATTGAACTTTTAGTCACATTAGGTATGCCTCAAAGTCAACCAAAGATATATTTTAGATAGAAGGGTCATCTTGAAACACTTCAGAGATCTACAGAATATGTCATTTAGGATGTTTTAATAACCTAGGATTCTTCTTTTTTATGACATTAAGACATGTCTGCTCCTGGCAACACAGATCTACTTCAGAGAAGATTATGGGCATTGAAGAAACTCCACATGGAGTTTCCTTTCTTTGTGGCAAAAGTAAGCCACTGGGCAAGAAAATATCCTTGCCTTGACTTCTGACAGTATGCTGTCCTAATTAGACAAGCAGGATACAAAATATCCTACTTCATAGAAAAGTCTGTTGGATATGCTAGGCCTATAGGCCAAAGATGGATGCCCCACATTGCAAAACAACTTTGGGTAACAGTCCAGGAAACCAGCTGTTTCTGTCATTACTCACATTATTTTGAAAGTTGCTTGCTTGCACTTCCTACTTACTCAGTTAATATTATTTCTGTCTTAGGCCTCTGAGGGAGTTGAAGGTTGCGTAGACATAGTTAAAGTTTACCAGATGAAGAAAGCAAGTTATCATAGAAAGTAAATTTGGTATAAGACTTTGGACTTAATGGCTCTCTCAGTCAAGATCTGTCTTTCCTTTCTCTCCCTCTCTGTCCTTCTGATTTTGATTTAACTTTCATAAGCAGAACATAACAACACAACTATCCGTTTCTTTTGAACTTCGAATTTGGTGGAGCATGGTTTATTAAAATATATTCTCATGATTCTCGGTATTTTTTCGGTGTCTTTTGTTACGTCCTTACCTTTGTTTCTGATTTAGTTAATTTGGTTATTCTTTCTCTGACTTTCACTTAGTTCGTTTAAAGGTTTGTCTATCTTGTTGAGTTTCTCAAAGAACCAACTGTTTGTTTTATTGATTCTTTATATTGTTTTCTTTGTTTCTAACTTATTGATTTCAACCGTCAGTTTGATTATTTCTTGTCTTCTTCTCTTGGGTGTGTTTATTTCTTTTTGTTCTACAGTTTCAGGTGTGCTGAGAAATTGCTAGTGTGAGATCTCTCCAATTTTATTTTATGTTTTCATGTAGGCACTTAGTGATATGAACTTCAGAACACCACTTTGTGTCCCATAAGTTTGGGAATGATGTGTATTCTTTTTCATTTAATTCTATAAAGTCTTTACTTTTTTCTTTATTTCTGTCTTGACCCATTTTTCATTCAGGAGAGAGTTGCTCCATTTCCATTATTGTGTAAGCTTTCTGTTGTTTCAGATGTTGATCTCCAGCTTTAAACCTGGTGATCTGATGGGATAGGAATATCTCAATGTTCTTGTCCCTGTTGAGACTGCATTGTGTCTGAGTATATGGTCAATTGTTAAGAAAGTTCCATGAGGTGTTGAGAAGAAGATATATTCTTTTGTGTTTGGTTGAAATGTTCTGTAATTATCTGTTAATTCCTTTTGGCTTATAATATCTGTTAGCTCCAGTATTTCTCTGTTTATATTTTGTCTTGATGACCTGTCCATTGATGAGAGTGGGAATATTGACATCTCCCATTATCAATGTATGAGGGTCAATACATGATTTAAGCTATAGGCTTGCTTCTTTTAAAATTTTGGGTGCCATTGTATTTTGGGCATAGATGTTAAGAATTGAAATGTCATTTAGTGGATTTTTCCTTTAATGAGTATATAGTATTCTACCTTATCTCTTTTGACTAGTTTAGGTTTTGAAGTCTATTTTGTTAGATATAAAAATGGCTACACGAGCTTGCTTCTTAGGTCCCTGTTCTTGGAATATCTTTTTCTATCCCTTTACCCTGAGGTAATGCCTTCCCTTTATGTTAAGGTGTGTTTCTTGGTTTTATCAACAAGAGGGATCCATTTTCACATCCATTCTATCAGTCTGAGTCTTTTTATTGGGAAATTAAGACCATTCATATTGTGAGACATCAATGACCTATTATTTTTTTGGTTCCTCTTATTTTGTTGTTGTTGCTGGTAGTGGTGTTGGTGGTGGTGGCGGTGGACAAGGTGGTGGTGGTAGTGTGTGTATATGTTTCTTCTCTTTTGATTTTGCTGGTGTGAGATATTTTCTAAGTTTTCATGGGTATAGTTAGCCTCCTTAGTTGGAGTTTTCATTCTAGTGCCTTCTGAAGGATTGGATTAGCAGATATTGCTTAAATTTGACTTTATCATGGAATATCTTATTTTTTCCATCTACGGTGAGAGAAAGTTTTGCTTATAGCTGTCTGGACTGGCATCTGTGGTCTCTTAGAATGCACAGCGCATCTGTGCAGGCCCTTCTTTAATGTCTCCACTGAGAACTCAAGATTAACTCTAAAAGGCCTGCTTTTATATATTAATTGATATTTTCTCTTGCAGATTTTAATACTCTTTCCTTGCTTTTTGTGTTTAGTGTTTTGATTATTATGTTACAAGGACGTTTTTTCTGTTCTAATCTATTTGGTTTTCTGTATGCTTCTTTTAGCATTATAGGCATCTCCTTCTTTAGGTTAGGAAAATCTCTTCTATTATTTTGTTGAAAACATTTTCTGGGCCTTTGAGCTGGATTTCCTTCCCTTCCTTCCTTTGTTTCTACTATTCTTAGGTTTATTTTTTCAGTGTCCCAAATTTTCTGCATATTTTGTGCCAAGAGTATTTTTTTTATATTTAACATTTTATTTGACCAATGTATCTATTTTTTTATTGTATCTTCAACACTTCGACTTCTTTCTTCAATCTCTTGCATTCTATCAATGAAGCTTGCTTTTGTAGTTTTTTTTTGAATTCCTAAATTTTTCATTTCTAGAATCCCACCAGTTTGTGTTTTCTTTATTGGTTCTATTTACAATTTCAGGTCATGAGCAGTTTTATTTAATTCCTTACACTGTTTGCTTGTTTTTCTGGATTTCTTTAAGGGATTTAGTCATTTCTTCTAAGGACCTTTATCATACTCATAAAGACTTTTTATTAAGATCTTTTTTCTTGTGCTTCAGCTATGTTGGAATATTCAGGGCCTGCTGTGGTAGAACAGCTGACTTCAGTGGAGACATTTTGCCCTGGCTGTTACATTGATGCTTATTTCTAGATTTGTTGGATTTGTTATCTTTGTTGGATAGGGGTTTTGATCCTTGGTTTCTGCTTTCTTTCTTGATTTTCATAGAGTATGATGGATGGATGTTGCCTGTTTTCCTGACCTGGTCTTCTGGTGTGTTCATGCTGAATGCTTGTTAGTGTTGGAGGCTGGGTGATGGGTGAATCAAAGAAGGGATTTTGAAGAAGAAGATCATTGTGATTTCTTGGGGATGGAGTCAGAGAGGAAAGGGAGACCACAATAGGATTCCAGCTATAGACTTGGGATGAGACTTGGGGGATCTCAGAACAGTAGGAGAAGCATGGGTCTGCCTTCATCCTTCTTGTTGCTCTGGAAGGAGTGGCCCCTAGGTTAGTAGAAGGTGCCTGCTGGTGTGCAGAGCTGCGTGGAGCCGCACCTTGAAAATGGCGCTGGCTTCCGTCCCCCCCTCATCCCGAAGGCGAGCACTCTCGGGGTAAACTAAACAACCCCATATTTGGAGATGGTCAGGCTCTTGCGTTTCTCACCCGATGATTGCAAGATGCTTGCGTGTGTGTGTGTGTGTGTGTGTGTGTGTATACACTGGTCTTCACATATACATGCAGAGCACACACACACACACACACACACACACACACACACACACACCAACCCTGGACGGTGCCTACGTGACAATCCAGGGTTGGAGGCCCAGGCCTACTTAAGGGCTGGGAGGGCTTCCCCTGGGAGAGAGAAACGAGAGAGAAGCAAGAAGAAGCGTGTGGGGGTGGGGGTGGGGGTGGGGGGGGAGCGTTGTGTAAAAAAAGGTCCTGAATAAAAACTGCGTGCAAGAAGAGCGCTGGAGTCGTGTCGTCCTTGCTGTTCAAGGAGGGGCAACGACAGGTGGAGGTGGGGTGTCGGAAAAAGCAACAAGTGTGGGATGGTTAGGAGGGGCTAGTTTGGGGATTCACAAGAGATTGGGGGAGAGAAGGCTTCAGTTGAGGATCTCTTGTGGTGGTCGGGATGAGACTGGGGGATTGAATTTAGGGGGACAGAGAGAGAGGGAGAGAGGAGAAGGTCTGTAGACAACTTATGTGGTTTTCTGGTAGGTATAAACTTTTCTCTATTTAAGTTGATTATTTCAATTATTTTATGACAGTAATGAAGAGCTGAGTGATGTTAATTACCTCATTTTTAAAATGTGTATTAAATGAAATATTTGTAGAAAACAGCTACTTCATATTCTAACTAGAACTATTTAGTGACCTATGGGACACCATTTACAGGAGAAAATAAATAATGTTGTTAATGAAAGTTTAGAAGTATATTATGTTCTCAGTAATTAGGCCTGGAAACCTTGTGTAGGAAGCAGATCAGAATGACAGCCATTGCTTTTAGAAAGCCAACCACAACCCAACAACTCTAGGATCTCAGATCAATGTTTTATGCTTTTAGCACACATCCCACCAACCCTTAATTCTTTTCCTAAATGTGCCTTTGACTTTCAATCACCGGCAATACATTACATTACTTAATGCAGTTCACAGAGAGTACATATGATTACAAATTAGAGAAATTACAGGAAAGTAATTCATGGAATATACATATGACTATGAATTAGGAGAAGGCTACAGAAAGCATACGTGGAGGAGTTTGTCCGTGTTTGTTTCCTGATGGCACCTGACCATCTTCATTCCTTAATGAATGAAGAGTCTGTGGGTTATCCAGTCCCACCTGTGCAGACAAGCTCTCAATCGTCTTTTCTCATGTTTACTCCCGAATGTTTGGTAGCACTAAAACACCAAGATGACAAACAATTTCTGCATTCATGTATTCAAATGATTTTGCTGACTTTGTTCTTTAAATAGGTATTCTGAAAGATTCCACACCATTTTTTAAGAACTAAAACAGAAGGGCTCAAGTATGTGAAATATTTTGAGATTCGTTATTTATATTATGATACTTTGATAGGATAAAAAAGTATTCAGTTAATATTAACGATTATGGTATCCTTAATAATGTCGAGATATTGTAATATCATTTAGCACGAGACAGCTTTTTAACTCACCACAGACAGGGAGACTGAGAGAATGTAATTTTCACTCATATTAGGACTTGAGGCCAGGTGGTTCTGTTGCAAAGACCAAGTGTATAAGTACATGTGAACGTAAGGTGTGGTATACACGCCCATGTCTGTGCATGTACGCAGAGGACACCTGTTCATTGATTCCATTTTACTCCTTTTTCTTCTGTGTGAGCTTTCTCAAGTGTTTATCACAATTGCCTTTGATCCTTGAAAGAGCATCATCCTAAGATAATGGACACAAACTGTCACTGAAGCAGCAGAAATCTTGCAGGCAGCAGTATGTTTGTGCACAGCTGGTCTAGAAGGAATGGCCCAAGGTATATGGCCATATGGTCTAGAAGGAATGGCCCATGAGCAACCAGCTCATGGCAGTATCAGCCTGCCCTGGATAGGAACTTACAGTGATTGCCTTTGCTTCTCTTTCTTAGTTAGGATTTCTATTGCCGTAAAGAGACGTCACGAGCATGGCAACTCTTATACAGGAAGGCATTTAATTGGGTCTGGCTTGCAGTTCAGAGGTTTAGTCCTTTGTCATCATGGCAGGAGGCATGGTGGGTACATAGGTAGACATGGTATTGGAAAGGTCCTGAGAGTTCTAAATCTGAATTGGCAGACAGCAGGAAGAGAGGCACACTGGCCTGGCTTGAATATTGGACACCTCAAAGCTTTTCCCTAGTGACACACTTCCTCCAACAAGGCCACACCTCCTTATAGTGTCGCTCCTTATGAGCCGATGTGGGCCATTTTCTTTCAAACCTTCACATTCTACTCCCCGAGCCCCTGAGGTTTGTAGTGATATCGCAATCCCGAAATATATTAAGTCAACTTTCAAAGTCCTCACAGTCTATATAACAGCCTCAATCCTGTAAAAGTCCAAACTCTAAAGTCTCTTCTGAGATTCATGGCAATCTCTTAACTGTAATCTCCTAAAAAATTAAATCACACACACACTCGCACACACACAAATTAGATCACATTCTTTCCATACACAATGGCACAGGAACACATTATTGTTTCAAAAGGGAAGAAAGGAAATGTAATGAGGAAACATCGGATCACGGTAACACAGAAAACTAACTGGGTAAAGTCCAAACCCTGCATCTACCCCCATGTCTGATGTCAAAACGCTCTTCAGATCTCCAACTCTTTTCTGGTTTGTTGACTGCAACACACTTTCTTTTTGGCTGACTCCACTCCCTGTCAGCAGCTTTCCTTGGCAGGTATCCTATGACTCTGTCACCTCTAACATCTTGGGATCTCCAAGACAATCCAGGTTTCACCTTAACGGCTTCATGCTATGATCTCTATAGGTTTCCATGTAAGGACATCCCTGAAATATTCCTGGCCTCTTAAGCATCTCTTAGTTGTAGAGGGAGATTCTATAACCCCTTTCTTGTATCCTTGACTTATAGCCAGCACCAAGTGGCTGAAACTGCCAAGTTCTGCTGTTTGCTGGGGCTGGAACATGGACCCCCTGTCCAAATACATCTTCACCAGCTCACTGTTCTCAGTGGTCTCCTTCATTGCCTGATCTTGACTATGCTGGGGAGCTTGATCTGTAGAAGAGGTTGCCCTTAAACTCAGAGATCTGCCAACCTCTGCTTTCCAAGTGTCGGGGTTAAAGATGCATGCCAGAATGCCTGACCCTAAGATAGTCTTTAATTCTGTTTCACAAGTTGGAAACTTAGATGGGTGAGGTCTTACCCTTAGGTCACCATTCCCTTTATTCCATTTAAAGTTGGGATGTTGCAAAAAATTGGTTTGTCTGCTTGAACACAGGACTAAGCTCCATTCTACTTCCTGGTGCCTTTCTCCTTGAACTGTACATTTTCTATTTCTCCTTGCCTAGATGACTTGCTTTCATTATAGATCTGAGTAAGAGTGAACACTAATAACCACACGGCAGAATACATACTAGGTTGTTTTGAGATTTTCTCTGCCAACACAAATAACCCAAAACTCTTTAGCCTTAGGCAAACTTTTTGGGCAAGGGCAAAAAGTAGCCACATTCCTTGTCAAAATATCACAGCAGTCTCTAGGCCACATACTAAATATGTCTCTTTTGAAAACTCCTAAACTGGGCACCCACAGTTCACATCATCCCCCAAACCATGATTATCTACAATCTTATTAGTATGATCCGTGAAGCATTCCACTGCTCTTCTAACCCCAAATCCCAAGGTCCACATTTCTCCAAACAGACACGGTCCAGCTTATCATATTATCCATATACATTGAGACTGCTGTAAACACTCTAGGATATATCTTCTATAAATAGCCCCTTTTCCTTGGCGGGATCATAATTCTGAATCTCCTTTCTTCCATTACCATCTCATGCCTGAGCGTGAGTGGCTTTGCAGAGTGGATGGCTCAGCCTGGCTCATGGGACAGGCCTTCCTGAAGCCAGCACTTTCCCCCAATGTCTGTGCCCACAATGCACATCCACGTGTGGTCTTTTTGCCAGGCCTCTACAGGAGTTCCACAGGTGACATTTGTACTACCCTCCAAGAATTCTGTCATTTTTTTGTACAAAAATGCCATGTTTCTCTTCCTTAGTTCTCATGACTAAACCTTGTTCATTAAACCCCAGGGGATACATGTCCAATCACGCTGAGAGTCGTGTCTAAGTCTCTGATTTGTACAGCGAGAAAAGCAGTGATGTGGTGTATGAAGTATGCTCATGTATCAGAGAAAATGCCCATAAATAGAGAGCAGAGATGACAGTTTGTTGCTTTGGAACTTGCCAGCTTTCAATGAATAGCGCAGGCCTCTGTGACAAGGCAGGGCACGATCAGAAGCAGGAGGAGTTCCTGACTGATTTCTGTAGAACAGAACCGAAAAGGTGTGTACCATTATATCCCTCACACACAGCTTACAGGTAGCTTAAAATAAGACAGGTGTACTCCCCACCTCAGCAGAGTTATTTATATACAGTAGCTAATAGAGAGGAAAGTACCACGTAAAGGTTACTTTCTGTTGTGATAAGATCATTCAGTGGCCCAGCTTTGCTGACTCTGTCATGGAACTCTCTTTATCAACGTCACGTGATAACCAGGAGAGTCGTCTGACCCCACACGGTGCAGCAGGCAGATTTCAGGGTCACTAGATATACTCCGTGTTTTTCTTCCCTTCTCCAACCCTTCCCTCTGTCTGTCATTCAGACCTGAGGCTTTCTTCCAATGAATAGGACAAGGTAGAAGAGATAGAATGTTTCTCCATCGTACATCACATTACAAAGTACTCTATCTGCCTGTCACACACATAGCTATTTCCTGCATCTACCTTGAAGCAATAGACTCCCATGGAATAAGTAGCCTTACTGGAGAAATTCACTGGCAGGGCTTCTGTCTCAATCTAGGTCACAATTTCTTATCCCTCGAACTTATCCCATATCTATGACAAGCGGTATTTGACAAAGATAGCACTAGGTGGTTATTAATTATTATTATTATTATTTGGTATGACTATGGCATGGCCCCATCCACCAGCTGAGTTTCTCTATCCTATTAAAATTTCACTGTTGAGTACAGTGTCAGTAGAGCGTTAGATGGGCCCTTCCAAGACATAATCCCACAGACTATACTTCTCACTAGGCCCCACCTCTTACAGGATCCACAGTTTCCATTTCTCAATAGCATCATGCCTTGGTAACCAAACCTTAGACACAAGGTCTTCTGGGAGATACCTACACCTAAATGATCCCTTTGGTTTTTTTATGGTTTCCGTCTTCTGCCCCTTTCCTTCAAATTTGGAGTAAGTTCACTCTTTCCTGCCCTGCTCACTAACATGGCTTCCTTGCTCTCTGCTTCTCCCAATCCCTTCTCAGCCTCTTTCTCACTCCTGTCTCCCCTTTTACTTTCTCACATCGAGGAGGTATGTATCATCTAAAAAACTGTCCACTCTGGATGCACAGGGTTTCCAAACCTTTGATTTGCAGAGATGGGTATCCTGCCCCTGACCTTGTTTTCAAAGGTGCTTTCTAAAAATTAAAGATGAACCAGCATAGCAGGAGCCAAAATAAGAAATGGCGTGTCAATTTGCCAGTTGTCCTCAAAAGTCTATACATAGAGCATAGAAGAAGATTTGTGTAAATCACTTAAACACAAGTGCCTTTGGTATTCCTTTCTTTATAGAATGATGATCATGCAACTCTCCAATTTTCTGTTGGGGCACAGACAGAATGTGAATATATTATGAACCATATACCACGTTTCTTCATTCTTTCTTCCCGCAATAGGTCTCACTGAAGCTATTGATTTTTTTCTTTTTTTATTAGATTAAAAAGAAACAATCCAAGTTCCCACTCCCTCCCTCCTCCCATTCCCTCCACACACCCTCCCACTCCACCCAATCCAATTCTCAGAGAGGGAAAGGTCCAAGGTCCTCCCTACTATATTTAGGCTGAGCAAGGTATCCCTTCAAAGAAAATATGTTCCCAAAAAAGCCAGTACATGCAGTAGGGATAAATCCTGGTGTCATTGCCAGTGGCCCTTCAGAATGCCCCACTGTAACTGTCAACCACAATCAAAGGGACTAGTTTGGTCCTATGCTTGTTCCTTCCCAGTCTGGCTGGTGTTGGTGAGCTCCTATTAGCTCAGGTAAACTGTTTCAGTGGGTGAACTCAACATGGTCTTTTCCTCTTTGCTAATAGTCTCATTCCTTTCACTCTTCAGCTAGACTTTGGGAGCTCAGTCCAGTGCTCCTATGCCGGTCTCTGACTCTGTTTCCATCAACTGCTGGATGAAGGTTTTATGGTGATATTTAAAGTCTGACTACAGACAAGATTAGGTCCCCTCTCATCTATTGTTTAGGGTCTCAGATGGGGGTTGAGGAGAACTTGAGGGAATGGGATAGTTGAGATGGAGGAAGGACAGAGATGAGAGCAAGGAAAGAGATACCTTGATTGAGGGAGCCATTATAGGGTTAGCAGAAACCTGGCTCTAGAGAAATCCCCAGGAAACCAAAGACGACTCTTATTGATAGGTTATCCAATAAGTCAGTTCAGAAATTGTGTTATGAAACGTAAGTCACTTATGAAAGGAGGATCATTTTCTACTTATTCTGAAACAAAAACTGCATGACACACGGAAGGAAAGACTTGCAGTGGAAGAAAAAGGCAGACCGATTCATCATCATTAAGCTCAAACCTGGACTCTGACCTCCTCCATCACCACTGACATTTCTGCTCGCTGCTTTTGAAGGAAAAACAACAACAATCCCTGCTTAGCAAAGAAAGCACATGCGGAAGGATGCTCACACTGTCTGGAACTATTGTGAATGTCCTCAAGCAGGGTCAAAAGGACTGTGGGAAAAATTACCTCTTAAAAGAACTGTTAATTTGAAATATATTTAAGTTGGGGCAGCTATTCCGTGTGGGGCTGGAAAGACCAGGAAAAGGGGGGAGGAGGGAGGTAGTATGTGAATTAGTGGGTATAGAGACTTTCATTTAATCTAAAGATTGCACGCAAAAGAATATAAAGCAAACGAAAGGATAAACAGCATCATGATCCCTGGAAAAGGACCTGGAAAAGGACCATCTTTTTGTTGTTGTTGGTCCAGTAAGAAAATTAGTACATATAAAGAACAAACCCCTAATAGTCATATTAATAATGATTTTAAAAAAGCAGAACATAGGGTAGGAATTGCAGCAGCACTGTGTCAAGCAAGCATAGTACATCACTGAATCTGTAGGTATGGTGAGCCCATTAACAGCACACCAGCACAGGCAATGCCTTCAAACAAACCCTTGATTTGAGGTGGCGCCGTCTTTCCTACAGCATAGATTCAACAGAGTCCATGGTCAAGTAATTCTCTGTTCGGTCCGTTTTCTGTCCTTGTTCTAGACAGTGAGTTAGGAGGATCTCTAGGTTGAGGCCAGCCTGAACTACACAAGCAGGACACCCTTTGTCCCACACCACCCACAACAGACCCTTTCTAAAGGTAACCTGTATAAAATCACACAAATATTTATGAAGGGCGATGTGCTTTAGTGATTTTTACTTTGTAAATGTCTAAGCCCTTTGTGGAAAAGAATAGATGACTTCCTTTGGGGTTCTGATACCCATCTGTATCAGAATTCCCGAATTGATGGAACAAGATAGGAAGGAGCGCTTGAAGCCGTCAGTTATATTTAGCCTTTGTCACGAAGCCAGGTTCCATGAGCTTTGCATTTCTGACCCTTTGCCATCTTCCCACATAATCAGCCCTTTAACCCAGACTTGGATTAAAGGGAATAACAGGATTTTTTTCCCTCGTCTGTTTAACTTGGCTTAACTTTCAGTAGAAACTCCTCTTTCCCACAGCCCAATTCCAAACAAATTGTCACGTTAACAATACCCTAACTGTGGTTAACTCAGCCATTTTGCCAATGAACTTGATGAAAGGCCAGTCATGGGGCTCTCCTTTCTTTTTAGGTGACAAAGTAATTAAGAATTGTAACCTAAGATTTGACTTCTATTCTTATTGGT
Organism: Myodes glareolus; assembly: GCF_982192425.1. Classification (NCBI taxonomy): domain Eukaryota; kingdom Metazoa; phylum Chordata; class Mammalia; order Rodentia; family Cricetidae; genus Myodes; species Myodes glareolus. Next base: position 8,483,499 of record NC_142045.1, read on the forward strand.
GAACCTCCAACCCCTACACACACACACACACACACACACACACACACACACACACACACACACAAAGGGGGGGGAGACTAAACAAAATTCTCAGCCTTGAGAGCGTAGGAAAAAGAAAAAAAATGCATGAAAAACCACAAGGGAGATATTATCAAAAAAGTTAGAAAACACATTTTGTTCCTTTTTTTTTTTGGAGGGGAGGGGTTTGGATCTGACAAATACATTATTTCTTGCTTTTTTTCCCCTGCTACAAGCCCCAGAAAGAACTATAAGAATTTAAGACCTGATTACATTTTATGGATCAAGAATAAAACTGAGGAAGAAATACACCCGGAAAACTTTGGTTCGGAAATCAAGAAGACACTGGGTGGAGAAAGAGAATAAAGTAGGCCATGGCCTTGAGGGACAGATTTCAGTTTTGCTTTAGGTTCTTAGATCATTGCTGGAGGAACAGTGCCCAGGGAATTTTTAACAGCATCTGCAGAGTCTGGGAGTGTATCCCAGTGGTCCACGGCTAGGCTAGCCTATTCAAGACTCTGGGTTTGATTCCCAACATCAGAAAAAAAAAATTCCTACAGTGGAGCACGGGAGGGTGGATGGATGCCAGATCCAATGGGCACAGCACTGGACTGCAGCTTCCTTGTATCTCTCAGTGTATTCTATACCAGAGTTGGTGGGAAACTCAGGTGCCGCAAAATGTTTGAACGATGTTCACAGTGCAGGGGATGGGCTGTGTGTAGCAGTCTTACGTGAGTCTCTATTATTTAGAAATACTGCTAACTTACCAAGGTCTTGGGAATTTGCTTATCAGGTATTTCTCTGCTTCAGCTAAGAACATTCCTGTCTACTTCTCTTCATGTATGTTTATGACTCATATGCCCTGAAAGTCTCACAAAAGTTACTTTGATAAATCTTAAGGAAGAAAATATTAAGACCTTTGAAAAACCCTGAAGATATTTGTTGGTTAATACACTGGTGAAGAGGGACCATCAAAGGCTGAGACTCTCAGATGTAAAAATGGATTCTATGGAAGTTTAACTTTCATCCTTCCCAGGGCCACGTGCTAGAGGGGCTGCCTTCCCCACCCTTAGACACACTACACCAATGAAGTAAACATGACATCTTACCTGCCTTTTTTACCTACAGAACTTTCTGCACTTGGTGAAGTCGCCTCAGTTATTTCAGCTTAAGAGAAAAAAGATTTCATTGGATTTATCGTTCCAGAGGGATACATCATGGCAGGAAAAGAAAACCACGGTAGGAGGTAGGAAGCTGGTGAACTGCTTGATCACCTTGTATCCACACTTGAGAAGATGAAAGAAAGGGGTTGGGGAAGAGGAATAAAATGGGATTATAAAGACTCAAGGCCCATATCCAATGACTTGTTTTCTTCAGCAAGCTTCATCTCCTAAAGGTTCCACAGCCTTCCCAAACAGTGCCTCACCTGGGAACCGTGGTTCAGAATGTGTGGGCTGTGGGAGACACTTCATATTCAATCTCCAGCACCATCCCTCAGCTATCTGACATCTGGTCACCCTCCTTTGCTTCCATTGCTAACTGTGAGGTCAAACGCAAGGCCACGTACCTATCTTCACATTCATCTCACAGTAGAATGCCTCTTCAAGGCACACATTCTTCACTAGTTCAACTTATTCCTCCTCCTCCTCCCCCTCCTCCGCCTCCTCCTCTTTCTTCTCCTCCTCCTCCCTCTTCCCCTCCTCCTTCTCCTCCTCCTCCTCCTCCTTCTTCTTCTTCTTCTCCATCTTATTTGTTTCTACTTGGATGATTTCTGACATCTCAAACCAGTAAGTTTTAAAAAATAATCTACTGAAATTTTTATGTCATATATTTTTCTTATATTTCCTCCTCTCTCCCAACTCCTTCAAAACACTCCCCACCTTCCTAACTACTCAGATTCATGCTTTTTCTCTTTGTCTCTAAAAAACAAAATAAAACAGAACTATTGATATAAAACTATATATAAAAACAATAATATAAAGCTAAAGGATATAAAATAATATAAAACTAAAATAGAAAAACAAAAAACAAAACTAACAAGATAGCAAATACCATTACAATCCTAAATAAACATAACAAAACAAACAATAGCACACAGGAAAGCTTTGTGTTATGAGTTGACCAACTGCTCCTGGGCATGGTGCCTGTTCTGGAATGTGTTTGATAAGCCCAGTATCACTCTGTTGGAGAGCACCTAGTTTTTCTTTCCCAGGAGTATTGCTTGTAACCAGCTTCTCAGTTGGAGATGGGACATCTCATTCACTTCTTCTCCATTCTAGGAATGAGTCTGGTCTAAACCTGGGCAGGTCCTGTGCATGCTGTTAGAGTCTCTGTGAGTTCCCATGGGCATCATTTCTGTTGTGTCTGGATGACACTGATTTTTGCTTTTAATGTCATCCACCACTCTTGGGTCTCACAGTCTTTCTGTCTCATCTCTTATATTTACTCCTGAGCCTTGACGGGATGGTTTTATGAAGACATCCCATTTAGGGCTGAGTATTCGAATGTCTCTTACTTTCTGAAAAATTTTCAGTGTGGATCTCTTTGATAGCTACCATATCCTGCAAGAAGAAGCTTCTCTGGTGAGGGCTGAGCCATACTCTACTGTCCGGGCAGAGCATTTGTCATTAGGGATCATTTTACTGCTATGTACTTAGTATGCCAGGCTCATAGAATGGGCTCCATCTCATCAGATGGGTCTTAAAGTCAATAAAAATGTGGTTGGTCACTGCTATAACATTTGTGACATTGTTTCACCAGTGTACTTTGCTTTCAGGTTGCTGTTGTAGGTTGCAGGGGAGTAATTATTAAACCTTGTATGCTTAACGATAAAACTATGGGTATCCCCAGCCGGTATCACCCAGAGTCCACACCCAGCCAACTTTCCAATGGGCTGAAAACATGGAGTTAATTTTATTTATCAGATAACTGCTCTTTTACATCCTGTTCAAGTTTTTTTTTGTCTATATCAGTATATTTGATTTGCTTTCCATTAGTGACCCAACTGTAGCCTGCCTGAGGCTCTGCCATGGATTTGCTACAGACTAAATTTTCAGGGCTAACAACAGTCAAACCAAGGAGAGGATTGGAGAGATAGATGGTTTCATGCATAAAGAAAGAAGGAAATGGGTAGGGAGGAGAAGGCAAAGGAAGAACAAAAGGTAGAGGGAGGGAAGAGTGTGGAAGGGGAGAGGAGATGAAAGGAGAAAGAGAGGCAGAGGGAGGGAGGAAAGGGGCAAACTGACAGGAGCCAGTGTGAGACCCAGGTCTTCATGAGAGTCACCGTGGCAAAGAAAATGTAACGCAGAGGACAGAAGCTAGGACTATTCTAAGTGACTTTGGCCAGCTCTGGGTAAGCACATAGCCCCCAGTGACCTGGCTCCTGTTCCACATTCTTAAGGCACAGAAAGATTGCTTCCTGGGGACTGGGGTGGAGAATTTGTCTCTAGACAATTAAGTGCACAGGTCAAAAGCACACTCTTCTCTTACTAATCCCTTGATTCCTAAGGACTTAGAAGCACAGATCAGATTGTTGTTATCCAGGCAGAAAAGTTTCTGAGATGCCATAATATACAGAATATCATAATAGACAGAAAAGAAGCATATGTACAATATAGATGTACAAATAGACTCTGAAATTTACTGTTATTTCTTTTCTACAGGAGCCTCAGAGTGTCCCAGAATGTCTGTAATGGATCTGGGTATGTGTATACATGTTTGTGTATGTATGCTCATGTGTATATATTTATGTAAAATATTAATTGCTAAAAGTAAGATAAGGAAGATAACATTATTGAAAATATGTACATAAATCTAATATAAAAGTAAGTATAATAGCAAAAGTAAGATAGGGACTGAAAATGAAAAATTAGGAATACCCATTGAAGATACTGTACTCTTTAGAACAAGTGATGAATCACAACTCGTGGACCTAAAAGCATGCTTGGATTCCAGTTTAGAACTAAGAATGTTGTGAACAATCAATAATAAACCCAGAGACAGAAATTGGGGTTCAACCTGAAGGTCAGAAAAGCCAAACAGCCAATCACTAGCTCTTACCTCTACCTCAGTCCAAAATGGCGATCCTGTCGCCAGAATTCTCAGAATGAGACTGTGAGTGAGAATTGTCTCTTCCTTTCTTAATTCCTCTCTAGGACTGGGATTAAAGGCATGCAACACCCAGTTTCTACGACAAACAAGTGTGGTGTGTGTCACTACTGCCTGGTCTGTAATCAGTGGGACTGTTTGACTCTCTGAACTTTAAACAAGCTTTATTTATTAAAGTACAAATTAAATAACATTACAGATTGCCATAATGGTAGATCAAAATTGCTTGCATTATAAGCATGTTTAGAAGCAGACATTGTACACACAGGATGTGGCTCAGTGGAAGAGAAATGTGGGATTCTCTTCCATATACCATTGGTTAATAAAGAAGCTTCCTTGGGCCTATCACAAGTAAGGCGGGAATTCCAAATAGAGATAGAAGAGAAAGTAGGCAGAATTAGTGGAGACAGAGACTGGAACTTTGCCAGGTAAGCCACAGCCATGTGGCCATACACAGATGAATAGAAATGGGTTAATTTAAGATACAAGAGCTAGCTAGCAACATGCTTAAGTGATTGACCAACCAGTGATTTAAGTAATATAGATAGTTTCTGAGTGATTGTTTGGGTCTGGGCAGCTGGGAACTGAATTGCCAGCATCTGCCAGCAGAAGAACACCTTCTTAGTCTCCTTAATGTCTTAGATTTGATTCCTGGCACCATAAAAATACAACAGAATAAAATATAGAAGAAGAATGTAGATAAATATACCAGAGCAAGGAAGATTGTTAAGTCTACCTGAAAGCAGATGGTCTTCTTACCAGCACTAAGTAGTGATCCTAAGATCCACTGTCCTTTGTCGCCAATGGAAGCAAAACATAATTGAGACATATGCAAGAGAAAATAGTGATCTTGGCTAGAGTTTGCAATAAAAGCTTCACGAGGATCTGTAAACATGGCTGGTGTGGTGACAGAGTGGGGTCACGGCATGGGATGGAGCAGCAGTAGGGTTTTCTTCAGCATGCCATCTGTCACCATTGCCAAGGAAATGTCCGCATTTGATTGTGAGTCACAGGACTCAGAAGGCTCACATCTCTTGGTACCAAGAGTGCTGACTCATTCCGGGTCGCTTCCCTTTTGATTCTCTTTTCCTTGATTTACTTTGACATTTGCCTGGTAGCATTCATGTTCAGAAGAAAGAATCGAAGAGTGGACCATCTCGGATCATCCAGGAAAAGATACAAATAGGAACCGAGGAAGAGAGAATAAGCTGGTAAAAACAGAGAAGGCTTTCCAGGACAGATGTGAGACCAAACTCAAGTTGAAGCTTGTGGAGATAACAGAAAAGACCCCTAAGTCTCAGTGGCCTCTAACTATATGGTTGTTTCCCCGCCATGGGTCCTTTTGTGAATCAACCACAGGCCTCTCTCTACCACATAATTCCTCCAGGACAAGGTTTTCTAATTCTCCTTTGCATGGGAAAATTGCAAAATGAGGACCACGATCTTCATGTGGAAGCCCTGATTTTTGAGTTACCATCAAAATTAACACAAGTCACTTCTGTTCACATTATCACGAGACAGAGCAAAGTGCCTGGTCTGATCCAAAGCACAAAGATGTATAACCTCACAATGGGCAGAAAGAAACGTAGCAAGTGAGCTTTGTAGCAAAAAGAGAGGCACCATCAATAGAAAATAAAAATACAAGGATCAAACCGATAACACTTCTCAGTTCCAAAGACTGGAACTGTGATTTCTAAGCTGAAGTGATAACATCTAGGGTTTTATGAGAACAGCAAGCATCCCCTGGGCTGACCAGACCAGCCTCAGACTCCCAGAAAGAAAACTGCATCTAAGTAAACCACTCTTTCTTGTAATGTGCCAAAGCACAGGTATTTTTGCTATGGCAATACAAACGGACTAAGACACTGATGTCACCCAAGCTATTATACAAAGGGCGGAAGGACACAAAAGATTATGAATGATAGAACCCATTTTTTTTCCTGTGGAGAGTTAATCTGCAGCCTTTATTAAGAAAATTTTGTATGTGAAGATACAAGTTGACATAAAGGACAAGAAAAGCTAAATATTAGGAGATGAGAAAGGATTGAATCAGGATACGGACAGAAGTTAGAACAGAGTACATAAAGTCAATTGTTTTCCTAGTTTCTGTCATGGATGTTTGGTTTGGGTGGTGGTGGATAACGGCGTATGCAAATTTGATGCTGAAACTGCACAATGCAATGTAAAGTTTTATACCTTCCATTCCAAAAGATTATTTCAACTGTCTAGACATTCACGGAGTTGGGTAGTTTGTGTTTGGTGAATTTTGGTGTGTGATGTTTTGATTTACTTGCAAGTCTTTTTTTTAAAAAAAACAATTAATTTTGTAAAATTAAAAAATCCACATCTTCCTAGAAACATTAGTCTCAGGGACAGACGTTTGTTTCTGAGGAGGGGGTAAAGGTCGCACATCCTCAAGACCTTCCCCGGTATTCAATATAAAGTGCTCAAGAAAGCGGTTAAAAAGTGACTCAGAGGCTTGGGCTTGGTCTCCCTTTGACCTCACAACAGCCATGAGTCTGGGAAAATGCCCAGTTAACATTAACCCTTTCTTTTACTGAGCAAGGGAGTCACACTACTTTCTACACTCAGGAAGCTCTCACCAAAGCTGCAGATCGTAGGTTAGAGCGCCGGGAGCCCTTAAAAGGTATTTGAGTGTGACAATACTCTCTCTAGTGGGGGGGAATTCCTAAATCTATTTTGCGATCTCATAAAATAAGAAGAAAATGGAAAGCTTCTTGCCAATCTTAACAAAATAAAATTGACATTTCTGACATGACTCATTTTTCCTTTGAAAACCAGCTATCAGTTAAGGGCCAAGTAAGGAAAACAGGGCAGTGTCAAAGTCCTTTCGCACAAGACTAATATTTCTCACCCTGCTCATTGGACAGGGTAAAATGTGTGTGAATCGGTCAGTGTAGACCTTAATCCCAGTGCTCAGCAAGGCCTGGCATTTTCCCATGGGCACACACAAGCTTGTGCAGTGCCGTAAACAGAGGGGGCTGGTGCTCACAGCGCCAAAGTGGCAGTGAGTTCTTTTGAAGCTCTTCCTGTTGAGTAGCTTCTCATATTTGTGAGGTTATTAACAGTGAGTCCCAGAAGACTCCTCTCCAATTGCTAGCAGGAGTTTCTGTGTTTGCAGGCAAAGGCAGGGGATGTACTTCCTATAACTTAGACTCCCAATTCACAGATGATGTCTTCAAAGGCCCTTCGATGCCCAGATAAAAACCAATCTCACTCTCATTAGGAGTTGTCAGAAACCTCAACTCCGGAAGATGCTCAGACCCATGTCCCAAGCAATGTGTAGTAACTTTGGGTTTTTTCGTGTGTGTGTGTGTGTGTGTGTGTGTGTGTGTGCATGTGCGCACGCATTAGAGTAGAACTCATGTTTTCTGTTAACTAATCAGTCCTTCAATTTATTCTCATAATCAGAAAGTATCTCAGAAATATGAGACTACTACACATTAGTGATGCTTTAAAGAGAAAAAGGCTTTTTGCATGTTTATTTAAAATTCTTCAGGCTTGGATGATAAAGCATTTAAAAAGGTACTTAGAGCTATGTAAATAATTGAATTCGTTTTGCTCTTATAGTTTATTTTGGCGATTAGACAGAAGAATATTATGAGGTAGATGGGCATGTTACAGTTTGGTAAGTATTCATTTCCCAGAGTCTACTAGTTGAAGGCTTGGTTCCCAGCCATCTTGGGAGGTGGTGAAAGGCATAGTAGATGGGGTTTAGAGAGAGAATGGAAGTCACTGGGGTACTCTTGAAGGGGATAACAGGGCCTGGAGACCTCTCTTTCTTTCTCTCTCTCTCCCCTCAGCTTGATAGTTATGTGGACGCAAACAGCTTCTTCCACCAAATGCTTCCATCTTGTATAGGCCCCCAAAGCATCATACCAGCCGACTGAATGAAGCATCGAACACTGTGAGCCTAAACTTCTCCTCTTTATAAACCAATCATGTCAGGTGTGTGTTACGGTGTTGGAAAGCTGACCAACACAAGCCATGGTTCACTACTTCCTCCCCAAATTCTTGCAGTCTATAGCATTCCGTTCACATTTTCACTATGTCCTCAGCATCTTTCTGAACAAAACACCTCAAGAAACTACTTTTGGTCAATCGCACTGCTACTCAAAGGGCAAGCCTATCTGCCTTCCTGAGCCCCAAAGCCTGTAGACGTGACCAACACCAAGGATGGCATGCCTTTCTCTCTCTTTCATGTACTGTAGATATGCTTTGAATGTAGACTGTGTCTTTGCATATGAAATAGTGTTTTATACTTTACTTTACGACGCAGGTATTAAAAGATACAGACAACTGTCTCCTCCTCCATAGGTACTGACACTTCTTAGGGATAGTAACTCATGATGGTGGTGCTGGTAGTTACCCACCATTGACATCCCAAGACAGCACAGGCAACGCTTGCCAATTCGTAAATGCCAAGTGCTCACAGTGTGGTTAACATTGGGTTTATTTTCTTTCCACGGCTAATCTGGGAAGGTGAGAGCAGGCTGGTTTTAAATCCCAGAGCAATGGCTTCATCACTTTCTGACTACGGCCTGTTCATTTCAGATTTCTGCTAATCTCCTTACTGTGGTTTATGATTCTATAATAAATTGGACATTAATAAAAAACTAAGTTTGAAAACAACCATTATTCTTCTAGAACACATCCTTTCTCTCTGAGTGAGAGGCATGTTCCTTTTTTTAAATATTCTCTGTCTCTTCGAAATGAACCTTCACTAATTACACTGATCAAAGAGAGAGGTGCAGTGGGGATGGGTGGGGGGAGGCAGACAGGGAAGGCTAAATGGAACATCATCCCCAGCCTTGAAGAAAATGTCTTAGCAGGGCAGTGGTAGCGCATGCCTTTAATCCCAGCACTTGGGAAGCAGAGACGGATCTCTATGAGTTCGAGGCCAGCCTGGTCTACAAGAGCTAGTTCCAGGGTAAGTTCCAAAGCTACAGAAAAACCCTGTCTCGAAAAAAACAAAACAAAACAACAACAGCAGCAAAGAGAGGAAAGATTTGCTGGGGAACTAGATATCAGTAAACAGCTGCTTCTTTCTCATGTTCCGCCTGCTAGGACAAATTTTACAACTGCCCCCTTTCCTATTAAAACCTTCAGTAGCTTCTTTCTAGTCATCTGTGCTTAGAATAAAGGCTTGGTGTCTGAGACTGGCCTCTTGGGTGACATTATTCAGTGAGCTCTCCTAGCTGGAGCGGGTGTGGGGGTGGGGTCCCTGGTGGCTGGTCAGACAACACAGTTTTTAAACTATGATGGTTTTTAGCTACAATAGAAACATATGATAGTATATCATGGCTTGTGATATTATGCTATGTGATCTCAGAACTGAAGCTCTCGTAAACAGCCATCTGAGCACACTTGCTTCAGATGTGATTTCCATATGAAGTAGCATTTAGCGAGCCTCTCTCTAGACACTTCAGCTTCACACGCGGAAATCCTCCATTGTTCCTCACAAAGAGTCCCTGCACACATAATAACCATTAGCAATAGATGATTAACAATCATTTAAAGCAAGGTTTGCTCATCTATTTAATTTTTCCATTGACAAAATGGGCAGAGTAAATTGGCCACCCTTTAGCAATTCAGTGGGGAGAATTTATCCGATTCTATTCTAGAAATTATTCTGCCCCCAGGAAGCTTCAGCATGCTGTAGCTGGCTCTCCCAAAAGCCATATTTTCACATCACAATTACAAGTATGAATGTCAATGTTGTGTGACATTGGCAAGTACCCGAGAGTAGAGAAGGTCTAATTTCCATCATTCAAGCATCTTGGTTGGGGAAAACGTGTGTTCCCCTCTCAAAACTAGAAACCAAAGGCCTGATGTCTTCCCGTGAGTTCTGCTACATGTTATTAAGATGTCTCCAGACAACCATAAAACCACTGCGATACAAATGACTATGAGATAAAGCCACACGATAAGGAACCAGTCTACGCAGTCGCTACTCCTGACCTTGTAGAGTGTTCCACATGAGGAAATATCATTATTTGATCCACACTATTGCGATAAAAATATAACCATATAATCATCACCTTTATGTCAATTTTTTTTAAAGAAAGTGCCCTTAATTGATAATAAAAGACTCACTATGCCTTGGATCCCTCTCACTGAAGATGAATGTATCAAATTAGATGGAAGCTCTCCCTCCTGTTTTGTTGAGACAATTTGTGATTGTTGTCCATAATGTCACTGATAGTCCCAAAGCACTGAAGATTTTTTTCCTCAATATTTCCTTGAAAACAGAAGAGACTCTAGGTTACAGGTCACTCCCGCACCAGTGTCTTGTTTACATTTCAAGTGTCTTCTGCGCTCTCACAGTCTCTGTGTCCTTAGGGGAGGAGGCCTGTGGGAACGGGGCTGCAGCACATTCTGTGCCATGTGTGCACTGGACAGATTAGAAAGCACAGCTTTCATCTCCATCTGATCTGCCGAGGCCTGAGTCTGGGCTCCCACACTATACAGCACCTCATCTGCTTCCTGTGGGAGGCAGAGCCTTCTCAGAAGAGCTGGAGGTTGGTAGCTGTGAGCAGGATTTCCCAGACCTTCCCAGATTACTGTACTTTAAAAATCAAACAACATCGACAAGGATGATCAGTCCCTTTTCAAGGCCCTTGTTTCTCTGCTCCATCCATGTTCATCCACTCTTAGACCCTAAGCACATTCTGTCCTCTATGTTCAGGGCTGTTCATGTCTATCTTTCTTTGTCAGAAACCTTGGCTCGTCCTCAGCACGCCCTCTGTTCTCATCCACACCTAAAATTTAGCTTCAGCCTCACTGATATCAGGACGTGATTTGACTCCATCACTGCCTCCCACACACAGAGACTGAATTTACTTTTAAAAGTGCTCAGACGTCTCTTCAGTTTCTTTTCCTAGAACTTGGGGCTTTAAAAAAATCATCTTATTAGTTATTTATCTCATTGCTGTCACAAAGTACTTTCTAAGAAGTTGTTTAAGAAAAGAAGGGTTTGTTCTGTACTGCAGTTGGAGGGATGCATTCCACCATAGGGATAAAGGCATTGCCATAGGAGCAAGAGGCCATTGATCAAATTGCATTGAGAATCAAGAAGCAAAGAGGAACCGATGCTTGTGCTGAACTTGCTTTCACTTTCTTTATTCAGTTCAGGACCCCAGTCATGAAATGCTAATTACCTTGGGATGAGTCTTCTCAACTAACCTCATCAAGATAACCCTTCAAGGCTGTGTGCAGAGGCTTGTTTCTCCATTGACAGTAGATCAAGTCAAGCTGACAATCAATCTCAGCCATTGCAATCCATCATATATTTGCTATTGCCCTTCTCACTATGAACAAGGGCAAAATATAGTAAACTATTTTGCCTAGTGCTGTTAGTTTGCCCTCTGGCAGCAACACACAATATGTGCTCAAAATACATTTGTTGGGGAGATGAGTAAATGGGCCCTCGCTCTCATTGCAGGAGGAACTTATCAAAATCAGACAAACTACGCTTAATTGTGGTGGTTTGAGTGAGAACGGTCCCCATGGGTTCAGATATTTGAATACTTGGTTCCCAGTTGGTGGAAGTATTTGGGAAGGATTCAGAAATGTTGCCTTGTTAGAGGAGGGGCACCATGGGAATCAGCTTTAATATTTCAAAACCCATGGCATCCTCAGTTCTTGCTTCCCCCTCTCTCTCGCTCTCCTCTCTTTATCCCTCTCTCTCTTGTTGTGTATCTAATATAAACTTTCAGACACTGCTCCATTGAAATGCCTACCTATCTGCTGCCAAGCTCTCTGCCATGATGGACATGAACTCTAGCCTCCTGAACTGCTGAGCCCCAGGGCTTTGTTTAATTAGTTGCCTTGGTCGTGGTGATTGGTCATGGCAACAGAAAAATAACTAAGGCAGACATATGGTCTAGATTCTTCTCCAGTTAATTTTGTACACTTGTTGGAAAACTGTGATAAATGAATTAATAAGCATTTTAAAATTTTAGGGTAGTCTTCATTTACATATACACCCACACAAGATCTTCCTGACGTTTGTTGTTGTTTTTGCTTTTTGTGTGCCCATCTCTAACATCTTACTTGCTTACAAGGCCTTCTTTACAACCAAGAACAGCTGTTCTTTCCTACTGAGCACAGCACACACTTCATTAGGAAGCCTTTTACTAAAGTGCTTGCAGCGTTGAAGGACACCATTCACATGTCACGTTCCCTTTCCTCCCATGCCTCCTCAGGGTCCTCTTAACTGTAAGTGGCTTCCCTCATTTTTTGCTCACCTTCTCAACCCTGAGAAGGTATGAGTTCGTTGTTCACTGCTCTGCAATGTGTACTTGCTGAGAAGTTTCTCACAGTTCCACAGGACTTATGAGCTCTGGGGTGGAAGCCAAAAAGGGATGATGTCTTTCACACCACACCAAGGGTACCTGGAAAAGATGGTGGACAGCTTCTAATGCCATCTTTGATTTATTTTTGGCTAAGCTTCTAGTAAAGATTCCCATCACCCCTTTCATAGAATATGTGCTAAAAGGAAGACTCTGAGCAGCCCCATCTGAGGAATGGCTAGGCTCCACATCCTATTGATGTGAATCATCTACACTGATTATTTAATGTTCTTCTATATTTGTCTAAATTCAAACACTTGTTTGTTTACTTATTTAGGTCAATAAGGGTTCACAGATATTTATTTTCTAGTTTTGATAATAATTCAATGTTTTCCCATTTCTTGCCTACGGTTTTTCATTTTTGAACACTGATTTTTTTAAAACAAAAATATAATCTGTGTGTGTGTGTGTGTGTGTGTGTGAGAGAGAGAGAGAGAGAGAGAGAGAGAGAGAGAGAGAGAGAGAGAGAAAGCATGTGCGTGTGCATGTGTCTTTATTATCTCTCATGTATGTCTAGGAGCTTGGGGAGGATGGAAGAGAATATCAAATGTCCCAGAGCTGGAGTTACTGGTGCTTGTGAGCATCCTCATGTGGGCTCTGGGAACCAAACTCATGTCTTCCAGAAAAGCAGCAAGTGCTCTTGACTGCTGAGTCATCTCGCCAACCTCCTGAAAGATTTTTACAGTAGTTCTTTTGTCATTTTGATATAGGATTTCTGTGTTGTTTATTATTTTCTGACATGATGGCATGGACCAGTGTAAATTTTACATATTGTTGTTGCGGTGGGGATGGTGGTGGTGGTTATCTGTTGTTCAGCAGTGCTGAGGATTGAACCCAGGGCTGACTCATGTTAGGCTACTTAGATCAGCATCCCTTTTCCTTTCCCTTTCTTCCTCTCTCTCTCCCCTCCCTCCATCCTTCCTTTCCCTTCCCTTCTCTTCTTCTTGTTGTTCTTCTTGTTCTTGTTCTTTTTCTTCATCTTTGTCTCCCTCTCCTTCTCTTCCCTTCCTCCTTCTTCCTCTCCTCTTCTCCTTCTCCTTCTCCTCCTCTTTCCTCTCCTCCTCACCCCCCTCCTTCTTCTCCTTCTTCAAGACACTACCTTACTTAGAATGTGCTTGAACTCCCTCCCACTTGGAATACTTCAGGCTTGTAATAGCTCTTCCTTAGTGTCTTGTAGAACTGCAGTGGACCACCTGGTCTTACTTCTAGTGGTCTTCTCTGTTCCCTGCCCCAGACCCATGATCCACCATTTATACACTGATTCTAGATCTCTTTAATGGAAGAGTGGAAATAAAACTTACCCTTGGGAACCCCCTAGGTAATCCCCTTTTTTAAAAAAGTCAGTTTAAATTCTAGATGTATCAAAAGCTGTTTTTATTATGGAGTGTCAACATAGACATGTGTGGAGATAATACAGAGATAATTCTGGGCTTGTAGATGTGCATTTATTGTAAGTTTTATGGTGATTTTATTTGTAAAGTCAAGTTGACGTACTCTTTTATTATTCTATTTCAGGAATATCCTTCATTTCTGGATGGAGCACTCATAGCAAATGTGTTAGATCTGGGCCATTGCCCTTCAATGTTGAAATCTCAGGTACCCCGAGGCCAACGATCTTTGCTTTTGGAGCAGAAGATTTAGGGGGAAAATGTCTTTTGCATTCACCTCTGCATCTTTGCTGTTCTTTTGATTTATCTAACTTGGCAGATATAAAATGTTTCTTCTGAGAAAGAAAAGACCTCTGAACCCTGAGGCCTTCTAATGTAGGGCATAGGAAATTCTGCTATAAACAGAGGAAGTCAGATGTTTCCTTCTCCATAACTTCTAAGAAAATTATTATTGCTAACATCCACTACCACCTAGCCATAAAAAAATGTAACACAAATCAAAGAAATTCCTCATCACAGGAACTTATTTTATCAAGAGAAACAGATGTGAAGCAAAATTCTTACTCAATTTGATGTGGATATTTGCTTGACATCTACTAGAGATGAATGAACTCTGTCACAGAGTCCATGTTATTTACTTCTAATGGGAAGTCACTGTACTTTGAGAAGGACATAGTTTTGTAATGACACTGAACAGTGGTAAAAATGTCCCAGAAGTTCTGAGAGTCCAGCACTTTCACAGAGATTTACAGCTTTAGGTGATGAAGGACTCGACTAAGTTAAGGCTCCAAATCATACACTTTGACAGCAAGAAGGTTCTAATAAAAGTAGCTGGAATATTTTATGAATTTTGAGAAGTTTAGTTTTGACTATTCTGATGGTTACATTTTATGGATATTTTTCAAAATATATCTGTCTTTATTTTTTCTTTAAAAGGTAACAAATTTGCATAAACTAAAAGGAAGCATTTATTCTCTGTATTATCTGGAATATAACATAAGTAGATAGGTAGAACTCCTATTCAAAGCCTTGATGCATCAAAGGGGCATGGAGACTGCTAAACCAACTTGAAAAGAAGGAAATCTGAGCAGAAGAGAGATTAACATACTTTTCGACAAGTCAGAGCAGCAGCTACATGAACCTATCACCCTAAAATGGGAGAGAATGGAGAATTCGGAAACACAGCCGGCGTCTGCTCAGAGTCACAGAAGTCTTGGGGCACAGGAGTTTGAGGGAGCATTTCAGAGGCCATGCTAATGACCTTCAAGATACTGAATGTAGGCAGGATTTCAGTGAGACCGAGAATCTGCAGCTTTAAAGGGGCATTTACACTTCAGTGACTCTGGAGGACCACCAGGGTTCATTGTAAAAATCCATGAAAAATTCCCTCTTGGCTTTGGTGGGAGAAGGGCTAGAGAAGTACATGTGAAACCCTCCCAGGGGCATCTGCATGGCAAAGCTCCTGTTCTCTGGAGACACTGTCCACAGCACCTGAATCCTACTTGGAAGGAGAACCTTCTCCAGAAGTCACTGCTTAACCTGGGGGGGGGGGCAACAAAAAGTATGATGCTAGATACAGATGTGACCACCACTGCTCAGCACAACCAAGCCACTCGAGAATGGAGATCTGATCATAAACTGATGGGGCTCTACCACAAGTGAGCACCACCTCACAGCTCCTGAAGGCTGATGGTAGGCTGTGGTTGGAACTGTTGCAAAACTCAGACTGTAATTAAAAGAATATTTAGGGATGCCAAGAACTAACGTCAAGATGAAAGAAAGACCAGGAAAGGAATTTGGTGATGACGAAAGCAAACATCAAGCAAGACACTGTGTCCATTCTAATGTTAACTCTTCACATAGAACCATTCTTCCTCCCTTCCTATTGTCCAATACAACAAGACCTGCGTTCACAAGAGATTTCAAAGCATGGCAGAAAAACCAACAGAGAACTTACTGGAAGCCAACTCTGATGTAACACAAATTTTGGACTCATCAGACCAGGAATTTCAACAAAATAAATATGTTTTAGGGTTCATGAAAAAAACATAGTTTGTGAGAACAGACGGAGAACATGCACAAAGAAAAAGAAGCTAAGAACAGAGAAGAAAGAAATATTAGGAACAAAGATGTCTGTAATGGAAAGGGAGAGTGCTTTGGACTGACTCATAAGAACATGGCCTGAGCAAGGAAAGGACTGAACTGTGTGAGATACAGCAGTCAAAACCTTCCAAACTGAAAGATAACAATAAAAGATAACAATAAAAGAAGCAAGGAGTCCAAGAGAGGGCAGTAGGCAACGAGTAAAGACGGGACAGTGGGCAAAGGCCATATAGGACGTGGAAGAGGAGAAGGGAATCTCCGTGGGTTTACAAGGGAAGATAAAGGATGCCCGGATGTCAAGAGTCGGGGAAGGAGAGTCACTCAAGCATGCTCTGTTGAGAGATATCACAGTGTTCTCTCATGCATTATGTTCTAAGTTAAAAATTAAAACAAACAAAAAATAAAAAAGAAACAAACAAATAGGCCAAGAATGTTTTGTTTCTTCTTTAACTTCTTTTCCTTTTTATTTTTCTTTGCTCTTAAAGAACAGCAAGTGTAGATGAGTTGACATGTGACTTTAATCTCAGTACCTAGGAGGCAGAGAAGAGAAAACCTCTGTGAATTTAATAGCGAGCTCTCGGCCAGCTAGGACAATAGAGTAAAAGTCTGCCTAAAAAATAAATGCATAATAATAAAATGTGCTTGCTTAAAGTAACAGAAATAATAATATGATGACATATTGTAGAATATGGATAAGTGATTGCGATGGTATCCACGTCATGGGAATGGGGCCCAGGAATTGACAAGATGCTGTCGAAAGCTGTCTTGCTACATGTGAAGTGGTATTGTGTTAGGTGGTGGAAATTTTAAATCAGTTCCAGTTATGTGATTCAGAACATAGAGTACTGAAAAGCAGAAGAAATGATGGACGGCACAAAGAAGAAATAACATGTCATCATACACAAGGTCTCTTAGACAGAGAAGGAAGGAAACAGGGAAAAGAGCAAACGCTGATAATAGAGAACAGTTCTAAATTTGGTGAAAATTAATTCCACTATGTTATCCATAAGAAACTTACTCAAAGTAATAAACACACATACACACACACACACACACACACACACACACACACACACACGAGTTAGAAATGAATCTTGGATTGGAAATGTCACTCAGGTTAGGGAATCTACTTTTCATATACGAAGCCCCGGTTCATTTTGGGGTGCCAGCGTCACAAAAACAAAAATGATAAAACTGTTGATGTTGGAAGATATTCCAAGATAACACTAACCAACAGAAAGCTCTAAGATTGAAGTGATGTCAGACAAAACAGGCTTCTTCTCTAAGACCATGGCAGAGTGCCTTTAGCCAGTGATAAGAGGGTCAGTTCTCAGTGGGATGGCACAAGCCGCCTGGCACTAAGGAAGCAGAGATTAGCAGACCTCTGTGAGTTCAAAGCCAACCTGGTTTATATAGGGTGTTCCAGGTCGCCCAGTGTTACATAGTAACAACTCCCTCTCTCAAAAATAATTCTCCAAAGCTATGACCCAACACTAATGGTGAATGTCTGTAAACACCAGCAAAATTGGCAAGACAAATAAGAGGAGACCCTGAAGACAATTCCACTGAGGTTGTTGAGCACATCGATATTCTCATTTTAGTTTTTGCTGAGGATTCTGAAACACAAGGCCAAATTCAAAGGTCAGTTTAACGGTACTAAGGTCTGAGATCTTTGAGAGTTGGTTAGGACCAAAGCTTGGCCCTTATGAATGAATCCATGCCACTGTCCCAGTAATGGATGGTTTTATCTTTCTTCCCCAGTCTATACAGAGCTGTTCGCTGGGTGATGGCTTCCATTGCGTTAGGATGCCGTGAGAAGTTCCAACAGGATGTGACCCTTTGATCTTGAATTCCCATGCTGGTAGAAATACATTTCTCTTCTTTATAAATTATCCAATCTAAGATGATTTGTTACAGTAGCAGAAAATAACAGACAGCAATTAACATATTAAGTAGGCAGAAAATAAAGAGAGGTTTAAGTTGAAGAGATCAATAAAATTGATAAACATCATTAGTCAAACTAATGAAGACAAAAATAGACAAGACACAAATGCTGCTATCAGAAATGAAAGATTTCATGATGAGAAGAGAGAGCGAGGGAGGAGTTAAACCCAGACAAAGGATGCATGAAAAGATTTTTGGAAACCCACTACTTTGTAAGCTAAGTAAGAGCATAATTTTAAGGAGAGTTTGAACAGAGGTGCCCTGCATGAGTCGATAATGATGTTTCCAGAAATCATGGGATATTATATGAAGTGGGAGACCTCCCTGTGAATTGTTGGCTATGCCTGCCTTTGAGGTACCTCAAACAATAAGTTTTTGTCCATGTTCTTGGTTGCCCATTGTAACTAGATGCTGAAGATACCACACTCTTTGGTCGCAAAGACATAAAGAAATCAACTTTGAATTGACCTTCTACTGGCTAGTTTCTATAGTGCCAGAAGACCTATGCAGGCTGCTGAGGAGGGGAAAATCACTAATGCTTAAACCCAGTAGCAGAGCTTGCTACAGTGTTAACCTGCCAGGCAAGATGGATCAGCCAGAGGAGCCGGTCTCAACCTTTTTAGTGCTGTGAGTCTTTAATACAGTCCCTCACGTTATGAGGATCCCAGCCATAAAACTATTTCCATTGCTGCCTCCTTACTGAAAGTTTACTTCTCTTCTGAATGGAAATGTAAACACCTGTTTTCCGATGGTCTTAGGTGACCCTGTGAAAGGGGGCTGTTACCCACAGGTTGAGGATCACTGCATTAGTTCAACGGTAGCATGGATGGTATGGGTACAACCAGTCACTTTCTGCTTGGCATTTAGGACTGAGGCATGAGAGATCTTCAAGCTTGGTATTGCAAACTTGGTCAAATTCCATGGCTAAGGATGTCAGGTGCTCCAGCAGCTACCTTCCACTGTTATTTCGTTAAGTGGATAGATTGTCTAGCCACCTTCTGGATAGTTGTGATTTTACCCACAGGTTCTGACTACTCTAGGCTTTCGTGAGAAAAGTTATTTTATGTAAGTGGATGCACAGCAGTTAATGCAGAGACTCAAATATCACCAGAGAGCTGAGGACAATTGACTGCCAGAGGTTCAGCCCTGAATAGGACACCCGTCTCTCCGACACTGCCACCCAACATCAGGAAACATCACAGAAGTGGGGTTAGGGAGAAGGCAAGAGTTGGACAATGGGGAGGTTCTCAGAGAAATGCTGTCTTCTGGACATGACATTACTGTTGCACTCAAGAGTTCTTAGCAACTGCACAGGATAATGTCTTTTAACATTGCAGTGTGGCTGGTGGGAGGATACACTAAACCAGCGCTGCCAGATGAAGAAGTATTGGTAGTTAGCAGCTACTGATGGCCAATTTTCCTCAGGTTGTCACCACTGGCAAGCTACCCATAATCTAGTAAATAACCCTATACCTATGGAGCCATGAACATGGAATCAACAATATTAAAACTCACAGGATTCTATTGTTTTAAAAAACATAAAAGTAAAAGAAGGGTGTTAGAAAGTAGAAGGCTTCCATAATGACTTATAGGGGGTAGTTAAGGAAAACCAAATTTGAATAAATATGATCAAAATATTTTATATGCATGTATGAAATTGCCAAAGGATAAATAAAGCCATGAGAACATGAGTAAGTCATGGAATTCAGTTAATAGTTTATCAGTCTGGATCTGTTAATTATACCATATATGGCATGTTGCATGAAGACTTTAAGATAGGAACAGCTGATGTGCAATCCATGAGAACTCAGTACCCTTCAGGATGTTTCTATAAACGTACAACTATTTTAAAAACAAAGCTCAAGATTTGTGAAGATGTTGATAATGTATACTTTAAATTTGATGCCCTGAAATTAGCACATCTGTGGTCTTTTTTCAGCACAGTCTAATAATGAATACGATATTAGACAAATCCAAGTAGATGGACATTCACCAAAACCTATCCATCTCGATTCTATATTGTCCATTATGCCTCAGAAACAATTTATCAAATTTTGAAAAAGATAAATCTGATTATTCATTTAAGGAGGCAAGAAATATATAATAAAAATAATTTCCCAAGAGTGGCTAGGCTGAGACAAAGAAATTTAATGAAGATGCTTTCACTGCCAGGAGCTATGGGACATAGATCCATAGCGAAGGTATATGTTTTTAATTACTTCATAGCCCCTTCTTTTATTCAATTTTGGGTGTTGTTGTTTTTGCTTGCTTTTTAAATAAACCTAATTCTAAACAGATAAACCCAGTTAATCATTTACTGGAATTTGAAAAATTACTCCTTTTAAATTGGCCAAAGCTGACAACATTATTTGCATTTTTGGGCTATACTTTTTATTGGGTGTTTAAGGCCTTGTAGATGGCCCCAGACTAAAGTCTGTAATATTTAAAGCTAGTTGCGACTCTTTAGGGATTGACCTTAGGGACTTAGGGGAGAAGCCTTGACTCCCTTAGTTTCTGTGCCGTTGAGGGGCTGAGTCAGAGTTGGCGCTGACCTTGCAGCTACCTTTGGAAGCACAGGAAGCCTGGCCCTCACTATCGACTCACCTCTTAAAGGATGTGTGCTGGTTAGCGTTTAATATCTGAAAACTCCATGACATTTCTGGTCAGGAGGTCAGCGAAGTTACAGAGAGGTCCTATTGTCTGCTGTATCCCAGCTGTCTTTAGAAGGCAAGGATCAAGATGTCAGCTGCCTTTTCTGATCTTCTAATCCTCACTCTCCACTGAACATCCAGAAGAATGACTTTATCAGCCTTAAAATTTTAACTTTTGTATAACATATAGAAAAAGTCTGGGGAAAAGAAAAGGCAAACAGTCTTTAAATAACCTTAATTTTGTTAAAAATTACTTTTGCTAAGTGATAGAAGCCCAATAAAATTAGAAAAACACAGTAATTGCTATTTCTAGATATTCTTTTATTGATTTGTTTATTTACTTATTTATGGTCAGTGTTCATAAGTGTTCACATGAACAGACTGATAGCACCTTAGAGATTTTTAATAAACTTTAATTATTAAACATATTATCACTAAATTCTATTCTCTACAAATCTTAGGTGACTTATCCAACATCTTGTGACTTAATGTTAATATCATTTATATATTTTTATTTTGGAAAATGTAGTTATCTTTTACCATATGAATTCTTTTTTATATAAAATATTTTTAACCTTATAGCTTTTAAACATTTTTCCCAACTACCTACTGTCCTTTTTACTTAAATTATATTGGAAGGCTAGGGCAACAAATTAAGATCCTTTCTTTATGTATTGTTCAACTATGAAAGTAATCTGCTTTTCTGTCCTAGGCAAACATCTTCACTGGTTAGATTTTATAGTGAGTGAGTGACGTGTGTGTGTGTGTGTGTGTGTGTGTGTGTGTGTGTGTGTGTGTGCATGGGCTCGTGGTGTTTTCACAGAGTCTAAGAATTACAAGAACATGCTGAGATATCATTAACTTTGATCAGTAAGCACTTTTCATAACTTTATTCATAACGAAGAAGAGAAAATACACAGGGAACCAAACTCTTCACCTGTTAGCTTTGTCTTTGCAGTTTTGGATGCAGGTTTTATTCTCTTTGGTTTTCTTCAGTGGACACATGAATGTCCTGGTTTTTGTGGAGTTTATTCTCACTCCCTTTATAATCATTCTACATATCACTGTCCCAGGTGTTGGAGTCCCAGTGTGACCTGGTTGCAGCAACTGTTAGAGACTTTCCTGGCCTTGGTTTTGCTTCTCTTTTACCTGTGACTAGATTTTGGTGAGCATGCACTTGGTGTCTGAGAACAGATGTCTGACACTAAACATTTCTGTTCCGGAGTGGTTGATGTACCCCATGTCAGTCTATTGAAGGAAACTGGCTTTCCCTCCCACAGCCATTGTAAAGGACAGTTCAGTTGTTATAGGCTCTGTAAATCTGCCATCTTCTTTTCCAAAAAGGAATTTTTCCTTGTCCTGCTTAATCTCAGTTTTCAACAGCACCAGGCTCATCAGGTCAAAATCATCAGATAATTTCTCCAAGTAACTATTTGCAAAGTCCGAGCCACATGATGTGACTCAGACATTTTCGCTTGCTAGTCCACACCAGTCTGCTTTTACCTACGTCTGAGCCAACTTGGAAAAAGGGAAGTCTTCTCAGCCAGAGATTTCCTCAGCAACCTTGGAATATTTACTCCTTTGAAACAAAAATGTCTCAGTTTCACGAGGCCCCATTTGTTAATTGTTGATCTTAGTTCCTGTGCTAGCAGGGTTCTGCTCAGTAAGTCCTTTCCTGTGCCAATGAGTTCAAGGCCATTCCCCAAGGAGAAGTGCAAAGAGTGCAAGAGCCAGAGAGACGAAGGACACTAAGAAAACAAGGCCTCTAAATCAGCGTGAGCAAAGCTCTTACAGACTCAGAGACTGAAGCAGCATCCATAGAGCCTGCGCTGGTCTTCACAGGGTTCTCAGTGTGTATATGACGGCTTCCATGCTGTGTTTCTTATGGGACTGCTGAGTCTGAGAGTGAGCGGTCTCTGCCTTTTGGGCTTTCTCTTGGACTATTTTCTGTCTAGGAGTTTGTCTTATCTAACTTTGATGTGATAGTTTTGTATTATCTTCTTATATATTTTAAAAGATGAATGAATGAGAACCTAGCAACTAGGATAAAGGTTGCCGACTGAACTGTCACACGTGCTGGGGAAGGAAGCATCAGTTTAGTCCAGAAGAGTAACACTGGGCTACCAACCAGTGCAGGACAGGCCTCATGTGTTCAGGACCAATATATAATGGACTTCGTAGCTTTTATTTTTGTGTTTGTATTTTTATTTGCTTACCAATTCATGATTTTTTTTCATCTTGAGTGTAATTTTATTTTGTTTTCTTGGTTTCTTGTTTTCATGGATTTTGTTGATGTATTGAGTTTTTGTTTATTTTTTTGAGAAAGAACCTAAAATTGGGTGAGTAGATAGGGAAGGGGAGGGGGTATGGAAAAATTGAGTAAGGAAAAGGATATGATCAAAGTCTTAAAAATTAAAAAAGAAACAGAAAAAAAGAAAGAAAGCTGTTATCCTGTCACTGACTGATGCTGACCACAACAGTTATGTTCTGTGTAAGCTTTTTGAATAAATGGCTTTATTAAGTGTGTGGCAAACAAAAGTAAAAGAACACATGGTCAGTAGAAGATAGAGAGACCCCTCAACAAATCGGGGCCTTGCAAACATTCAGTAGAAATAGACTATGAAAAAGGTCTGGTTGAAGCAGTCAGCTCGAGTTCCTGCCCAAGACAGAGTCCTGGGCAGAGCCCGAGCCTCTCCACACAGGTTTTCAAGTAGAGGAATGATTGACAGCAGGCAGATGATGCTGTCGTCCCAGCTAAAACCGACTGGATAGGTTAGGCAGTCAACTGGAGTGTCTGATAAAGTTCTCTCTTCACGGAAGAGTTTTCCACCGGTCACTTCCAGTTCCGCCCTTCCTCTGCAAACTTTCCAGATCTTGTGCTAAACAAGAGCTTTGGAGCGAAGGCTTTCTATAGGCAGACTTTGACCGGAGTTGTTTCTCAGGAGTTCAATGATTTTGCTCCGGCTGTTTTTTTTTTTCTTGTTTTGCTCCATGTGAGAGATGGGTGGCTAGCCTGTCCCAGGAAGCGATGCTTTGAAGAACGTTTTTTGAGACTACTTGAAAGAAATCACTGGAGTCTGAGTCAGGAGAGCCCACTTCACTCTCGGAGTCTGCTTTTAACAAGTTGTAAGAGCACATGACAACTTACCAACATAATGCACATTCCAGCCCCACAAAATAAGACCTTGAGGAATCATCCCAGCCAAAAGGAACCCAAGGAGACAGGACCCCTAAGTGTAATGCAGTGCAGGGAATAAAAAGAGAAAGAGAAAGGCCAAGCTAAGGAAACCGTAAAGCCGTGTAAACACCAGGTTACAGGAGTACACTGGTGCCGGTTACTAATTGTCGCAAGTACACCACATTGATGTAAGACACAAATAACAGAATAAATCTGGAGTGGGAGTCGCCTCAAGGTTAAGCCATCTCCCTAATGTTTTTGTTCCTTTAAAGCTGGGTTTTCTTTTATCTTGTTCTATTTTCTTTGAGAATGGGATTTATTCTGGTTTATTTTCTGTTGCTGTTATAAATTAAAAGCCATCTCCTAAAAAATACTTAGGAGGAAGAAGGGTTTATTTGGCATACACTTCAGGTCAGAGGTCATCGATGATTAAGTCAGTCAGGAACTCAAAGAGGAGAGGGGAGCAGCAAACACCGAGGAAGGCTGCTTATTGGTTCACTCACAGTCACATGCTCTGCTAGCATTTCTATACCGCCCAGGACTCCCTGCCTTGGGAACGTTTCTTCTCATATTGGATGGGGCCCTCCTACATCATTTTCCAACGGAGATATGACTTCTAGATATTTCCCCAGGCCAATCTGATCTGGCATGCCTCTCAATCAATAGTCCTTTCTCAGGTGATTCTGTATTGTTTCAGGTGGATGGTTAAATCTAACTAGCATTGCCGTTTTCTCTGTTGCTCTGGCTGAGCTCAAACCTCTGAGGTTTTTTTAAGTTACCCTCCTGCCTCTTTCTCCCAAGTAACTAAGCCTATGGGACTGTGTGTGCTCCACTGTGCTGACTTAAAAATGAAATTCTTAGGGCCTCACATGATTTATTCCTATAATCTGAATACTAATGAGAGCATTGGGATCACTGTGAGCCAAGGCTACAGAGTTAGACTCTCTCTCAAAAATGAAATGAGACAAAACAAAGATGGAATAGAAATACAACTATACTTAGTTATGAGAACATAACTAAAACATTTCCCACATGCTTTAGTAATGCTGCTTTGATCAGTTTATTAGACACCTAGTGAAGAATTAATCTGTACAATATACTGTTAGCACATTAAAAAGTAAAATTGCTTACATGCTCCTTCAAAACAGCAGTTGTGGTCTTGACACAGGTCTTTGCCAGTTAGTATATTCATGGTTTCTTTGCAATAGTCATATCGTTTCTGTAGTAGGACATGAACTGTTAGTCAAATGTATCTGCAGGTGATTTCCATGTTCTATGTAAAGCACAGGATGGCAGGGTGATTTCACAGGGCTGGGCAGGATGTTAATGACTAATACTTTTCTTGCATTTAACAATTGGGAGGCTAGTGGACACTCAGAAGTCTGAGTTGTAGCCATTTCTGAAATTTACAGACATTGGTTTTCTGTTAGATTGATTTCAAGTGTGTGCATGATGACTCAGTTTACCAGGAATTTAGATAATTCCTTATTCCACTTAGGAATGAGGTGAACCCAGTGTTAGTTAAAACCTAAAACTGAAAGTCATGTTGAAAGAATAAGACTAATGCTGAATGATAAATTTCACTTTAATTAGTTTTTACCTAATTCCAGTTAATATCTGTTCCTGGTCCTTGACTGATGGATTATGTTTATAAAGTAAAAGTAATTTAAACTTGCTTCTTGAATAGGCTATAGTTGTCATAATAATGGTTATTTCAACTTTTCTTTCTCCTTCTAAAATGAAAGAAATAAGCAACAGGCAAAAAGATTCAATTATATTGTGATTTTTATTTCATCCATCTTCAACTATTTCCCAATGGTTCCCAAGAGCTATAGGAATCTCAGGTCCTCCCCTCTGTTATAATATCCACTTAATAAAAGAATTACTGGCAAATGTTTCAATAACTTTGAAGGATGATGAACACTCTTCTATGCTGACTCGGTCATGAGTGAAGTCAGTTAACAGCTGATGCTAAGTGTCATAGCTGGTAGATGAGATTTACAGCTTTCATTTTTATGGATGTGGGTATTTTGCCTGCATCTGTTTGTGCACTATATGTATTCCCACAAGGGCCAGAAGCTGGTGGCTGGCTTTTGAAACCTCAAATCAGCCTCCATTTGCAACTTCTCCACAGTAAGGCCACATCTCCTCATCCTTCCCAAACAGTTCCACCAGCTAGAGAGCCATACTCAAATGTGTGAGCCCATGGAGGCCACTGTCATTCAGGCCACCACGCTCCCTCTATGTGGAGGAGGAAAAGAGGAAGACACAACGAACTTCATTGCTGTCACTGTGCCTTGCTCTTGAGCAAAGACTGCTCTTTAAAATAGCAAGTCTGTTGTTACGTCAACCTAGGCATTTTGCTTCTCTATTGACCAAAGCCTATTTTAGAGGGAGAATGTATTTAATAGCAGATAAATGTGCTCACTGCTGCACTGTGAGTGAAATAGATTGAGCCCCTAGGTATCTCCTTAAGCGAGGTGGACCTTGACCACTTTCTGTGGTCTGAAGGCCGGAATTATTCATTAAAGGGAATGAATAGAATCTCAGTCATTTCTTCACTTTTCATTTCTCTCACAAGCATCTGAGGCAAGCAGATATAAACGACTTAGTCACTGCAAGTAGCTGCAGTGGAATTGTTAAATACAAAGTGGCAGTTAAAGCTTTGTTTCCTTTTAAGCCTCTCTCTTCTTCCTCTGGTCAAACAGTTCTGTTTAGCTTTTAGCACACCTTTTCGTTTTTATTATTTACTGTTTACATTGTTCATGTTGTTGGTCAAATTTCTGCTGCAATAAGAACTGTATTTTTCTCCTAAGATATAACTTAACAATTTTAAAAGGAACCTAAGCTCAGCATAGAACATCTGGCTTTCTGGAATTTGTGAATTTACGCCTTAGAAATGTTAGCTAATCTATGACTTACCTGTCCAGATACGCAGCACAAGCTGATGTGACCTCTGTTTTGAATCTGGCACTTTGCTGAGCCCTGTACAACTTCAAAACAATCCTAACCAATCCAGCTTTCAAATTCCTAACTTCCTCTTTTCTGACAGCAATTTTTGCTTCTATTAAGGAAGTTTCTACGCAGTCCTGAATTCACAATTCAGAGATCTAAGTTAATCAAAATGAACCTTGATCTTTCATGGGTCCCCAAAGAACCTAGTGGTCACCTCTGTTTCATCATTCATATCATCATACTATAATTATTTTCCAATTTCTCTTTCCATTCTCGACTTTGAGCTTTTGTGGACCAGTGACTAGATTAGCTTTCTTTTTATCTCAATTAAATCCAAGTAAAACATTGTTAATGATTAGAGAATACCATTGACTTATAAGTTCATCACATAGCAAATAAGATAAATGTTCTAAATGTGTAAATGGATCTGAAATATGATTGACTAAATTAATATTCAGACAACACTTAATGCTTAGACTTGATCTACTTAAGAACTCATGAAAGGAGCTGCAGAGGGCTTTCTCCACAGCCTCTACTCTACCTTCTAGGCTGTTCTCAGTCCAATGTCATCTCCGTGCTCCAAATGTCTTAATTAGCTTAAAACAAGTCAA
The DNA here is from genome assembly GCF_982192425.1 of Myodes glareolus. Lineage (NCBI taxonomy): Eukaryota > Metazoa > Chordata > Mammalia > Rodentia > Cricetidae > Myodes > Myodes glareolus. The sequence goes on from NC_142045.1 coordinate 8,510,829, forward strand.
TTCATGTATAGTTCAGATGAATTGAAATGAACAAGTTCAACACCCTGTAGCAAACACGCTGTGTGGAGGAGTTGGGTAGCAACAAACATTTGCAGTGTCTATGACAGTAGATCTGCTTTCCACTTTGGAGTTGTCATGACTCTGTTATCAACTCGGTACACTCTGAGTATACTCACACAATCACACTTACAATGCAGAAAGCAAAATGAGTGGCTCCCTTGCCAACCATAGATTGAAATTAGATTGGAACTTCATGGGAGACTTACACAGCAGAGTAAAGGGGGAATAACTGTCCTCTCTGGTCAGAGCTGTAACCCTGCAGGGACAAAGAGTCTTGGGATTTTGATCACCACCCACGATGCAGGAAGCTCATATCACCAATAGTATTTTCTTCTCTTTCCTGAATTCTGCCCTCGGGTCTTCCTGTTAGTACCTTTTCCTGTCCAAACTGCATAAAATGGTTTCTGCTTTCCTGAGGCAAACAATTCTCATGAGTGCTTGTCACAAAAATATATGTAATGTATAACAAATTTAAAGAAACAGTGCATGAGACAGCTGAAGCTTTCTGGAAAACTGGTGTTTCCTCCCACGTCCCTTCCTTATCACTCTGCACCCACAAACTCTCCTTCTCAGTTTTATTTTTCCTCCATACACATTACTGACATTGCATATACTTCATGAAAATTTTAAACTGTCTTTCATACTATATTTGGAGTAGATATATATGCACATAGGTATATATGAATATGTATGTACATACATAGGGAGAACCATTGCAACAGTGGTCTTTATTGCATTGTCCCTAAGCTTCTGGGCAGTGCTTAGGTATAATTGTCATTTGATACAGCATTTGAACAAATTAACTAACTGATCACTGGCAAGTGTTTTCCCTGTGTTTTCTGTTCAGTGAAAGGGTTAAAAGAAAGAGAGCTGGGAAGAAGGAATGCCATGTCTATTCAGTGGCCTCTTACAGTCATTCTACAGGTAGTGTTTGGACTGAAAAGCAGAATGATCAGCCCATAGCTGAGTATTATTTTCTTCTATTGCTTCTTTTAAAATTCCCCTGTGATCTATACTCCGTTATCTTACTACAAATTTGATAATGAGGATCAAAATGTTAATAGAGTGAGTTACTATTCTCTTCCTATAAACAAATTCTGAATAACTGGGAAGCACTGTTAATGTCAACCAAGAGCAAAGAACTTAAACATTAGATGGAGCAGAGGTTTTAGGGTAATGGCCTGGTCTCTAACACCTCCTCATTGGCAAGTTAGGCTCAGTCACAATTTCCAATAGCATTAAAGAGACAGGAAATAGTGAAAGTAGAGAAAAGAGAAGCAGTCAGTTTGATCACACCAGGAAGGGACCCTCTGCTTACTTTTGGTGATGCTAACAATACTGAGATGAAATTTTGTTAAAGAGAAGGCAAGAGGTAATTCACAACCAAGCAGTTCTTTTCCAAGTGTGGTCCATCCTTAACCCATCCATTTCCCAGCTCCACTCTCTCTCCTTCAAGACAACCTTGTAAATTCTCCGAAAACTGTGGATTCTGTTTCTGAGATACAAGTGTCTTTTCTCGTGGCCACTTTCAGAACCACAGCATTTCTGAGGAAATTCTAATTATTATCTGTTCATTGTTTCAGGGGTCCGATATCTGAAGGCAGGGGCTTAAGGACCTCCTTTTAAATATCTCTCACTATGTCAGGGCAATCACAAAGCTTTAATTATATATAGTTGTGATGAAAATGATGACAAAAGCTCAGTAAATTGTTAATATCACCCTTAAAAGAAATGGAATTTACCATTCATGTTTAATAAAACTACCTAGGTAGTTAATAAAAAACAAAGGAGCATGCAAATGATCCTTTACATGAAGCTGATGCAATTATACCCTTCAACAAGACTTACCAAGACATATAGTCAATGGCATTAGGCCCTATAATCTAATGTATTTTTCTGAAATCAACGTTCTTGAAAATGGATCAAAGGAAATTAAAAGGCATGCAGGCAAAAGCATGGCAAACTTTTCATCTGTTCACAATTGTGTCTAGTACGTCACATTTGATTTAGCTTTCAACTCATCTTAGACTGTCTTTAATAAACAGAAGTTCTAAAATTAAAAATTGACACAGTTCATCAGCTTATTCCTTTGCCTCTAAGCAATTCCCTGTTTACTCAGAAAAAATGCAAATGTCCTAGATATGCAGAGAAATTTCATTTGGCTGTAAAGAGAAACGAATTCATGAAATTTGCAAGAATGTGCATAGATCTGGAAAGTATCACATTAAGTGAGGTCATCTAGATTCGTGAAGACAAAACATGATATTTTCTCATGTAAATCCTAACTTTTAATATTTGTGTCTTAGCTTTTTTTCTTTTGCTATGAAGAGACACCACGACCAAATAAACTTACAGAAGAAAGAGTTATTGGGCCTAGAGTTTCAGAGGGTGAGTCCATATGGCGTGGTGAACATCGCGGCGGCAGGCAGATCTGGCTCTGGGGCTGGGGTTGAGAGATTACATCCTGAGACAACAGCCAATAGAAAGGAAGGTTGGAGTGGGTAGGGAAAGGGAGAGGAAGAGGGAGACTGGGAAAGGTGTGGGCTTTAGAGAGCTCAAATCCCACCCCAGTTGCATGCTTTCTCCAACAAGGCCACACCTCCCAATTCATCTCAAAAAGTTCTGGCTGGAGAATAAACATTCAAACATGTGAATGGGGTTCGTTTATATTCAAGACACCAAAGTACATGAGTAAATGAGAGAGAACAAAGGCTAAAAAATCAGAGTGTGGTCCTTGGGGTATGAGGAAAAAGTGTGAGGAATGGGGGAAAGAGTGTGGGTGGGCTAAAGGTTATACGTGACATAAAATCAGAGAAGGGGTACTGGAGGCAGGAGGGTACCTGGGTGAAGGGGAAGAAGTAAGGAAAAGAAATAGCAAACCAAATCTGTTTGAAAAATGCCATAATTGACCTAATTCTCTGTGTGATAATAGGACTACTTTAAACTGAGTGAAAACTTAGACTTCCTGTTGGCTGTTCTCTTTGCTCTCTGCCCTTCTGTACTATGACCTTCTGCTAGAAATAGAAATTCGCTTTCAGTAGTGCAGGCTCGATCAAGTTTTTAAAACATTTTGGATTGCATTTTTTTTCATTTCAAATTTAATAAAACTTTGAGAATTTCACACATAAGTACTGCATCCCTTCTAACCCACACTCTGCCTCTCTAACTCCTTCCGCATCCCTCTTCCTTCCTCTCATCTTTGTGGTCTTCTCTTGCATAATTATTCTGACAGGTGTTGGGAATACTTTAGTTTCATAATGTCCAAGCCACCGGCTCTCCAACTGCTGAAGGGCAGTTTGCTGTACATAGAATTCTATTCTGCCAGTTCTTTTCTTGAATTGCTTTCATTTTTTTCATTTCTTATACGCTGGTTGCACCTCTTAAGAAGTCAGCAAGGTTGGGAGTTGGTCGCTGCTGTGCTGCTATGCATGGTGTGCCTGCTTCTTACTGGGTCTGAAATTTCATTTTCTCTGCGGTGGTCAGTTTAGTCAAGGATTTGAGTGGACTTTAAAACCTTAGCTATTTCCTGAACATGGCGGACATAAACCCAGGATCTGGTAGGCAGAAACAGGGCCAGGAGTTCATGGCCATCTTTGACTACATAGTAAGTTGAGGTTAAGGACAGCGTGGACGGCATGTAACCCTGTCTCAAGAAAAACTTAAAAATTGCTAGAAATTGTTGGGCTAGTCAGAGGATACATGATTGACCTACGTTCTGAAAAATCACAGAGTACACTGACTTCCTTTTCATCTCGTTTCTTTCTTTGCAGTACACTTTATATATTTTATCCTATTTTCTATTTTCATCTTGCTCTTTGTTTTAACCTGGACTATTCCTTTAGATATATTTCTGAGTTAAAATGAATGCTGTCTTCAATTTTCTCCATCTTGCAGTTCAACTCATGAGATTTTGTTTTCAATTATTGTGCTTTTCTTCCCTGGAGATTCTTTTGGATTCTGGTTTCAGGCTGGTTAACTTTCATATTTTATTGTTTTCCCTGCATCACCAATATACTTAATTTCTCAATATATGAAAATGATTACTTTATATTCTATTTTGAATAGTGATCTTGTTTGGCTCTGTAATGCACCCACAGTCTTTCAGATGTTAAAGGCTGGGTCTCTGGCCTGTGGTGCTGTTAGGAACAAGGAAGCTTGTGGTTCACAGGGCCTACTGAAAGTTTGAGAGATGGCTAAGCGTGCGCGTTCATTTCTCTCTGCTCCTGATGTAGACGTGTTGTGACTAGCTCTCCCAGGTTTGACTCCCTGCAAAAATAGGCTATCTTCTAGATTTTTTTTTCATTTTGTCTTTCTTTATGCATGTATGTGTCTGACAGTATGTGTAGGTTTGTGTTGAGAGAGGGTGTCGAATTCCCTGGGGCTCCAGTTACAGGCTGTGAGCCATCCAGTGACGGTCATGGGAATTGAACTCCAGTCCTCTGGAAGGTCAGCAAGAGTTTGGAACTGCTGAGCCATCGCTACAGCCCCTTACCTTGGAGTTTTAACATTGAACTCTTTTGTCCCATATGCTGCGTTTTGTCAGGGTCATTTCTCGCAGAAAAGGCGCTGGAACCGGGCCCTCTCTCATTGCAGCTCCTTTTCTCGAGAGTCCATCTGTAAAGTTTATCCGAGGCCTCTCTTTAAAGAGGATTTCCTCAGTGAAGATTTGTGTTCGCCGCTGCAGAACTCTGGAGCTGTCTCAACCCATGCTCACTGTAAGGATCCTGCCTGCCATTTCCAAGCTACAGAGCTGGTGCTAATCCAGCACAGGGGAATTACATGCTGGCTCTAAGTCGGAAACTTGCAAGAAGGAGCTGTTTCTCTCCTGTTCTTTTCCAAGCCACAAAGACACAGCGTTTTGTGTGAAAATACCCCCCCATCTCCTCACCCCATGTGGCTCCTACCAGTGTGCTGTGGTTACCTGAGAGTGGCTAATTGTCTCCCTGTTTCTTCTGGCCAATCTTCAGGCCTTAGCCAACCAGGCCCAGGCAGTGACTTAAGGGAACTTGTGTATGGTGGACTCTGGTTTTCCAACGGTCCCCTCCTTTCTCACAGAATCTAGTCTTTTCTTCTACACACACAGCCTGGCTAAACCTCAAAATCAAATGCAGCTTTTATCTGACTTCCTTCGTATTTGCTTTGGGAAAGGCTTTTGCTATATATATTCTACCACATTGCGAAGCAGAGGATCTTCAGTTTAAAATCACGGCAAAATAGACCTCTCTAAGAAACAGTAAGGAAGTGATTTGGTGAGATGCTCTTTCCCTTAGGTAATATTGTCAGCTGTTTAAACTAAGCATTTCATAAACAGGAGCACAGCAGTCATAACTGTCATGTTCATAAAATGAGATTCTAACAAGTCTGCCTCTGCACAATTTGCCTTTGTTAATGTCAAAATAGAGTGCTCTTTTCTGGGAGGCCTGAATCACTTTCTTTCTTTCTTTTTTCAGCCATGGTGCAGGATGTGCATTTGGTCCTATCGGTGAGACGGCCACTGGGATTCCCCAACTCATCTTGGATCTTTATCCAGTCTGAGACCCAGAGGAAGCAGCACACCTGAAACACAGGTGTGAAGATCAAAGAAACACCCTGGTTTCTAAAGGAGACTCACCAGAAGAATTAAAACCTGTTCATCCAGTGTTTCTGAACGATTCCAACTGTCTCATTGGTAAAAACACTATAGGTTAGTGTGCATTCCATAGGAATAATGAAAATAACCATCCCCCACTCCCGCAGAATGCTCATAACAGTTACGCTATTTTCTCAGACCATATATTATCACTGTGAAAGTGTAATGCAAGAGAGAGAGAGAGACAAAGCTTCCCCTGTTACCATATTGAAATGAGAGATCTTTAACTGACTGGCATAGGCTTTGATTGTGGCCTCCACCCTTCCCACAGCCACAAATTAGTCTTTCTCTTCTGGAAGCAAGTCCCTTGTGACTTTGGGATATTTTCTTTAAGTGTGAGGAGGGGCCATAAGGTTCAATACTGGGTGACTGAGAGAAAAGTGGTTACAAAAGAGAAATTAAGAGGACACAAACATACAAGCACTGATGAATACACCACAAGATGTAGGTGGACGCAGACTAAACTGATTCTGTTTGGTGCCATGTGAATTTTGTCAGCACAACTAAAACACAGGAGGATTCAATGGTATGGTTGGAAGTTGAGAGCCCAGCAGAGGGTCTGCATCAGGTAACTCTCACCCTCCTGTAACTACAGCTCCAACGACTCTAACACCCACTTCTGTCCTCCACAGGCACCCGCTTGTGTGACAGTTATGGAGACACCACCACACAGCACAAACATAAATAAAAATAAATTTTTCAAGTGTGGGGATATAACTCAGTAGTAAAGCATTTGCCTAGAAGGTGCAATGCCCTGGATTTAATCCCCGGAAGAGAATAATCAGTGCCTAGAAATATCTACACTTCAGATTTTCAAATTTCAGGACATGCATCCTAAAAAGTGATACTGTCAGGACTGTACTTTTTATTGTTCTTTTGTTTTCCTTTCTAGAGTGCTTCGGATCAGTCCCAAGACCTTTCTTACACATGCTAGATAAATGATCTGCCCCTGAGCTCTACCCTGAGGTTGGAGCTATTGCTTTAAACTCGATTTCAACCCAGCTATTCAGGAAACCCTTCAAGTAGCTGCCGGCTCCACCGCTAAGGAGACCCTGGGGAAGATCGTCTCAGGATATTTGGGATGATTACATATCCGATGTCTAGAAACAGAGGATGCAAAGAATGCTCAGCTATCTAAACAGACATTTGTTTAATCAACAAATTTTAAAACAAATCTTTCCAAGAAAGGAAGGGGAAATGACAACTTTCATGAAATTTGAAAAACTGGGCCAAAGCATCCCGAGCTTCTCTGCACCTGAATGTGCTTTCTACCCGTCGTCTGCTGCGTTTGTTTAGAGTGATTTGCCTGCTTGCTTCAGTAATCTACTTTTCTCCTTCCCTCCTCCTTCATTCCATTAAAGCAAACACTCTCTTTCGCTCAGGAACTGGAGGCGCCATTTCACGATTCGTTGGTCATGTTGTTTCGGATGAGGGTGGTGGATAATCGTATGGATACATGGCAGAACAAACCTTTTTATCTCATAACCAGGAAGGGCGAGGGAAGGGAAAGGGCTGGCTTTCCCACTATCTCCTTGGAGGACATCCATACACTGACATAAATGGATACATCCCCTTAAGCCCCTCCTCTTGGTGATTCTACTGCTTCTCAACAGGACCACCCTGGAGGCCTTGAACACACAGACCTTTTTAGAGGATCTAAAGTGTACAGTATTATTCAACAAGAACAATTCCACTTTTCTCTCAAGCTCTGATTTGTGCTATGTACTGTTCACTTGGTAGCTCTAACTACCAGCAAGCAAGGAAATGGTTAAATTAGACAATAGGGACAATTGTCACTGTGACTCTGGCCTCTGACATCAAGTGATCTTCAGTGTGCCCCTGCTTGAGAACCTTCTCGGTTCAGTGGTTTTTCTGTCTTTCAAGTTAGTCATCAAAATTATCTATAGATAATTGTAAGATACAAGTTTCCAGTGCCTACAATTTTAAAAAGATTTATTGAGTCTGACTGGGGACTTTTGTTCTGATACTTTATAAGAACTCCTCAAAATTACCAACCTGGAGGACTACTCTTCTTAGACTTCTTGAGTTTAAGCCCTGATTTTCCCACTTGCTAGCTGTGTGATCAGGGGGAATGATACTTAATATCCCTATATCTCCATTTTTTCCAAAGGTGACATCATAATAGAACTATGGCGTACTAAAACTAAATATGTACAGATCTTTCATATTAATCCAGTTAATGTATATAAATAGTACCTGGCTTCATTAGGGCCTGCATGTAATTAACATCCTATAATATCAGCTGGTGTGATTCCTTTGACAATTAAAACATTAGAATCGTGGCAAAGAACCATTTGTTCATTATTTGCTAATCTCTTTGTTGGAAGCTGGCATTAATTTCTATTTAGAAAATAGAAAAGTCAGCCAGGTGATGGTTGTGCACTCCTTTAATCCCAGCACTAAGGAGGCAGAGGCAGACAGATCTCTGTGAGTTCAAGGCCAGCCTGGTCTACATGAGCCAGTTCCAGAACAGGCTACAAAGCCTCAGAGAAACCCTGCTTCAAAAAACCAACAAGAAGAAAGAAAATAGAAAACTCAAGAGTAGAATATGGAGTTCAGTGAATGAGTGCTTGCCTTGTGTATATGAGACTTTGAGGTTTATCCTCAGTACCACAGAAATAAATAAGGACTAGAGAGATGAATCAATAGTTAAGATTGTTGCAGAGGATCAGTTTTTATTCCCAATATTCCCAATAACCACATGATGGCTCACAACCATATGTAACCCCAGTTCTAGGAGATCCAATGCCCTCTTCTGGCCCCAGAGGCACTAAGCATCCATGTGGTGCATATATGTATGTGCAGTTAAAATATTCACAAAATTAATAAATATAATTAAGAAATTAAGAATAAATCAATACACAAATAAACTAAAGCTAGAGTGTAGATAACACTGAAGTATGTCTGTGTATGTGTGAGGAAAGAGAGAGGCAGAGATTCAAGCATCACAAAATAAAAATCTATCTTCAAATGTTCAATTGTTTTAGGGAGCCTCGTGTCCCCATGAAAGTATAAGGCTGTGTAAAAGGGACCAAGCTAGAGGAGAAAACAGCATTACTGAAAAATAAGAAGGATGTAGAGAGCCCACTCAAATAAGAACCTATTTCTAACTATCCACTTATACATTCTTTTTGATTCATAACTTATTTTGCTGAGTTCTTGCCAAATTTTATTTGTGGGAAACATCTTATGTGAAAATATTGCAAGTGTTTTAAAACAAATTTCAAATTTGGATTTTATATCAGTCGTGAACACACGCCCCTTACTCCTCCGTCAATCAGTGTGTATAGCCTACATCTGCATTTCAAACACCAAAGCCAAGGCAGGTTAAGTTGCCCTCATGAAGAGGACCTCAAGCAGTATTAAGTCTATCAGAGTCTATAACATACTTCCTCTCAAACCCATGCATACCGTGGAGGACTGTGTCTGTGTAATCTGTCAGGGCTCAAACATTGGTAAGATAGCAATGTAACTACGACTTTAAGATAAACATACACAGAGTTTTCATGTTAATATATTGAATTCACTTCCCAGTTTCAAAATTGGTGTCATACTTCGGTGTTGCGAAAGTTAAGAAGACTTTGGGTTTACAGGGACAAAGGATACAGTGCATCCTTTAAGAAGTGCATAGTGGGGCTTGAAAGATGCCTCAGCAGAAATAAGTGCTTGCGGGGCTGGAGAGACGGCTGGAGCAGGTTAAGAATATTGCAACCATGAGGACTTGGGTTCAAATCCTGAGAACTCGCATATGAGAGCACAAACAAGGCTCTCATTGCCATTTCTTGGCCACTGACTTAGCTCCAGTTTCTGTGATAGACCTTACTTCAACGAAATAAATTAGGAGCAACAGAACAGGGTGCCTGAGAGGTTCCTCTGGCCTCTGTAGACACACATGTACATCACATGCAACTATTACACATCCCTCTGTTGACTGACATTTCTGTCTGCCCAGTGCTGCAGTCATTCTGTCCCAAAGAACACAGAGGTCTACATCAATCATAAACTGATTGGCCCAGTATCTCAGGCTCTTCTTATTAACTAATTCTTATAACTTAAACTAGCCCATAATTCTTGTCTATGTTGTCCATGTGACTTGATAACTTTTTCAGGGAGGCAGTCACATCTTGCTTCCTCTGAAGCTGGGTCACAACTGGAGACTGAGCTCCCCTCTTCCCAGAATTCTCCTGTTCTCATTGCCCTCCCTCTACTTCCTGTCTTGTTGCTCTGCCTATACTTCCTGCCTGGCTACTGGCCAATAACATTTTATTAAAAATAATATAAGAGACAGGGTACAGACCATTGTCCCACAGCATCTTTCTCTTTTTCTCTTTCTTTCTCTCTCTCCACACACACACACACACACACACACACACACACACACGCTAAAATCATGAATAGACTAAGTATTTCTAAAATCATCTATTTCCAGGTCCCTTGGCAGTCCTTGTTACAGACCACCTCTTTCTCATACACTCCAATAAAGTACTCAGGCTGCACCTTCAACAACGACGGCTGAGAAACCGCTGCTCAACCGGCAACATCATTATAGGAAACATCGACGCTACGCACCTCGGCTGAGCTTTCTACGGCTGTGTAGAGGAGTGTTGCTCCCGGAAGTTCCCACACTTCATGTGCTTCCGTCTCCATCCTCAGTTCTGGCTCATGTTTGTGCCCACGGTCCGCTCCTCATCACTATGTATATTCTCTAGCGTGACAAGTCTTTATTCCACCATGAGTCTTACCTGAGATCCCATCCAATATTTACACTTCTTTTTCTTTTGAAAGCGAACGTCACAAACTCTAGACTTTTCAAAAGCTGACTTTACCAAATCCATCCAGCCTCTGCTATTGCACAGATTCAAAGACACATTTTTAGGTCTTTGTTCGATTACTGCCCACTTCCCACACTATCAAAATTCTCTGTGACTTTCCTGTTTGTTCTCATGATACAGAACTCATAGTACTTTTGGAAGCCTCGGCTTCTTTACTTACAGAAGTCTGAACTGTGCTTGACTAGAACGAGACCAGGGTAACAATGGAGCTGTTTTCTTTTGTGGGCAATCAAAGGTAAAATAATCTCCCCTCATCCCTGTGTAGAGACAGCAAGCGTTCTGGCTCCCTTCCATCCTCGGGGCTGGAAATGGCGCGGGAAGCCTTTCTTCCACCATTTCATTCCGACCGCCTGTTTCTCACGCTGGCCTTCCCGTCTCCCGTTTTTTGGAAAGATCTGTATAATTACACTGGGTCCATACAGATATTGTGGTATAATTTCATCTGCAGCCTCTGTTTCCCTTTCATTTCATTTTTATTTTTAAAATAAAATCTCCCTCATGGTCTTTTGTGGTTGAACAAGAGAAATTACAGAAACCATAGCAATCCTGGGAGATTTAACAGTGCATTTTCAAATAAATAGTGGATTGCAAGAAGTCAGAGAGGAAATTTTAAAATCCTATAGTCAAATGAAAATGGAAATACAACCTAACTGAATCTCTGGGACACAGCCAAGTCGGTACTGAGTGGAGCCTTAATGGCTATAAGTGCTCATACCAAAAAAAATTTAGGAATTTCAAATAAACAACCTAATGATACAGCTCGAGGCTCCTTAAAAGCAACAAGAAATCAATCCCAGACACAATGAATGGCAAAAAATAACAGATTGGGGAAGAAATTAATGAAATGGGGACCAAAAGAATAACACACAAAATCAATCAGGCAAGAGTAGGTGCTTTGCAAAAGTTACCGAGATTGGCAGACCATTACCCAGCCTGTCAAGAAAGAGGAAGAGGCAGGAAGCATCAACTTTGGAGAAGAAAATGGAATCCTTAGAACAGACTCCAGTGAAAGCAGACCCTCAGGAGGGGATTTTTTTTTTGAAAGCTTAAACTCCCCAAAGCTCAAAAACCTAGAAGAAATTGCTGAGTTTTTAAAGTCAGAAGATGAAAACAGTTACAAATAGACCCATACAATCAATGAGAGAGAAAGTCGTCTCTCACAGGAACCCAGCACCAGATGGATTCACCTGGGTTCTACAACCCTGTCTTCTTTTAACTCTTAATGTTTTTCTTTATAACTTCACCACAAAGAGTTTGAAGACAAAAGAGAACGCAGCAAAATTAAGCAAACCAGAGGCTTCAGAATGAACTGCTCTAGGGTAAGAATTGCAGTTGGAACTGAAACTTCACACTGACTGGATCTTCACTTTGCGTCGTGGACTATGTTTTTATGCACATATTGCTTGTATTGGGTTTCTTTGCACTATTTACATTTCCTGACAGGGCCAAAGAGGTTGCAGAAGGCTTGCTTGGCATTGAGAATCTGTCTTTGTTAGCATTTCTGCTAAACTGGCATGACTTCCCTGTTCTCAACAGAGAGAAGACTTTAGGACAAGACACTCAGGAGTCAGAACAAACTTGAAGATGCAGTACCATTCAGGTGTCACTAGCTGCTCAGCAGACAATGTCTGTGAAAGGAGGCCGTACGAGAAAGACCAATGTCAGTGTAGCAGGGTAGCATCAAGAGTCCTTCCATGACCCTCACAGCCCAGCGGAGACACGTTCCTGTGCCCTCTGCACCTCCTACACGTTCCTTTACCCACCTTTAGCTTCTGCCCTGTGTGGTCAGTCCTATTCGCCACCGTAGCCCCATCTTCCCCCTGCTCGTGGGCCTTTCTTCTGTTTCTCCTGTTAGCACCAAGCTGCCTTTCCACCATCCTTTCCCAAATATGAGGAACTCTTAGATCCAACACTGACACCTTCATTCAGGAACATTTTATCTGTCACAGCCTTGCTCCTCCTCCAAACATTCATATAATTTAATTACTTTAAAACTAACAGGGCTGGCTCCTTTTCGTTATGTGATTTATCTTTGTATCCTTTTGGGGTCTTAAGTTCAAAGTAGTTTGAGGATATATTTTTCTACTTATCTAAGAGAACATCCTAAATTGGTTAATTTAGGAGTAAGCAAAGTGTATGATATAGCAAGAAAACAATGACAAAGCCCGAACCATAACCAGCATTGGAGCTGTGAGGTTTAGCTGGATCTTAGAGTCAAAATTTCCCTGGTTCCCGTAGTTGTGTTGATATTTCTGGCTAATTCTGTTTCTTTCCAATTCTATCCTTCCTTTATGCTGATTCTTCTGATGTTTGCTGTGTGGTAGGCAAAGCTGGGAGCCTCAGTGGAATCAAGGTAGTTGGTGAAGTCAGGAAGCAGATATGTCAAGAGACACTCAGATACTCTCTGTCTCAGAGTTCTTGGAGTTGAAGGATTGAGAAGACACCAGAAGTAATTCGATAGTATGTGTGTGTGTGTGTGTGTGTGTGTGTGTGTGTGTGAGAGAGAGAGAGAGAGAGAGAGAGAGAGATGATTTAAAAAATAGAAGAACAGCTATGCACACATTCATGTGCAAATAGAATTGTGTAGTGAAACCAAATAGAGGCAAGACCTTACTCAAAAGAAATTACATTTCTGTGACCACAAAATTATCTCTGCAAGGAGAAGATTGGCCTCAGACCTAAGAACCAGGCCACCAAAGCCAACCAAAGAGAGAGAAACTTCCCCACGAAAGAGTTAAGTTTCGAATTACGGAAACTACAGTTGCTCTGTACCAGCCTGTACTAGAGAGATGTTTCGATGTTTTCGTTTTGTTTTTAATATGCCAACTTTTCCTAGAGTCTCTCCTTTGTTTGCTTTTCCTTGTAGCCTTCCCTGGGGTGTGTGTGTGTGTGTGTGTGTGTGTGTGTGTGTGTGTGTCTTTAGTGGTTTGGAGGATGGCGATTGGGCGGGGAGCAGGACTCAGTTCTCCAGCTGAGCCTGGGAAGAGTGGGAGGGACTCGAGCCGAGGGTTTTTCACACCGCAGCCTTCCAGGCAGTCTTCCTCCAGTGTCTGCCAGTCGGATCCCGAGACTAAGAGCACAGCAGTGCACAGCCCGGGGAGTCAGCCGAGCTAGGACACCTGCGGCGCGGTGCCCCGGTGGTCCTGACCTCGCGTGACCGTACCATGGTGGGTTTGCGCCGCGGACTTGGCTTTTCTAATGTTTGGGGGTTGAAGAAAGGGGAGAGGCTTGTCACTGAGACGTGAAAGACACGGGAGAGCCCTTTGGGTCATGACGGGGAGAAACAAAGGCGAGGAGTAACTGTTTCGAGTAACGTAGGCACCGGGCGCTGGGGATGTTCCGTGGGTCCCGCCGCGCCCATGGAACCGATTGACAGAATGCGCCGAGTGTGTTTGGTGTGGCGGTGAGAGTCCCCGGGGAACCCGCGCGGGGACAGACAGGTGTGACTCCAGCGTCACCTCTCTGTCCACCGCCGGCGCTGCAGCTCTCTGTCTGAGATCCTGTGCGGTTGTGGTGTGCAGGGCAGCTGCGGGTGGTCGCGAACCTCGGTCCCCAGGTCTGGAAGCCACTGAGTAAGTGCTCGAGGCGCCCTCGCCGGCCCCACCGGGGCTCACCGGGCACGCGGCCCTCTGCCGAGCCCTGGCCCAGTCCTTTCCCACGCCCTCCCGGGATCCTGCCCAGCCCTGGGAAGCAAGATCACAGTTCCCACGCTAGGGAGAAGAGGGGAAGGGACTCCCGGGCGTGATGGGGAGTGTCCACGGAAGCAGCTCTGGCTGGCGCTGTGGGCCCTCAGTGGGGATGTGTCAGGCGTGGGCGGCTGTCTTCCACGCCCGGCCTCCAGCTCTGAGAAACTGTGTGGCCTCCCTCACCCAGTAGCAACGCTGGGACCTATAGCCTCCAGCTTGTAGACTCATCTGGGCTTTCCTCCCCCAGGGTGGACAAGCAGCTCAAAACCTCAGAGAATGCAAACTGCAAACTTCCAGTCGCTGCTGGGGCCCTCAGCAAAGTGTGTCTTGCATGCAGAGTGAGCGAGCCTGACTGCTCATTAGCCCGCCTTTCTCTTGTTATGACTGTGACACGCTGGGAGGGAAAGCAATGTCCTGGTCGGGCGTCACAACAGTCTCCTGGGCCTAGCTGAGTGGACAGCCTGTCCTGGGTTCTCAGAGCTGCCCCTAAGTGACTTTGGTGTGATGGACTGCCTTGCACTGTGGTCACGTGGTTCTGGGGTGCAAGTTTCTTGAACCTTTCTTTTGCTTTCTGGGGTTCACCGCATTGTCCCATCGTTCTGAATGTGATAAACAGTTTATGCCTTCTGAAGTAAGCCAGAGGGTTGATTGTTCAGCTCACTCCCTGAAGTAGTTGGTTACATCTTGGCTTCCAACATGGTGAAACCTTGCTGGGTTTAAAAGAATATACATTGCCTTCATTACAATTTTTGTAGTGGTTTCTTAGGATCAGCTCCCAACAATGCTTCTTGTCTGTATTCAGTCTAACTCCGGGCTTGGCGTTCACCTTCCTGTTGCATACACGGTGAGGCACTTAAAGATATGCAATTATGTCTCTCAGTTCCTCATAATGTATGTGTAATCTGTTGTTTTTCCTAAACTGGCGATGTAGTTTTTCTTCAGGAAGGTTCGCGTCAGGTGCTCTATTGTGAAGGGCACTGGTGGTCAAGCAAGGCAAAGGACGGCGACATGAAACTGTCTAGAGTCCTGAAGCTATAGGACATTGCTTTTGTTCAGCTATTTAGGGGTCTTGTACTCTCAGAAATTATAAGCAAGTGTTTGAGCTGTTGCATTTTTAGGAAAATAGAATGAACTCTGATGTACAGAGAAATTTGTGACCCATTAGGAAAATGAGGATGAGAGTTAAACTGAACAATTTCTGGTTCAAATCCTAGCCTCTGTATGAATCGTGTGCAGACACAGACTAGCAGAAGGTGTCAGGAATAGCACTGCAGTAGTTAAATTCTTCAAATGCTCGTGAGGTGTCAGAGGGAAACGAATTTGTATACACTACCTGTGGGGGGTATGCAAATGTGGGAGGCTGCAATGGAAATTAGGATGGAGGTTCCTCAAAATATTTAAAAACAGAAATAACCACCTGATTGAGCTATATAAACTCAGGTATGTACAGGAAAGATTTTGTGTCGGCACACAACAGAGGTATTTGGTACATTAGCCAAGATATGGAACCAGCCTAGTGCCCAGCAACCAATGAATGGATAAAGACAATGCGGAAATACCCATGATGGATATACACACATTTATTCCTCTTTACAGAGGAATCAGATTTTGACATTTGCAGGGAAATGGATGGAACTGGAAACCATTCATAGAGAAACAAATCAGACAAAAGGTATTTTTCTCATATATAAAATCTAGTCATATATGTATATAAATATATATATATATATGTGTGTGTGTGTGTGTGTGTTTTATATATAAAACTCTGTATATGAAAGAACTATGAGAAGGGGGAAGTGAGCCAAAGAGAGGAGGGATGGGAACAAAGAAGGGCAACTGGGTCCATAAAATATGAAAACAAGGAGAAATTATCTTGTGAAAACGGAGGTAAGCAAGGTGAGGAAGGCAGGGGCTCAAACCCAAACAATGTAGAGTACAATAATACATATACTTGAAAATGTCACAACGATAGCCCCTACTTTGTATACTAAATAAAATAAAAGGAGAAAAGTTCATATGACGTAGACGTGAGCCCATTATTAACTGCATCCCTTGCAAGCATGAGTCCTATGGAAGTTACTTAATAGAAGTCTGGGATGCGTAGATGGGAGCATTTTGTTTCTACTTGCACTATTAGATCTCTTCAGTTATTACAGAAAATAAAACACAATTCTCTTGTCGAAATCAACCTGAAATACAATATGGTGTCCCATGGCATGTAAATAGCCCCAGAGAAACCTCATTATACATGTTCAGGCATAATATATGGTTAGCTTCTGCCATTTGAGAATGAGGGAGGAAATGTGAAGTCATGATTTATATCAAGCAATAGGAAAGAATTCATAATATTTAGTGCTAGTGTCTCATAACTATGGCTTATTAGATAACCTTGTCTCAAGACATTCTGGAAAGTTGTCTTAATTTGTTGACGTCATTGCAAGCTTAAGTAACGACACTAAAATTGTGCTGTTATGAGTAATGCATCAGTAGAATAACAAGAGCATTAAATTGTCAATGATTTGGGATATCCTCAGACTTTAAAAAACAACTATTCTTCTGAACAATTAAAATCATGTAACATTGGATTGTGTCAGAAACAATGGTAGAAATACCAGTCCTCTTAGTTACTGGCACTAGTGTGTATATGGGAGAAGGGAGAGTATTGATTTTGTTTAGAAGTTATTTTAAGAAGCTTGATATGTTTCTCATGTCTCTAGTGAATCTTTAAAAAAAAAACCCACCAAATTAGCTTTAAGAACGAGTCTCCTTAAGTGAGAGGGAGTGAAAAGCAGAGTAACATTTAGACAAACAAGCTAAAATCTGTTATTGATGCTGGTGGGGGGAATGGTAGGATGTAGCGGGTTGGAATTACTTTCGATGTCAGATTCACAAGGAAGTCGTTGGCTTTGCTTGTTTTTTTTTTTTTTTGAGAAGATATTCACCTTTAAAGGAACTATTTGGAACTATTTTTATGCAACTTGATTAGAACTATTGACCCAAGAAACTCTCCTTAGGCATCCCATTGATCACGTTTCAGCACATTTGCAGAAGGAACTGTCTCTTTCCCGAGCATCTATAATGACAGTGGTTGTCCTTTCTGGGCCGTCTAGGTCTATCCTCTGAGCAGCAGTTTCCTTAGCTGTCACCATCTTACCCTGGCACAGGAGCTTCCAACAATCTCGATGCTTTAGTGGTTCAGTGTCTTTGAAAGAGTCGACTTATTGGAAGCTGGGGTGCTTGCTTATCCATCGTGTTCCTGATGACTCATTTTCTTTACGCTATGTAGTTTCACTCACTCATTCCGGGGGTGTGCGTCTGTGCATCTCTGTGTGTGTGTGCGTGTGTGGGTGTGCATAGACCACAGCACACATGTGGAGGTCAGAGGATAGCTTTCTGCGTATGCTTACCTCCTCATGTGCGTATCTTGGGGGTTAAACTCCGCTTCTCAATTGTTCAGTTAAGAACCTTTACCTAATGAACCATCTCGTGAGCTCTTTTATTCTTTTCAGGATCATTCTGAAATACTTTACCTATTTCATATATCTAGGCCAGTAGGCGTCCACTTCCTCTAGTCCAGAGAGCTTGCCAAAAACCTACAATTGTTTTGAGGACAGGTGAGAGGAGATTGGTTCGGGCACCTTCAGAGCACCAAGAGAGAATAACGCTTATTAAAGCTGCAGAGGCTCTAGGATATGGTTTTATTTTTTGTCACAGATATGTGGCTGTTGGTGCCTGTGGTTACTAAAGTCCCTTGCCCAGCATGCTTCCCAAGTAGTATTAATCTTTTATTAAAGCAAGCTTTCTTTTTGTACAATGGAAGCCGATCTAACTCGCCTACCGGCTACTCCCACATAGTAAGGACCAGCAAGAACTCAACCAGGAGATGGTGGCTGAAAGGAAGCTAGATAAACTCCCACATTAACCCTCCGGCCACCTTTCCATCTTGCCACACGACATGGAAGGTATTTGTTTCAATGTCTGCATCTCTGGCCAGTCTCAGTTCTCTGCCACATGACTCACAAAGCTGTGCAGGCCACACAGTAGGTGTCTAGTGAGTTACTCCTTGCTGGTACTGAGTTAAGGCATTTTGTGTCCGATGCCTTGGGTAATATTATTCATGAACACTGTGCAGAGCACAGTACATGTTTTGGGAACACGCCTGTGGATTGTTACAAGCATGGTCACACTGATGTCCTTCTGTGCATTTATACAGGCTTTTCATCCTGTCAGAACCACCTGATGTGTCATTTCTCTCACCAATTGCACTTTCATCCATTACGCTTGATACCCGTCTCCATTGTGGTACCCGTCTCCATTGTCAGTACCCACTGACCTTCTGAGCATCCCCCAGCCCCTCCAATCCAGACCAACAGAGGCTCCACAAACCGCCTTTCAGGCTGTCTGTGCGGTCAGGCCTTTCTTCAATATCTACTAATGTGCTGGGTCTATTTTCGGCTTTGACCTTAACCAGCTCGACTCTCTAAAGAACCATCAAGTACATACATAGTCTCCTATGGTTCTCGTCACTTTGAGCCTCAACTAAAAAAACTTGGAGACCCATAGTGTTTTTTGAGAAAATTCTCCTGTCCTCCCGAATAGATACTTTACTAACTTATACCTACTTAATATCTTTTTCTCCATATTTCTCCTTTTCTAACAGTTTTCTATTTTTAAACAATCCATTTTATACTCAAATTTCAACTCTGCTCAACTCACAAATCTTTTCCCAAAGACCCAACAGACTCTGTCAGCTTCCTTGGAATGTCTGTCTTAAAGCCTTCCTGGGGCTGGGTTCAGCTAGAAGACTAACTCCATTGCCTCTTTGGCATGACTACCAACTCACCTGCTCTACCTTTACAATAATGAATACTCAATAGGCATCATTATTGTTTTTTTAAATGTTGACAGGGTTGTGAAGCTATCTTTTCTTCTTGATTTATTCTGTACCAATTATCTGCAGCAATTGTTCCAGAATTTTATCAGTTTTCTTGGTTTATTCAGACTACCCTGAGTCTTTATTCTTAGCAAGTGATTATATTGGCTAATTTCAGTTAGAAGGATTGAGACAAATTTTTGTAAGGCTACTTTGAGTAGGTCTTTCTTTTGGACATAAAAGCCCCTGTCTTGCATCAAATGACACACTATTTTGTTTTGAATGTTTACTTACTTTTGCCCTTTGAGTAATCTTTTTACATGTAACAGCTCTTGTAATTTCTAAGATAATCAGAGGTTTCTATTCATTCATATTGGTAGGAGATGAGAAACTCTTCGCTATTGAGAGTTTTTTTAATAAGCTGATTTTTCATAAAGCATAGATCTCATAGCTGAGCATACACATATGTGAAGGCTGTCACGATGCTCTCAGATGAACTGGTTCATTTCCACAGGATGCTGCATTGGAAGTCAAAGTCTCTCTCTCTCCCCCTTTCTCTTTCCTCTCCTTTCCTCTCTCTCCTTTATTTTATATTTTTCCTACAGTGTTGAATGCCACATATATTTGCAAATTCTTCAACAAATACATTACTTTCCCCTAATTTTACTTTTGGCTACCTGACTTGGATTCACTATGTATTCCCAGTTGTCCTTGAGCTTGCAATCTTTTTGTTTCTGAACACTTATGGCTTGTATTAGAGCCGGGTGTTAGCATACCTGATTAATTTAGGAGTTACAAAATATACCTACGACAGTTATATTTAACCTTTGCTTTTATGTTATTGTTACCGAAGGTTAGAATTTCTTTGGATTTCAATTTGATAATACAGATCAAACATTTCTCACCATAGAGGTGTTAACAGATTTTATCAGTATGGTTATCATTGAATTGATCCTCTTACAAGGCTGTCCTGTAGGTTATGAAGGCTCATGCCTTTCTTTTTTAGGAGTTTACGTTCTTTGTTTGAAACAAGAGTTTACTGGGACAGACAGACCTGGTCAGACTCCTGACTGAATCTTTTACCGCTTTCTGCAGAACTGAGCAATAAGTAACGCTCAAAATCCAGAAGCAGTCACTCTGGGCTCATATACAACGACTGTTAACAACACATCACATGTTCAATACTTAAGTAGCACATTTTAAAGAATGTTTTTGAATCTGTGCCTCATTTAACCGTCAAGTTTGGTTTCTTTGGTCAAGGTCAGTGGAATGCACTTTATTTTGCAAACTGAGCCACAGGCTGTATTTCTTAGTCTCTGCTAACACAGTGCTTCTCATTTGTTTCCTTCTGTTTTTCTTCCCCTTTCTCTTCTTTCCCTCCCTTCCTTTCACTTTCCTGTATTGATACATGATCTTCTGACATAGCCCAGGGTGATCTAGTGATCCCCCTGCCTCAGCCTGCTGAGGGCTGTGGTCACAGCTGCACTACCAAAGCTCAGCATCACTGTACTTTGAAAAATCTGTGTGGCAAATCCATCATCTTATCCACAAATCCCTTGGGTACTCTGCAGTGTGATTTCTCCCTTTGACCAGACTTGAACTCATCTAGAAGGTTTTATAGCATTGCATATCCTGGACTCTGTATTTCTTATCCTATTTTTTGTCTCAATATTACTGATGGGTGGGGGACAGCAGTGGCACTGAGTCTAGAGTCACACAGACTGTCTGAGGATATAGTGCCATTGGACCATCTTTGTCTTCTTAAAGGCAGAATGCTTTTCCCACATCCAATAAAAATGCCATCGTTACTGCTTTATCTACCCATCAGGAACAGAAATCAAAAGACATTTTTGTAATGGTAGGTTTTAAAGACTCCGGTTTCATTTCATGCTTTGTAATTTATGGTGCCCTTCTTGGAGGACCAGCCGCTCTTTTGTTCTTCTCTCAATAAAGTTTATTACAGATTATGCTTGTCACCGAGGAGACACAACCAAGTTGATGACACAGCCTTTGATTAAATGGAATTTAAAGTCTGCACATGGCAGCTAGCAAAAGCAAGAAATAGTCTCCAAATTATACATGTCAACCCTTAACGAGCAGCTTGATATGCGTGTGGCAGTTTTAATAGGTTCTAAAGAACTGAGAAGGCAGGCGGTCCTGCGGTGGAAAACTTGAGGAACTATTTCCAGAAACAGCCCAAGACGAGGCTAGTGTATTGGGTTCCACAGAACACACAGAGTATCAGAGTAGTGGGGACAGTGTGCCAGCAGGGGCCAAGGCAAGAGGCACATTTTATCAGCATTGAGCCTATCAAAGTAACTGCAGAATGATGAACTGGAAGGACCCTTAACATGGTCCCAGAACCCTGCTTTCTCTCTCAGGGTCCTCATTGACTTGATCCTCTTACAAGGTTGTCCTGCCGGTTATGAAGGGGACAGCAAGGTACTGGGGAGGGGGCAGAGCATGGGCATTTTGCAAGTCACAGTTCTAGTTTGGGTTTTTGTTTTGAAACAAGGTCTTACTCTGACTGGTCTAACTCCAGGTCATGCCTCAGTCTTTAGATTAGTTGCAGTTGTGAGCCACTGCCTGGTGTGGTCTCTTCCTTAGCAATGACTGCCCTGATGTTTAATTTATTCTTCTTGTTCCTGTGTTGGGAGACCCACACCGACTTATTCTTTAAACTGTAGATTCAACTCTCCCGTTCTTCCAATTCTGAACTGGGTGTCTTGATACCCATTTGCAAAACACCCTGCACATTCCGTCTACATTCTCATCCTGTATTATAACTGTGTTTGGAGTCATCTTTCCCCCGTTAGATTTTTTTTGGGGGGTAAGGGGATGTTAGCCTAAATACCCATTCTGTTCATGACCACCTAAGAGAAGTGCTGACCATCTCATAAATACACAGAAAGTATGTGCCATGATGTGGCTTTGTACATTTGTGCAAGGCATTAAAGATAAGAAAGGATAAGATTATAAGGCCACGTCTTTGTTTCATTAGGTAATGTGGAGCTGTGTTAATGCCTTTTCAAGTTGGGGGATGGCTGTAAGGTATACATATCAGTTTTAAATAGACATTCATAAATCAATTCTAGTCATTCAGAGTTCAAAATTTTTTAGATGGCTCAACCATGAAATTTTCTGATATCATTAAATTGTGTTTTAGTATACTTATGGTATTGTAAGAGATGGTCATAGACAAGGGAGGCTTCTGTTCATGAAGGATTCCAAAAGTCTCCAAGTCAACATACCATCACACTGGGACTAAGTTATGACACATGGTAGGGATACAAGCATTCAAGCCTTGCATGATTGTGTCTTCATAAAATTAAAAAAAATTACTTAGATTCTGGGTGTTTTTGTTAAGGATGGTTATTTCCCTAGTCTAAACACACACTCACACTCATACACATACACACACACACACTCACATACACATTTACACACTCATGCCACTCACACACACATTCATACACACATACACACTCACACACACCAAATACACACTCATACACATTCATGCACACACAAACTCATACACACACACTCACATAGTCACACAGACACCGACACACACATATTCACACACTCATGCACACTCACACATACTCACACTCACACACATTCATATACACAAACTCATACACACGTGCTTGCACTCACACACACGCTCACACTCACACACATACGCACACATTGCTAGCTGCAGAGTCTCAGTTGTCAATCACCGCACTGCAAATTCAGATATGCTTTCTTAAAAGCAACTGAACAAACGTGATTCATATATGCTACAACAATCTTTCTATCTATGGTTTTGATTCTTATGATTTCATTTACCTGCAGCTAACAGTGATCTGGAAATATTAGATACACCATTCTAGAAATAAATAATGCCTAAGTTTTCTATAACTTTTATGACAATGTATTATTACAGATATTAATATATTGCTTCCTATCTCTTGTTGTATTTAATTTAGAAATTGAAGGTTATCATAGATATGTATGTACACAAAGCATGAATAAATTTGGTTTGATACTATTTGTGCTTTCTAGGTTCTGAGACATCTCTCAGGCAAATCAAACCAATCAAAAGGGGATTTTAGCCCTGAGTTAGCAAAGCACAGGAGAAGTGTTTTCAATATTGCATTCGCGGAGGTGATGTGTTAAGCTGTGCTGTTGTTATGAAGGACTTCATGACAGTGTCGGCATGGATGAATTATTTAGAAGGCTGCACATGTGACATGGAAGGGGGTTTTGATAGGCTCCATAAAAAAGATTAACACCGGAGATGCCAAGATTTAATCTTCCTCCATGATGTTCTTTTTGTACTGTTCTTGTTTGAAACAGTACATCACTAAGTTGCCCAGGCTAGCCTCCAAGTCACTCTGTTCTGGCTTGAACTCACCATTCTCATGTCTTGGCTTCATAAGAGCCAGGACATTCCCCTTTAGCTGACTTAAAACCAGGTATATTTACACTGGAGTGGCTGTATATGTTTGTAATTGTGATTAGCATAGGACGAGATTTTGGGTGAAAATTGAGGTAAAATTCCACATCTTCAAATGTTTCAAAGCCAGTCACTAATCATGGTTGACACTCCTCCTCTTCCAGTTGTACCCTAAGTAATAACTGAATGTGCCCAACATCAATTTCTGAGTCCTTTTCTGTTGTACGGCTTCAGAGTAATTCTTACGTGGTCACTGTGTTGCCTTATGCTGGACATTCTGCAGTGTTTGGAAGGGACTGGCGGTATTACCTGATAAAGTTTGTCACTTACTTAAAAAGCAAATTGTTCTAACTGAAGTTCTTGCATCTTCTTTTCCTCTTTCCTTCTCTGCCATAGCTATGAGCCCATTTTGACTTACACCTCTTACCACCTTTGGCTCACTTGTTGGCATAGCCAAGAGCAAGGCCATACATATAGGTAGGTATTCCCAGTCTAACCTTTACCCACGTTTCTGTCCCCCTGGTCCTGCCCTAAGCCTCAAGTTTCTTAGGATTGATGTGATCTTTTTCACTGTACTTCTAGGCTTCCACAGAAAAGCTTTTATCCAGTATAACATTGCTTGTCTATGATCAAAAGTGCCTTTTATTAGATTATGGACTGCCTTCAACCAAGAGCATGGCATGTGGGCAAAGACTGTTAAAGTTAATAGAAAGTTAAGAAAAGAAAGAAGCCACCAGATGTGTGCTATAGGTAAGAAAGGCAGGCCCACATGGGGTGTGCTGGGCAGCAACATGGTGCACACACGGTAGGAAGGGGGTCAGAAGATAGTAGATTCACCTTGGGATTACTTATCAATTGTCTTCATTATTAGCGATCGTTTGGACATTTTGGAGTTTTGATTATCTAAAGCAAGCCAGATTAAACCAGCTTAACTGTTTCTATTGCATGACCAGTGATGTTTCATTTCATAGCATAGATTACTAGCTGTTGGTTGCCAGTCCAGTATTACACAGTACATTTTTATGTGTCTATGGTTGCATTAACCCTCTTTGATAAATGTCTCTTGGTTCAGCGAACACAAATCTTGGTAGTTTTTATTGTGTGCCATGCACTTAGAACCATTTTAAAAGGGCATCCAAGTTCACCTGTTCAAGAGTTCAGGCTGGCAGCAGGTCCATCACACGACTGCCACTGCAATTTTGCCTTTTCTTCCCATTCCTCCCGGGCAATCGACCAACTGCCTCCGCTGTAGGTTCTTATCACATTCTTCTTTCTTCCTGCGCCTTTGTATTTGGCACACTTAACGTTTTATCCTGGAAAATCCGTTCTTGAGTTCTCTGCTCCACAGTTTCCTGTTTGTCTTACAAAGATCTGCTTGCATATGTTTTCAGAAAGAGAACGCCGATGTCACACAGGTTTCGATGCAAGCTTCTGAAGCCACCATCCCAACCTATCACATCACATTAGTTCACCTTGAAAGGAACTCATGTGACCTTGATCTCCACATTCAATCTTTGCTTTAAGGGTATGGGGTTGGGTTATGCTCTAAATCTCCAAAACGAGAGCCTCTAGAATGTAACTGTAGCAGAGACGTATTGCTGGGGATCTGTGAATGAATGAACAAGAGGATATTAATGGGAGAATGTGTGAGTGGAGGAATTGATGGGAGATTCTAAGGGAAGAATAGGTAGAGATGTTATCAAGGAACGGTCCTGAAGAAAGGGCAACATGATAGAGTCTAGAGCAAGAGCATTGATGAAATGTTGGCCATGATAGAGTCTAGAGCATTGAGGGAATGTCTGCTCTAACAGGGAAAGAATCTCCATCCTGGAAAACATCATTGTGAGTGAGGTAACCCAGACACAGAAAGACAATTATCAATGTGGTTTTTAAACATAAAGCAAAGAAAACCAACCTACAATTCACAATCCCAGAGAACTTAGACAAAAATGAGGACCCTAAGAAAGACTTACATGGATCTAATCTACATGGGAAATAGAAAAGAGAAGATCTCCTGCGTAGATTGGGAGCATGGGGACCTTGCGGGAGGGTTGAAGGGGAGGTGAGAGGCAGGGAGAAGAGCAGAGAAAACTGTAGAGAAAGCTCAATAAAAATCAATAAAAAAGAAAAAGAAAAAAGGGAAAGCATCACTATGTATAAAGATGATTCGATCACAGACAGTGAGTTAATGTGGCACTTAACGGATTTGGTAGGGTCACCCACGAGATTAGTGACATATAAACTTAGAGTATACAATTCCCAAACAGTAACTATTGACTTGGTAAAAGAATCCCAATCGTGTTATATAATGATTTGAAATAAAAAGTATATTTTTATCATTGAGCAAATGGAGGTTTTGGCAATACATGAAAAATGAGCATTACACAGATGTAGTTGGAGGATATTTTAGTGTGTAGTATCATGTATTGTGGCTATTTCTGGTCTAACACTGCAAGTAAGATGTGACAATGTTCTAAAGGCTAGTGTGCAGTGTGGGCCATAGAGATCTCATTAATCTTAGCTCTGGCATGTTTTCTGAGCCATGCCATTTGCATAACGTCACACGTCACTGTCATGTAGCATGCTTCTAGAAACCATAGATATACTCGGAGTTGCAGACATTACACTTGGCAAGCACAGCTCGTTACTCAGTACCAAAGAGCTGCACTAACTATGTCAGTGCTGTCTCATGAGGAATCTTAAGTGTTAAGAATCCATCAGTAATGGCAGATGGAGATCCTACAGCTGTGGACTGGGGGCATTTTTAGTCTCTTCTTTCTAAGTCCAATGTACAACCTTCATTATAAGAAATACACCAACAGATGTCCGTTAGATATAAATAAATATGAAGGTAATATTTTAAGTAAAAAACTTAAGTTTAGACACGTTAAAATGATCTGACTATTCCACCAGGCCATAATGTGCAGTTACCTCCTGTAAGGATAATGTTCATGTTAATTCATGGATAGTAATACACACTCATCAGAGGATTAAGAGATTAAAGAATATAAAAATATAACTGAGAAGAGTAGAAATAATGTTTTGCTTTCCATGTTTTATATAAAACCTATACAGTTGGTCCTCTCACGTGCATGATCTCATTCACCCACAATAGTGACTCTGAAATCTGTCTGTTTGGTCCTGTGGACATCCTCTGAGGATGAACTGTACCAGTTTCGAATGCAGATACTAGATTCAGTTTAGAAACTTTAGCATAGCCGTAAATTTCATTAGAATAATATCATCATCAGAAGTCATAGCCTCTGGAAAGCTTCCCTGTGGCTACAGAAGGCTAGGACCAAAGTGTCATCAGCAGACTAAGTATTGGCCAGGCAGCTGCAAGTAGCTGACTTGAGAAGCTATACTCTACAAAGCTCACTCACATGCTGGCTCTTTCCTGCTACCTTGATGGGGATGGGGTGGGGGTGTGATGTGAGGGGCTAGGGCGTAGGAAGTAGCCTTCTTTCCTGTGATCAGGGAACACAGGTTTCTTGTTCTGGGAGATGTTATTGTTGCAAGCAGCTCGGTCATACAAAAATAATATACAATGAACTGCACCTATGGCCAGGTATACCTGGAAAGCAATGGCTGAAATCAAGTGAAGAGACCCTTTGAGCTCCTTGAAAACAGCCTTGGATTCTTTCTCCTTCCATCCCTCCCATCTCCTTCGTTTCCAAGCAGCTGGAATTAGGCCTCGTGTTTATGGAGATTTGTTTTAGCTTCCATGATTTATATAAAAATAACTTCACAGTTTGTCCTTCTGTGTGTGGTCTCACTCAGTCACAATGATGATTCTGAAATATGTCTGGTCAAGTGCGCATCCTCTGAGTAATATCCCCATTCATGGGTGGCTGGCTGCACAATATTTTATTTATGCAGTGATGACATTAGAAGTGCTTTCAATTTTTGGTTCTTACAAATAAAACTGAAGGGATGGAGAGAGGGTTTATCTACAAATACGAGTAAAGCTGGTATGAATATTTACACACTAATCTATATTTGAACATATGTTTATAGTTCTCTTGAATAAACATGTAAAATTTGAAAAGATACATCATGTTGTAGAGAGTACTTAAAATTTTATAAAAATGTCAAGCTAGTGTAACGGTATTATTTGGCCAGCAGCAACAGCACAAGGATGCTTTAGTTATTCCGCATTCTAAAAACCTTTGATATTTCAAACGGTTTCCCAATTGTTTACTCTTACGATTAAAGTTACAATGGGCTTTCCTATATTACTTTTGTGACCTGAACACCCTCCACATTTTTTTCTTGGTTCATGTTTGCGTCATGGATCACTTCCGAATTTATCCATAAACAATTCTCCGTGCACATAAAATCCAGACATCCTTTCTTTGTGAAGCTTCTTAGTGGAGCGCAATGGCACTGGCATCACGGTGTTGATGGGTAGACGTGGTGAGAGGAGTCATCCTTCCTTTCCACAAGAAATCACTCTTCTGTTGATAACGGTGAGGAGTGGTCAGTTCTCATTGTTAGAGCTGGAGCTGAGAGTATCTTGTGACTTTCTTCAACTTGGCCAGAATTAATGGCTTTCCATATATTGTTGAGGGTTACAGTATAGTAATTGTTTTCATTTATGTGACTGTGGACAAATAAAGGAGACTTACTATACTGAAAATATTTTCTTTTGAACTTGTGTTTGTCAGTGAAGTACTCACAGCAGGCTGCCCTTAGTTATGGTATCAGTGTGCTCATCTTAATTCCTTCCTTCCTTTCAGTCCACCCCACTATGAATACTCAATTTTATTGTTTCAGTTTTGTTCATTCCTTTCCAATCTGAAATGCTAACAATGCCCTCAAACGCCTTGCTCTCTTGCCCCATTCGTCTCTTTTCTAACATGTCTCCCTTTTGTGTTTGTTCCCATCATGTTTTGCTTATTGCGACTTCTATGACTTAATCATAACATCTCTCTTTAGTCCTTAAACACTCGAAGTCCCAGAGCCTAAATTTAGCTGTTTTTGTTTCTCTGTATGTCACATTTGGACCTTGAGTTAAAGTTCTACATTCGCTAGCTTCCTTTGGGGAAGGGCCACAGAGTAATGTCTCCAGTGTGTTCCTCTTGAAGGAAAGTCTTCCATATTCAAAATGCACTTCTCCCAATCTAACAAATGTGGTTGACACAGGGACTGTCTGAGAAGCCATTGATAATGGCACTGGGACTAGTGTCCTCTGCATGTACTGACTTTTTGGGTTCCTAGTCTGTTTGGATGCGCAGCTTCCTAGACATGGAGGGAGGAGGGGAGGAACTTGAATTTCCCACAGGCCAGGAAACCCTGACTGCTCTTAGGACTGGAGAGGGAGGAGGAGAGGGAGTGGGGTGAGTGGGAGGGCAGTGGGAGGAGGGGCGGAAGTGGAAATTTTTATAAATTAATAATAAAAATAAAAAATGAAAAGAAAAGAAAAGAAAAAAAAGAGCCACATAAACAGAAAGACAGTTCACCAGCCGTTAGGATCTCTTGAGTTCCTTCTGTTACCCCTTACTATTAATGTCCTTGTTATCTCTTCGGACAGAGCCCCAGAGCCACTGTTGTCCTCGGAGCTCCTTAGCTGTCATCTCATGCACAGTTTAAGTTCCCATTATCTCCAGCAACCGTCCTTTCCTGATTCTTTCCCACAGCTTCCTTCATCCCTGCCTTCACTGGGCGGTACTTCTGTGGTCCTTTGTCCATGTCTTTGTGTCTAAACCTGGTTACCTTCATACCGATACTCAAATTCTGCCTGTTCCTAGGTGACTTTTTACGTATCCCGTTGGTCGCTGCCTGAAAGTGATGTTTCTTCTATACATTGTCCATAATCTATTTCTTGCCCACTCTGCCTTTGTGATGGCCCTTTAGGGAAGTTGGTGTGAGGGTGCACTATTAAAGTTAGCATTTCAGGAATATAAAAAAAAATCATTTTTTCACAGTCGCTGAATTTTGACTGAATTATAAATGAATCTATAACAACCTGTGTCCAACCCTGTTCCTCAGAGGTAGTGTAATTTGTAGGCTCTGATCTAGCTTAATTTTATTTATGTTTTGTAATTTTTATTGCTAGGATTTTCTTCTGTATATTGTTTCAAGTTGATAGTTTAAGGTTAATATGTGTACCAATGATAGTTATAGTCACTGAATGTTCAGTAGCAGAGGAAGCTGTTCAAGGAGTTTTTCAAAAGTGTTGAACCATAGGGAGCATGTGCTGTGTTCCCTAGATGATGAGCCATAAAATGGGGGAGGGTGTTTCATGGGCATCATTAACTGCTTTGGCAACTGCAGACCTTAGTGGAGTTCAGAAACCTTTGTTTGAGCAATTTTAAAAGTTCCTATACACTTTTTTTCATTTCCTATTATCTGTAGTTTTTTGCTTTCTTTGTGTGCCCTTCATGTGCCATTTATGCATGGTTGAGTTATCATGTACCAACGCTAAGGAACCCAAGGGAAGTGTGTCAAATTGACAATTATTTAAGCTACCATACCCCTTTGTTTACATTATCATATAATTATGTCATTTCCACCTTTCCCTTTCTCCCCCCAAATCCTCCTATCTACTCTTCCTTGTTCACTTTCAAAGTTTTTCTTCTCCCCTCATAATTGTAGCTACACACACACACACACACACACACACACACACACACGCACACACACTTATATATCTATATATGTTCATAAACACATTAATGCATCCTGTATGTATACTTTCAAGGCTGGCCATTTTCTGCTATTGGGTAACCAGTTCCCTAAAGCAGACTGTTTCCTTGTTCTCAGCATTTTTAGTTATCTGTAATTCTTCATGAAGTGTTGAGGCCTCTTGGGCTTTCTCCTCTCCACTTCAGTGTGTCTGCTTTTGTCATTTTTCAGCTCATGTTTGGGCAGTCATGGAAGTGAGACTTTACGGGTACAGCCTCTGACTTTATTGGAAGACGTAATATCACAACGTATTCCCTTTTCTCTGGCTCTTCCTGTGAGAAAACAGTGGTCTGCCTTGGATAAATTTACTCTGACCTGTACAGCTGGTGAGATGAAGACTGGAATCATTTCTGAGCTTTGGGAAAGTGACAAACACAGAATAAGGAGTAAAGTTATTTAGAAAAATAAAGTGGAAAAATCGACAAAAGGTACTTTATTTAGAAATCATAAAAGATGAGAAAAACGTGAAATAATCTGAAAAAGACTGAAGAAATTATAGACAGCAAAGGTATCTGAATATTGCGTGGTATGTGGATCATAGCGTGCAACCCTGGTTCAACTGAGATGAAGATTGAATGCTCAAAGTTTGCCATGTATAGAACTCAACAGAATTAAGTGGGGACCAAACGTGTGTAGGCCAGTGGGGGAGCACTTACCCTGCCTTTGTGAGGCCCTAGGCTAGAATTAGAGAGTCAATAGGAGGAGTGTTTCTGCGTTGAAGTTGAGGAAAGTGGTCAGGGTGAACGGTGTGAGTTTGCGCTCATGGACTGACTGGATTCCTGCATCACCTTTGACCCTGAAGAGCACTGGGACATCTGTCATCTGCTAAGTACAAGAGACCACAGCAAATGATCTCTAATACCTATTGGGATTCAAACTTCTGTTTTCTAGCACGTGCACATTCAGTGACTTCATGTAAAAGATACCAAAAATAAAAGTAAAAATTGAGGGTTACTGTGAACACACACACACACACACACACACACACACGCACGCACACACACACACACACACACACACAGAGAGAGAGAGAGAGAGAGAGAGAGAGAGAGAGGGATTTCTTTTAGTTCCTTGTTTTGAATCGATGAGAAAGCAGAAAATATTTAGATAATAAGGCTGTGGTTTTGAATGTAGTGGGAAAAAGCTCAGCCTTTCTCCACACACTCCTTACTAGTATCTAAATACACACCTTAAGCCCATGTTAAGCCAAATGCACTTTTGGTTATGGATGCCTTCGGAACTAAGCATTATATAAATATTCAAAATGAACTAGATTTGTGCTAGCATTTTCTGTCTGCTACTAGCTGGGTCCTGGCATGAACCTTAGGGAAATATATTACACTGTCCCAGTTTTGGCAACCAAAGTTCATTTTCTGCCTTAAGGATCAGAAAGAACTGTGCTGCTGAACCAACTGTTCAAGAAGCTCCGGTTGT
This sequence comes from Myodes glareolus, assembly GCF_982192425.1. Classification (NCBI taxonomy): domain Eukaryota; kingdom Metazoa; phylum Chordata; class Mammalia; order Rodentia; family Cricetidae; genus Myodes; species Myodes glareolus. The sequence continues at coordinate 8,542,498 of NC_142045.1, forward strand.
GCACAGGACAAGCTGGACAGTGGTTGAGCCACCAGGAAGTCTCTGGAAGGGCATCATCCTCTTGCGGCCTTTGAGACCTCACTGGCACCTCTACCACCCCTGTGATTGACATGTTTGTCCTTGTTCTTTCCAGACACTTTTTGGTGTACTCGCTGTGACCAAGCCCATCTCTTGATTAATCAGGTCTTGATCATGTTTGAAAAGTTTTTACTTCCAATAGTGCATTAAAGTGTGAATTAGCCATGGTTGTGTCACTTGGGTTCATTTTGCCAAGGTACTCACAAAAAGTTCCCAGGTCTGCATGATGGGGGAACCTCTTTCAGCCAATGGCCTTTGAGAGGCTGGACCAGCTTGGGCGTGGCTTTGGGTACCAAAAGGTACATGCATACCTCTTTCTCAAAAGGTACATGCATACCTCTTTCTCTTCCTGTTTCTCTTTCTCTTCCTCTTCCTCTTCCTTCCTGCTCCCCACTCTCAAACCTGGATATTAGTGCCCGTTCCTGTTCCTTGTTGTTCTGTTAGTTCCCCTTTAAAAAAAGATCCCCTTATCACACCCCATTCAGAGCTAGTGTGGGATTACTTCACCTTGAGCGTTCCCCTTCAGCTGCGTTAAAAGAACCATGAGTTTACCTGTTGTCTCTTCATTTACCATCTTCTTTCTAAATAAATCCATACCCAGCTAATTTTGTCTTCCTCAACTTCTGTATCAATTCTGTTCTCTTACATGACAGACATGCAATCCTCAATTAAATATATCAATATCACGTGAGGTGTAAATATCAAAATCTAATATTTCAATAAATAACCTTGATTTAATTTACTATACCAGTCAGTTTAATTGTGTTTAATAATCAAGGATTGCCTTTCATGTTGAAAGTTCCATCAAATTTTATTGTGTCAATTATAAACAAAGGTGGTCTCAGAATATGTATTCATAAATAAATCTGATTTTAGCCTAACTTGTAAAGTTCAATCACACATTGCTGAGAACAGAGACTTTTTATTGTTTGAGAATTTCATACATGCATAAGGTTTTGATTAAATCCACTCTTTTTTAGCCTCGTTCTCAAATTCCTCCCCTATCCCCACCATCACTCTTACTCCCATCTCAATGTTGTCTTAATGAGTCCACTTCGTGTGCACGGATGTACAACCAGCCACTGGTGCACGAGTCGCTGCTCAGGGGAAACATCCAGGAACAAACCTGCCTCTCCCTCCCACAGCTGTCTTCAACTGCCTGTGTTCTCCATTAGGTGTGGAGCTTGATAAACTTGGGAGAAGCTTTGCTGATGCATCCTATCTGGCAGAGCTGGTCTGAGTACTGCAAACCGCCACACTGCAAATACATAAACCTTTTGGGAAGAAAATACTTAGAGAAAGCTTCACGTTATCTATGAGCCCTAATAAGGCAGTCACAATCCTAAAAGGCAACGCTGAAGCTTAGTTAAAAGACAAATGCTGAATTCTGGTGCAGATCACCCAAAAGGGACTATAGGCTTTGATTTCAAGGAAAAGAGGAGAAAAGGGCTTGATGAGGTAAACAGGAAAAGAAATGGTTTTGTGAGTGTGAAGACTTTGGGGAGGAGAGGAAATGTGTGCAGGGTACTTCTGAGATGGGGGATCTGGCCAGTCTAAGATTAAAAAAAAAAATCAGGGTAACCTTCTATGTGCGCCACTCCACACAGAAACTTGCCTCTGCCCACGGTCTTCTGAGCCAATTTTTTGGTGATAAGGTTGCAGTGTTTCATGCCATTGTTTCATGGTTCTCCTGTCTCAGGCTCACAAGTATGAGGATTATTTTCTTAAGTTTAAAAATTAAAAAGAATTTTGTCAGATGAACTGATGTGCCCCAACTCTCATAAAATGTAATACAAGGAGTAATATGTCACCAGAAACCCAATTTTGAATGTCATTATAATCAAATAACCAAGGTAAATGGGGGACTTTATTTTCTATATTGATTGCACGCCATGGCCTGCAGAGAGAGAAACTTCAGTGGATTTGTTTAGGGTTCAGTCCCAAGAAGGTGTCTGCTGACCAAGGCCTGTGGATTTTCTTCAGCAAACCTTTGTGGATTACGTGTACACCTTCATCCTCAAAGTCTGCATTCAGTCCATCTTGGCCTTCGTATCTGCGCAGTTCTCACTCGGCTTCCATTATGCATCTCCACCAATCTCCTAGAAATGAAGTCAGTCATTCACACCTTGGATTCCCTCTCCAGTTGATGCCCATACTGTGGAACTTTTGCTTGTTTTACTTAATCACAGAGGCCTGCTGAACGGTGACCTAGGTTCGTTTAAGCTTTCAGCTTCTCCCCTTGCTTTCCTTTATAGATGCCCTAATTGAGTCAGCCTGGAATGACTGCAGGCTCTTAAACATGGCATCTTAATACTCAAGCATGCTATTTTTAATGAAGGTATTTTCACATGAGTGAAGCTGGGCCCTGATTTGCATTCCAACGGCACCAAGCATTGTCTCTGGGAACCGATGTCCCAGATGTCCAGATCTACAAAGCATGTGCTCTGGGAGAGCAAACAGTGCCTTTGGCTATCACTGGGCCACTGTGTCTTAAAGACTGCTCAGCAAGACAGTCATATTTGTGGAATAGATTAAATGAGGTAGAAGGAAATCTAGAGATATTAAAGACAGTGTGGGTCAAAATTATATAAAGGAAAAATCAAATTAAGAATTCAATTTTTTTTTAAAGGCAAGAGAATCTTCAGGCTTTTCTTGCAAGCATCATTGATTGACTTAAGGAAGTTTCAGTCATTTCTTGGAAATAAAAACTGCAAAAGAATCTCATATGAAGAGCAAGTTATACAACCACAATGCATATGCAGAGGTCTAGGTCAGTTCCATGCAGGCTCCCTGGTTGTTGGTTCAGTGTCTGTGAGTCTCTATGATCCCAAGTTCTCTGGGCTTTCTTGTGGTGCCCTTCACACCACTTTGCTTTACAATTCTTCCTTCCCCTCTTCCGCAGGATTCCAGAGCTCAGCCTAATGTTTGGCTGTGGGTCTCTGTTTCCATCAGTGGCTGGGTAACAGTGAGAGCAGGGTCTCTGACTCTCTTGCCTGCTTTTGGGACCCTCTCCTCCTATTGAAGTACCTCATCCAGCCTTAATAGAAGAGGAGGAGCCTAGTCTCACTGAAGCTTAATACATGGTGGCTGGCTGATCTCCACAGGAAAGTCAGCCTGTATCTTAAGAGAAACAGTAGAGCGAATAGTGGATGAGGTACGGGTGGAGGAGTGGGTAATGGGGGAGGGGGAGAAACAGGGAAAAGGGGAGGGAGGGGAGACTTTGATTGGAATGCAACAATAGAAATAAATAAATGAATAGATAAATCGTCATCAATAACAACAAAGCCAGAAAGTGGAAGCCCAGGAAATAGATGTGGTGAGCGAAAGTGAACTCAGTCACCGCCCTGTAGATAGAGATAGTGGTTGCTCTGAGAGGAATGATCCAGCTAAAAAGTCCATGGGGTAGCACCTTAAAGAAATAGCAATACTGGGAACCTTGGATATGCTCCCCAATTTTTCTGGTTGTCTTGTTTTGACCCCAGGAGAAATTCCCTAAGTGTTTCCCACTGCGGATTAGCTGGGATAACCCTGTGGCGTTTCCCTAGTGTGAAGGTTGAAGAATTCTTACTCTTCCCATCCACCTCAGTATTCACTGTTGCCCTTCCTTTTACTTATAAAGGATTGCAGTCTGTCACGAGGGGTGCAAATTGTACCCTGATGTTGAAATCTGATTTTTTTGAGCCCCTCTCCCTTTGACTTGGGTTAAAACCCTCAACTTTGGTGGTCTGTGTTAAAACAGGCATACTGCTGACATCACAGGCATGTCTAGGCCTTATACGTGGCAATCAACATTGGACATGGCTGATGCTTTCTCTTCAGTTGGAGGGCCTAGTTCCTAAACCTCTCCTTCCTCAGAGCCTCTCCTAAGTCTGAAAGCTGCTCTTCAATTGCTGCTGTGAGAGACACACCTGTCGTCAGCTGACCAAGAAGCTCTCTTCTCAGGTCTGCATGAAACCATTGACAGCAGCAAAGTTTCCATGGTTAACTAAGTGTTAGAGTTTATGATGAAGACTGCCCTTATCTGAACAACAAAATACCCAGGGTATTAACGTAAGCCCATGGAGGGCTTACTATATCGCCAAGGAAAAGTTAATCTTTCAGGAAAATAAGAGGCATTTAGTATTTGGGAGGGGGGTTGTTTAATAATCAGCTTTTAGGAAAGCAAGAAACTTTCTCAAGTTCTGAGTAGAACATATGATCTTGCTGTTTGCCAAGCCATTGTCCTTAAACTTATTATTTTAATTTGTTTTTCCCTTAGCATATCTGCCCTCTTCCCAGCAAGCTCTATACTGACCCCATCAAGTGACCACACTCTTTCTGAAGTGAGTGCTGACATCACACACAAAAATAATCTCTAGTTTAGTGGAAGAATGTCTCCTGTGTTCCTGGCAAACCCTAGACACCCAGAGGTTTCAAGTGTGCAGATCTTTGTATGTGTTTCTTAGTGCGATTTCATCAGTCACAGAGGAAGACTTCTAATTACTTTGTTTATACATGTGTGATTTAATGAGGCTAAACACTCAACCAACCTTCAATAAGTGCAACCTACTTCCCATTGCTTTTTCCAAATTAATAAAAAGCCATGCCAAGCACATTTTCTGGAAATGGGAGCGTTGTGCAATTCAAAAGAAGGGAGAATTACAAGGGCAGCTGACAGGTTATGTATAATTTGTAGGCAGTCTGAACAGCCAGGGAAGCATTAGACTTGGAGACCAAGGTTCAAATGCATTGTGGAAGGAAGATGAAGTATGATGGAAGGATTTATCATAAAGTATTCTGCCAAATTCCCAAGGCCAACACTAAAATTCTGGTATGTTTTAGAATAACTTCCTCTAAGAAGCAGTGCTATATTTCTGGCAGATTGAACCCATGATCTATTTATTATTATCTTTGTTTCACTTTTGAGTCCCCTATTCTGGTTATTATGTTCACACTTTGAGAGAACTGAAGATGAGGCATTGCTATTACAGATATTTCATTTGAATAATAATATAGAAGCATCATCATTGTTAGTCTAGAAATAAATGTGGATTTTAAATTATCTTCTAATTGACTTTGAAGTTCTACAGACGTGAATCCATGCTCCAGGATGCTGCTCAGGAGAAGAGTGCTTCTCCAGAATATGGGATCTGCTAGGTTCTGCCCTAGAACTGCAAACATCTCTGTGCTGGGATGTATGCAAGAGCAGCATGCTTGCCCAGCAAGTGTGACACCTTAGATTTTCTTTGGAAACATTCATAACCACGTTGGATTCATCTTCTTTAAAGAGATGAGAGGGCTGTTGTAAGAGGCCACTTGTATGTTTCCCGGCTGTCCAGACTCCCAAAATAATCACACAGAAACTATATTATTTTAATCCCTGCTTGGCCAATAGCTTGAGCGTATTGCTAGCTAGCTCTTACATCTAAAATTAACCCATTTCCATTATTTTATATTTTACCATAAGGCTCGTGGTTTACTGGCAAGGTTCCAGCTGGCAGCTCATGTCTTTCCCCTCTGGTGGCTACATAGCATCTCTCCTGACTCCGCCATCTTTCTCCCAGCATTCAGTTTAGTTTTCCCTGCCTAGCTGTACTCTACTCTATGACAGACCAAGGCAGATTCTTTATTCATTCACCATTAAAAGCAATACATATACAGAAGGACCTTCCACACCAGAAGGCAAAGAAGAGCAACACTATCCTTACATTTGGATTCAAGTGGTGCCATTGATTTAGAACTGTTTAGATCTAGGAGTCACCAAGTCACAGTCTGTGGATCGCATTCCTCGATTTCCAGTCTGATATGCAAAAGCTTTATTGGAATACGTTCATGATCATTTGTGTGTGGTCTATGCCTCTTTTTGTAGTGCAAAGGTAAAATTGAATATGTGCAACCAAAGCTTAGTATCCTGCAAAACTGAAAGGATCTCTAGCCCTTTATAATAAAGACTTTCTGGTCATAGATTTCACCCATAAACAAGAATAGACATTAGTAAGCAAAGACAATAGATAATAATGGTTGACTTGTTTGTAATGAAATAAAGACTCGAGACAGTATTTTTTTTTTTAAGTTGGTGAAAACCTTTTATGCTTAGGTCCTTCTGAATCCATACAGCTATTCCTCACATGGAGACGAAAGGTTGAGCCTCAGATGACTGAGGAACTACTAGTTAACAAGCAAGGGCATATAGACCGTGGCTGATCTTTAATGCAAATATGTAAAGCCTCTTTCCAAGATGAACTAATCTTAGTTTATGAACTCGGTTTGTAGTAACATAAAATGCGTGAGCTTGAAAGACAGGTGGACTTCCAGGTGAAATGTTTCTAGCGATTCAAATACAAAAATGACCTGACGTTTGGAGTTTCTGGTCCTCTGGGGAGTGGAGTGGCAATGCCTGTATCTAGAGGGTTCTGTGAGGATTAAGAGCACATTTAAATGCTCATAGAACCTCTAGTGGCAGATAACTAGCAATAAGTGTGTTGGCCTTGTGTGACGACTTGAAATGATGTCACCAGCAAAGAAATACAAGAAAAACAAGTTGAAGGCAACACACAGGATCTCAGCAGACCCCAGGCATAGAAACTTCTTTGGTTTGCCTAAAAGTCCCCTGTACAGTTATAGCCAGAGATATATTCTTAGAACTTGGTAGCTTTTTTGGGGGAAAGCTTTTTATGATAATATTACTCTTTATAGTGAAAAAATTCTTTCAGTAATAATTTTTCTTTTTTTCTATCTTTATTCTTTTCCCTCCCCTCCCTTTCTCTCTCTCTCTCTCTCTTTTTCTCTTTTTTGAATCCAAAGTTGTTCACAGGAATAAACTGCCACCTTCTTTCATTCCAGAAGGCTGGAAACAGTTGTGTTAATACCTGGTAATCTTTTTTATTTCAAAAGCTAGCCCTCACTGAATCCCCCAGAATGTGAGCATTCATTCTCAGTTAATAGAATCCATCCTATGCTTATGACAAGCCCACCCTCCTTAAGACCCTGTCCTGAGCGCTGTTTCTCAGGGATAGAACCCATTCTTGTTTAAAAAGGTGCTCTGCTAAAGGCTACACTTTGCAATGGAGTCTCTCATGCAACCATGCCTAAAGCTTTGTTGTGATAATTGTCACGTGGAAACTTTTCCCCAGAGTTTTGCTGTATTTAAATGTGTAAGAAATACATCAATGGGGGCAGATTCCAGGAGCTTTGACCCAATACCAGCTAACTAAAGTCAAGTTGATCCCAAGTTCCATTATCCCCTCACCCAGATAGTTTCTCCACATATGTGAAATAAACATAGATTGAAATATGTAAGGGAAACATCCACTTGTACTATTCTGGTGCTTACACAGGACACAATGAAATGTAAGACTGCTAGCATTAATGAAGCAAAGAGCATGGTGTTTCACCCTTGTGAAATCAAACAGAAACAAATGGATTGCAAAGGTGGAAATCGGTAGTTAGTGCTAGGAACATTTAGGGGAAACGAGATTTTATTATAAAGATTTTAATTTACTCTAGGCAAGTATTTTTCTACTGAAGTATACTGAAATGTGTACATGTTAAAGTTGTTTCCTAATGTGCTTCTCTTCAGTGGGTTCTGCGTTGGTCATTTCCCCTTATATGATTACGCACTCTCTTCTTTTATGCTCCAAGCTTTCTGTTGCGTGTGAAGTCACCTCTCTCCTTCTTCTGTTCTGATTTCCCGCTGCCCACAGACGCCGGGTCACCAGTGTCCTTGAGTCGGTAGGAGGAGCAGATTCTCCTCAGTTCTCGTCAGCACCAGCTGGTCAGCAGGAAACCTCAACAGAGCCCGGAGAGCACCATGTTCTGCAGGAAGTTTAAGGATCTCAAGATCACAGGGGAGTGTCCTTTCTCCTTACTGGCCCCTGGTCAGGTTCCTACAGAGCCTCCAGAGGAGGTGGCAGGAGGCTCTGAGGGCTGCCGGGCCACTCTGCCCATCTGCCAGGACATTCCTGAGAAAAATCCACAAGGGAATCTCCCCCAAAGAAAGACAAGCCGCAACAGAGTCTACCTCCACACTCTGGCAGAAAGTATTCGAAAGCTCATCTTCCCAGAGGTGAGTGCTCTCCTTTAACAAGGACAATGAAGTTTCAAAAGTGGAAAAGAAACGGTTTTCAAAAGGAAATATTTAGAAATGAGTTTCTTGCTTTTAATGGCATGAGAAAAAAAATTCCTTGAGACATATGAAAACTGCCTTTTTAAGTAATTATATTCTAAATTGTGGGTCATCTTCTTAAGTCTCATATCTTGAATTCCTTTCTTTTTTAATTAAATTTTCCATGTATTTTGCATACCAACCACAATTTTTCTTCCCTTCTCTCTTCCTATTCCCTCCTCCCACCTCCCATCTATCCACCCCATCCACTCCTATTCAGTCAACGTGAATTTCCTTCAAAAATAATCATGAAATTCTGACAAACTTTGTGTCTTTGCTTCATCCCCCAACCTCAGCGTCCGTTATCTGTAACATGGAGCTATGTCTCACCTATCCCTGAGTGTTACTGCTCACTGAATGAAATCACCCTCCACTCTTGCCCTGGAAATACTAGACAGGTGGGATGGTGTGATCCCAATCAAACCTCTTTTAACACAGGCCAGGGAGGGGTGGGGTGGGTGGTGGTGGTGGTGGTACCTGCAGAATGGGAGGGAGACCATAAGTGAAGCTCCAAGGAATGATAGATATCAGAAAGTTGAAGACATTTGTTTCAAAGATGGTATTTATTGCATGCTACACCTTCATGACTTTTGAACTGCAAATATTTAATCATTTTTCCCAATTCCAGTCATTATATACCCAGCTTTGTTGAGACTGAGAGACATAGCCCTTCCCATGGAAATGACTTGCATTGTAGTCTTGGAAGTTTTACTCAAAGACAGAGTGAACTAGAGGGTGGCTAAAAGGGCAGTGCTCAATATTTTTCTTTAATGATTTCTGTTGCTATTTCATTTTTCTCATGAATAATTTTCTTGTCTTTGATTGTCAACATCCTCTCACACGTTACTAAACTTCCTCAAGATTATGGTTCTGAATTATCTGCCATGCCTCTAGGGTTGATGGCTGGAGATTAATTTCTGTCCACTCTCACCTTCTCCTGGTTCTTTGTATTGCTTTGCTATGCTGTCTGTGTATTCAAGAAGCTACTGGATTGCCCGCCACTGATAACCAACTTTAGTGCTGGAAATACGTCAAACAATTGTCCAGCCAGAAGTTCTGGAAGTCTCAGAGATCTTTTCTATGCCATGTTCTTTCTTTTTCCCTCCTCATCTGCTGGAGGAGTAGTCACATGCATGCCTTGCCACAGTCCAGAAGAAACAGGCAGACTATTGCAAACTATAGGGATTCTTGTAGGGAGGAATATGTTGGCTCTATTTATTGGCATTCTTCCAACAGTTAAGATCATTTGCTTTAGGGCAGCAAATGAAACCTTGATAAATATGTTTGAAATGGGTCTTGATCAGTCTGTTCTGCTTTGTCAGCTGTCCAAATATCTGCTTGGTCTTTTTTATAAAAACATCTGCTTTTCATGAGTTATGTTTTGAGTTGACACATTCAATCTTGTGTTTTCGCTTCAGTAAGTTTAATAAACTTATGAAAGATATTCAAAATTCAATTCATAGTAGTAGTTCTTACTTCAGGTTATCAGATTTAACTCTTCAATTGTGTCTTCATGGGGGATGGTAAAAATGACAATTCATTAGCCTTAGCAAATTATTAATAGGAACTCTCCCTTCAAAAAAAATGAAATGGTTGTATTTGAAGGAGCTTCCTTGATCACCAAATGACAAATTACCATTTCTACTTGAAAAGCAACAACTAAGGCACATAAAGTTAGATCATTTGTTCAAAGTGAAAGAGATAACAGTGAAGGAGAACTCTATCTCATTAGTAATTCACAGCATTATAATTTATCCTTGTGAATTAAAACATCATTGGTTTATTAAAACACTAACCTCTGAAGAGTCTTCTGGGGAGACATCTCAGTGGGCAAAGTGTTTTGTATGCAACATGAGAACCCGAGGTTAATGCTCAGAACTCTAGAAACCTGGGTGTGATGGCATACCTTCTAACCCCAGCACTAGGAAGGCTAAGGGAGATGGGCTTCTCGCTGGTCTTGCTTGCAGGCTAGACAAGCTTCATTAGCAAAACCCAGAGAGATGTCTTACTTTAATATGAGAACAAAAACAAACCCAAGAAGCAATACCCATGTTTGATTGCTGGAGTCCACCTGCCACGCAGGTAGAACATGTGTACAGACAAACACCCTTCCACATACACATTTACCACTTCAGTGTCTGGATGGAGAAATCAAAAGACATGCAACATGAAGAAAGACACTTCGTGCACCAGGCCTTTGCCAGGAAACTCTTTGCCTAGAAAAACCTTATATTTTATTTGAACCAATTCACTTTAATAACAACAATGAATGTTGTCTGATTTTTCCTAGGGAGACATATAATGTGCTCTAATTACCCCAGATAGGGCATAGTGATTGCAAATAAATATAATAAGTATTCCATCCAAGGACAGCTTTGTGAACTGATAAGCTTATTGAGGTTACTTCCAAGACTATAGGTAGTCCACAGACAGCTGTATCATTCAAAAGTCTAAACAGAAGGCAAGTGATGACTTCTCAAAGCGAAATAAAGAGTCTCTTCTTTAATTAATCTTCTACCTCTTTTAGACTCCTGAATCCCCCAAGATCAAGCACATTTACAGGACAGCAGAAAAAAATGACTGGAATCCCAGGGAGGGATGGAGTCCCTATCCACTCTCAATTTCTTTTGTTAGGGAGTGTTAACAACTTCTGTACTATGTCAATAGAATTGGTTATCACTGTATTATTGTATTTCATTGTTCTAACTATGGGGCCAAGACCATTTTGTAGGTTCCCATAGCAACCTCTCTTAAATGATGGCTGGTGGTCATGTCAGGCTCTGGTCTTGTCTGGCACAGAAGAAGCCACCAAGTACAGCACCATTATAAGACAAAGTTAGAGACCTGCAGAAGTACACTACAACATTCTACTCATGCTTCCTTAAGAATCCAATACTTCTTTTAAGGGAAGATCAGTCTGATTCAAGTAAAAAAAAAAAATCCAAAACAGCATGTGTTCCACAATCTCTAGGAATGCTGGAGAAATGCATTAAGTTTACTCCCGCCCAACATACTATGCCAGTGCATGTTAGGAGGAACGACCCAACAAAGACCCTGGAGACCATAGGAAGGACTGGAAACGCAAAGAAGGAGTTTTGAAAATAGCAAGAGAGTGCACCTGAGGGAGTACTTGTAATTGGAGAGTGAGAGAGAAAGATGTCTCTCATAGACCACACAGGGCACAGGATCAATTTCCCATTGACAGCACTGGTTAGATTTTCTCCCTTCAGGGTCCATCAGAGGTTTCAGATCAAGAGCTGATCGATATGGGCAAAATGGACTTTTCTTGCCCACTGTGGGCTTCTACGTCACTAGATAAGATAGAAAACAAGTGAAAAACTGCTTGAGTAGCAATCAATACTGATGGAAAATCAAGACCTCCTACACAGAGGAGAAGTAGCACCCCTCCCTCCCGTGATCCGCTCCTCACATGGATGTCTTCGTCAGAATGGAGAACTCCCAGAAGTCTGTGGTTTCCTGGGTTTGTATCACACTGGTGTCTATGGCTAGTGATGTAGGCTAACTGCGGAGAGGAAGGCTCTTGAGAAAATGGGTTTCTTAGGCACCTGCCTGGAATGTTCCTTAACACTCTCATGAGTTGCATTGGGCCTTTTTCTTACCTCGCCATGAAAGACTACTGGGAAGTACACCAACCTGTTCCCTTCTGAACCTAGTGCTCATCCATTAGCTCTCTGTCACAGGGTCACCCAGACGTACTCAGAGTCTACCTTTTGGTACATCTCTCTGTTTTTCTTCATCCTGTCACAGATGGGTCCCCATTCTCCATTCCCAAACCATCAAAAACTTTGCCCTATACTATAAATTTAAAATCTCTTGGAATTTGTTTTGAGGGATTATGTTTTTTTTGAATAAATTTTATATGCATTTTCTAAGCTTGATCTGCATGTTTAAAACTCAAAGTCCTTTATGAAAAAACTATTACTACTTTTATTTTTTTAACATTGCCTTCTGTGGCTAGTGGAAACTTGATGAGAGATATAAATAGATTAAGGCAAAAGGAATTTCCCAACCTGGACCCTATCCAGAAAGTTCTTGACTTTCCTCTGTGTAAACTGAAAATAAGAATCAATGATCATGTCTCCACGCCTAGACATGTGCAATTTTCATTCAAGATGCAAAGCTGAACATTTCTCCTCAATGTTCCCCTTTTTGTTTATTAAGTATAAGCAAAGATACATTAAAAGAGTTTCAAAACTGCTTATGGGGGGAGCATTGCCTATATATGTCTCACAAAAAAGAAAAATTCAAACTCTCAGAAAGCAACGAAAGAGAGTAAGACACCAATGATTGGTAAGGATTGTTAGTTCAGACCCTGGAAATCGGTACAGCTTAGATAGACCCATGACTCGTGAAATAAACAATCCTGTTGACAGATGAAATTGAGGACTTAAAAGGGAAGCAGAGATAACTGCAGATGTTTTGAGGAGAGTCTGAAATGTGAGCCGAGAGTGTGGGAAAGGCGCTGGAGTCGTGGTGAGCTGTGGAGGGGATACTGTTTAGCAAGGGAACAGCGTGTTTGGCTTGAGCTGCAGCTGAAATATTGGCAGTGTGTCCAGGGAGACTTCTTGGCCAGGAGGAAGAGATGGTATGGATTTGTGCATTACAGAGGACCTGACATTTTCTGTTTGGGGTCAGACTATTAAGCTTGACTCTCTGCGAGACTTACAGCCTTGGGACCCCCCATGCAACCAAATGCAAACTAGTCTGAGCTCACTGGTTCTTCCCAGGATTGAAAAACACGTGGGAAAGGAGTCTCAGTTCCCAACACAGCAAATTCACCACCCTCGCCGTTCAGTGAAAGTTCCCATTCTCTTATGAGAAACCTTAAGGAAACTGTTGCAAATATTTCTTTGTATTTCCAGTTTGAGCGACTGAACCTTGCCCTTCAGAGAACACTGGCAAAGCATAAGATTGAAGAAGACAGGTAAGTGATCCTGCTCTGGTTGTATGAACCCCCATCATGAAGACACTGTTCAAAATGATCCATCCTTACTGCATATATTGGTTTGTGCTGTATTTCTAATATATCTCTGAATTAAACTAAAATAAACGCATTCACTTTTAAAGATTTGAGAGAGTTGAAAGGTTGGTCTACGTGCTTTAAAAAAAAATCTGGTTTGTATTGTTAGTTTTTTGTTTACTTGTCTTTTTTTTTTAAATAAGGCTGGTCACATGGGCTTCTGGTGGATAAATTTGTACCCCTGTTCTCCATATTTAATTTGTGAATAATAGAATTATTTTTATTATACGGAGTGCAAATTTGCAGAAAACTTAGGATTTTGCATGCCAACACCACAATCTACAAACACCTTCATGCACTCTTCCTCCCCATAAGCACTTGTCTATTCTATGAATTGTCTGGGCTGGATTTTCCTGCTGAGTAGCTGCAGCCAGACTTCAGACAGGCAGCTGGGCTGAGCCAAGCAAGAGTCGGAAACTGCCCAGGAGAGTGTGAATCCTTGTCTGACAGAAGCTTTGTTTATAGGACAGACCTGACAAGCATCCCAGAGGCGCCTCTGCCTCTACCCACAATTCCCAGACAGGCTGATAAGATAGCCACCAGCCAATCTTTCTGTGCTACTGGGGCTGTCTGCGCACGTCCCTGGCAGTCAGCTTGTTTGAGATTTATTCTCGGGCCTTTGTGCTCTGAGATACCCCTGCTGCTGGATGGAGATTTGTTTTCTGCGGTGCACCCTGTAGGAGAGCCCTCAAAATCCTTTCATTTGGAAATCCTTCTTAAGGAAAAGAGAATGCTGATTCATGATGATGACCCAGTTGGTGCAGTAGGGTTTCCCCTTCTGCCTGCTGGTGTGGAGTGGCTCTGGCTCCTTCCACTTTAATTCTGGGTGCGTCTGTCCCTCACTTGCATGTTGTGCTACCTTGATCTGCCAGCAGATGAAAACACCTCAAACCTGTTCCGTGCAGCTTATTTCTGGGACTTACAAACCAACAGAACACGAATCATGTATGAAGCAGTGCACGTTCCTTGAATGAAGGGACAGAGCCCAGTTCTTATCTAATACAATCACTGTGACTCCCTCTGGATGCGGTCCCTCCCCCACTTCTTTCACTAGAGGTGGATGAACTCACAACTGGGGTGTGTGTGTGTGTGTGTGTGTGTGTGTGTGTGTGTGTGTGTGTGTGTGTGATGGATGCATCTACTGGCTGCTCCCAAGTCTTCCTGTCTGCTGCGTTTTGTTAAACAAGGGATGCTTAGTTTAGAGGTCATTGTGTGCTGGATGGAATGACTGCTCTTATCTGACAGCATATGAGGAAATGGCAGAATTAGATGGAGGAGGCTCACTCTTACTTTTTAGGGGAAAAAAATCTGCTTAAATGAAAAAAAAAAAGAAAGGAAAAATAAGTATTTGGTGTGATCGTGGATTGGCTAACAAAGGGTTTGCGAGTCTCCACATCCAAATTCAGCATAGTGTTGTATGATGATCCTGAGTCCATTTAGATAAAGTATTCCTAGCCAGCACTTTCCGTACTTGCAGGCATCACATTCCTATGGAACAGGGTGGTGCTGTGGGCCATTTTCTTGACTGCAAATATTTACTTCTAAAACTTCTTAAATTGTATCATGTTTTATTAAAAGGCTGTTTAAAATAGAGAAATATACCTGCATTTAAACTTGGCTCAGCTAATGGTAAGCTGAACCTTGCAATTAAATAGATTATTTGATACTCGTAAAGCACTTGAATAGTTTGGCAAAAGTGGCCATAATCAGTCACCATAATGAGGAGTTTTCAGAAAGCAACTAGGCAAAGATATCTCACAAAGTTGTCCAGTCAGTGTACGAAGCCAACAACGTTCTCTATGACTGAGCATCAGTGGTCATAAAAAACACGTTGTTCTTACACACAGAAATGCCAAAAAGTATAAATGATCAATTAGGAACTACAGAAAAAAAATGAAGAAGATGCTAATTTTAGCCTATGACTACAAAACCTAGACAGACAGAAAAAGAACCTAAAAATTCAGAGGAAAATCATAGCGTTAGAGCAAATTTTCTGGTAAATAAGATACATAAATTCTATTTCATTTTTTTCTACTGTTAAAAAATAAAGATGGCCCAATTGAAATTATTTCAGCTTCCTATTGATGCCCATGTTGGCTATCTTTGTATTAAGCTTCCTTTATCTGGAATGCACTGATTGGTGAGAAAAATAGATTTGAAACTAGTTTACATGTAAGACTAGGCATAAGTGTGGAGGAATAACGTCTGATATAAAGATCCCTAATCTCAGCAGCAAGGACTCCTGTGTTTTATGCTTTAGCTTCAGGAGAAGACAATACGGAACTACAGTGAAATCCACCGTAGGTAGATTTTTATCTCAGACAATCAGCCCCTTGAGAGCATAGTAGCATCTTCTTCTTTTATTTATTTTGGTGGCAGGGGTGGGGCTCAGGCCCTCTGTATACAAGGCAGTTCCTCTGCCATTTAACAGTGGCTTGTCATCCTCCTGGTGACTTGCCAGAGTAAATTCTCTTTCTCAATGGCCTCTGTGAAATGCGTCGCAGAGACAAAGGCTCCTGGCGAGGAATTGTAAGACTCCCCACACTACGCACACCTTGGGGTTTCCCCAAAAGTGTCTTGAGCTATTCAATTCAATAGGAAGCTGCTTGTTTCCTATACTGCAAGTCGAGATTCGTTTCTGGAAAATCGTTATCTTATGTTATCTATATGTTGCATATAATCTGAATTTCCAGCATTTGTTTATCAGCTTATGATTTAAGATACTTAATTATTTCCAGGAAATCTTCGGAAAAAGAAGACCTTGAAAAAATAATTGCAGAGCAGGCAATTGCAGCAGGTAATAAATAAAATTATTTAAGCATATGCAAAATTAGGATGCATACCACATTCCCAAATGACTAATATTTCTCTCAACATTTTTTTATTTATTGCTTAGCGACTCCAGTATGAAGTGTTTGAACTCTGTGTACTAAGGCAGAGTAACCCTTTCTATACTGCACGTTTTTGCGGGTCCTCAAGCATTTCCTCTTTTTAAGTGTTTATTTACTGAGAAGCAGATAAGGCTGTGTGGGAAGCTGATTCCCAGGCGTTCACATTTACAGGCTGTGGTCTTAATCCAAACTATGTCTTCCTCGTTTGCATACAAAAAAATCTGTTCCACAAGGCAGATTAAAGAGTATTTTCAAAGGTTGGAAGTAATCATGGGAAAACAGTCTGGCAGAGTTCCCACATTAATAATTAGCTCCAGGCCAAAGATAGATGAGAAGTGACTGCTGGCAATCCCTTCCAGAATATGGGTGTGAAAACCGAGAGGCTACAGGCTTGCAAAAGTACTGCTTTTATGAAATATAATGTTAGCAACGGCTACTTTGTACTGAGCCGTTCTTGGAAGATAGACACTGTTCTAAAATAATCCCCACGGCACACAATATTCCTCCAAGAAAGTAGCATTGTCTCCTACTTTACAAGAGAAAAATGTATGAAACTTCTCAGCAATAGATGGAGACCAGTTGCAAAAAAAACCACAACCAATCAAATTAGAGAGTCATGGAGTCCAGTTCCAATGGGCACATCGACAAAGCATTCACACATGTAACACAGGCTGGGAGTCGCTAAGCTATGTAAGGGAACATTACAGAAGAGGGGGCAGGAAGATGGGAAGAGTCAACGCACCAGCGAGTTTGCTGTAAGATTGTGTCTCCTAGCAATATAAGAAGCTAGACTCAGAAAGTCTCAGCAACCTGACTGCCCAATCATGAGCTGCATAAGGACATTACCAGTGGGCCTGACAAACTGAGTGGGGAGAAACCCACAAAGCCTCAGCCCTCTGCGAGGAACTGCAGGCAACTGAGGAATCTCCCAGCGCAGGAGAAATAGTCTTCCTGGGAGAAGAGCAGACCGATTAACTCATCATCCAATACCAAATGCTCAGCCCTGAAAACACACATTCGAATAGTATTACAGAGACCGCGCAGTTTTAGACTTATAGCTATATATACAGATGCGTATGGACATACAGCAACAAATTATGTAAATGAGAGGCCATGAATTTGAAAGTGAGCAAGGCAGGGTATATGGGAGGATCTGGAGGGAAGAAAAGAAAGGGGGAAATAGGTCATTATTTTACAATCTCAAAAGAAATAATAAAAGCCATAGTGCCCAGCATATGGAGGCAAGACAGAGGCCTGAGAAGAAGACACTCAAGGTGAATAGTACAATTCACACAAATATTGGCTTAGGGAACTCAAGTAACAGACCCTCCTGAAATCACCTCCCGATAAAATGGTCTTGTGTTTTAAATTAATTCCAAGTGTGGCACTTACTCTGTTCCAGCCTCTCTGGAACTTCTAGAAGATCCATGTTGTATCATTAAGAGAAAAACAGTCAGGCTTCGTCTGAAATGGTCCTTACCCTGGAATTCTAGTTGTTCTATAGTTAAAAAAGATAAAAGTAGTGTATTCTGCTCACCTCGTCATTCTTGATTTAAAATAAACAGTTTGGAGATTGTTAATCAGAGTTTCCAGGATTCTGGAAGCTTATCTGTGTTGATAAGTTGAGTGTGTGCTTTTGAGTTGAGTTGGCACTCCTGAAATAGTAAAGGAAGTTAGCCACAAATCAAGGGAGGTGGCGTTTGGTCGCACCAGTCATCCGTTCTGAGTTTGGGTTGACACACTTGCTAGCCTACTCTTTTGTGTGCTTTCAGGGGTCCCCGTGGAGGCGCTCAAAGACTCTCTGGGTGAGGAGCTGTTCAAGATCTGTTATGAGGAAGACGAGCACACGCTGGGCGTGGTTGGCGGCACACTGAAGGACTTCCTGAACAGCTTCAGCACACTCCTGAAGCAGAGCAGCCACTGCCAAGAGGCGGAGAAGAGGGGACGACTGGAAGATGCCTCCATCTTATGCCTGGACAAGGACCATGACTTCCTAAACGTTTACTACTTCTTCCCCAAGAGAATCACAGCCCTGCTTCTCCCTGGTATCATTAAAGCAGCTGCTCGCATCTTATACGAAAGCCTCGTAGAGGTGTCGCTGATGCCTCCCTGCTTCCGAAGTGACTGCGCCGAATTTGTGAACCAGCCCTATTTGCTCTACTCAGTCCAAGTGAAGAGCACCAAGCCTTCGCTCTCCCCAGGCAAGCCCCAGTCCTCGCTGGTGATCCCTGTTTCGCTCTTCTGCAAGACCTTCCCGTTCCACTTCATGCTGGACCGAGACCTGGCCATCCTGCAGCTGGGCAATGGCATCAGAAGGCTGGTGAACAAGAGGGACTTCCAAGGGAAGCCCAACTTTGAAGAGTTCTTTGAAATTCTTACTCCCAAAATCAACCAGACATTTAGCGGCATCATGACGATGTTGAATATGCAGTTTGTCATCCGAGTGAGAAGATGGGATAACTCTGTGAAGAAATCATCAAGGGTAAGGAAAAGACAATATTTTTGTCAAACATGAAGCCAGTTGTTTAATATTTAAGGGAAACAACTCACAGAACAAATGAGCACATGCCATTTTGGTAATACATCTGTCTAAAATTCTAAAACAATTTTAGGAAGTCAATTTCTTCTATGTTCATTTTCTTGTCTACTTCATTCATTACAAACATTTTTTTTTGACGTTGGTTTGCCTCTTTAAATCCCAATGACGGTGTGGGTGTGTACCTCTCATGTGCAGAAGGCCTGCCTGATCTCCAAAAAGGCCTGGTTCACAACACATTTCTTATCCCATCATTCAGAAGGTAGAGGCAGGGGAATCAGAGGCTCCTAGTCATCTTGATTATATATCTAATTCAAGGCCAGCTCAAAATAAATGACATCCTATCTCAAAACAAGATTTTGGGCAAGATACCTCAGTAGGGAAAGGTGGTTGCTGCCCAGCCTGAGTATGAGATCTGGAACTACAGGGAAGAAGGAAAACAACTCCTACAAGTTGTCGCTAGACCTCCACATGTGTTGTGGCCTGTTTATGCCCTCACTCTCACACACACACACACACACACAGAGAGAGAGAGAGAGAGAGAGAGAGAGAGAGAGAGAGAGAGAGAGAGAGAAATGTAAAGTCATTTAAAGATAAGTCAACAAATATAAAATCATAATGAAGAACTTTACAACCAAGGTAGAAGTGTTCATATGAAAATTTGGTTTTGATTATTATCAAATAGCTTAACTGTAAGAGCAAAGCTGTGGGAAACAAGTAAGTGGATTTCAATCAATATACAAATACACGCATAAATCAATAGCTTGATGGATGGCTATCGAATGTGTGTGGAAGGGAGGCCGTGCTCTCATGGTAAAGAACATTGGCAATCATTTAATCTCAGGAACAGATGCCTGCTAACTGTCTGGGGAAACCATATACATAGATAAGGAGTAACCTCAGAAACATAGCCCCCTCCCCCAGACACACTGACTGTCCCTCAAAATGAAAACAGCTGTACAGCTTTTTTCTTTTTTTTTGCCAAAACCACATTTTGCTATGTTATAATGATGTTAATGTTGTTCACTACACCAAAATACAAGTGAAGTGATGTATGCTTACTTGCTTATAACAGCAACAACAAATCCCTGCAAGTACTTGCATCACTGAAGGACAGAATTTGGTCTTCCATCGCTGTTGTTGGACAGTGGTCTATCTCTCTGTTTTGGAATTGTAGATTATTATATAGCATTGCTATATTTGATTTTATTTGTTCAGTCTCTCCTTGACGGACTCTGATACAGTGCAAACACACATGTGTGTACTTGTCTGTATGTGTACAAGTGAATTGTGTGATCCAGGGCACACTCATTTGAAGTCCCACTGCTTGTGAGACCCTCTGGGTACACTGGGACTAGAGGTTGGGCGGTACTTTTTCTTATGTTTTAGAGAATAGCCTTTGTTAAGATCTGAAGGCAAAACTGAAACCCAGACATGGCTTCTCTTGTGAGACCTAGCTATCTTAGACTGCAATCACTGGAGAAATAATCACACCCGAAAGATGTTTTCTCTTGCCATCTCCAGACAGAAAAGAAAGAAATGTTCAGATACATATTTGGAGACATTTTAGTCTCAATGCCTGCCAGATGGAACAAGAAACTCATGGCAGAAGAGAAGCTTGCTAAAATAGAAGACCAAGAAGAGAAAAAAAAAAAAGAAAAAAAAAAGGAAGAAACCATAGTGAGGAAAAGAATGAGGAGGAAGGGAAAGGTGAATGGGAACGAGGTTTCATAGGTACTACATTATGTGAGATCTCTAAATCCAGATTAAATGCATACAAAGATCATAAGAATCCAGTAGCAGAGCACTGGAAGTGATTAGGAAGCTTACTATTCTTCTATAACAAATTGGAAACAAAACAGATTACACTGGTATCCACCCCCTCCCTTGTTTCAGAACGGTGTGGGGACCCTGACTAACACACTGTGATGGGTGCTCCTTTGCTTTGCAGGTTATGGATCTCAAAGGGCAAATGATCTACATTGTGGAATCCAGTGCCATCTTGTTCTTGGGATCACCCTGTGTGGACAGATTGGAAGATTTCACAGGACGAGGGCTCTATCTGTCTGACATCCCAATTCACAACGCCCTGAGGGATGTTGTCCTGATAGGGGAGCAGGCACGGGCTCAAGATGGCCTCAAGAAGAGACTGGGGAAGCTGAAAGCCACCCTGGAGCATGCCCACCAGGCCCTGGAGGAGGAGAAGAAGAAGACAGTGGACCTTCTGTGCTCCATCTTCCCCTGTGAGGTGGCTCAGCAGCTGTGGCAAGGACAAATTGTGCAAGCCAAGAAGTTCAGTAACGTCACCATGCTTTTCTCCGACATTGTGGGGTTCACGGCCATCTGCTCTCAGTGTTCACCCCTGCAGGTCATCACCATGCTGAACGCACTCTACACGCGTTTTGACCAGCAGTGTGGAGAGCTGGATGTCTACAAGGTAGGGGAGGTGGGACAGGGATGGTCGGGCAGGCAGATGTCACCTTGGGAAAGCGCCTGAGTGAACCGCAATGCTGATGAGTAGCTCTCTGCATTTGGGTCACACAGGCTATATCTGGGGATCAGGTATTGTGCGTTAATTAGGTGGGTGTTCTCCAGCCAGAAATAGCTCAATAAGAACCAATTGTTCCCGGAGATGAGCAACACAGTGGAGAGAGGTTAGGCTGAATGGATGATTCCCGCGGTGGGAAGCGAGGCATTAGCCA
Source organism: Myodes glareolus (assembly GCF_982192425.1). Classification (NCBI taxonomy): domain Eukaryota; kingdom Metazoa; phylum Chordata; class Mammalia; order Rodentia; family Cricetidae; genus Myodes; species Myodes glareolus. The sequence continues at coordinate 8,563,889 of NC_142045.1, forward strand.
TCCATGGACCAGCCACTTAGCTGTGGAAACTGAGTTAAACAAGAGCTAATTAAAGGTATGACTCAGACAGGGGAGCTTTATCCTTTGTATCTTTAAAAAGAAAGAAACAAAAGGCTTATACGAACTGTCCTAAAATAGATTAATGCAATGCACGGTCTACTTGACACGTTTCATAGGCTGTAGCAGCAAACGAAAATCAGCTACTTCAGACGTTGAATGTGTCTTCGTCAGAGGCAGATATCCTCAAATTAAAGAGCTCTGCCTTTGAATCCCATCCTCTCCTTTGCTTTGTGAACAGAGCAAGTGATTTTCCAATTGTAAAACAGCAAACACAATAGCTCTTCCCAGCACCTACACCCTTGAATAATGTTCCGTATTCCATAACCTTTGTGAACAGGACCATCATGAAGATTTTGTAGATGCTCAGGATCCAGGATTCCTGAAAAGATGTTAGTGACCTCTTAGGTACCTCTCTAGGTATGGTGATCCAACAACACTATTATGTCCTGGAGCCAAATACATCATTTTCTTGAAATGAAGTATTATGAAAGGGGAGAGAAATGAAATTTCAGGCTCTGCCTGTTTTGTTTGATGAAAAGGTTTTCTTGTTCAAACCCTTTTGGCTCATTTTGGACAGTGGCAGTAAGAACAAAACATTCATTTGTGTCTGACTCAAGTCATCTGTTTAGCTTGTCCCAGCGGTTGGTGCAGAACAGAGTTCAGCACAACACAAAAGAAATAAACTACTGGGAAGAAGCAAATATTGCCTATGAGAATGCATAGACCCAGCCTGTTTCTGAGGCCAGGCTAGCAACATCTTGTGACATTCCTTACAGGAAATCTCTGAGGGAGTTGTGATTTTTCTCAGGGGAGGGGAGGGAAGGGAAGAGGACCTTGTATAATTACAGATAAAATAATTGGCACTGATTCAGTTATGCCTGATGGCCTCTTGTGGAATTCGCTGTTGATTTCTAGTTATGTTCTCCACGGAGAGCAGCTCCTTTCTCAGAACCAAAGAAACCAATCTTTTTCCAGCAAATAGGCAGCTCTAGTGCCTCAGAAGGACTTGCCACCCCGTGCTTTTAGTGACAACCACTCCATCAAGGATTCCTGGCTATATCCCCTCCAAGAAGAAGGGTGTCCATAGAGTTCCTTGACTAACGGGCTTCAATGGAAGCAGATAGCGCACAACTGATCACAACTCCCCAGCCCTCATTTCCACCTTTTCCTCATTTCTGATTCTGCATAGAAAGAGATGAAAATAGCTTTAGAAGGGTCTATTGTTAAAACACTTTTATGAATTCCTTAAGAGTTTCATACATTATATTTTGATCATATTCATTTCCCTCCCTGAACCCCTGCTTCCTCTCTACCCACCCAATGTCACATTCTCTGTCTCTTAGTCTCTTTGTGGGTACCAAGTCCAGTTTGTGTTGGCTAACTGCTTCTGGGAATAGGGCCTGCCATGAAGTGTACTTAATAGATTAGGTATCAAATCACTATAGAAAACTGACGTTTCCCTTCCAAGCAGCAATCAAATGCCAAAACTTCCTGCTTAGCTGGAGCTGAAAGTTCATTGCTACCCCACTTCTTCCATGCTGGGCTTTTGTCTGGGTAGCGTTTTCATAGGACATTTGCATGCTGTTGTAATTGCTGAAATTTCTTATGTGTAAGTACTCTGTTGTGTGTGTAGTACACTGTTTCCTTGAAGTCATCTTCTGCCTCTATTCTAACAATATTTCTGTCCCCTCTTCCAAGTAGATCCCAAACCTTGAGGGGAGTGGTGTCATATAGGCATCCCATTTAGGGCTGAGCATTCCAAAATTCTTATTTTCTACACATTGACCAGTTGTGGGCCTCAATGTTGTTTATCATCTATTGCAAGAAAGTTTTCTGGTGAGAATTGAGACATGTACTGATTTGTGGGCATAGAAATATATCACTAAAAATAATTTTGAGGCTACATCCATTTAACAGAGTAGTAATAGTAGGTTTTCACCTATAGGCATGACCTCTCTAACCACATATTTTTGGTCTCCTTGACATTATCAACTAAAGGTTCCATCTTGTAGAATGAGCACTGGATCCAATTTCTTAATGTGGTTGGTTACAGCCTTAACATTCGTGCCATCAGTGGTATATCTTGCCAGGCATGTCATTAATGTAACTGACGGTATTTACAGTTGGGTAAGATTATTACTTTGCTTATCAAATTGCCTTTGACAACCCTTTAGCACTAGCACCAGCATCATAAAAGTAAGCCATTAGGGTTGAAGTTTCCAGTTGAGTATCAGTTAAATGTCTCCATGTTCTATGCTCCAAATATGTAATGTCTTCAGCTATGGCCCATTAGCCCTAGCTTCTTTTTTTTTCTTTTTCTTTCTTCTCTTTTTTTGGTTTTGTGAGACAAGGTTTCTCTGTAGCTTTGGAGCCTGTCCTGGAACTAGCTCTTGTAGACCAGGCTGGCCTCAAACTCACAAAGATCCGCCTGCCTCTGCCTCCTGAGTGCTGGGATTAAAGGTGTGCGTCATAATAGGCAATGTTACAAGGATACGAATGATAAGTAAACAGGTATCTACTACTTGTCCTAGGTAAATGAAGAGTGAGTGAGACTGTGCTTGGTGTGGTTGAGTGATAATGGAACTTCAGTGACCTGAGAAAGAGGTGCAGTAAACGGTAGAGTCATACCTTGGCAAAGACAAGCTCAAAGCAACTCTGGAGGCATTCCAAATACTGCAGCTTGCACAAGGATAGTGGAAATGAATTAAAGTAGCTCATAATGTGTGTCCCTCCTTCCCTTTGTTCTCTTCTTGCTTACATAATTCATAATGGACTCTGTAGATGAGAATAGCATGATGTAAGGACAGGACAAGTTTGACCGCTGTGAGTAGAAGAACTATATGTGTATTTAAATTGATAAATTAATACTTAGCTCTCGGTAGCCACTCAGAGACAGATAGAGAAAGTCGTGGAAACAACAAGGAGAAGGATACTAAGCCTAGTTCAATTTTAAACAACAACTTGTTTTCCAATAGCTTTTTGAGCATCATTATTTTTATTTCTCATCTTGACAATTTGGTTTCTACCCATTCTTTGTGATTAATATATTTGAGTATTATTAATAATTTCCAAAATTCTCAGAAATATTTTAGAGAAGGTCCATATCTTTTGCTGTTATGACTCCTCGTATCTCAGTTTTACATCATACTTTTTTGTTGCATTCATATAACATTGTTGAGGGAGGGTGAGTTCAGGTGAAATGTAGTTTTATGATGGGCAATTGATCCCACTATCAGAATTCTCTAGAAATTCAAACTATGGGCTGAAGAAATGCCTCAGCCATTAAGAGATCTTGCTGATCCTCCAGGAGACATGAGTTTAGTTCTGAGCACTCACACAGCGAGTCTCACAACTGCCTGTAACTCCAGCTCCAGGGAATCCAATGCCCTCTTCTGGCGTCTGTGGGTACTCATACACAACAGTTTCCAAACACACATATACATAATAAATATAAGATAATGAATAAAAGTGAAATCGAAAAACAAATCTAAACAACAAATACATGTTTGTACAAAAGCTATTGTATATAGTTTTTGCTGCTGCTTGTTTGCTTTTCAGGGAAGAACACGTGTGGTTAGTAGTAGACTACAATAGAGACCGTTTGATTGGGTCTTCCCAGACTGTGCAGTCTTTCAGTTCACTTCCCTGAGCTCAACAATCGGCATCTTGTCCGTTTTATGAAATGAAAAGTTACCCTTACCATTGTCGCGGCTTCTCCACAGGGCCAGAACACTCCAGTTTCTGCCGTGTGGCTCTGTTGGGCCGGCTCCTTCCCAGCTGTTATTTAAAGGACAAACTATGTTCTCTCCAGGTGGAGACCATTGGGGATGCATACTGTGTGGCCGGGGGACTGCACAGGGAGAGCGACACCCATGCCGTCCAGATAGCCCTGATGGCACTGAAGATGATGGAGCTCTCCAACGAGGTCATGTCTCCCCACGGAGAACCCATCAAGGTAAGACAACGGCAAATGGCAGATTAGTTGGTTGCCAAAAACCTGGTACATTGGCCAGGGTTCAGTTTTAAAGAGGAAGGTCTTACCTAGTTTGTTTAGATGTGTGTGTTTGTGTGTGTGTGTGTGTGTGTGTGTGTGTGTGTGTGTGTGTGTGTATTGGGGCATCACCATAGGCTGTTACACGGCCTTACAAGAAAATTGAGATAAGTGAAGATGCTTTGCAAGTTGTTTTATCAAAAACATTTCCTAGAGATCTACAGCAGAGCAGTGCTTTCCTGCAGTTTGGAATCATATGCCAGACCTCCATCGCTGCAGCTTTGGCATAAAACCATGCTGAGCAGAAAGCTGCATCTTATTCTGGTGGTCGAAGGACAGTCTGACACCTGCTGGGAATTGAACCAGCAAGGTGGAAATTCTTGCATCACTACTGTTGCAAGATATGAGCCTGGCAAATGTGCTCTCTATTAAGCATGCTATAGACAGTCCCAAAGCTCCCATGACTGTACTCATGGTTGGAAACACAAGGGACACAGTCCCCATGGGAAGCTGACCTTCCCAAGCCCAATGCGTGTGTGCAGCATTCAGTCAGCTTTATGCAGCTAGTACGTGCCAGGCAGTTTAGAAAATGAAGTATCTGTTTTTCAGCAATAACAGCGGATATATCCCCTTAGGAAATTGACTGTGGAATGACTATTCTAAGTCTATAGAGGACTATTGAGAGGTGCAGATTGGATATGGTTAATTTCCCTGTCTGTTATGTTTTTATTTGCAAGTTTTTTATAATAAAGTTTTAATAAAAATATAAAGCTGAAAGAATATTGACTACAAAACCAACAGGATTCTCTAGGCATGAACACTGTTAGACTTCGAAATGAGACATAAACAGAATAATGTACTATTGTGGGCCGGGCAGTCATGGCACACGCCTTTAATCTCAGCACTTGGGAGGCAGAAGCAGGCAGATCTCTGTGAGTTCAAGGCCAGCCTGGTCTACAGAGTCAGTTCCAGGATATATCAAGGGTTATTAAAAGAAACTCTGTCTTGAAAAAAACAAACAAACAAACTAACTAAATAAATAAGAATACTGTACTACTGCAAAAAAAGAAAATAAAAGCAAAATACCAATGGTTGGCTTAATAGATAAAACCCGAGTGGATTATAGGCGCTGTCTTATAGTAAATTGACCACTTAATGTTAACACTCTTTACTTAATGACTTTTCAGCTATGAGCTCTAAAAATAATACAGAATTCTATCCTCCCAATTTTCAGTATCCAATTTCAAGGAATAAGCGAAACATAAAAATAAAGCTATGGTGAAGGCAAGTTTAGTTCTGGCCTTCTGTAACCTTAAGAGAAGCCGTGTGTCTAAGCCTTCACGAGCTTCTCAAATTCGTCGGTCAGCTCATTCATAGATTGTTGTTGCCTACGTCCCGACATTCACTAGTGTGAATCCGCAGCCGTTTGTTGTACATTGATTCTGTACATCATGAGCCTGAAGAACTTACAAGAAGGCTGCCAAGTTTTCGGTGTAAAATATCTGGGACTCTCGCTAAGAATAACCAAGTAGATTGGAGTCTGTTGAAGAGTTAGGCTTGTAGTGCATGAACAGAAGGATCCATTCCAAAATAGCAGCTTTACGCACCTGCTGGGTAGGATGGTAGGAAGGCTGGTATCAGCTACAACTGTCTACGCACGCACTACATGTTCCAGCATGGTGAGTTAAGAGTACTTGAACGTTTCCCATGGTGGCTGACATCCCAGCGAATGACAGACAGATGTTGCATGGCCTTCCATGACTTAACCTTACACACAATAGGCATTTCCGCCTCTGCTGTCATTCGCAGCAGTCACCTGTCTGCTCAGGGGAAGGAGCACAGCTTCCAACTCTGCAGAAGATGGGTACAAAATCCCTTACAGCTGTGCTTCAATAGCTTCCCGGCGTCTCACATGAGCAGATTTAGTTTCTATCCTTGAATTTTTAGAGAAGAAACACATGGTTATTTTTTCATATTTTGGTAAAAGAGTTCATAACATCACAATAAATATTAAAAACTATCTAGACTGTGAGCAATAAGGTCAAGATTGCCACTTAAATTATTTTATATGTCAGATCCCTATCAGAAGATTAATGGCAGGATTTTTGTTAGCCGCCTCAATGTAGTCTTTCTTATTTTTGCAGCTAGGAGAATTATTTATAGTTAACCTTAAAGATAATTACCTGGGTAATAACAGGTTAGCCTTAGTGACCTGTGAAACGGATATTAATTAGGCCTTTTATTGCCTATTCATCTGTAGACCTGTGAAATACCTGATGATTTAGAGACTCACAGTGAACAACTCAGGGTTGAGGGGGGAATGCTCTTAGCAGACAGGGAAACGTGAGTGTGTATGGAGGGCTACACACTGTGATTTAGACATTGTCTCATTTAATTTGGGGGACAACATTTGAAGGCTGGCCAAGTTCCTTGGGAGTCAGGATTTGAAGTCTTGGATTGGCCTGGTTTCCTTACGGAAAAGCAAAAGCTATTTCCCTGGTGTTTCTTTGTTCGGTTGTTTAATGTGTTTGTTTGCTTGTTTTCCTAACTCTGAGCTGTCCCCTAGCATAGTCACATGCGTGTATCATGAAGTCCCTCCCTACTACTGTCCTCATTCATCCTCATCCCCTCAGACTGGAAAACTCTGAGCAGGCTATGGGTAGAGAGCTGAGAATTGGATTCACAGTGAAAGTCATTAAGAGGCAGGAAAGAGGAAAATTCGAATCAGGTACTTTCCTTGCTTAGCCGCCTAGGAGATTAAATAGGCAACATCAAAACAATCCTCCAACCAAGGGCTTCCCTATTATAAGGTTCCCTTTGAGAGTTACTGAGAGATGCAATTCCTTTTGCCTTTCATTATTTTGCTGTCTTTTCCCAGGGGAAAGAAGTTCATTCAAACATGCTGATCATCTTATGGGTGACCTTTTGTTCTTAAATTTGGGGTAAACGTGAGCTTGAGAGCTGGAGAAGGGGAGACAGGGAGAGCTGGGTGGGAGGAACGTGTGGGGATTTGGCTTTGTCTGTGAGGGGAATACACTCACATTACCTATGAAATAAAAAATAAAACGTTATGGTAAACTTATTTAAAAAATCTGAAAATCAATATACACAGAGAAACTGCAGCAAAAGAGTTTGCCCAAGAGAACACAACCTTCTTAGCATGGTTGTGCTAAGTTTGCATTTATGCAACTTAATATTGTACAGTTGTTACTGTGTAAATCCATGTTCTACTAAGGATGGTTGATTCTCCTAGGTACAGGAGACAGCTAAGTTTTGCTTCTTAGTGTAGGCTTCTGGCTTTAGGAATCCCCACCCCTGTTTATAAAGGAAGGAATAAGCAGAGGGAGGCACAGGAAGCAGATCTTCAGAAGCCTCCTCTCCTGATGCTCTGCTCTGAGAACAATGGAGAATTTTGGGGCAGGACATCTTGAGCGATTCTAGTAAGGTTGCTAGCAAATGCCCAAAGTTAGTTGTAAAACTAAGAAATGCCTGAACTGGAAAGACGGCTCAGCGATAATCAAAGACAACGTGCAGCCTTGGTGAGTTCTCTCCTCAACAGTCAAAGGTAGGAGAGACCCCCCTCCCCTGCCACGGAGCTGGCCTCGGACCTCCACGGTTTGCTGTGCTACGTTCCATCCCCATCTCTTTTTATTTTTGAGGCAGGATTTCTTCATGCATCCCTGGTTGTCCTGGCACTCACTATGTAGATCAGACTGGTCTCAAAACCACAACAATAAAAACCTGTCTCTGCCTCTGCCTCTGCCTCTGCCCCTGCCCCTGCCCCTGCCCCTGCCCCTGCCCTTGCCCTTGCCCCTGCCCCTGCCCCTGCCCCTGCCTCTGCCTCTGCGGTGTTAGAATTCAAGGCATGAGCCACCACACCTGAATAATAAATGCATTTTTAGAAATTAAAAACATGCCGAGTCTTTTAATTGCAAGCAAGCCCTCAGATAACCGGGTCTTCGGCCTTTATTTAAAGGACTTATAACTAATAAAACTTTTCAGAAGAACAGCAGGATATAGAAGCTGAAAACAACAAGCATACCATCATATCCTTACTGTCTGTTAACACACTTGCTGTGGCCTGGCCGTCGATTAAGAATGTGTGAATTCTTTCACTTCCTCAAAGGCCTGGATCTCTAAGAGAAGCCCGTTTAAAAGCATTTCAACCCAGTTCCAACACTTGGGGGTGGAAACAGGAGAATCAGACATTCAAGGTTCTGCTCGGCTATATAGCCAGTTCCAGGACAGCTCAGACTGTATCTTCTATTTAGATATCGCCTAAGTTTCATGTTGTATGAGTCTGGATTTTAGGTTCCTGAGTCTAGACAGTATAGAATGCAGTGACAGGGATCTGGGTCCCGGACACTACAGTTTCCTCCGTCCTCTGTCATTTCCACTTCAGTGTTACAATTCTTTCCCTCAGTTGCTAGTCACTTAAACAAAGGACTTGTGTTTGGCATACAATTACTGTAAAGCAAAATGTTTTGTTTTAGATCCCACAAGCTGACCTCAAGCTCCAGAGTTCAGTAGAACATCCTGCTTTAGCCTTCTGAGTATCTGGAACTACAGGTGGTCCTTCTCTGGCCTTGCTTCAAGAATTTCCTGCTAGACTCTAGAAAGGGCGTCTTTCTCTCCTTTAAGGGACAGAGCAGCTTTGTGTGAGCAACCCAGGGGCTCTTGGTTATCCTGCCACAGTGATCCTGAGAGTCCTGAGAACACGTTTATTCCAGATACCAAGGACAGGTGACATAAAACCAAACACCCTATGGAGCAGTTACCTGGTGTGACCACTGACTCTGCCCTGGTGATGTAGCTTTCTATGGCCATTAGAGGGTGACTCACTGGAAGAGAGGAATGTGATGGAGTTAGTTGAAGCACGGTTAATAAAACTTCAGAGACAGATATTGGGGTTCAACCTGAAGAGCAGAAAGGCAAGTCAACCAGTCGCTGGCTCTTATCTCGACCTCAGTTCGAAATGTCAATCCTGCCTCCAGGAAACGTCAGAATGAAACTGAGCCTGAGAGCTGTCTCCTGGTTTATAATCCTCTCTAATTCTGGGATTAAGGGTGTGCACCACTACCGCCTGGTTTCTATGCAAGCTAGTGCGGCTACTGGGATTAAAGGTGTGTGTCACCAATGTCTGGTCTGTAAAACCGGCCAGTGTGGCTGTTTTACTTTTCTGATTCTCAGGCAATTGTTTATTAGAATACAACAAGATGCCACTATAGTTAGTTACACTGGTTAGAAGCATCTAGATAAGACATCCAAACAATACTGACAAGTGGGCAGTGACTTTCCAGAGACCAGGCACACTGTTATTTTGCTTTCAGATGCGAATTGGGCTGCATTCCGGGTCAGTTTTCGCTGGAGTTGTCGGCGTCAAAATGCCCCGCTACTGCCTGTTTGGAAACAACGTCACTCTGGCTAACAAGTTTGAGTCCTGCAGTGTGCCGCGGAAAATCAATGTCAGCCCCACAACATACAGGTACCGATCGCGTTAAGAACCTAAAATGCACGGTTTTCCCTTTGATGAGGTCTTTTGTATCTGTTCTCCCTCCTGTTTATTTGCATTGGAAATGTTACAGGAAAATGAAATGAAATAACTTTTAGAATTCTTTAACTTCCTTTAAGGCATTTGCTACCCTTCGGAAACAATTATAGCATTAATTCTTAACAGATATTGCATCTTCTTCCATATTTATTTTTATTGAAAGTGTGTGTTAACCTTCTCAGTATATCAGTGGGTATTCTGACACCAGCTGGTATCTTGGTGGACAGTTCTGGCAGTAGTTACCTCGAGTTAACATGATGACAACATTTTATAGGGGTCAGTGCTCAACAAAACTGATTAAGATCAGACTCGGACCAGACTCCAAGAGTGCTTGGGCTATAGCACTTTTGACCAACTACGAATATGAGGGCTGCCCTGAGCCCTCCAAGATAGTCGTTAGAATAACATCAGATTCAGGTAGGTGATGCCTGAGCAACCCAGGACGCCTTAATTGTAAAGAATACAACTCACAATCAGGCAAACGAAGAAGGTGAAGCCTGGCTGGGCTCCAAATGCTGGGTTCCTGTGCAATCTGGACGTATTACTGGCCCTTGCCACAACAGTGGAGCCATAACCAGGAGGCTCTGCTCTTCTAACGGTTGGTGCCTGCATCCCCTGCTCTGAGAGAGGATAGACTTCCCCACACGCTTGGTTAATAACACACAGTTTCCAGTCCCCAGCCTCAGCCCTCTTCTAACCTGGAAAATACTTCTGGAACACTGGCCCCACTCTGGGTCATCTCATTAACATAAACCAGGTGGGACCCAAAGGGTTCAAAAAAACAAAACAAAACAAAAAAATCCCCCAGCAACAACAACAACAAACCAACAGCAACTTTGTCATTCAGGAAATTTCCAAGCGTTTGAGGGTCACTCCCGATAACTAAGGGCAAAAATTAAATCCCCTGCTTCAGAACCACAGGGGGGTTCAGCAGAGGAAAACCATCAGGTCATTAAACAATTTCAGTCAGTATTGAACTGAGTATTGGTCCTGAGTATTGAGGACCAGCAGCAAATGGTGACATTGTAACACAGGAGTCAAGTGTCTTGCGGCATCAAGAGGAGCTGGCAGTGTGAATTGTGGTGCAGGCCTGGAATTCAGGTTACTCTGAAGGCTGAATTGGCATGAGATCAAGTTCAGGGAGAGTTTGAACTGCAGTGAGTTCAAAGCGAGCCTGGAAAATTTATGAGACTCTGTCACAAAACAAAAACTTTAAGGAGAGGTCTGGAAAGATGGCTCAGCAGTTAAGAGCCGTTGCTGGCCTTCCAGAGGACTCAGGTTCAGTACCCAGAATCCTCACCGTTGGTAACTCCAGTTCCAGATGATTTAGAAACCTTCTTCTGGCTTCAAGGTCAACCAGACACATATAAGAAGCAGACAATACTTCCATACACATAAAATATGAATAAGTAAATCGTGTTTTCTTTTCAATTGAATTTGTATCGTTATGAGTGAATGAATGAATGGCCAATTGTTGTGGAGGGTACTTGTTGGTTCACAGCTGCTCAGCCCTGAAATAATCACACAGAAACTGTATTAATTAAATCACTGTTTGACCCATTAGCTCTAGATTCTTATTGACTAACTCTTACATCTTAATTTAACCCACCTCATTTAATCTGTGCATCACCACAAGGTCGTGGCCTACCAGCAAGGTTTCAGTGTGTCTGTCCGGCAGCAGCTCCATGGCTTCTCCTCAAACTCTGTCTTTCTTCTTCCAGCATTCAGTTTAGTTTTCCTCACCTAGCTCTGTTCTACCCTATCAGGCAAAGCCAGTTTCTTTATTAACCAATGGTATTCACAGCATACAGAGGAGAATCCCACATCAGACAATCATTTATCATTTTTAACTTAGGAGAAACCCTTTTCAGTGACATTGAAATGACATATGCTTGTTATTATTAAAACTTAAAGTTTATGTGTATGAATTTCATTGTTATAAAAATCGCATTGTCCCCAATATTGCATAATTAATTTTTCTTTTAAAATGAGCCAAATGTATGATTTAGATTCTTTGTAGCATTTGTGTGTGTGTGTGTGTGTGTCTGTGGACTATCTATTGACTTATGGGAATTCTTTTATCAGTTATCCCTAATATGACTACTGTAGTAATACCCAAATATTTCTGTTGTCTTCTTGTCCTGAACTGCCAAATGTTTCTGTCAGCATTAAGTTTTTTTAATTATTATTTTATTCTATTTTATTTTCAGGTTACTCAAAGACTGTCCTGGTTTTGTGTTTACCCCGAGATCAAGGGAGGAGCTTCCACCAAACTTCCCTAGTGACATTCCTGGAATCTGTTATTTTCTGGATGCTTATCAGCAGCAAGGACCTAATTCTAAGCCATGGTTCCAGCAGAACGATGTGGAAGATGGAAACGCCAACTTCTTAGGCAAAGCGTCCGGAGTAGATTAGGGAGCCACGTGCTTATGGATTTGACTCCTTTGGGGACTTGCAGAATCTCTGAAATGACTTTAGGATTATGAAGATGAAAAGTAGTGTTAAAATTTCAGGAATGAAGTCCTTGTCTCCTTTGCCTCCCACTTAACATAACAAAAAAAGTATACACTTCAGCATTTCTATCCTCTTCTATTTAAGAAACAAACAAACCTCAAAGGTGACTTTTGAGGACATAGTCTTGTGCTAGAACAATCACTACCTGCACTCCAAATCCAGCACATTGTACATATCCCAGGCAATTATAGACAGGTTCAACTGCATAAAGTCATGGATTCACCTACCGCTGTGCCCAGTGCAACGCCGTGGTTATTAAATTGTATTTGTGATAGTGTCGCCTTTAAAATACAAAAGTGACAGTGTTTAGTTCTGTAGGAGCTTCTGGCCTCTTCAAAGCTGCACCCGATTCAGTTTCCTCTTAAGCACAGATTCTGTAGCAAGCAGACCTGCACCTTCTTTTCAGCTACTTCTTTGTGTGTGTGTATTTCTTTTCTTTTCTTGCCCCCCCTTTTTTCTTTTTCTTTTTCATTAGAAAATAAGCAATTAGACATTCGATCAAATGTGGTATAAAATAGTTCTGCATTTATCAAAGAATATCTTCATGTTTAACATTAGAAACATTCTCCATAGCACAATATATCATACAACAAATGCTTTTTGTTTTGACTCTATATGTGGCAAAGCCTAGTTTATTTAACAATGAAAATTTACTTCCTATTAATCCATGTAAAACATACTAATAACAAAATTTTCATAATAAAAGGCTTACAGGCTGACTTAAAATGTAACAATCTAATATAATTAAGGCATTGCGACATGGATTAGAGCTTGCATACAGAGAGCCTGCCGAAGAACGCAGTGGTAACGTGTTCTCACACATACATGACCAAACGATCTGCAGCTGCCATGTTGAGCCATGAAATCCAAGGAGGAAAGTTTTAGCTCAGAAGTAGAAAACGAGACTTACTTTTATCCTTTTTGATAGCTTCTTAAGTATTTCTGCTGACCATTTTAGTGTCTGTGTAAGAATTAAGTTTTGTATTATTTGGTGTACATCTGTGAAGCTTTTAATCTAGTTAAAAAATCTTGATAGTGTTTTCTAAAGAAACCACTAATACTAATGGAGAAAACCTTACTGCGGTTCCTTTGTGGAAATCTCTAAACATTTTTCTGGAATCTGAACTAATTTCCTTCCCCTCCCATACCCTCCCCTCAATCCCCCTTCCTTCCATCCCCCTTGTGCATGTGTGTGTGATTCTGGGGATAGAGCAGATGGCTCGTGCATGCCAGACAAGGGCTCTGCTATTGAGTGACTCTGTCGTCATGGATCTTGGATTTTATTGCTGCTGATGTCACTTTATACTCTCTCCCAACTTAAGTCCCAGTGTTCAGTCTGGTAAAGGATACGACTTTAAAACAAGATCAACTTTAAGGCAAGAGAAAGATGCAAGTCGGGTTTTTGAATCAGTATTAGCAGAGCTATATACAGTCTGACTCTTTTTTTTTTTTTGCATGGATTTGAAAAGAAAATCCACTTAAAAGTCCTTTACTACCTCCACTAGTCTCCAGGCATCAAGTCTAGTAGTCACTATTTGCCAAGCCTCAGTTTCCCCGGGGTACAGCTAAAACACTCCAGTGGGTTTCTTCGAAGGCTGGTAGTGTCTCATTAAACATGCTCTTTCTCTTTCTGGAGCTGAAATTCGTTACAAGGAACGTAATAGGAATTCTACCGGCAATTAGAAGCACCAGACAGGGCATCATTCTCATCACCTGTGTATACAACAAGTTGCTGTGCCAGTAATAATCTGATTCAGATGCTTGCACATTAATTAGAATTCCAACCGGTCTTTTAGGGACAGAGATACAGCTCAATGGCAGAGCCATCGCCTAGCATGTATGTGGTTCTGAGTTCCAAGCCAAGCGGTGGGAAGAAGCTGCATGTATCTTTCATGTGTATATGCTATATGATCACGTTCACCGCTGTCACCTGTGCCACCTGTGTACACCTGGAAAAAAAGGGAAGGACTGTGGATATCCAAGTAAAAGAAGCATGGACGCTCCATGTCCGCGTCTTGTAACTTTTCTATTATTTTGGCATTTTACTAAATAAAAATATTATCAAAAATTATTTTCCTGGAGAATCTCTCTGTTGTAGGTTCCCTAGACCTCCTTGTGAGGGCCCATTGACTATGGACAAAGCCAAGCCAAGCCATTGCCTTGTGCCTCTGCAACAGTATTAGAAGGGGCATGCTGGACCTGAAAGGATGTGGATGAGAGACGATGTGTTTTTCAAAAACTGTTTCAGGAAAGGCATAGATGACAATGAATATTTGTGTGCAAGGGTGGTGGCATGAACAGTCGCTTCTCTCTTAGGGGAAAACAGTTCTTGTCATCCTTGGGGGCTTTTGCCAGAAGAATGAACAGGATAACTGAATCAATAACGCACTTGCAAGTGTGCTGGCATCTGTTCAGTCCCCACACTGGAACCACGTGTTCGTGCCATAGCTGGTAAATGAAGCGGAGTAGACGGAAAAGGGACTCACTACCCATCTCAGGCCGGCCTTAAGTTGCTGACAGATCTCTCGCTAGCCCCCTTCTGGTAATGTCACCGCTTCCCAAGAGTGCCACGCTGGGGAGGAAACCTTCAACACACAGGCCTTTGGGGAACAGTAACACTTCTAAAGACCGCGACTCCCTACTTTTCAATGAATTGTGAAAATATTAGACTTCCATGACCTGCACCCTTTGAGGATAGTGTCCTTTGTGTGAGTTGGACAGCTACACGGAGAATCAAATAGTGACAGCATAGCATCATACATGGTGCCCCCGTGAGGGCTGCGAAGGCAGCCACTAGCATCTTCCCCCAAACAGAAACTACTCAGCTGAGATGAGGAGGGGAAGGGCGATTCAACTGTCAAAGTTGTAGCAAACAGCTAGGGCAGATGTGCTAGCTTGATTACACAGAAGATACCAAGTCATTTCCATCCAGGATATACAGGGTCACCACATAATGTAGAGCCATTGGCTGGAAGACTTCTCAGGACCTGGAAAGTCTCCATGCGTTTCGCGGAGATGGAAAAGACTCCCACTTGTAGAAGCCGTCTGTCCCTTGGAGTCTTTGTTGCATCCAGTTTCCTTCCTTAGAAAGTCAGCGTCTGGGTTTGTGATGGTGGTGTGCCCTCCAGATGTTTCTTTATGAGACTGATATGACTCATGGGGTATTTTCATCTGAGGCCACTTCCAATGCCATGCATGTTATTAATCTCTATTTCCTAGCCTCGTACGCATCTGTTGGGAGCAACCCACATGGCCCACACAATTTTCATCTAAAGCTTTAATTCCTTGTTCGTGTTCAGTTCTTCAAACTTGACATTTCTATAAGAAAAGAGAAAAGTCTTCATAAATGATGAATTTTTTTTTAAATTCAAAACTTAAGTAGAGGGAAAATGTGATAATCTCAAACCCACACTTCTTCCGTATCAGGGCAGATCTGTTGCAATCATAATTAAGTTACTTTCATGACATGTTACTGTGTTAGTCTAAAATATAGCAGTTAAAAATCAAGACAAAATTTAAATGGCAGATGTAAGGCTTAATCTAAGATATTCCATAAAAAGACTGTAGAGAGAAGTCTTTTCAAGCTACGAATATTTTTTTTAAAACACACAGTGCCAGAAAAAGAAACTGTAAGTGAATCTCGGAGTTTGAAGAAAATTGGTTAGCAAAGCAAGCTTGCATGGTGCCCAAGTCCTAAAAAGTCTGCTGAGATGTTTATTTACTCTGAAGCTCTGCCAAGCCCTTCTTTATGGTAGAAAGAATTATGAGGTAACTTCAGAATAAACTAAAACAAAACAAAGCAAAAAAACCAAGAAACTGGAAGAACAATGTGTTAGGCAATCCACATGGTGGAAGAAAAAAAAAAATGAAGCTCACTGGAAAGTTCTGGTGACAGTGGTTGTGGATCTGGCATCTTTACAAATATTGTAACAATTCCCAGGGACTAAGGCTCTGGGACCTCCAGGCAGTATTTATTCACAACAACAACCCACAATTCCCCAGTACACTGTACATTGTTACTAACTTTGAAAACTATCAGTCCTGAATCCTAGGGTCAATACAGAAATACACGCTTATGTTGGAGGTGCCCACTATGGGAAGGAAACCCGGCATGCCATTCACTTTTCCTGGTTCATTTGTGTTGCAAGTGTGCAGAATCTATTAGACTCCATTGGAGACCTCACAATGAGTCCACTCCTGTCTATATGTCTATCATTACTCAGTCACAATTACTTCATGAGACTCTCAGATGCTCCATGTCTTCCCTAGTCATCATTCTACCCCACCACACTCTTCTGGAATGCTCTGTACACAACATTTATTAACCTTTATTAACCTGCTCCTCTGAGTTCTTTCATTCACCAATACCAGTCTCTAAATTATCTCTCTAGGTTCAGGTAGACTTAAGGAAACTGCTCCAAGACTTGGTTCCCATCATCACCACAACCAAGGTGGACACCATGAAGAGAAAAAGTTAGCTGAGTTTAAAAGCTAAAGGTCAGAGGTCATGAGGTCAACTGTGCTGAGGCCTCATGGTGAACACAGAGTGTTTTGTAAAAAAAAAGAGGACACACAAAAGTTAGGAAGACAAGATTGCTCTTTGTAAAATTTTATTTATTTCACATGTATCGGTGCTTTGTCTGCATGTATGTCTGTGCATCATATATGTACCTGATGCCCAGGAAAGGCAAAGGAGGGTATCAGATTCTGAGGGCCCAGAGTTACAAATGTTTGTGAGCAGCCATTATATGACAT
This sequence comes from Myodes glareolus, assembly GCF_982192425.1. Classification (NCBI taxonomy): domain Eukaryota; kingdom Metazoa; phylum Chordata; class Mammalia; order Rodentia; family Cricetidae; genus Myodes; species Myodes glareolus. Next base: position 8,580,760 of record NC_142045.1, read on the forward strand.
TCATAGAAATAGAACCCAGGTCATCCAGCAGAGTAGTCAGCGCTCCTATCTACTGAGCCAGCTCTCCAATCCCCAAGATTTCCCTTTTGAAGACAGCTCGTTCCAAGAATAAGCTACAGGTCTAGCAACAGTCCCATTTGTTTTCCCAAGACTGTGTCCCCAAGCCCTAAGGGTCCCCCACTGCACCCCAAGGATCTGCCACTACTCCCTCCCTACCTTTTAAGAGCAAGACCACCCCTCACATCACCACATTGAGACCCAAGTGTCTGAAGAATGAATCATTTTGAGGTAATCCAAAGTACACACCATCTATATCTATTGACCATTTCACTTGGTCAAGAGCATCTTTACCAGAGCAGCATGGTTTATTACCAACTACAGACTTAAACTTGTCTTAGTCAACAAGAGGAGAATCTAGGCTGATGACTGTTCATCAGCTATCTAACATCTCTCTTAAATCCTGGAGTTACAACAATTCCTTTCTGTTCACATTCTACATGCACAGACTAAGGGCAAAGGCCACCTTTATTGAGTGAGATGGGAAGAAATGAGAGTGATTAGAATGATCTATACAATCCACATCTTAAGCGTTTATTGAAGGCTTATCTGCCAGACATTATTCTACACTATACTGCCCATTATTTCAGTGGTTCCCATTATCATGAGATCTATGGGCTTTGTTCAGACAAGGTCCAGCTGCAGACAAGATAATATAGAAATGTCTACTTCTTACATAACTCAACACTTATAAAAAACATATATATATATACATACATATATACAATACAATATAAATATTTTTATAAATATATTTTATATCTTATGTGTATTACTGAGAGTAGGTGACAGTGAAAACAGCGCATTTATGGGGCAATGACTTCAAACCTACACAGAGAGAGACTGAAATTTTTCTTCTCAGATCAGGCAAACAACTTCTATGCTCCCTGGTTGGTGTCTCTCAGTTGATGCTCTTACTTCACACAGGCTGGAATCCATTAGCTCTGAGGAAAGAAGAAACACACTCAAGTGAAGAGCAAAGTGCATCCTCCGTATTATACACTTGAGTTGCTTACGGTGAGAGAGGAAGGACATCTCTGAAAAGATACACATGGGAAAAAATACTATCTCTGAAAACGCAGGGACACGTCTCTTTCTGACAGGTGTGGACAGGGCTGCCGCCTCGCATTGACTTCAGCATGAGTTAAGAAGGGACTGTGGGGTTGTGTCCCTCCCCTTTCCATCTGCTTAATGGATAATGAACCTGCTTTTAGACAACCAGCTCTTGCAGTTTGGCGGCCTCACCTACCTATCGATGCCCTGAGAGTAACTTCTTTTCAGGAGGAATTTGGAATAAAGAATGTGAGTGTGACAATCCACATCTTAAGTGGCTTTCATATGTGAGAGCTAGAAATACTCAATAGAATCTCCTTGTAGCTGATCCAGCATACCTAGGAAACTAGGAAAATTTCACAGAAAGATCCCTGGACATTGGATTCACTTTCCTTTATTGCCATCGGGGGAGAGGAAGACAGGAGTGTGAAGGACAAGACATTACATGGAAACGAGATAGCTACCTTTCATTTGGTCCATTTGCTTGGAAGTCATTGCAAGAGGCGGTGTAGTTATTAAAGCAACTAATTCCTAAAACCCATTACCTGTCTTGTAATGAAAACCCAAGTGGCTCACACAAGTCTGCTTTTTAAATCGAATTCTAAAGGAATTTCTAAAATCGGTTTGTTCAATCTCAGAAGTTCATGACAACGTCTCTTACCACGGATGAGCACTCACCAGCTGGGTGGCAAGCATGGCTGGCTGCTGCTATTTCCATAACTATGAGTATTGCCCAAAAACCATTTCAGTATATCTCCACTTCTGAGATCAGGAGCGTATTAAGTGAGACATGGGGCTTCCAACCTGCTCAGATGCTCTCTATCTAGCTAACTCTCTCGTAGGTTCGGTAGGTTATGATAAAGATAATTAAATGTTAATACACAGAGGCTAGAGTGGGAGAGATCAGTATGCTTCCCAGTGTCACACCAGACCCGTGGAGCTACTCTGTGAGAAAGGTAAAGTCTGCGCTTGGCTAAGTGCTGAGCTGTCGGCTTGAAGAGGAGTGGCGGACGTGGTGTCTAGAAAAGGCGATCGGTTGCTCATTATCCACATTTATGTATTTACATAACCAGTTAAACTCTCAGAGTCACAAAGGACAAGGGACAGTTCTCATTCTCATTCTTGGAAACGTGCCTCATCCCCCCAGGAGGATTTCCTGTCCCAGAGGGAACTCTTGACCCATGGCCTCCCCTCTTCTCTCAGCCTTTCTCTTCATCACTGCGGCTTGCTCAAACCTAAGTCTCAATTCAAGATGAGGCCTTTCCTCATACATACTTCTAGTGTTTGCATGTAAGGAGAAAAATAAATACTAGGGAATTCACAAATTGCTATGCTGTTGATAGATGTTTTTCCAGCCCTGAGAAGATGGTGAAGAAAATCTTTAGACTCTAGAAACCTTCTGCTGTCACAAAGAAAGTATTTTTTGTTTGTTTGTTTATCAAGACAGGGTTTCTCTGTGTTGAAGTCCTAGCTGTCCTGGAACTAGCCTGTGGCAGATACAAACTTCTTCTTCTGTGGTCATTTCCTCAGCAAACACAACCAAGGAGAACAAAAGAATAAAAACTTAATATAGTCATAAGAGTTGTGTATGGAGAATTTCTGCTGCTATTGACATTTCTGAAAGATTCAGTTGGAATATAATCTGAACACTAGTCTTATCCAGCTTAGACTGCTACCATAAAATCACATAGACATAATCTATAGGTTCTTATTTCTCACTATTCTCAAGGCTGGAAGTTCAAGACCATGCTGACAAATTCAGTTCGTTGTGAGAACCCTCTTCCTGACCTGGAGTGCTGCTGCTGTAAGAAATATCCTCCTTAGGTTCACATTTTTGAACATTTGGTTCCCTGATCGGTGATACTGTTTGGGAACGTTGCAGGGTAGTCCATTCTCGCAGGAGGAAATACACCACTGGGGGCAGGTTTGAAGGGTTAATAGCCTTGCCCCACTTTCAACTCATTTTTTTTTTCTGTTTCAAGTGTATGATTGAAGTTTTTGCCAGCTTCTTGGTCCAGCGGCCTCCTGCCATGCCTCCGCTGACGTTGTGGACTTTCGCTCTGCAACCCTGAGCCTGTATAAAGTCTTACTTCTGCCAGTCATCTTCATCACAAGATTTCATCACTGTAAGAGAAAGTAGCGACACACCTGCTTCTCATCTATCTGTCTCACTCAGGGAAGAGAGCGCTTAGCCATTCTTGTCTTCTACAAACTCTTGCCCCATCTTTTAAGCCCGACTTCCATGCCTTCCTTTTAATAAAATTACCTGTGGGGGGCTGTGGAGAAGAAGGTGTGAACATTTTGTCAGGAGAGAAGGTTGCCTATCTCATTTCTGTCAACTATGCCATTTTTCCACTGGAGAAGCTCCTTGCTTCCCTGAAAATAGTTCTACCTTAATTCAGATGGAAGAAACCACTAAAGAGTTTATGCCTAAAGAGTAACTCTGCTCTTGAATATCAATTATTTATGGACATTTCAAATAGTCTTTTGCAAGAATAAAATTCTTGAATTTTTTTTGTTATGAAATCAATTCCGAACCAAAAAGAAAAAGCAAAGAAAGAAAGAAAAGAAAAGGAGCAGTTCCATGAACTGAATACTTTTAGTTTGGAAGATAATGAATTAAAGACAGAACCCAGAAAGGGTTATCTTTCTCTCACATGGATTAATGGAATAGCATCCATCCGGGGCCATTGAATTCTGTTGACATTGACTGCTGTCTGTTGAGTTTAAGTGAGACTAAAGGGAGGGCCTAGAAATCTGGTTTAGAGACACTCTATAATACTATTATGAGACACTCGATGAGATTTAAGCAAGTTGTTTTAACTCAAACACAACGTGTGTGAACAGTAACTATTTGTACTTTTAAGAATCACATTGTTTAAATGGATTATAAAGCTCCTATTTGATGAGAGCTTACCACATGCCAACGCTGGATGTCCTTTAAAAATATTGTTACATTAAATACCCTGGATTGTCTTATATCTAGAAGAGGAAACAGATGCTTAGAGAGGTTCATAGTTGGGTCAAAGAACAGGAATCCTGTGGATATCGTTCTTCTATCTCCTTCATAAATTTTTCTCACACAGAAGATGTTTAATATCCAAGGAATTCCAGCAGTGATGTAATAAAAAGGACTGAAATCATGTACAGGAAGTGACATGAAGTCTAAGGTTAGAATTAGTACTCTATTTGACCATTAATATCAAAACAGAAAGCTTGCATTTTGAGATAATATTCATGCCTTAAGGAAAGTTTTACAGAGTCAGAATAAATTTGAGGGATATTTTAGATAGATAGGGAATCTGTTCAGATTGGCTTCCTCCTGCAATTATTGGCGGCTTCAGTAAAGCAATGGCAGGGCATTCTTCAGTCTCTCCTTCTCTCCTGCAAAGAATGTTTCCATCTGGAGGAGCCTGCCACACAACAGAATATTACAGCAGAGAAGGTGAGTGTTTGGCCCTCCAGTCAGGACCATAATTCTATCAGTCCTTTCTGAAGCTTCTCCGAGCAAATTATGCTTGTACAGTGTGTGTGGCAGGCATGCTCATCTGACTCCTGCTGCTCCCTACTCTATAGAACCAGGTCCTAATTGAGCATGATTTCATTCCTGGCTTTTGCTTATCCCGTGTCTTTATCATTGAGGATCTGATCTTCTTCATGTCTTTTCATAGTTGTACAATGTACAATTTTAAAAGTTAAAAAATGGTCTCCTATTTAAATAGCTGTATGAGGTTGGATGCCCTATTGTTTGAAAGATTCATTTGTGTAATCACAGCATCACTGGTTGTCCAATATCTTCTTTGTTATCTCCTCTCCTTATTGTCTGTTCCTCAGCGATGTTTAGGTGCTGCTGTGCTGTTCTTGCTTTGTTATCTCCTCTCCTTATTGTCTATTCCTCAGCCGATGTTTAGGTGCTGCTGTGCTGTTCTTGCTTTGACATTTCCCATCTCCAGAGTGAGGTGATTCAGACAGATTTGATTGCTTACAAAGACTCTCAGGTCTACATGAGACTGATGGTTGCCCTTTGACCTTTCCTGGTGCTGACTCAAAACCATACACCTCCAACAGCCACCTCTAATCCCCAAATAGAACTGCTCTTGCTCCTAATGAGGCTTCCACTGCTAAGTGACTCACCTGCAGGTTAGAAAGCAGACTGGAGGGAGATCAACCAATTGCCCACGTACTTTCTACTGGCCTGGCCCATTTCTGTTCTTTCTTTCTTTCTTTCTTTCTTTCTTTCTTTCTTTCTTTCTTTCTTTCTTTCTTTTTTTTTTTTTAGAACAGGAGCACATGAGAATTCTAGAGAGTTAAAACATCTGGAACCCCTCACTGCTGGGTTGGAGCACAATGTGTTCTGTGCAGTTCACAAAAGGACAGTGATGCTTTAACGTTCTTTTCACAGTTATGACCCCACGTGAAGGATCCCCCAAGAAAACTCAGGCTCTGAAAGCATGGTTCTCAGCTGTTAGCTTCATTTTGAATACCTTTCGAAGTTCTGGAGTTTGAGTCTAGTGGAGGAAGAAGAACACTGTGGGTGTCCTTGGGAACTCTAGCCTCTCCCAGACCCATCCGTTTGTCTCTCTGTCAAGAACTGAGTAGGCTCTGTCAAGTAGTCCCCACGGAGCTGTGCCTCCCCACCAGCCCCAAAGCAATGGAAGCCAAGGACAATGAATCATTGACACCGTGAATGAATTCTGCTGATTAATGTCAGGTATTTTGTATCAACGACAGAAAGTCTAAATACACTTGTTTAACAACCTCGTATCTATTACAGAGCATCTTGGTCTGTACACTTAATGAGTGGTTAAAAGTAAAATGTGTTTAGTTCCGTAGAATTAGCTACAAGTTTGCCAACTGTTGCGATGTAAAGACACGGACGAAATGTTTATCTGTATAACTGCAATAAACATGAAGATGCTGATCACCGCTGGACACACACACACACACACACACACACACACACACACACACACACATCACAAGCCAGAGAGCAGACTTCTGGATTAGCACACGTGTACCAGGACCACAACGTACCCACCCACTACTGGGAGGGGTGTAGCTGGCTCTGCTCTATCTTCCCTTAAGGCCTCAAATGAAGGACTTCTAACCAAACTAGGGCGGGGAAAAGGCTGGAGCCGAGTAGCTCTGAGCCCATCCGAATTCCCTCCGCTCTCTCTGATTGGTTGAGATATGGGAAGAAACAGCGGCCGGTCTCCTGTGGCTCTACTCGTCATTGGCTGGGAAGAGGTGGCAATCAGGGCTGGCCCAGGCTGATGCTTTAGCTGCAGCTCTGTGCTGGTCTGGGTGCGCTGTCGCTGCTGTAGTCGCTGTCTGGGTCTCTTCCGCGGTACCCTTGTGCCGAGGCTGTCTCCCGGGCTCCGGGCGCAGACATCATGGTGAGTGCTGTCAGGACGCTCAGCCGGAACCTCACACCTAGGCTGGGTGAACCTTAACAGTCTGACTGCGGACTGAGAGCGGACTGCGCGGGGCTGCAGGAGCAAGCCGTGGGGCACAGAGCGGAAGGCTGCAGGAAACAACGCCTTCGGTGGGAGGTGGGGACACATGATCTGCTGGAGCGCTCTGAGTCTTTGGGTCCCGAGTAGGTCCCCACCGCGCAACGCCAGCCTTCGACTTCGGGTGATTCTGGTTTCCGCTGGCCGGGTCAGGTGGGAGGCTCCGGGCTCAGATTCCCTTGCTGTCCCTGTTGTACCGTGGTGACAGGTGAGCAGGGGTAAGAAGATGGGGGAGGGGTGCGGTGGAGCCGAGAATCCGATGATTCTCGGGAATCTCCCCCTTTTAGTATAGGGTACCCCTAAAGCGCAACCAGATGGCGAGCGACAGGCCAGCGGAGCGGGGTGGGCGACGCGGTGGAAAGGAGCAGATCCCTGACCTCAGTCTTTCCCTGCCCTGCAGTACGGATTCGTGAACCATGCCCTGGAGCTGCTGGTGATCCGCAATTATGGTCCCGAGGTGTGGGAAGACATCAAGTAAGTGAACAGCCCTGCTCCCAGGGCCGCCCTGGCGCCGTGCCCGCGCTGGCTTCCCTAACGCTCCAGGCAGGGTCGTGGTGCGCATCCTCCGGTCTCTGCTCCCACGCTCTGGAGCCGAGACCAGGAGAGGAGGGTAGGCCGTGGCGTGGCCCCTTGGGGTCACTGCGGCCTCCTCACCCGGCCTGAGCGTGGGAACACCCTGCCAGAGTCCTGAGGCTCCCAGTCCAGGTTCTGAAGGTTGGTCAGCTCCCATGCAGGGGCCTTAGAAAGGTTCTGGGACTTGAGGCAGGAAATGAACAGAAGACTTGCTCTGCTCTGAGGTTTACACACCTGGTACAGATACTATGGTTAAATCGCTTGGGTATGCTATAGTACACTCAGAAATTATTTCTCCAGTAAGTCACGTGAAGCATGTGTTTAATAAAGGGTCCTCTGCCCGATTACTTCCTCAAATCCACCTTGTTTTGCTGGGCGTTCTTCTAGGAGTCCTACCAGAGCATCCTAGTTTCTGTCAAACTTTGAGCCTGGTACTCAGATGGGACAGAGGAATACACTTAGGTGACATTTTAAGGCCCTGGTCACCTCTTAAACCTTTTGTGGGTCTTGGGCTGGGTTTTACTGGGGGGCTGAATTCGGAGCCTTGTGCGTGACAGGCAAACACGATGCCACCAAGCTGCATGACTGACCTTTAGATTTTTTGAGAGATCTCCCTAGATACAGCGTAGGCTGTCCTGGACCTGCCAATCTTCCAGGCCTCTCTGAGCAGTGGCATTAGAGGAATGCGTCACCATGCTCAGCAGAGCATTTAACAGAATTATCTTTCCTTCGCTCCCTTGTAGAAACTGGCGTTTAACTCTTGCATAGCTGAGTGTTGCTACCGACTAGCTACACTAAAATCACAGGTAGGCATCACCACATTCTGACTGGCTAGGGAGAGTGGTGAGGATTATGAAGTGCAGAGGGGAACCCGGTTCTCTTGTTTGCTAAGTTCCTGTGCTCCATGATAGCGCACGAGCCCTTGTTGTTTTTCTCAGCACATTTTTATTAGCTATGCATTTCACGGACTTCATTGTTCAGTAATAGGATGGCGATTTTCTTTAGTTATCTGTTTCTGTAGAAATAAACCCTAGAGCACAACATCATCCTTCAGTTCTTTTGGGTATGACTTTTAATTGATGTTCCAGAGTCTTTCATGTTATCCACGTTTATGTTATTTGCAGGACACATCTGCATCCTATAAACAGAGGGCCAAATGAGGCAGTTATGACTCTATCAAATAAAACTCTAAGAAGTAAGGCCACTTGGAGATTGGAATTTTCTTTCAACTTCATTCATTCTTGCATAGTTTTGGTTTTCTGTGGAGACGACAGGAAGCACAAGGCCTTGTGGCACAGACAAGTGTGAGGATGAACACAAGCCCTTTTCTTTGTGAATGAAGGGAACACCCCCCCATATGTTAACCTTTCACCTTTAGAAGTGAAGTCCCCAAAGTTCATGACTGACAAACTATAACAATGGATATATTTAGGATTCTGAGAGTACAATACCAGACTCTAATGAGTTAATAATCACTATGCAAATTAAACCAAACTTAGAATACACATCTGAATATTATCAATGTTGATAACTAGTCCATGTAGAAATCAAAAATTTACTTCATAGAACGTACCAACACATTTATTTTTCAAGTTAAATTATCCAGATACTTGTTTATGATGGTTAAGATCTAAACATATATGCATTCTATTAACTTTCCAATGGTGGCTGAAAATTGTTACATGTTTCTTCAAATATGTTGTACACATGCGTATGTGTGCATGTGTGCACGCACACACATGAGACTGGTTCTTGCTATGTAACTTTGAATGAATGGATATTACCATGTAGTTGAAATTGGCTTGTTCCCACAACAGCACAACAGTCTTCCAGTCTCTGCCTCTCATGGGCATGGACTACAGACGTGTGTACTTATCTTGAAGTGTGGTTGAACAAAATTCTTAGTTAGCCAAGTGATAATAATACCAATTGTCCAAAACACTTCTTGTAAATATGAACCAGGTCATAGAGATCATTTTTCTTTGAAATTACTGTGAGGATGGTGCCCTTACCAGAGGAATAGAATAGTGTTGGCCACTCAGTTGCCCGTCTTCTCTTTAGGAAGGCATTCCTCAGGTCATGAGTGCAGTTTTGCATATGTGCTAGACAGTCTGGCTTGGTTCTCTGCACTGAGGGTCTAAAACTGTTCCTTGCTACCCTGCCTGGCTTCCCCAGATGCTGTTGAATGCTTCCTGGAAGAACATCTGCCCAATCAGCAGATGCTTACTGAGGGTGAGAAGAAATATAACAGCCAAAGGCTATAGCCGTGAGGGTGCCCCGTCCCCTTCCCTCCTGTTCCTGAGCCTCCCCTGCAGCCATTCCCCAAGATGCTGTAAGTTTTATGGAAGTCTCAATATATGAGAGAAGAGCTGTTTTAGAATTTTGCCCCCATATGAACCAAACTTTTCTATCTTCTTTTTTTTTGATCTGTGAAAAACTGTTTAATTGTATATTTTTTAACATGTTTTGTAGTATTCTTTCTTTCTTTTTTTTTTTTTTAGTTTAGTAGGAAGTAGACATCCATCCTTTACGAGACAGGAAGTCACACACTTAGTGACAAATAAAACTCTAAGTAATAGATTCCAGATAAAAATTCTAGATGAAAATACCTCCTTGGAAACTCAGCGACCACATGAATTAGTATCATCAGCATCACTGTCTCCCAAGTGCTTTGTCTCCCCTCTTCAGTAAAAATTGCCCCAAACCCAAGCCCAGGCAATTCCTCTCAAAGTGACAGACAGAATAGGGCTACTGTCTACTTCCAAGACCAGCTTCAGGTTGTTGCAGACGTAGCCATGTAAATGTCATTGCTATCTTTTGGACCAGGGAACATCCAGTGTTCTGGATATAGCGTCCTTCCCCACTTTTGATTACGTAGTAACATAAGAGTAAGAGCCAAGCCCTGCTCCCAAAACTACTTCAGATTTTGCTTTGTAAATTATTTCAGAATTTCAAATGATCCTCTTAAAGAAGCCATGTTTCCTAAGTGATGAGAAAAAAAATTATCTATCATTCATTTAGAAAATGTAGTCAGACTATATGTCTATAAAAATATCTTCTAAATGCTTGATAGGTCTGCCTCTGTTACACTGCATCAGCCCTGGGTAACCTGACAACTATATTGTGCCAGGGAGCTCTGAGATTATCTGTCTATCCTCGAAATTACATGAATTCTAAAGGCAGATTCAAATGGCTGTACATTCTAAAATGATTGCAAGTCTATTTAAAACAAGTAGTAGATGTAACTGAAGATGTAACTCAGTGGTAGGGTCCCACACACAACCCCCTCCCCCACATACACCACCTTTCAGAAACCTGTACTGACTTGCCTAGAGGTGGCCAGGCCAGAGTGTTGGCTACCTTGTATCAGACTTTCTGAGGGATTAGAAATAAGCAATTCAATCCAAACGTTGGTATGAAATCTGTAAGTTCTAGAATTATGCAATATCATTTTAGTTAACAGACACTTGTCAATTTGCGACCTGTCACTTTCCATGTGTTTGTCATGGCTTTGCTCAAGCTGCTGCCCCGGCTCTCCCTGCCCTGGCTCTCCCTGCCCCGGCTCTCCCTGCCCCGGCTCTTCTCTCTTGTTCATTGTTGAGCTTATCTTTAATCAACATAGGTTAACAATCTGGGCACCGAGGACAGAAAGGCAAATGATGTCATTCTTGCCTTGAAAATGTCTAGCGATATCAGGATATTTTTAGTCTTAATTATTAAAAAAAAAAAACAAAAACCAAAAAAACTTTCCTGTCTGTCACTCGAATAAGGAAATGGCTTGACTGCTGGGTAGCATGTACTGCTATTCCAGTTTGGATTTTGTATGTGTAGTTGAATTTGCTGATTATGAATCAATATTGGGGCCCAAACAAGCAATTTTTTAAGAGTTAGGATAGTTACATGGCTTCTTAACCTGCTCCAGCTTTCCAAGCCTCAGTTGTATCCGGAGAAATTGATAGCCTTGGTTGTTGCAGTACCTTCAGTATTATCTGGAAACATGCTTAATATGGTTCTTAAATAGCTGCCAGAGTAACGGTGTGCACTGTTTTCCACTTCCCTCTGTTAACTGGGTTTTTCAACATCTTTCTTCTGCAGTCGGCCTGAAAGCTGTGAAGCTCCATTTCAAGGACAGTGGCCAGCTTTAAGGGTGTGGCTCAGTGCTAAAGAGCCTGCTGAGCACTTTACACCCCGACAAAACACCGAGAACAATAGCCCATTGTGCATGCCTGCTACTCCAACCTAAATGTTTCCTTTTACTTTGGTGGAGGTCCTCACCTCACCTCTCACTTTCTTTCTCCTCTATCCTAGCCACACACTGGCTGCTCTAACTTGCTTCAGACTATCCCTTGGCCTTGCTTCTTTCCTCTTGGTCCTTATCAGTTCCCCTCGCCCTACACTCCAACAACCTTCTTGCCAGGTTTTCTGTGTCTGCCTTGTGCCCACCTTCTGCTTTCTGCAGGCTGTAGGAAGATGATTATCTCACTGTGCCATCCGCACCGAGATTGCCAGTACTCTTTATACTGACCTTATCAAAACCAATGAAAGCAAGCACACTAGGGCATCACCATAATCTGGCATGCTTTATGGCATTTTCACATTCATGATGGGGTGAGTTAAATAAATTTCTATGCCTTTTTATATCCGAGTCCAGGTAGGAAAAAAGCCTATGTGCGTTTGAAAGTATGACTTGCACTTCATACTAGAAAGCTCTTTAAACTTTCTAGAACTGTTTCCTCTATGTATTTTCAGCTGAGTGCTGCGATATCTATTTGAAACAGGAAATGACTTTCCAGCTCAATGTGTTTGTCATTGTTGTCTTTTCTTTTTTTTTCCCACTATGAAGTTGCATTTTGAAAAAATTAAAGTACTACTGTCAGGGGCATTGTGTGTAGGAGGCTGAAAAGTCACAAGTTACTTTGGAGTCAATCCTCTGAGATCAGACTATATGCTTCTAGATGTGTTTACCCAAGAAGAGCTACTGACTATAAATACAATATACTCATTTTCTTACTCAAAAACAACCTCTGAAAATTAAATTCCTTTAAAAGCTAAACAATAAAGTAAATTAGCTGTGCATTGTGAGTGAGAACTTTTTCTGTAGAGAATTATTCTGGGTAGCCTGAAAGTCAGAGGAAGACACACGATGTATGCTTGCTTGCTGCTAGGAAGCTAACTGCTTAGCCCTCCTCACACAGCTGCTGGTGAGCGGTCTAAACAGGATCTTCTAGAATCCATACCACGTTGGGAACAACATGGTACCTGCAAGATAAAGGAGGCCACAGCATTTCTGATTGTTTTGTTTCTATGATCTGCAACAGCCCCAAGATTGGTCTAGGGGAGTCTTAATTTCCTTAGACTCTTCCTTGTGTGTGTGTGTGTGTGTGTGTGTGTGTGTGTGTGTGTGTGTGTGTGTGCGTGTGCGTGTGCATTAGGTATATACCAGAATCATATTAGCCTGGTCTGTGCAGGGTTTTTTTTGTGTGTGTGTGTGTGTGTATGTGTGTGTGTGTGTGTGTCTGTGTGCGTTCCAGTGAGGACTAGAAGAGAACCCAGAAACCCCATGCTTCGCTCTCACTATGTCAAGATGGGGTGACGGCAAATATTAACTAAACATGGCTGCTGTTTGCGAGAGCAATGTCCTTTGTGATGTCTTTTTTCCTCCAGCAACAGGGACCTGGCAAATGTTTCCTCGTAGCGTGTTGGAAGGTGGTAGTTAAGGGCTGACGCTGTGCAGATGTCTCTGGGAAAGCACACTTAAGGAAATGAGCACTATAAAGAGGAATCTCTCCAGCCCCATGCCTGGGCGACAGCACAGACCTGAAGTTCTGCGGCTTTTGAGCTCTCTGCTTCGCCTCTCTGTGCACTAAAGAATAAATAGTAGGAAAACATTGCCTTTATTGTTTGTAGGTAGAAAAATGGAAGACATTTTCTCTTTATAAACTGTCGATAACGGTAAGGAAGGCAATGGTCAACGTGCATTGTGTCACATTTGCTCTCAGCATCCAACCCTGAGGTCTGATCTCAGTCACTTAACCATGCTGAGGTTGGGAGTTGAGCCTCCTTCTGTTCCATGTCCTCTCTGTGTTCTATAAATGTCCCCCTCCCAGCTTTGCCCTACCGCAGCAAAGGCTATTGAAGAAACGTTTTCGTATGTTCAGTACTGTGCTCCCTTCCTAGTCATGGGTGAGTGTGCTTTGAATTATTCATCTAATATCTGACTTGCCTCACCAGAGTGTAGGCCTCTTACCATTCTTAGGGAAGAACCTAGAGATTGGCGTGTTCTCTCCATTCCTTCCCTTTATTACATGTGTCTCTAGCTTCCTCTTATTCGCATGAATATGATACATACATTTGCTGAAAATTGTTTTTAACGCTCTTAGAGACAATAGACAATATTTGTATAACATATACTCATCATATATATACATATATGTATACATACATGCATACACACACATATATAATCATATATATATATATATATATATAATTCAGAATACATCTAGGTCCCTATTTCGTGAGATGCTGGATAAGAACAGTGTCCTAAATTGTAGAGAAATGTATGTCATGCTGGAGTTAGGTGTGTGGGGGGGGGGTCTTGGCAGCGCACCATTCTATTTTGATTACAATATCTCATTCATGTTGGACATCTGCCTTATAGGTCTACTGTATCCTAATGCTGTCGATGCATGACATCGCTAAACCATCAGTCACATCCACTCCATTCGCCCTTTATGGTCACTTTGTAAGTTAGGGAACAGGAGATATTAGAGAACTTCCCTCACACACCTTCACAGAGTAGGGACTGGGGCACCGATTGCCAGTCATCCTACTATGGTCCTTCTCCAAGCGAGAACCTGTACTCTTCCCAGGGAGGGATGATATAGCAAAGACTCCAACCATCTCTGCGTGTGTGCTGGTGCCTTCTTCAGTAGTCTTTGCTTTCCTGGGATGGTCCAGCGTGTGTACAGGTGACTTTTATTATTACGTTTTGAAGTAATTTTTATTTAGTCACCTATCACATCTGTAAGAGAAAAGTCATATCCACCTTAATTTTGAGCAGATTGTTTGCTTTGAGGGGAGCTGTGATAGGGTGTTGATGGCCAAATGGATCCATCTGTTTGATAAGGCCGTGGGAGGCGCCCATTTAAGACATTTATGAGTGACTTTCAGAGCTGCAGTCATTGCTGTGACAGGTCTTTCATGTCAGGAAAGTCCCAGTGAAAACAAAATTATCCCAAGAGTGAAGGCATTGTTTGCTAGAACTGAGATCCCATTGCCACTCGTCAGAGCTTATGTGAGTGACAGCTTCCCTTACAGGGACCAAGCTTCAAGGAAGGTCCAAAATAGAAGCTAACCCTGGATTTAAAGGACCCGTCTCTTCTTCAGGCAAATTCTTCCCACTGGAGTCACACCTTAGGGGGTTCAGAGAATTATTAAAATCACTGCAGTTAGATAATGAGAAATAGCAAATATTTTTCCCAGCCACTTACAAAAAAAAAGCCACATGCAGTTTCAATGTTGCCTACAGTTATTATCTGTGGCTTCTAATGGAACATTTTAATTTTCATAATGACTAGATACAGCTCAGTGTTTTTATTACACTTCCCTCCCTCTCTCCTCAGCATTGCTAGGATTTATTAGAAAGACCAAATCTGTGTGCACCAAGGATACTCCTGGATCAGTAACTCTAGGGGGTGCTGGGTGGAAGTGAGAGTCAGACAGGTATAGAAATTTTCTGGCTGGGAGCTGACCTTTGTTTTGAGATGTCATTTCCTTGGACCTCAGACGGTCCCATTTCAGAACATTCCTTCCCATACTTCCCTAGGATGCTTCTTTATCCATCGGCACAGACCTTCCCTGGAGTACACTTTCTGGGGAAGTACTCAGGAGCTGCAGCTCAGGGTAGGAAGCAAGGTCAGTATTTCTGTGTTCCCGCATGAAATCAAGGGATAACTCCTTAAACAGTTATGAGAAATGAACCTCGGCCATTTTGAACTCACTGTATATCTAGTTATTTTCTTTAAGTCATACAAAATATGCTTAATACTAAACATGAACTATGGACTCGTGCAGTTATATAGAATAGCTTGATTTTGTAATACGAAGTATAGACACTTATGAAGAATAAGTAATTCATTCCCTTGTTTTAAAATGTGCACATGGGTATTAAGATGGTGATTATTTCAGTCAATCCACAAAAGGTTATTCTGCTATATCTACCCACTAGCTATTTTTTGGAAGTAATTAGTTGATATGAAGATGACCGACAGCCATCAATCAGTGAGAATGAGGAAGTGAATAGCTTTAAGGAAAATATGTCACCCATCTATAACACAATACTTATTTAGTGAACACAGCATATAGTTCTATATCACTTTGTCACCATTGGAGAATTTAGCCACTCTTTTAAGTCACATACGGAAGCAGAGCTTGCTTTTGGCCATTAGAATCCATACATTTTACCAACAAGTCAGCAATAGAGCCCACTAGCTTTATTTTACACTGCTTAGGGCTTTCCGAGTTGTTGCTCCTTTTGCTTCTCCCCTAAACATTTCCTCTTCCTTCTTTTTGTCTTTCCACTCCTCTCCCCCCTTCTCCTGGACATCCCCTCTTCTTCCTCCTTGGTGGCCTCCTCATTTTTCTTTTCCAGCACCTGGACCTCACCTGTCAAATGCACTGGGTGTGGAGCATGAGGCCAAGGCTGACTGTGCTCTCCAGTGGCTGCAGGAGAGCGCCAATGCTGTGCTCTACCCATGACCATGGAATAAAACCCAGGGAGTGGACTCCCTCGGACTCGGCACCCCTGCATGCAGAAGTGCTGAAGTTCTTTGTTTTTCACATGCTGTGAAGAAGGGCATTGACTCATAATTTGGAGAAAACTGAGAGGTTAACAAAATAAATAATAAAAGTATGCCCAATATATTTAATTTTGAGAAAATTTCCAATTATAAATCTCAGCGAAACCCGCAGTTTGCTTTATCTGTAGACCAAAATGGTAGACAGGCTAAGGGCTGCTCCGTTTGATGCAGAAGTTAAGCAAGGTTGGTGCTGAAGTTGATTTTGAAACAGTGATTGGGTCTAGAAATTTAGTGAGTATATGTGGATTTGGGTGATTCCAGGTCTAAGGAAATGCTGCATATAAAAAGTAAGTGGTAGATTACTAGAAATGTTTTATATATAGTAGATATAGGCATGTGCATTCGGTATTGGTTTTAAGGAAAATGTCTAAAGACCATGGGTCAGCAACGGAAGAAACAGAGAATCGTAGAGAAGTGGAACTTGAGCAAGGTGTGCTGCTTATGCAATTATCTCCTAGCTTGTTTCCTAAATTTTCTCACATTTGCTAGTCGCCTTCTGTGATTTCAGTCAGCTTAGGATGTGAAGGGGAGAAAAACCTCCCAAATTGAAGAGAGAGAGAATGATTAGTAGAAATGGAAGAAGAAGAGCCATTCAAGATTTAAAGATCACTGACTGATGGTGTTGGGGCTGAGATGAAGAT
This sequence comes from Myodes glareolus, assembly GCF_982192425.1. Lineage (NCBI taxonomy): Eukaryota > Metazoa > Chordata > Mammalia > Rodentia > Cricetidae > Myodes > Myodes glareolus. The sequence continues at coordinate 8,597,458 of NC_142045.1, forward strand.
CACTGTGACGGTGTTGTCTGTGATGAAGATCACTGTGATGGTGTTGATCTCTGATGAAGATCACTGTGATGGTGTTGGGGCTGTGATGAAGATCACTGTGATGGTATTGTCTGTGATGAAGATCACTGTGATGGTATTGATCTCTGATGAAGATCACTGTGATGGTGTTGTCTGTGATGAAGATCACTGTGATGGTGTTGTCTGTGATGAAGATCACTGTGATGGTGTCGGAGCTGTGATGAAGATCACTGTGACAGTGTTGGGCTGTGATGAAGATCACTGTGATGGTATTGATCTCTGATGAAGATCACTGTGATGGTGTTGTCTGTGATGAAGATCACTGTGATGGTGTCGGGGCTGTGATGAAGATCACTGTGACGGTGTTGGGCTGTGATGAAGGTCACTGTGATGGTGTTGTCTGTGATGAAGATCACTGTGATGGTGTTGATCTCTGATGAAGATCACTGTGATGGTGTTGGGGCTGTGATGAAGATCACTGTGATGGTATTGATCTCTGATGAAGATCACTGTGATGGCGTTGTCTGTGATGAAGATCACTATGATGGTGTTGGGCTGTGATGAAGATCACTGTGATGGTGTTGTCTGTGATGAAGATCACTGTGATGGTGTTGATCTCTGATGGAGATCACTGACTGATTTTGTTGGGGGTCTGTGATGAATAGTTCTGGGGGGGTGACATTAATCACCTCATTGTACCACATGGAAGCTAAGATATTAGACACCATGAAACCTGATCCTATATGAACATATCAGAAAGGTAGGAGTGGTGTTGAACACTAACAGAGCATTTCCAGTAGCGTCTGCAGGTGGCGCTGCCTGCCTCCCCTCCCTTGTGGCTCATGGCTCTTCCTGCTCAGGTTTTCTGTTAACCAAGCACAATTGGGGCGGAGGTCGAGTCTCCAGTGATTCTCTAGTTACCGTGTTCCCTGAAATTGGAGGGAGATGGTGACTGAGCTGCAGAGAGGAGAGACCTTGTTCTATAAGGCAGGGTGCAGGAGGGTGGACAGCTATTGCCCTTTTGGAGTCTCACGTAGCACATCATCTCTGAAGACCCTGATGCCACTCCATGGAGTATGGAATCTCGCTGCTTCCTTCTTCTCCTTTACTCTCACTGTGTCTCCCTTGTCTTCTCGTCTTGAAGCATCTATCATGCTATAACATAATATAGAATTTAACCTAGTTTTCATATTACCTCTTTCTACCAGCTATCTACGGGTCAGTTAGGGCTGGTATCCTTGGTAGTTTTCTTTCTTGACATATCAAAATGCTTTAGAAAAGAGCCTAGAGCATAAGAAGCATTGAGTATGTGTGGAAAAAACTCCTGGGGGGCAGGGAATAGAAAAGATAACAAGCAACCGGATATTCCCCAAGGCTTCTGAGATAGATGCTAATAAGGAGTCCTAAGTGTCTGAATAATTCAATGGAATTCAGCATGACCTTTCCACAAGAAGACACTTTCTGGTCTCCACTGCTGCTGACTTTGACTTTAGTCCCCTCCAGGGAGCATGTTCTACGATCATTTTAGGAAGGAATGCTTAGAAGATAAAGGAACTTGTTTCAATAAATAGAGAGGATATAGGAACGGTTGGTGGATGGCCCTGCCTAGTGGATGTCTCTGCAAAAAGTTGCTTCTCCACTTTATGCATAGGAAGTGTGGATGCTTCTCATTCATTTAAAGGTTACTATGGCTGGGTGTGTGTTTTATACAAACTAAGTTTAGTATAAAAATACATGTTGTGATTTGATTTAATTCATTTGGGAGAACAGAACATGGTGACTATGGCAAATTAGCATACATTTTATTGTAGACTTGATTAGCATTTATGCATATTTTAGGTCAGATGTTTCTAAATTCCCATGTGACCATTGGTGTTGGTTCACAATAAAAAATTAATGGGATAATAACAAAATCAGCATAGTCATGTCCTTTAAACCAGCAATTCCACTCCTAGGAATTCATTCTGTTTCTATATAGAAATAAAATTAGCTACAAATATGTTCATCATAATTTTATTATTTATACTTGTGGAAGAAAATAAAATCACTCTGACTCACTGCCAAGACTCAGTGTATTTAAACAATGCAAATTGAGGCAGCCAGAAGTATTTGTTGAAATGAAAAGATAGCCATCAGATATGACATTGAAATTGGCAGCATTGAAAAGCATTATATATTCAACTGTAGAAAACTTGATATAATATTGACAGTAGTTATTTCAAGCTAAGGGAAGCTTGTTATTTCAATCTTAGCTTTTTTCTTTCCTGTGCCTTATGAATTCTTGCAATCCACAATAGAACACCTAACCAGAATCACTGCATTATCAAAGGGTACACGTCTGTCCATTACATGTTCAGAATTTTTTCATACTGTCTCAATGTATGCTATTGAGAAGATGGAAGCACTTTGGAGAACTATGTTCCTTTCACTTGATAGTTATGTATGTTTGGGACATAGAATAAGGCTACACTTGACATATACCTCAATAATTGAGTTTGTTTTAATAATTGAGAATGTAATATTGTTGAGAAAGTAAATATATGAAACTCCATCTTAATATGCACAGCTTTAATGGTTTAGATCATAAACTCACATGGCTATGTGTCCTTATAGCCGTGTCTCCCTCACATTTTAGCAATGCTAAGTTGTCATGCTCACTCTGTATACGTGATTTGCCTAACTTCATCCAACTAATAAATTCTGAATTCTGAAATCATGTTTCCTTGGTCCCAGGAATGGGATTCAAAGACCTTGTGAGTTCTGGGCAAACAACAGCCCAGCTCTGCACGGTTGTAACAAAATCATAAATGACATGCTCCGAAGAACACAGCATGTCTTTAGGACTAGTTCCATGCTCAGTCGTGCATAAGACTTGACACAATGGGGAGATGGCCCTTGAGTAAACAGAGTGAGCAGCGGCCATGACTGGATGGCTTCTGAAAGAAGTGTGCCCATGGGTGGCCTTGAAGGTGTCACTGCGGCTGTGTGGCTACGGAGGTTCTGCTGAGGAGGACTGAGTCACAGACGACTCTCCACATTGTGTGTGAACTTCACATGGAGACTGTTGTCTGGGAACTAGTCAGTGCTTGCTCCACCCAGCCCTGTTTGAAGGATGACTTCCTCCTCTGCTCGGACGCTTATTTGAGAGAAGCTATCCAAATCCTATCAAAATAAATGTATTTATAGAATCCTGATGACCGTTAAAAAATGATAACTGGGATTTCCTTGTACTAACTGTGTATAATTTGAGCTACTGTGTTTAACGTTCGAAAGATAGATGGGAAGGTTTGACTAGGTCACTCAGCAACTCAAACCTAATGTGTTTGAAACCAGCTACCGATGACAGTTGCTCCAGCCAGAGACCTCCTTGTCATCCCTGGGGCTCTGCCCTTCCCAGTCCAGTCTCAGCTGGCCATGTTTTATTGACCTGAATGGTCACCTAGAGGGAAATTATGCCTCGCATACCCTGCTGTCCCTGATCCACACACTGCATTTTCAGATACACGTCTGTCCTCCCAGAAAATGTTTGCTCCAAGGAAAGTGGGTTCCAGTCTGTTCTGGTAAAGCCTGTATCCCCAGTTCCCAGGGCAGCGCCCCACACCTGTAGGGAATTCATAAATAAATATTTGCTGAATTTTTTTCCAATACAGACATAATTTTTGATTATATATATATAGTGTTGGGCATTGTATTACACGCGAGAGTACTAAAATATGGCTCAATGCCTCCTTTGATTTGAATAGAAGGATGTAGCAATGTCTCCTAAATCACTAGATTTTTAGGTACACGATGTCAATTTAAGCAATTTACCTCCATAAACCATGTTCCAGAAATAGATCCATTATTCACACAGTCATTATGAACGTGACAGATGTCTTATTCTAACTTATATCTCCACCACACTTTTCTTTCTTTCAGAAAAGAGGCGCAGCTGGATGAAGAAGGCCAGTTTCTTGTCAGAATAATATATGATGATTCCAAAACATACGACTTGGTGGCGGCGGCAAGCAAAGTCCTCAGTAGGTTCAATGAATCTTCCCTTCTCTGGGTCAAACAGACACAGGTTCGCAGAGGAATGTGTGCTCCGAGACCCCAGCGTATGATGACGCAAGCTGATGACGCAAGCCGTGCACTGAACAACCGGGGTGGGGCAATCGTATGATGCTAGGCCGGGGCTATGTGGAAGTCCATCCTTCCAGTATACGCAGTTTAGTGGGCAACAAGAGGAAAGCGGAGATCTCCCTTCCCCTTGTGAGGCCCTGTATGGAGAAAAATGCAAGTACTAATATTTTAGTCATAAAAGATCTGGTTATAACCCCAACCACAGAGTGAGCAATCAAATGTAGAGTGCAGAAAATATTATTTTCCAATGTGTGTTACCATAATAAGCTATGTGAAACAGCAGTCTCTCTCTCTCTTTCTCTCTCTTCTCTCTCTCTCTCCTCTCTCTCTCTTCTCTCTCTCTCTCCTCTCTCTCTTTCTCTCTCTCCTCTTTCTCTCTTCTCTCTCTCTCTCTCCCTCCCTCTCTCTCTCCTCTCCCCCTCTCTCTCTCTCTCTCTCTCTCTCTCTCTCTCTCACACACACACACACACAGAGAGAGAGAGAGAGAGAGAGAGAGAGAGAGAGAGAGAGAGAGAGAGGAAATTCATAGATAGACCCATTACTGAAAAAAGTGTAATTCTGACAGGTCTCATGGTGCGGAACTGTTCACATGCGCATCTGGGCTGTAAGCCATACAGAAGCTATGAAACTCTTAGCTCTACTGGGCAGGATTCGTGAATTAGAAATAAAACTATTAGATGGGTAATAAAAATAAGATGACAGCAATTATGAGATAAAATATGAATCAAACTTTTAAATTACTAATTTTCAAACTTGCGAAATTGAAATATCTGTTCAGATCAAGAGTCTTACTTATTTGGGTCAAGAGTTCCAGAGAGGAAATAAGATATTTTCAATTTAATGATAAGGTGACTTTGGGAACTGATTTTATACTATCCAAGTCCCTTAAAATATGTTAAAACTCTGATAATATATTTTTAAATTCATTTTTGTATGTCAGGTGTGTTTGTGTGTATGTGCACATACAGAGAGAGGCATATGGATTTGTGTGTGTGCCTCTATGTGTGTATATGTTCATCTCGCAGCCAGAAATCAGAGTCAGGTGTTTTATCAATCATTTTTATGTTTTCAGAACATATTTTAAAAAGTTTGAGGTCATAATGTATAATGTAATTATATCATTTCCTTATCCCTTTTCCTCTCTCTACAGCCTCCCATGTATACCCCCACACATTCAAATCCATGCCCTCTTTGTTTATTGGTGTCTCTCTCTCACACACATGCTTACATGTATTCCTAAATACATGAATAGCACCTGCTCAGACCACATAATGCTAGTTTTATGTATATATGCTTTCAGGGATGAGCATCTGTTATTAAATACCAATTGGCGTGCTTTTCCATGGGAAAGACTACTTCTTGTGCTTACAAGCGTTCCTTCGTTGCCTGTGGTTCTTTCTATACTGGAAGTTTCATGAGCTGCTTCCCGTGCCCTTCCACATTACTGTGTTAGTGTTATCCGTGTGTGACTCCTGTGTCAGGAGTCACGATGCAAGACTTCATAGGTACAGTTTCTGATATATTTAGGGGACACAATCTCACAGCAAACTTCCTTCCCATTCCTCCGAATTTTACAATCTTTCTGGTCCCTCTTCTGAAATGATCCCCGAGCCTCAGGTAGAGCAGTGGTGTTGTGGGTACATCAATTTGGGCTAGGCTCCACAACTCAAGGACTCATTGACCGACAGGCTCCAGTGACCGACCTGTCTCCAATCCACCAGTGCCGGAGTTCCATGCACCACTGCATCTGCTTATCATATGAGGGCTGGAATCCAAACACAGGTTATCATACTTGTGAGGCAGGCATTTTGTGAAGGCTCCATCTGCCTCCCCACACTGTTAAGGAATTTTCAAAGACATTTGAGACCTGCTTCTTATTAGGATTTTTGTGTAAGTGGTTTTCTGAGAACTGTGTACGTAATCAAGCACAAAGGGTCTGGGTTTTCAATAGGAGAAGTGTGGTTGAATAAATCATTACACTCATATGTTGCATAAGATGTCAGTCAACATCCATACAGAAAAAGTAACCACTTAAAGTTTAGGAAATATTAATGACTATATATTAGGAAAAAGCAGGACATTAGGATATACACTATGACAAGAATGAAATGTTTTTATGTTTATTAAGGAAATGTTATTTTGCAATGGAGTATTGGGTTATATTTATTTATAGTGTGTGTATATGTGTGTTTGTGTGTGTGTATGTGTGTGTGTGATATATAGATGCTTATGTCCCAGAGTCCCTGTGTGGAGGTCAGAATTGAACTTTTGGGAGTTCTTTCCTTCCACAAAGTGGGACTTGGACATCATACTTTGGTCACTAAACTTGATAGAAAGCATCCTTACCCATTGAAACTTTTTGCTGGCCCTGTCTTGGACTTGAATAAACTGCTTCTCAAAAGAAACAATACACTAAACATATAATTATAAACTGTTACATGTAAGTGTGTCACTATGAGAGTTGAGAAAACGTCCTCATTGTTAATAGTGTGAATTCTGCCTTGAAACATGTTAGCACACAGTCTTCTCCAGTGTCATAGCAGTATCTATTTCTGTTCAGAAATCCGTAGTCTATGTTCATACTGTACAAAAATCATGGGCATTTTAAATCATTTTCATTTAGACTTGTGTTTACCCTTCTCACTGACAGTTTTCTACCTGTTGTACTTTCCTCTCTGACCTACAATACAGACCTCAATGCTGGTGAAATCCTGCAGATGTTCGGGAAGATGTTTTTCGTCTTTTGTCAAGAGTCTGGCTACGACACCATCTTGCGTGTTCTGGGATCTAATGTCAGAGAGTTTTTGCAGGTGAGAAACTTGAGGTCCTGAGGGTGACGGTTCTCAGTGTCAGTTCTTCAATTTGAGGTCTCGAATGCTTCTCTTTAGGGTGTCTTGTTCCTGAAGAGGAGCAGCGGCCATTCTCACACACCATCGAGTTATTTGATGATCTTACACATATTCCATCATTTCCCTTCAAGTCGTTTCCTAGTTTCTACTCGTTAACTCTAAATATACAAGCCATCAATTAGTATTCTCTTAGAGCCCACAGGTCTATTATGATTTGTTTCAATTGTGTTAAGTTAGAATCACAGATGTGAACGGTGTGGTTTTCTGTTTTCCATATATAATAAAGTTTTATTATTTGTAATGTAGTCCTAAATCAGAAAGTGTTGACTGGCCTCCTTACAAGGAGAAGGTTGGGGTGGGGTTGCAGGTATTGTTTCGGGTATCCTGCTTAGGAAAACTAATTCTTTGCCTTAGCGTTGCTAATTAGTTGATCAGTCTCACACACAAACACACACACACACACACACACACGCACGCACGCACGCACGGATTAAAGGAAATCTAGAGCCCGTTTCAGGTAACAAGATAAAACAAATACCACCACCCAAGGCCTTTATCTTACAGTGTTGAACAATTGCTGTAGAAGTCTGTGCTAGTAAATTCCTCCCTTGCCGAGATGCTATTTCTGGACCGCCTGTGCTATTTTGGGCTCTGGCGTTTGTGAGACCCTCTGGATGAACGTGTGAACACTCAGCTTCATGGGGCTTGTTTGCAAAGAGTGTGTCCAACCTGCCTGCTGAGAGTGGCTAGACCTTGCTGGAAAATGATGTCAGCGCAGTACCAGCTGAACCCAAGCCCAGTTTGGGGAGAATGTAAACGACTCCAAGGCCAGCTGCGTTATTGATTTAACAGCCAAAATAAGAACTTTTGTGTTTAATCAAAATGTCTGCTGTTTACACAGGGACATTTTTCTTATAAACTTAAAGCAGCATTAAATCATGATGAACGCTGGTTTACAGTCTCCAGCTGTGGACTTACCAAAGTCCTGCTGTCCAAAGAAAGCCGTCCCTTCCATATGAAATAGCTGCTAAAATTAAAGTCAACCTGATGGCTTCTAAATTGATTATTTCAAATGAATTGGATTTTATATTTTTGAATGTGAAGTCCATTTTAAAAGGTTTTTTTGTTGACCACTGTCACCTTACCAGACAAGTTTTTAAAAAATGTGCTCTGTGTGTGTGTGTGTGTGTGTGTGTGTGTGTGTGTGTGCAGGTACCCACAGAGGCCAGAAGAGGGCATATTGGAACTGTAGTTACAGGAATTTCTGAAGCCCCCATGTGGGTGCTGGGATCTGAACTCTGGTCTTATGATCGAGAAGTAAATCCACACAATGGCTGTGCCGCCTGTTCAGCCGTGCCTTCCAGCAGTGTTCAGTGTTAGTGAAACTCTGATGACCCTGTCTACACAGCAGCCCACATCTTTAAGTAGATTTCCTAACGTCATTACCCCACCAGTAGTCATCTTGGTCATCTGCTCAATGTATCAGGTCCCAGGAAAAAAGGCCCAGGCCTGATTGTGCCTGTGCTTCTCTGTGCTCTCAGGCTGCCTTGTCCCGCGGTAGGGGCCCTAGCTGGAGTGGTCGCTCATCACTTTATAACAGCGTAATTCTTATTTGACAATGTTGTGCATTATGTAGTAGACCCTGGTCCAACCCCTACCCTGTCCATTCAAACCCACTCCATCTCTAACAAAACCTACTCCTTATAACAGTCTTCATCCTATTAGCTTATCTGTCTGTTTTGCTTTGTTTTAGGACCCACTAGGTTTAATCAAGACTGTCCCTATGGGTGTGAGTACAAGCTGCTGGCTGCACCACTAAAAATAGGTTTACCCTCTTTCTTATCAGCCGCCACTACCAATAGTCAATAACTCTCCTATGAAAGCCAGGGCCCCATGGTTCCCTCCAGAACCCATGCTGTCAAGTTCAGTCTAGAAAAGGCAACTGCAGCTTCTCTGAGTTCACGAGTGTACTGGACATGCCAGGTTTCAGGGCCGTCCTCCCCAGCCTGTGGCCCTTATGCTCCTTCCCCCACCTTCCGTGATGCTCCTCGAACTGTGGAAATGATGCTACGGTTGTCACAGCAGAAGCTGAACTAAATGACTCAAAGGTCACCCTTTCAAAGCCACAAGTTTCCTCATTAATTACTATTCATGACAAAAAGAAGATTCTCTGACTTAGGCTGTGTACAGGGCTGCTCTACCAGCAGGAAGCTAGCAATTTAGGTTGTCAATATGCTCATTTAGCAAAACAGAAGTTCACCTGGAAGCCCTTGAGCTCCCCAGCCATGGCCCTCCATCAGCCCACAGCACCAGGCACGAACTTTCACACTGTCAATGAGCTAAGAAGTAAGCTACACACTTTCACAGATGCTGCAAAAGAATAGATAATGGCTCTTTTATAATTTAATGATAAAAATTTGCTAGCATCTTTAAATTAAGTTTGGTTTTATTTTATGTCCCCTTGATTAAGACTGAAAAATGAAGCTATATATTTCAGATACTACAAAATTTTCATTATTTCTTCCTTTTGAACATGTGAATTTTTGTCCTTCTAGTTTTGAGATCATCTATTATCATCACAAATGTACTCTGCTAAGACAATGCTTTATGGCAGAGGAGGTGGTTTTGCTATGGTCAGGCTAACAAGCAGAAATTCGGGGGATGCTTTCTTGTATCCGTCACTGTGACGTAAAGAATTGGGTTTTTCAAATATTGATTTAAGATCCTAGCTTGCATATAAAAATCTTCCTCCAGCATATTTTCATAAGACACTCTTCAGAATGTACTTCCACCTTCCAGGAGAGAGTGAGATGAACCTGGCTTGATCTTTAAGAGAATTCAAAGCTTTTCTTTCATTTGCACGCCCCAATTTGAATCAATAACCAAATATCCGAGTCTATCCTCTTTGAGCCTGCTTCATTTGGAGGACTCAGCCTTTTCAGCAGTTTCCTGAAATCTTCCAGGAAGGGTCTTCCTGTATGTAGAGGTTTGATAGTCTTCTTGACTTCTCCAGTCTTCTCTCTTTAACTCTGATGATTTGCCTAAAATGAAAATAATCTGAATACATTTCCTTCTTTGAGCCCTTGAGACGTTCTCTCCTGTTTGCTGGAGGTGTCAGGCTTATCAGGTTGAGGGCAATGGAAATCCCTTCCTCTGTCCTCTGTGTCTGTAGTCTCTCTTAGAATGTACAGCCAGCCTTGATCTCTGTAGACTCTCTTATTGGCCATGGTCCCTCTGTCCTCTGAGGTCCTGCGCATGCTCTTCTCTCTGTCCAGAACATGGCTTTGGGTCCTCTTCACACAGTAAAATCAGTTCTCCAGGTCCCATTGCTTCTTCCAGGAAGACTCCACTCACTCCTCTCCAAACTCTGCCCTGCTTGCAATGGGGTCGGCTGGCTTTTCTCACGCTATCAAAGCACACTGTCCCCAGCCTCAGTCCTGGCACTGACTGCACCACCATTTCCTGTTTCTCCCACTGGAATGTAAACCACGGGAGGCCAGAGACCCTGCCGAGTAGCTCGGAGGATGCAGGCTGCAGTCGGAATCTGGGGGATGAATCAATACTTTAAGGACAAAAGAATAGTCCCTGCAAGGGGGAAACAGAATAAGCAGGTCCGGCAGGAACTCAGCCAGTAATGATTCCATCAAGGACCATCCACTTGAAGAGAGGCCGTGCAGTTCTGAAGAAAAGTATAGCTCCTATCTTAAAGGAGAGAGGACAGTTTATTAGGAGGCAAAGATGGGGGACCATGACCTGGGAACACAGATTCAGGTTTCCAGGTCAGATTTACATGTTCCATGATGGCGCGGGCTATACAAACTTTTATCGTTACAGAACAAAAGACAATGGTAAACCAAGGCATGGGTCAGAGACTAGTGAGGGAACCATACTACAAGTTTTGGGTGTTATCCGATGACAGGCTTAACTCTTGGTGGAAATTAGTGGTAGGCTAAGAACGCATTTCACAGGTCTTACCTGAAGGTTTTATACAAAGTTATTAGGTCACAAATGGGGGGAAAAGGTCTATTAAGGGTCTTTGCTAACCCAAGGTAATTTAGCCCAGATCTGAGCATTCCAACTCTTCAAAGCTCCGATTGCTCAGTCAGTCTTATAGAATTCCCAATTTATCTGCATTGTTTTCTTTTCCTGAGAATTTCAGTTGATAGAGATAAGCCCAAACTGACACATAAAAGGAGACACATTGGACTAATTTTCTTTCTAGGTGCACAAGGTAAACTGATGTTTATTATTTAATTCAAAGGCCACAATAGTGTATCTGCGCATTTAAATACATTGTTGTGTCTGTATATTAAATATACTTATGGATTTGATATTGCCATTTAAATATCTCAGAGAACAATAAAGTTGCCATGAATTTATACCTCAATATTAGTAACTTTTTCACAGTTGGTTCTTTCATCGGGATAATGCCTTTGTTCCCTTATAGAAATGGTATATTCGAGGCCACACAGTAAAGATGGCGTCTGTGATTTAGTTCTAGGAAATTTTGCCATTTCTTTTGATTATTCGTCTTAAACAGTTGAAAGGACTTCTCCCGTGAGTCTTTGCTTCACCAGACTTATGACCTCATACAACAATTCCTCTTGTGTTCCTATGTCCAGTGTTAAAACTTGGCAGCATGGTGACTTTGGAAGTGAGTTATTCCAGTGAACACAGCGATAAAATATAGGAGATACTTCTGAGGAAACTTTTAACGTTTGTCTTTGGGGATTGCATACTTTGCAACCAGTTTTTCTAAAGTCTGTGAAACCATCCATTTTGGAGCTGTTGATTTATTCTTTAGTTGATTTCGTAACTGAAAACCTAAAGCAATAAGGGGAAGACTTTAAAGTATTTTCTATGTGGTTGTTAGATTTTATATGCATTTAGCTAAAAATGTTGCCAGAAGGACAAAGCTACATGTTAGCAAGCTCTTTCGGCTCTTTTCTGCTTTTATATTCTTACACTAGGCACATGTAGGTGCCTATCAGAAGCCTCTGTGAGCCAAGAGAAGCTTTGCTGCGTGTGCAAGCTTTGCTAGCTCCCTGACAACATCACTGGTAAGGAATGTCCAGCCAGAGGTGCTTCCACTGCAGCCCACTCTGCACGATGACAGAAAACATTTTCCAGAGATCACGGCGACAGCGTCTCCTGTTGCTCCTGTGCCTGGCTTTCATCAGTTGATGCAATTCTACTGCCTTTGAGTAGGGGTTGGCTTTGGGAATCATTTGGCCAACAGATTATGGCAACGGTGGCAATTTGAAATGTCCTAGGCCATAGCATAAGATGTCTTCATGTTGCTCTCAGGTGTTCACCATAAGGTGTTACCTCGATGGATGCAGACACCCAACATGAGATGCTCACACCACACAAACGATAGAGACAGTCAGGGCAAAAGTAAGCCTGATTCCCTTGCAGAGACCTGGCCTTATCAATGGCCGTTTCTAGGATTTACTCAGAAAATCATCCTGCCAATGTGCTGATGACTCCAGGCCAGGAGTTTCCCACACTCAGTCAGACAGCACAGAGAACCATCAAGGATAACAATAAATTAGTATTTCAATCAGTCCATGCTGATGTGGCTTGCTATATCATGCTTGGACAATGAGTCAAGAACCTTTGGACTAAGTCCTTGGTGAGTTGATGCAGGGCCTTTGGCAATGGGACCCAAATGAGGCCGATGCTGGTCTATCCATTCATTGCTAATCATGCTGCATTATTACCTTGTCTGTTCTCTATGGCCCTAGCAGTTCTATAGGCAAAAAAAACGGCATCAAAACCTGCCAGGTTGACTTGAAAAATACACTGGAAAAATGTTGTTTTAGAGACCCGTTAAGATTTGTATTTATGAACTTATTTCAATAGCCAGAAGAACCGTGTTTAAAAATTGAAATATTCTTTCATTCCTGGTTGTAGAATTGGCTCTCCCGGTTGGGTTTGTGGTACTTTCAGTCACCCGTTCAGCTCTTCTTGGCTCTGATTCTGGCTGATAAAACACAGCCCACCAGCAGCAACTCGGCACTCACAGCAGATCCAATTTCGATCTCTCAAATGTTTGCGCAAAGGGGCTATTTTGGGAAAGACTGGGATGTTCCTAAACAGCTGTAAAATCCTAATACTTCCCCAAGTTATTTACATTTTGGAGGAAAAAAATGCGCTAGTGATTTTGTTTTAACTTTTGAATTTCCAAAGAAACATCTAAACTCTATGGTCTACAGCCTGCGATTAAAATACGATTTCCATTTATTTAAAACAGAAAAACAAAAGTGAAGGAAGATAAAAATGTTAAGGTTGTCAGAGTCATCTATGAATAATGGGTTGCATAATTTCACTAAATCTAGATCAGCTGTGAAGTTTGCTCTTATCTGGAGACGGGTTAGCTGGACCGACACTTGCGGATTCCCTGCATAGAAACAGAGCATTCATTCTCTGCGTGGGTGTGGGGGGGGGCACAAAATGGTATCAGCACAATTAGAAATTAAATTAAACCTTCAGACTAAATTTTAGGTATTGGAACAAAAGGCGCCGCCTTTCTAAACGATGCTGAAGAGAATGAGTTCGAGCAGGCTTGGGGTTGCTCCGTGGTTTTCTGGAGGGTGCTCACAGTGGAGCATGCGTGTTTACGTTTTCCCATGACGTTTTTGGCTGCTGGTCAGATGTGCATACTCCTTGTAGCTAGCCACGCAGCTGCTCTCTTCCTGCTCTTACCTCCGTGGGTATATATAGAAATAAAACAATTCCAGTTTTGTGAAGAACGTTTTATGGCCCAGATGTATCCAAATAGCTGTGTTCATGAATTGTCAAGTCTGTTTAGATACCGCTATCGAGCGTGCGTAAGCTTTTCTCTCGGCTGTGCTAAGAGGCCTCGTTTGTGGTTTCCTGAGGTTACTGCAGCAATTGTGGTGCAAATACGAAGACTGCACATTTCTCGGCAGCATAAGGGTGGCGAAACATAATTTAAATTTATTCATAATCCAGTCTCTTAGAAGAGGCAGGCTGTGATAATCACTTGAATTTTGATGGAGTAAAACTGAGTCAGGAACACTGTAACAGAAGAAACCCCAAGAGTGTATTTTATACTGGGTACTATCTAAATAAAATCAATATTACATTAAGTGGTAAAATCTTTCATGCTCCAACAAGGCACTCTACTTGTCCATTTAATTAATAGCAAATTCAATATAACAACAGCTCCCTGGGGAGTTGGGTTACCACAAAGATGGCTTGAATCGCCGGCTCTGTCACTCAGCCTTTGCGGTAACCCGCTTGCCTTTCAGAGAGCGTCTAAGGGATACCGCATTACCAGGGTCCAAGCTTTAATACCGTCCATTCCTATGCCCAACCATTCAAAGGGCTGCACCAAAGACAGGAAGGGGGCTGTCTTAGATGACTTATCCATCCCTGGGTCATCCAGTCCAGAGGCAGACCTGCCTTCGCATCACGGTAGCCACTAGCAGAAACGGCACCTTTTTCACTGCCAGTGATTGGACTGACAGCTTGCAGGAAAGTACAAAGCCGTATCATGAGCCAAACGGATACTGGCAGTAAGCGGGGGTGACATGGGCATGTTGACTAGGAAAAATGAAATATTATTAGACCACCTATTTAACTTAGTTTCCTTTCGTTTTAAGGAACGCAACACAGTACTTGGACTGTAATATATAAGAAAAAATGTTCTTAATGCAGCCACAAATTCAGTCTTTATGGAAAATGGGGATCATAGTAAAACTCTTGACAGCACATTTTCTCCTCGAGATATTTTCTCTCCCAAGATTTTTACACGAACAGACCCACAGGGGTCTAAGTGTTCTGCAGAAGAACCCCTTGTTCTGTTGAACTCCATAGGAAGAAATGGGAAGTTCTGGGACAGGTGGGTTCCAGGAACCGCCCTGTGCAGGCCAGGTCGCTGCCTGGTAACTTTTATACTGCAACAGCGCCCCCTGGAGGCAATCAGGAAGAAGTTATGTTTTTGCTCAGCTCTAGCGAGACATAATTTTTTACAGGGTTATTAGAGGAAAAAGAACAGAATTCATTGCAAACTGAGGTACACAGAACGACACTGGATTCACCCAGCTGACTGGAGCAGCCTTAGTCTTCACGATCCTCTATGCCTGGGGGTATCTCCCGCGGCCACACAAACCTGCCTGACACAGCTGTCAACTAAATGCCTTATGTGGGGCTGACTTTAAACGGTGGCTTTCAGAGTTTTGGGTCACTCTGTGCATGAACCAGTTTTGAATTTTAGGGACTAACAGAAGACGCTGTTAAATTCAGCGTGTTCTAAGCGACGGAGCTATAACGAAGTAGAAAACTTTAATTTTCCAAGACTTTAGTCTGAGACAGTCATGTGTTGGTTACTTTGCTGTGGGATCTACTGTCAGTTGGAGACTACTGATGAACAAGGAATTAGGCAATCTTTACTTTAAATAACCATATCTTATTTTAAAATCAGTAATCCAAGTAACATGTTTATATTTCACTATCTTTGACCATTTTAATTTTTTTATTAAATTCAGTTGGAGATTATAGAGCAAGTGAAAAGGAAGTAGGTAGTTTATACATTCTGTACTGATTGCTACAATGTGCATGAACAGCAACCTTAGATGCCTGCTTTCTTCATTAAGGATGCTCTTTTTCTGATGAATTCACCTCATTTATTATTTCTTTAAATATACAGTTAATGATGACATATCATTCCGTTCTCTTCACTCTCTCTCTGAGGTGCTGACCTTGGAGCGGTCTCAAGGACACCACGAAGGATCTCCTATGTAAATGTTTACTCTAGTGATCCTCCCAGCAAACCCAGATGTGAACCTTGCCTCTGCTCCTTGCGTTGCTAAGCCCCCCTCCCTCCTAGAAGCTTCTAGTCACCGTTCTCTCCTCTCCACTCCAGAACCTCGATGCCCTGCATGACCACCTCGCTACCATCTACCCAGGGATGCGCGCACCTTCCTTCCGGTGTACCGATGCGGAAAAAGGCAAAGGGCTCATTTTGCACTACTACTCGGAGAGAGAGGGGCTTCAGGACATCGTGATCGGGATCATCAAGACCGTCGCGCAACAGATACACGGCACTGAGATAGACATGAAGGTAATATCCACCCGCGAAGGTGTTTCTGAATACAAAGGAGCACGGAAATATTTGAAATGATAACACAGTGATTGCTGGTCACGAGTTGCACTAGGAATCTCTGTAAGATGAAATCGTGTGAATCCTGGGAGTCTTCTCAATTTGGCCTGGGAATGCATTATACTGGGAAAATTTCCCCTTGCAACAGATTTTTTTTTTTCTAATTATACGTTGCTTAAGGCAAGAGGAAATTCAGTTACTTTCTGTGAATACACGCGAGCTGTGAAAGGGGACTGGGGGCTGGCTGACTGAACTTCAGTCTGCAAGATATCAGATTGTAGATAGCGAAAAGGAAAGAGCATATTAAATCAGCTGATTTTACAGATCCCCCTGGTCTATGTGAATTCTTTTGTCTCCCAGGGAATGTACCTAGAACATTTTGTAGTCAGTGTAAAGGCTTGTGTTCTTTGTTTCTCTTTTAAGAGTCAAGTTGCGCTGGCGAACACAGCCAAGCCAGCTCTGGTCTTTCCCGATACTGTTGAGGACACCCATTGTTATTTTCTAGTGGCAGTTTCAAGGCATCCATAGAGAAAGCGTGCGATGAAGACTCTTGCCACTTTTCTCTGTCTCGGATCTGTGTGGCATCTCTCGGTTAGCTTCCTCCTGGGGGCTTCTCCCGCTCAACTTCGAGTGCAGAGCAAACCATAGGTTCTCTGCACCCTGTGCCTGTCTGGGAGATCTACCCCATGAGGCCAAGGGGGCACTCTCTTTCTAGACCACCCAAAAGGCCATATGTGCTAATGGGATCTCAGCAGAATTACAAATTATTCATGCAAAGTTATGAATAATTGTGGGAGGTGGTTCAGCTGGCAGAGTGCTTACCTACCATGCACAAGGCCCTGGATCCAATCCCTAGCATGGAGAAAACTGCCTCAGTGGCACAAACCCATGACCTCAGTACTTAGGAGATGGGGGCAAAAGGATCTGAAGTTCAAAGCTATCTGCAGCTACCCAGCTGACTAGAAACTATCCTAAGGGAAGCTTGTGTGGAGCACATAACACCTCATCCCAAAGGAATGCTGCCTTCACGTTTCACAGATCTGAAAACATCTAGAAATGTTTTTGTCTTTTACATGTATAGAATTTGCACGCATTTTATTTTTTCTCATTTTCTAAACACAACGTTTGTAAACAGTCACTAATTTTCTCCCATCCACATCAAGGTTATTCAGCAAAGAAATGAAGAATGTGACCACACTCAGTTTTTAATTGAAGAAAAAGAGTCCAAGGAAGAGGATTTTTATGAAGACCTGGACAGGTTCGAAGAAAACGGTACCCAGGAGTCACGTATCAGCCCGTACACCTTCTGCAAGGCGTTTCCTTTCCACATCATATTTGACCGGGACCTGGTGGTCACTCAGTGTGGCAATGCCATCTATAGAGTGCTCCCCCAGGTAAAGCGCACAACACTGGGACCTGACAACACTATAGAAAGTATCCCACACACTTCTTACAACCTAAATGTATTTGAAAATATTTCCCTAGGACTCACTTGTTTCTTCTTTAATCCCAGGGAGGGGAGGAAGTTATATGAGAACAACAGACTTGCTTTGTGAGCAAAGGCTTTGCGGGAGAGGGAGCTTGGCAACAGCAGCCGGATTTCACTCATATTTTTGTTTATTGAATAAATATCCATTGGCTATCTGCCTTCCAAAAATAGTTTTCAAAATCAGCTGTTGACAAGGGGAAGAAGGAAGTTTACAAACACTCAGGGTGCGAAGCTGAGAAGCGACCGTGGTAGTGTGGCAGAGCATTGAAGGACCTCAGTCAGCTGCCAGCACACTTCCTTTCCCTCCCATATTCCATGTGAGGATTCACCCACGGCATGTGTGTGTCTGGATGCACCTTTTGCTTTAATTCGGGATGAGAACGCAGAGGTCTTGTGTGAAGCTGTCAATCTGGAAGCAGAAGAGTGTTTTGTGTGGGCTCTTACCAGGGTGTGTTACTTGGTTTCTTTGTGTCCTGACGTGACACATGGTTCCCTTTAATCCAGTTCTTTGTTTTGCTCCATCATGGGCAGCTGCAGTGTGTTACAGTTTTTATTGAAATTATCTCCCTTTTGATAAAATTTTTTAAAGTATTTATTATGTATACAATATTCTGTCTGTGTGTGTGCCTGCAGGCCAGAAGAGGGCACCAGATCCCATTACAAATGGTTGTGAGCCACCATGTGGTTGCTGGGAATTGAACTCAGGACCTTTGGAAGAGCAGGCAATGCTCTCAACCTCTGAGCCGTCTCTCCAGCCCCCTCTTTTGATAAACTTTAAGCAACTATTTATTGCCCTTTTGATACTTGATTTTATTTTCAGCCACAGGCATCTACCGTGTGTGACGCTATAGTTTGGATGGTAACCTTCTATCTCTTGAAATGATTAGTTTATTTGTACCAGCTTATATTTGAACATTACCCAAATCCATGTTAGGTTTCCTGTCTCTGAAAGCATTCAATGTTTGCTTAATCACTCAGCTGCACATATAGGATAAATCTTCCACACAATATTTAAGATTTTTTTTCACTTATAAATACAATACAATTGAGCTGACCTAATTTCAAGATTGATATCTAGTCGTAAAGTCAACTTCAAGTTGCTGAGTGTTCTTTGTTTCTTTATCCCCCCTCTTAGCTTCAGCCTGGGAACTGCAGTCTTCTGTCTGTCTTCTCCCTGGTCCGCCCTCATATTGACATCAGTTTCCACGGGATTCTTTCTCACATCAATACAGTCTTTGTCCTGAGAAGCAAGGTAAGCGGACACTCCTTCAGCTGGATGCAAACAAGGCATGCCATCCATCAGCCATAATAGGAAAGGGAAATCATTGGCCAGCACAGCCCATGCAGTGGAGATAGAAGAAAATAAAGCACAACTCTCAAGAGAGCAATGTTTGGCTGAGGAACAGAACCCTCTGTCAGCTGATCAGGACCCGTGGGGAAAACATCTTGAGAAAGTGTCTTGCTGGGAACATTTAAGCCTCCTCAGTCTCACATAATAAAACCAGCATCCACTCCCTTGATTTTACAATGTTTTTATCTTTTTAAAAAGAAATCAGAAGACCTAACAAGAAGTCTTTGATAATGCCACCAAAGTTATTGATTTATTTTTCTGTAAATTGTTTATAATTCCTGTTAATATTTTTTTCTGTTGGGAAATAAATGGATTAAAAAATCTGTAAACTCTTGTAGTTGGTAGTTTAGATGGTTTCCAGATCTCCTCATTTGTGCGCCTGGGATAACAGTAGCAAACACAATTTCCCCAGCATCCACACTCTTCATACTCCCCACAAGGCATCCCAAAGACATGGCCACTTGTGTTTTACATGCTGGGGACTGACTGCTTTCAGTTGTTCTGTGAATGCAAGGTTCACTTGGGCTTAGCTTTGGTACAAATCAAAAATGTGTTGGGGCCATACAGGAAACTCACAGGAGCTTACGATGCATGCAGGAGCGGCAGCTCCATTGCTACAACCTGGGGCAGAGAAGCCCATCAAGCATTGACTGTCTCACCTAGGGCAGCACCCCTGCAGTTCTGATGAGCCAGCATCCTCTCCCTTAGGGTTGGCGAGAAGGGTAAGGTTGGTGTTCACGCCTTCCCGATGCCTTGTCAGGCAGGGAAAGGTGGACTCTGTAATGTTTTGTCTTTCCTGTTCAAGGAAGGATTGCTGGATGTTGAGAAACTTGAATGTGAGGATGAACTGACCGGGACAGAGATTAGCTGCTTACGTCTCAAGGGCCAAATGATCTACTTACCAGAAGCAGATAGTATCCTCTTCCTCTGCTCTCCAAGGTAACAACTTTTAGCTTGATTGGAATTGCCGTGAGTTACAGACGAATTCAAAGAAACGCCATGAAAACTCTTTGATCAATACATGTTAGTTGTACATATGAATAGAATTTGGCATGATTTTTCAGTGCAGACATGTACATAAGCCTCTCAGAATCCAACATTTTAATCCACAGTGCTTACTTTTGCTGAAGTGTAAACTGGATTTTCAAGCCCTCATTATGCAATTCATTGGGTGTTTCTAAAAACTCAAAGTCCCACCTTCTTTATGTCATATCATAACCTGTCTGCGAAGTTATTATGATGTTAGATCAAGGGATGAACAACCTGCTATTAGCTAATTCTATATTTTTGTACTTTCAAAAAGAGCATCACATAAGGGCAATTCTGGAAAGCATAGGATGCAATGATATAAACAAGGAACATTTCTATAGTTAGCAACAGTTAAAAAGATTAATTTTTGCCGGAGTCACTTTCAATTAAAATATGTAACTATTTTAATTAGATTGTGGTGCTCAAAGTGTATTAAGATAGAATTTATGTTAAATGTATTATTCATGATAAACATCAGAGGAGCTAAAGTGGGTTTTTGTCTTGCTGGTTTTAGCACTTTACTAAACGATACAAGAGGATTTGAAATATGTATCTATAGAGAAAAAGGAAAAGATAATTGCAGGGCCAATTATTAAATGATATCTTGTACATAGTATAGCAGTAATTGTGACTTCTTTTTTGAGAATTATTTATCATGCAGACAGAAGAGGCAATACGGTGAATTAGCATCTTCAAAGCTAGCACAAGGCAGGGACCGAGTCACACACCTCACCCGCCTCTTGCTCTGCGTTTTCCTGGATGTGTGTCAGCAGAAAGACAACTTCATTTTAGGGGAGCGTTTCTAATCAAGTACAAAAAGTTTTTTTTTTTTGAAGGGAGAATTACAGATTTCATAGTGTTTATTTTAATTTTCATATGCAGAAATCAGTTCTATAGTGATACATTTACTAATTACCATGAAATCTGTTTAAAATGGACGTTTTGGCTAAAAATAATTCGAGGATGATTAATTCATACTAAAAAAAAGTAGTAAGGATTTCAATTTTGAGACAGCATGCTATGTAGCCCTGCTAGCCTTAAACTAGATATATAGATTTGCATACTGGTGAACACTAGATCCTCTGGCTGCACCTCCTGAAGACTGACCGTAACAAGTGTGCACCTCATAACCATTTATATGATGCTGAGGAGTGAATAAGAGGTTTTCTTGCACACCAGGCAACCATTCTATCAGACACAGCAGGGGACCCATAAGAACTTTAAGAATAAGCTGTTAATAATCTCATTAAGATTTCTACCTCAGTATGAATTACCTTTCACCTCGTATTCATTTCGCTCTGGTTATTGTTATCCTCCTTTGAATCTCCCAGCCTCCTTCTATTCCCTCTTCTCCTTCTATTTCTGCCTTCCTGACTTTGTTGTCATTGTTTGTTTGGATTTGAGTTCTTTTGAGACTCCCTGAGTATAATGACAATCACCGTGATCTATGCACTATTGGAACTATTCCCCAGGGCCTGGCGGGCTCCTCCATGGCACACAGGCAAAGACAATAGCTGCCTGTCCCACAGAATCCATCAGGAACAGGGGCAGTTCATCAGGGAAAGGGAAAGCTCCGAAACTCCCCAGGCCATGACTGACTGTTGAGGCTCAGCCTTGCACAGGTCTACTGCAGGCAGCACAGTTGAGTCAAGTCATGGCTGCATTGGCTGAACTATGCCAAGAACCCAGCATCTCACAGCCCTTCTCCAGGGGCCACATTCTTCCAGATCTTACATTCTTCCTGCCCCCTTCTAGGATGTTTCCTGAGCCTTGTCAAGGATGGTATAAATATTCTCAAGGCTGAGCATTCAACTCTCAACTCCTTAGCACTTTGAGCAGCGGTGTGTGTCTTCAGTCTCCATCATTACAGAGGTCTCTGATTAAAGCCATGGGTGGCATTTGTCTGTAGGTATAAGCACACATGTTTTATTCAGAAGTCAGCTTGACTTCATGACACTTAGTTCAGCAGTAATATTACTGTCTCTCCTAGGGCTTAAGATCTTCTCAGTCACAGCAGGTTTAGAGTGTGATTCCTGCAGCTGTTTCTTCTTATTACAGTTGGTCAACTTTGTTATAAGTGGGGGAATCTTGCCTGGCAGATTGGTCCTGCAGATCATACAGTTCAGCTGGATGGAACCATTGATGCCTTTCTCCCGTAGCAGTATATACAATCCCTTCTGGAGCTATGATGGCTTCCCAGCAGGAAGGAAACTTTCAGCTCGGTTCCAGCTTGGGACTTCTCTCCAACTTGCAGCCAAGATGTGTGGTGTCTTTACTAACAGGATTTTTAGCAACGAGTTGTACACAGCTAGGAAGACTGACGGGAGTCTGTGTTGTCTAAAGAGGTTCTGTGGCCACCCTGACTATTATATATTACATATGAGGGCAGATTACACCTGGCAGTGTGGTATCCATTTCAATTTTAAGATTATCTGATTGCATCATTCCTCATGGGTAGATCTTGTTTGGTCACATTCGAATCATTTGGCAAGTTATCTGTCATCTTTTTAGATGGGTTTATTTTGCAAGGGGGCTTTAAAATATACAAAACACCTGTCTAATCTGTCAATAACATCCTTGGGTTATTCTCTGTTTGCATAGACATATGCTTATTTTGCTTTGACTGATAGATCTCTGTTGAAAATGATTTCATGGAAAGTTCTTCTTAATTCAAAATTTCTTAATAAACTCATGACCCAAATTCATCATTTTAGAAAAAATTGGTATTCCTGAATACCTGGAAATAATAACTTTACATTTTAAGAATTAATTCAAACCAAAAAATAAGTTGTTAGATGCGTAATGGGTAATTTTTAAATAAACTTTTTGCTTATCAGAATTTTAGTGAATCAATTAAGATCATTATAATAATGCTATGAAAAGGCGAGATTTAAATTGCAAAGATTCACAGACTTTAGCAAAGTCTAATACATTTTAAAAATGAGAAAAATCAGCAAAAAAACAAGAATAGAGGAAGAGAAGAAAGCCTGACCAATGAATGGCATACAAGCACAAGGCAGGGATTCCTTAAAATGCTTACGAGGAGGGTTACTATCCTTGGAAACTCAATCATTTCTAATAAAAAAGCAATTAGTTATGATATTCTTAGAGTCATAAGGCAAATGAGGTAGTTTCTCAACATATACATCATTGTTCCTGATTCATGCGTGAGGATAGATTGCTCTTCTGGGAAAAGGAAAATCATGAAGATTCTGCAATATGTGCTAGCCCTGTATTAAATATGGAAGGAGATGTTAGTGGGGCAGTTTTCTTCATTAGCTTTCTATGAAAGCTGATGCAGATACCTTCAAAAAGTAAAACTCGACAAACACCTATTTCAAGTTCGCCCCTTGCTAGTAGGGTTTTAGGTACACAGAAAACAAAGCCTTCTTGAGTGAGTCCCTCCTCGTGTTTGTTCTGCCTGACCTTTTGAACTCTGAAAGTGGAGAAGGAGAGAGCTGCCTTCCACCTCGTGCTGTAGGGAGGGCTCATTCCACCTTGTGGACCCGCGGTGTTGATTTTTGCATCATTGCTCTTTGTGCCAGTGTGATGAACCTGGATGACCTGACAAGAAGAGGCCTGTACCTGAGTGACATCCCTCTGCACGATGCCACGAGGGACCTGGTTCTTTTGGGAGAACAGTTCCGGGAGGAGTACAAACTGACCCAGGAGCTGGAGATCCTCACGGATAGGCTACAGCTCACACTGAGAGCCCTGGAGGATGAGAAGAAAAAGACAGACACGTAAGCACAGAGCGGGAAAAGGGCTGATATTTATTCACTGTTTGCTCCCTCTTGTGCAATGTTACAGCCCATACTCTTACTAGAAGGGTCTGGGACCTCTCGGGTCAGCCCTATCTCCACATAGTAATTAAAAGCAGTTCTTTCTGGATGCCCATAGGATGTTTTCCTCGGGTTCTTGAATATTTTTTTTTTGCTTTGTTTTGTATTTTTGTTTGCAAAATAGGATGTTGTATCTTTAGAGGATTGAAACAAATTGACTGGTTTTCCATCAGAACTAATGCACTCCACTTCAGCACCAGAGGATGGACAAGGGCAGCATCCTCCCCCCTCCCCGTTTCCATGGCATTGATGCCTGTGTAAGATGCCTGTCTCCAGATGCCAGGCACACAAGTCAACACAAGTGTTCGCACCCTTGATAACGTGAATGAACCAAAGAAGTCATTGTGAATGCCTGTCTTCATCCATTCGTGTTTACCTTACATTATTCATCTGAAGCTGTGTCTACTCATTTTGAGACCCTTTGCTTCCCCCATGGTTGTAAGGACACCTAGTTTAATTGGCTGCATGTGCTGTAAATTTCATCAAGCACATGGGGACAGGCAGTTCAACGTTGTCCACTGCTTGAAAAAACAAAAACAAGAACAAAAAATACCTCAAATTACCTGTTTATCAGTTCATGGCCCAACCTCACCCATGAAAAAAATCACATATTTGTGTGATGCACCGAGGATTCAGATTCAGGGTTGCACAGGTTGGTCACTTCCAGTTACCCTATATTCTGCATTGGCTGTAATATCAGAAGATAATGTAGACCTCTTTTTTTATATTATGGTTCCATATGTGCTGATATCCACTCTTATAGTTATGTTCCTCAGCTTTCTGTTGTTATAGGAACTGCTGAGATAATAAACTCATGAAGAAATGAAGAGAGATTCCGTTTGTGATTTCAGAGGTTTCCACCTCTGCTGGCAGCCCTGTCGCTTTAGGCTGTGCTATCACGGCAGGGATACATGTCAGAGGAAGCCGTTCATGACTAGGATGCTAAAAGGAAGAGGAGACCCATGCCAAGGGCGTGTCCAAGTGGCCCAACTTCCTCCCACTGGGCCTTACACCTCTTAAATGTTCCATCAGTCTGCAATGGCACCACAGCCTGGGGACTATGGCTTTAACACATGGGCCTTTGGGGGAATGTCTCGGGTCCAAACTACACCAGCAGCAAAACAGACATCTAACCGTACAAAGGTGCTTTAGATTATGAAAGTATCCATAGGCTCTTCATTCCATACTAAACATGCTGCCGATTCACATTGCCCCTGAATTGGAGGCCTGAGCGTTCACGTCTCTGACTAGCCTATGGTACAACCTTAGAAGCTCATACCACTGCCGCTAGAGCTAGACTTCTGCATCAGAATATAAAGACCCATCACAGGACCCTTTCTTTGTTCTGGTGTGCCCAAGGTCGAGTGGATTTTCAAAAACCATTTGCCCCTATTTAGAAACGCCGTGTTTCATTACATTTCACAATTGACTTTTAGATTGACAGATTTGGATGTGATTTTCTAGCAGAGATTTTAAGAATATTGCATGACAAAGCATCTAGTTTCCTCTAAAGCTAGGCTCCTCTGCCGCTCACATTCAATATGAAGATCTAATTTCAATGTTGCATGACATACCTTCTGTTTAGAAGCTAAAATTAATCACCGAGGAAATTCCGCTGTGGCTAGAGAGAAAAGAGAGCGCTCAGGTCTGTTTTTCATATTTGAACTTTGCCCGCTGGCTAGAAGGATGAAACGGATAAGAAAGCCTCATTTTCTTTTTGTTTCTCCAGACTTGGAGCCAAAAGGTTTTGCTTTTCTTCCAATCCACCGGCTTCGCTCCTACCGTGTGCTGACCACACGGCTCATTCCCAGTGCTATGGTAGTGGTCTCAGCACTGCCTGTAAACAAGATGTCTGCCCTTTTGGACCCCTTTCTATCTTTTTCATCAGTTTCTCCCAGGAAAGAGTGAATTCTATCTTATCTCCTGTCACCTTGCAATATTTGAGATAAACTTTATTCCTACAGAGTGAACATGCTTCTGTTACTGGGCAGTTTATGCCATGCTTTAGATTCTCATACTGACGATGTCAAACATGTCACTGTCATAAGAACAGGAAAAGGCAGGACTGCAGATGAAAACCGTGAGATCCTATTGAGGGTCTTTTGTTTTCCCTGCCTGTTGACTTGCTTGGTTTATTTTGAGTTGGTTTGAAATGGTTCAGGGTTAGAGCTGAGATGCCAACAGTTGGTTGCTATGTTTCTTTGCTTTGTACGGAGCTAACGTTCGATGCTGGCTTTAAAGGGTTTCTTTTCAGAATCCAGTGCAATGTCTGATGCAGTCCAGAGGTGAGGCTGGAGTGGTCCGGCTCCCAGCGTGTCTTACAGTGCTTTACCCTAATCCCCACAGATTGCTGTATTCTGTCCTTCCTCCGTCTGTCGCCAATGAGCTGAGACACAAGCGCCCAGTGCCTGCCAAAAGATACGATAATGTGACCATCCTCTTCAGTGGCATTGTGGGCTTCAATGCTTTCTGCAGCAAACATGCATCTGGAGAAGGGGCCATGAAGATTGTCAATCTCCTTAACGACCTCTATACCAGATTTGACACACTGACTGACTCACGGAAAAACCCGTTCGTTTATAAGGTAAGGCCTCACGGGGAGCCTGCTGTCGTGCAGACTGGTCTGGGCTTCTGAGACGCCCCACAGAAGCCCATGGTCACTGCTCAGGCCTCTAGCTGCTTCCTAGTGTTATAAGGTCTATTGAGTCCCTGCAGGCCGCTAGCTTCAATAATTTCCTCATTGTAAAGAAATGCATGATTTGGTCATTTCATACATGTGGGCAATGCATTCTGATCATATTCGCACTCAGCTTCTCTTACCCCGTCTCCCATCTCACTTTTCCCAAAAAGCACCCCTCCCTCCCACTCTCCTGCTTTTGTTTTTTTGTTTATGTGTGGTTTGTTTTCTGGCCCTTTGAGTTTAACCAGGGTGGCCTGAGTGAGCATGGGTGTGGAGCCATCCATTGGCGTGTGGATGGCTTACCAGTAGTTAGAGCACTGCAGACAAGGTGTCTCCTGTCTCCAGACGCAAGGCCCCAATGATGATTTCACGCTGACTCGCCTCAGACTTGTGCCATTCCTGGGAAGGCACCTGAAGCTGCAGTGTGACCTGCAGTACAACAGCCATGACATTTCCAGAAGATGTCATTCCACAGCCTTCCTCCCCAACCTTGGCTTTTACATTTTGTTCCGTCCCCACTGACAGACATTCCCAGATGTCTGCTGAGCCTGCAGGAGATGACACATAGATGCTGTCCTTAGGCTGTTCACTCAGTGTCATTCCCAGCCCCTTGACCAGTCACGAGTCTCTGCAATAGCAGTTGCTCACTGTAAAATGAAGCTTCTCCGACCAAGGCTGAGGGCAGCACTAAGCTATGGTATAAACTTCAAGACTGAGTAGTTACCACTTAGGAAACTTTCTTTTCATTGCAACCACGGTGAGGTTTCATGGAGCAGACCATTTCGGGCTGACATGAAGTATCTGGCAGTTTCTTTGCACTTAGGTTAACGAGTCTCTGCAGATTGTTTAATACATTCACTATAAACACAGCATTCATTTTTGTGCCCCGCCAAAGACATTTTTCCCCTAAAATACATAAATGCTTTGCACCATGAAGAGTCATGGGGCTTGAGAAGGGTTTGGGGCTCAGGTTTACTTTTAGATACCATCAACTTGAAGATAAACATTTACAAGACATCTCTGCCCTTTGTTTTAAGTAGAAACAAATATAATATCGGAAAAATGAAGTCAGTGGAATGCTGTTTTATAAAGGCAAGAACGTTCCTGACTGTCGCTAGGCTCCCAGGATAATAGACCTCCACATGGACTATTTACTCTGTGGTTCTTTTCTGAGGCACAGTGCTGCACTTGGTGAGCACATCACAGCAGTACGTGACTTAACCCAGCCTACTTGGATTATTTTAAACAGGAAGGTGGCAGTGTCTGCAGCAGGATACCCAAGGTCATCCATGCCCTGGCCTCCACACAGCATCTTCGCAGAGACATGTACCTGCACAGCATGCATGCACCAAATCAACAATTCAATTTAAAAATTAAATAATAATTAACTGACAAATTAAAACGTGGCTAGAGGCCACAATAAATCAATGAACCTCAGCCAACAGCTCCTGTGTTATTGAATCGGTGCTGTTCCAGGAAGAAGTGAATTCACAGACATTATATAGAGGGCTGTGCAGGCATGAGTTTGGAAAAGCCAGGAGGGCAGTGCACATCTGGAACCTCAGTGCTTGGGGAAGAGGAGGCAGGGGCATCCTGGGGATTTGCTGGCCTGCCAGTTCAGCTGAACTAAACATTCAGCTCCAGGTTTTGTAAGAAACCCTGTCTGAAAACAAGGTAGCAGGCTGAGGCTATAGGTCAGTGGCAGAGTGTCTGCCTGGAGTGTGTGAGGACCTGGATTCCAGATCGATCCCCACCAGCATATGCTCACACACAAAAAAGGAAAAATGGCAAAAATTAAGGTAGAAAGAGAGAGAGAGAGCTTCCATCAACCTGAAGTCTATGTGCATAGGCAAGCACACTGCACACCTACCCACACACACTTGCACATACATGGGTAAGGGCATCTTTACACATATGTGCTTGCACACGTACATGTTCTACTAAGTTATAAGGGGATCTCAGAGGAAATGATCAAGAACCCATATCATGTAAGTTCCAAATTGTTAGAAGCTCCCATCATGCTAGAGCACACACGACTCTAGCTTTAAGGAATTCTGGGAAATACGATGTTTTATAATAATTATAATAACCAGTCACTTTATGCCCCCTTTTAACACGTGAATGTGTGTGTCACCTTAGGTGGAGACTGTTGGCGACAAGTACATGACCGTGAGCGGCTTACCGGAACCTTGTATCCACCACGCACGGTCCATTTGCCACCTGGCCTTGGACATGATGGAAATCGCTGGTCAAGTTCAGGTAGACGGGGAATCTGTCCAGGTGAGCAGAGAAATCGGACACTGGGACGCTAATGGCAGAACTCAGTTAATAACCGATGCACACTTCTAATCTGGAGATGGTTAACATGTACAGAAAGGGGTATCTTGAGAGAACACTGACTATTGTATCACACTCCTCCAGACATGGGAAATAAATTAGCTCGTTTGTTCTGTAGACAGACTGTCCTGAGGACAAGGAAATTTCCCACTCTTTCTGTTCTCTTGTCTCTCCACGGATGCTGGAAGCGGCCCTTGTTATATCTTCAGGCCTTTCTCTTTGGACAGACCATTTCCCTTCTCGGAGGGGCGCTGCATGAGGGCATTTGAAATAGTCTGTAAAATCACACTTATGTTGACAACCAAGGCTACCGAAGTCCAACTTTGCCTTCTCCAGATCACAATCGGGATCCACACCGGGGAGGTGGTGACAGGTGTCATTGGCCAGCGGATGCCGCGGTACTGCCTCTTTGGAAATACCGTCAACCTCACAAGCAGAACAGAAACCACAGGAGAAAAGGGAAAGATTAACGTGTCTGAGTATACATACAGGTGAGGGGGACGTCATGCTCTTTACAGGGGAGTCTGTGACAAACTGTGTGGCGTCACTCCCTTTAAACAGCTGCCACCTCTGTATCTCCCCTCTGCTTCTGGGATTATTATTTTCTATTTGAGAAGTGTGTACCGCTGCTTCGGTGGCAAACCACTCCACATCACAGTGGAGGTTTCTCGTAAGCACTGTTGCTGCAATCCTAAGTGCCTTTAGCTACCCCTGCACTGTGGGGTCTGGTTGTCTGGATTCTCTCCATCGCCTCAATCAGCTTCCCTGTCTGCTCCTTCTCCTATCTCCAGGTGTCTCATGTCTCCAGAAAACTCAGACCCACAATTCCATTTGGAGCACAGAGGCCCCGTGTCCATGAAGGGCAAGAAAGAACCAATGCAAGTTTGGTTTCTATCCAGAAAAAACACAGGCTTAGAGGTATGGCTCATCAGGGCACCTTTGCTTTTGTTTCTGAGAAAGAAAATAAAGTGGGAAGTTCCAGCAGACACACCAGCAATGACCTAGGAATGAAAAGAATTCTTGCTTACAGAGAGGAACTCCAGTAAAGGGCGACTTTGCTGCAGTACTGATAAACCAGTTAGAACCAGATCTGCTTTAGAAGGTGTTATAAGGGTTTTTGTCTTCTAATGAAGTAGGAACCAAAAAGCCTCAGGCCCATGGGTTAGGGTTAGGGTTAGGTTAGGGCGTACTTCTTCTGTGGTCTAGTTCAAACAGCCCAAGTGCTGAGTCCTCAGGAACCCAAGAGACCTTCTCGGCCCCTGCTGCTCCCTCTGAGACCTCAGCAAGTCTACACAATGACCACATTTCCTGACGGTTTTATCACTCAGAAAACTTAGGCTCCTCCCCAGGCCACCACAAGCTCCTGCATGGTGTTTTAAAGACCCTTGATGATCTGGTCTCCTCGGAGTTTCTCCTTCAGAGATGTCTGACTTCTGGTTTTTCAGAATC
Organism: Myodes glareolus; assembly: GCF_982192425.1. NCBI lineage: Eukaryota > Metazoa > Chordata > Mammalia > Rodentia > Cricetidae > Myodes > Myodes glareolus. Next base: position 8,627,754 of record NC_142045.1, read on the forward strand.
TAAACAATTCCTTAGAGGAGATTTAGGTTCTCAAGTGCAGAGAGATTCCACTCCAGCCACAAGCCAAGGCAGGACTGCACTGTCCCCGCCCGGCCTGTCCTCTTCTTCTCAAGGGGTCAGACGAGAAGACCAAGTACAGCTTTGTTCCCTCTTCGACACGTTAACTCTTCAGAGGGTGTGAGATGACCCGAGCACATCTCTTGTCCTCTCTGTATACATTCCCTAGAAATGGTTTCACAGGATATAACTATAAAGGGATTCGAAAGTCAGCTTTTAAATACTTATCATATTGCAGCTGCTTTTATTCCTTTGAATAACTAGCTTGTGGGGGTGGCATTCCCCTGGGTGCCCTTCTGAAGAGGCGGACTCCAAGACCGTAAGAATGATTTCTTCTTAAACTGGGCTGGAGATGGTTCATAGGAACTATAGATATCAATATATACCCCACTGTCGGAGACAGAAAAATGTGTTTGGGGGACACGGTAAGCTTCATTAATGCGGAAAGTCTATAATGTATTTTTCCCACCCATTTAAGGAAACAAACCAGGATGAAAATTGAGTCTCAGATTGGCGGGCAACAAGAACTGTCATTTGGCTTCTGGTGGCGTCCTAAGACATGTCAAGCCTGGGAGCATGTCTTCCCTGTGGATATTGATTTCTACTGTCCTTTCTCATGACCCAAGGCTTTCACACCTAGTTACACGTATCCGGCACTATTCAGTATCTGATGTTAGCTCTGCTTCTGACTACTTTTAAGGTGATGGTAAAGTTTGGCTTTTGATGTGGATTGTTTGAGCGTCGTGTTCCTGAAATTCTGCTGCAAGTGTTACCTACACTGGTGACCTAAAAGTGGTAAACAGCCAATACGTATTTGTTGAATTAGATAAAATGAGACTTAATAGAATCTGGCCTTGTGTGTATCATGGCTCAAGGTTTGTTTTATTCTCCATGTTTATGTACATGTATATTTTAATGACTAGGACATAAAACAAGGATCATATCATGTTGGTGCATGTCATTCTAGAAACCATTTTTCTAAAGGAGTGGATCTAAGTTTTAGGAAAAATGCAAATTATTTCTAGACTTCTGAAGTAGGAATTTATATGCTATGCTAAGAAACGAGTGACTATTTTGAAGGATGCTAGTTCTCTCCTGGAAATATAGAATATACATTTCTGTTATTGTAAAATTGGGCTGCTCATTCAAGTTTCACACCAATTACAGTTTATCTAACATCCGACATGCCCTAATTTGTATCGCAGGCCTTGTATTGAGTTTCAGAAACTACTGATGGCTGGGATGGGGCTGTATTGTTTCACACTCAAAGTTGCATTTGCTTGAGCAAGCGTTGGGGGTCAAACTATATCCAAGAACAAAGCTGAGAACTGTTGGAGCCAACCATGGCCTGTCTCCAGGCCTGAGCTTCCGTTACTAGCTTAGAGGAATGGCAACGCATCCAGGACATCAATATTCAGAATATTCAGAAAAATCATTTTAATCCCAACCTAGAGTGGGAATATTTGGCCTATCATCCTTTAAATATCTCTGATAATTTATTGGTATCTATCTTTATAAAATATAGTACAACTACTTTTATGTAAAAATATTTGTCTTTAAATTTAGTATTTCATATCAGCACATCAATATATGTATAAATGTTACCTGTTAATTGTGTAAAAAAAACTCTAAATTATTTTTTTCACTTGTCTATTGAGAGTTTTAATTTAATAAAATGATATTGCCACAACTTGCAATTTTTCTTAATTTCCTATTTAAAGGCATTTATAACTTTATTTCCGAGCTATCAATTAATTCTGATTTTTCTACTTTCATAATTTGTTTTCAGAGCTGGGTGTTCATCTTAGAGCATGACACACACATGCTGGACAATTCTGTAACAGGGAGCTGCACACACCACCCATCTGTGATATAAATGTTTAATAGGTACTTGTACTAACACTCTGTTTGCTTGTTTATTTGTTCAAGACAATGTCTCACTCTTTAGCCAGACTGTCCTTGAATTTAGATAGTCCTCCTGCCTTATTGTTGGGATGACAGGCATGAGGTGCTAAAGGATAGTTTTCCTCCGGCATCATGGAGAAACAGAATGAAAGGTGAAACACCAGAGAAAATGCAGACAAATGTGAAAATGTCCTCAACTGAAATAGCTCACGGCCTTCTTAAGGTGGGAGAGGTATACACAAATAACCAATGCATTTAATATCCAGAGCGATGAAAGACAGTTGACACAAAGAAATGATACTGAATGAGTAACTTGAGAAAAGAAGGTTAATTAAAATAATTCTGTTAGCATTTTCATAAGGCCCAACACATTTATTGAGGGTTCCTTTTGGCTTGCCCTGGCTTAGGTGTTTGGGTATGTTATAATTTGGATCTGACTGACTCCCCCAGACTCTAGTGCTGATGGCTTGGTCTTCCTACAGCTGATTTTAAGAAAAAAACTCCAGTGTAAGGAAGTTAGGCTATGGAGGTAGCACACCCTTGAAGAGACCAAGACATCCAATCCGCCCCCACCCCCAGGCCCCATTCACATGGGCTTTGCTGCCGTAAGCGATGTCATTGCTATGATGTGTCACCTATAACAGGGGCAAAACAACAAAGATCATGGACCGAAACGCCTACCATCACAATCATAACCCAAGGACAACATCTCTCCCTAGTTTTCCTGGGCATTTTGTTATACGAATAGGCCGCAAACATGAAGTGTGCTAATAAGCAAAACATCTCTGCCGTTAAAACATTTCCACGCAAGATTTCCCCTCTGGACAACTCTGCAGTGTCAACTGGGTACAAACCACCCAGCCTGAAAAGTTGCTGAATCTCTGTTTAAATGACCTGTTCCTTGATGTGGGAGTCCTTTTTGTATGCTGCGATTATCAACAATGAATAAAGAATCTGCCTTGGCCTGTTGATAGGACAAAACTTAGGTAGACAGGGAAAACAGAACTGAATGCTAGGAGAAAGAAGGGGAGAGTGAGGGGGATGTCATGGATCTGCAGCCAGAGATAGATGTGCTGGAACTTTGCTGTTAGGCTACGACCTCATGGCAATACACAGATCAATAGAAATTGGTTAAATTAAGATGTCAGAGTTAGCCAATAAGCTAGAGCTAATGGGTCAAGCAGTGATTTACTGAATACAGTTTCTGTGTGATTATTTCGGTTCTGGGCAGCCAGGACAATAAGCGGCCCCCTCCCATGCAACAGTTTCTTGCTTTTCCCTCGCCATTCCACACCCTCAAATTTCTTTCCTATCTAAATTCACTTAATTTCTAGTTTTTTTTCCCCTATCCCGTAGTGAAGAAGAGTGTTGTCTTAGCCGGTGAGACCTGCTAGCTGCTGCCTTTCTAAGGCTGTACCTGCTCTGTCTGGAAGGTCTTTGTCCATGCTGTGATGGCAGCCTCCTATCGCCTAACTCAAGAGCCTTCCAACAGAGAAGAGAACTCCTGTGCTCCATGGTCCCACGGCACTTAACAGAGCACACTGTTTATTTCCTTTCTGTCGCTGTGAATCTTACAACCAAAGTACTTCCTCTTTTCCTATTTGTCAGCTGAATTTATCACAGATAAGCAGTTGATCAATACTTTCTGTGGGAGGTATAGAGTAGTCTGTGGGAGGTATAGAGTAGTCTGTGGGAGGTATAGAGTAGTCTGTGGGAGGTATAGAGTAGTCTGTGGGAGGTATAGAGTAGTCTGTGGGAGGTATAGAGTAGTCTGTGGGAGGTATAGAGTAGTCTGTGGGAGGTAGAACTAGATTTGAAGGACAAGTGGGAAAGGTAAGAGATGGGAGGAAAGAAAGGGCTACAGAAAGGCTGATTTATCTATCTATCTATCTATTTATTTATTAAAAATTTCCACTTCCTCCCCGCCTCCCTTTTCCTTTCCCCTCCCTCCCTCCCCCTCCCTCTCTAGTCCTAAGAGCAGTCAGGGTTCCCTGCCCTGTGGGAAGTCCAAGGTCCTCCCCCCTCCACCCAGGTCTATAAAGGTGAGCATCCAAACAAACCAGGCTCCCACAAAGTCAGTCCATGCAGTAGAATAAAAACCCAGTGCCTTTGTCCTTGGCTTCTCAGTCAGCCTTCATTGCCAGCCACGTCCAGAGTGTCCATTTTGATCACATGCTCCATCACTCCCAGTCCAGCTGGCCTTGGTGAGCTCCTATTAGATCAGTCCCACCATCTCAGTGGGTGGATGCACCCCTCGTGATCCTGACTTCCTTGCTCATGTTCTCCCTCCTTCTGCTCCTCATTTGGACCTTGGGAGCTCAGTCCAGTGCTCCAATGTGGGTCTCTGTCTCTATCTCCATCCATCGCCAGATGAAGGTTTTATGATGATATGCAAGATATTCATCAGCGTGGCTATGGGAAAGGCTGTTCTTAAGCTATCATTTAACCAGTTCTTGAAAGAAGTCCTGCTGCAATTGGTGCGGGTTGAGTTGACAGCAGAGACCTAGACTCTGTGGTTTTAGGGGGTGGTTAGTCTTTGGCCTGAGCCTTCACTCAAATGATGGAAAGGCAGAAAGGCCACTGAGAACTTAAGGTTCATAACTCAAAGTTTGTAGTACGATATGGGTCAAAGGGGACGAGGAGAAAGGTAAGCACGGGCGACCTGTCCAGTTAGTTGATAGATGGCAAGACCTCTAAATGGGACAGAGGGTGCAGAAGGGAGAAGGAATTTCGGGAAAAGGCAATGAGAATATTAGACACAGGTTGAGGAGTGCCTATGGTTGCCTTTAAGAGAGTAATGACTGTTTTCTCAAGGTGGCAGGATGAGTGAGTGTAGAAATAACATTGGGTCTGTAGAGCTTTGGCTTCACAGTCTGCTAGCAGCCTGTGACCATGATACATCCCCCTAATCTATGTTCTGGTTCTCACTGTTAAAAGTGGGAGTACAATAGCCATTGCTGAAATTATTTGTTGGAATATTAAAACATGAAGAAATTATAGCATTAGAACATGGGTTTGGCATTTTGAGGATAGTAGAAACATAACCAGAGACATGTAAATTCATAAATTGTTGATGACACGCTGGAGAGTAAGCTATGGATAGCATGTGTCATGATAAAACAATAGTATCCACAAGCAAAATCTGGAAAATATTTCAATATTCAAACACAGAAATTTTCCTACAAATTAAACTCAAGTATAAAAGAGCACTTGGTCAGTTTGGATTTAAAAGACATTTTCATTAATACGTAAAATATGCATGTATTTTATGATTCATAACTATTTCATGTTTTTTGAATCTATAATTGACTCACCAAATGATGTGCTGTTTTCTTTGTTATTGAATGGGGAGAGGAGTTTTCTGCAAGCTTTGCCTAAGTAGATTTCCTTTTCTGACATTTGCAATGATGGCTGATGAACCTCTAGAGGGCAGCAGAGAATGGACCATCAAGACCGTGGAGCCTGGGGAAGGAGACAATTGCTCTCCAAGTTCACCTTCTGTAGCTAACTCAGTCACTTCCTTGTGCAATCTTGAATTCATTCCCATCCTCCCACAAATCCAAAAGAATACCACAAAACATCCAGTTTTACTCATCAGGAGATAACAAATCTACTTTTAGATATCTTTTTCAGAAATGCTGACCAAGCATTCCCTGCCTGTTCTGTAGGGAGTTAAATAACTATTTTTTTTTTTTTAGAACAAGCAATCTGATGGAATCGGTAACACAATGCTGCTGTAAGCAGAGTTCATCTACCTCCTATCGAAAGCTGTCAAATATCAAGAAATTACTGCTTATTTAAAGCCTTAATTTACCCTAAACTTGAATTTCTATCATAGTAAACAGGAATACAGTGAATCCGACCAAAATAGAACGAAACATCCACAGAGAAGAAAGCCCCTGAGCCCTATTATAGCGAGGCCCTCTCCCTATGGCCTTCACAGCTCAGTTTATTTGGAACCAGGTTTATTATCTGTTAAAAATGAGCATATTAGCAGTAAGGCATTTTCTAAAATTGGAGCAGTTCTTTGGTAAAAGGCTTGTGGGTTCAGGCTTTGAACTTGGTCTGGGCCTGGTAGGAATAAGATCTAAAATTTCGATGGCAAGAACTTTAACTGTCCAGATGGAGAGACGAAATTTAACTTTAAGAAATAAAGAAATCTAAGGCAAGCTTGATGCCTCCTTGGAAGGCTTTTGAATACTGAGATTTTGTTCCATCTGCCTTCCACACCTGTCTTTGGAAGCCCTGAGATTACAGATGTTCACCACCACATCTATTTTTTTTTTGTGAGTTCTGAGGATTCAAAGTTCTGTTGACTCTCTTGTAAGGTGAGCAATTATCCACTGAACCATCTTTCTAGACCCTCCTTGCCCTGTCATGCAGGAAGGATCACAACTGCCCACAAGGTAGCTTTAGATCATCGAAAAGAAGAGTTATATGAAATCAAAACATTAATTTATGAAACATATTCTTCAAAACTTATTAGTTTCCCTCTGTGATTTTTCTACCCCATGTAAACAAGCTTCAGCGGAACCACACATCTCCATAAGAATGGTGACCCTGAACCTGCATGATCGCAGCACCCGAGCTGACTTGGTGATGATGTCACGTGCCATGCCTGAGTACAAATCACAGAGCTCAGAGCTCTTTCATTCTCACCTCAGTATGTGCCAAGCCTGCTACTGGCTTGGCAAGGGTACACACAGGTGGCCATAATGAGTCTGTGTCCTAAATCCTGAGACAAGGTGTGGACAAGGTCAGAAGAAAATGCAAAATAGAGGATATTTATAAAATTTGAGTTCAGAATCTGACAAGGGGCTTATCTGGCCTCTTTTTTACTATTTAAAATTTTCATGCTTGTATACAGTGTATCTTGATCGTATTTCCCACAATTTCCTTCTTGTAGTCCCACATCACCTCAACATACCTCCCATGTTCTTCCAAACTCCATGCCTTATTTTATTTCATTTACATGTGTTATGAGTGTTTGCCTAGATGGATATATGTACACCAAAAGCTTGCCCGGAGCCCATGGAGGTCAGAAAAGTACGCCCGATCTCCTGGACCTAGAGTTACAGACAGAGAGACAGGTGTTGACCTCCACGTGTGTGCTATTTGTTCACAACCACTTAGCCTTCTCTCCAGCTCAGCATCATCGTCGTTATCACCATAATCATCACTACTATCTTCAGTTTACAGTGAAGAGCTAGCAGCCTTGAGAGCTGCAAAGCCTTTTTCAGAATTTGTGTAAAAGTAATTTAAGAAATCATAAACTCATTGATTTTACTGGATTATAAGTGTAGAACAAAATTGAAATAAATGGACATAATGTCTTGATAAATTTTATAACTTTTTTTTTATCCAAATAATGATGCTTTGCTCAGAAACTGCAAGTGTGTTTCTCACAAATCAAATCCACTGAAAATAGAAGGTATGATACAAAGCTAGCCACCTAGGGTGTGGGAATTTTAAAATTCAAAAACCCCATTGAGACTAGTTGAATGCCTAGTACTGGAGTAGTTTTTAAAAGAATTAAAACATGATAAACAGTTGAAGGATATATTTTATTAAACCCAGCACAATCAAAATATTATTCCAATCTGCAACACCTTTAAAAATTGTTAGCTCCCGCAGCTGTGAGGAGGCCGCCAAGGTTGTACCTTGCATCGACACCCAGACTTGCCAGTGATAAGAGTCACCCAGATGGTACTGGTTTTGAAAACACGAAGGGGTCACTGAGCAGCAGAGGCTTGGCAGGCACTGTGAGAGGCCAGGAGAGGCCACTGTGTTGAAGGTGCAGTTGAATGCCTAGTACTGGAGTGGCCATACAGAGAGGTTGAGGCTGCGACATGAAGAAAGCCTGCGAGAAGCTATTGGTGAAAGTGTCGCCCCATTGAACTAAAAGGCTCCATCATTATGGAGATTCCAGTACCATGGGAGGACCACCCAGAAGAGCGACAGCATCGGGGTGGAGTCTGCTTGAGCTCAGAAGAAAAGCTGTGCCTGCCGCAGAGGGTGGAGCCAGGTAGGTGAGCCAGGCCCTTTAAGGCGCCCAGAAGACCCTGAGTGAATCTCAGATGATCAGACATAAAGTTCTTTTCCACTTTTGGAGTTTGGTTTTTCTTTGTTCTTATTGTGACTCTGTCCTGGTGCATCCCTTTTGAGGTGAGAAGGTATCTAATTTAATTTTGATTTGCATGGGAGTTCACAGCTGAAAGGACATTAAATATTTAAAAGATATTTTGGATTCTAAAGAGATTGGTGATTTTAAAGAGATTGAAGTTTTAATGTGTTTGAATTTGTAACGACCGTAGGATTTTTAAATCCATTTATGTTTTACAATATGGCATCAATATTATATGCCATCTTGGGGATAAATGAGACAGAAAAGGTTCTAACTGAAAAGTATTTATGTTTGTATGCCAAGTTGACAAGGGGTCTGTTTTTACTCGACTAGTTTGATGTCTGTTTGATACAGATGAGAAGGGGAGATTCAGCTGAGAAAACGGATTCTAAGGTCAGGATATAGGCAAGTGTGTAGGGCATTTTCTTAATTAGTGATTGAATGGAGAGACTGAGCCTATTGTGGGTGACGTCACCCTTGAACTAGCAGTCCTGGGTTCTGTAAGAATGCTGTCTAAGCAAGCCAGGAGGAACAGGACAATGAGCAGCATTCCTCCATGGCCTCTGTGTCGGCTCCTGCCTCCAGGTACCTACCCTGTCTGAGTTCCTGTCCGGACTTCCTTCAAAGATGAACACTTATGTGGAAGCATAAGCCAAGCAAACCCTTTCCTCCCCAAGTTTCTGTGGTCATGGTGTTTCATCACAGCAACAGGAACCCTAACTGAAAAAACAATGGTTTTTGTAAATAAAACCAACAACATCAGAAAAACTTTGTGCTCTTATACATATGATATTAATATTTCATTGTTTATAAAGGAATACATTTATTTATCTAAAGCACTATTCCTAGTGTATTCATATCACAAAGAAAAATTCTACTTTATCTCTTGCTCTCACCGTCAATTTGTAATCTAGAAAAGACTGAGATTCTAGAGAAAATAGTGAGATACTGTTTTAATTGTTTTCTACATTGTTTTGTAACCATGGTAAGGGAAAGAAAACCAATCATGATTAAATGAGGGCCCTGCTTACACAGTAATAAAAGATTTACAGCTCTTTAAACATATTTCATGAAACAAAATTAGGAACAGAGCATCAGGGAGTTCACACGAGCTAAATTAATAAAACGGCTTCTATAAACCCCCACTGGAAAAAATTTGTTGGCTCTTCTACTTGCTTTGTTCCTTTCTAAGTCTGAAATCACAGCTAGATTTCATATTCTCAGCACATCTAAAGTCAGCCACATTCCAGGGCCTAAAGGTCACACAAAGCTGTCAATCTGTAGGAGATAAGAGCACAGGCGGTTGCCCAGCTCTTCTGTAAGACCTAAAGTGATTTGAAATGTTTGACCGGCTTGTTTTCTCTTTGCTATCAATGCGTCCACTGTGTCAGGTATAAAACATCAGACCATCACCGGGAAGGATCCAGCCCAAGCAGCAAATAGCAACAAAGACATCATGGATAATAGCTTCTCAAAGCAAAGTTGTTCACCTTGTCTCAATCAGGCAGAAAAGAAGGAAGGAAGGGGTTTGAGATAAGACATAACCCTAGAATAAACATTCCCTAGTGATTTTCTTGCTCCAACTGGGTCCTATCTCTAGAATTTTCTGCCACACACCAATAAGGACACCAAACTCTGAACTAGTGATATGATCTCCCAGATCAACTACCTTGCTATGTCCAGAAGACCAGCTTTCTTAGGTAGCCTGAGCTTCACCTGTCTAGCGATGGTGCCGCCCACAGTGAGCTGGGTTCTTGCACTTCAAGACAATCTCTCACAGGTATGTCCATAAGCTAATCTGACCCATGCACTTCTTCCCAGATGCCTCAATTTTGGGTCATGTTGACCCTCGAAACGAATCAGTGTATGAGCATTTAGGGGTAACCTCACATGCAAGCCATAATAATGTTTGAAAGAGAAAGTTCCTGGATAAAGGAAAATGGTAAATATATATTTATAGTTTTTTATTTTGATTTGCAGTATGCAGCTCTGAACTGAGTATCTGTTTTGCATTTTAACAATCTACGTGCTACAACATAATATGTCGTGCCAAGAAAAAGTAAATAAAGGGTTCTATAGGAAAGATTTGTAGAAAAAATACAAAAATGTAAATGGTGCCTTCTCTAACATTAGCATCACAATGTTTTGAGATGACAAAGGAGATCTTACATCATTCCCACTTGGCAATTCTTTGCTGCTTTTAGTGAACTGTAATTGAGCCACTAAGTGGCACCTATTGTCCAATGACAACGTTAAGAATCTTTGTAAAGATCTAGTTCTTCAGTGAGTCCCTACCCACATGATACTTTTTTTTTGTATTCCTGTTAGGGATGGTCCAATGTCAACTCAACCTATCCCTCCACACTTGGTGGGGATATTCTCAAAGTATGACCGGAAGGAGAAATCGGAGATGGTGATAACCAGAAGATCTGCATACCCATGCACAGATGAACACATTTTTAAAGGACTTGTACTCAATCAAATATTCCAAAATTGCAAGAACCTTTCAGGCTTTGGGAAGCAAGTGTCTCTACCATCAGAAGTGTGCTCATGTCAGTGAATTTACTGATAGTTCTCCTGATTCATCGGCATTTAACATTCAAAACCCCTTGGCTCCAGATCATTGCATATTTTGACATTTAATGCCCTTTTAGTGTTTCTGCTAAAAAAGCAGTAGCAACATTTTAAATCATGCCATTCCTTTTTGAAATTTGTGTTTTCCTAAACCAATGTTCAGCACCGTAAGTAATAGTTCAACCTAAAAAGCATGAGTGTAGAGGGTCAAGGTCCTTGGGCACAGTTATATACATGAGGGAAACCAGGCAAGGTAAACATGCAGGCTTATATCTTCAGAGGAAGAGTATGTTTACCTATCTTTCACCTGGAATGCTGGAAAAGTTTGTTGTTTACAACCTGGTGATCTTTTGACCTCACCAGAATCCCCCAGACTGTTATGTTTGTTTACCCCAGACTCACCATGCTGTCCTTATAGACCTTGAGCATTGCATCTCAGGCCATCCTTATGAAAGATGCCATTTGTCCTTTACAGAAACCTAGGTGATGTCCATGTTATTATAGGGCAAAGTTGCTCCTAACTCCCATAGGCACATGTTTGCCTCAGGAATTCTCCCCTGACTCGTCTAGAGCAGCGGTTTCTGACTTGACAGAACCCATCTTTTGGAAGAGCTCATGTGGACTTTGTAAAGAGTTGGTATCTAAACATGACTTAAGCTTTGTTGTGCACACAGGTGAATTAATTGACATCAGGAAACATTTTTCAAAAATTAGGCTGTTCTTAAATATTGCTAAAATTAGCCACCTTACGTCAGATTCAAGAAGTGGAACTAGCCTGGCTCACTACTTCTGGCTAAACTGGATTTCCTTCTTGCCTCACGTGGATCTGTATTCCCAACATGACTTTAAATACGCTGCAGGAACTCAACCCTTGTAATAATCTGTTAGTTGTTCATGTATACATCTTCACTATTTTATTCATGAGGAAATTAGAGTGTATGAACTTTGGTGAATGTACCTTAGTCAAATAGAAAGTGGGAGGTAACGTCAGTGTCTATACTCAGCTAACTACAGGCCAGAACCCAGGCTCCCGCCCAACATGCAAAGCCCCACAATAAGAAATAAATTAGCAGCATCTTCTAGGTGTGACAGTCAGGCAAGCAGAGGCTTTTAACACACATGACAGGTGGATTCCCCTAAGTCGCCACTGCTGCTGCCACCACCACCTTCTCCCGCCTGCCCTTTCTCTTCCTCCTCTTTGCTTCTGTCTTGTCTTCCATCATTTTCTCTTCCATTGCCTGCTTCTCTTCCTCCCTTTCTCCTCTTCTCTTTCTTTTTTGGTTAAGTTTTTCATTTCGCTCACATCTCAAAGTACAGTCCACCATAATGCTGTAAAATCATGGCAGCAGGAATTTAAACACAGGCTTAGTTGCATCCTCAGTCAGGAATCAGAGATGCTGATGCTGCTATTCAAGCCTTCTGTTCGTTTAATTTTTTAAAGTATATTTCCTTTATCCATTGACAATTTTATATGTGCACACAGCATCTTAATCATATTCACTCCTATTTCCCTCTCTGTCTCCCAAACCACCCCAAACATGTCCCCTCCAATTTTCATCTACTCCTAGATTTATTTTGATGTAGCTCACTGAGTCCAGTTAGTGCTATCTGCTGTGGTGTTGGCTGATCTTGCTGACCTGGCTTGGTATAGAGCTTGTGTGCAAGCAATCATAACTCCAGTGAGTTCATCAGTACAATGACGATGTCGTGAGAAGACAGCATCCTGGGAGATTTCTTCCTGTCCTCTGGATCTTATAGTCTGACCCAACTCTAAGTCTGGCACAATGTCTCACAACGTCCTTGCAGAGCGAGAGGGTTGAAACAGATGTCTCCATAGTGCTGAGCTATCAACAGTCAGTAATTCACAGCACACTGACTGGAGCTATGAATTTTTGTGTTGTTTCCCACAGCAAAAGAGGCTCCTCTGGCCAAGACTAAAAGTGGCTCTAATCTAAGGGCAGAAACATTGTGCTAACAATATGCATAGAGTACTCCATGAACGCAAACTCTGAGGGAAGTAATCCCAGTGATGCTAGTTAGGTTAAACCTGAGTAGTGAATATATGATCTTTCATTGCATTTTATTCTAATTTGAAGTATCCAGTTTTTGAAACATTTAATACTAAAAAGAGAAAGTGGAGATTGCATGAACATAATTTTCTATATTAATTTTTACATAAAATGCATCCAATTGTCTAGTTGGATTTACTGATTCATTGTGACGTTGTAAATAAATGTTTCCTACTGCTCAAATGTCTTATATTTTGATGGAGAAGACTTAAATTGTGGTTAAAGCCGGTGAAGGTTATTTGTTAGAGAATGCAGACCTTCAAAAGTCAGGGAAATGAGCATTTTTATGAAAGAAAAGTTATTCTGAAAAAAGAAGAAAATGATGAAATATTAAAGTGTATTCTACTCTGCCATACTAGCCTGCATAGATGTGTTTGAAAGTATCTAAAAGATTACTACTTTTAGTAGTAATTAAAGTAATTACTACTTTAGTAGTAATTAAAGTGCTACTTAATCTGTAATGTGATTATCTGATAAGAGATCACGAGACAAAAGTTAATGAGTTATGCTCAAGAAGAGGCAGCACAATAGGGTTATTATTTAAGAAACAGCATTCCGTCACTGTATCCCATGATATCATTTGTTGAGGAGCAGTGCAGAGTCCTAAGAGATGGTTGTCCTTGCAGAGGTGAAGTCACAGGTTAGGAAGATAATGGTGGAGGATGAGAAGGAAGAGAGATGGAGACTCTAAGACAGTCAGTAAAGTCCTGTGACCACACAGTTAGTGTATCCTGGTGGCTGGGATGTAATGGCTGCCCTCGCAGGCATCTTCTGCTCCTTAACCAGCAGACTTCACTTTGCTATCAGCTCTGATCCCCACCTATCCCAGAACTGCATCTTCAAACTGCTGCCCTTGATTTCTGGAAGTGCCCTTCGCTTTTCTGTAAGGCTAGGTGAGCTGGTTTGAGTAGGTTTGCTGCTCAGTGGATTTTAGCACTAACTACTAACAGGATTTAGAACCGAGATTGTGATCGTCAAGCCAATCATCCTTTTTCTGCCAGCTTCTGAGAAGAGGACGTTCAAGCATGAGTTTCTAACTCCTTCCTCCTGCTGTACTTCTGTGTTGTTACGAAACTCTTCCCGTGGCATCAGGCAAGGAATGTCCCAAATTCTACCTGTGATAATGCCAGATCTAAAAGGGAGTGTCTTTGCACCCTGAAAAAAGAAAAGGTCACTGTCTCTGTTGTCGTGAACTTGTCAGTTTCCTTTCTTCTGTTGCTTTTCAAATATTCCCAAAGTCTCATGTTTTGCTTTAGTATTTTTTCCATCTGGTGTTCTTTATTATTCATTGTGTATTGCTCAATACAGGTTCTTCTTTGAGTTAATTCAAATTTTTCTCTTTTGCTCATTATTTATATGCTCATATTGATCTACCAAACAGATCAATTATAGACTGAGGATGTCATGTGACCCATCCTTTTTTTGATAAGAGATAACAAAATCAAACACTTTATGTAATTACATCAACTTCTGTTTGGGACAAGAGTATAACAACATTGCTTCAATCATTACCTAAGATCGATCCTAACCACAGATTTCACAATGCTCTGGGAGGTTAATGCACTTTTTCCAAGGTAACATTTAAAACTTTTATTTTCAAAGCACAGATATTTTATTTTATTCTCACCACCAATTCCCAAACAGATAGCACTCATATTTAAATGACAGGAATTATCCGGATTCTGGGCACCAGTGTAAACAGTTGATAATCAATATGCATTCTGAACAATGTCTTTCACGTCAGTATGTGATGGTTGCCAGGTCATTTCTCTCTTAACTACCTGAGCCAAGAAGAGTGGCGATGCCGTGCGGCCAGGAAGAAAATGGAACCAAACATTACGACCCAGAAAGAACTGGGGATTAGATTGATATTGTTTTTGATGCAGACTGGTCCTCATACAAGCTAAGCACAGACTAACTGCACCCTCAGCCTGGGAGTTAGAGTCCTTTGCCTTGATTATTTGTTCTCTGTGTTAAAGAAGGCTTTTGAGCAATTCTCTATTGAACAAACATTCTGAGAGGCTGAAAATGGTTGATCGCCTAAAACATAACAAATGGAACTGTTGGATTTTTTTCTAGCTTAAATAAGTGCATAAGAGTTGCTAGAAGGGGATAAAGGGACACTGTGCAGCCCTCTCTACCACAGATTCAGCTCCATTTTTCAATTACATTGATTTATGAATCCATCTGTACAGGAAATGCAGATTCCTGCATCCCCTAGTCAGTTATAATAAAACTATGCAGAAGGAAGAACAAAAATGCTCTGATTTAATGAAAATAAATATTCTGAGAAAGTTTAGAAAGCAAAAACTATGCACACTAGTTCCTAAATGAACAATTGTCTTGATGGTCCATTGTTCTAGCTTTGATTTTGATGTTGTAAGAATACCCTCACAAAAAGCAACCAAGGAAGGAAAGGGTTTCTTTGACTTACAATTCCGGATCACAGTCCATCCCCTGAGTGGGAGTCAAGGCAGGAACTCAAAACCTGACATCCACAGTGAAGAGCAGAGAGGGATAGACGCATGGGTTCTTTCTTGACTTGAAACCTGACATCCACAGTGAAGAGCAGAGAGGGGACAGATGCATGGGTTCTCTTTGACTGCTTGGTGCCTCCAGTCTTTAAGTTCAGGCCCAGCCTAGGGAATGATGCTGCCTATACTGAACTGAGTCAGTTAACAGCAGATATGTCCATGGGCCAAAGCAAGCTATAGAATTCTTTAACAAAGACTATTTGCAGCTGATTCTAGGTTGTGGCAGTTGACATTTAAAATAATCCTCAAAACCGTATGCAGTTCAATAGATGCAATTACCATATTTAATTATAAAGTATACTTTCCATTATTATATAAAGGTAAAAGATGCCTATTATGTAATTGTTAGTATTTTCCATGCTCAGTCTACAACAGAAAAATAGACAAATACAACTATATTAAACAATACAGGTAGAAAGGGTGTATACAGAAATATGAATCTTCAATGATTTTATTAGACTTTCCAAACTATGACATAAAGTCCATGACAATGAATGAGCCATTATAATTATATGCATTAAAAAAAAAAGCAATTTTTTGTTCTAACATAAGATTAACATTCTTCTACACTGCCTGAGGTGGAGTACTCCTCTGGATCATTTCAAGTATTTTGAGCAAAAAGAAAATGAATAGCCAGTAGAAATTGGTCAATACATATTCAATAATTTCTATAATTGTAATCAGACTAGCTCCACAAAATAGGCCCAGCTGACCGCCAACATCGGCTGTAATAAAAATCCAAAAAGAAATCACTATTTTTCATGAAACAAAAGTAAACATTGTTATAGTATACATTATTTGAATCTCATAAGTTGATCATGGCTGACATGTGCATATACATTAATCATTTTGAAATTTAATATAAATAAAGTAATACAACCTAGTAATGCCTGACAACAGTATTCACACAAATCATCTCCAACAGGAGAAGGTATGAAACTATGTTTCCGTGGATTGAATTTAGATTTTGGAAGATCTGAATGCCAGGCGAAACTCTAACTACAATGTAATGTGCACTCGTGAAATGCAAAGCAGAGCTGGATCTTGGTACCATATGGTCTTACAGGAGCCATGCTGTTTTTCCAGAAGACAATTTCCATGCAAATTGCCCTGCTAGGGTCCTAATTATATTTTGTATTAAGCATTCATCTTGGTCCATTTAACCGAAAATATATTTAAAACACTGCATTTTAAAAAATGTTAATTTACATTGACATATACAATATTTATATTTGGACCGTTTGGAAGTGTGCAGTTCTAAGACACAGCGCACACTTTTTTCCTTCATCATTGCTACCTCTAAAACCTTCCCTCATTCCCCAGAACTCCTGAAAACTAATGCCCTAATGTCTTTCACCCATAGAGCCCAGCAACCACCACCCTTTTGTTTCTCGCCATCAATGTTCCTGCTCTAGCACTGCCTTCTAGAATACACATCAGTGGCTGCTTTGGCAAAATCCTGTGTGGTGGAGTCACTGGTGGTTTCTCGGGAGGATAAACACTTAGTCCCTCGTAGGAGACAGGGCAATTAATCCTTCTTTCTCCACTGATAGCCTAACCAACCCCTGAACAGGAAACGAGAGTTGAAGAAGTCAACAGACTTACCGAGCAACTCGGGGACACTCACTGCCTTCTGTTGCTGTGTTACTTTATAGTTTAAGTCACTATAATTTATCTCAATGTTCACAAGATTCTCGCTGGGGGTGGAAACAGAATGAACATAGCTTACAGTTGTCACCACGATTTTTAATCCCCATTATAGATTCAGGAACTATTTACCATTGCATTAGATTCAGCACATGAGCTCAGCGTCAATCCCTTTAGCATTATCTGGAAGGCATTCTTGCCATGGTGACATTTGGGGGAAAAAAGAAAACAGCCCCCACATAACGTTTCTGTGCTTCATTCTTGAGAAACCGAAGGAAGATAGTACATGTGATCATCTAATTGTGGCCCATTATATCTACAAACTTTTGGATTATAATTTTAATTCAATTTGTAACTTTTCCAAGTTGTCTAAATTATCCTGAAGAAGCAGCATCTTTTTCTTGTTCTATTAGTATAGTAGGGCTGAGCTCACAGGTTTTGGTGAGAAATTAAGCACGGATCAAAGTAGAAGCTGCCCTGCTAATAAATGCAATTTCCCCATTTATTGTTGACATACTTGAGCAAAGATTGTTTTATTAATGCCCTTTATAAACCTTCATGCATGCCCAGAGTGGTTCCATATGACATTAAAACCTATATTGATACAGTCAAGGGTCCCAACTCTCTCTGCTACCAAGACCTCTGCTTTGAATCCTGATCATGTATTTGATTGGTTTTTGGTAATTCCACTTGCTTGTCTAATAATTTAACATACTCTAACACATTCTAAGTCAAACCCTTGATATTTTTCATTAAGCACCCTTATGTGATCTAAGAGGAAATCCTGTTTCTGGAACTGTCTGCATCTATATAGAGTCCCATTGCTACACACACTCACTACTCTTCCCATTGTCACCCAAGCCATCATAATCTCTGCCAAGAGTTTGTTATAGGTATCTGACTGGAGATTATGCTTAACACATACGATTTGCATTACAGCACCTCAGCAAATATTGGCTGTTCTTCATACAATAGTCATTCTATGACCTGCTGAATCAGGACACGCTGGCTGCTCTCCCTGATACTCACAGGGCCCTCACTGGGAAACATCTGCACGAACTTTCGAGACCCATGGCTGTAGAGTTTGGTTCACTTCTGCTCAAAGTCTTTCCCACAAATCTGAAGGCCAATCTTTTTTTCCCTCCAACTTCTCTGGAAGACTTTCCCTCTATCTTTTCTGTTACAGCATCTAGCATCATTTTATTTAACTTACATACTTATGATCCATTTCCACTGCAATAGAAATATGTCCAATAAGGCATGGCTTGTAAACTTCATTAAGGAATTCCCATGCCTACCAAAGCCTTTGACTCTGAACACCCAACACATGCTTTTTATATATTTGTTGAAATTGCAACAGCTTAAAGATGGACTTAAACCAACAAGTGGCTAAATATTAACCTGTCTGTCCTGTGAAATGAAGTTGAAATCTATTACTGCATTTTTTTCAGACAGCAATAAGAATTTTAATGAAGAATGGGCTCTATTAGCAATGTTTCCTGAATCAACATGGCATTCTCTAACATATCTAAGGATCATAGCTCTAAACCAATTTCCTTATTGTTTACTGTTTGGGGAGTCAATACTCAAAAATACTTAGTTCAAAATGCACCATTAATATGTGTTGTTAATTTCCATTAGTCTAATGTTAGGTAACAGGAAAATGTATAATATTTAAATAGCTCATCAGATGAAGTTATGATATTTACAAGTGATAAAACAGCTATCAAAATAAAAGAAGTTACAGTGTTGTCATGGGAATTCAGAAATTTTACTAATGTTCCTGACTTCCTGTTCTCCATTGTGCTCTTAATTTGCACGCACACTGATATGGTTTAACTTCCCAAGCTGAAATAAGGGGCTAATATAGTCCCGCACTCTAAAGTCCTATGGTTGTCATTGTTAGCTCAATGACCTCCAAACTGCCTTTCTCGACTGACCACCGCATCATTTCCTGAAACTTCAAGTGTTCATTAAAGAAAATTTCATGTTAATCACAATTAATTTATAAGATAACCAGATTACCTGAGATATTCTTGGCTTTGATTCAGTTTCTTTGCAAGAAACTTTAATGCTCTCTGACTTGGGAAAGTAGAATAGGAAATAGTAGCTGGGTATTCTGTTTCTTCACATGACACGGGGCAGCTGGAGTTGTGTGTTCCCATCGTACACAGACCCCTGAGCTCAATGTGGTCTGAAAGGAACATGAGAGCAACGCACTCAGACAAGACTTCACAACGGGAAGCCTGCGCCTTCTCAGGCACATCGTGTTTTCTCCCATATTTAAAAAGAAATCGTTAACTATGTCCACAACCTCAGTCAAACGTGTTTGTATTTTACTGTTAAATAACCAACAGGACAGACTATGAAACCATTGCAATCCTTGATCCACCGAGTCACTGGGGTCAGATCTTTGTTAGGAATGAGAAATTCCAGGACGTTCCTGGATTATTTCTATAAAAGATCAACTGTTTGGATGGAACAGGATTGAGAGTGGTGTGTGCCATGCCCCTTTGAGAGGAACCCGCAGACATAATTCTGAAGGTCCGTGGTTTAAAGTACTCTTAACTTTAGACTTGTCGTAAATTGCTGTGAAACACTGTTGACTTACGGTTCCTTGTTTCCATGGTCCCCTTTAGCTTCTCAGATGGCCACTGAAGTTCTCTGTCGACCAGGTCGCTATCTTTTCACCTACACCCGCACACTACTACACATTCCTATACCCACATGCACACAATCCAGCACATCCATGTACTCACATGTGCTGTTCTCAAGCAGACACGTGCACGCATGTGCTTTGACACACGCATATACAGTAACACCTTACACACACGTATTCTGCCACACTCGTATGCTCGTGCACACTGAAGTCACATAATTGTATGAACAGCATTGGGATCCTTTTATCCCATGGCAGTCCCCACACAATGACTGTATGCATGATTCCTTTTCCCAGGCTCTTCCTCTTGCTTACATCAGACGTAACATCTTTCTTGTTTTCAATATGGTATTATGGCATTTGTTTAACTGATTTGGAAACTAAAGAAAAATATAAATTTACTTTACATCCAGACCTTGAAGTATTTGATCACCACTTAAAAGAAAAATGTTTCTTCTGCTGCTGCCATCTTAATGATATTTCTACAATGAGTTAGGAAGTTCGAAAAGAAAAGGCTTTCATAGAAGAGTGCAAGGGTTAGTTCTGTCTACTTGACAAAATCTAGTAACAGCTGAGAAGGGAATTCCACTTTGGGATTCTGTAGATCGGGTTGGCCTGTGGGCATTTCTATGGTACATTATTAATTGTTTCTATTAATTGAGGTGGAGAAGTCCCACCCACTCTGGGTGGAACAATTTAAGGGATCATGAACCATATGAGAAACTAAAGTAAGAACAAGTGTGTGTTTATCAGTTCACTCTTCTCTGCTCTTCACTGTGGTTATAGTAAGATCAGCTCTTTCTAGTTCCTTCTGCCTTGACCTCGGCACAGTCACCACAGACTGTACGGAACCTGGAACCATGATTTAAAATAAAATAAAAGTCCCCTGGGTTGTTTAGGTAAGTTGCTATATTCCAAAATAATTCAAAGGGCATATGATATATTACATTTTAAGAGGGCAATCAATGATTTAAAAACATAAATATGAAGTTATGTGTATGGAACAAATTGTATAAGCATAGAATAAAAATAATTTGGGGGTCTTTGCAAAGTTTAGGCAAAATAAATTTGTTTAGGTTGTCAAAACATAAGGCGTATGTAGTTATGATTTTGTTTACATAAAATATTATGTGACACGTGTTTAATTAAATGAAAGAATGGTTCTTAAAAATATAAATGATTTTCAAACTAACAAGCTTCACCTGAATTTTATATGAACATTTGATCCAACTGTGAAAATGTTTCAGTACTCAAATAAAATGAATATTTAGAAAGACTTGGAAAGAGAACCCTGAGTGCTTGCTGGCCCTCTGTCATCCTGGGCCTTTATAACTTAGAGATTTCCTCTTTTACTGTGTTTATATAGTGAGTGCTACGGAATTTTTTTTTAATTTTATATAGCTTCTTTTTCATCTCCAGGATATCCACAGACTTATTTCTTATCTTGTAACTAAACAATTTCAATATAATCTCTGAAAGTTGTGGAATATTCCTATACACTGTATGAATATTTGTCACTGTGGTTAGTTTAATAAAGAAGCTGACTGGCCAATAGCTGAACAGAATAAGGTTAGGCAGGAGAGCCAAACATAACTTTGGGAAGGAAAAGGAAGGAGTCTGGCATAGTGAGTAGATGCAGAGAGAAGCAAGATGAACATGCTGTACTGAGAAAACATACCAAGCCACAGGGCAAAGCATAGATAAGAAATAAGGGTTAAATTAAGTATAAAAGTTAGCTAGTAATAAGCCTGAACTATTGACTGAACATTTGTAATTAATATTAAGTCTCCATATTGGTTATTTGGAAACTGAATGGTAGGAAAAATGTCTACCAACAGAAAGTAAAATAAACAATCAAGTCACTTACCAATGATAGGAGATACACAGTTGTAGTGTTTTAGTAGATTGCACTCAACACCGTTTCCTTAAAAACAGTAATTGTAACATATAAAGGGTTTTCTTGAAATAGAATTCTTCCATTAGAAAAGACAATAAAGCTTTGAAATGTGCGCCTATCTGGATAGGTGATTTGGGGGATCAATTCTGAACATTGTTATTTGAGTTCACTGGAGTCTTTGTATTTGAGGATGTATTTGATTGAATTCAGAACCTCAAACATTCTAAGTTCCTCCAGCTCCGAGACAGCCACCTCCCAGCACTGAGCTACATATGGGTCCCAGGTTTTTGATAAAATCAGCAACCCAAATTAGAAGCACATTCCTTTTCTGTATCCGTCCTTCACATGGACATTTATTCTTTAGAATATAAGCATGCAAACATGTCAGAATCTAGAGAAAGGAACTGTTGAGAAGATCACTACTTTTGGGTCCTTTTCATTTGTCCCCTCAAGTCTATTTTTTTAAATTTTTGTAAAATTTTACAATTGCTTCCACAATTTTATCTCATTTTATCATGTTCATAATCTTATGATGCAAAAATTATCATTTTCCAGATGAAGAACTGAGCCTCAGAAAGTGACTTTACTAGACCATGATGTTAGAGAAGCCTTGGGGTACTCTATCTTGCATCCTGCTACCTCTGAATATTAGCTTATTATTGTTTATTATTAATATTAATATATAAATATATATCTTTACACACATTTATTAACTACCTTTAGGGTAACAATTTTCAGTCTATGAGTTGCAACATTTTGGCAAATCTCTATCTCCAAAAATATATACATTGCAATTCATAATAGTTGCTAAGTTATAGTTATGAAGTGTTAAAAATAATGTTATGATTGGGGTCACCACAACATGAACTACATCAAATGGTCACAGCACTAAGAAGGTAGAGAACTGCTGAATGGGTTGGATTAGGCCATGTAGGTACTAGTATTTGTTATGTATCTGCTGTAAATCCTGAGACAATGAAGAAAAATCAATTCATGACCTACGTAAGTTTACTCCCTGAGCTGATTTTAAAAACCATGGCCTTTTTATGTAACCAGATATTTCTTCATTGGTACAACACAAGTGGTCTCTGTGGTTAGCCACAATGTTTACTCAATAATCTTCACAATCTTAAGGAGACTGTGGACAGTGTTATATGCCTGTGAGGCTGTCGGAGATGACTGCACTCCAAATTAAGGAAGTTTAAAAGACAAGGATGAGGAGGGTAAGAAGGAAAGGAAAGAGCGAGGAAGAGAGAGGGAACCCTGGAGAGGGAGGGAGGGAGGGATGAAGAGAAAGAAGTAGGAATAGTGTGCTAGTGAACACTTTTCATTTTTCCTTTCTGTTTGTTGAAATAACATTTCCGTGAGCCTTTATTGAGACAGGAAGATAGAGATGAAGTAGGTAGCTAGAAAGATGGGCGGGGGAGCATATATCCACTTAGAGACAGAAAGACAGAAAAACACTCTGAGTACTCTAGAGAGGCTACAGATATATTCTCCCCATGGCTGCTTCTCTAATAACTCATATCTCTTTATGGACATGCTAAGAAAAGGCAATAGAATAAATAAAATCTAAAAATGAGGAACAATTTGATTTATATCTATGTTTTCTATTGCTTTTTTATCCTCATGAGGACCCTGCTCAGCAGGACACCATTTCCCCCATGTTATAGGAAGTACAGAGAGATGTGGCATCAGCTAGATGAGAAAGTATTAAATCAGACCCAAGGTTTAACCTCTGCTCAATGATTGCCTGGGGGATCCCTGGGTCCTGGAAACACCTGAGACTATGTACAAAGAAGTCTTGAAAGTCTTTTTTTTTTTTCACAGTCACAAGGTGAAGAGTTCCCTGGCAGTGAAATCTTTAGGGCCTGCTATATGTATACACAACCTACTTTTTAATTTCAAATTACAAAATCCTTGATATCCGTTAATTTTAAACTCTTTGAGAACATCTGACTTTAACCTTCGAAGTAAGAATTGAGGACCTAGGCCGACAGCATCATTTTCTTCCCACCAGGAACCTCTGTGCTACATCGTTCATGCTTTCAAATGGACTGAGATAAAGGTGGCGAGTGGGTCATTTTCCAGTCTAGCCTTCTGTGAGCACGGAAACCAATTCAAGGATGCACTAAATCCTAAGCTTCGAGTTCAGCCGTGTGGGTGAAGCTGCCAGTCTTTATCTACCTGGAAGCAGGAAGGGCAAGCATCCGCACAGCCTCTGGATGTGCTGGGCTTTGCACTCCTTCAGACAGCTGTAGGTGTTGTAGGTGGGAAAGTTCCTCAGCTTGATGTCAGGTTTGCACTCTCCCCACGGGTGTTCCTGGTGGACTGTCTGCAGGTGACAGGACAGGACACAAGGCTAGGAGACAGAATTCAGTTGGCCCACATTTTCCATTAAAGGATGCTCTACACTTTGGCTCATCTCAGCATTTTTAAAATCTTTTTGATACACTATATCTACCCATTTTTCCACACTATTATCTTGAAAACCCCTGAGGGTCATTCTAACCTCGGCCTTTAAACCTTCACCCTAAATGTCAATGAAAACATCACATAGGCCAACCATTGTAAAAATGTATTCAAATAAGGAAAAAAATATTTATGCAAATGTGTTGCCGCCATATTACTCAGGTTGCTCACAAACCAACAACCAATAAGACAAAAATTAATTCCTTATTGAGAAAATGCTATTTAACATATAACAAACAAGCCCTTTGCTTTCTTTAGGTTACCTCATTTTTAAACATCTTGTGTCTGGAAACAAAAAGCTGTCCATTAGCCAGGAGGACAGGGAGTGGATGCAAATTTAAAATGTTAATTAAGGAAGCTCAAGAGTAAAGCTTGACATGTGGAAGCCTGCCTCATGACTTGTCTCCATGGCTGATGCTCTTTCACGTTTTGTATTTTTATTCTTTGCAGATGGCTTCAGAGAGGAAACATTTAGTTCTGAAGCTGACTTTGTGGCCCTTCAGATTGCTATCTGAAGTTACCTTGGATTTAATAGGCTTCCCCACACTCACTCAGGTTGTAGGTAGGAATCTACTGCCTTTTACCACAGAGGAACCTCCAGAGAAAGGAAAGGAAGCCGAAATGCGGTGTTGACCCTTCCAGCCTTTAGTTTAAAAGCACAGGAGAAAGGAGTCTCATGAAAAAGTTATTTGTGTGTTTAATGCAGCCGTTACCAGCTAATACTTTCTTCTCTCCACATCTCCCAAGTCCTCACCTTCAGTTGACGGATGGTCACCCGTGAGTGCATGCCCACAGGAGAAGACAGGCCTAAGCCATCAAACTGCGGCTCCTTCTTTGGTGAGTGAATGACAAAGATGATTCCGGCATCAACAAAACCAGGCAAGGGGTTATCAATAAATTCCTCCTGAAGGGGACGGACACACACACACACACACACACACTAGTTATACAGGAGTTCAAGGTCTGGGATCATCAGCTCATGTTGTATTTGAATTCCTAAGGTCAGTTTTATCATATTGAGCTTCAATCTACTGTGTGAGAGGTGTGGAAATTTGGTAGCTAAGATACCTCTTTTTTCAGGCGGTGTCACAGAGAATTGCTCCTGAGTGTGTGCTCAAGTACACCCACCCATGTCAGTTGCTCCTGAATAAATCCACAAGCACAGGAGTGTCAGCTGATGACCTCACTTCCTGTTCATCTCATCTCCTAGGTGCCGATGATCTCACTTCCTCTGACCCTCTCACTTCCTTGGTTCCTTTCCTTACCTCTTTTCTCACTGCAGGTATCTTTGTAATTAAATCTTGTTTAAAATTCAAATGTCTTCTTCAGTAATTGTGAAAATCAATGCTATTACTTTAACAATTTTTTAAATATATACATCTATATCAGGTAAAGATATTAACACGTAAATTGCTAGTGATGCTACAGTTTCAGGACATAAGGAAAAGGCTGGATGTGGGCATATAAAGATTTTGTAGTGAATCAGTCCACTGTTGTGTATTTATCCTTGAGGAGCAAACTTTAAATTCCTGTCACTCTGAGGTCTGTTGTCTTGGACTTGCTAAAACCTTTTAAGAAGCATTGGCTATGTTCGTTTACAGAAATATCTAGGTGCCATTTGTTTATGGAACATTATATTACATTTGTAGGTTTTTAATCTTATTGAAGAAATATTTTGAATTTTCCACTGATAAAAATACATAATTAATGCATAAACTAACCCTAAGGCTATTATCTAAATAGTTTAAATATTGGTGAAGTATTTTCTGAATGCAGCATTGTGTTTGGGCATAAATAACAATGGTTTTGAGTGAGACACAGGAGGAAATTATGAAGATATTAACAGAAATTCTTTAAAAGCAGTCGTGACCTCATGCATGTTTATGGGGGATGCAGCAATTTGCTGTGATTCAAGATGAGGCCATCTTTCTCTGCCATTTATTGTTTCTCCTTGAATACTCTACCAGCATGGCAGAATACTAATCTACAGACCCTTGGTAGCAGAGGGCAGGTACAGGGGCTATTTATCTAGCACCTTTGGAGTAACAGCAATGCAATTCTTAGATGCTGGGACACCTGCCTCCTAAGTTCAAACTCAACTTCATTGGCCAATTATAAACAGCAAATACAAACAAAACAAACCAATGAACAATGGGGCTTAGGAAAAGGTATTTGTGGACTGCCCATGCATAGTAGGGTCTTTTCTCCTTTTCAGGGAACAATTCTATGATGAATCAATGTTTATATAGAGTTCTTCTTAAAACATTTTTCCATGTCCAGATGAAAATCCTACTACAATTGTGTTTTTGATAATATCATTAGCTGTATGCAAGGCACAATAGAACTTTCCATTTCTTCTCTTCACTGAATAAATGATCCCTTGAATCATAATAGGAAGTTCCAGAACAGCAAGCACTGTCTGTTTTTCTCCTGAAGCATCTGCTTTCTGAAGCTCTAAGACAACAGTAATCCACAGTTCAGGAGCAATTGGAACAAACTGTCAAAGGGTGAAATGAACTCAACCGGTGGAATTTGACAGAAAAATACTGTTACTAAAATGGAGTCCTGCGCACTTGCCCATTTTCAACCCAGACTGGAGAGAAATGCAGCAGATACCTGACGGACATCGAAGAGCAGCTTTAAACCTCTTCCGGACAAGCTCACTTTATTCTTGCTTTGGAAATTCTCACCATGGTTAAAAGTAAAGCAATTTCCGTATTCAGTAAAGACGTGTTTGAAATCCTCCAACACGAAAACAAACCAAATAGAACACAGGTCAGTGGAGAACTTTTCAATGCCCCCGAGTTCCCATCACTCCATCATCTTCTCTACTTGCAAATGCTTATTTGAGGATGTTTATGTAAAAAAAAAATTGATAGTCTGGCAATTTATGCATGTATTTGATTAACAGTTTACACGGTGTAATGAACATTTAAGTAAATTCATGTTATTTTTAAATGAGACATTTTCACATCTAATTAAGCCTTTTTTTAAAAAAAACAACTTAAAAGTAGCTTGTTTTATTTTTTTTTCAATTATTCACAGAAACATGTGTTTAGACTTTGGTGAAGGGTTTTCAACGCCCTCCTCTGACAAGTCACTGCTCTGTCCTGTGTTCTCCGTGGGGCAGTTACATTCCCTCCCCCATTGACCTCCTGTGATAACTGTTCCATCCTCCTCAGAGATGCGCATGCTGCCTAAGCAGGGATGCTCTGCACATCACAAGTGGCGTAGGAGCAGATGATGAGCCTCTCATTGGATCCTCACCTGGATTCTTGAGTGCTAAAGTGTCACTGTGAGAAAATTAATGGCAACTGAAGTTTTGGCTCTCTGTGGGGAGATGGCATACCAAAAGCAGGCAGGGAAAGTTATGGGACAGGGAAGCAGATTCAAAATAAGAAGGCTCATGGTACAGCATTTTCTAAAGACAGTCCCTGCTTTTATATTACCCAGTTACAAAACCAATTCATATGTTTTACTTCACAGATTGCTAGATTTGTGTTTCTGTAATGTATGTTATCACTAGGGAAAATTTTCTTAGGAGTGAATTTAAAGATATTAGTAAAAACAAAGCAAGGAAGACGAGCCCCTTTAGGTGAGCATTCAGGCCATCCCTGCTGCTCATCCTCATCCCTGTCCACACTCAGCAGTATTTACCGTGTGCCTCTCAGAATGCCGTTATGTTGTGGGGCTATGAATTTGATATTCGCTTTGAGTCTCTCACAGAATAAGGAACTGGAAATGTATGTAGGCAATACAGATCAGATTCCAGGCACACTGTGCTTAGTCTTAGGTGACTTGTATCAGTAATTGAAACAGAATTTTAGACGTGTTACACATGGATAGAAAGCACACTGCACATATTGTGCATGTGACATAGAATTCTTAGTGGAAGACTCGAAGACTCATTTCTGTGGACTCCCCTAAGGTGCCACTATCTTAAAAACACTGTGCTAGCTGCTTAAGGGGGACAGAAAAGCTTTCTTCAAATATGGTGTTGAAAGATAAGGAAAAGTTACAATAAACTATTGTGTTTTGTTCTTTTAACTTTGAAAAAAAAACTCTGCTTCAAAAAGGTCTTAAAACCTTTTGTCATCTATTATTTTCCCTAGCGTGTGTGCATGTGTGTGTTCACAAGTGTTGTGTGTGTGCACGAGTGATGTCTGTGTACATTTGTGTGTGTACATGCTACATACTCTCATGTGTGATGGCTAAGCACTGCTTTGAGTGCCCCAATCTGTCACTTTACACATTTTTTCCTGGACTTGTATTCAGCTCCCGCATGCCTCCTGCCTCTGCTGCCTCTGCTGCCTGCAAGCACACAGCACCACCAGACGTAAGGCTGCTGGATCTTAACTCAGATTGCCATGCCTTTACAGCAAGCAATGCTCTTACCCCCTTCAGCCATCTCTCCAACCCCTTATAAAACCTCTTGAAAGAAATTAGCCTCACACGGATCCCACATCTCTTGCTATTATAAAGCTGAAATTAGGAGAGCTAAGGAAATGTACTTATATAAACAGGCGGATTTCTCAAGACTATTTTATTTGAGCTTAGAACAGAATAAAACCATAGTCTACTATCTTGATTAGATTTGGATAAATAGTCAACCATTACCTTTGGACCGCAGGGTTTTCCAAAAAATTTACAGTGCAACAAAGTGTCCTGATTGAGATAAAAACCATTGTTCTTGACAAATTCTGTAATGCTGAAGTTTTGGTGACTTGCAACAAAATCTAAGGCCTCTGGAGAGTGAGTTTTGTTGGCACTAACTTCCTGAAGGCGGATGACTTTAGAAACTACATCCCATAAGAAGAAAATGATGCCAAATTTTGATACAGCCTCTGCTTGGAATCTATTTGTAGAAATGAAGGCATTGGTTAGAATGTAAAACAGCTTTCTCGAAGATAGAAACAAGGCAAAACTACATTCGTTAATGGTTATGTTTGTTAATTTTCACTGTACATCATCTTAGATTTTTATTTACATGCCTTTCATCCCTTCAAAATGCAGTCAATGATTTTTTAATTCAGTCTTATAAACCTTGAAGTGATCAGCTTTCGTCTCTTCTTGTCCTACAGCTCAGAATGCAATTGAGTGGTCCACTCTTGGTAGGGTCCATGTCATGCAGAACATGGTTTGCATGTCATTCTAGAATCTTATGTTCTAGACTTGGTCATTTCTTTGTGAAACTTAAATTTGCTTTAACTGATCTATCAAAGAATTTAGATATTATTATTAGAGAGATAATATGTGAATATATTGTGTAATGTTTAGGCAAGTTGAGCATGCCTGGGTTACCTTTGCTGAGCACATAATACTCTCCTACTCTATTCCCAATAAGAGCAAGAAGTTTTCAGTTTTAATGCTGAATATAAGGATGTTTTGTATGCACATACATGCCACAGCTTTGTTAGCCTTTCATCAACTGGTGAGAGGCACAGT
The DNA here is from genome assembly GCF_982192425.1 of Myodes glareolus. NCBI lineage: Eukaryota > Metazoa > Chordata > Mammalia > Rodentia > Cricetidae > Myodes > Myodes glareolus. The sequence goes on from NC_142045.1 coordinate 8,657,137, forward strand.
TTTCACCCTGAATCAGCAGTCATTCTGCAGCTGTGGTACCCTGTAGAGGCCATGAGGCAATGCCTGTCATGGATTCTTCTCAAAATGACTAGACAGTGAAATTAAAGAACTAGACTTTCTGTAGGTGGCATATATATATGCCATGATTATTTCATAAAATAATTATGAAAATCTTCAGCTTAAAATATTGTCATAAAATATATTTGTTACACTAAGGAAAGTTGAGACCACACTAGTAGTTTCAGAACATTAAATGATAAAATAAAGCCTGGCACTATTAGAAATAAAAATGAAGTTTTCATGAGATATATTCACAGCATCAAAGTAAAAATGTCTTGCACTGAGTTTATTTTCAACCTTTAACACACACTTAAACTATTCTTTAAGTTGTTGCAGGCTGGGAGTATAGGTCAAAAAAAAGTGTTCTGGAAATTTGTGGGGAATTCTGCAATGATGACATTTAGCAGGAATCTGATACAGAGCTATTATAATTTACCAGATTAGTTCCAAATAAAAAGGCCATGAATAGGGAGCTCATTTTCCAGAATCTATTCTACAGCCTAATTTTTGTGACTCTGAGCCAAATATACCTTTATGAGATTAGTTCTTCTTGTCTGTACATGGCTTTCTGTAAAGAAACTTTTCAAAATTGAAGTTTGATTCAAAATGGATATTTTTAACAAACTAAGTGAAGCAGATTGGCAACTCCAATGGGCATCTATTAAACTTATATATGGAGACTATTTTGAGTGTGACATTGCATTTACTGAACACTAAAGTACTAAGAGACTGATATTGATGAAGTTGTTGACAACTTTGCATTACCCTTTAAATGGAAATACAGTGTTCTTATGAAATACTGCAACTGATAAGAATATATGTCCTTCAAAAACATAATAAAGCATTATATGATTTTTTCTTAAAATTTTATTTTTCTTCATCTTTAGCATTTTTAGACAGACATTATTTTCTTCTTAAAAACATGGCCATTAGTGGAAAGAACTGCGCCAGTAAGGTCAGGGTAGGGTAAGCCTGTGGCTTCAGTTCTAACCTACACACACACACACACACACACACACACACACACACACACAGGTCCCATGGGAAATTATTAAAATTTTGATCCCTTCTTAGATATCATGAACTCTGTAGCACCATTTTTAGCTGCCAATCTCTACCAATAAGGTAGTTCGACACATGAGTGATTGAAGCATCCCCTCTGACGGCTTTCTTCCACCAGACACATGAGAATCAAAGAGCTGGACATCCACAGCACCTAAGTCACACTCATATTAAACCCCTGCCATATGAACTTGAGTGGAGATAACATCCTGGCAGCCCCAGCCTGAGTCTCCCAGGACACACTGGAAGTCCTGGCTGGGAGGTGAGGCTGTGTCTCATGGACATGGGTTGAGATAATATGTTGTCAGTCCGAATCTCCCAGGACACATGGGAAGCCCTGCCTGGGAGGTGAGGAATGGGAGCTTTGGATTTCCTGCCCAAATCTACCAGGAGGCAACTTTTGTAATGCTGAGATAATGGAGGGTGAGAAGGGAGACGCCCTGACTAGGTTGTGCAGACCTTCACTGGACAGAACTTGCACAGACATTCAGTGAGCAAACACCCCTGCCTGACGCATCACATGTCTCCTTAGGCCATATTTCCTACAGTGTAAATACTGTAACAGCTCAGTTTCTGAACGTGTTCCTTCCCACTAGTTACAGATGATTCTCTGGGAACAGTGACAGCACATCTCCTCATCTAGTCCCTCTGATGTCTCTGCTTTCAGTCAAGTGTCCCTGCAAACCAGCCTCGCCTTTGTCAGGTTTAAATATTGTGGTTTAAATATTGTGAGGCAATGAACATTGAGGAGGTTTTCTAACACAAGAACGCATAAATTGAAGCTTTGAAGTATTGCCGATCACCACACAAACCCCTTATAACATGCACAGTGTCTCCAACCCTTGTTCTAAACATTCCAATATATTATCATGCAAACATCCTATTTCCACGTATCATGCATTAGAACCCTTGTTAGTTCTCCCTCATCTCCTTGGAGGCTCCAGTTGCCTCTAAAACACTCCATGTAGAACGCCTGGGTATGTATCTATATTGTGTTCAGTGATTACTCAGTTACATAAGGGTTCTGCTCGCTCATTAGCATACTCAAGTTCAGAGAAACTCATTACATCGACTGAATCATAGAACTTGGAGCTTACCCAAGGAAAGACGGGGAAAGGGAAAATGCGACTGGATGAAGACATTAGCACAATTCTTTCTTATATTTGTACCTTAAGTTCAATTTAAAAATTTCAATGCTTTTACTTAGGTTAAATGCTGCATCCGAATTTATCATGTAAATTTTCAAAATAAATTTATACCAAAATTAAAAAAAAATCACAATTAAAACAACGAGTCTCACCTATTCAAGTTACAGAATGTCACAGCCGGGAACTCGATTTTTTCCACATACTGCACCTCTACAGATGTTGTGGTGGGCCATGTGAAGAAGTTGACCAAGCGACTATAGATTTGCCATACCACGAGTGAGACAGAGCCCAGCACCACAGACAGCCAGATCACCTTGCGAACCCTGTTCCGGTTCTGGGCAATGTTATGGATCCCATGAAAGGAAGTAGAGAGGGCAAACTCATGATCAAACTTCTTCCGGTCATCTGGAGATGGCAGTGGCCTCTTGGAGAGGTAATTCTTTATCTTTCCTAAGAGTCCTAATGCTCACAATATAATAAGACAAAAACAAGACCATGAGTTAGGAAAACTTAACACTATTCATAAACACTCCAATATACAAATGACGAAACAGGTTACCTCTATAACAAGCCATTCATAGAGGCCCCAGAATCATTGATATTGGATGACTTATTTAGGGGCAGTAAAAGTGCAGACTAGGTTAACCTGCTGGTAATCTAATGCCATCTGGAGACAGCTCTGGTGAGGGAAAAGACATTGGTGTCAGGCACATTAGGGTGTGTTGTTTGTGTGTGTTTGTGAGAGCTCACAACTTTTAAAAATAGCCCTCATTGTTAATTACTCTTTCTCCCTGGAGAATCACAGAGCTCCTTGGGATGGGTTAGGCTTATTCTCTGGAGAGTCATAAGTTACTACCCATCAGTTCCTCAGCTAATCTTTGTCAGCGTGTGGTGACTTTTGGTGTTGTGACTTTCATGTATTGTATGCTTTGTACCTCGACTGGCAAGTCAGGATGTTTACAGTTCAGTGCTATGACCAGCTTCCATGTTTTAGAATGTAGCCACCCAGAATTTCCCTTGGGTTAATATCGTTTTGACTTGGTGATAGGAGATGCAAAGCCTCTCTGACAGCTGAAGAGGATGAGGTCCATCTGCAATTGGAGGAGTCAACTGCTGGTTCTAGGTCTTCTCTCTTGTAACCTAGGCAACTTTAGGCAAGTTTCTCATTCTCCTGCTGTTTCTTCTATTAACCGACAGCAACAGCACCTGGCTGATGACTTTTCGTGTTAGTGTGATGCTTCTCACGGTGTATTACGCAGACAGCAAGACATAATCAACATTAATACTTTTATTTTTGTTTTTCTAGTAGTGATGCAGAAAATGGTTAAATATTCAGAGTTTTAAGAAATGATTTCGAGTTCTCATTTAAGAAATGAGTCCTTGGACAAGAGAGATTTTAGCTGGCTGTCTCTTAGTGGGTAAGGGTGCTTGCTAAGCAATCCTGATGACCCAAGTCATATCTTTGGAACCCACATAAAGGTGGAAGAAGAGAACTAAGTACACAGATTTTTCCTCTGATCTCTATATATGTGCAGTGGAACCCAGGTACCCATCCTGTATCTTACATACACACATATATATCTCAAAGAAAAAGATTCAATCTTCAAAGCTTTCTAAATTCTCATAATAAAGTTAGTTAAAATTTTAAATCTTTGCTCCAATTCAATAAATCTTTTTGCCAACTATCAAGTACTAATTTTTCCAAAAGGCTCTTACTTAACCCTAAGTTAGTTTTTAACACCTTGCTAGTCTCTAATCAGTGAGTTACAATTGTTTTCAGCTTGGAAGAATGATATAAATGGTATTTACACATTTTCTAAAGTCCCACATTTCACGCACAGTGCACAGACACTTGTTACAATGGCGAAGCTACTACAAGCTGTGTGGTCCTGTTTGCATCAATGCCAGTCACTGGAATTGCAACCTAACCTGTAACAGTATCAGGTGAGGTTTCTTTTAGCATCCGGTCACCCAGCACATAAAAACACCTGGAAGGGTAAAATCAGAAGGCCAAAAAAACCTTATTATCAAAATAACTTTAATTGTGAACATTTTTTAAAATCATTTCTTGGAGGCATTTATGAAGACTTTAGAATTGAAATATCACCAACGGCTGGGCAGCTTCCACCTTTCCTACTGATGTGATCTGGCTGTTGATGAGCAGAGTTAACCTAGTGGAAGCTCCCAGCCAGGCAAGTGAGGCCAGCTGCAAACACTGCCCCAAATGAGCCTTCAGGCTTGCCTTCAGACACCAGACCACTTCATAAAGACATACTTGCTGGGAGTTGTGTGAACCTTACTGTAGCATTTTCTGCTACTTATTAGAAACGCCCTAGTTTGTCAATGATGAAAAGTGAAACAACAGGGCAGCCCATGTCTGCCTAGGAGCCCACAGCCTGCAATGTGGCTCCACCAACCAACATGGCTGAGGCTTTGGACTTTCCTCACACAACTCTGCTCCATCCAGTGCACCTATGCAAATTCTGGGGTCCTGACCATCACTGAAACAGTTTAGGAACCCCAGACAAGCAAATACTGACAAGAAACAAACAGAAGTTGACTCTAGCATATAGCAAGATCTCCACATTACTTTGGAATCCTCATAAGCTGCTCTTTTGTTTCCAGAACAGTATTATTTATACTGAAACTCGTATCTGTTACTGTGAATACTGATGGGAGTCCCATTTTCCAAGTGATCAAACTTAAACCCCTCTCTGCTTATCACTGGTCTTGAGGGACGGAAGATGTAGTTGCTGGAGGATTTCCTACCTTTCTCAGCATGTGTCTTGGATTTCTCAGTGTATTCCATTTTTGCTCTCAGTGATCCCTAGCCCTCTGGGTGTATCCAATTTCTATCAATAACAATATTCATTTAGGGCCTTTTATATAAAACACTGCAGCTGAGGTTGTAAAATGTGGGAGTGATTTAAATATTTGTGTTGCTATGTTCTGCCTCATAAAGCACTTAATCTGGAAATTAAAAGTGATTGACAGAACCGGCCACGGGCATTTACAGACTGGCAAGAGCCGCTGGAGACTGGAAACAAGAAAGCGTCACTGAGAACCCATTTCCTAAAGAAGAAAAACTGCGGCCGCACGGGTGGGTGCTCAGGTGGTGGTTCCCCTCAGATTTTACTTCTAAGTTTCAGCTCTATACAAACCAAGTTGAGGGGTGTGTGTGTTTAGACATCTCTTTGCTTTGAAGTTCCTTTTGTAAGACAGAAAGCTGCTTTTAATAGAGCGACCAGTGGATAAAACTAAGATACTAACTAAAGGTAAAACACTAACTGAAAACTGCAAAATCACAGCTTTTTCATATTAGCACTTTTGAGAACTTATTTACTGTTGATAAAAACTTCAATATGAATTCGCATGTATAAATGCTGCCATCTGTTGACCACGTTCAGTAATTACATGCATCTCTACTTGAGTCTGTTGGTATTGTCATATTTCACAAACATCTATTCACTTCAACATAATTACGTTGGACATCTATTTGGAAACCCCATTAACTTAAGTTGAAACGGGGCTAGTATGGAGGCAGAATAAGAGCCCTCGGGTGATGGAAGGGTAGGGACTTGGGTACCCCTTCTCCATTCACTTCCGTGAGGATCAGGGTTTATCCTGTGACATGGATTCCTCAGAGAAATATCTCTTTTGAGGTTAAACTGCAGACTGGAATACAGTGAAGACTTCAGGTCCTCCTGACAGCAGCAATCCACTCCCTCTTCCCTTGTCTTCCGACCTAATTATTTCTACAATTTTTCCAAAAAATTGTAGAGCCGCCTGGTGTCTAAATACCTACTGGAGAACACCAAGGTGGCCTGCTTGCCAGATGCATGCCGATTGAGCTGCTGAAGGAGGCGTCCCCTGTTGCTAGGTAGGTTAGAAGGCTGGTTCTCACTGACTGAGAGTAAGAGCAGCCAAAAGATGGGGTTCCTGGGAAAGAAAAGCTTGGACCGGAAGAGGGAAAGAAAGCGCCGACAAGGTACATTCTGTCTTCTTCACAACCTGACCAAGGCTTAAGGGCGTCAACGCGACTTCGCTTAAACGCCACTTTCTAGTTCTTGTTTTCAGTCTGCTTGCTCTTTTCTAGATCAAAACGTATATTTCCCGGGGTGCCTTTGTGTAGAGACAGAAGAGGAAAGCTAAGTCCCCATGTCCTGCCTATTTTCAGTGGCAAACAAAGAGCAGGAAGCTGAGCTGTAGGACACAAATGTGTTTGGACTCGTGATCCTCCTACTTTCTCACACTGATAACGGTAATCCCCAACCTCTCTCAGACGTTAGAGATGGGCTTCCCAGCGTCCCTTCCTTCCGCAGTTTTTTGCCTCTTTTTTATTAGTGACTGAATTCAATTTGAACTTCAACTTCTGTCCAGTTATGGTCCCTTCTCCATTATCCCTTGCCTTCTTTTCTGAGATCAAATCCCAGGATCCTCCAAACATAGATATCCCTTGTTCTTTTGTTAACTGGTTTTGCTGACTTTCTAAGATATCTAAGGAAAGATAAACACAGAAGTTCACACTGCCTTTCTCTGGCTGTGACAGCCGTTTAGGATAGGGATCTGTGACAGAAGATAGATTTGCAAGCCTCCTTTACCTGACCCACCCCACTTTCGTATGCAAACATAAAGCTAGGCAATTATCCAGCAGCTAGGGAATCATCCTGCACAAACTAAAAGAGCAGAGTTATCATTACCTTCCCCCTGTGCTTGCAGCACCAGCCGCAAACGATGACTTATTAATACTGATAAATAAAAATGCTGGACAGGAGAGTAAACAGCAAACCTAGCTGACCTTTCACTGAGATTCTGGACTCAAGTGATAAATGAAATCAATAGGCACCGTCTAGAGGACTGTATTTACATATGCTGTTGCTTGTGCAGTTACTGAAGGATATTTTCATTAATTCTTTTCTTTGTGAAATATTGACACTTTAATAAAAAGTTTGGCTCTGTTGAGTTGCATGTGCAGCGTACTATTAAAACATCTCTGGTCCCTGCTCTTTTCTTCGACTGCGAGTGTTGGGAGGGGACCAAGGCCCTGCTCAAGTGGAGCCCTTGTTCAACTATGGAGTCCAACACGCTGCCCTTTTGCTCTGACTTTGCGATTTTGTTACGAATTTTATGTTTGATTTTTCTCCTTGAGAGAAGGTATGCCCAGACCTAGTGATGACTTTTCCTCCTCCTCTTCCCCCTCTTTATCCTCTCTCACCCTCTTCCTTTTTATATTTAGACCAGATATATAATTCTGGAAAATAAACCCCTAAATTACCATATGTTTAAGAGAAGTAATTTAATATTTTATTGGTTTTGGTTTGAAAGAAGATAAAATTGAAATGGACGGAACCAAGGTCTACTATCGGCTGCAAGTACAGGTGAGTTTTCCTTCCAGTACTGTTTGGTTTTCAGATTTGCAGGCATCACGTCCTGCTGATCTGGTTTCAGAGGGATCGCAAGCAACCTCCACTAGCCATGAACGCCCGCTGGGCTAGACTTGACCTAGTTCTAAGTTTCCACTCAGTCCCTAAACCATCCTTTATGTTACAGAACCCTTTTGTTGTCTTGTGAATCTTGTCTGAGATTTTCCCATGGATACAAAGCCTATGCAAATCGTTGTTTAGAGGAAACCCTGAAAACCATGGTACCCCATGAATCAGATATTTGCACTTGACATTGTAGTTTCAAAAGCTTCATTCAGCTTGTTTTGAGATAGGGGAATTTACTAGCTAAAGTGCAAATATAGGAGATACAGACGCCAAGAGACAAAGGAAATAACTTCAGTCCACAGAACCTGAGTCCCCTACAGTCGAAAGGCTAAATGCATTCTCAGGGGGTCTCTGACACTTCATTGTAGTACGGACCCACGTGAACCCACACACCAGCACCACGTTACATGCAACAAGGTTACATAAAGGTCATTTTTAATTAGGGTGACTAATTCTTTTAAAAGGTTGAGTTTCATGTTGGTACTAACTGTTCTTTTGATGGTGTGTTTAATATCGATGCAGACTGGTAATTTTCTTGTTTCAGAATTTAATGTTTTTGGTTAGATCCATCCCCCATGTCCTCAATTCCAATTCTTTTGGAACATAAATTTTGTCATTGTAACTAGGACTGGGCCAAAGTAAATACAGTCCTCACTATTTTTTTTTCTCCCAACTTAATGTATTTTTATAAGCCCACCAAGTTCGCTTAGCATTGCCAGTATGCCCACGAGTGTAGATCTGTCTATCAGAGCATGGGTCACCTATCAGGGATTGCATCCAAAAGAGAACTAACCCTCACTCATCCAGCAGCCACAAATTGCCAAGTTCCTCAGCTATGGGTAGGACTTCGGGAGCCCCTCCTTCCTCTATGTTGGAGACTTGGACTGGCTCGATCTTTTTCAGGTCTTGTGTTCACACTCATAATTTCCTGAAAGTTCATGTGTGCATTAAGTTTTCTTTTTATACTTAAAAAATATAAGCAAGTAGCACAAGCAAGAAGTAGTTAGTATGTCATATGTACTTGAAGCGAATCCACATATCTGAAGTGAAAACAATGTAGAGCGTGACCTCTGGATTCAAAAGCACACCACGTGGCCCACACCAGCCTCAGTCCTTTACCAGAGGAGGCAGACCAGAAATGGGGGAAGAGAATGAAAAGTCTATGAAGGACACTTAGCCCGCTTAGTTTGCTATCTATTGTGCTTATTAGAAAGATAGACAGCAGATAGATAGGCAGCCCTCTAAAAATCCTGCGTGGTTCACTAAGTGATTTGTCCCAGCCTTGTACTATCTTAATCTTCATGTCAGGAAAAAAATTCCTGTAAAATTTTCAATATCGTATTTTGAAAAATGGAACATAGTCAAATGGTTGAGACACTGGTTTTACACAGGCGTGGACTATAGGGACAGCGGAGTTAGCACACGGCAGGCTCACAGACTCTTCCTGTGGAGAAAAACCCGGAAGCTCTCACAAAGTAAGAGCTCCCAGATAAGAAGGTAGAGGATTTGAACACATTTTTGATAAACACAGCCAGACTCTGTCCTTTAAAGGAAATGGCCTAAGAAAAACAGCAGCAGTGTTGCTGGCTTCAGTCAAGAGGAATTGGGCGAAACTCAAACAGGTAAACTGGTCGTTGTCAGCAAAACAAGCTCAATGCCAGGACTTGTCTGAAGGTGGAGCTAAGACTCAGAAAAGCTGTGTACCCCCCACGCACACCCAGGTCCCTACTCTGTAGCTCTAAAGTGTACAACCCATGTGGTGCCCTCATTCCATCTCAACATATGACCCACTTTAAGTTTCTTGTAGACCACTGGCTATTATGAAGACTCACATATATTTGCCTTTATAGTTTTGAAACACCAATCTTCATTTTTCCTTTAGACTTTATTTATAGAGATGAAAGAGGGAGAAACTGGAACTGAAGAACAACTACGTTGTTATGATTTGTAATGAATTTCATACCAGTGTCTCCCAGGAATAAGGAATATATCCATATAAGCACAGAGGTAGGTCACCTTCAGAACTCAAGTGCACGAAACCAAACATGAAACACTTAGAACTTCTTAGAACACACAGCAGCAATTTGTTATGAAGGAGTTAAGTCTTAGAGCCGACCCTACTACTCCCTTTCCTTCTAATTCCCTATTTTATCCCCACACTTGAGTCTCCTTTTTCTTGACTTGCTGCAAATTCCCCTCATCAGGTAAAAACCTAGCTCTAACAAAGGAAGAGTTGCTTGTAGTAACTTCTAAGAACTCCCATGAATACAGTTCACGTCAGACTGTCAAACCCTTTGGAAAGATTTTGTCAGGCACTCTAGTTGTATACAGCACAATATAAAAAGGCCATCCATCGTTGGCCACTGTATTTTTGCTACTGTCTCTCCTGCATATCAGAGGAATTTGACCAGTGCTGGTCAATGTCATTGCCTGCTTTCTTTGAGTCCCTCTTAAATATTGTGTACAAGTCTTTTGAAATTCTTTTTGTTTTGTCAAGTCTCTAGAGAAAGGGGGTTGTGTAATGCTCTTTAATTGTGTTTGATTGGTGGGTATTAGTGTTTGGCGATGGGGCCACTAGTCGGTTCTTACTTTGGCATGCCAATAAAAATCTATAAGCCTTTGGTCTTAGAAATTATACAATGAGTATACAGATCTGTCTGCTTTTTACCTCAATGCATCACCTCCCTTGTTAGTTTTATCTTCACTCTGAGAATTATACACATTTATCTCTTAAGAATCAGAACATCCTTCAGGATGAATAGAATATACGGAGCTCATTCAAGATGAACAACCTTGGTTGAAGCCCTATTATTTAGCAATTTATGTTCAAATGATCTACAGTCTCTCCAAATAGAACTTTATAATATACAAGTTATCTAATCCAGGATTCAAGTAGGGATCATCGATTGCCGTTTTCACTCGGATGTAGTAGTCTCTAATTCAAACGTGATCTGAAGCCATTCTTTACCTTGTTTTGTTGCTATTTATTTTCGAAACCTCCTGTTAGATGCTTTGCATAGCACGTCATCAATCAGGATTTTCCAATCTGTTTAATTGTAGGTTAAGGTCAAACATCCGTGGTAGGAGCCACACAGGTCTCGCTTCACACGACATCATGGAGAGAAGCCCCAAGGTTCCAGTGTCTTCTGTATTTGGTGACTGCACCGTCTTCCATTGAATGGAATATTCAAGGTTTTCCTTTGTGGGTGTATCTTTTCCTTCCAAAAATTAGCAAGCCAACTGCAGAGGCAGCTATTTAAGAAAAAGACTATCTCTCTTCAAATCTTTTTATGCCATGGCTTTAAGAAAAGCCAATGAACCTTGTTGGAAGAATGATTCCTATGTTTAGAGAAGGATAGTATTTGATTCCTATCACGCTTCCTATATTTGTTGACTGGTATCCTCTGATAATGAAGAGGTTGAAGAGATTTAATTTCTGTTCCCCCAGATTAAAACATGATTGTAATTTGCAAATTCATGGGCTGTTTAATAATTTTATACCTTATCATATTGACAGCTATTACATAAAAAGTTATTTAAATTTGCATTTTTCTGAGAAAAACTAATTAAAATAAGCTTGCTGTATACTTTTCCATTAAATGTGCTGCAAAACCTGCCATGGAAGAGCAATTCTTTTGAGAATTTAGATTTATAATATTTGGATATTAGCCAAAACCAGGATCCTTAAACTGCAGGAAAGGAGTCAGCTCGTGAACGTTTAACCTTCATTTGTCAGAGTGTTTATGAGGGGTGGGGCAATGCCTGATTTCTGGATGTTCCTTTAAATAACTCAATAACTTTATTCGTGTTTTCGTTATACATTTTATAGTTCTAGTTTTATATAAGACATATCAAAAACAACACTTCTATACTTTGTGAGTCATAAGGAAAAGGTGAATACCATAATTTCCTCTTATTTTATTTTATGTCTGTTCTGTGATTGTAGCTAGCAGGATGCTGAACTTGTTTACGAACAGAATGCTGATTTTTGTTTACATACACCGATCGAAGAAAATGCCCATACTTATATCCTATATGTCAAAAGCAGCTGACATTTGTGCTATACACAGGAGCAATGCAGATAGAAAAACGTTGTGTGTCAGTGACATCATCATTAGCATTAGTTAAATGCACCATGGGCATGTCTTTCTTATGTGAGCTTTTGTAAAGCCCACCCCTAGTCACTGTGCTCAGTCTTCTGAGAGCAAAAGGCACTTGGGAGAATGCTGATGGGCTCCTTAGCCATCTGTCCACGGTGACCTGCTATTGGCTCAGCCTGCGGGAGGGTCCTGTTTGTCACACATTTACACCCTGGCCAGGAAGGACACAGTTGCCCTTATAAACTAGGAGGTATTTCATGCACAGCTATCAAAAATGTCCCTGTCATTGGTCAACAGAGGGGGCAGGATTCCAGTAATGCTTAACTTGCAAGCCCGTGAAGCTGCCAAGTGATGTGTCCATACAGCGTATGACACAGCGGGTCAAGGTTACCGGAAGGAGATTTCTCCGAATATTCACACTGAAATTTTATGTTCCTTTCTGTTTTCTCAATTCTGCACTCTTAGTTCTGTGCACTAGAACATCTTGGTAACAGTTGCCTGCATTCCAACGCCCTAGAACAACAAAAAAATTGCTGTTATGTAGCCTATTTGGACATCCTAATGGGGATTATAAATTGTATGCTTAATGCTTCTTTTACAAAACAAAACTGAAGATGACAAAACCAGGAACAAAGACAACTGAAAGATTGCAAAATAAAAACTAGAAAATCACATGGAAGACTGTACACTACAGTTTATGAAGTTCTGTCATGTGGACTTTGCATACCACTGTGGAATAAGTAGAGTCTCCAGAAACAAAACAAAAATCTATGTGTCTTCAAAAGCTCAGAATGAGATCCCATTTGGGAGGGCTTCTGCAAGATAATTCTTAAAGGGTGTTATAATAAGATACTTGCGGATTTAGGACAGTCCCAAATCCAAACACTGGAGTCCTTATGAGGGGCAGAAAAGGAGACAATGTGAACACCAGGACAAAGAGAAGGAAAGGCAGTAGAGATAGAAACAGACATGGAGATTGAAGCTGTCTGGCTAAAGGGCATAAGAACTGTCTGAGGCTGGTGGAATCATGTTATAAAACGCCTTCTTTAAGCTCACTTAAGGTAAGAAAACTGAAAATAGGAGCTGGAAAGCTGGTTCCGTGGTTAAGAGTATCAGAGTTCGAGTCCCAGCACCCATGTCAGCCAGTTCACACTGACTGTATTTCCTGCTTCATGGGTCTGATGCAGAAATCTATGCATACAGCATTAAGGGTTAAAACCCCAAAGTCCACCTCCAGTACCACAGCCTCAATGAAGACACACCTGCTAATCCTGCTCACATCATTCTAGCGATTGGAATTAAGGCACCCAAATATATTAGTCTATAGTGGTTATTCTCACACGACCTCATTCTACTACTCCCTGGTTGTCATAGGCTCCCTAGCCGTGTCGTAAAACAAAACACATTTATTTCAACTTCAAAAGTCACCATAATATTTCAGTCTCAACATAGTTTAAAAGTTCCAAGTCTCTTCTAAAACTCAAGACAATCTCTTAATTGTAACCCCTTATAGGATCAAACAGCAGATTACATATTTCCAACGTAAAATACGCATTCTCCTTTCAAAAGATAATGGGGAGCAGTGGGGAAACGCTGGACCGTGGTATGACCAAATTAGAGGGGCTCACATCCAAACACGTAGTTCCATGACTGGTATCAAATGGCTTTAATGGCTGGTTCCACTCCTTGTCGGCAGCTTTTCCTGACTTCCTACAGCTTTGAAACCTCCAACATCCTGGGGTCTCCAACAAAACATAGGCTTCACTGTCACAGATTCAGACAGCATCCTCTCAGGGACCACCTGCCACATGCCTGACTTCAGTGGCTCTCCATAACCACAGAGGAAGATGCCACAAACCCTTTACTTGTACATTTTTCATGATTCTAAAGCCAGAAGCATAAGACTGATGTTGCACCTGACTGATTATTGCAAAAATGTTGCAATATTTGACTGGCCATTGTTGGATGGAACATGACCCTTCCTTGAATTACATTTGCATAATGTTTGCTTCATCATTGTTTAGTAACATAATTCCCCAGGTATTTACTTCTCGTAAGCTAGAAACGTGGCTGAGTGTAGTCTTACCCTTACGGCACCCTTCCCTTATTCCACCTTACTTCAAGTTTCTTACCTCATTCAGCACAAGCCTTGATTCCAGAATTAAATTTAAGATCATTTATTTGACATGTAAAGTGAGAAAATAGTTATTTAAAAATAATAATATAAAGATCCTTTCTTCTCAAACTGTGCCATCCCCCCCACCCCAGCATGCTCCCTTCCACTACAGACTTACATAAGAGTGATTACTAATAACCAAAAGACAGAATCAATATCAGGCTATCTTTAAAATTCCCTTTGCCAGTGAAATTAGTCCAAAGCTTTTTAATTTGACTTCAGGCAGATTTTAGGAACAAGGGCAGAGAGCAGTCACATCCTTTGCCAAAATACCACAAGAATGGTCTTTAGCTCAGCTGCTAGTTCCTCTCCCAAACCTCTTGAGCTGAGCGTCTGTAGTATACGTTATTCTCAGAGCCACTGCCTACCAGGCTCCTGCTATAGCGTAGTCCACTAAACCCACTTAAACCACTCAACTGTTTTCCTAGTCCGAAGGTTCATGTTTCTCCCAGAACCAGCACGGTAAAATTTAACACACCAACAGCCCAGCTCTCTCAGATGCTCTTCAGTCACGGTGGGAAAAGAACAGAATCAAGGCAGCTAACTGAAATAAAACTTCCCTTGGGGGCTCACAGTGGCCGAGTCCATCACTATTTTCGCAGTGAGCGTGGCGGTAGTCAGCAGGGATGGTGCTGGGGCAGTCGCTGAGAGCTCATATCTTCATCCAGAAGCAGAAGGCAGAGAACACTAACTAGAAACTGTGTGGACTTTAAAACCTCAAAGCACAACCCCCTCCAACAAGGCCACAAATCCTAATCCTTCAAGATCTGGCAACTCTGGAGACTAAGAGTTCAAATATACGAATCTATGGAGGCCCTTCTCATTCAAACTACAACAAGAAGCTTGGCAGTGCTTGTGAATCGCTCTCCAGAGGGATGTTGTTGCTCCTGAGTGATGTAATACAATAGCATTGGCATGTAAAATACAATCAATAAAAGCTTTTACAATCTAGAGAGACAATATATTCATAATCTAGCCACACTTTCACAACTTTTCTGATCAAGTAGACATGAGGAAAGTCAGCGAGATTGTTGAGCAGAGTTGTATGTTTGTTTGCTCTGGTTTTGTTTTGCTTTTTAACATAAGGTCTCATGATGTCGCCAGGTCTTTCTTGGACCTGTGGGACTCCTCCTGACCCTGCTTCCCCAGTTCTGGGATTACAAGAACATATCATACTTGGGAGTCTGAGTAGCTCACGGTGCAGTGTTCAAAGGGTAGAGTTGAGAGGATGGTCTGTAGGCACAGTAGAGAGCAGGACACTGAAGTACGTACGCGTATCTTACTACAAATATGGGAAAACGCCATGACCAAAAGTAACTTGGGAAGAAAAGGGTTCATTTTCTCTTCTCCAGCAGGCAGCAGTGGCTCGTACCTACCAATCTAAACTCCTTAGTCTGAAGTCTTTAAAGAAAATGGTTTAGTTTTGACCAGTTTGCTCACAGAGAAGACAGTGTCCAAACAATTTCAGAATACCTTTGTTGCTGTGTGACGTTTTACTCTTTTGGATTTGGCAGCGGGAGGGGCTCTACCACCCAGTTCCCAAATAAACCACACATAGAGGCTTATTCCTAGTTATGGATGCCCTGTCTTAGCTTGGCTTGTATTTTTTTTTTGCCAGCTTTCCTCAACCTAAAATATCCCAACTACCTTTGCCTCTGGGTTTTTATCTTTCTCTATTTCTATATGCCTTTCTTTCCTTCTTACTCTGTGACTGGGTGGCTGGCCCCCCAATGTCCTCCTCTCCTTGTTCTTTTTCTCTCTTCCCAAGTTTCGCCTTTTATTTATCTTCTCTGCCTGCCAGCCCTGCCAATCCTTGCTACTGCCTCACCATTGGCCGTTCAGCTCTTTATTAGAACCAGCAGGTGTTTTAGACAGGCCAGGAGTCACAGCTTTACAGAGTTAAACAAATACAACATAAACAAAACTCACACAGTTTAAAATCATATTCCCCAACACTATAAAAATGTGTTTGCATAATCTTTGAAGGTCTCTTCATTCCAGTAGTGCTATAAACATTCTGCTGTGTTTCACATTGTACGTATGTTCTGTGACCCATAGGGCTTAGGAAAATAGACATGTGAAACATATATTAGATTGCCTACGCAGAAGGAGAGGCTCAAATTTAAATGACTCTTGTTGGAAAGTGCCAAGGAATCTGTCAAGTAACTAGTACGTAGAATACACTTTGGAAAGTCCTGGGCTGGAAACACTGACCACTGCCTGTTCTCACCAAACCTTAACAGCTCATTTGTGGATTTACATTTGCTGGAACTGACATGGTAAAACAAGGTGAAAGGCAAAGAAACATTGTGATTTGCCTGAGAAGTATCGGTTCACAAGCTTGGGTGTTTGAATCCTGGGTCCCAGTAGGTAGTACTGTTTGGAGAGGTTACACAACATTTAGGACATAAAACCTTCCTCGGAGGAAGGATGTCACCAGAAGCAGGTTTTAGATGATAGTGGCTTCTCCCACTTCCAGTGTGTATGCCCGCCCCACCTCATCCCATCTCTGCCTGCATGTGTGTTGAGATGGGATTCCTTGGCTTCCTTCTGCTTCTTCTCCCACATCTTCCCCACCATTATGGACATCTAGCTCTCTAGAAAGGTAAATCAAATTAAACTAAGTTTCCTTTAATCATAGTACTGTAGTGGGCTACTGCACTATAGTTATGCTTGTTCATAAATGTTTATTCCTAAGAATACTTTAAGTGTTAAACAATCTTGGGTAAAACTGGTCTGTGAACCAGCCCTAAATTCCTATACAATGTGACCTCTGCTAAAGGTTAACTGTCTGACAATTTAACTGCTGTCTCTTTAAACATTGCTTGCTGCAGACGTCCAGAGCTGCCTTTCTGTATATGTTACAATTGCCTTCTCTTTCCCTTAAAAACCCAAGCCAACCGGAGGAAGTCCAAGATGTTTCCCACTAATCTGCTTGGGACCATCCTGCCAGCAGTTAATAGACTTCATTTGACTTCTTCAGGCCTCTTGGGAGTTTTCCCCTTCAAGTACTTCATAACAGAACTTTGACATCAACAACAGCAAAGTGAATAATACAACTGCGCACTAGTAACTACTGATTGGTGATAGAGTGTTGCAATTTTTTATCCCAAGAGGCAAGAGAAAAAGTGGGCTAAGAACTTTCACTGGAGTCTCTCGTGTTAGAGGAAGAAGGAACTTGAGTTTGTTGGATGTAGTTTCTTTTACGGCTCTGATAGAGCAAACCCAGTTTCTTAAGATACTGTGGTGCAGTGCACCACGCCTGTCTGCACTCTATGGCTTCTATACAGTTCATGAACCAGGGAAGAGGCTGGAGATTGAAACACACAAAGACAGACAGAGACACAGGTCATCCATGATGCCAGAATGCTTCCCCTAGAATGCCCCCTCTATTGTGTCCAGCGGCAGCTTATATAGCAGTCAAACCCACCAGAAACCACTCCCCTGCCATCAGGAACTCCCGAGGGTCTCGTGCTCAGAGCAGCTGTAGGCACTCAGATCAGGGGAAAACAAGTTGTTTACAAGAAATTCAGGATCTGGGGATTCACAGTTTCCAACACTGTGGTGTGATTCAAAATGAGAAGGGCACCTTAAAAGTTTCCTTGATTTTTAAGCCTTGATTGCAATGTTTCTGCCATGATGTACCTTTTCTGTGGAACCCCTGTCACCTCAGGAAGTGTCTGCTCCTCGGCTTCATCCTGCAGATGCTCGCTTTGCTGTATCTTTGCCTCCACTGTGTTTTCCTATCTCAGAGTGAAATCTGGTGTTTGCATTGCGTTCAACGTACACTCAGAATTGCTCCTGACTGTTTACCCTGTTTGGCTGTTCTTTGTATCAATTATCTGACAACTTGTTAAAAGTACACAGGAATGGCCATGGGCATGCCTCTGAGTAAATACACTTGTTATCAAGGATAGCCATCTGAATTCTCTACCTGGGGCCCACATGGTAGAAGGAAGAAACAAACTTCCAGAAAATGTCCTTTGACAACATAAAATAAGTAAATGAAGACTATGTTAAAACTCCATCCACTTAATGTTTTTTTTTAGAAAAAAACTACTTCTGAAAACCCAGGGGATTGACGTTAAGAACAGAGGTCACATTAAGTCAAAATATTTTAGGAAACTCTTTGAATTTCTCTAACAAACATACGTAGGATAACAAAATAAGTACAGGAATGCTAGATTCCAGAGCACTGCCTCCCATAAATAATCAACCATTAAAGTAATTCATATCCTCTCCAAATTTAGTGAAACAAATGTTTAAAAAATAATTATAGACAAAATTTCATTGAAAGTGTTGAATATTTGATTTGATAATTATTATGCAGCTCAATCTCTGCAAATCAGCATCCTCAGAGTTAGAAGCAAACACATCTTCTAATCAGACTCACTGACTCTAGAAATCCTACCTAAATCCAAAGGTTCCTCTAGAGGACGGCTCGCACCATGGCTGGGAAAGAAAGTGCTGGGATGGATGTCACTTCTGTCAGAGGTAGGGGAGAAAGCCAGGGTTGAATGAAGGTATTGGGCAACTGGAATTAGCTAATCATTTTTGTTGCTGTTGTTGCTTTTCTGATGCTAAATTAAAATGCAATGACTAAAGCAATTTGAGGGGAAATGGGTTCATTTTTACCCTCAGAGGTGAGAAGGTCAAGGCATCAGGTTATTGCTGGAAAACAAGCGGTCACATTGTGCTGTCGGCATTAAGAGAACATGCTGGCGTTCAGCTCCCTTCCTCCTCTACTGCTAGCTCCAGCATCCCCTACCTAGGGAAATGGTGCCGCTCACACTGGCAAAGTCTTCTCACCTCAGTTAATACAATCGATATAATATCCTATAGAGATACCCAGGGACCAGCCTCCTAGGTGATAATAAGGTCTGTCAACTTGATAATGAACATTTACCATCATTTTGTCTTATTGAGAATCTCAGAGATACTGTAATGTTTTATTTTAGGGGTAAGAGAAAAGAAAATTTCATGTAATCAGAATTACTTTTAAAGCAGATTCATACTATCATGCACCTTAGGACCTGAAGTAAAAGAAATACTTTGAAAATATTTATATACTGCATCTTTTTAAAATAATTTTATTTATTTATTTTATATTTCAGCCAGATTCCTCTCCCTCCTCTCTTCCCAGTCCTTCCCCTCCACCCGGCTCTGTTCTCACCCCTCAATCCTCTCCTCATCTGTTTCTGTTTAGGAAAGGGCAGGTATCCCATGAGTATCAACAAAACATGATCTATGAAGTTGTAGTAAGATTAAGCTCCTCCCCATGTGTTAGACTGGGCAAGGTGACCAAGGATGAGGAGTAGAGTTCTAAGAGCCAGCAAAAGAATCAGATAGTTCCTGCTCCAACTGTTAGGAGTCCCACAAGAGGATCAAGTCACACAACTGTAACATATGCAGAGGACCTAGGTCAGTCCCATGCAGGCTCCCTGGCTGACGGTTCAGTCTCTGTGAGTCCCCATGAGCCCAGTTTAGTTGATTCTGTGGGTTTTCTTGTGGTGTTCTCGACCCCTCTGGCTCTTGCAATCCTTTCTTCCCCTCTTCTGTAGGACTCAGCAACTTCACCTAATGTTTGGCAATGGGTCTATGTCTGCTTCTATCAGTTGCTGGATGAAGCCTCTCTGATGACCACTGGCACCCACTTGGGCACAGGAGATGGCCAGTTCAGCCTACATAGCTGCTGGGAGCCTTAGCTGGGGTCATCGCTTGAAGATTCCTGTGTGATTCCCTTGCTCCAGGTTTTTACCTGAGCCCAAACTGCATCCCCCTTTCCAGTGATCTCCTTCAGTCGGCTGTTGTTTTGTCCCAATGGTTCTTTCCCTAAAGACACACTTCAATTTCATGCGGTCCCACTTATTAATTGTCTATCTTAGTACCTGTGCTTTGGGTGTTCTGTTCAGGAAGCTGTCTCCTGTACCAATGTATTCAAGATTATTTTCGGTTTTCTCGTCTGTCAGGATCAGTGTATCTGGATTGATTTGATCCACTTGGACTTGAGTTTTGTGGGAGTGATAGACAGGATCTATTTCCTTTCTTCTACATGCCGATGCCCAGTTAGATCAGCACCATTTGTTGAAGATGCTTTATTCCATTGCATATTTTTTGGCTTGTCAAAAAACAAGTATCCACAGGTGTGTGAGTTCATGTCTGCATCTTCAGTTTGATTCTATTGATCTACCTATCTGATTTTTTTTTCCCAGTACCTTGTGGTTCTCACTACCATAGCTCTGTAGAAGAGCTTGAAATCAAGGATGGTGATATATCCAGAAGTTCTTTTATTGTACAGGATTGTTTTAGTAATCCTGTTTTCGTTTGTTTGTTTGTTTGTTGTGGTGTCTGCTTTGTCCCACAAAGAAAACACCACACTTGACTCTTCCCAATGCAGTTTAATCAGGAACATTGAATAATCTTCAGACACTGGGGAAAGCAAGCCCACAGCTAATATACCCTCTGGGTAGCCAACTCCAGCAAGCCACATGGGAAATGTGGATAGGCCCAGGTACACAGAAGCAAGCCAGAACCTTAGCTTTAGCCATGTATGGAATTATTTACAACTGAGAGCCCTCACCATTCGGGGTGTGAAAGGCAGAAGCCAGCGCCATCTTTAAGGTGCAGCACAAAGCAGCTCACTACAGTTCCCCCTTTTTGTTTTTGACGCCACAGGTAAGAGTAGAGGCCTGC
The DNA here is from genome assembly GCF_982192425.1 of Myodes glareolus. Classification (NCBI taxonomy): domain Eukaryota; kingdom Metazoa; phylum Chordata; class Mammalia; order Rodentia; family Cricetidae; genus Myodes; species Myodes glareolus. The sequence goes on from NC_142045.1 coordinate 8,677,865, forward strand.
TCTCCGTGAAACAAGAGCCTTGTACTGATCCTCCTTAGGTGTATTCCATGCAAAGAGTGCCAGACTGGCTCGATGCCATTTTTCAGAGGTGGGATCTTGGGCATCAACCCACATGCAGCTAGGCATGCTCTTCTCAAGGTTAGCAAAAGCTGTCCTTGAGTGCAGTGCCTTGCCTCGTGTAGGGAGCCACCAGGATGTCGCCTTGGCGAGATAGTCCTACAGCCTGGAGGTATACAAATCCTTTGATGTTGCCACACAGGCCAGAGTGTGCTTGGAGCCTTGTTTTACCTGTCCTGTGGCCTTGGGCCCTAGCAGAATGGCATCAACCAATCAGCATTCAAGCCTCTCCACTGTTTAAAAGCAGCTGCCTCTGGGCTCTGCTTCCTCTCTGGCCTTTTCTTCCTCTCTGACCTTTTCTCTCTAGGTTCTCTAGGCGCTCTCTCTGGCTAATCTTTCTCTTGTCCCTGCGTTCTCTCATCTTTCTCTCTCTAAGCTCTCTGGCTAATCTTTCTCTCGTCCCTGCACTTTCTCTTCCCTTCCCCCAATTTTCCTCAATCAAGTGCTCCGAATAAAGACGTGATCAGGGAAGGAATTCTCGTTTTCGTGGCGTTCATTCCTGCTGGTCAGGAAGCGCGCCGCAGCCTCTCACCCTGGATGCATCAAATTATCATTTCATGGTGGCTAACCATGCTTGGGGGGATTGTCCAGCCTTTATGGCTGTAAAGGCTTGAATAATCATGACTGCATTGCGTTGTTGAGGAAACCTGATCTTGCATATATACCACAGGCAAACCAGGGAGACCAACACCAAGAGGCCAACTAACGCTCCCAAGCCCGTCCATTCCTTCAGATGATTCATGGCTGTGGAGATCCAGGACGAGAGTCCTTCAGCCATGCCAGCATCCACTTGGGTAGAATTCACGGTAACGATGGCCACCCTCAGCTGCTCCATCACGGCACCAAATTCTCCAGTCCAATTACCTAAAAGATAACTAGACAACTGTTTAGACAAATTTGCAGCATGGGCAATGTTCTCATATTGTATGCTAGTCATGGCATGGGGAGCATCCACAGGCACAGGCATGATGCTCCTCATGTTGAACTCTTCTAATCAAATGCTCTGGCACCCACACCGGATCTTGTTGGTCCTGTGGGAAAACACAAGCAGAGCCTCGTGCCCATGTTAGCACGGGATCAGGCCCATACCAGAGCCCTGTCAAAATATCCTTCCACTTGATCATCCCTTTAGCAGGGACATGAGGGTCCTGATATCTATCAGCTGCAGAATGACCTTGAGCATCCAAATTTAAAAAAATTAATGGTCTTTCTTTCAGGGTCTGGCCGTGGCCTATTCCCCCTTTTTGTTTTTGTAGACATTTTTTTTAGTGTGTGATGCGCACGTTCCACAATGCCTTGTCCTTGAGGATTATAAGGCAATCCATGAATAAGCTGCACCTCCATTTGTAGACAAAAGGAGGCAAACATTTGACCTCCATAAGCTGGTCCATTGTCAGTCTTTAATTGTTGAGGCTTGCCCCAAGCAGCCCAAGCTTCCAGGCAATGGGCAATGACATTGCGTGCCTTTTCTCCAGTCAGAGGCGTGGTGTGTATTACGCCTGAACAGGTGTCCACAGACACATGTACATACATATTCCAAACTCAAATATATGTGTCACATCCATTTGCCAGATTTTTAGAGGGAGTAAACCCCATGGATTTACTCCAATACTGGGTGGATGTTGATGAGTCACACATTGAGAGAAATCTAAAATTACTTGTCGAGCATCTGCTCGAGAGAGATGAAATTTTTGTTGTAATGCTTTAGCATTAACATGAAAAGCTCTTGCCTTTTCCAAGGTAGAACTCATGAATATACATTCCATCCTAGTCCACTGATCAACTATATCATTTCCTTCACTCAAGGGTCCTGGCAGACCCGTATGGGTTCTAACATGCTGAATGTAAAAGCAATTTCTTCTCTGCCAAATTATATGTTGCAATTGTTGAAATAAAAGGCACACTGGACTGGAACTTTTAATAGGTCCAGCTACTTCTAAAATTCTAAGGGCATTAACAACATAGATGGAATCTAATATTAGATCAAATGCAAAAGGGCAAGCTTTAAAGACTTCAATCACAATTTGTAATTCTATAACCTGAGGAGAGCCAGGTTGAAACTGATGCATCACAGGTTCTTGTTTATCTATCATATACACCCCACAGCCTGTAAATACATTTGGGGCCATGGAAATAGGCTGCGATGATGTTATTTTAGGAAATATTACAGGATGCTCCTTAAAAAATCCCAACAATGGATGTCTGGGATAATGATTATCTATGTTGCCATCAAAACCACACTGCGAAATAGCCCAATCATCTATTGTAGCAGACAAGATCTTGACTTGATGGCTGGAATAAGACACTATAATGGTGGTGGGGTCAGTCCCAAAGTATTGTAAACACTGTTGAATCCCGTTCAGGGCTAAAGTTGCCACAGCAGTAGGATAATGCTCAAGAGATTTGGCTGGAGATATTTTGGGATAAATCCAAAGCAATGGCCCGTTTTGCCATAACAGTCCTGTAGGCTGGTGATATGAAGGAAGAATGCACAAGACAATGTCTTGGCCTTCTTGAATCCTCTGTAAAAAGGCATCTTGTAACTACTTTCAACCTTTCTCAATGCCTCTCATGCCTCATTAGTCAGTTGCCTCGGAGAGTTCAAAGCGGAATCTCCACTTAAAACATTATACAAGGGTTTTAACTCATAATTTGGCAACTTCAAATAGCATCTAAGCCAATTTATATCGCCTAACAATTTTTGAAAATCATTCAAGGTCTTTAAATTATCTTTTCTCAGTTCTACCTTTTGTGGAACAAAAATTCATGAATTCACATGAATTCATGCTTCTAGATATTGACAATCTTATCTTTTTGTACCTTTTCAGGGGCTATAGAAATCCCTTCTTTTCAAGCAATTTAACTGACTCCACCTAGGCCTGGTCCAGCATTTGTTCGCCTTTAGCAGCCAACAATATGTCATCCATATAATGAACACATCTCAGAGCGGGGAATCTCTCTCTCAATGGTGCAATAGCCTCTCCTACATACAGCTGGCACATAGTAGCGATATTGCTCATACCCTGTGGCAAGACGGCCCGCTCATATCTTTTATCTGGTTCTTCATGATGGAGCAGTAAAGGCAAAACTTTCATTATCCTTGTGAAACAAGGGAATGGAGAAAAAACAATCTTTCAAATCAATCACCATGACAGGCCAGGAAGCAGGTAGGGAAGACAGCAGAGGCAGCCTACGTTGTACGGGCCCCATAAGCTGCATTTGACTATTAACGGCCCGCAAGTCATGCAATAGTCGCCACTTCCCTGATTTTTTCTTAATCACAAAAATAGGGGTGTTCCAAGGGGAGATGGATGGCTTGATGTGGTCCAGGGCCAAGTGTTCTGTTACCAACTCATTTGCGGCTGTTAATTTTTCAGAGGAGAGAGGCCACTGAGGAACCCATACTGGCTCCTCCGTTTTCCATGTGATGGGAATTCCCTCCCCAGTGGCCCCTAGGAAAAACCCAGGCCCTGCTTAGAAGGGTATTGCTGTACGGATATAGGGTCTTTCTGTCCCTGCAGTCTTTTTCCCAATCCAAAATTTGGATGATAGCCCATCTTTGTCATCATCTGTTGTGAAGCTGGGGAATACTCATTACTGAGTTTAAATCCCATGTCTTTCAGCAGATCCCTCCCCCACAGGGAAATGGGGAGCTCTAGAACATAAGGCTGAATACTCCCTGAATGTCCTTCATCATTGCTCCATTGCAACTGTCTAGCACTCATATCTGGGGCTTTTGCATAACCCAGGCCTTGTAAGGTTTGAGAGGAAGCTTGCATCAGCCATCCTGATGGCCAATCCTTCTTGGCTATGATGCTTTTATCAGCACCTGTATCCAACAGGCCAAGAATGCATTTTCCATCTACTTTAAGCATTAAAACTGGCCGTTGGTCCAAGTCAAGGGACAAAAAGGTTAAGTCCGTGCCTGAGGAGCCAAAACCTTTATTTCCTCTTTTAACAGGGCAGGCTTTAAACCTCCCATGAAGACTGGGAAGGAATATGAGCTGAGCAATCCAATCTCCAGGAGAAATTGCAGAAATGCCTTTAGGTGACTCCACCATAATTTTGACTATTCCAGTGTAATCTGGATCTATAATTCCAGGATGAACTCTTAATCCCCTCAACGTTGTGGAAGACCTCCCTATAAGTAACCCTACTGTTCCTGGATCAAGAGGCCCCTTAAAGTCCGATTCTACAAGCTGGACCCCCCATTCTAGGGGTTAATACGAGCCTGGTGGTGGCACGGAGGTCCAATCCTGCTGAGCCCACAGTGGCTCTCCGCGGCCCTTCAGATGCCGGAGAGTAGGCCACGCCTCCTGACACGTGTCCTCGTTCTGACTCTTGACTGCCCCATATATTTGTGGGCCCTGGGGACGGGGACCCTGCTGCCCGTTTTTTGGATGGGAGCCTGCAGGCATCTGAGGCAGAGGCTGGCCATTTATATCCTTTACAGACCAGCACTCATTTGCCCAATGTTTTCTCATTTTACACCTTGGACATAAGTCTGGCTGAGCTAGATGCTGACCACCAGGCCCTTGAAGGGCGCCTCCTCTTTCTGGACACTGCCGTTTTAAATGTCCCACTTTGCCACACTTAAAGCAAGCACCTGAATTTGCTCTTTTCCCTTGTGTCAGCTGGACCACTGCTGCCGCTAAGCCTGCATTTGTAAGTGGCCCTCCCAATTCTCTACAAACCTTCATCCATGCCTCAAGCTTTCAACTTTTGTAAGGGGTTATAGCATTTCTGCATTCCTTCGTGCATTGCTCATACACTAGTTGTTTTATCAGTGGCATAGCCTGATCTGGATCCCCAAAAAGCCTGCCTGCAGCTTCAACCATGCGAGCAACAAAGTCTGAGAATGGCTCGTTGGTGCCCTGCAGGATCTTAGTAAGATTGCCACTCACTTCTCTCCAGTTGGACAGGGCCTTCCAGGCTTTAATGCCAATTTTATTAATCTGTTCTAAGACTCAAACTGGGTACCCAGTCTGTTGATTGGCAAAATGACCCTGGCCAAGTAGCATGTCCCTGTCCCAAGCATGATTTCCTGCTGCTAGAGTGACATCCGCTTCCTCATTTGAAAACTCTATCAAAAAGGCTCTCCAGTCTAGATATTGTCCTGGGCTCAAACATGCACGGGCAAGCCCACTCCAATTACTGGGCATCATGCAATATCGGTTCAAGACTTCTACCTGTGCCACCGTGAAGGAAGCACTAGTTCCATAAGTTCTTACAGATTCAGTCAGAGATTTAATAATCTTAAAATCTAAAGGTTCCTCATATCCGTTCCCTTGTGGATCCTGAAACACTGGATAAGCTGATCATAGCTCAGTTCTCACTTCTTTCCAGACACCTGAACAAAATGTGCCTCCAGAGCCGCCCTGACCTCCTCCCACATAAGGTGGAGGGGTGGAGGGTGTCATGGGGTGAGGCGTCAGAGCTTTTGAACCTCCTTTCTCCTTTTTCCTCTCCCTTTTTCTCAGTTTTGCTTTCTCCAATCTTTTAATGAGTGCCTGTAGTTTTTCATCTGACTCTTCTAACTCATAAAGGTCTGGGTATAACTCTCCCTGCTTCTGATGATTCCTTTTACTGCTTGCCTTTTCTGACTTTTCTGATCTTTCCTCTTGCAACATCTCCAGCGCTGCCTGTCCATTTTCTACTGCTTCACTACAACACTGGTCCTCCAGACAGCCCCTAACAAGCTTCCAAATTGGCCTGACCCCTCCCTTAAGCGTCCCTTGCTCAAATGTAAAATCTTGGTCTCTCCCTAGCTTCTCCCACAATGATATCAAGAGACTCCCTGAAACAGCGAACCAGGGTGCAATGGTGTCACACTCGTTCAGAAACCTCTCCAAAATACTTCGTTTTATCTTTAAATTCTTTGAACATAGCAGCTCGTTAAGAGCCAAAAAAATTGGGTGAGAATGATTAGCGCCCATATTTGATTTCTTTTTCTTTTTCTTTTCTTTTCGTCGACTTGCGAAATGGCTCTTCGCTCATTCCTTATCTACAGAGTGAGCAATTAATCTCCACTCTTGACACGGTTGCTCTCTCTTTATTTACAGAGTGAGCAATTAACCCCCGCTTTGCTGGGGTTGCTCTCCCTTTATTTACAGGGTGAGCAATTAACCCCTGCTTTGATCACAGGATCCCCCCCTTTTTTATTATTTTGGGAACTTACCTGTGCACAGCCCTGGCTGCAGAGGGTTCTGAGTCCTTAACAAGAGGAGTCCCCATACGAGGCCACCAGTTGTAGTGTCTGCTTTGTCCCACAAAGAAAACACCACACTGGACTCTTCCCAATGCAGTTTAATCAGGAAGCTTGAATAATCTTCTGACACCGGGGAAAGCCAGCCCACAGCTAAAATAGCCTCTGGGTAGCCAACTCCAGCCAGCCACATGGGAAATGCGGATAGGCCCAGGTACACAGAATCAAGCCAGATTCTTAGCTTTAGCCATGTATGGAATTATTTACAACTGAGAGCCCTCACCATTCGGGGTGTGAAAGGCAGAAGCCAGCGCCGTCTTTAAGATGCGGCACAAAGCAACTCACTACAGTTTGTTTTTCCCTTTGAAGTTGAATAGTGTTCTTTCAAGGTAGTTCTAGAGATGTAGCCCATTATCATCATGGCAGGAACATGGCTGTGTTCAGGTCAGGTAGACATGGTATTGGCAACATCTTAATCATAAGGCAACAGCAGGGGGACCGTGACACTGAGTAGAGCTTAGGCTAAAAAGCTATACACTGCAACTTTATTATTATTTCATGTTTTAAATTTTTGTAACACGATTGTAAAGACTTAAAGATAAAATTTTGACAGTAGTTTACTTATTCCCATTGAGTAGCAAGATTTTTGCATTATTTAGTATCAGAATTCTAGCTATTTTGTACCTGTTCGAGTTAAGATATTTCAATGACAGCAGATAGAACTAATTAAGATAGTTCAATGGCAGCAGATCAGAACTAACAAGGAGTCTTGCCCCAACCCTCCAGCTCTGCAGATTCTCGGCATGAGCACTCTGGATTACCCCATGAGCCACAGAGAAGGCATGGACTTGAACTCATCATTTTGCCAACACCTGGTTGCTGGGACCATTTGGAGTCCTGGCCTCCAGCTGCTCTTCCCTGCTAGTGATCTTTACTTTCCTTCTGATTTGAGTTACTGAAAGCTGTGTCAAAGTTGTTTACCAACTCTGCTTCATGAGCACGTGTTGCCGTGGCCTTGAGGATCAGAGGATAAGGTTTTCACCTGTTGGCCCACTTGACTGTTGGGTATATAAGCCTCCATGGTGCTATTGAATAAAGGGGCTTCTTACCAGTGAATAGAGGTCCGTATCTCTGTCTCTGTGTCATTGTGTGTTTCAACCTCCATCCCCTTGCCCGAAGCTCGGGAACTGTATGGTAGCGCATAGAGCGCAGACAGGCGTTGTGAACAGCACCTGGTATTTCTGTAACTGAGACAAACAAGACAGAAATACAGGAAAAAACTATTCATGTGATTGTGATGGCTTATACCAAGAGGAAAGTGGAAGTCATCAACGTGTCCTGGTGGAAAACCCTTCACCACTAATCAGAATACATCAAATGACCCAGCTAGCTAAGCTGCTGTGTGACCTTGTAGGTGTGGATGAGCAAAGCTCAGAAACACTAATACTGAGGCATGTACAAGCAGTGAGTCGGGCTCCTAGGGCTCCAACAGAATATTAATAGGAGTTATAAATTTGAATATATTAGATGGTCAATTTGATTGCATGGATTTTCTTTGGAATGAACATTCTGCCGTTGGAAGTGAGCATGCTCCGTCTGTTCTGACATTCTCACAGGTCTGTGTCTAGTGACTCTTGGGACCTGAGCTCTGCTGCCGCTGTCCTCACACAGGTGCCTCTTCTCATCGTCTTTGTTTTCCGTAATCCCGACTCCAAGCCCCGTTTCAGTTTCCTACAGCCACAACTTAGTCTATCACCTTATTTCTCAATTGTTTTAGTGTTTCCTTGTTATTTTTCTCTCTCTCTGCTAGTCCTAGCTTCATGAAAGAATTTGTCTCTGCACATCACTTCCATCCTGCGTTTTCCAACCCTGCTTGTGACACAATCATCACATTTGAGTGAAGCAGAGCCTGTAGGACAAGTCAAAGAAGCTTTGGACCCAATGCAAATGAGCCACGGTGACTAGCATCTGTAGATGCTGTACTGTTGTGTTTGTGGTGTTGAAACTGAACCTCCAACACGTGAGGCAAGCAGATGACTATGTGCTAGCTCTCCAGGCATTATTCTAATATACTGTTTTAAATATTCCCCACTATTAGCCTAATGATGGCATTTTCTAAAACATAGTCTATATTTTAAAATGTCTAAAGTGAATTAAATAGATAAAGCATGTAGATAATCATAATCATTTGGTTTATGAATGTATGAGGGACAGAATTCCTGTGAGTCCTCATGATTTTTATCATATTAACTTAGGTACATTTCTCCTCGTTTGACTGTTCACTGTGCCAGGTGCTGAAGGAAGTATGGAGCACTGAGACTTATATTTCCACGTATGCATTGCTTCCTGCAGACACCACTGCAGCCACCATCTGTGTCAGATTCGTATCCACGCAATTAAAAAATTGAAAATCAAAGTCAAACAAATAATCATAAAATGAATTCACTTACTGAACAAGATAATTTGAGGTATTTTTAGTTGTTCAACTGTATAAAATATTTATCCTTTACAAAGAGGAGATTTGGTAAGGGTATAATCTAATCATTGGGAATTATACTGAAGTCTGCATAGAGGAGGGACATAGATGTCACATGAGGAAATGCTTGGTTTATGTACCAGCTCTATTAATGAACAGCTAGTGTAGCCTTGGCGAAGCTGGTTCTCAGAGGGCTAAGCACAGGAGCAAGCTGGTTGCTAACTCAGGAGGCTGAAACCTGGAGAGATTGCTGAGTCTGGAATTTTCAGGACAGTCTGGAGAGAAAACCCATCTCAAAATCAAGAGAAAACGTGGATGTCAGATAATTAATAGTCTAGTTAATATTAGTGAAAAATATTGTGATTCCAGCAGAGTTCCCGGCATAGAAAAAGCATTTCAAAGGTAGTTTCCTTTTGTTTCTATGGTTAAGTTTTCTGTAATCATTTTTACAGGTAACTTTACAAACGCAAGGCATTGATAAATTAATCATGAGAATTAAGAAGTGATAGTTGGATTAAGAAATGTCTACCACAGGTTCTCGTGCTGACCCACTAGTGTCAGACTCATGGTAGTAGTACTGAGCTCACTGGAAGAAGGAGGAGGGTCACTGAGGCTGGACTTTGGACATTTTGCCTTTTCCTGGTTCCATATTCTGTGCTTGATGTGCTTTATGTGTACCAAGGCATGAACAATATCTTCCATCACACACACACACACACACACACACACACACACACACAAACACACACACAAACTACTTTGACCAGGGTGTTCTGCATGGGCCCAGATTCAATGCAGCAAAGTCCTATAGGGTGAATGTGCTAAAATTATGTGCTCAAATGAACTCGTTCCCTTGCTAAGTTGTTCTTTTGGCATCTTTGTCAAAGTGGCAACCAAGAAAGAAAATAATAACAAAAACAACAGTAACCAACAAAGCCCAAATAACTAGTGCCACAGCCTTCACTGAAAGCCGAATGTTGTAGGCTTACGGGTGTCCCAAGCCAAACGTAGGCTTACTGGCATCCCCATAGACAGAGATCAGGCGTAAACGAAGCTCTGTAGCTTGGTCTGCACTCACTGACTTTCCTTAGCTCCCATGTCTCTGTCATCCAGGATCCATGCAACAGTAAGGTTTTCCTCTGCTACACCCGACTGCATCTCTGATTCCAATGAGCAAAGGACAGCATGAAAGTTCAGTTTTGTTCACAAGTGTTAACTGTGTCCTTACATACCTGGTCTACGCTGAGTTCAGAAGATACAGAAAGAAGTGACACACCGTGCCTTCCTAGTAGAAATCCAGCCTCCCGAACAAGTTAGGCACTGAACTCGACTATAACAATCAAATTTGTTAAGTGCTAGGAATTTGAATAGGAAACAAGTTGGCAAAACCCCAAGGAGGAAGAGATTGCTTCTTCTTGGAGACGCCTTAGAAAGCATCCTATTGGAAAATGGTCGGAAGCATCTTTCAAAGATCAGGTATCTGAGCACAGATGACAGGGGAGGGGCACATTAGCTTGCAGGGGCAAGCCTAAAGTCCCTAGGTCACCATGGGACCTAAAGATTATGGTCTATAGAGCTTGCATCCCTCTGTTCTCCGCGAGTGTCGGTGCCCTGAAGCTCTTAAGCTCACAAAGGCAGCATCAGAACAGCTCCCTCTTCCTGAAGTCCACACCTCCCTACTGGAGCATTTTGCAAGTCTGCCTGACTCATAACCCCTTATCATACATCTAACCTTGAAGGTTGCATCATACTTCAATTGCAAAAGCAAGAAACTTTCAATATTACTGACATTTAGTCAATAAGACCCATTGAACACCAATTTCATGTGCTTAACACTGAGTGTCATCATCATCATCATCACCATCATCACTATCATCGTTAATGCCCTGGCGATGCTTAAGCATGCACGGGAAGCCCATTTATGGTGGTTCTCCAGTTGTTCCTATCCTGGGCAGTACTAGATGTTTGTGTTATTGTCACACCCAAGGTTCCACAGTCTTCCTCTAAGCTGTCTATCCAGCATTTCTTTGGAACTTCCTCTTGACCTTATCTTGTGCACTACTCCAAGCAGTGTTGTCTCCAGGTATCTGCTGTCATTCATTCCTATAACGTGGCTGAAGAATCTCAAGCGCCATTGTCCTATCCTGTAGTTTACTTCCTTCTGTAGATGGAGATGTTTCTTAATGTCTTTGTTACACAGCCCAGATCTTCGTGTGATGCCTAGGATCCTCCTGAGACATGCCATCTCAAACACATTCAGTCTTTGTTCTGAGGAACATTTCATTGTCCAGGTTTTGGAGTTGTAAAGAAGGAAGCTCAGGACAAGTGTCTCATATACTTGTAATTTTGTTGTTGTTATGTCTTTGGTTGACCAAACGTTCCCTAGTGCCTGGAATGCAGCCCTCACTATCCCTATCCACATCTTGACATCTGAAATAGCTCCCTCCTTTGAACTGAGGTTTCCTCCCAGATAGATAAAGCTTACTGTTTGCTTGAGGTTCTGATTCTTTACTACAATGTTAAAATCCTTGTGCGTCCTTCCCATATGTTGTATCACAGTCTTCTCGGTGTTTGCTCTCATACCAGTGTTTTCACTGACTTCCACCACTCTGTTTACCACGACCTGCAGCTCATTTGGACGTTCAACAAGTTGTGCTGTATCGTTGATGAAACACAAGTTATTGGTTTGCACAGCACCTATCTGTGTGCCTATCTTCTCATTCTCTAGGGCTGTTGCTATTATTAATTCCAGGAATGTGTTATTAAAGAGCAGTGTTGAGAGGACACATCCCTGCAACACTCCTACGATGGTCTTAAACTCATCACTTAGTTCTCCACAAACTTTGACTGATGCAAAGGTATCTTTATAGGCATTATCTAGTATCCCTATGATTTTTCTCTCGGAATCTGTAGAACCTCATGTTTCCCAAAGTCCTTTACTCCAAATGCTATTGAATGGTTTCTTGAAGTCAAAATAAGTTTCTTCCAAATTCTTCAAATCTTTCTGCCAATCCAATGATATCCCACCTGAAGTGACTGAGCTCATGTATGAGCAAGCTGGTTCCCCCGACTGTGTTTAGTGTTCTCACCTTCCAGGTTCCTATTGTGGTGACTCTTTTCCTGTCCATTTCTATCAGCTCCCTTTCCCCCTTTTGGCTTTAAGAAGAGAAGCATCACCTGTCCTGTGATTAAGACTTGGAGGCACTGGGGCACTGTCAGATTCTGGGACTTTAACCCAGGTGTTTCTGTTGAACTTGTTCATATTAGCCTTCATGGTCTGAGTTGATGAGGATGACTGACCAGGCCTCTTCCTCTTCTGTGGTAGCCTTTAGTTAACCAGTTGAACCTCTTTCCCACCCAAGGAAGTAGATTCCTAGGCTTCCAGAGGACCTAGCTGGTTGATTCCAGTCTCGCCATTGAGCAGGCAGCTATCAGAAGTTTGTAATACAGTTGATGATAATTGTGCTTCTTAATGGTTTTCAAACATTGTGCATTGTGAAATAAAATCTTTATAAAAGCTTTTTAAATATAATTTTGTATATTTTTATAATTTTAATATTTTCTCTATTATACATAATACATTATTTTTAAATTTTCACTGAAGGATTAATTTTAGCTCGCTTTACTGCTTGATGAATTTTTTTCTTAATTTACTAATTCCCAGAGTATGGAGATGGAGCCCAAGATCTGGTTTATGCTAGGCAAGCAATCTACAAATAAGCTACATCTTCAGGTCATTGTTGAAAAAATATTAATGACCAATGTATCATGTTAATCTTGGAAGAACGTATCTTTAAAATATTGATTGAAACTTTAACACACCAAGAAAAGTAGGTTTCATAATAAATTTGTGTTTAAAATATTTGCAATTTATATCTCAAATTTCAGCTTAATTGTGTTTATAATGTGTGTTTTAGTAAATACGGAAATATAACAATAAGCATATCTGCATTAACACCATGTTCTACAGCCAGACTGAGAAAGAACCCTGGGGTCCTGGTCTTGACAGCCGCAATGCTGTTCTGGGGTCTTTGTTTCCTTTTTTTTTACAGGATTGCTGAATTAAGCTATGGCCGCGCTCACTGTCCCAGGATGCCTTGCTTTTCCCTTTGGAAGGTAATAAAGAAAAACTTCTACAATTACTCAGAAGTAGCCACACGACTTGAAATCTATAGTTTTCTGCTTTTTCTCCAGCCCACCACCATTGCTACTTAGCACGTCTGTGCTTGGTCTTAATTAAAGAGATAGTGGAGAGCTCCAACTTGTCTGATTAAGTTAAAACCCAGTTACAGGATTCTTTCTCTTTCTAGAGTCCCATCTATGGAAATGAAAGAAAATACCACTAACAAAAAGGTACTTCAGTATAGTGATTTAACCTGTCAACTGTATTGAAGAGTTGATGCTTCTTTGCTTGGAAATTACTAGAGCTTTGTAGAAAGGAGTTATTTGCTTCCCAAATGTGATAGACCTTATGATATAAATAAAGATGAGTTTGCCTTCCTCCAAAGCACAGCCCCGGTAGACCTGGGGAGTTATTTGGCTGGTGTTTCTGGACAGACATTGTGAAGGGGTATGGAGGTGGGGACACTAGCAAACAAGGGGGAGTAAATAAGAATGAAACCTTCTAGGACTAGAGAAATGACTCAGTGGTTAAGAGTATGTCTTCGTTATGGTTTACAATCGCTGTGAAAAGACACCATGACCATGGCAACTCTTATAAAGAAAATATTTAATTAAGGGGGTTTGCTTACTGGGCAGCATGACATGGTGCTGGAGAAATACTGAGTGTCATATATCTTTTAGGCAATAGGAAGTCAGATGAATGACTGTCACATTGACTGAAGTTTCAGAAAAAGATCTTCAAAACCCATCCCCATAGTGACACACTTCCAACAGAAAACAATTAAAGGTGTACCCTCCAGACTCAAGGTCTGGATTAGAGGTATGTGTCATCCAACTTCCTCCAGCAGGGCATTTCCCCCGTCAGGCACTTCCTAATAGTGCCACTCTTTATGAGTTTATGGGGGCCAAATACATTCAAGCTAACACAGAGTATTTGACATTCTTCAAAAGGATCTGGGTTTGGTTCCCAGTATAACAACGGATGCTCAAAAGAGTCTGCTCCAGGAAATTTGATGCCATCTTCTAGGCTTATTGGGCATGAGGCATATGTGTGATGCAGTACATACATGAACACAAACAGTTACACATATAACAAAAGGAATAAACTCTTAGACATGGATGGTGACATCCCTGTAGTTCCAGTGCTCTGGAGGCAGAAACAGTAGAGTCTCCAGTCTAGGACACCTTGGGTTGGGCCTTTCCTCAGTCAATAGTCAGCCAATCAACCAATCATCACACCATGTCAAAAATCTGAGCAACTAAGAGCTCCTAAGAAATATTTGAATAGGAATTTCAACTTCACTCAGAATTAGCTTCTCAAAGTTAAGAACACAAGAACATTTATGCCTGGCAACTTTCTTACTAGCTTAGTACTTTCATGTCTGCTGCAATATGCAATTGTTAAATTTTTTTTTTAAAAAAAAGGCAGACAGTTGACTTGGGAGGTCGAGGCAATAAATGTCGACAATGACGCATATAGTAGAGTAGACTGGGTGTTTGTGAAAGGAAGAGTGGCTTGTGTCATTTCTATCGAATGTCCAGATCTAGCCCAACCCCATTTACAGCAAATACTTTTCTAGCTCTGTTCTCAAAGTATCATGTCTGTTCTCTTGAAATCTCAAAAGAAGATCTAGAGAGCAATGATTTGCTCTAAAGATTCTCTAGTTTTCCTGATCAAAGCTCACATGAACTCAGAGACTGAAACAGTCTGTACAGGGCATACACCATACACCCATCTGCACCAGATCCTCTGTGTATGTATTATGGATTCCAGTTTGGTGTTTTTATGAGATTCCTGAGTGTGGAAACAAGTGGGCCTCTGTTTTTAATGCTTTCTCTTGGCCTCTTTTTCCTTCTGTTTATTTTGTCCAATTCCAACACGTCAGTTTTTATTTTATCTTACTATATTGTATTTTATTGTTATCCATTTGAAAACTGTTTTCTAATGAAAGACAGAAAGGAGTGAATTCAGATGAGAGGGGGAGGTAGGAGGTAACTTGAGGGAGTAGAGGGACAGGAAGCTATAATCAAGATAGATTATGTGAGGGAAGATGTCTATTTTCAACAAAAAGAAAAAATTCTCTGTGCTTCACATTCTTGACATTCTGTTACTGCACACCAGGGTGGAAGAATGTTTTGTCTCCAGGATTCCCAACAGATGGTTTCTGGGATCTTTCATGTTGATAATTCATTAAAAATTGAATCTTCAAAGTATGAACCTCAGTTTTCCCTCTAGCAAATTTACTCAGTAATCCATGCACATATAGTTCCATGCTGTTGGAATTTGAGTTTGGTGTAACATGAGGGGCCAGCTTGTTGGGGTTTCTGTCCCGCTCGGTACCCCACAACCGGCAACTCCCAATGAAAATCACACACAGGACTCCATAAGATTATAAGCTGATTGGCCCATCAGGTCAGGCCACTTATTAGTTCTTATGACTTATCTTAACCCATTATTTTGATCTATGTTAGCCATATGGCTTGGTACCTTTTTTAGCTGTCAGCTTACATGTTGCCTCTTCAGTGGTCTGCGCAGGAATGGCAGAGGAACCTCTCTGCTTTCCAGAATTCTCCTGTTCTCATTGCATCACCTCTACTTCCTGTCTGGTTTTTCCGCCTATACTGCCTGCCTAGCCAATCAGCATTTTATTAAAATATGATTGACAGAATACAGACAATTCTCCCGCTTTGTACATATAAGTTATTGTTTTTAGACAAATATATTGATATTGATTCTTATATATTGATACAAAGTTAAATTATGTTAACTATTTTATGCATGCATGGTTCTACCTCTGTTTAAAACATTTTTATATATTAACATATATATATTGTATTGATATATGTATATTTTACCACATTGCATTATACATTTCTATCTCTAATTAAGATACTTATATATTGTTTATATATTGATATATATATTTACCATATTGCAATGTATACTTGCACATTGTTTATATTTGGAGGTCATATTGTCCCCATTTATTGCGCAGTTGTTTACTATCTCAGTCTTTAATTTAGATAGATATAGATCAATAATCATCTAAATTTGTCATTCATAATTAGACTAATCAGGTTCTTTAGATACATAGAGATTATATTCAATATAGATAGATAATCTTCAACCTCTTCAAAGAGCTATAGAAAATGGCCTTTAATCTAATTCAGAGTTCTGTGGTAGGGAGACACAATCGCTCCTGGCAATACCGATCTATTCCCGAGAGAATGTTGAGCACCAAAGACACTCCACCTGGAGCCTTTCTTCTTGGCAGAACTGGCCTTTGGGTAAAGAAATGCCCATACCTCAACTACTGACAGAGTTACAAAATATCCGTAAATAGATAAAACAGGACTGTCATATCCTGCCAAGACAGGATAAGATAGTTTTAAAAAGTTTCTTGCCTTTAAAAATGATATGTCAATAACGTTAGGCCTTAGCCAAAGTTGGTTGCTTCAACGCTGCAAACATGACTTTGGATGTTTGCCCAGGTAGCCAGTTGTCTCTATGATTTGTCACATGTTCTGGAAGTTTGATTACACTTCCTAATTACTCAGGTAACATTATTTCCCTTCTCAGATCTTTGATGGGATTGAAGATTATATAAACGTAGTTACTTTCCTTTCATGACTTGGCCAAGTTATTTATTATACAAGACTTTAGCTAGTTAGAATAGGATATTTGTACTTATTGTATATAATTGTGTAGGTTTGTACTTACTGTATATAATTTCATAGTAGGCTTAAAACTCTCTTACTTAAACAAAAGGGGGAGGTGCTGCGGGAGTGTCTCCCGCTGCCTCAGCCAATAGTCGCTGAAGCACGAGCCCACAGTGCGGCAGGGAGCGCCTTCCGCTCCGTCAGCCAATAGCTGCTGAAATACCAGCCCACTGGGGTGTGGTATATCTCTCTTTTAAAAAGAGACACAGATCCCGGATCAGGCCTCTTGGTTCCGGCGCTTGGTCCCGGCTCCTGGTCCTGGCTCCTGCTCCCGGCTCCTGCTCCAGCGACTAGGCTCCCTTCCTGACAGTTTATGGTGTATGTAAGTTTTATCCCCCAAAATAAATAACCCCTTAAAACATAACTGGTGTGGGATTGATTCACCGATAGTTTGGAAGATTAACCAGAGATCATTGCTTTCATCCACATAGTCCTTGGATCTGTCACAATACCTAAATTTTATCACTAGGTTTGCTACTTTGAGTTAGAGTATATTTTGTCAAGAGCTGTATATATTTTCCAATATAGGAGCTGAGATATAGCTCAGGACAGAGAGCTTGCCTAGCATGCATGGGGCACTTGGTTCCATCCCTAGCACTGAAAAGTGAGTGAAGGCAGTAGATGGGTAGGAAGGCATTGAGGAAGGAGGGAGGAAGAGACAGAGAGATTTTAAGATTTATATGGGAATATACAATGTTCTGGCTGCACATATATCTGCAGGCCAGAAGAGGCCACCATATCTCATTATAGATGGTTGTGAGCCACCATGTGGTTCCTGGGAATTGAACTCAGGACCACTAGAAGAGCAGCCAGTACTCTTAATCTCTGAGCCATCTCTCAGGGAAGGGGAGAGGGGGAGAGAGAAGGGAGAAAGGAAAGACTGGAGAGAGCTTGGGGGAGTGGGAGGGTAGAGATGGAGGAAGGGCAGATATAGGAACAGGAAGAAGATATCTACGTTAAGGGAGCCATTTTAGCATTGGCAAGAGACTTAGCTCTAGAGGGGATCCCAGGTGTCCACGGGGAAGTCCCCAGCTAGGTCCTTGAGCAGCAGAGCAGAGGGTACCTGAACTGGCCTTGCCCCACAATCACACTAATGATTATCTTGAATATCACCATAGAATCTTCGTCCAGCAATGGATGGAGATAGAGAATGAGACTCTCATCAGAGCAACAAACAGAGCTTCTAAGGTTCAGTTGAAGAGCAGAAGGAGGGAGAAGATGAGCAAGGAAGTCTGGACCGTGAGGGGTTGGGTCCACCCACTGAGGCAGTGTGCCTGATCTAATGATAGCTCATCAAATCCAGCTGGACCCGGAAAGAATGAGCATGCAATCAAACCGAGCTCTCTGAATGTGGCTGACAATGGGGGTTGACTGAGAAGCCATTGATAAAGGCACAGGGACTTGTTTCTACTGCATGCCCTGGCTTTTTGGGACCCTAGTCTATTTGGATGAAAGCTTCCTAGGCCTGGATGTAGGGGACTTCCCACAGGGCAGGGGGAGTGGGGGAGTGGGAGAGGAATGGGAGGAGGGGAGGAAGTGTAAATTTTTGAATGGAAAAAGTAAATAATAATAATAATAATAAAGATTTATATGGAATAATGCATATTGATAATTGTAAAATTTTAAAATAGGATAATGAAGAGTGTTGTAGGAAGGCTGCTTGTTTGTTTCCCAGCAACTCAGACCTGAAATAATTATACAGAAACTGTATTAATTAAATCACTGCTTGGCCTATTACCTCTAGCTTCTTATTGCCTAGGTCTTACATCCTAAACTAACCCATTTCCATTAATCTGTGTATCACCACGTGGCTGTGGCTTACCAAGTAAAGTTATGTTCTGTGTCTGTCTCCTGCAGGGCTACATGGTTTCTCCTTGCTTCACCTCCTTTCTACCAGCATTCAGTTTAGTTTTCCCCGCCTACTTTATCACAGGCCAAGACAGCTTCTTTATTCATTAGCCAATAAAATAACACATATATAGAAGGGCTTCCCACACCATTTTCCCTTTTCTGTTTAAATAAAAAGGACGATTTTAACTTTAACATAGTAAAATTACATATAACAAAACAGGTTTCAAGCAAGAATTATAGTTGCAATATTTACATCTACTTTATCTTTTATCATACCATGGAAAACTTTAACTATCTATTCTTCAACTCCATCAAAGTAGATTGTTTACATTTTGAGGTCATCGTCCTCATTTGTTGCACATTGTTTACAGATTCTTTAATATTCTTACATGAAGTTTTACTCTTTAAGTTATACAGGTATTAATTATTATAGGTCAATAGTTGTTTATGTTTGTTGTACAGTCAGATCCATTAGGTTCTTTAGATACATAGAGATTGTATTCTGTCTAGATAGGTATTCGTCAACCACTTCAAGGATCTGTGGAACATGGCATTTAAATAACTTAGGGTTCTACTGACATGAGGCATGACTGCTTCTGACAGCACCAATCTATACCCAAGAGATTGTTGAGCACTGAAGACTCTCCACTTGGAGTTTGTTTTCTTTTTGGTAAAACTGGCCTTTGGGCAAGGAATTGACAATGCCTCAACCACTGACAAGTTATATAGTATCCAGAAATGGATAAGCAGGACTGTCAAATCTTGCCAAGGCAGGGTAAAATGGTTTTAAAAAATTTCCTGCCTCTGAAAATGATCTGTCAGTTACATTAGGCCTTATCCAAAGTTGGTTGCTTCAACATTGCAAAATGAGACTTTGAGTGATTGCTCAGGTAGCTAACTGTCTCCATCATATATTGCTTGCTTTGAAAGCTACTTGATTGTACTTCCTGCCTGCTCAAGTAGTATTATCTCCCTTCTCAGGCCTTCGATGGGGTTGAAAATTAGATAGTCATAGTTACTGCACTCTTATGATCTAGTCAAGTCATTTCCTATACAAGACTTAGACTCCACAGGATAGAATGTTTATTAAAACATTTAGCATATGTTCCCTGATTAATATTGTTTATGTTTATTGTAATTCTAATTATACTTGATATCTGTTCCTAGTGTGTATAATTTTTTATTGAGTTTGGAACTCTCTTATTTAAACAAAAATGGGAGGTGCTGTGGGAACACATCTGCTCCTTCAGCCAATAGCCTTTAAAAAATACCAGCCCACTTGGGTGTAGTCTCTTATAGTTTAAAAAGCAGCGGGAATTGTACGCCTTGCTCTCTGGCTTCTGCTTCTGGCTCCTGTTCTGGCTGCTAGATTCTTCCTATTTGCACTCAGAGAATTGTTGTTTAGGACTGTGATCTGTAAGCTTTCCCCTTAAATAAAAAACCCTTTTATTAACCATTCTTCTGAACTGGTGTGGGATTGTTTTACAGCATTATACACAGGCTTTATTTATACACAACATTATTTCCTCCCAGCCTTTGATCATTGATGACAAGATCTTTTCATGGCACATATAGTTCTTCAGCTTCTAAAGTCTTCCATGATTACAAGGCATATCAAAGTAAAAGAAGCAAAATGAGCAAACAACGAACTTCATGAGAACTATAATATATCAGAGAAAAAGAAAATCGGAAAACAGCAAACTTCATGAACTAAAATAAACATGATAAAATCAATTTTTTTTAACTCAATATTCTTTTATTTTTAAACGTTGGTGTCTAAAGCCTTGCCATTATAGAAAACAAGACAGGATGTCTATTTAAGTTTGACTAAGTTAATAGATCAAAAGTTATTCTCTACTCCTCGTTACATTAGGCTTTCCCTACATTATTCTATTGATCTACTATAACAAATATCTAATCTTTCTATAAAAATCTAATTCATCTGTCCCTCTTTTCTTTTCTTTTTTATCTAACATTACCTTCTAAAATGTTGTGTTCTGTTCCTTATTCTTTCTCCCGTCGAGAAGTCCTGATCTGACAAGTCTGCTCAGCAAGGCAGGGAGTTCACTGAGTCAAGACGCTTTCTCGTTTTTGTGCCTCTGCCATAGACTCGTCTTTCAATATGATCGCTGTCCTTATTAGAATCCTATAAAGAAGAAAATAGCATCAATAATTCTAAAACTGCTTCCTCTGCCTTGACAAGGATACCAACATCCATTGGCCTATTGTTAGCTTTATAATAAAAAATAAAAAATAATAATAATAATAATAAATAAAAAAGTATTTTCTTGTCTATTTTGTGTCTCTGGCCAAGGGGTGAAAACCTAATAATTCAGTTCTAACTTGTCAGCTTCTAAAATTTCCCTAAGTTTCTCTTCTTAAATGATGCGTTCCAGATCCTATGTCTCATGCTAACTATATTACCACTTAAGTAATAAGTTCTATAGAAGACTCAATTTCTTATACAGCTAATTCTCCCAGGGAATCACCATAAGTTTTATTCTTAACACCAGCTTTTGCAAGAATTGCTACCTTGTCCTAGTTCTAGGCTTAGGTGAGGCACTGTTCATAGCAGGGGCCTTTAACAGCAAAGGAGTTCAAATATTAAACAAAGCAGAGACATAGACAAGGGTTGCACAGTAACTTCCAGCAATGGCAGCGGGGCAGTCCAAGTCATCTGAGCACTGTGATCTTTGTCAACCAACAATTCCAGGAAAATATTCCAATTTACTAAAACGTAATTTAATAAAGAATTTAGTGTGCCTCAGAGTCTTCCAAATTATAGTTTAAAAGCTTTGCTTCTGGAGGCAGTTGCTATAAAATTTGCTATAAAATTTCAGTTTCTTCCTATTATCCTGTTACGGTTAGAGGTGAGCTTGGAAACAGGTTCTGGCTTCAGATAACTCTGAGAAACCTGATGGTGAGGTATCTCTTTCAGATGGAATAAGTGGGCAATACTGTCTCTGACAAGTTCCTAACAGCAGCACAAATCTACTATAGGCCAGGCGATGGCATTTCCATCTTGATTCAGCGTGACTCCAAGCCTTTATGAGATCAGTATAGGTTATTTATAGAAAGAACATTGTATTGATGATTTCTTTCAGAACTGTGGGCATGTAGTAATTGCTCTTTTTGCACCAGGTACAAGTGTGAATGTGTCTGTCCTCGGCTGAGTGTGAACTGTGAATCCCTGTGATTGGGCATACCTCCACTGAGCGTAAACTACTAGTCCCTGTGACTGGCATGCCTCATCTGAGTTCAGTACAGTACGCTCGCTGCTGTTTATGAGAGAAAAGCTAAGTCAGATGAAGCTCTAGCCTGGACCCAGGTGTGGCTCTCAGCAGCACCAGCTCCATTCAGTGACCTTTTTCTCCAGGGACATTTCAGTTCTTGTTCTTCTGAGAATGTAAGGTAATCCTACTTGGAGAAAGTAAACTTGTTTATAATCTCGTTGTCTTTAGGGATCCTTAGCCTAATAGAAAAGCTTTATTGGAATTAAGTAGTTAAATGCAAACGTCTATGAACTTGTCCTCTATTGATTTATTTGATACCTTCTGTGTTGAATATAAAAGCACAACTTGGCAAGTCAAAGGGTTTGATTTGGCTCACTCTTCTAGCAAACAAGCTGTGCCCAACATGGTCCACCCTCAAGTTACAGATGTTCAGCTCTGAGCTAGTTAAAAGGATTGCCTGGCTAAGAGTGGAAGCTGAGTGCTGATTGGCTGGAGCTAGTAATCAGGACACATAAAAGGCAGCACAAAGATATCTGGGAAAGTAGATACTGTCACCGTCCTAGCAAACCTGTGTGCTCCTAAGACACCTCAGTACCATGAGTGGGTGCCCGTTTTTAGGAAACAGTGTGAGGTAAGTGTTTATCTCTGTTCCAGTGGAGAGGGCCTCCCAAAACCGAGTCTATAAGCAGCAAAATTTCTAGACTTAAAGATTTCTTACTTATTATTATCTTCACTTATTAATAAACCAGAAAGAAAATAGTAATAGAATCATAATGGCTTATATTGTGGTCACTGTGTTTTCCAAGCTCCTCTTGTATCATTTGCTCCAACTTCAGGTATTCTTTGAAAAACTTATCTATAGAAAACAGTGAAGAAGACAAAGCTCAAAATGGCGTAAACAGAGCCAGCAGAGGTGGGCTTATCTACGGGAGCTACTTGCAGGTAGGTGGCAAGGACTCACTGGAGTCAGCTGCTATTGTTAGCCACCAACTTCAGCCCTGTGCCTTTCCTTGCCTGTCTTTCCTCAATCCTCAACAGTTTCCTGAACCTTAGGGCTCAACTACTCACGACTTAGCGATGCCTTTTCAAATCTGTTGTAGCAAATTAAGGGGTGAAGTGCACCTCCCTAGAAAAGGCATGGCCAGAGTTGAAAGTTCTATGTCTAGGCAGAAGGTTGTGACAGACAAACCACAGTGCTAATGGTAGACGGGCATTGTTCAGCATGTATGCAGAGATGTGGTCAGAATCCCAGACGACCATAAAGTCTTGAAATTCCTCATCACAAAGTAGAAACATTGAAGGTACACAGAACTTTCTTGAAATCACCGGTAAATAAAAGAGTGCTTCCAGTGAGGAATTCGGAGGTTATTATGGTTGGCGTTTGGTTTAAAAATTTCAGAAGAAAAATGGTTAGAGTCCTGGGTGCCTCTTTTGATGGCTTTGTAAGGACGATCACTAAGGAACACAATGCCTTCCAGGAGCCTTTTGGAGGGAGGAGAGGAGAGTGTTGCAGACTTGCAGCTGGCACACAACAGGTCCACCCACCGCACTCACTTCAGGACCGTGGCGTTTGACAACCAGCGTGGCAATCTGCTCCTTATTAATGTGTCTTTCTAAAGCTCCAGATCTGAAATCTCATAATCAATCTTCTCATCTTTTCTTCTTTAAAGTTGGAAAAAATTTTGGATGCACAAGAACTTCAAAGTGAAATTAAAGGAAATAAAATCCACGATGAACACCTTTTTATCATTACTCACCAAGGTAAGCAGCAAAGGTTGGGGAAGAGAGCTAGTGTTGTGATGACGTCACAATTAGGGGACACACTTCATCTGCAAGGTATTAGAAGACATTAGACACCTGAGAAATCTCCTTTTCATTTAAAATCTCAAAGGGGCCTCTCTGAGCATCTGGCAGTCCTCTCCATGGTCCTTCCCCGCCAGTTAGATTGCATGGGACTCCTGTTTTAGTCTGAATTTGGGAGAGACATTTTGGCTCTTGAAATTTCACAAAGGATTTACAAGCTAAGAGGCTATTATATTTTGCTTTTATGGAGCATTAAAAACCTTACTTTCCAGAAATAAGTCCTTTTAATTTACTACAAATTTAATTTGATTTAATTATATATTTTTGCATTGATATTTTTAAAATTTTTTTATTAAGTTCATTCATTTATTTTACTTCCCAACTGAAGTTTTCTTCCTCCTCTCCTCCCATTCCTTCACCCCACCTTCTCTTTGCCCACCACACCTTCTCTGCTTCTACAAACACTAGTAATTTTATAAAAATGCAGCATTAAACAAAACCACATAGTTTTTATATTTAGTAATAATTTCCGGAACTCTTATTTCTGGATATAGTAGTATTCAGGCTATCTCTGTATCTTCAGAAGGACCTTGCACACTGAGATTACACATACATTTCCACAACTGTGTATATTAATAGGCCCATGACCCTCAAAGATTAAGAATACTTGCTGTGTGGTGGTCAGTCCTGTGTTCCGTTGTGTGTCTGTCCAGGAACTTTGCTCTGCTGTGTGGTGGTCAGTCCTGTGTTCCGTTGTGTGTCTGTCCAGGAGCTTTGCTCTGCTGTGTGGTGGTCAGTCCTGTGTTCCGTTGTGTGTCTGTCCAAGAGCTTTTCTCTGCTCTACACACTCAGACTTTGCCTTTTCAATGAGTTCTTATCCTTTGTTCAAATGGTTTCTTACTTCCCTGGGTAGCTAATATCAGAAAACCCTTTTAATGAAGAAATTAATGACAGAAAGAGTTGGCTCATTGTATTATGTCTGTTTTGTATTTAATTTTTTACTTACATTTTTGTTGGTGGCCCATACTAAGGTAAAATCAGTAAGTAAGGAATCCGGGCTAGTCAGCATGAGTGAAATTTAATGATAATTTTGAATCCCATCTCTACTGTTGTGAAAGACACAGTCTTAGAGGACCTAGATTTCATACCTCCAACATCGAATGAAGACAATTATTTTGTGTTCCTACTTGTCTCCATGATGAGGAGATGAAATAATGCACAGCAAAGTTAAGAGTATAACACAAAGTAAGCTTGTAAGAGAAGGTGGGCATTGTAATTTGTTATCTTCCACACTTTAGTTCCAGCATGCTGGCAGTGACTCATAGGACTATCCACACAAGGTTAAACCTGGGAAGAACCTGGGAAGAGATATAGAAGAAGATCAGCAAACATTTGATTTCCTCATTATCTAAATATAAACATTTGACTTTGCCAAATCTTAAGCATTATTTAAAAATTATATATCACAACAAAGCCTTTATCTGTAGAATGGTACCACAGGTGATATAGCAGGGACACCAGATTATTAACCTTCTGTGCTCATCGAATTATTACACTGTTGACTTAATTCACTTATTCATTAAGTAAACACCCAATGACAAGCATTGTGCTGGTTACTGAAAGAAAGCATAGAATGACCATGATGAAAATCCTGCTGCTGTGAGGTTGATACACTATGTGAAGGACAGCTAATGGGAAAGAATTACTTTGCTTGCCCAAAATAATCTGGAAACACAAGACACACTGTCTTCCATACCTGTCACGTTCTTACTATAAATATTGGGAGTCTGAAGCACAAGCTCCCATTTAAAGGAAGATAACTGTTTGATCACCGTACAAATGTATTGACAGGCTGAAGTTGAGGAAAGGTCTCCATGCCAAATGATGTTTTTATGAACCAAATGTTTTAGGTTCTAATTACGCATCTTCTACTCAGCTAGGCAGTAGTAACTTTGATTACTAGTTGTATTATTTGGTTACTTTCATGGAAAGAAAAGGCAAGCTCTCACAGACAAATCCTTAATGGAAATGTTCTGGCAGAGTTCAGGCTTAAGGAAGTGATCTAGAATGGAAGTGGAAACTAGAGGATGTGCTGCCTGAGGCTAATTCCCTTAGAAGTCAAGGGGCCTCTCAGTTTGCAGTGTGATGAGCCTGGGACCTCCCTGTTGCTGTTTGACCAGTCAGCTGTCTGCTGCCTCATCTGTCTTGAGCCCATAAATCCCTAGAATTGTGCAAATAATAAACAGCCAAAGCCCAAGAACCCCCAAGCAAGCAACAATAAAACCTAGATTCACAAATATAAGACCGTAGAGTCCTTCATCTAAGCTTGTGGTTGCTAATTTCTCAATGGAGGGACAGAATAGAGGACCAGGCGTCTTTGCAGGCAGTGAGAATGGGTTGTGTGTACTATCATTAAAGACCTAGACAAATAGCCTGTTGGGAGGAGCCTCTGCAACAATAATGAAAATACAGAATAAAGGAAAGTATCCAGTGTATTAGAAAAGTAAGAAATAGAGATGATTAAAATTAACTGCTTCTTTCTAGCAAAGAAATGGATCCATGACCACATTTTATTAATTTTGAAGTTGCATTCTTCAACCTCTAATAGGTATTTGTCATCTAATGATAGTCAAAAAGGCACCTGTACCTTTCTAACTGACTTTTTTAAAAATTACAGCTTATGAACTCTGGTTTAAGCAAATCCTCTGGGAACTAGATTCTGTTCGCGAGATTTTTCAAAATGGCCATGTAAGTTTCAGTGTCATTAAACTGCATCTGTGTATCCTTTACAAGCATGCAGAAAGTGTGAAGTGGGCATTTTATCTCATATTTAGCGAAATACTGAATGACTAGCGATTATTTGGAGATTCCTTCTGGGAAGCTGTTTCCTAATATTCCAAGCCCGAAAGTGTTTTCAAATGACTCGCCGCTCTCTTAAGATGTTTTTATAAATGGAGTAGATTGTCAGGCTAACTCATAATGATCCTATACGAGGTAACAGAATTCTACTTCTACTTAGCTTTACCTATGGCAAGATAGGATAGATGAGGGAAATGAAAAAGAAAGAGTGGGAAGAGGAAGAGATGGAAAGGGTCGTAAGACAAAAGGTGAGAGAAGACAGAACAGCACCCAGCAGCTGAGAGAAGAGCAGCTGCACCCACCCATCTCCTATTTCCTTCCATCCCTGAGGCTCGGATACTATCCTTTGCTCCATGACTCCATGAGCTCCAGTTAATTCTATGTCTCTCCCTCTCCCTCTCCCCGTCTCTCTCTGTCTCTCTCTGTGTGTCTCTCCCTCCCTCCCTCCCCCCCCCCCTCCTTCCACCCTTTCATGTGACTACATCATCATGACTTGTCAGTAGCTACTTGGACATTCAATGAAGAATAGATTAATAGAGCTAGCCATTTACTGAATCCTTTCCAAGAAGTTCCTCCGATATGTTGAACTTTCGTCTCTGCAATAAAACGCAAGCAGAAACATGCTTCGAAATTATAAAGAGTCATTCTCCTGGATAGCTTCTAGCTTGCCTCTGCGGTAAGAATAAGGAAAAAAATATTCCGACTTGTAGAAATCTCTTGCATGCCCCCCAGAATTGCATTATGTTCACAAATACTTAGGGTAAACCTTAGTTCCAGCTGTCTGTTAATATTTGCAGAAATCTGCTAGCAATGCATTGGCATTCACAATGTATCCTGTAGCTTCTCACAATCCCACTGCTGACTGGGGGTTCCTTCCTTCCACACCAGGTCAGGGATGAGAGGAACATGCTCAAGGTGATGACTCGGATGCACCGCGTGGTGGTCATCTTCAAGCTCCTGGTGCAGCAGTTCTCTGTGCTGGAAACCATGACGGCCTTGGACTTCAACGACTTCAGGTGTGCACTTCCCAGTTGAGAAAGCAATGGGCTGCACTCTCATTCCAGTTCTGTAGAAGGAGGGCATGTGGAATAAAGGAGAGGCCTGTTTCATTAGCACTTGAAGGACACTGATGATTCTGATCACAAAATATTTGGGAAGAGGTTAAAAACATTCTATGTCTCATTTCGGTATAAAAGTAGACAATCAACTAGTTTCCGCGTATCATCATGTGCCTTGTTTCTCTCCATAAAGGATAGTAGACATGGAAGTGGCTTAAATAGCTCACAATATGAAAATACAAGAAATAGTAGTGATGTATAAATAGATATGCCAACCAAAATGTCAGTATTCATTATAGGCTCTCAGTTTTAGCTCTGACCTTCCGAACACACACAGCCATCTGTACACGTGTGTGCATTCATATCTGCATCTGAATGTGAACTTAAGTCTCACATTCATTAAAAAGCACACATGCAAGATTTTTTTTCTAAAATTAGAGGAGAAATTTTCTCAAGAAATTTACGAGTCCATCATATGGTGTAATAGGCGATGTTCCAAACAAGTTTCAGAGAGAGAGAGAGAGAGAGAGAGAGAGAGAGAAGAAGAAGAAGAAGGAGGAGGAGGAGGAGGAGGAGGAGGAGGAGGAGGAGGAGGACGAGGACGAGGACGAGGACGAGGACGAGGACGAGGACGAGGAAGAAAAAGAAATATTTGTTTTAGCATTTAAGAAACAAAACTCTCAGCAGTTACTTAGGGGAGTGGGAAGATGGAAGGGTTGATGGTTTAATCACATCTTAGATCACCTTTGTCTGTGTTAGGCAGGATCTCATTGTTTGTACTTGCTTTCTCTAACTGATGCTCCTCCAGAGAGGAAGATGGATGACCCTATCCATGATTAGCACTGATAGGAGGGAGGGATTAAATAATACTTGTATACAATCTTTTGCCACTGTAGAAAACACAGCTTCCTAATGTCCACCTGTCATTTTTCTTAGAAAAGTACGACAAACATGTACACTATTATTTATGTGTATATTTATTCAATATATTCTTATGGAAAATGTATATAATTTACAATGTTTATAAATTATACTAAAATATGCATTACACGTTTTTAAGTATATGACATTTCATAACTATGGAAACCAACTTCAAAGTAGTCCAAAGTGATAATAATGCTTAAGTACCTCGCGTGTTATTCAAGTAAGAGGCTTTTTAGGTAGAATTCCAGGCAGCTCTCTGCTCCTGATAGCTATTCTGACAAGCCCTCTCTTTAGAAGGAACCTTACAGGGGTATATAGTCTCATCTCTCCCTTGCTCCCCGCCCCTCGCTTCTCCTGTTTATTCTCAGAGAGTACCTATCTCCGGCATCTGGATTCCAGAGTTTACAGTTCCGCCTGCTAGAGAATAAGATCGGTGTTCTTCAGAGTTTGAGAGTCCCTTACAACAGGAGACACTATCGCGATAACTTCGAAGGCGAAGCCAATGAGCTGCTGTTGAAATCGGAGCAGGAGCAGACGCTGCTGCAGCTGGTGGAGGTAGGAGCTCCTGCGTGACCTCCCGTACAACTTCAACTTCGTGTTAACTTCCGTTCTGCGGCATCAGAATTCAAACACTCTTATCAAAATAAGGTTACATTCATGATAAACAAAGACAGAGAAAAACCCTACTAAACTTGTAATTAAGCTTTCAAAAATATTAGAATATTTAAAATATTAAGAATCTTATTGAGAATTTCAACAAAATTTATGTAATTGTATGTCAATATCCAAGAGTTTCATCATCTCATTAAATCATCCCATCAAATATTCCTACTGAGCAATATGCAATTAGTTGATTTTTTTGCCTGGATTTATTTATTTAATCAACTTTGTTTCTCTGAAATATAGCATAATTAAAAATTATGCTGAGAATTTTTACTAATTAAATTACTAAGACTGTTCTCATCATGAAAATTCTCTTCTTATTTAGATTCCATGGGAATTTATAAATAGTGGTCTGGGATGATTAATTGAATTTTTATGATACAAGGTTTGACTTGGTTTTTGTCATTAAGCTTTTCTCATTGCAAATTAATATTTTTATTTAGTGAATTGCATTCTGTCCTTAATCTCCGGGGTGTTGAAAGTGCAGACAATTAAGTTACTAATGCCTACACTCTGTTGGAAAACTTAAGACCCGGTGAAGCGAATAAAAAGCTCATCTCAAAACTAAGTGCAGGACCAGTAGGAAAACATAGGTGTTTATACAGCCAGATTGATTTCTAGACCATGAGGTCATCCACAGCCTTTAAATGATTATAGGAGGGGCTGCAGAGCTGGCTCAGAGGTCAAGTACAGTTACTGCTCTTCCAAAGAACGGCAGTTTGGTTCCATGGTCCCTGATCAATCTAAACACTTGGAACACCAGTGGCACTGTTCACTTCCTTCTGGGCAGCCTCTTTTGCTTGGTGGGCTTGTAGTACAGCTACAACTTCATCAACCTTTGAGCGGAGAGACTCTAGAGCCTCAAGCATGTGAATTAATTCTGAGTTATCAATCTCCAACAGCATGCCAGTGATTGCTTCACCAAAGAAAAAATATCCAAACATCGAAAAGTTTAAATATTTTGAAAAAAATTGCAAAATATAAAATAAATACAAAAGAAGGAAAGGAAATTTTGAACCTTATGTCCTGAGCAAATGCCCGGTCTAGCAAACAGTGCTAGTCCTAGATTACTTGATCTAAAACAACAAAATATACCAAAAAAATAGTAAAATATAAAAACAAATTAATGTTTTATAGACCCTGGGAAAAGAATTTTCAGCCAAGTATGAAAATTTAAAGCACTCCTGTCTTTAATTTTGTAATTCTTTACTGTGGAATAGCTTGGGACGTCAGTTCTCTTTTAAGTAAAACTGATAACTAAGCAAGGAAACGTAATTTGGATTATAAAACTCTTGCTTTAATAAAAATTCCTTAAACAGTGGGGAAAAAAGAACAGCAGCTTGTTCTCCAGCACCCACATAGAGTAGCTCGCAACCCTGTGGACAGCCCCAGCGGATTTAGTGCGTTCTTCTGTTCTCAGTTGCTACTGCACCAAGTTTTATAACTTTCTGAAAATTATGAAGCTATTAAATGTTTATGCCTGCCAGGTACTCATCTAAACAATTATTTGCTTAAGGCATGGCTGGAGAGAACACCTGGATTAGAGCCACATGGATTTAATTTCTGGGGAAAGCTTGAAGAAAACATCCTGAAAGGCCTGGAAGAAGAATTCCTAAGGATACAGGTGATTGTGAAAAGAATTATCTGTTCTTTTCAATCTATCTGAATAAATTGTCTGTTATGTTCATAATTTTTTATAATCTGTCTTTTATAAATGTATCTTTTTGAGTTATATATTAGATGGTTGACTTAACTTTGCTCAGAGTAATAAACATGATGCCAAATCAAGATCTACATTATAAAGAACGATTTTTACCTGTACTGAACAGTTAGTATTGATACAATGTTTATCCTTCTTGAAAACTGTATATTGTGATCAATTCAAGGCACAACTGGCATAGGAGAGAGAAACTAGACAAATATATTTAACCGTGTAACTTTTGCTAATGTTTCTGGTAGATCCTTTCCATTGGCCACAGGCAATACCAATTTGTTCTTTTTTCTTTTAAACGAGATTGTTTCCAAGTTTTCTTCCGAGTAGAGGTCTTTCACCATCTTCATGACTCAGCATCTCTAGTCTTTCAACTCTACCACTGTGAGCAGGGATTTTGCAAGCATGGACTTTGAAGTCGTGTGATAGAGGCTCCACTTTCATCCTCACCATGGACCTCTGGGACAGTAAATCAATTACCTAACTTCTTGCATAACTTTCCTGCAGGCAAAATAGAAAGTAAGGGTATCTATCTCAAAGGGTTATCATGATACATTCATGTTTTAAAGCATTTCAAAAGCAGTCGAACCTTGGATCGTTTAAAAGGCCAAGTGCTTTTAACCACTGAGCGTCTCTCTGGTCCCCTCAGCACTGTTTTGGAGGGATCTCTGAACACTGCCAACTTTTTATCTTCCAGTAGCTTGCTCATCTTTTTCTCCTACCGCCATGACTTGGGTGCAGATTTCCACTAAAGTGGAGGTCTCTTCAATGTCCCATGCCTTCCCCGTTGAAAACCTTTTAGTTCCTCCTCCACGCTACCGTCTTAGTTGTCCTTCTAAAATGAAAACCTGATGACCTCCCCCTCCTGCCTAAAACCCCTCATGTATAGTTTCTGTTTTCAAAAAAAAGATAAACATCTATGACAGGGAGCCTAAGGCTTTTCATATATCAATTGGTCAAACTGAGTGGGGAGGACCCACTAGCTGAGCTCAGTGCTCTGAATCCTCTTGGCTTACAGTGTTTGCCACCAGGCAGACCGTTTCATCCTGCCCAATCTTCTGACTGCCGTCATTGCCTATGGTGATGCTTCTGTTCCCGGACAGTGTTATCCCTGGTCACAATGCCATGCTTGGGTGACTAATTGCATCACATCCTATTCCTACAAGATAATGTGTTTGAGGTGAGGTGACGCAATTTTATGCCAGTCACTTTCCTGTGAATTTAGTAAATGAATAACCATGGCAATAATGTTACATGCAGGCCCCCTCCCACACGGTGCTTGCTCTGACAGATCGAGGATGGGTCATCGGGCTGAGTGCTCTACTACAGCCAAATCAACCAATTGCAAGTGGAACTGTAGGATGTGCAGATAAAGCAGACCTGCTTTAGCCAATCAAAAGATAATAGCTAAATAAAAACAGAATGTAAGCCATATTTAAGAAACTGGACTTATAGACTACAAGAGGCAATATAGAATTTAAATGGAATTTATAGCTTTTCTGATTAAGAAGTAACATTTTCTAAGACTTTGAATGAAGAGTATTGGATATAATTAAATTATTTAAACATAAGTACAACGAGAGAACAGCAAGTATATGGCTGGATGTTTCCTTCTTGATGACGTCCTCTTCCACATTGTAATGTTTTTAGTACAGATAAATACTCGCTGTAAAGATAAATAGTCAAGGTACACCCTCTCTACAAACTGAGAATCTGCTTCTCCTAAGCAAGCATTCTTAAAGAGTAGTCTGTTCTCTGCTTGGGAAGATTAAAGCAGTATTTCCCCTTAGGCTTTGGAAGATTCAGAAGAGAAAGAGGAACAGATGGCTGAGTTCCGCAAACAGAAAGAGGGTCTCCTGTGCTTGTTTGACGAGAAGCGCCATGAGCACCTGCTAAGCAAAGGTAGCTGCGTTGTTCTCAGAGTCTTACACCGCAGGGGCGTATGAGCAAGAATGAAAAATGCACTTCTAGGCTGTCTATTGAGCCTAACTTGGGGGAAATCTGATGGAAATTGTTTTCCTACTTGGAGAAGTAAGAAGTGGTAAATACTGTGCCTGACAGCTTCATTAACAAGTTTGCTAATTAGATATACTTATAAGATACTAGGAGACATTTCCATACTACAGACTACATGTAAGGGTGTCAAGGGAAGGTTTTATTGTAAAGTACTCAAAAAGTTTTTAGAAATAAGCAAGACAGACATAATAATTATTTCTTTTCTATAAAAACAGTCTGTAGCACTGACATGAGGTCAGCCTCGAACAGGTGCAAGGCTCCACTGTCTATAAACCCTCAGTGAGACACAGCTAACATTTGGCTCTTGCAATGAGGGATGAAGCATTCTTTTTTTTTCTTTTTCTTTTGTTTTTACATTACATGCCACACTCTTGTATAATCATAGCACCCACTGAAACCAAGGAGACTAATTTTATGTGGATTAGAAAATAGTAGATTTTTGTTTGGTTTCAGGTAGGATATTATTATGAAGCCCAAGTTGGCGTAAAGTTCCTGATCCTAACTCAGCTCTTGAGTACAAGGAGTACAGATAGGAACGACCACATCCAACATAAACAAACAAGCAAGCAGCAAAACAATTTCTAGAATGGAATAAAGTGAATCTGTTTAGCTTTTGATTAGTGAATCACTGCATTGCTTCAACTGGAAAATACTATATCATGAGAGTTACCTATTAATTATATAATGCTGTCCTAGGATATCACTGAACATATTCGAGAGTTTAACACACACACATATATATAATATTAAATATATAGATAATATATTAATCTGGTTTAGAACAATAGATCACTAAATTCAATCTAAGGAACAAAAACTTAAACGAAACATTATTTTTTCTTTGAAAACACACAAAACATTTAAGTATTTAAGATGGTAATTCAAGTGAATATGACTGTCTTAAATCACCTGTTGAGCTGAGACTTGATGTGAATGCTAGCTCAGTGGTAACGTCTAGGGCATGCTAGGCCGTTTGCTCATCCCATAGCACCAAAATGAGAGATTTTGAATGCTGAGACCTTGCTGCTTATCTTACAGGTGAGAGACGACTGTCATACCGGGCACTCCAGGGAGCACTGATGATCTATTTTTACAGGTAAAAAGAAAATTTAAAAATAGAATCTGGTATGAAACTGCAGAGTTGTTTGAGAGGCTATGCTAAAGATAAAGGCTAAAGAGTGCAGTCCAAATTCAATACAGTAATTCAGCTTTAGAAGCAAATACAGAAAGCAACTCTGGTGAATGGCAAGTCTGACTGGACTCATGCAGTTGGCTGTTGATGCCCCATGTCCACACAACCAAATATATGTTGTCTGTTAATTATAGGAAACATTGTGTGTCAGTCGTTAAGTAACCCCAAGGGCCAAAGCTGATCTTTTCTTGGAAGTTCAATGATGAAATAATTGTTTCATTAAAAAAATAGTTTCAGAAATTTGTCTGTTTTATCAAATGAAAATTTGAGGGCAGTGAGCTGAGCAAGTGGGTAAAGGCACTTGCCACCGAGCTGGAAAGAGACAGCTGACTACCTCCAACTGTCTCCTGGTCTCTAAGGATGCTCCAGTCAAGGTGTGCACACCCTGGCCCACCCCTACATAAAGAAAATGCAATTAAGATTAAAATGAAAAGAGAAGTGGGCAATTGAGAGTGTCTCATAACTGGTTGTCTGCTTGGTCAATGGTTTCATATAAAATTTCCTTCATAGTCTAAAAGGTTTTCAGGGTCCCCTGGGTGTTCTTCTCCATGGGGACCATGAACGTGTGTTCAGCCAGTGAGGATTACATATTCTAACAAGCCTCAAGGGACTGTTTAAAGAATTTTTTTTAGTTGCAAATTTTAATTTGACAAATTCTCTCAGATCTGTTCCTTCAGAATCAGAAGAAACAAAATCTTTAACTTTGCTTTCTCGTCTTGCAATAAACAGATGTCCTAAGTCAAATATGTGTCAAGAATGTTGATGACTTAGATAAAAGAAATTCAAGCATAATAAGGGATATAAAAATTATCTGTTTTCATGTCTTAGTATCTGCTTAGAAGCTTTTGATTGTTGTTAGGATTCTATTTAAGATAAACACATCTCCCTTCCAGTAAGATAGTAGTAGGCAGGACTCTTCTAACTGGTTACTTCATACATATTACGTGGACCTTTCTAGACTTCACACTAATACTGGGCACTGACTGGTGTTTTTCCCATGTTTTGAGGTAAGGAAACAAAGACAGAGAGGGCAGTCCGAAGGTAGTATATCTCCGAAATACTAAGTTGCCTGGGACCACGCACAGTTGCTCTGGCTTGTCTTGGTGGCCCTGCATCTTCTCAATCATACGACTTCCGACTGTTGTTTCCTGTAGGGAGGAGCCACGGTTCCAGGTCCCTTTCCAGTTGCTGACCTCGCTGATGGATATAGACACGCTCATGACCAAGTGGAGATGTAAGTACTCTCCCGCCAGGTCCCCTCACTTCCCCTTGTGCCTCTACCGCATTGCAGGGGTCGAGGAAGTGTTTTATTTCCTTTTAGAATGAAAAGGAAAAGTGAAGTTTATGTCATGACTAGTATATAACATCTCCATCCCTATGCCAATGTGCTAAAAATAAAATAAAGTTATTTGCTTTACTTTATTTCATAAGTTTTTTGTTAATTTTGACATTGGTGTTTGAAATAACGGGTTTCATTATATTTACTTTACTCACACATCATTGGCCCCTGTATTTAACCTGCCACCAACCTCCCCTCTCCCTTCCCTTCCTATCTGGTACCTTCTTCCCTGTGCATGGCCACCTTTCCATGTTCATGAATGTGCTACTAAGATTACACCCAAATGAGAGAAAGCCTGCAGTATTTTCTTTTTCATTCTTACCTCTCCCCCTTAGGACTCCCCCATCCTCCAGTTTTCCCATTCCTCCATATAACTTTACACAATAACCTCTGGTCCATAATTTCAATTGCTTAAATTTTTTTTCCTGGAGGTAGGATCCCACAGAGAAAGAAACGGGAAGGACTTATCAAAGCCATTACATGGCCCCGCCTCCCCGTTTCTGTAATCTAAGGCTAAAAGCAATGAAAAATGAAGTGAAACTGTATGTCGCCTAAGTCACAGGGTTGCTAGGCAACCTGATGGTCTCCTCAGGTGCCCGTATTTGACGTTTCCATCTGGCTAAGTGATAAGGTGTCAGCCTTTACTGAAGCAATAATCATTACCAACCCTTTGGCTTTAGAACACTGCGGAGCTAATGGCAGAACAATATTCATGCGGTAAATTTGTGTGTTTGCCTAGATAACCATGTGTGCATGGTGCACAGGATGCTGGGCACCAAGGGTGGCACTGGAGGATCCTCAGGCTATCAGTACTTACGCTCAACAGTGAGGTAAGTTGGGGCTTCTCACCACAGTGGAAGTCAGCAGATCTTGGCATTTACAGGTCTGTGGATGTCATGTACACTTACCTCTTAACTGAAAGCAGCACATTTAGTTAAATACCAATATTCCTATGGAAACTCAAGGTAATTGTATAAAATTCTCAGTTACAGAACTTCATCATTTCATCTTCTAAAAAAAAAAAGGTGTTCTAGTACCAATGGCTGCCAAACTGGCACCAGCAGAGAGTAGTTGTTCTCACTCTGTGGGTCCTAACCCCTCAGAGGTTCAATGACCCTTTCACAGGGGTCACCTAAGACATAGGAAGCCACAGGTGTTTCCGTTGACATATTTACATGGGCACACGTTACCTGGAGAATGTGTGTAGTGCATCATCTCATTTAATACGCACAACGTCCTGGCCAGAGGAAGTATTGTAGATTTTATTCCAGAGTTAGATTCTTCAGTTTCGTATTCACGGCCCCTTGTGTGACACGTGACAGAAGTGGGATTGCAAACCAGATTTAGTTGATTTAGCAAGTTTTCTTCCTCTCATAAAACTCTGCCAGATTTTGCTATTTTAATTCTATCATTTAAAATGGCTGGTTATCACACAGAAAAGCAATTTTTATACAAAACCACTCTGTAAATGTGTGTAACAAAGCCAAGATGATATTTAAATTTATCAATCCTTCATAGAAGTCACATGACAGATACTTTGCAGTTAGGAAATATTTTTCAATGAGCAACAACAAAATCCATATTTTAAGTATATTACTTTACAGACCAACCCTTTAAAATGAAAAAGTAAGGGGACTAAAACAGTATCTCAGTCATTAGAAATATCTGCTGTTCATCAAGAATTTGATCCCGACACCCATGTAAATCAGCTTACAACTGCCTGTAATTTCAGGTCCAGGAAGGGATGCCTCTGACCTCACCAGTACCCACACTCACATGCACTTAACCCCCCCCCACATACACATATACATAAATACACATACACACACACACACACACACACACACTTCCCACACATACAAACGCACACATACAAGCACACACCCCACACACATACAAACACACATACACACACTACACACACAAACACAAACACCCCCCACATACACCCCACATACACACACATACACACAAATATTATTTAAAAATTAATAAAAACAAATCTTCCAACGAAAAAGGAATAATGTTACAACATTAACTACGGGAAAAAATATCACCACAATGACTCTAGGTTTAATTTGGATCACTCTGGTCTGAATCTAACACATTACTGTCGATAAACATTAATTTGGGATGTGATGAAAAGTTACATAATTTTCGTACCAATACTACCTACAAAGCAACCTATCTATGCTATCTAGGACACGTAAGATGTAAGGCTCACCACTTAATTGTTGATGGGAAATGTTTTAGAAAAACTATAAAGCAGAATGTTGTCAATTTTTCATATTAACAATCTAACATGTAGATTGCATGTATACGTCCAGCGACAGGTACAAGGTGTTTGTGGATTTGTTTAACCTCTCAACATACCTGGTTCCTCGACACTGGATACCAAAGATGAATCCGATCATTCACAAATTCCTCTACACAGCCGAATACTGCGACAGCTCTTACTTCAGCAGTGATGACTCGGATTAAAGGCTTCTGAATGTCTGGGGAAGCTGCAGTCTCCTTAGTCCATCTTTTATAAGTTTTTATGAGTACATGTTTGGAGTAATGTATTTATATATGTAGCTCAGTAACATGGTATTCTGGCCCAATCTTGGAAATAATCTTATAATCTTGTGTATTGTGGTGATGTAAGATTAAGCACTAAGATGAGAAATAATTTAGCAAAGCATTAGCGTCATCATACAAATGATGTATTCCTGCTAAAATTCAATGTACCCCAAGACTTACTCAGTGGAACCACTTTAAATAATTGTTAACCTCATTGTGTTATGCCTTGTAAAGCACATTGAACACTTACTTTATATTAGATATGCGATAAATACTGTCTTTCCATACAAAATTTATTCAAATAAATCTTTAAATAATATATCTAGGTTTTGGTTGTGCATTGCTTATAAAACATGGCTTTGTTGGGGATCTTGAATAGTGCCAATATTTTTTTGAAGCTTGGCCTAAGGGTTGTTATAGGATTATTATTTCAGCAGCTCCAGAACTCAAAGGCACTTAAAAAAAATACACCACAGGAACCCGGTTTAGCTTCTGGAATAGGCTCCTCCTGAAATGTTTTGAAGATGCTTTCCTCTCTTCTGTGTCAACATCAGCTGTCATAGACCGCTTTCTCCCTTACACTGTAGCCCCTGAGGACGATGAAGCTGAACTTCCCTGCTCTAATGCCTGCACTGGGCCATGGTCAGTGCTAGCACAAAGAATTTTTGTAGAACTAAGTTCTCCAGGGATCTTTCCTACCCACTAAATAGGCCAACTGGCTAAACAGTAACCATGCATTTCTAACAAAGACAGGCTGCTCGGGGTTTGTATCAGACCTGAGTCTTAATCTTCTCTTTCCTAGCCTGGTTTGGGTGTTAGCAGCATTTAGGGGCTACAAAATATTGTGTTAAGTTTTCTAAAGATTCAAGGTTAGAATTAACAAGTTATTTCCAAGAAGAGGGAAGTTCTTGGAAGAAACGAACTAGAAATCGGTTTCAATCAAACGCTGCAAGGATCATGCTTAGCTGCTCTGTAATATGCATGCAAAGTAGGACCACCTGTGTCCTGGGTTCTGCTGTAGGGATCTGTCTGCTTTCCAATTTGTAAAGTGTCAAAGAAGAAACATGGTACGCATGCAGACTTTCTGTCATTACATAATAACAGCCTGCATTTTGTTCATTGTATTATAGCTTACCTAGAAAAAACTTTACAGTGTATATAGAGCAAGGTTTGTCTAAATTATCACAAAACACAAGGCATTTTGCATATAAGAACTGAGCACCCATGGAAATTGGTACCTGTGAGGTTCCTGGAATTAGTATTTCAAGGATGTAGAAAGGAAGATGACGGTGGCTTTTCAGCTACATGCCTTGTGTGTATGTACTGTGTGCACGTGTGCGCACTCATGCGTGTGTTTACATTATACACAATGGTAGTTAAAGGGATAAAAATTCAGAGGCAAATACCGTGGGAACTAAAGGCAACTCTCAGAAATCAATAAGCTAAAGAGCAAATGCTGAATTTGTCCTGTGCTAACTATGTGCTGATGCACACTCAGATGGAAACACCAGGTTCTGTCTAAATGGGGACAAGGTTTTCTGCAAACTTCATTCCCCTTCACCAAAAAGCACATAAATAATAGCTGGTCTATGACTCAAATGCCGGGGATTCCTGGAGTAAGTTCTACCTATCAAAGTTTATGTTTCTCTAGTAAACTCAATGATTGGGTTCTTTATATTTTTATTTCTTGGTGACTAAGCTATATATCACTGCAAGAACTTTCTTTTTTCAAAAGCTTCAGTAATTCTTAATGCAATTATCACAGTAATTTGTACTGGCAGTTTCTCCACTGGGCCCTATTAGCCATTTCTCTGGGTGCTGGGGAGCTACTTTAATGGCAATTCTCAGTGGAATTTCAGTTACTGCCAAGCTTTGATTTCGTTTGCCGTAGGGACCTCGTGAAATCACTTCTAGGACCTGTGGATGACTTACTTCCAGCATGACTCCAAAGTGTTAAGTAACGCACTAACTGGCTCAGCCTTGGGTTCTCTGGGGTTGGAGCACCCATGAGCTGGGGTAGATAGGTCATCCCTCACCTACAGAGGATGGAAAGGTAGAGACGGGCCTCTCTGTTCGTTTGAAACAATTTGCAAGCTATCTGACAGGCATTAGGAGATTCCCAGTGGTTTAAAACTCGAGAGTAAAATGATAACATCATTTTGGAGGTACAAATTTTGGAATGTAGTAAGTGCATTACTGTAGCATTTTTCAAAGCCGTCTGGATTCTGCTCTGGGGATGATAGTGTGGGAGCCACTGAGCTAAAGGTCATTGAGTTTAGTTACTAATAAATGTTGTGAGAATCAATGGAGTTGCTTATAGCAGGCTCTAAAAAGAAAGTAAAAGTAAAAATCCGTAAAGTCAAGAAAAGGGATATATATATATGTATATATATATATATATAAAATATCATATACTATATTATATATATAATCTGTGAAGTCACGGAAAGGAGATATTATATATACATATATATGTACATATATGTCTATATTTGGCAAGAACTACACAAAGATTGTTTGAACTGCGTTTCACCAAAGTCATCATAACTTCATACAAAGACAAAAAGAAAAATGAAAGCTTTTGTGAATACGTTGCCTGTGACTATCTGCTCAAGCTTGATGTGGATCTCTGTACCCGAGGGCAGTTATTCCAGAGAAGAACAGCTTCTTCATGTTAGCAGTAAAACTCCCTTGTCTGCCTTTACTTCGTGGGCATGCTCAGTACATCCCAGCAGCGTGTGTTGTGGAACAATAACCTCATTATCTATGTGCCTTCCGTCTCAGTTGTTATCTGAAGCTGGCGAGGGATAAGTGAATTGTGGAGATGAGAGACAATACAACAGATACCTCCCAGAAAGGATCAGTGGAATGGGGGAGGAAGGAGGTAGACGGAGGAATGGGTTCTAAGGTGGAGTTGACCTGACTGGGTACCTAGAATTCTCTTGACTTTATTGAACAGTTACACATTAGCAGTGCTGCTGACAGAACGACATGGGAAAGGGGAAAGGACCACTGGGTGCTGAACAGCTTTGGGAGGATGGCAAAGGGAGACTTGGACAGAGTGGAGATAAAAGTGTCTTAGGAAAAAAAACCACACTGCATATATGGATTTGGATCCAAAAAAATGTGAATGTAAAGTTTATCAATACTAATAAATATCTATTAGCACTCACAAATAATGATAACTAAAAAAACCCAGACATTTAAGAATAAGTTCTTTTTAATTCAAAGTCAAATATAGGTAGTTTTATTATAAATGTTATCAAAATTCATAATACGTGAGCAGTAACAATCATTTTGAAAATCTACATTTGAAACTGGGTATCACAAAACCACCGAAAACGTTGAAAGTCAGTAATAAGAACTACAGCTGAACTCAATCCCTTTCTGGAGTCCCTGAATAATTAGGCAACTCTGTTCAAAAACATTAAGAACTGTCTGTCTTCTGCTATTTTTCCACAGTCCAGTCTCTGCACATTTTTTTGAGATTGCTTCTCACCGAAACAGGAAAGAGAATAAGGACTTTTGTTCTTGATCCTGGGAGTCTAGTGAAGGACACGAACAAAGAGCAAAGTGAGTGGGACCAGCAAGTGTCGGAAAATGTTTTAAGTAAAAGATTGTGTAGTAAAAATGGAATGCCAAAAATAGGACAGAATTCTGCTGGACTGGAAGGTGAACCATCAGCAACACATGGGAAGCATACGGTAAAGGACAAGAGAGATTGAAAAATGTGGAAAATCCTTTGTTTTCTACTACAAAGAGAAGACGGCAAGAAGAGAAATGTATCGGATCCTTCACAGTGAAGCGCTCTAGAAATTCCGACGAATAGGAAGTAGCATGGGATACTTCCTGTCACCTGATTGCCATGTGTTTCATTCAGCTGGGATGTCTGTCTGAAGGAGGGACTGGCTTAATTCTCCTTTGTGCATAGTTATTCTACTATCTAAGGTAAAGGGTCATTTGCTGAGGTGCCACAATCAAATGTCAACTCCATACGCATGGCCCTCCCTCGAGGAAGGCACTGTGATTGTGACACACACCCTGTGGGGCTGACAGTTCCAGTAGATGAGGTCACTTACAGCTGGTGATTACAGGCCACAAAGGAGAACCAATTCTGATGTTTCTTTGTTCCAACCTGACCAAAGTATTCCATTACACTACACAGCCAGAATGACAAAAAGTCAGCGAAAATCCCAACTACTTCCAGATGGAGGACCTGATGTGACTTGGGATCCCACCAGGCTCTCTGAGTTCCACACTGTTCCAGATTTCTTTGGAGGTCGATGTGCTGTGGGGAGGTGTGATTCCAGAGAGATGGTTGTCCGTCTCTCTGAAAGACTGGGATGATCTACCATTGCGTTAACTGTGCTAGCTGGCCCTTAGAACCTCCTGCAGCCAGTGGCTGAAACTCGACAGTGAATAATGCTGAGAATTAAGCATTACATTCAGTTATACTACAAAGAGCGTCATATTTTAGTTGTCTCAGGATGACTCCAGAACATAACAGGATCACACAAAGACAACAGAGACGGAGTCTGCAATGCCTAAGGCAAAAAGTAAAAAAGAAAAAGGATATTAATAGTAATCAATTTTCTCACGATTTGCTTTGCAAAATTTAATTTTCCCTTAAGTTGAAAATGTCTTAATGTATGATGGTTAGTATCCACTAACCAAATAATTTAATGGGATACTTTGCTGTATAATAGAAAGGCAACATTAAAGGCAAAAAAAAATCAAGCCCCAAAGCACTTGGATAAATACATACAAGATACATAAAGTGCATACAAGATCTGTACTGCCCTGACATGCATTGTATTCCCAAGGAGAAAAAAAATAACTTATAGAATTTATTTTAAATTATTTGAAAACTTGAACTCTTAGATTTGAAGTTTACCACATTTGAACAAAACCTAAGTGTGTTTGGCTTTCTTACTGCTTCAGAATATATAACTTGACACCATAGTAAAAGCATTAACAGCCCATTTGAAAACTAGAGGTCATTTTAATGATACATAATCTGGAAATGTCCTTGGATCATGGAATAGTCTCTGCTTTTTGCCATTGTTTATTGGAATAATGTGGACAGCACTGGGCATACAATGTTCAGGAAATACAGTCAGGGAGGATCTGGAGCCCAGGATAGCCAGGGACCAGGAAGGCCTCTGGAGACTCAGACTGTGAAAGCAGATATAGGGGAGAAAACATCCGGGAGGCTGGAGAAGGCCAAGGAGACTAGCAGAGCCACCGTCAAGGCAATCACGAATCAGTACCTGC
Organism: Myodes glareolus; assembly: GCF_982192425.1. Taxonomy (NCBI): domain Eukaryota; kingdom Metazoa; phylum Chordata; class Mammalia; order Rodentia; family Cricetidae; genus Myodes; species Myodes glareolus. The sequence goes on from NC_142045.1 coordinate 8,720,990, forward strand.
TCTCTGTCCATTGGGCTCCCCAGCCCTACATTCATGGCGAGAGCTTTGAACACAGTTAGTTTTGATCAGAAACTAGTCACATCTCACTGCCACGTTCAGGCACTGTGAGTCAGCAGCAGAGGGTCATAAATAGCAGCCTCTGATCTGTGAGTATCAGTGATGCAAATGTAGCCATGTATCTACCGACAGCAGGGGCCTGGGTGGCTGGCTGTGCTCTGCGAGGCCGGTCTTTCCAATATGGAAACCATGTCACCATCTAATGGCATGGGTTAGCTACCGACTTTCATAGACTCTAGACAGCGATCAATAGAAGCAAAACACCAACCCTCAAGTTGGGTTGTAACTCTTTCTCACAAGCTGAAGGGTCTGCGAATTGTGAAGATCTGTGTGTCCCATTGTTGGAACTCACTGGCCATGAGAAAGGAGTGTCTCTATATGCCGTTTAGTGTAATACCAAGCAGACTTAGAACATATGATGGCTTTCTAGACTGAATCTCACACTGCAATTCTGAACATAGCTTTCAGCATCAGCTTAGAACCCTGAGCCAGCCCTTTCTGTTTGTTTTTGTTTGGCTTGCTATACATAAAGGCGTCTGTGCATGTGGTAAGCCATGCAGTTTCTGTAGGTATTTTGTGAGCATTTTGCAGGTGGCAAATTAAGAAAAAACGAGTGTGATGTTGACTCAGATTTTCATCCATTGACACAGAAAAACTGATTCCTAATTGTTCTTCCTTTCACGTGTTCCTTGCCTTTGCAATGTCAGAGATCAAACCCAGGGCCTGGAACATGCTGTATCCACGTTCTCCCACTGACCACATACTCAGACCTCCTGACAGTCTCTAGCAGCAGAGGAATTCACACATTATAAGAAATGAATTTGAAGCAGCAATGTGACTATGGAGAAGTCCAGTCTCCTAAATAGGAAATGTATAATCTGTTTTCTGAAGTAGTTGCCTGTGCGAAATTATTATTTTAGTTCATGTATTAACACACATACATCATGATATTTTGATCTTAAAATGAATCCATGTTTAAAAGTGCATTAGGAAAACTTTATTTTTTAGTTAAAGGAGAAGCAAAAAGATTAATACCACAAAAGGCCACTAAGCCCATTGAAAGCATTCAGGTTTGTTGAGATGATATAATCCAAAAGCCCTTGATATTTAGCCTAGAAGTTTCAGCACAAACTCTTGACTTACCACAGACATTTCCTCCCATTTTCACATGGGCATAGCCTTCTATTCCCCAGGAGTTGCCCCACGAATTTCGCACCATCCAGTATGGAGTGTTTCCTATAAAGGTGAGATGCTAAGACACCCTGATAAAACTTCCATCGATTAGGAACACACACATTTCTGAATTTAAATTTGAGTATGCTATAAATCTAATTGCTGCAAGAAAAATTATCATAGATGTAAAAAAATAATTTACATTTACTTTCTTGACGTTATTTTGTCTGGATGGCTTAGTAAATTTCAGTTGGGCTTACTGACTCGTTCTACACAGTAGAATCTGACTGAGTTCATTTTCTTTGATTCACAGTTAGATAAGACAAGACAAACTCTTTGCCAGGGAATGAGAAGATGAGATATTAGGCACGTATGATAAACTATCATGTATTTCTCTCCTGTCAACAGTTACCCTAAACATTGCAGATGAAGCATTCATTTCACATGAATTTAAAGTTATCATTCATAGATTGGAATGTGGCTCAGTGTCCTAGTGTTGGTCTTGTATATGCAACCCAAAGGATTGAATGCCCAGAAAAACACCGCCCACACACATGGGGTGGTCTAAAGGAAGGAGAGAGATAATCAAAACCTGATGAATCTGTCAAGACAACAGTCAAGAGGCTTCTGAGGCACAGCCGGGCATCTCGGCATCCTCTGGGTAGCTTTAGCTCAGAGCTCCATCTTGGGAGGGATTCGGTGCACTGGGACTTACCCGTTCTATCAAATCCTGTGATGAGAACTGCATGGTTTGCCTCACCACTAGAGCAGTGATGTTGGATAATGCCCCCCAGGTAATCCTGCCAGCTCACTGCATCAACTATCACCACCAAAGGGCCGAAGCTCAGGAGTGCTTTTGCCATTTCATCTTCCTGGTCACTGTGGAAGGAGGATATGCATGGGTAAAGAATTGAACTTTTAAGGTAAAAGTAAAAAAATGATCTTTTAAATGATGCTAAGTTGGGATATGTATGGTAGCAATCACACAGACATACAAAGAGATCTATGGGGCTTGAGGATGTTAGAATCTCAGCCTCTTTCCTTATCTTTTGCTAAGCAAGGTTCCCACTTCCACAGTCCTCTCATGGTCCAGGTTTCTGGTTCCTGATTCTCCAGCCATGTAACACATATTCCAACCAGCACAAAACACAACAGAGAAGCTATGTGTCTCTGTTGAGATTTCCAGGAAATAACACTTTCGTGTGCATGGATCTCATTGGCCGGAACTCAGCCATGTCTCCGACTTTGGCTTATAAACAGATAAAAAGTTTTGTATGTGGTAGGCCAGGCATCCTGATAGAGTGCAGGGTTCCTTTTAATAACTAAGTATAAAGTTTGGATGTTTGTGAATACATTGTCACCTTCAAGAGATGACTATCTGTCAAATAACCACGCCCACTTCTGTGCCGGTGAAAGTTAAACACAGGAATTACAAAGAAGGCTCACTCAAAAAAACACTGGAAGAGATGTGAAAAAATAATCAGAGGAAATATCAAGATGCCCGGAGAACTGGGTGCTGGGTTACCAAGATCACAAAGCAGACCGTTGCTACTTTTTCATTTGTTTACTGCAAAATCTCATGTTACACAACATTTGGCCTCCATCTCTTCTATATGTGTGTGATCAAACATCGTTTACATTGTTCAAAGGCCAACTTGTGGGTGAAAGATACCGAAACCATGGTACTGATGGATCAGGCCGTAAAGATAGTGTGTGGTCGTTTATTGCTACTGCGAGCTACAAAGGATTAAAAGCACCCTGTAGTCTAACGGTGGAATTGATTGCACCCTCATTTTATGCAAGGGGTCATCCAAAATATCAACCTGAGACTTGGGTTGTACGCTTTGAATTTCTGCTCTAATGATTGGTGTACAACAGTTATTAGATACTGGGGGCAGGTATAAAATTTTTTAAAAAGCACCATGGCCAAATATAGGATTTGGAAATCTTCAATTCTGGGTTTAAATCCCAGATGTATATTGTATCATACCATCTAGCATACTCTATAAGACCATACTCTGTACAAAGAGCCATGAAATTACAGAATTTAATAGACTTTTTGTTTTATAGCATGTCTAACAAGAGTTATATAATATGACATATATATTAAATCTAAAATAAATATTATACAGTTGACTCAAACCTTATAATCTTCCTCTGCTTTCTAAGTTACCCAAGAACTAGCTTAGCTCTGCCTGGGTTGTAGTATAGGACACACCCCCTTCATCCTGAAATTCTTTGAATATTTTGTAACTCAAATACACTCTTCATATGTGCACTGATACCATAGTCTCCATTTATTTAAGACAGAAAAATATGCATCCTAAGTCTCTCTCATCAATAATCTAGTTTCAAGGACACCAGGAGGGAAGGTCAGGATTGAGGCAGAGAAGTCTCTGAATGTAAACATTCTACAGTACCAACTATGGAGTCACTGCCATAATTTAGTAACAATCTGCGCCTGAGCAGGATGAGGGAAAGATAGAGAAGGTGCTAGCAAATTAAACACAGGCTAGCTCACAGTTGTGGCCAGCGGATTACTGCTCCATTCGATCTCAGATATCTGATCAACTGACATTGTCACTGTTTCTTTGGAGGAGGAGTGGCTTTCTCCAAGTTAAACACTGTGGCCAGCAGCACCTGTGTCCCCCAATCCCAACCCCAACTGTCCCAAATGAACTACATTGCTGAGAGCTGTTAAGTTTTCAGACCCGGATTCCAGGAGCTTAGGTTTTATTCTACAAATCAACAATTTATAAAATCTACAGCTGCCAAAGAATTCTAAATGTTATTGTCATCAGGGCTTGTTGTTTAAATATTTTCCCTGACGTCAGGTGATATTGTGACTATTATCTTCTCTTCCTGAGAGCTCAATGTGACAGTACATCACGTCCTTTCTCTGCATCCACTGCAGGCCATAATCACTTCCTTCCCTTTTGTTATTTGGTGAGCTATTCGCACATGCCCGTCTGAGTCCTACGAGGCCTGGCTCTGAGGACCAAGAGTCCACAGAAGATGCCTAGTGTGATGGTGTTTTGCTTTGAGCCTAGGTGATATTTGCATTTGACTCCCCTGCCCCTTTGTGATCCTTTTCAGTGTCTGTAAAATGTCTCATGGAGGTTTGAGTGGATCAGTGGGCCTTCCATGACAGGTTTTGAGAACACTGAAGACTAAAGCTCATGATCTCAGAACAGGGGAGGGAGATGAATGGGTTCAGAGTTGGACAGGTACAATCCTTATCCCAGCCTTATGGTCTGTAACCTATTACCTCCAGTCCTAGATGAGCATCTGACGCAAGGAGTGAAACAGACACACCAGCCATCTGGCTCCTAACAGTTGAGACAGATACATAGGAAGACCCTCCAACCCAGCACTGCAGTGCACATTGCCGCTTCCCAGAGTGAGACTCCAGATTCTGTAATGAACTCGGGAAGCAGGGCAGCATGGCCGCCTTTATCTCACCGGCACCCTCGGCTAAAGGGTCTTGTAAGGTGACGGATATCAGTTCTGATGAGGCTCAGAAGTGTGTATCTCACCTCTGACCCACAGCTCCTCAGTCATTGGCCTTGAGTCATAGATTCTGGCTGAACACAAAAGCGCTTTGCCCTGCTGTCTCCTTCTTCTCCTATAGCCTCCGCTTGGAGAAATATTCACGATGCTGTCCTCCTCCCCAGCATGTTATCTCAGCAGTCATTCTTCGGTGAGGCTCCTTCTGGCAGCTCCCTTTAGGACCACATATTTCCCTTTTCCCTAGAGCAGCGGTTCTCAACCTTCCCAATGCTAAGACCCTTTGATACAGCTCCTCAGGTTATGATGACCGCCAACCAGGGCACTTTTTCTGGTCTGTATTTTCAGACACGTTCATTTGCATGCTCTTCTCTGGCCACTGGATGTCATCATGCAAGTTTTCATAATGCATGAATATTTATTGTTATTAAAATTCAATCCAGTGCAAATTAAAATTACAGTCTGTCCCTTCTGCCAGTGCTTAAAAATTATTACAGTGATGAATCATCATATAAATATATGATATGCAAATTTATGATATGTAGCTTTTGTGAATGGGTCATATGACCCCAAAAGGGTCATGACCCACAGGTTGAGAACCATTGCCCCAAAGGCTTCCTCTTCCTACTCTTTTATTTAAAAGTTCTTATACCACACATCACATGTTTCTATTTATGTGTCTGTCTCAATCATCAAAGAAGAGTCAACAAGGATGGCATTTGTCTATGTTGTTCATTGCCCAGTACTCAACCATAAACCCTGGCCATTAGTTATCCAAATGAATGAATAAATCAATTCAGGATCTTTTTGAGGTTCGATTCTGGCAGTTTAAGTTTACTGTGAAATGTTTTTCTTTTAAATGCATGCTACATAATTTATCTTCAACACAGTCTTAGTTCTGAGTTCTAATGTCAAAAGCTCAGGTTTTTCCAATAGCTGCTTACTTGAGAACTGCATGGAATACTGTGTTCAAAAAGGCTTCTTGTTATGTATCTTATGAGCCATGCCATGTGAGGTTAGACAGACCCAATTATTATGGCAGAATAAGCTCACACATCTTAGCATCACAAACTTCTGAGTAGTGGCAGTCATGTTATATCTTTAGACTGAAGTGAAAGATTCATTCAGATTTCTTATTTTCAGTGTGATGATGCATAAAAGAATCTTCAGATTCTTTTAAAGTGATGTCTGGGACACCCCATGGTGATTATCAATTGGACTTCTTAGCAGGAAGTTAGTTCTGAGCCAACAGTGTGCAAGGGTGAATGTGCCTTCAACCAAGTCATCAATTCTGAAAGCAGCACAGATGGTGAAGAACATGAAGACACACAAAGCAAGGCATTTACCTGAAGTCATATGCAGAAAAACCTTTGATTGAGACTCCAGCTTGTGATTGGGGAAAATAGCGACACAGGCCATTTTCTGCCTTGAAAGGGTATTCTGAATCTTCCACCAGCTTCACCTGTGTCTGGAGAAAACAGTCACCAAATGTTCACTTCCAGTTCTTTTAAAGGTTAAGCAGAGCTTACTTCCATGGCCAGACAGTGGCCAAATGTTCTTGCTACGGCATGTCGTGATGTGCTGCATGCCTTACGGATGCCCGTACAGACAAATGTGCTAGGTTTATTCAAAGAGAGGAGACACAAGCACTGTTATCTATAATGTGTCTAGAGCAGTCGCGGGTGTGTGGTGGTTGCCTGTAACGTGAATGTCTAACGGGAGGGCACTTGGATTTGGACAACACTGATTTGGTGACTTTTACAGTGATCACTCATTTCTTACTTCATGTCACTGATACATGTGTAAGCATGTCAGGGGGAAATTATAGAAACCCTGAAGTGGGAGGTCAAGGGCCTAGCATCCAGTTTTGTCCAGCGACATGATTACCACTTACAGTACTCATTTCTTCATCTATGAAGAGTTATTAATCCAGCTGACCCATGGTGTCTCACCTAACACTGCCATTCAGGACGCCTATGAGAACCAGTGACTCTGTGCTCTGATCCTTCTGATACATCATGTGACAGGTCTTCACATGAAAATTGGCTACTAAGAAAATTATGGAATCTTTATAATATCCTTTTGAAAATGTGTTTAAGATGTCTTTTACCTTGATATATTGATGGCTAATATGTCTGGAAGCCATGACTGCTACTATCCTCAGGATCTGTAATGTAACTCACTGGAGCTCTGGTCTAACATACGACTGACCCTGGTTTGAGTCCCTGCAATGCATCTTTTCCTTGATTAAGTCAGTCAACCTTTGTCTGCTTAGATTTCTGATCACTGAACCTTGCTTAATGGAGGAGAGTGATTGGATTCTGTGTACAGAGAGCATAAGAGGAAATCAGAGATTCAGAGAGCTGAGATGGTTACCACATTCAGCCAGCTCAGGGCACTGAGCGGGGAGCCACCGCCGCAGCCATAGTTGTTAAAGGAACAGTCGATGACCTGCTGTACACTGAGGTCGTCCTGAGGTTTCCCCTGGATCGCACGAGCCGACTCTATTGCACCCACCACGCTGAAGGCCCAGCAGCCTCCACACTGCCCAAAAGACAGGGGTAGCAAATATTAACACAGTGTCCACATCAAACTTTTCAGTGTCTCTAGATGCAGCAAGATAAAAAATAACAAGCGAAGTTTCCAGAAAGCAGAAACCTATATAATAAGCATTCAGTCGAAATGAGACTAAAATTCTCTTTTGAGCACTGACATCTACTTATTGATGAAAACTAAATCAGTAATGTCACTATTACCAAGTAAGGCAGCAGGCTAATGAATTAGGAGAGGCCAAGGAAACACGTAGAGGCACTACAGTCAGTCAGTAACTTAGGCTTAGGAACTACTGTGTCTCAGAAAAGAATAAATGAGCTGTCTCTAATGAAAGGAGGAAACCCAAAGGATGGAATAAGCATCACATAAAAGTTTGCACAATCCATAGAAAAGGCAGGAAAGGGAGGAAGGGGGGAGGAGGAATTGAAAACCTGGCTTCATCATAAGACCATGTACTGCAGAAGCAGGGCCGTGAAGTCTTTAATGTCCTTGGGGGTGATGCTCTAAGCAACGTCGTGGTTTTAAGTGGTCTTATTTAGCCCTCTAACCTCGGCGCCCATGGCCTAGGAAAATGGTCCTCAGTTGAAGATGGACTGATCTCCAAACGTGAGTATGACTGGGGACATCACACCCACAGCCTGCACGAGTCACGCCACTGAGGCAGCTCCTACAAAAACCCACCACTGCCGAGTACGTAAATTCTTTCTGGGAAGGACAGGATTCATGCGACACCCACTTCTTACTACCACAAGTGCAATGACTAACTAAATGGCATGGTAGTAGACTTTAATAAACAATCATAAACACTGAACCTGAGAACTAGGAAAAAGCATCCTAACTAAAATGGAGACTACCACACGGGGCTGTGCAGAACACTTCACCTCCTCTCCATGGGGAGAGGGAAGGATATATTGGTGTTTCTAGTGCAGACACCCTGTAAGTGCCTTCCTGTGGCTGTAGAGTTTCAACTCTTTCTCTTTCTGGCTACATTGCCTGTGCTGATGATGGGATGCACAGTAGTAGGAGAAATGGAAAAAAAAATTTAAAAAAGGAAGCACACACTGTAAACTTCTGCAGACTAGGTGACCTGCAATGCATTCCAAGTCACACCCATCCCACAGAATGCTACTGCTTTCCTTTGCCTGGAGACACTCTCCACCCACGACTTCACAGTACTCCACAAACTTGCCTCTCAGCACCCATCTCTGGAGGCATACTGTGGATCTTCTTCATGCTCAACTGCTGGATCTATTGCTGTACTTACTTATTGATTGATTCTTCAACAATAAAAAAAAAAAAAGTGTCACCTTGTTTGTGAATTTTCTATGTGTTTGTAAAAGCTTCACAAAGCTTCCCCACACTATGACCTAAGCTTTGTCTCCGTACCCATTCTCCCTTTCTTGTCAATCAGACTTTGGGCGGAGCGGATCTGTAACAAGTGTGTGTAGCCTTGAAGCTACACTGACCGGACTCCTACGGTCACCAGTTGGGTGGTATGTGGCCTTAGAGAGAGTGAGCACACACACCTGGTTATCTGAGGGAGCTCACACGATGAAGTGAAGGTTAAAGATCCAGACACCGTGTGGGCGGCCTCATTTCACTTTACTATGTACTTTACCTTTGAATCACTTAACACAGCCAGTAATTGTGTTGACTTTCCACCTGTGAGTCCACAGGATTCCTGGTTTGCGCAGTATGGTTACTGGGGTGTATTCCTGAGGGAGTGTGCTGAGGGGCAATGGTCACAGATGAGTGAGTACACCCAAGCAGGTTGAAAAGTCAGGGCTGGATAACTACCCCTCGTCCTTCAAGGAGCTTTCTCTCCCATGGTGGATAACTGGGGTATGAATTTACCTAGAAAACCTCCTGGGTTTCTTGGCAAGTTTGACTAAGCTTGACCTTGAGGAGCTTTCTAATGCTCAGACAGCAAAGAGCAAACGGACATAAAGCTTACCATCTTCTGGTTTCTCACTTGGTTTACAACATGCTTGTCCCTCCAGTCAAATCTCAGTGGCAAAGACACATTGGGGACGGGCGTCTGCCCTGCTGCTGGGTATCTGGGAGACCAGGTAGCTTTGCTGCCTAAATACAGAGCTGGTGACAAAGAAGAAGAGACAATGGAGAAGAAAGACATTACACGAAGGGCTTTCCTGGAGCTACCTAGCCAAGCTGTCGCTTGGAAGTCTTCCTCTGTGCTTTCCTGTAACATGAAATGCATCCTACTGAAAGTCGTAAATGTAAATCCCTACAGTGGGACTGGAGGAGATGCGGGATGCTCGCTTGGTAGAATTAGGGCAGCGATGGAAAATATGCACATAACTGGCATTACTTCTTTTATCACTACCCACAAAACCATGAATATTCTGAACGAATATTGGTGTGAGAAAACTACCAATGTGAGGAGACAATTGTTGCTTGCAGCTGCGTGGATGTGCTGCATGCAAGCATATTTAGTTCTTAAACCATGGTTAGTAGAGAAGAGTCTTTGTTCACTTCCCTTATGCTTAGTATATGGTACCCACTTGGAAGTTGGCATTTAAAAATTGTTAACTATCACACAATTTACAAGGCTTTCAATGATATCATTCCTTCATTAGACAAAGAAGTTAGAATCGGGAAATTAACCAGTAGTACTTTCAGACCTTACCTTTGAACTCTTCAGGAAATAAATAAGAAAACTGATTTATTCCATAGAAGGCAGTGGAGTTTTCATGAGAGAAAGAGTTCAAGTATCGATGTCTATTTAGACTTTCCTGAAAGCATAAAAACAAACATTTTATGTCTACTGCTTCAGCTCTCCAAAGCCATAAATGTGTAACTAACTTGGAGGTATTGTGGGTACAAAAGTCAAACTTGATTTTCATGCTAGGGAAAGTATGCCTTATGTGTCTGTAACTCTTGCCCCCACATATTCTGGGGGAATCACACACATGTTTTTTAAAGTATTGACAAGCACTAGACACTGGTGACACACTGTAATTAAATAATTATGAATATGAAATGTGTCTTCCACATATTTGTTCTCTGTGCAGTGTAAGAAAGCTTGGAAAAGGACCAAGCTGATGGGGGGGGGGGGGCGAGTCCATATCTCTTAAGGCTGCATTCAGGGTCATTTCATCTGGAACAAAATGGCTTTAGAAAAGATGTGGTTCTGGGGTCTCCCCGGAAGATGATCAGGCTTTCCTATGTAGATGGAAGAGAAGGAAAACTATAACTCTGCATTTCATCATCATCAATCTTACGTTTGCCTTTTCTATGAAGACGCTTATGTACCCCAACACCCGTTACTCTTGCAGGTTACATGGAAATTCAGAGGACCACTGTTCCCCATGTTAGTGTGTGCACATGCTGACTTAAGGACTTGAGTGTTTCTGTGTAGACTATCAATAAGCAAACCAGGGCACATTTATCAGTCTGATGTATTACACTATGTCACCCACACTGAAGACACGCTTGGAACACAATAGCTCTGCACCAACCATCTGCCCTTTAATAATGACACATGTGAAATTCCCATATGACCTCCTCCTAATACCCTTCATCAATTTGTTTTAGCAAGGCCGTGGCTGAGACGCATCACGGTCTGGCTTCATTCTTTCTTACTGAACAAGACTAGAAGAACTGCTACCCAAAGAATTTGAAAAGTTTGAGTTTCAGGTACTTAACTGCTGGCGAAGTGAGGCTTTGAACGCAATACGCTCATGCATTGAAAGATGAACAAAATGTATAAGGTAGTATTCGCATGACACAAATGACAACATGAACCACTGAACAGCAACTGCACAGGAATCTACAGGAACCGGTCATAAGATGATCATTTTGTGAAGCCGGAGAAGACAGGATAGGAATGGAGAATGTGGGCTGCGTGTTGCATGTGGCAGTCATGGGAACATGCATGACAGGAAGTTTATCTGCTGGTGACTGCACAGTCAGGAACCCACAGCAGGGAGCTGCAGTTGCCATGGTGACCAACAGCCGACTCCTGAGTTCCAAGGTTGGCTATAAGGGCAAGATAGGAAGAACTCCCTGACAGATAATTCTTAAATAATAGCCACCTGGTGATTTTAAAAGCCTTCAGACATCCCTTGATTTGAACAGAAATAACCAAAACAAACCAGGACTTATCTCACAAGCTCCTAGCTCACTGAGGTCGAACAGCTGATCCCGGCACTATCCCCTTTCTCTCACAGCTATGGCCTATGGTGAGGGTAGAAGGTGAAAATAAGACATAAATTACCAATACCAGGAATGAAAAGATGCTAACTACAAGGCTCTTGGCATTTTAATTATTTTTTGACAACTTTATGTTAATAAGTTTGATAATTTGCGTGAATTGGACAAGAGCCACTTGAGACACAGATTACTGAACATGGAAGAAAAAGAAAGCTTCAATCGTCTATCAATTCACGGCTTTAAGATTGTAATTGAAAATTGACCCAGGAGGAAAACCGTGGTTCGACATGGCTTCAGTAGTGAGTTTCCTACACCTAAGAAAGAAATAACAAGAATTTTATAAAAAAAAAAAAAAAAAAAAAAAACAAGGAGGAAGAATACATCTCAACTTAAATAAGAACCTGTTGCAAAGAATCTAAACCAGACAAGACCATCTGAAGGAAACAGGACTATGTGTGAGTCACTACCCGGGAAATGAATGTAAAATCACCAGTGAAATATTATCACATCAGCCACCGCAGTGTTTCAGACAAACGGTACATCGTGATCGAGGGGAACAGATACAGAAATGGTGCACTGATTAGCGCAGGACAGCATATCAACATGATAAATCATTTTAATGGAACAAGGGAGGGAAAGGAGACAAAATGACACCATGTTCTTCCCTAAGAAGATATGTGCTGTCTCAATTCAATAGCATGCTTGTGGTTTGGAGAGCTAAGTCTATCTGGCTGCCAAGTAGTTATAGTAACAGTAACGAAAGAGAACAATATAAGACCGATCCATTTCATGGATCTAATTGTAAATGTAGAGAAGGGAGCCTACAGATCTCCTCTAAGATATGGATCTCCTGCTGCAGGGCTCCTATGAACTTTCACTTTGCCCAGACGGACACGCGTTGCAGATTTCCACATCAGTCTTGTTGTCAGTTCGGCAGTTACTCCTGCCCTTCACAGCTCTCCACAGCCATGCCGGGGACAGTCTACTTATCACTGCTGATGTCCTGCCAAGAACACAATGTTCCATGTTGCTTCCTCCCTACCACTAATCTCAACACCATCCTTAAATTCTAGAACATTGAAAATACCTCCCTACCAACTTCTGGAGAATCATAGTCCTCTAACATCCCTGTGTACATAAACATATACACCCTTGATTTTCAAATGCACTGGAATAAACATCGTAGCACTGAAACGCAATCTAAAGGTAGATATTCAACCTCTCTGTTCCCAACTTTCTTCACTGACAAATTTGGTCACACTACCAGAATATAAGGACTAATTAAATATGAATTGTGGGTACTATGTATATTTTGACCACTGGCAGAATGAGTGTTCAGCTAAACATACCCTTAGAAGCAGAATATTTTGATTACAGAAAACATCATTCAAAGATCATGCTTTCCCCTTACTCGAGTTAAAATGCAGCAAGTATTTCTCATGGTACTACAAATAAAGACTAGTTATTGCAAACAATCTGATGTTGTATTCAAACTAAAACAATGCCAATGTTCTATCTCAGAGCACTTAATCCTCTAGAACTCAATCCTAGCTTACCTAACAGGAGGCCCACATTGTTAAAAAAAATCTATCTCATTTCTAGAAGTATCTGTTATTTACAGTCATTCTCCTGATGGCCTTGAATTGTGACTGTTGAAGCAAATTTTCTCTAGCTCAGCAGCTGAGTCCGCATAGGTCTTGTCTCATCACATCTGAAGCCTGCGTCTTCAGACAGACAGCAGGTGAAAGGCCAGTTACACAAATTCTAACATAAAGCAACATAAGATATAATGGTGCACAGGTACACAGTAACCACCTCTAAACCTACACACAATGCTAAAATAAAAGATCTAAGCCAGGCTTCTCGACCTGTGGGTTGCAACCCCTTTGCAAGTCAGATGACTCTTTCACAGGGGTCACATTTCAGATATCCTACATATCAGATATTTACATTATGATTCATAACATTAGCAAAATGATAGTTATGAGGTAGCAATGAAATAATTTTATAGTTGGGTGTCACCACAGCATGAGAAACTGTATTAAAGAGAGGAAGCATTTGGACAGTTGAGAACCACTATTTTAAGTTTTTTTTTTACAACATATTGGCATTTTCATAGATTCTGGGGTCTTACACATATGCAGCACACAGTCTACCACTGAGCTGCACCCTAACTCTTAGATTTGAATCACAACTGGATTTCAGAGGGAGGCCAGGAAGAGGAAATCAGACAGACCTTATAAAAGAAAAATTAGAGTTGATAAATAAGTAGAGCCTTCGAACAGCTAAAATAAAATAAGTAGTTACCAACTTTATGTTTTCCTTTGAACTGTGTTTAATGGATTGATGCACAGTGAGATATCAGATTACTTAATGGAAGAGAATTTAAGGCTAAATAAGGGATACTTCTAGTTATTTTAAAAATAGGAGAAAACTTGCCCGTTGGATACCGGCAGGTACCACACATCTTCAAACCTCTCTAATTAACACCACATCTTAAGATGCAGTCTCTGGAAAACCCTATCTTTTGACCCTTTTAGTGCTTTCTGACAGCCAAGCTTCTACACCTTTTACTTGCTTAACCTTGTTTCTGTGTGCAGGCATGCATAAACATTTAGACTTGTATATGTATATAGGCATGCTTACACCTGTATATACATGCCAACATTCATGTGTGCATTCATATGTGTTTTAGGATACATGCATAGGTATGCAACATTCATATATGCTTCTAGGGACTCACTAAAACAAAAATGTAATTGTGTGATATTCCTATGCAATCCCTTCCATATTATAATTTGCAACTTTACTGGTCCAGCTAAGTTGATGGACATGCTTCCAAGCCCATATCAGAAGGGAAAGACAATGTTTACTGCACATCAGAAGCAGAGAGGGTTGAACCTGGTCGTGATAAAAGATAAGTCTGCAGGTGAGAGCTCTGAACTGTGTCATCTGCAGAATTAGGCTGATGTTCTAAAGTTCTCCAGAAACCAGCATTTTTCTGAGGAACCAGAAAGCCTCTCATTCCATATAAGGCATCTTGACTATCCAAGCCTTTCCAACTGTGGGAAACAACGTGGCAGAAGCTCATTTCGTTTATAGGTACAGTGCCTTTCAAAAATATCTAAGACTAGCATCCCATGGGGTATTGTGAAGGTCCTCAATAAGCCCCGAAGAGGAGAATGGTCAGGGAAATTTTTCTTGCTTGTTAGTAATAAGAACAAATAAAATACACAAATTTTTCCTTTTCATGTGCTCAGTAGTATCTAGAGAAGGAAGAAAATACCGAGGGCCAATTTGTTGGGCTTCCTGTTCTCTGAGAAGAATGTTCACAGCTACCAAGCACACTAAACACAGCAGAGAGAAGGAAGGGTTAGTTAACTGAAGCACCGGTCTGCGCTCTGCCTATGAACTACTAGTTCTGCATGGAGTACTTGCTTACTTCATCGTCTCTTCTCAGATTAATTAACAGAGGCATAAATGGGTATACTATTATCCTAAGGTCACACACCCAGCACATGATGTATGGCTAGATGCACATAGACTTTGTGGGGCTTTCTGTTAATTTTATCAGCAGAGAAGTCCGTGGAACCTGGATGTCTTTCCCCCGTTGCTATCTAGGCTTTCTTTCATTCGTTCTGCTTTTATTTCCCTACCGATACAAGCAAAGATATTCCCTTGGGGTGATGCTCATGCTTACAGCAATGCCCCTCATCTTTGTTTATTTCAGATTCAGAGATGGGTTTTCATTACATACCACAAGGCTGGTCTTGAACTCCATGGCTCCAGTGACCCTCCTGCCTCAGCCTGTCAAGTAACCCGGGCTATGTGAGCTCATCCCATGGCCCACTTTGCAAGGGCATTTTATTCTAGTACTTTCTGAGCTAATTATTTATTGATCAGTCCTCACTGCAAGATCCTAAAGCACGGTGTGCAACAAGTTGCTTCCACACATGGGTGTAAAATGCTCTCCCTGGAAATGCCTAAGGTTTTAGCAGGTCCAGAAATCTAAGCAGGAACAAATATACATAGACTAGACTCAGCATGGGATCATTGCTGGGAATTTCTCTCAAGACATGGGAATTGCAAGCCTTAGACCCAGGATTCCCGGCTGAGAATTAAGTTATCGCTTATTACCATGGGGACTGTTTGCATGGCTTTTATTAATTGAGAGAATCTATTTTCTAATGGATAGGACTTCCTGTACTGTTTTTAGAAGTGAATTACAGTGCCCCCACATGTAATATGCTTTTGATTTTCTGATAGAGTACATTGCATGAACTTGTCTCAAACATCCTAATTACTGTAACTGCTGGCGTCCACTGTCATGCCCAGCTTACATATTATTGTGAAATATGTCATTGTAATATAGCTCCTTAGCATCCTTCACATATATTATTTTCCACAGTTCATAACACAGAACAAACGACCCATAAACTGTTGAACAAGTAGACGGTCAGAGGGACAAAGGAGCAAACATATTTTTATCTTAGTTTTTTAGATTTTGCTACGTTTCCATTTAGACACTGTGTGCTTCAAGCTAAAAACCATCAGAAAATATCTGGGGAATCGTATCACATAGCCTCAAGTCACCTCTTTTTAGCTTTCAAAAAGTCAAGGATGAGGTATATTTGGAGGAGATAATTCAGGTGGACCTGTGGGTCACCCATCAGGAGGAAAGAGTGCACCGTTTGGATTGAGTAAAACACAAGAAATAACTGCCGCCAAAGAAGGCCTGACTGTCTACTGCTAGAGTTTTCTAAGCAAAGAGGACAGCAGAGGAGGGCGGAGCTATGGGGTCCCACAGAAATCTCAGAGAACAAGAAGCTAGCTGGAGGAGAAACACTAGATACGCCTTCAGGGAGCGACTTTACAGAACTCACACAGATTCTTGATTTAGAACAAGGGAGTTTTCTTTTCTAATAAAACCGTGATGGCATCTTTTCCGATTTAAAAAGCTGTCAGTTAGCATCAGCTAAAGGAATGTAGGGCAACTGTGAGTTTGAATTTCAGTCAGGGTCCCTCGTGATCGAGGAAAATATATCTATGGTCAGCTGATCGGTCCATCTCCGAATTTTAAGCCCGGATGAAAGGCACTGAAATGTTTCCTTCTGTTCTACGTCAGTCTCCACCAAGTCAGAAAAGGACTTTTTAGTAACATGGTACAGAGTCCACCGGACAGGGAAATCTTTAACCCTGGAGATCAATGAGCCTGGGACTGGTTTTTTGAACTTCCAGTAACTGGAGGAGGGAGCTCGCGCCCCCTGCAGGCGACTTTGTAAGCGATAAGCTCGTTGTGGGAAAGGAGAAATGGAAAGGCTTTGAGATTCAAAAGCAGAGGGTGCATCTTCCCATTAGCTTTGCTTCGGACACATATTTTGGTGCTTTGGGGAGCATCAAATATATCCCTGTCCTGGGAAATCAAGGCTTTAGGCAGCAGCGAGTGCTGCTGGGGAAAGGTGCGCCTGGAGCGTGGGTCCCTCCCGAGGAGCCCTGGGGCAGGGGACAGGTAGAGGAGGGGAGCTTGGTACCCGCAATGCGGCCGCCTCCCGCTGGTGGCTCCGCGGCCAGGTCCGGGCGACCCCGTGGCCCAGACAGCAGCAGCACAGCAGCAAGAGGCTCGCCCACCGTGGCTTCATCCCGGTTCCCGCGGTCCTACGAGCACAGCCCGCTTTCTCTTTCGGTTCCTCGGCTCCGCCCACCGCCCGCGTGGGGCGCAGGCCCAGAAGTAGGAAGCTGCTGGGTCCCCGTTGTTCTGGTTCTTGGGTGCTTGTTGGCATCGTCAAGGACCTTCTGTTGCTAGTGAGCTTCAGGGGTTAGCTTCTTATCTAGGTGGAAAGAGACCAAGGCATGATTTATATACAGCAGCGTGAAGATACGAACTGCTATGTTTCCTGACATGTGGGATTAAGCCCATTATTTTTCTTCCAGTCATTTCAAATTGAGCATGCGTTCGTAGAATGTGTGTAAATTGAATTCAGCAGGTTCTATGTAGACGCGTAACCGTGTGCGAATTTAGACTGTGCTTTCATGCTATGGATGCTTGCCAATACATGACAAGCTTTTAGGGCCGCACAAAAGTTTCTTTGTCTCTAATATTGTGACCGTTTCTGCCCTTGAAGAAGATTGCACTGGCTTCTGAAGTTCTTGATGAAATTTAACTAAAGCAGTCCTTCTAAACACATCTTTACATGCAGGGCACGTTCTGTGCGCTCCTCTAATTATTGCCCTGTGAAGGTAGTTTTAATTTTCTTTCTGTTTTATTAGGTCGTTTTCTTCTTGCTTAGCTTCTTTCATAACCTATTCCCTCCGCTTTCTTCCACCTGCTTTAATTAATTGTTGCCATTTCAAAAAAAAAAAAAAAACTTGTTTTCTTTTCACCGCAGCACTGGAGAACAGAATGCAAAAGGAACGAAGGGAGTCTGTTCCAATCAGTCACTATGGCACACACATCTCAGCTGAAGGGGTTTCTGGTGGAGTGGACCAGGGCTCTCCTTTAAGGCGAACCGGGTGACTTAAAGATCTGGTCATATATCACATATGCTGGTGACCCTGGAGAAGAAGACAGCTGCTTCTCAGAACGGTATGTGCATAGACACAGGAAATGCAAACTCTGAGTTTGAAGTGAATCCTTACTGTGCTTCTCTATTTTCTCCTCTCTCGGTTTACATGCCCCTCATTTGCTCTTTTGTGCTCTTTTTTCTCTTGGCCAAAAGCAGATCCTTTGTGGATGACTATATCCAGGTTCCCAGAAGTGGGAAGGACCAGCATCATTTCTGCCTTAGCGTCTGCCCCTTTGCGTATCTGAAATACTATGTGGCTCATTTTCTCCCCCCTCTTGTCTTCGATCAAATGTCCCCTCATCCCCAGGCTTTTCCTGATTGTCCTTGTTAAAACAGAACGCCCTCCCCAGCCTCCACCCTACTTCTCTGATGCTGTTCCATTGCCTTTCAGCATCTGCATCGTTTGGTCCATAGATGGCGCTGTACCGAAATGTTCATGATGGCCAAGATTTCACTTCTTTAGTCTCTTAGGCACGAATGACATGTAGTGGATATTCGATCAGTAAATACTTGGTGTTAGGAACTTAACTTTAGTTAAAATCAATTTTCCTTAGATCACAGCGATTATCCTTAGGTTGACCACCTGAACATAAAAGTCCCAACTCTAAGGGTTGTCAAAAAGCAAGGATTGCCATCAGAAAATTAGTTTTAGTTTAATAATAGCAAAAGAGAATGCGTTGAGACGAGTCAACTAGTAGGCGGGTTCCTTGTGAAGGGATCGTTGAGGTCAGCATAGGCAGGAACCTGTGGGCTTGTCTCCCTGACGTCAGCACCACCAAACTTCCCAAGAGGAGCATTGTTCTCCACGGACCGCGTGAAAACCCGCCCGTAGCTCCTCTTCATGCCCAGACCATACTTTTCATCACCAGTTTCGTATCGGAGGACATAGTTACTCCCTGTATCTAATAAAAACCAAAGACATAAATCAGCTGTGGGTTCTGCAGACGTAAGAGGCTGTGACACCCACTGTGAAGGGCTGAAACCTTATTTAAAATAGATGGTACTGGGCCCCAGGGGACCAGCAGATTCATGGACCGTGGCAGCACTAAGGTGGGTGCAGGAAGTGACCGACACTCGAGTTAAAGTTCATAAAATGTTATAAGCAAAGAGGCCTCCATTTTCTCCTTGCTATTACACCTTCTGCAGCCATCCCTGTGACTCAGAGACAACAGTATTCTTCTCTGCCAACTGCTCCCTAACCAAGGCTGTAAGCAGAAGTGAAATGCTCAGAAAAGCAGACAGAATCTTCTCTGAGATTGATAACCTGGCTATATCAGCCAGTTTCCTATTACTGCAACGAAATGCATGACATAACCAATATATAAAGAAAAATGACTTCTTTTGGGCTCTTATTTATGAAGGTTTCAGTCTAAGATCAGTGAGTCAGCTTCATTTCTTTGGACATTTGTCATCCATGAAAGATGAAGGCAGATGGGGTAACAAGCATGAGCCTGGGGGCAGAGAACAGTGTCAAGGGCATGCGCGTGATGACCTAAAGAACCTTCACTAGGGTGTGGCTGTCTCCCAGCAGCAGCACCTGGAGCCCAAGCCTTTAACAAGGGGCCCCCCAGGCGACCTCTGCATCCAGACTACAGGAGCAGCTCTGGTTCCATCTTGAATAGAGAGACTGAAAAAGCGATGCTGAAGACCCCTCCTTGCTATTCATAGTATGGCCTGCATGACCATCTGATGTGGGATTTCCCTCTGTATGCTGTGATTACCATTGATAAATAAAGAAACAGCTTTGGGCCTATAGCAAAGTAGAACTTAGGTAGGCAGGAAAACGAAGCTGAATTCTGGAAGAAAGGAGGCAGAGGCGGAGAAGCCCTGTAGCCCTGCCAGAGACAGACACTGGAACTTTAGCCAGTAAGCCACAGCCACGTGGCAATACACAAATTAATAGAAATGGGATAAATTGATATGTAAAAGTTAGCCAATAAAAAGCTAGAGCTAATGGGCCAAGCAGTGATTTAATTAATACAGTTTCTGTGTGGTTATTTTGGGGCTAAGCTGCTGAGAACGAACAAGCAGCTCCTTGCAACAACCATCATTCCAGTATCAGTTCATGCAAGAGCCTGTAGGTAGAAATGCATTCAGTGTGTTCCACAGACCTAACGGAAATAAACGCAGGGATGTGGGGTTTATAAAAGAAAGCAAAAGAGTGAGTGACGTTAAGATAAGTGGGCAAGCAGAGATCATGTAAGAATGCAATTATAATTATTTGTTATATGGGAAATACACAGTTATTTCAAGTGCTTTGAGAAGGGTTTCATCTGGGAGAAGGGGTGCCAAGTATCTACTGATTTTTTAGTATAAGCATACACAAAGACGGCAGTGGCATGAAGAACTAATATTTGATGGTCTGTGTGGGGGATCAGACACTGGTAGATGACCCAGGATGCAGGAGATATTCCCATACCCGTGAGTTCATGGACTGTGCAAATTGACCTCCTTGGGTTTCTAGTTTTAGAATCAACCAAAAAAGAGAGGACATGAAGCTAGGATAGGATGGCAGCAGTCTTCAAGGAGTAGGAGGTGGATATGACAAAAATACATTACATATATGACATTATTGAAATTAATAATAATATTGAATATATAAAATAAATAGCATTACATAGGTGGAGGTAATTCTGTCAAATTTGCAATATGGCACTTGGAAGTTCCTTCAAACTTGTATTAGGTATCTATACTACACATAAAAATAATCTCCAAACACAGAAACTCATAATGCTCTATCTTGTGCACTCTTCTGTGGATTGAGCACCAGTCAGAGACAGGGCTGTGATGGCTGAGGGTCGCTGCTGGGGATTCAGGCACTGATGGAATATTGTCGCAGTCATCTGAAAGTCATGTGGTTTGGTTCCAATCTGTAGACAAGTCTTCTCAGTTTTCCTAAGGTCTGGGCAGCGTCCTCAAAACTCTAACATGCCGACTTCTCCCCTCCCAAGGCTGTGTGGGCACGGCAGCTGTTTTCCTCAGGAGTAACTGAGTGCAGGTGCAGAGGATGGGCGGGGAGTGAGACTGTGACGTCAGCAGGGGCGTTGGTAACGCCCTTCTCTGGTCCATCACAGACACAGAGCCTGAAACAATAATGCCGCAGGGAGAGCACAGAGGCATGATGAAGAGCGCCACCGTCTGCTACCATCTTGCAAGCCAATTACCTTGAGCGATTCTCTGGGCTGTGCGTGCATGCGTGTGTGTGTGTGTGTGTGTGTGTGTGTGTGTGTGTGTGTGTGTATGCGCATGCGCGTGTGTGTGCATGCATGCGTGTGTGTGTGTGTGTGTGTGTGTGTGTGTGTGTGTGTGTGTGTGTGTGTTTTAATGCTTCTAGGACATTAATCATTTTCTTTTTTTTTTTTTTTTTTTTTTCTTTTTTTTTTTTTTTTTTTTTTTTTTTTTAGTAAATTTTATTAAATTATAAAAGTTTCCATTTCCACCCCCCCTCCCAACACCCTCCCACTCCCCCTACTCCCCCTCCTCCTCCCTCTTCGTCCCCCAGGGCGGTCAGGGTTTCCTGGCCTGTGGGAAGTTCCAGTTCCTTCCCCCTCCCTCCAGGTCCAGGAAGGTGAGTGTCCAAACAGACTGGATCCCCAAAATCCATTATATGTAGAGGAAACAGGTCCCAGTGTCATAGTCAATGGCTTTTCAGAAAGACTTCGGGTCAGCCACAGTCAGAGAATCCGGCCAAATTCGGAGAGTCTGGTTAGATCACGTCCTCTTTCAGTCCCAGTCCAACTGGCCTTGGTAAACTCTCATCAGATCCGTTCCCTTGTATCAGTGGGTGATGGCATCCCTCGCAGTACTGACTTCGTTTTTCATGATCTTCCTCCTTCTGCTCCTCATTTGGACCTCGGGGGGCTCAGTCCCGTGCTGCAATGTGGGTTTCCGACTGTATCGCCATCCTTCGTCAGATGCAGGATCTATGGTGATAAGCAAAATATACATCAGTATGGACATGGGCCACGGCGGATTCAGGCACCCACTCCTCTGTCCAGAGAGCAATCTGGGGGATCTCTCCTTGGACCTGGGATCCCATATATACTCAAGTCTCCTGTAAACCCTAAAATGGGTCCCTTAGTTGAAATATAATCTTCCCTGATCCCTTGTTCATCCTTCCTCCCTCCCCCCCCATCCCAGGCCACCAAGCTTTCCCCTTTCTTCCCCTACTCCCTTCTCTCTAACCTTCTCCCCTTCCATCGACCCTCCCTCCCCCCCATGCACCCGAGGTTACCTGGGACTCTTGTCTATTTCCTACCTCCTGGTGGATAGCTAAATAATCTTCATCAGGTTCATCTTCTTATTTAGCTTCTCTAGGATCACGAATAATAGGCTCAAAGACCTTTAATTATGGTTAGAATCCACTTATGAGTGAATACATACCGTGTTCCTCTTTTTGGGACTGGCTTACCTCACTCAGTAAAGCGTTTTCTATTTCCATCCATTTGCATGCAAAATTCAAGATGTCATTGTTTTTTACCGCTGAGTAAAACTCTAATGTGTATATGTTCCACACCTTTTTTAACCATTCTTCTATTGAGGGGCACCTAGGCTGTTTCCAGGTTCTGGCTATTACAAATAGTGCTGCTATGAACATAGTAGAACAAATGCTTTTGTAGTATGATCGGGAATCTTTAGGGTATATTCCCAAGAGTGGAATTGCTGGGTCCTGAGGGAGGTTGACTCCCAGTTTCCTGAGAAACCGCCACACTGATTTCCACAGTGGCTGCACGAGTTTGCATTCCCACCAACAATGGATGAGTGTTCCCCTCACCCCACATCCTCTCCAGCATAGGATATCATTGGTGTTTTTGACTTTAGCTATTCTGACAGGTGTAAGATGGTATCTCAAAGTGGTTTTGATTTGCATTTCCCTGATCGCTAAGGAGGTTGAGCATGACCTTAAGTGTCTTCTGGCCATTCGAAGTTCATCTGTTGTGAATTCTCTGTTAAGTTCAGTACCCCATTTTTTAATTGGGTTAATTAGAGTTTTAGTGCCTAGTTTCTTGAGTTCTTTGTATATTTTGGAGATCAGACCTTTGTCTGATGAGGGGTTGGTGAAGATCTTCTCCCAGTCAGAAGGCAGCCTTTTTGTCCTACTGACAGTGTCCTTTGCTTTACAGAAGCTTCCCAGTTTCAGTAGATCCCATTTATTCATTGTTTCTCTTATTGTCTGTGCTGCTGGGGTCCTGCTTAGGAAGAGGCCTCCTGTGCCTAAATCTTGTAGACTACTTCCCACTTTCTCTTCTATCAGGTTCAAAGTGGACGGATTAATGTTGATGTCTTTAATCCATTTGGACTTGATTTTTGTGCATGGTGATAGATATGGATCTACTTTCATTTTTTTACAGGTTGACATCCAGTTATGCCAGCAAAATTTGTTAAAGATGCTGTCCTTCTTCCATTGTATACCTTTAGCTCCCTTGTCGAAAATTAGGTGTTCATAAGTTTGTGGGTTAATATCTGGGTCTTCTATTCGATTCCATAGGTTGACTTCTCTGTTCTTATGCCAATACCAAGCTGTTTTCAATACTGTAGCTCTATAATAGAGTTTGAAGTCAGGGATGGTAATGCCTCCAGAAGTTCTTTTATTATATAAGATTGTTTTGGCTATCCTGGGTTTTTTGTTTTGCCATATAAACTTGATTATTGTTCTCTCAAGGTCTGTGAAGAAGTTTGATGGGATTTTGATGGGGATTGCATTGAATCTATAGATTGCTTTTGGTAGAATTGCCATTTTTACTATGTTGATTCTCCCAATCCAAGAGCAGGGGAGGTCTTTCCATTTTCTGGTATCCTCCTCAATTTCTTTCTTCAAAGACTTAAAGTTTTTGTCAAATAGGTCTTTCACTTCCTTGGTTAGAGTAACCCCAAGATATTTTATGCTATTTGTGGCTATCATGAAAGGTGATGCTTCTCTGATTTCCCTCTCTGCTTCTTTATCCTTTGTGTATAGGAGGGCCACTGATTTTTTGGAGTTGATCTTGTATCCTGCCACGTTACTAAAGGTGTTTATCAGCTGTAGGAGTTCTTTGGTAGAGTTTTTGGGGTCACTTATGTAAACTATCATATCGTCAGCAAATAACGAAAGTTTAACTTCATCCTTTCCAATTCGAATCCCCTTGATCTCCTTATGTTGTCTTATTGCTATTGCTAGAACTTCAAGCACTATATTGAAGAGGTATGGAGAGAGTGGACAGCCTTGTCGCGTTCCTGATTTTAGTGGAAAGGCTTTGAGTTTCTCTCCATTCAGTTTGATGTTAGCTGTCGGCTTGCTGTATATTGCTTTTATTATATTTAGGTATGATCCTTGTATCCCCAGTCTCTCCAACACCTTTATCATAAATGGGTGTTGAATTTTGTCAAATGCTTTTTCAGCATCTAGTGAGATGATCATATGGTTTTTTTCTTTCAGTTTCTTTCAGTTTCTTTCTTAAGGCTTCCCCAACCTTAATTATGCTGGAATCCTTATTCACTGTGCTTTACTCTCTGGAATCTTCTGCATTTTCTTCAGTTATTAATCATTCTACTTCAATCTCAAGTGGCTCTTTTGTGAAGTTGTCTGTTTTTGCTGTGACTTAATAAACACCTGTATGCCAATGATTCACCCGTCTCTGGGCCTTATAAACATCTCACAGTTTCTCACTTTTCTCACGGTGATAAGTGAGCATTTCCATTTGAAGATGAGGACAGAGAGGCCCCAGAAGCTAGGCAAGCTGCTTGCGGTTTTGTGTGTTCCGTCACACGTGCGCGGGGGAGGCATCTGTGGACTTGACATAATCTTTGTCACCCATCAGTTCCTCATTGTCACTTTACCTGTCTCGTAAATCCCCACACCTCCTTAAGGGACACATTAATGTTTTGTAATTAATGACCACTGAAATTGCATGACATATTATGGGCACCAAAGCAAAGCAAACCTAAAAACGGAGAACTAGTTTGAATCCGAGTCTGATGCAGGCTGGAAATGAAGGCATTGTTGGGAGTACTATGACTATTCATGTAAAAAGACTTTGCTTCTTTGTTTGATGTTCCCATGACCTCAGGAACTTTGGGTTCCTTCACAGCCTTGGCACCACAGACTCTAACATAAGAGACTGCTGGTAAGACGGTAATTTGTCCATCCTCAGATCCTTACACCAGCCTGGTAATGATTGGCCTCACTTCTCACAGGAGAAACCTGCCCTTGAGATGTTCAGGTCCTGATCACCTTGTGAACTCTTCCTGAGCTGTTGTCCTCAGAGCCCACAGCCTTTCGGCTGCACCAGGGTGCTTTGGGGATGCTCGGGCTTCTGACATGACTTTTATTCTGTGTCACGCATTCTCTATCAATCACACGTCTGTAAAGCAGCACCATGA
Organism: Myodes glareolus; assembly: GCF_982192425.1. Lineage (NCBI taxonomy): Eukaryota > Metazoa > Chordata > Mammalia > Rodentia > Cricetidae > Myodes > Myodes glareolus. The sequence goes on from NC_142045.1 coordinate 8,746,375, forward strand.
ACTTTCTATACTTGCACATAGCACAGAGAAAAGCCTGACATTTGGGAGTGCATGTGAGTAATTGTCATCCATGTACTGAGTTGTTTGTTTCCTGTTTAATTTGTCACCCTATGTTATGGGGAGGGCATCATTCCACGAGGGAATTAATTACCTAGGACCTGTGTGACTGATTTCATTTTTTCGGGTTTTTTTCCTGATAATTTTTTGCTTTCCCAGACCCTCTTTTATGTTGTAGCCTAATGCTGCCCTAAAATTTGCTATATAGTCCAAATTGGTTTTGAAATCATGTTCTTCTGTGTTTGTAGTTTTTCTTTTTTTTCTCTCTCTCTCTTTGGGGCCTACTACCCAGTTCACAGATAAACACATGGAGACTTATTCTTACTTAGGAATGTTCCAGCTTAGCTTGACTTGTTTCTAGTCAGCTTTTCTAACTTAAATTATCCCATTTTCTCTTTAGCTATGCTTTGCCTCTGGGCTTTTTACCTTTCTTCATTCTATATATCTTTCTTTCCTTCTTACTCTGTGGTTGGCTGCATGGCTGTGTAGCGGGCCCCTGGAAGCCTCCTCTTCTTCTTCTCTTCTTGCTCCTTGCTTTCTTCCCTAGATTTCTCCTCCGATTTATCCTCTCTGCCTGCCAGCCCCTCCTATCCTCTCTCCTGCCTTACTATTGACTGTTAAGCTTTCTATTAGACCAATCAGGTGTTTTATACAGGCAAAGTAACACAGCTTTACAGGGTTAAACAAATGCAACATAAGAAAATGCAACACATCTTTACATCATTAAATAAATATTCCACAACGTGAATGAATGTAACACATCTCAAACTAATATTCCACAACAGTTATTCATTTTCTAGAGTGCTGGGATTACGTGCTGGCCCAACCCACAGGTGACTACTAATGCTGAGTATCTTAATTACTTTTCCAGTGGCTTTGAGAGAATACAGAGACAATCATAACTTAAAGGAAAAAAAAAGGTTTATAATTGCTCACAGTTCAAGGGTTCAGTCTATCGTGGAGGGGAAGACAAGAGGCAGGAGCCTGAAGTAGCAGTCACATCACCTCCAGTCCGGAACAGAGAGCAGTGATTTAGATCGCTGCTTAGCTCCTTTCCTCCATTCTTATGGTCTAGTATCTCAGTCAGGAAAAACGCCACCTACAGAGGGCGGGTCTTCCCATCTCAGTTACCTCAATCAAGATAATCCTCCACAGGCATGCCCATGAGCATACCTGGGTGATTCTAGATTCTGTCAAGTGGACAGTCAATGCTAAACATCACACTCTGACACACCACTGTGATTATTTTTGCTGTTATTGGTGTGAATTGGGTCCCCACAGTCATAACAATTGCCTTTATATTATCTTATATCAGTAACATTCCAGATGGACGATATCAAGTCTGAACATACGAATTTCTAGGGAAGTGACATTTAAATCTCCCCACGGATAAGAAAGAAAGAAAGAAAGAAAGAAAGAAAGAAAGAAAATGCTGTGTGGTGGGCGCCAGGCGTGGGCGGGAGCTGCCACTCTTCAAAAGTGACTCTGTGCAGTTTATCGGGCACAATGAAAGACAGCATGACAGGTTCCCAGAAATGCAACCCAGGAGAATGTAGAATTCCTACAGTCAACCTCTAACAAAGAGGGGGATAATAGCACTAATGAAAAGCCATAATGGATAGGATAAGTTCTTCTCCAAATAGCTAATGGAAAAAAAAAAGCCCCGAGAAACACCTGAAACCATGAGCGGTTTCCATGGCAACCCCTGCCTGTTTTTATTCTGAAGGCATTTGAGTAAACGTGAAGAGATGAAAGCTTTAGGCCTGCTGTGTGTATGCCAGATGGGGATGGCATTCGAAAGGCCTGATTCTAGCTTCACCGACTTCTACAACAGTGTCAGCTCTCTCTCTCTCTCTCTTCTCTCTCTCTCTCTCTCTGTCTCTCTCTCTCTCTGTCTCTCTCTCTCTCTTTCTCTCTCTCTCTCTCTCTCTCTCTCTCCTTTCCCTTTTTTCTCCACTCTCATACTTTAAAGTAGCAAACAAGTGGCATTTTAATTGTCTGAGAAAATAAGTCTGGTATCTTTAATTTTGCATGTGTCATTTAATTGATGTTCCATTATGGTTTAGTAGATATCTGTTTCCCACAGGTGAAATAGATCCTGCAAGTATCACATGCTTTTGACCTCCGTTAACTGTGCAAATATCATCTTATCCAGTGGGTGGATGTGAGAAAAGGTAGGCTCACACAAAGAAGAGGCAGAAGAGGAAGGAGGAGGAGGAGGAGGAGGAGGAGGAGGAGGAGGAGGAGGAAGAGGAGAAGAAGAAGAAGAAGAAGAAGAAGAAGAAGAAGAAGAAGAAGAAGAAGAAGAAGAAGAAGAAGAAGAAGAAGTCTAATTCATAGTGATATAATACTAAGAGCTGTCTATCATTAATATAAAGGGAAAATGATTTTTGATATTATTATCTCTTATAAGTATAATCATTATTCTCTAATCTATTTCTCTTGAATATTTGCATTCACCCAACAAATACCAAGAGCTTTTGTTCATTATTGACTTTTATAGTCACAATAAGATTTGGGCATTTAGAATTAAAAAATGAGGTATTAGGAATTACAGTTCTGGAACTGGGATTTCTGCGCTGAAATTTATGGAGCGATTATGCTCTATGAAACTGTCCTGCAGGTTCTTTGGTTATACGTGGTTCCTTAGAAGATCTGATGGCATGTAAAGACACACTAAGTTATACTTGGAAAGAGAGAGTCCTCATTCTGGGTCTTATAGAGAAACTGAGACAATCAAAGGAAGTTTAGTATGGTCATGAAGCACACATCCTCTGACAAGGGAGTTCCTGAATCCGGCCTGTCAGGGAGTGGCTGCGATGAAACTCAACAGAGTAGGGTAGGAGAGGAGTGTGGCTCTGAACGCAAGACTTCCAGGATCACTAGGCAATGGGAGGCAGGGGCCTGCAGAGTGTCTGTAAGCCCCTAGATGTTTTCTCTGTTTTTCAGAGCACAGAGTTTCCCGGAAGATAAAGAGCTTCTCAGGCGATCGTCAGTGCTTGGGCCGGCGCAGGCTCTCCTGGTATCTGATTCTAAGTTTCATCCAGTTCTTAGTTTCTCTAAGACATTATGCTTTTAAAGCCACCATCATTTCTGCAATAACTAAAATCTCAGCTGCTGCTCACCATGTGTAGCTTCCTATTTCTTGTTGACTATAAAATGTCAAACTGAGGGCCTAGAAACACTGCTCTCTTACGCTGGGTCCCAATGACACCCCTCCACACACACCACACCCACACACACCACACAGAGACTTCAAATAGATCAGTTTACCCTACTGTCATAATAAATTGATAAGGAAACTGTCATTTATTGGTGGCATAAGACCTTTGGCCTCCATTAATCATGAATATTGCTCACAATTGGATGAATAAATGCGAACTTAACACTTTGCACTTCAATTTTCGTAAAAGGTATTCTGTTAATAGAGTTAACCCAGATATTTAAGCATTTATGACTGTTTCCATGGAAATGCCTCCTATAAATAAAGGAATATGAGAGAATAAGATGTTTAAGGTGTTGGGGGACAATGCAATGTTGAAATTTGTTGAGTTATGTAATTCGTAAACCCAAGCTCAATGCTGGACTCATCTCTCATTTTCCATCATGACCTTTCAGAACATTTCACAAGTCTTTTAGTCCCATCACCTGAATAGTACATATTTGAAAAAATGAGATATATATTTATATAACCTAATGAATTAATTTTAAATAACATCTGTGAATTCATATCATTTATCTTATTTTATGTGAAAATTTATATCTTTATTGTTCACTGAAATATTAGAAATTTGTAGATATATATGTTCAAATTAATTTTGCTATAGATGGTTGTAATGTAGGATTCCCCTTTGTATGCTGTGAATACCATTGATTAATAAAGAAACTGTCTTGGGCCTGTGCAGGGAATAGAGGTAGGTGGGGAAAACTAAACTGAATGCTGGGCGAAAGGAGGATGAATTAGTGAGAAGCCATGAAGCTGTTGCCAGAGATAGACGTGCTAAAACTTTGCTGGTAGGCCATGACCTCGTGGTGATGCAGAAATTAGTAGAGGTGGGTTAAATTAAGATGTAAGAGTTAGACAATAAGAAGCTAGAGCTAATGGGCCCAGCAATGATTTAAATAATATAGTTTCTGTGTGATTACTTCAGGGCTGAGCAGCTGGGAACCAACGAACAACTTCTTACAACATGATTGAGTCATAAACTGGAGACTAAAGTGGCTGAAGAGATTTACTGTATGTGTGCTACTTTGCGGTTGACCACATGAGGGCAGCATAGTATCTCTTAAGACAGCACTTGAAGGTGGGGATACAATCTGGTGTGAAGCCCATGTAAAAATCATGAATATAAAATTAAAGCTAGAAGACTCAATAATGGGCTTTTTATCCAAACTTTCACTTTCCAACAGAATGAACTGAGGTCCAAGGAGACCAATTAGCAAATCCCCTCACGCAATTGATGTCTTTGAAAGTAAGGTGAAGAACCACTAGGCATTAAGAGCCACAATAACAATTACATTAACCAAGCACCTAGATATTTTAAGAGACTTCGTATTAGACACTGATATTATGTGTGAAAACATTTTGGCTGAAATCTAACATTTCCAATAAGGAATTAGCCCCAGAAATGTTCCTTTCTGGAAAACCAGTCAAACGCAGAGGTGGAATAACATTTCCGAAAGACATCAGAAGAAACTCGAAGACGGAACAGCGAAGCGTGGACCACTCGGCGTATTTCCGTCACAACCATGCGTTTGTGAGTCCTCCCAAAGGACAGCATTGTCTCTGAGAAACAGCAGAGCCCTCGGGAACAGGGCAGAGCAGTTCTGCCTAGACGTTTCTCATTTTTATTTCTTCACACCCACACCTTGGTTATATAACAGGAAAATACATGCGCATGCGCACACCGTCAGAGCTGTGAACAGCCTGTTTGCCACCAGTAACATCCTGGCTGGAATACCAGGGGGAGGGAGCGCTTAGGTCTTTCTCAGAAAGTCCCCATTTCCACACTTCTCAGGCAAATTAGAGACTGATGGAAAACTTAGCTAAACAGAAAACCCTCCCTGTCCAGCTGGACCTCTCCCTCCCCTCTGTCTCCAGCAGGTCTTTCCCTGTCTTCTCAGTTCTTTCCTTCCCTGCTGTCTCTATTACTAACCACAACATCACTCCAGCAGCCTTGCAAAATGGACCCCGTGGTAGGTAGTTGCTGCATCATCCTGAACAGGACCAGGGAGGGCACAGTTATCTGATCATACATGATTCTAGATTGTTTTTGTCAGGCTGATCCTGGAGATGTTTGCCGTGATAGAGTGAATAAAGATACTTTCTCTCCATAATTTGGGTGATTGCCATCACTCAACGGTCAGTCCGAATAACAATAGCTTGATCCCTTGGACGTCGGACATGGGAGAGCTGTCCATGGCTGCCTTTAATGCTGGTCGCTGGCTTTTCCTGCCCTCAGACACAAATGGATACTTTAGTTTTCCCCAGATGCAGGCTTTAAGGTCTTTGGACCAGAATTCACATCAGCTTTCCTGGTTCTCAGACCTTTGGAACTGGGCCTAATCTTAATCTCAAACTTCCTGCTTGCTGACTGACCCTGTAGACCCTGGGACTCGCCATAGTTCCTAACTCTATGATAATATGTCTCTCTCTCTCTCTCTCTTTCTCTCTCTTTTTCTCTCTCTCTCTTTGTGTGTACATTGTGGGCTGTCTTTCTCTGAAGTGCTCTAGTAATGGAAACTCATATGGTCTTTAATACATTTTCAGTTAAAAGCTGAGATCAATTTTTACAGCAGTTTATAAGTTGATACCATTATTAATTCAATGAATAATGTATTATTGCATCAGAAATGACCTAAGCTGACACTGGCTCCAGTCCTCAGGGTTCTCGTGGTGTCTGGCCCTTAGTAGGCATTTAACGGGTATGTGCTGAACACAGGGACACACAGATCCTGTCCGTTTTTACCACTTCTCTCACAGCACCAATGCTGTTCCTGCCTTCATGTATGAGAATATTAAGGTTATTAGCTTACTGCAAAGGAAGTGCTTAGCATTTTGTTGCTAGGATACTACTTGGTTCAGCGATAAAGCTATGCATTTATAATGTTCTACAAAAGGACAACGTGAGCCGAGGAAACCTTAAAATAATGTGTAAAGAGCAAAGGAAGTCTTGAGTGAATGGTTCGCCGTGGGCTCGGCAATGTCAAAGACCAGTATCGTAGACTCACGCGAAGCTGATAAATCCTTCCCGATAAGGGTGAGGCTCAGGAATGGCAAAGCTTAGTCTAGTCTGAGTATAAAGATTGCAAGGTGCAAAAGATGAGCGGCTTCAGCTTCCTTCTCCTGGATGGTTTCAGTCTGAGACCGCTCAGAGAGACACCTCCTACCGAGGCCAGAGAACTCTAACTCACTGCACTGTCTGTAATAACTGAGCCAAGGGTCTGAGTTTCTCCATGACTGGTGCGACCCGTGGAGCATACACATCTGACCTCAGATTTCCTTTGTCCATCCGTCATCTTTTCTGCATCTCTCCTGTCTTCATTCCCTTCCTCATAGCCCCTACCAAACCACACAGGAGCCAGGACATAGCGGATTCCACGTGTGATTAACCTACGGATGGGGAACCTCCTTCAGCCAATGGCCTTTGAGAGGCTGGATCAGGTTGGGAGTGGCTTTAGGTACCAAAAAGCCATAACCCAGACTGAGAATGACAATTATTACATGTACTCCATCATAAGCAGTTTTTAAACATAAGCAAAGAAAACTATCACACAAATTACAATCCCAGAGAACCTAGACAACAATGAGGACTCTAAGAGACACATACATAGGTCTAATCTACACAGGAAGTAGAAAAAGACAAGATCTCCTGAGTAAATTGGGAGCTTGGGGACCTTGGAAGAGGGTTGAAGGGGAGGGGAGAGGCAGGGAGGGGAGCAGAGAAAAATGGATATTGTTTTCGAAGTATCTTCTATTAAAAACACTCTTTAAATTTGTATAGAATTTCTAAATTTTAAAATGTGCAAAATCGTGTGTGATTAATTTCCATATTAATGTTTGTATGTCTTAAATTAAAATGAAAAATTCTAGGAAATTTTTGATAGTGTTTAGTACCAACTGACCACGATTCTACAAAACTTGAAAGGTCAAAGCTCATTCTTGCTGTTGCTCGAATGAGGTTACCAGGAGATCAAAAGCAGGGCATGTATTATGTGTCCAGGACCTATAAATCTTAATGACAGAGGCCAGGATGAAAGCATGAGCTAGCTGTCTTACCCTATTGTACTTCATGAGTTTGTTACTGCTTAGTGGATTTTTTTTGATTGTTTAAAATAAAAAATGCAGTATATAAAAAGTAATTACGTTTTAAGCCCATTAAATAGTCTAAATTCATTACATAGTTACATTGATTTGTAATTTTTATATCTGAGGAATAATTACAATTCTCCTTAAGAAGATGAATCATTTACGGATAGAGAACCCAGACTCAGAGTTTTCAAGCCTGCCAGGCTGCAGTGATGAACTGGGTGTCTGACCAATGGTGGTTGACTAAATGTTTTTGAAGTACCTAGCTCTGGCAGAATACATGGCAATAAAGATTTGATGAGATTGAACATATGGGGCAGGGGCCAGCGCTAAATAAGAAAATAAAATGCTGTTTGGCAAATCATTACCAAAGCACTAAGGAAAATGAAAGTGAAGATGGTGTGCGGTGTATCCAACCTGGCGAGTTGTCGGCCACAACACTGGAGGATTGACAGGCCAGAGATGCAGCTCTTCCAGGTCTGAGCACGTGTTTGGGCCAGTCAGTTGATGCATTCTGATGCTGATGAAACAGGAAGTAGGGTCCGTGTCCCAAGCTGAAGCCTCCTCAAATGGCATATCGAATGAATTCGGGTTATATTCATGGGGCCTGCACCCTTTGCCATGAGAAAAGCGTGTCTTAAGCAGCGTCCTTCAGCCCAGACACTGAGATGAAGACCTGAAGCATGAAGTGGAGTGTAAAAATGCCTGGCAAGTGCGGAGGCCATCAGCGCATGCGCAGAACACTCACCAACTTAAGCATGTACGAATGATTGCTTCTGTTCCATTACAGTTTAGCAGGAGTGTTTGTTAGCTAGCGTTACTGCAGGCCGAAGCCCAATTAGCTCACATAGTGATAAAGCACTGTCAAACACGTAGCGAATTTATTAAGGAGAAAAAATTAACAGAAAAATACTTACCATAATTGAAGATAATATCAAATATATTGAACCAAAATAATATTACCAGCCTGGAGTACAGTTTTAAAGCCTTTATCTAGCATATTCAGAGCCCCGAGTTTGATTTCCATCAGGAAAAGGAGCAGATTTGCCCATGTCAATATCTTGGACCAATTAGTTGGGCAGCGGTCACTCTGGCCCTTGTGGTGCTGTGTCATTTCCTGATGCCAGAAAGCACTTCCGGTGCAAGACTCTGAAGAGACCGAAGTGCCTGCCCAGTGGCTCTTCCCTGTGAGCTTATGGGTGACCTTCAGCAAGCTGTGCGTCATTTTTACAGTTACATGTGCAATTGCTGGTTCTTCTAATGTGGGAGGCCTATCATGATTCCCCTACATTTGTAATAGAATCATCTTGTATGACTTTGCATTCAGTTCTTTTGTTATACAGAGTCCATTCTAAACAAGGGACCGATTGTGGCAGCATCCTCATCTCTCAAGCATGTGCGTTGCAGATCAAAGCTCTGTCAGCCAATTTGCCTGTTTTTCAAATGCTACCAATGCATTTAAGCACATGAATGCTTTTCTTTGGGTTTTCCTCCTCAGCTTTTAGCACTATGAAGGGAATGTTGCTCTCTTTAAAGTTACTGGCTGGCACATTCTCCCAACATTTGGGAAGGGTGAGTATTCGGTAATTGTTGCTAATTGCTTCTGCTCTCCACTTCACATTGCTACTACAGACCTGGCAAAAGACTCTTTGTTCTTATGAATCCCATCTTTGTTTCCAGACACTAATCATTCTTTTGGAAGGAATGAACGCTGATGTCTAAAGCAAGAAGCAAATACGCATTATACATAGAAGGAAAGTTCTAGTTGGTCTATGCATCACCAAACACACACACACACACACACACACACACACACACACACACACACACACACAGAGAGAGAGAGAGAGAGAGAGAGAGAGAGAGAGAGAGAGAGAGATTTCTGAATTAAAGGCCCAATTATTTTTTCTTTCAAATACTCAGAAAATCCAATTTCTGAGACAGTTTCATGAGATTAGCCTAAAACAGGCATGGTCATTACCACATTAGTTCTTATTTTTATCACATCGTTTAGCACAAAGAAAGAGTTCAGTAATTTTAAAAATAAGCAAGTTAAAGAAACACAAGCATATTTCAAAGATAATTTGGAATTTAAGTACCTTTAAAGTTAAACCTTTGATTACTGATTTTCAGACTATGAGTTAAATCATGTTATATTCAGTATTACCAAGCTTGTAGATCAATAGCGGTGGATGCTCGAAGAATAACTTATATGGTGGATGAGCTATAACCACTCAGTAGCATCACCTTCATTTCCACTGTGACATTTTCTACATGTTAAAGATACCAAGTTGGAGACCCCATGATTACAAGACCTAAGTGAAGTTAGCATCATTTCCTACCAGGAACAAACAGTGTAAACCCAGAGGATATTTGTTTTCACAGTACCCGAGCTATTGGTAACTGACATTTATAATTTTTGTTCATCAAAAATCCCATAGCATGTACCAATAAAAAAAATTGGCAGATTTATAGATTGGCATTTTTCTACTTTCTGTCTTTAATGGGGAAGGTACAATCATACTATAACAGAATTTTGTTTCTATTAAGTTGAGACAATAAGTAATGCTAATATAACAAATTATCTATCAAAGATTTCCTTATAAATAGCAATGTCTCCTTTCTTCTGTTGGTGATATTTTAGGTGATAAACTCTGGAAGCTCATGGAACAGGGCAGTGGTTCTGATTCTTAGTTCTCTGATGACTGAACATTGGAAAGGAACAGACAGGTACGGAGGAAGCATATTAAAATCTTTCACAGAGACAAGGAGGTCTTATCTTCAAAAGGGCAAAAGGAGAGACTGGATAATAAGCTTCTCCATATTTTTGCATCTACACACAATTCCCGTGCTTTCCAGATTCGGCTGGAGGGTCTATGTGTCTGTTGTGGAGCTTTTGAAAATGGAGGAGGGGCAAGTGGCCTCAAAGTCTACTGAGGTTAGCAAAGCTGATGGGGACTAGCTGTCTACATGCCAGGGAAGGACTTAGTCATCAGGGAGAGCTAGCTGATCTCAGTCAGCCTAAGCATTGATGGGTGTGCACCAGCCAACGGCAGATTCAGCCTAGAGACAGAACTAGGAATTATATGACCCAAGAATTATCAGGCTGGTCTGTGCACAGCTAAGATGAACTGGACCTCAGACTGTCTGAATGAACTTGAGACACTTTAGGTGATCCTCCCTCAGGTTTCCACAAGTGACCTTGAATTCACACAGTGGGCACTGTTCGGGGACAACCAGCAAGACCAGCTGACCAAAGAGTACATCCCACTCTCCTTAATCCCTCTATGTGTGCTACTGGAGAAAGCAAGTTTTATGTCTAAGGTTCAGTAGGATGGGGCGTACACCGTGGAATGTAAAACAACATTCGGACAAACGTCTGTGCTTCTGACATGTATGCGACTCCATTGATGCGTAGGCTTTGTGTTCTCTTCTTCATACGGCAATGTTGTCATCAAACATGGGTGAGGGTTTTCCCTTTTCCTCTGTGGGTAGTGGGTGTCTGTATCCATGTGTGAGAACTAACAATAACTTCTCATGCCACATGCTAAAAAGGACCATGAATCACCATGGCCAGACGTCCTCAGAACCAGACCCATGAAAATAATAGCCCAGTGCCTGGGGACTGTCTGGGGAAGGGTGGGAGGGGAGGAGTAAGGAATTCTCAGCCTCCAGGGAAGGCGGTGTGAGTGTGCACTGAGTCATCGGCCCTCACAGAGACTGAAGCACTAAGGCCTTCCTTCCCTTCATTGACAGCAGTCTGGATAAATATAGACAGTATAAAGATAGTGAGGTTGTCTACAGAAGCTGAGTAGCAAGGGAAGCCTGGCATTCACAGCCACACTTGAGTTCCCATTCCCCAACACTGCTGCCTGTCTGCCTCCTGTTTTCTATACAAGGCAGAGGCAGGCCAGAAAAGACAAGGAGCTGGCAACCCTCCTGACTGCGTGGACATAAGGAGAATGAGTACCTTTCCCTAGCACAGTGGAAACCTCCAAAGGGACCTTTACCCTAGCAGAGGACCCCAGGGAAAGGTCTCAGGTGGGTGAGCATTGGCCAGAGTGGTGGGAGACTAGCTGGGTCAGATGGAGCCACACATCAGTACCATTGCAGAGAACCGAGAGGCCAGTATCAGTACCAATGTCACTTCTCAGCAAGCCTGCCTCAGATGGAGGAGCAGTGTCTCCCATGGGAGGAGTTCAACAGTTGAGTTCCTGTTGCACAAGGGCCTCTGTCCCCATTCCCTGCCTGTCTGTTGGTCCCTGTCAGGTAAGGGCATAAGGTTTAGGAGTGTGGAGGGGGCATGGCTGAGGGGCCTGTGCCTCTCATTAGATCATTTCAGGAGCATATTAAGCACTGGCAAGAGGGACAGACCGAATCAGATATGAGACTGCAATTTTAACTTGCAAACTGGATTGAATTTTAATAGCAATACATATTCATAGATCATGAAAGCTTTCAGGACTACATCTCGTGGTTGGAAAAGAGCAGACAAATGAATGTGTCTGAAAATACTGACCAGAAAACAATATAAAGTCATTTTATTTTTGCAGCAGCAATAAATGACTTACAATGACCAGTAAGAAACCTGATGAAGGAAATACAGACGTATTTGTAAGAAAAACCCAAAGAAAGCTTGCATTTACTAATAGGTATATCTTGATATGTAATTCATCTGGGCTTTAGAAAGCGTCACACTTAACTCTCTTAATAAATAGGGCATTCTTCTCCCTGTTTACACAGCACGCTGAAGCCAGAGGATGGTAATAACTTTGCCAGAGATGAGCAAATGATGGATGTGGGAAAAATCTAAGTAAGTACCACGTCCAAGCCAGTTCCTGTCCTACTGGGACTCCATTGCCACCAACTGAGGTGGCCCCCTCAGCCACGCTTCCCACCGAGCGCCTGCTTTGTTTACTGCTGCAAAGCTGATATAAAAGCATCCATTCAGTATGGAACTTCTTAAATAGATGTGCCAAATGTCTATGATGACTCTCTGTCAGTTCGAGGACTGATTCCTCAGTTTAAAGATCAGAAAATGGTGCAGTCTTGGCTTCCCTGTGGTTTTTCTTTGCTTGGGTGCCATGGAGACCATCTGCAGACAGATGTTAGCATGCTGTTACAAACATTGCCTGTTCTTGTGATGCCCAGGATGAAGAGCTGTGTTAGCATTGTGTGGCACCCGGGCATCTGGATCTACCGAGGTCTTTAGTGACACACATTCGCCAGGTGACTCACTCCTCTTTGTGGCCTTCTCTTCAGATTTCCTAGAGGCTCTGTCCACTACCATTCGGGAGAATAAGAGACAGGAGAAGGAAAATGTAGCATTCAGGATCAAACAGAGAAAGTGACCTTCATTTTTTTTTTCAGTCTTGTAGATACTGGCAGAACTCTGAAGCCAAGCATTAACTGGGGCCTTTATTAAGATTTTCTTATCATTAGTATTCCAGGACCCAATAGCACAGATTACATTTTCTGATACTTACATATATTCCCATAGACTTTTAAACTGTGAGATTTTGTGAGTTTGGGGAATTCATATTTGATTGGTGCTCAGTATTTGGTTAAATCTTCCCCATCTATTCATGATTGTCTTGGGACTGCCTTAATCTATTTATTTTATCATTCAGCTATGGCACACTTATGCTTGATATATTCTGTATATTCTATACCTTAATATTTGCCAGTAAGGCACACGTTTTTTTCTCATTGATGTTGCAGCTATTCCATAGATTAATATCTGAGGACTTTTTTGAGTCTTCATACATATTTATTTTATTTATATACCTTCATACTTGTTTAGAGCTGTCTCTTATTTCCTGTATATAAAATGATTCATGCATACAATTTTAGCTTAAAGGAGGCTGAGGCAGGAGGATTGCCAATGCCATAGGTATGTGGATAACGTGGGGTACAAAGTGGGTTTCAGGCTAGCTTAGGATACAGGCCAAGACCTTTTGAAAAGACCACAAGCAAACAAACAGAAAATGTAAACTAACTTGGGCTTGATTCCCCATACTAAACAGTTGGTTTGAGAGCACAGGTCAAGCGTGAGTCTGTTATTCCCACATCGGAAGGTATCTCTTAGTTGAGGAGGGAAAGGTGATGGAACAGAGAGAAGGGTCTATAGTCACTAATAATGTCAGAGAAGCTGAGTGGTTTGGTTCAAGCACTTTTTTTTTATGAGACCCACGAGAAAGGGAGAATGTAAAGAGAATATCTAACTCCACCTAAAAATTTAAAGCACAGCTTTTCAAAGTGCACTTTTAGCATTCCATGGGTGTCTGAGGTGAACTCTTGTTTGACTAACCGGAGACCAGGTTCATGGGTGGCTTACTGAGTAGAAAGGATACCTGGATAACTCAATGTATCCAATTCTGTTGGTGGTTGGAGGTGACGCTCTTGCTGCAAACATCCATTCTTTTATTATTTTCCATATTGTCTTCCCAAAAGCTAAAACAACCAAATAACAACATAGACCTTGCTTTATTGGCAAAGGCGGTGATGTCCTGATGAATTTATTAGGGTCCATCCAAAGAGGTAGCTCCAAATATTTAGCTGTCAGGCACCATATCAATGGCCAAATCTAACAAAGGAAAGGTAAGTCATTGCTGCCAATGAATATTATATATGGTGATAACATGTGTAAAAAGTTGATTTGAAGAAACTTTTCAAGGTCTATATTTACATTTCAGCATGGGTGGCCAACACTCTGGTGTGTATTCAAATAAAAAGTAAGAAGATGATCCCACTATCTTGACTGGTACTGCCGTTGGGATTAGGGGGCATTTCCTGAAGAAGAGGGATGGCCAGAGGCCTAGAGACAATGGCTGTCGTTGGTTTGTTCCTCTGAGATCATGGGTTGGTCACGGCAAAGATCTGGCTGTATGAAAACACGCATTCCACCTTCACATCACCAGTTAAGTGGTCTGGTGAGCACCCCTCGAAAACCATATGTTTGCTGTATAGAGGCCGAAGGAGAGATGCAGTTCCTTGGATTCACTTTTTAAAATGACAATATCTATCAGTGTCTTTAGTATTCCTCTGAGCTTTCCCATACCCATCACACTGAATGGTTGTTTTAAAAAACGCAGTGGGTGAAACCTCTTTGAACTGTACTTCTCTCTTTGGCTGAACGAGGACATCTGCAACTCCATCTCCCATTTTCCTTCATTGACACTAACTCAGTTTGACAGCCTATACCCGGGAGAGCTATATATCACCGTGTGGACTAGTGTTGGCCAGCCATTTAAATGCTCTCCCAGCCCTGAATGTATCAGACACTTTCTGGCTTCTATTTTGTTTGCAGCCCGCTACGCTGGGTAAACTCACAGATAGATTGACTGCCTTTGTCCTATGTGAAATCCACATTTGGTTATTGGATAAACAATTTATTTTTTTCTGAAATTTGTTACATTGAAAAGTACTTCAAGAGCCCCCTTAATAATTAAATCTTCTTTTTACTCTAATACCCATTCATTTGTAAATTCATAGCATGCCAGATGTCCACTATGATCACCAAAATCAGGTATTTATGCACAAACATAAATTATGCACATAAACATAGGCACAATCTCAGTTGTGTAATAAAATGTGCACTTAAGACTTGCCTTACGTCAGTCTCGGTGGATGATATGATTTTTTTCTATGATTTTTGATTTTCTTAATAAAACTTCCAAAATTAAATCCATCATTATAAAATTATAAAATACTACTTATACATTATAACTTTAATTACGTTTGGGTTGCATCATTTGAAGTCCTGAAGGAAGTGTCATTGGACATTTGCTATCTGGCACCTTCCTTCCCAGTTCAAATGAAGCTCTGTACCTTCTCTAAAGTCATCTTTGATCTCTCCATGCCTTAGTTCCTGGCATTTGGGAGAAGATTGCGTGGTCTGATTTACTAAAGCAGTGATTTTTTTTTTAAAGAAGCTATGGTTTGATTATTCCCAAGAAAAGGCATTAAATTTATTTTAAAAATATGTCCTTGTGGCCTAATATATAAGGGGCTTTGAAGGTGGGTTGTTCCCAGTATTGATGGACTTTGCTCCTTGCCTCGCAAATCCAGGTGCACAATCCAATAAGTGTTGTTCTCTGAATATGTAAGAGCCGGTGTGGGAGAGCTCAGGAAAGACGTCTCTCACAGGACTCTTCCAGTCTAAGAGAATGTGACACATCTCAAGATAGTTAAGAATCTGATATCACAAATGTGGTGGAGGTAGGAAGTGGGCAGGATGCCACCAGCATTCCAATGGCTTGGCTTTTCTCTCAGAATCAAATTCAAACTTGTTCTTTAACCACATCAGTGATTTTCCTGTTTGGCCAAATGTCAGAATCTAATGCCTGCCTTTCAAAACCCGATATGCAAGCTTCACCCCCAGGGGCTCTTTGGCTTATTCATCCAAAGGTGGATCCCCATGCAGCTACAGAGTGTCATGGTGAGCTCCATCTCATTCTCCTGTGTTCATTTAACGTCTCCCATTATGCCCAGCTCTTGCTCCAGTGACTTTGGTCTTCCCAAAGAGATATAACTAGGTAGAATCCATTCTTGGGCACATTCTTCAGATAAATCCAGTGGTTAGTATTGAGAGAGTATTTTCAGAGTCGCAGACATTGGATAACCTATGTCTTGTGACCAATGATAACTTAACTAATGCTCTCTGAAGGCTTGTGGGTGGCCCTCATTTTGTAGAAGGAACCCAGGGCATAAAACAGCAATGAAGTAGACATGCATATGGCAGATTTGAGGCGATGCAGTTAGTCCTCAGTGCCATGAAGCCCAGCGTTGCCAGCTGTCTCTTTGTCTTTTCTTTCACGTCACTTATGCCGAACTCCCAAACTTGGGCCTACTACTTTCTTGTTACCTCTGAATTCGCCATGTTCACTCATAAGCTGGAGTAGACGTGAAGATCTCTTTTCCAGTCGAAACATGTCTGCTTCATTCTCACCATGTTTCCCATGCTAGAGTATACCAGAAAGTTTCAGCAAACATCCATTAAAGGAAAAAACCAAATTCCTCGTGTGATAGTGTGATTGATATTTAAAGAGATGATGAGAATGTTTAGGGCACTGTTCTTTTCTGATGCAGGCCTGCCGTCAAGACTTCATTGCTTGAAATGTTGAAGGGAGAGCACAGAATTTAAGGAATACTAGATTTTATGCATCTAGTATTTCATAAATGCATGTAAATGCCATGGGTTATTAAGCCGTGTCTGTTAAGTTTGGGGGGGTGGCAGAGTATTGACTGTCCTTGTTTCCCTTTTCTGAGCTTCTTCAGGGCAGTCTGGTGGCATATGGAGCATCACACCAGTCCTGTGTCATTGACCTAAGCATCGATGAGGTCTGAGTGTTAGAGCTTTTTCATAGGAGGCGTGGTTGAAGCCCTTGGGAGCCTATGGCAAAGCTCTGGGCCTCTGAAATAAAACGAGGCAGTGAGCTCCTCAGTTCTTAAACACACAGGAAGACACATTATGTCCCTAGTGGCACAGGAAGAGAACTCTGATAGCTGTAATTCTGTCTGGAGATAGGATCTTGAATGGTCTAAGGCATAAGAATACAGCTTTGGAGTCAGTAGCCTGGTGTTGGTTTTCAGATCTGCACTCGGCACTCGCCAGAACCGTGAACCTGTGATCATTCGCAAATCTCTTGTTTCCATTATTTTCCAACCAGATAATAATAATATGTATTTTGAAAAATACTAGAAATAAGGTGCTTTAATATTTACCTCAAGGTCCCTCATCTGTAAGAATGAAATACCAAGCCATACTCTTAACAGCTGGTTTGAGGTTTACAGAACTAAAACACATCTGAAACACTTAGCTAAGACTGGTTCACTGCTAGCAAGGGTTAGCCAGAAACCAACAATGTACTAGGCAGGCAGACACAAGACAGAATGGAGGCGCCAGAACTTGATTGCACCTGGAGCATCATTGGCTTTGAAAGTGTATTTTGCAATGCTAGCTTCAATGATGCCACTAAATTCACAACTTCCTGTGTTCTCTGGAAAAAGCCTGCATGGCTGGCTTTGTGAGGTGTGGAAAGGATGGAACTGATGTCCACTTTATCCGAGACCTTGGGTCATGGGTCTTTCTGTAATAAATCTCTGATTAGAGCCAGCCTAGCAAGAAGGGCAGAACACTGGGCACTCTGCTGTCATCAGGGGGCATATAACTATTTGACTTAAATCCTTGGCATATACATGTTCTCAAATTTCATGCCCAGTGTAGCCGATAACAAGTACTGGATCTGATTCTGCTGGTGGGCATGCCTCGACTCCCTAGATCTTTCTATGTCTCAAAATATCTTCATCACGGGCTAAGGCAGGGATGAGAGCTTTGTGTTTTATTTTCTTCCAAATCTAGCTCCCATGATTAAAATTCTAAAATCCAGAACACGCAGTGCTTAATTACCCGACAGGCACCGAATCTCATTCGAGCAAAAACCCCGTTTGATCGATGGGTCCAGCTGTGAGTATTGTGCAGCTTGGGTTTTCTGACGGCTTGGAACCGTTGGCTACACAGCTGTCATCTGGAGCTTTATAATGCACTAGCATTAAAATGCCACAGCTATTTTACAGTCCTGTCAGTATCCGTGAGAGAGATGGCATTCTTCAGGAGAACCTCACTATGCAATTTGGTACATATCTGAGGGATGGGCTAATCAGCACTAATGATTTTTGCTTCTCTTAAATTCCCATATTAGTGCAATTGAGCCGTTTGGAATGGGGTTATTCCAGGATAATATTTCCCCCTAAGTGAAGGGCTATTAAAATGTTGAGATCTCATTTCGCTCCTGCCTGCACGATGCTGCTTATGATGACTGAGGCTACGAAATGGGCTTCCTGCTTTGTTCATTTCCATAAAATTTGCAGCTTATTAAGAGACTCAGAAAGGAGAACAGCTTCAGAATCTTTTTTCCACCAAGGCTGTCAGAATGAATGAGGAAGACAGAAGACATTCCACAAGCAGGACCCACTTCCCTTTAAGTCACACAGTACAGAGACACTGAGGTATCACCTGCCGCAGAAAGTACTTGCCGGTTCATCCACAGATGTGGTGAGGCAGAATCAGATAGTAATCTCCATAGCAACAACAGAGGAAAAAGGAACTGGGAATGCAAATAGCCAGGAAATGAAAGACAATGTTTTCATGCACTGTGACTTTGAATGATGTTTATAGCCCTTTCATGGAGCAAGGACATGCCCAATCCCCAAGTCTGCAGAACAAAAGCATTCTAAATGCAAGTAGGGTATCTTGATGCCCCATCTTGAGTAAAGAGATCACTTGTTTGTGTTTGAGGTCATCTGTTCTTTAAAGTATCTTTTTTACCTCCCAAGAAAGTGAACACATTTGGTTCATGCCATTTTTCACAGAATTTATAAACTGTGGACACACACACACACAGGGTGTTTCTCTCTCTCTCTCTCTCTCTCTCTCTCTCTCTCTCTCTCTCTCTTTTATGATATTTCTAGTTAACCTCAAAAGGATTCTCAGTAAATGCCTGTTGTGGTTTTCAGTAAAACTGAGGAAGAGTTAATTGGTGTGTGGAAGGTTTGCTAATGTTTTTATTACATCACGCATTTAAGCTTTGCTAGTAAGCTAGTCTGTATGAAGTCAAAAAATCCCCTGCAGCTGTCCACATTTCTTATCCACATAAAATATCTCACCCTCTGTTTGCTGTCAGCTGAGCTGAAGTTTCCAAGTTGAACCTTCCTTCTGAGAAACTGCTTCCCTCTCTCACATGCAACATCAATCGCTAGTGTTCTCCATCCCTTCACCTCAGAGAACAAACTCACTTTGGATACTATTCAGCCTCGAAGACCAAAGGTTGTTGCTTGGTTCTGTTCCCTAGTGGTCATGACCAGCAGTCAGCCCTGTTGTGGTGCACCTCACGCTGCTTCTCAGAGTTCTCTGAGTGAGAGAGGGGATGACTGCTATGACTGTACGGAAGGACGCCAGCGGTCCTTCGGGGATGTTCACCTGGAACGTCAGCATTTGGGACCACAGTGATAATGGGGAGGGCGAGGACGAGCCCTTTCAAAACTATTACTGTCTTCATTTCTGCTTCATTGTCTTCACACTCACAAAAAAATCAAAATTTATGAATGTCCTCTGTCCATTTTTCAAATAAGCATCCAAGTTATGCTTAACCATTACAGACAGCATATTTCTGGCCAAGTTAAGAATAATCACACACACAATGTACATTTTTATGTTATTTTCTTTTGAGAAAAGATCTCACTATGTGGCCCAGAGTGGCCTCCAACTTCTGATTCTCCTACCTCAGTATTGAGTGCTAGAATTACAGGTGTGTGCCATCACACCTGGATGGATTTTGTTTTTAAATAAAAAGAGAATTTATCTGTTGTATACCAAAAGTGTTTTTATATAATATATTCTCAAACATTGTTAATAATCAATAAAAATGTTTTAATAATATTATTACCAAATCAACTATGGGTTATTTTGTCCTTTTCTTCTACAGACAGTAGTTTGTATATATTTAGTAGTATCTACTTATACCATATTTTAAAGAGTTCTGTATGCTTTTTCAAAATATTTTCTTCTATTATGAGTTAGCAGGCATTGGAAAAATGAAGGAAATTGAACACATAAAAAGTTTGATCTGGAAATGGGACCTCATGCCCGCAATCCCAGCAACATCATACATGGGATTCTGAGGCAGGATGATGGAGTGAGTTTGGGACTGAGATTGTTATCTCCAAAAAATAAGAGAGACAAAGTTGGGGGAACAGAGACAGATAGTGCCAGGGGGATGAATAGAAAGTAAGATAGATAGATGATAAATAAACAGGTGATAGATATAGGATAGATTGATAGGTAGATGATAGAAATTACATAGACATATAGATGTGGAATAAAAAAAATCAAAGGTGAATTTAAGAGATATAATATGTACTAAAATACACATAGAAAACCAGTTAAATTAGAATTAATAATAATCACATTTCAACACTTACAAATAATTTCAGGAGGGATGTCTAAAAGAATATATTGTATGATAATAGTAAATAACAGCTATAAAGAGAAAATCTTAAAAGAAATAGTGATAAATCACAAATTGAAGGCGATTAATCACAATATTATACTTCAACAATGAAGTGCATCAGAAAAGCTTATTGTAGAAAATTTATCTTGAAAATATTGAAAGAAAATGATTATCAACCCAAAGCACTGCTTAATAATAATAACAGTAAAATAAAGATATATAACACAAAGACAATTTTTTACTCTCATATAGTTTTGCTAAATGAGTCACTAATATATGACATGTATTAAGAAAGAAGTTGGGCACACCGGAGGGCTATAATTCAGAGGAAAAGCTGGCATGCTAGAGGGTGATAGAGAGAGAATAAGAGAGAGAGAGAGAGAGAGAGAGAGAGAGAGAGAGATTAGTAATGATAGATACAAATTTGATAAGTCCAATACAATGGGAAAACGATAAAAATATGAAAAAGTTACAAATGAGGATGATTCATTTCTCAGATATCTGTGATATGTAGGGGAGAAGTGGAAATATTAACTATCCATTTTAATAGATCAACTATAAATAATAAAATTATAAGAATGGAAGATGGAGAAATGGCTTAGTGCTTCACAGAGGAACTGGGCTCCGTTCCCAGCACCCACATGGCAGATCACAACCATATACACCTCCAGTTCTATGGGGACCTGAAGTCCTCTTCTCATCTCAGTAGCCACCAGGCACACATATGGTATCCAAAACATACACATAGGCAAAGCAGTCATATATATCAAATAAAATAAATCTTAAAAATCTGAAAATGTAAAGTTAAACAATCGAAGATTGTTTTCGTTTATGCAGAGAGTGAGGGAACCAGCAAGTATAAGCATCTCAAATGACATTGTCCGTAACAGGCACATACAAAACAGAAGAAAAACGGAGGGTAAATGAGTGTGAGGGCCTCCATTGATTTTCGAATTGAAGTGATCTGGAATCAGCTAAGAGACCTCTCTCTATGCGTGTCTGTGTGGCAATTTCTGGTAGAACTAAAGGAGAGGAGACCACCCCTGAGGTGGTGGTAACTTTCAAGGGGTGGCCCAAATGTCGAGAGGTTTGATGAAGAAACTATCCACTTTTACTGCTGCTTTGCTGATATTGCTGCGACCATCATTCCAGGACAGACTCTAGATTCCTATGCCTAGCAGTGCAGACTGAGGACCAGCAGCTCTCTAGGTATCCTCCAGGCCTTTGGAATCAGATTGAAACTGCTAAGGCATCCTGCCACTGGACTGAGAAGCTACTTGTTTTCTAGCCTTTCCAGAAAGCACACAGCCATTGTTAGACTTCACAGCACCCAGCCCCAGCCTATCTATTAACTCTCTATATACAGTGTTTTGGTTATATCCTGTCAGAGAGACTGCGTTAATACTAAGTGGTTCCAGAAAGCCCTTACAAATCATTAATTAATTTTCAAAAGGGATAGAAGAGCAATTAAAAGAAATTATCTAAGGATCTGTGGAGTGTATTCTAGTGATGGTAAAAGATTGTAATGCGCAGACTTAAGAGGTCTTTTAAAAGAGCATGTTGACATTTTGTGACTCTGATCCTATTCTCAAATACCCGTGACTCTTTCCTATGGGAGGAGATATTTTTCTACATAAATGAACCTTGGGCAAATCTCATGGTCAAACTTTTCATAGCAACAGCCCCACTTCTTGTACCAATTCCCTGGATTCGTTGCCTTTCTCATGACTGTGACAAAATATCTGACAAAGACAACACAAGATGAAAGGGCTTGAAGTATTGGCCAGTATTTCCAAGAGACAATCCACTGTGGACAGACACCGTGATGAGGGTAGCTTTTGCTATGGAAGCTGGAGCGTGAGGCAGCTGGTTGTGTTTTCTCTGTGGCCAGGATGAGGAAAGGGATGAAGAACAACTCACAGTCAGATTTCTCTTTTTTGATTATTCTTATTCAGCCATGAGATGATGCTACCCACTTTCAGAGTTATAACATGAGGGCTGGCTTGTTGGGGTATCTGTTCCCACCTGGTACCCCACAACCGGCAACTCCCAAGGAAAATCACACAGAGTCTACATTAGGTTATAAACTGATTGGCCCTTAGCTCTGGCTACTTATTACTTCTTATGACTTGTCCTAACCCATTATTCTGATCTATGTTAGCCACACGGCTCAGTACCTTTCTCCATGTGATAGCTCACATGTTGCCTCTTCGGTGGTCTGGGCAGGACTGGCAAAGGGAGCTTCCTGCTTCCCAGAATATTCCTGTTCTCATCGCCCCGCCTCTACTTCCTGTCTGGTTGACCCACCTATACTTCCTGCCTGGCCAATCAGCGTTTTATTAAAATACATTTTTGACAGAATACAGATAATTCTCTCACACCATTTCCCCTTCTTTTTTTAAACAACAACAAAAGAAAAACAGGAAAGAAAGGCTTTCACTTTAACACAGTAAAATTGCATATAACAAAACAGTTATCAAGTAAGAATTACAGTTACAATATTTATATCTACTTTATATTTTATCATAACTAAGGAATCTATAACTAACCATTCTTCAACTCCATCAAAGACTCCAGAAGGATATAATATTACCTAAGCAAACAAGAAATAAGCAGCTTCCAAACTCTAGAAATGACTGAGACATCTCGCTGCCTGTACAGTCACCCAAAGTTCCTTTGTACCGTTGGGGCATCAATCTTCAGCCTTCAGGCCCATAGTATCCAGCAGACATTTCCATGAAGCAGGAAATTTCAAAGGCAGTTCAGTCACTGTCTGCTGTGTCCTGCAGAATGTCTCACAGTCTCTTTCACGAATCAGGAACCCCAAAAGACCATCTCACCTTTAGGTTAGTTCAGCAGTCCTCTCTCGGTGGGTTCTCTGTGTCCAGCTCATGCAACAGTCCAGACAAGAGCAGTTTCTTGCCCAAATGGCTATCAAACTCCATAAGGAGCCTCTTCAATGCCCATCTTCCTCTTGAAGCAGCTTGGTGCTGTCAAGAGCAGACATGTCTCATTGTCATGAAAAGCCCTAAGTTATTAAAACATTAAATGCCATATTCTGTAGTCTTTGAAAGATATGAAGAATGCCTATCTAACTGAAATATATCTCTATATATCTAGAAAATCTAACATGACTACAAGCTTGACTATTATTGATGATTATATATTAGCAACTTATACTTCCTAATTGTATAGTACATTTTTAAATGAAATACACAATCACAATACCTTAATCAATATCAGAAATACATAAACATATAATAAAATTGACCTTAACTTTATACCAATGCAAATTATCCATATCTATATCATATCCCCCTTTAAGTGTAAAAGAACACTTATTATTATATTTGGGAACATGGTCACAGTTTTTTCTCTCCAAACTGCTTCCTGCTGTATGGAGGGCATTGTTAATCAGGTCTTTCATGGTAAAACCTGTGTGCTAGGTTCATCTCAGTTGACAGTTGAATGAAGTAATTTTTTGAGGGTGTTCACAGCAACCTTTCAGGAGGACGTGGTCTATCATACCATATTGGGATAGAAGCAATCCACAGGGTCTCATTCTTTGTGAAAACAAAAGAAGAACCTCCTTTCCAAAGTATCATATCCTTAGATCCAAATTCTGAAGTCATAATACCCTTATATACATTCTGGTTTAGCTTGGCAGCCCATATAATCAAATGTCTCTCTGTACTTAGCTCCTTCACAGTCAAAAATTTTAAAGAAAGCACAATGTGCATAATCCAGACTCTCTGTGAATTTTCCATTCTTACATAGTTTATTTTCCTTTATTTCTTTTAATCTATAACTATCTGTACTCTGTGTCTTTAAAGACTTTACCCTTTTTTTTAAGACATTAACTTTATTCTCTAATATTCTTTTTCTTTTCTCTCCCAAGCCTACGTACAGTCATCCAACATTGTGACCAATTTATAGGTCTTGTATGTCTGAATCTGTCCTATTGCGAATCTGCAATTTTTTTAGTATCCAGGAGCACTTCTTAATATGCTAAGCAGTTCTTAAAAACTTAAGTTGCACCATGTAGAGGTAATACGGTACCACCTGTGTCCTGCCCAGTCTAAACCTTAACTGCACTGTTATTATGATAATTACGATAGATCCTGCCTGAGTTCAGCACAGTTCAGCTTGGCAGAGCGGAGCTGGAGCTGCTCCTGCCTCAGCCTTTTGGTGCCCCTGAGCCGCGCACAGTTCCAGGCACACAGCAAGTCCACATTGCCATCAAGCAAGCAAGCATTTTACTCCAAATGCTCCATTCAAAAGCTCTGTCTCCTGCAGGAGCCAGATAGAGATCGCAATGGCGGCACAGCCCAGGAAGCCGCATTTTAAAATGGCGCAGCTTTTTTTTCTGCCGCTAATGCTGAAACAGGAAATCTCTCTACAGCACGCCCTAGCAAACAGCAAAATCTGTGTTAAACTCTCTTTCCCTTATTTTTAAGCCCTCTCAGGTTTTTAAGTGGATTTAGTTACCAGTGTGATAGCTCACATGTTGCCTCTTCGGTGTTCTGGGCAGAAATGACAAAGGGAGCTTCCTGCTTCCCAGAATATTCCTGTTCTCATTGCCCCGCCTCTACTTCCTGTCTGGTTGACCCACCTATATTTCCTGTCTGGCCAATCAGCATTTTATCAAAATACATGATTGACAGAATACAGATAATTCTCCCACACCACAGAGTTACCATCTTTCCTTCTCCAAAGCCTTCTCCAGAGATGATTGTGTCTCCTAGATTATTATAAATAGTGTTGTGTTGACAAGAGACACTAACCATCCAACTTGGCCATTGCTGTGTTGACTGAATTTTCTGTCCTGCCTGGTTCCTGCAGTTGTTAAGTCCCAAAGAAATCACACAGAGGTCTACATTAGTTATCTACTGATTGGTCCATTAGCTCTGGCTGCTTATTATCTCTTATAACTTATATCAGTCCATTATTCTTGTCTATGTTAGCCATGTGGCTCAAAATGCAGGTGGTCAGCTTTTCATCAACAGCATTTAAGTGTTTCATGGCAGGACCTTTTAAAAGAGCTGCAAGGTTTTACAGCTAAAGCTGAGTCAGGAAGCCTTTCTTAAACGAGATGCATTTGTCTCTAGCAAACAGATCCCACCTGAGAAAATGCTGCTATCAATAGCTGTGCCTAGCTCTATTTTTTTTGTCTAGAATTATTTTTCAAGTTCTCTCAGGCTTTATGTAGATATAGTTCTCCACATTAGTCGCCATTTGTTGACTAAGTTTTCTGTCCTGCCCAGTTCCCACAGTCATAAAGTTCCAAAGAAATCACAAAGAAGTCTACATTAGTTGTAAACTGATTGGCCCATTAGCTCAGACTTCTTATTAACTCTTATAACTTATATTAGCCCATTATTCTTGTCTATGTTATCCATGTGGCTCAGTACATTATTCAGTGAGGCAGGCACATCTTTCTTCTTCTGTGACTGGATCACGACTGTAGACTAGGACTTCCTTCTTCCCAGAATTCTCCTGTTCTCATTGACCTGCCTCTACTTCCTGTCTGGTTGCCCCACCTATACTTCCTGCTTGGCTACTGGCCATTTAGCCTTTTATTAAAATACAATTGACAGGGTACAAACCATTGTCCCACAGCATTGCTGCACCTAGATTCATTCTATTGATAGACTTTTCTTTTATAACACCTTCTGCTTTGCTCTGAGCCTATATGTGGAAGATCAGAGACCTATGAAGTACAGGAAAATGACACTATGTTCTTTCACTTCTTTTTTATGCAAAATTTAAGCGACTAATAAAAATTGTAGAAAATAATCTAGTAGAATAATGGTTCTATAATATCTTTATTGTGTGATATTTAAATTAGATTAAATATAACTATGTCCTCAGATATCATTTCGTTGTGGTAAATTTTTCAAAATTCTACTGATAGCCTTTTTAAATGTATTACATATTATTGTCAGCTGTCATCCTCCTACAGTGCAACAGCTCACTGAAACGTCTTCCTCACAGCTAACAATAACTTAGCACCTAGCTCCACACCACTGGGCCAAGAATCTGGTAACTTCCACTTCATTTACAAGTTCTATAGAGTCAGTTTGCATTTTGTATGATTCAGCACAAGTGAGATCAAGTGGTGTTTGTCTGACTTATTCCATTTAACATAATGATCTCCTTCTACAAAGGAGAAGATTTCATTATTTTTTAATGCTGGGCAGTATTCCATTGTGTACATGTACGAAGGTTTCTTTATCACTCATTGGTTTAGAGACTTTGGGTTATTTCCATGAGTTAGTAACTATGAGAAACACTGCAATAAGCATAGACATGCATGGGTCCCTTCAACAAGCTAATTTCATTTTCTTTGAATATATATTCGGCCATGGATTGTTGCACCATATAGTAGTTTTACCTTTAATTTTGTGATGAACATCCATACTGATACCCATGACAACAACACCAATGCACATTAATAGCAAGAGTCTACAAATATTATTTTCTTACCCTCTGTCCTGCCATGGGCTGTTATCTTGAATCATTTTGTCAGACTTTTCTTACTTGAGTCATGTGCTCTCTCTGTGGTTTTGATTTTTATTGCCATGGTGATTAGTGATGCTGAAAAGATTTTTATGGACCTGTTGATTATCTTCTCTGGAGAGATCTGACATATTTTAAATGATCATTGGGTGTTCTCGTGGGCATACTGGTCAAGTATGACTGGAAGAGGGAAGACTGAAAAGAAGGTTCTATGGTTAGATGCATACACTGTTCTTGCAAAAGACTTGGTTTTGTTCTCAACATTCACGTCAGGAGGCTCCCAGTTCCCTTTAGCTCCAGCTCAAGATATTCTATCCTTGTTTCTGGTTATTCTGTGCATGTGTATACATGTACACTCACACACACATATACACACACAAATAAAAAATTAGAATAAAAAATGGCCTATAAATATAGTTCTGTTGCTATTGTTGTAGTCTAAGTGAGAGATAAAGGTAGTTTGGCCATTTTGAAAATGTATTCAGAGACAGTCTTTGACAGAAGCAAGGAGTTTATTCAGAAGTAGAAGGATGAGGACAGGAGCAAGCAAGGAAAATGGTCCTCTGTATAGCACAGGTGAGAACTATGGTGACAAGCTAGGGTATGATTCCAGAATTACTGATTGAAGAGAAGGTGAGAGGTCATTCTGTAAACTATAAGATGTTTTAAATGCACCTAACGTCATTTCAGATGATGGACCTGCACAGGAAGAAACTGAAACATGCCACAGAAAGAAAGGAAGACGAACATAGAGGGACAATAAACTCATTGTATTACCAGAGCAGAAAGAACAACCTAATTTCACTTTGCATCAACATAAATCATTATGAACAAAATGAGAATTTATAAACCAAAGGACCAGGAAAATTAAAATGTATGTGGAAAAAAGATGTGAGATCTTGACAGGGTTTTCAGATTCAGAATAATTAAGTGTAATGGAAAACCAGTTATCGAAACCATATTCAAATATCGTTTACCTTATATAAACAAATACCGTAAAACTCTCAAAAAAGTAAATTTAAGCCACGATAAATTAGCCCTCACCTGACTCTATATTTAGATGATTTATAGGCATTAGAGAAAAACTGAAGATGGCAATCACAATTGTACTTCATTTTGAGAATTTACTTGTGCTGAACCACAGTGGGAAATAAGCCAGGTTTTCGAAATACCAAGAGTATTTTTTGCTCATCTGCTCATATTGTGTGCTTGATTCAACATTAGCTGGTGATTTTTTATTTGTTTTATTTTATTGTATTATAGTACAATAGTAGCAATGATTAATAAATGTGATAAATGACCTACATGTATAAATGCTTGGCTTGTGTCATCTTACAAAGCTCTTTGAGACAGGTCAAATTATAACCTTCAAACTACAGGTCAGTCAACCAAGGCTCTACCACATTCATGGGACATCTAAGGGCATGGATTTGTGACACTGATAATCTCGGAGAAGCATATGAAAAGTATTTCTGGCAGCAACCAGTTCTTTGACTATTAGACTTGAATCAGGAGCCAGTATGAATCAATATGTTAAGAAGTCTTTGCCTTAGGCACCAAAATTTAAAGTAATAATAATAATAATTATGAAACAGTTTAAGATAACTGCACCAATTTTCCTAGAATATTTGTTTTCTGTTATGTCAAATAATTTTGTCAGCACCCCAAATAATGAAGACCTGCTAAGAAAGGTTTGCCCAGTGACCAATTTGATCTCATCTGTAACATGCGTTGGTTACTTTGTTATGTGAGTCAGACTCGGCTGAGCTGTGCGACTGTGTAAAAGTGAGCTGTGTGCCCTTTAATGGAGGTCTTTGCAGGCTGATATTTCATTACCTTCAGATTAGGTGATCAACAACCTACAGCACAACATTAAATTCGGTTCCTGTGAAAATGTTAAGGCTAATAGGTTTCAAACGCTGTTGTTCAATTTATCTGCCTATTAGAGGAGATCATTAAGAAGAAGTAAACAGCATTTAGAAATAATGAGTTTTTCATTTACTGGTGGGAGCATTTTTCTTTAAGAAGGCACCATGAATCACAGAGTTAAGGCACTAATTAAAAATGTTCTCCTTTGATTTACCTTATTTTCTCCGACTCTATTAAATAATAGCCAGTCATGGGGCTGGCGGGGAAAGATCCGAGAGCCTTGTGCTCACGTTTGTCACTGAGGAATTCATAATGTCTCTACTCTGTACTTCTTGTGTGTGCGGGCCTGGGGGGAAGGTATCTACTCAGCCACACAGATGAGAAAAATATAGTTTCCATGAACAGAAAAGGCTACTTCAAAAAAATAAATAAAAGCTGTCAAATACAGGTGTGTCAATCTGTGTGTATGCAATATATTAAAATATAACCACCTGATAGTTTCTGTAAGTATGTTTTTATTTCTATTATTTTTAAATTGTCTTTTTTTTGTAATTAGTTCACTTCTCATCACCTCATTGTGTCTCAAAGAGAACCGAGAAACTCCAGTGTTTGCTTGTGTTTCCTCATTCATTTTAATAGATATAGCAGATTATTCTTTCTGCCATTGGCTTTCTCTCAAACCAGACCATGGAGCTCTTTGGACCTCATCTTACTCAAATGGTGAACCAACAGAGTTGGAGTACATCCATTCATATTTCCTCTTGCCTCTAATGTTTCACGATACTCAGCTCTCATTTTGTGACAAAGTCTATATCCGTGAGTAATAATCTTGAACTTACATTAGCTCTCTTGTTCGCCTATCAAAATTGGTAGCAATGAAGAAATATATCTCTCCAGGTGTTGTGACATACTCCTTTAACCCCTGTATTTAGGAGGCAGAGACAGTCTGATCTCTGAGTTGAAAACCAACCTGGTCCACATAGAGAGTTACAGGCCAGCCCAAGAGGCATGTTAATAAAGTAAAAATAAGATAAAAAATTATAGGGCTGGAGAGATGACTCAGAGGTTAAGAGCACTGCCTGCTCTTCCAAGGTCCTGAGTTCAATTCACAGCAACCATATGGTGGCTCACAACCATCTGTAATGGGGTCTGGTGCCCTCTTCTGGCCTGCAGGCATACACACAGACAGAATATTGTATACATAATAAATAAATAAATATTAAAAAGATAAAAAATTGTATAATAAGAAATAGAACTGAAGGTATATGTAGATTATCATCCAGTTATGATTCGCTGGAAAACAGTATGTCCTGTTAGTATAGTTGCTAAGTAACATGGTTAATTTTCTACCAATGAATGTATTGGTTAAAGAAACCATGGCAATACGTGACAAATGGGAAGTAAGGAGTTGTGTTTGTAGAACGGCACAATACTTATTCACAAATCTTTTTGTTGTTGTTTACTTTCTTTCTTTTCAAATGTTTCAAAGTTGCTGCAACCATTTGGGGTTTCGGAGGCAAGGCTAGTCCCATTTGGGAAATTTGATGCATTATTCCGTCTCAGTAAATCTAATTTCATCATTTATGAAATGAGTCCAGGTATGCTTGTTAACAGTGTTATATGATATCTGAATAAAGTGGGATCATTCATTCAGCATACATTACTGGGTGCCTGAGAGTACGAATGGCAAGGCTTTATTCCACAGGCTCCTCAGAGTAGACAAGTTAAAAAATACATAATATGATCTCTTAAACTGGTGACAGTCCAGTATTCAAACAAAATTTAATGAGAGTGACTTGGTCCCTCTTGTGTAACACTGGGAGACATAACACATGCTTGCGCTAGAGCCGACGGGAAGCCTGACTGTAAGTGTCCCGTGAAGGTCTATCAGATAAAGGCGTGGCTTGCAGTATGGTGGAGGCTGGAATGGAGCAGGAGAAAGGAAGCTTGTAAGTTCCCAGAAAAGCACCGTGAGCTGCAGCCCCTCCATCCTCTGGGAATGCTGAGCACCTTTGGTCGGCTGCATGCTCTTTGTCATGATGTGAGGTCTTTCCATCACTCTAAAGCAACAGAATAAACGCTTTCTGTTATCATTTCCATCACCTAAAGTTGCCAGCTCTGGAAAATGGCTAGCCACCGGCAGTGCTGGCACTTCCTGGTTCCACTGTCGCGCATGCGCCATCAAGCATTCGGGCAACTTACATAGCCACCCAGGCTCCTCAAGCCCTACAAGATCTATGTGCAGCATGGTCACGTGATATACATGGGACGCAGCTTTGTAAGCCCCTGTGCACATGCACTAGACTAGACAGCCTTTAAAAGCTAGAAATGCCGGCTCCATGCTCTCTTTCCCCACAAGTTTCCACAGGCCTGCACACCTTCTCTCTCTTTCCCTCTTAACAAACCCTTAAAGTGGTTTCCTTGTGTGTCTTGTGATCTGTTCTTATGCACAGTAATTTCAATGGTACTGTGAATGATTTACAGTTGCGCGATGACCCTGGCAGGTTGCAGGTGGGAGACAGATACACCATGCCGGAAGAGCTTAGGTATAGAGCTTTGTATGTGGGCATTGAGAAGGGTGTAAGGGTAAGTAGGTTATGGAGGGAAGAGAGAAAAAGACAGCGAGAGACGAGAGAGAGAGAGAGAGAGAGAGAGAGAGAGAGAGAGAGAGAGAGAGAAGAAGGGAGGGAGACAGAGAGACAGAGAGACAGAGAGGAAGAGGAGGCATGAGAACAATTTGCCTTGACAGGAAGTGGGAGATTGGAGCTGGGCGGAGGGACAGGGAAGGTTAGCAGAATTATCACTCTTCCAAACTGAGTTGTTAAAACGGGCAGAACTGACTACTGCGCCTCAGTAACTGGGCACCTTTGGGACTTTCTCTGGGTCATGAGACTCATTTAGTTCCGTCCTTTTGAAAGACTCCCGTGGGCGTCTTCCCTCGGGAGAGAACCCGTGCCCAAAGATCAGTCGAAAACACACAGCCGGATGCAAACTGCAAGAGGTTAAGAGGTTTACTGGATACCAGGTACCTGGGGCGACCAAGTCTCTCGGAGGACTTGCGCGCCCACGGGTTGGGGGTGAGGGGTTCTTATAGGAGAGCAAAAAGCGAGGTTTACAGAAGCAAGATGCAGGGTGGTTACGGGGATTCATTTCATTGGTCAATTTAAATAAGGCCAAGCTGAGTGGCACATTCTTGACCTTTTACCTAAATACCAAGGAGGAGGTTGTCCAGACCCACCTGGATACCAAGGAGGGGGTTGTGCTACCTGTTTTTCTTATCTCTTTCTGCCTTCCCGGCTGGCGACCAGATGTCTGATTGCACAGCCCCTGACTCGTGAGAGCCCCGCTTTATACGTGACTCAGGCCTCGCAATCCTCTCTCTTTGTTTCTATGGCCAGTTCATAAATCCCTGTCTTGCAGCCAGATAAGGCTGTCCTTGCTCTAATTCTCAGGTATCTTTGCTTAGCATTCCGGAGGCACTGAATTAAGCTTGTTATTTGCTCAGCATTCCGGAGGTCCTGAATAGGCTTGTTATCTGTTCATCCTTTGCAAGAACGGTATGACTGTGGTTAAAGCGAGTTGGGATCCTTCACTTTGTGGGAGCCTGGAGCTTATTCTGTAGTTCAACACGGGAGGCTTACTTTCAACTGGGGCCTTAGAAAGAGCTTACAGCACAATTGTATAATGTCTACACGATTTACATAAACCAGGATGGTTTTCGTAGATAAAGTTTTGCCCCCCCCCATTAGAAATAATAAACATGGTGAGTTAGTGTTGGAGGATTTGCTTGACCCTGCGCATGGGATCCTGGTTCCCTGTGTCTGTGTGGTGGGGGAGGCCACTTTCTGCGTTCAAAGTTCTTGATGCTTGTCCTCGCTTGTACTCTCACCTGGTCCACATAAACATGGTTGGGAGAACACAGTTAATCCTCTCATCATCTTGGATTCTCCAATCCCAGCTTCGGAATTATTTTCCTCTCTTCTCCTCTTCTTCCTCTTCCCTGGTTCCTCTTCTTCATTCATGGGGAACCAGAGAATATGGTGATGGGTCTTGGGTCAGGGACAGTTAAGTTCCATTAATTCTTGGCGGCCAAATTTTATGGCTCTCAGTGAGTGCCCTTAGCCACAAGGCAGAGAAAATGGAATGTTTTTATGATATATTTCAGTGTTAAGGCTCAGTTTTGTGATGTTGCCTG
Organism: Myodes glareolus; assembly: GCF_982192425.1. NCBI lineage: Eukaryota > Metazoa > Chordata > Mammalia > Rodentia > Cricetidae > Myodes > Myodes glareolus. The sequence continues at coordinate 8,779,334 of NC_142045.1, forward strand.
TTGGAGCTAATTACCAGCATAGCAACCCATCATTGAGAACAAGTTGAGGAAAGTTTCCAAACATTAAAGAGTCATTTAAAATGGTCTTGATTTGCTTCCTTTTAGATACTATTTTTGATATTAGGAATTAGAACAAACTTCTACTGTATTCTGCCCCATAATAACATCCAAGAAGCTTAGTGATCATTGATGGCCATTACACAATAATTTTAAGCACCTCTTCATAAGAAAGTTAGCTGACTGATTTTAGTGACAGATGCTTTTAATCTCAGCACTCTGGCAAGTGGCTCTCTGTGAGTTCGAGACCAGCCTGGTCTACAAGAGCTAGTTCCAGGACAGGCTCCAAAGCTACAGAGAAACCCTGTCTCAAAAAAATAAAAATATTCTATTTCATATGCCCTGTGTGAACTTATGTACAGAATGTATTTAGTTCCTTGATATTCATTTTGGTCTCAGTATTGTCCTAAGTGAATTCATTATTTTTTAGAATTAATCTTGTTTGGAGAGAACTGTTGGTTCGTCGCCAGTTCTAATAAACAATACAGAGAGATTATGTTAATGCTTTGGTCCGTTTTCACCAGAATAATAATCCTTAATTCAGTGTCACAGTCAGGAAATTGAAAGTGACACAGTCATAGTCTAGAATGTTCCAGTGTAAGCAAGCATTCCCAAGGGATTCATTTATGGATACTCCCTTTTCTCCTTCTTACTTCTATGCTGGCTTTTAGTCTCTGTAATAAACAAACAAGGTATTCTATTTATAAAAGAAACAATGAGTTTGGCCACATTCTTGGAACACATTGTCTAGGTAGGACTTGCCAAACACAGCGGCTTTGGGCCGAGATTTCTGGGTCTGCGTGACTAGGGGTGGGGACACAGGAAGAGCAAAACTAGTCACCTCAGGAAGTGGGGCCTCACAGCTGCCTCAGGCCTGCCTGGGCTGACCTATTCCATCCTATGAGGTTCCACCTCCAGGAGATTCTAGCACTGTTGTGTTCAGATGTCTCGCCTAGAGTGTCAGAAAAGGGCTAAGCAAGATCCAGAGTAACAAAGCAGTTGCCTGAAATATGTGAATCATTGACTCCTACTCCCAGCACCTCAAAGGAAACTTAGTAAAAAAGAGAGAAAAAGGGGAAATAAAGAAAAAGGTTAACAGTAGTCTTCACAAACAAAACTGCCAAAAGATAACTCCGAGTTAAGATATAGGATAGAAAGAAGTCAAAGGTCCTGATTGCAGATGTTAGTTAATTTCCAAGTCAACATCCTGGGATTCTGGGATGCTCATCACAGGAGGTGCGCCGTTGTTGCTGTGGGAAGTTTAGCTTTGAGAATCTCTCCAGGGCCCAAGGAACTGGACTGTGTCCTTGAAATGTTCACCTTACACCACCCAACATGCCCAGGTGGTTCTGTTATGGATATACATTGAGAATTATGGAGTGTTATCTGTTTATGTAGTCGCTGTTAATTCTTCTGCAAATCGAGGTAATTCTGCAAGTCATGTGCTACAGCCTTGGGTGCAATCAAGGTGGTTCTGTGTCCTGTGACTAAGAACAGTGGCAAAATTGAGTCCTTCCCAGGTCCATCTTTCCGATTCTTTTTCTGATTATCAAACTTTGTTTTTTTTTTTTTTTTTTTTTTTTTTAGCACCAAACCTCTATTTTTCCAAGAAGAACATTTAATATTTTCGTTTATCTACCTTCCCTTGTATTTCAGCTCCCTAACAGGATCTTAAAACCCTTTTGGCTTCTCCAGTGCTGTGACTCTAGGCTCTGTTTGGTCAGTTAGCAGAAAAATGACTCAGGGCTCAGCATATAAAACACAGAACCCACTGTCATCACTATTACACGTGGATGGGAAGAGGGAAGCGGGATGTGCGTGTGTGTGTGTGTGTGTGTGTGTGTGATGGATAAGCCGTGTTTAGTGTGTGGTGTGTGTGTATGGTATGTGTGTGATGTATATGTGTGTATGGTGTGTGTGTATTTGGCATGTGTGTGTATATGTGGTGTGTGTGTGTGTGTGTAAGGCAGGTTATTCTGTCACATAATGTCTGGAAGGCACTCTCTGCCAGCAGTGAACTGTGTCATGATGTCAAGTGCTCCCTATAGTTCTCAACACCTTGCACAATTGAGAAGCGCCCCATGCTTTCTGATCCTCTGTCCTCTATTGTGAAACTGCAAGAAGCTGGACATGCTTCCAGTCACAGCATGTCCTGGCTCCGATTCTCTCTCTCTCTCTCTCTCTCTCTCTCTCTCTCTCTCTCTCACACACACACACACACACACACACACACACAGAGAGAGAGAGAGAGAGAGAGAGAGTAGAACTGTTTTTCTGCAGTTGTTTCTCACTGTGAAGAACAAAATTGCAGTGTACTGAGTCTTCATTAGACCAACCTTGGGCTTTGCAGGCCACTCACAGCAGAGCAAAAACAGGAACTGTGTTTAATTTACACTGGGTCAGCTTGTTTGCCTTTGGGAGATAAGGGAAGAGCCTCGTGAATTTTATCCCTTGAGGAGGAATTTCAAAACATCTCTTAGTAGTGAGTTTTCGTGAAAGCTGGCAAAGCTGAAGGAATAGGGAACCGTGGCCTGATCCCACTGGCCAGAAGAACTACAGGTACTGAACTAATTTCTTTTTTGACAATAAGATTGAAAATTGGGCAATTCTAAATGATGCTAATTAAATTTGTAATGATTCTGAGGAAAGTTAATGAAAATGTCTATTTCATAAAGTAACTGCTGGTTTCCTCATCAGGAAAAATAGACACTAGCCCAACTCTTACAAAATGCTAACTGTTAATACCTAAGCACTTATTGGTGATAGTCCTCCTACATTAAACTACAACCCGTTTTTATGTCATCAGACACAAGGTAGCAGCAAGTATAATTTCTTAAAATGAAGAGAAACTGAATGAAGACCAAATATTGTAGCAAATCCATAGCAACAATCTTTGCTCAGAATGTTAAACATAAGAGAAACTGACTATTCCCAAAGTAAAGGATAGTTTTCTGGAAGAAAAATGAGTAGAGATTTCTGTGGATACATGGAGGAATCAGGCGTATCCCAAGAAACTTGTATTTATTAAAAGTTACTCCAAGTTGGCCCAGAACAGCAAAATATTGTCAGAAATTTGAAGTTTGCCTCCATTTTGAATGTGAAATTCATGATGGAAAATCATAATATTAATATGAACAATAGTTAATTCTACCAGTTTAGTTTGCAGGACGCAAAATTGCCTTCCAGCCTTTGTCCATTCAGGAATTGATAATTGTGCCACCGGGGGCACGCGGGATCGGTGGAAAGTTCCACACAGATGCAGCAAAAGCGATACCTTACACCTCTGCCAACCCATTTACCGACAGCAACAGCCATTCTCTTTTGTTCAACGACTTTGCTTGGAGACAAACATCGTCCCCGAGGTGGCAGGATGCCCTCTGCGTTCGGCACCGGCACAGCTCGGCTGTCACGAGGACCTTTTACTGGGAAAAGCTGCTTTGTAAACAAGGTGGATCATTTTGTACCCTTCCACGTGTTACTATTCTTTCTTGACAGAATACGAATATTTCCTTTCTTCCTTTTTCAGCTGGCAATCATGAATATGTATTTATTAGAATAAATAACTCCAAGCGTTTTAGCCCCATTTCTCTATTGTATATTTGAATCTTTCATTCCAGTTAAAAGACCAAATAAAATGATGGTTCCACTTTATACTATTCCTACCTCCTTTCTTTCCGCTCTCACTCAGTAAAAGATCAATATGAAGAAAAGCATGTCTGGCGAGAGTCTCTGTGGTAAGGCCACAGTATGTCTTATTTTGGTCTTATGTTTTAAACATGAAATCCTGCACAGAGGGAAAGGCTCTCAGGTCACATAGAGAATGGACACTGAGCTTCACACTGCTCGGTTCCACCCAGTCCAGTGGCCTGTGCTCTCTGTCCTATTACTCCGTATGCTGGGGGACTGGAAAAGAAGCCAACCTTTGTGTGACTTCATTACCCATGAACGTCATTGAGGCTATAATGTTAAAACACAACTTTAAACAGTTTTAATGTTGTGTGGTATTTTGCCATCTTTTTTTTTTTTAATGTGAGAATGTCTTTGGTTGTTTCTAGCTGTAGTTTGGCAAACCGTGAAATCATCCTTTATTTGAAATACATTATGTTTAGATTATTTTCTGTGTATTAGTTCATTACCTCTTAAACTTATTTGACTACTAATTGACCTGCTTACAGGCGAGGAAACTGACATTGAGAAACAGGAGTCAAGCGTATGGAGCTGTCTCCCCGTCAGTTGTGTAGAAAGAATCCACAGCTCCATGCCTGTCTGTGGCCATTGGCCACTGGCACTAGAACCTAATGTGTCACCTGGCTCCACGCATGGCACCTGGAAGTCGCTCAGGCAACCACATTCACTTGTGAACTTTTGAAGCTGAGAGGGTTATAGAGTCAAATTATCTCTCTGCTTCTCTCTCTCTCTCTCTCTCTCCTCTCCATCCCTCCTTTTCTCCCATCCTTTCCCATATAATTTCCTTCTATTTCCAACCCCCTTCTAACCTTTGACATTTTGTCTCTCTGTGTGAAGATAAATATCCTTTGTATTTAAAGTAAAATCAAAGACTTTATGAATGATTTCTTTGGATCACCATCATAATTTGAAATTACTACATTGAAAACTGGCTGATAAAGCTACATCAATTTTAGTTTCTAAATAGTCAAAACAGTTTTTGGGAAAGGTCTTGTTTGATTTAGTCAGAATTTAATATTTGTGTTCTTGAAAACACAAACAGTAATTGCCATATATAGTAATTTTGGAAAACTATCAATAATAATATTTTAGACTATTAGAGTTTCCTTATTGTTTCCTAATGGAAATTGTAATCTTCAAATTGTCTAACGAGACTTTTATTGATATCACAGAAGAACACACAAATTTTACTAACATAAAACTATTCTTTTTGCCGCCCAGATAATTACAAACCTTAATATGATCGTTTACCATTACAATGGCTATTTTGCAATCTTGTTTAATTGACCTAGGAACTATGCTAGTTCCTACACTACACTAAGGAGAATTCCATATGTGAATGTGCGGTAAAGACGGAGACCCTAGTAAGATTAATGCTTTTGTATGAAATTACCTATGAGAAAGAAGGCCACATAGATCTGTCTCTGACTCTCTATGTGCAAGGAGGTTGTTACCACGGCCAGCTCTTAATTGATTGACCCAGATTGCTCATCTGAGACATACATTCTCTTGTTAACAATACATCATAGTTAGATTATTGTTTGACTCCCCCATCTCCTATCAGGTTGTCATTTATGTTTGATGATGACAAGAAAACTGTTATCAATTTTATGACATAAAAGCAAAGGCACTCTTCTCTGGGTATTTGTTGCATCTAAAAGATCATAAATGCTCAAACTATAAAACAAATTCTGTCGTGCTATTAAATGATTCACATTTATAGTCAAAGTCATTTTAATTAGTGACTAAACCCAACATTTGGAAAGATACCCCTGCTTTAGAAATAAAACATCCTTATTTCATTCATGTTATTGAATAAAAATTGTGTCTGGCATTGTGGTCATAGGGAATACGTTAAGGGTAATGCAAGAAATCTGAGAACATCTTTCCTTGCTGTGATATCTCTAGAGCTTTTCATAATATGTTATGACAAGCAGAACACTGGGGACAGGAGATATGAATGTCTGTCAACAGCCTCCCATCGAAGAGAATGTCTACCAAGTATGCTATCTCAGATCTCCTAAGAAAAGATCAGCTTTCTTTTAATTAAAAGAAAAATACCCTAACTGTCGGAGTAGTGAACTTTTATTTAAGGAAATATAAGGTTATACCTTCTAAGCACCTTTCTCAGTGCCTCCTATTTTCATGGAGCCTTTGCTGTAATTTCTGAATGAGTGCACATACACACAGACACACACATATACACAGACATACACATATACACAGACACACACACACACAGAAACACACAGACACACACACACATACACACACACAGACACACACAGACACACACGGACAAACACACACACAGACACACAGACACAGAGACATGCACAGACACACACACAGAGACACACAGACATACACACACACAAATCTTAAGAAAAGATAAAGGAAATACTTTGAATGTAGTTCTACCTCTACATAAATTCAAGGCATGTTTCCAGAAGATATAGTCGAGCAGGAACCTAGCGTTAGCTTCCCTAACTCACACAGTCCATCTCTCATCCCCTCGGGCATGCATTTACATGGCTGAGCTAAAAGCAGTGAATTGGAGAATGAAATACTCATCTATGAGCAAGGAAAATAATCTTTATTTTCAGTCTTGATCTAGAAAAACTCATTATTTACCGACTCAGTCTAAAGGAAGCAGTGTTTCTGCATATTATTTTTAGCTATATAGTGAAATATTCTTGAAAGCCTTTGTAATTCTCAGTTTTGGGTAAGACTTGAAGAGAAACCAGTTATCTCAATACTCTAGTCAGAATGTCATAAAGAGAGTCGTTGCTCCATTGGTGATTGAGGTCAACCTAATCTTGATCTAATTCTACAGCTCTGGGGTCGAGGCCCCCACACTTTAGATAATTCCCATGACTCCCCTCCTGAATCAGCACTGTCATTGCAGAAGGTACCGTCCCTTGCAATATCTTACTGAGACGTTAAGCTTTATGTCCATCATCAGATCTCACAATCATTTTGAAACATAAGGTAGCAGAAGAATTATCTCATTCTCAAAATTCTCTTTAGTAACCAAAATCCCCCAGGAAATATGAACCACTGTTCCCACCAGTCACACCCAGCAAATAGCCAGGGATTTGGGTGAATAACATTTTCCAGATGTAATAAATGAATCTAACTGACAAACACGAACCTACCACTCACTGTGTGTAAAGAAATTACAGCTGTACAGTAAAACCTTTAGTCTTATTGAACTGGGTGAGGTCACGGGGACACGGGATTGCTAGGTCTTTTTACTCCATCTCTGCCAATTTTAAGAAAGAATCAAAGTGGCTGTGATACAGCACTGCTTTTGACACCCAGTGGTTCCAGGAATGTATGTAGATGGTATGCAAGTTTACAGAGCCAACGTGAACACCTTTGAAGCGTGGAAAGCTGCAGGCTGGACTAGCCATACGCAGACCTCAGTGGGAACTTAAAAGAGAACAGTAACGGGGAAGCAGCATCTCCTGGGGTAAGAGCCAGCAATCTTAGGAGGCCAAATAGAACCCCTACTTGGAGATGATGCTATCATAGTCTCTTAGAAACGTTGTGGGAGAGGTCTGATAATTGAGCGATGAGCTTTTCATTCACACAAATAGCTACAATCCGTAATTGAAATCACTGACAAGTAATTTCAAAATGCAACTTAAGCTCCCTCTGCATTTGGAAATTGTTAGACTATTAAAACCAATGTCTCTTCTACGGCATCGTGGGAGGATGGGAGTAGACTGACTTCAGAAAACTACATTTTACCTCCTTTTTATTATAGATATAGAAGAATTCCACGTGGATATAAAACCTGAAAGAGAGGACAAAAAGTAAAGTTTAAAAAGTTATCTACAAAAAGTAATTTCCAGTTATATTTCCCATTTATTAAATTAAATAAAACTTTTTGCTCAATTGTACCATTTCTTTTTTCTTTTGCCATTCAGTGTTGCAATTTTTAAAAATTAAAATAGGTACAATGATTATTTTCAATATAAAAGGTAAGTCCTCTTTTGAAGTTTTTAATTTTTTTAGCTATGGTGCCCTGGCTAGCTTGGAATGCAAGCCAATATCACTCTAACAAGAAGTAGTCTGACCTTAGCAGCCTAAGCCTTAGGAAGACAGACCTCTGCTTCCATGCCTCAGATTGGACTTTCAGTCCAGGGAATGGATGTATTTTGGTGTTTTAAAACATGTCATTTCTGAATCATTTGAATTCCAGATTCTGTATTTCCTATAATATATTTCCTCCACTGCACTTTGTACTGGCACAAGATGAAAATAATTAATTCTGAGGTCACTTTCAGAAAGAGATTCTAATTCTCTCCTTAACACATTGAAAATATATATCCAGGTCAGCATGCATTAAACATGGACACAAATGTCACCTGGGGTTAGGAGACAACAGAAGGGACCCGAGAGACCCTTAATTTTGTCCTAGGGTAGATCCACCTGGAGAGGTTGAGAAGTTGCTCTAGTTATATATTGAGTTAATTCTTTCGCTTGGCATTTCATCACCCAAGTGGCAGACAGAGCATCACTTCAGATGGACCCTAAGGCTAAGGGAAAAGAACCAACATAGTGGTCCCCAGGTTCGTAACATCAAAAGTGCACTGGATTGAGAAACGTAAGTATCCCCTCTGCTTCTGTCCCCTTTGCCCTCCACCTCCTGCGTGGCTACTGCTCAGCTCCAGGGAACCTGCAGGCAACTCTCAGCTCTCCCTGACTCACGCTGGGCATGTCTCTGGCAGCCACTAATGACTCAGCCTGGCTGCTGAATCGATGAGTCCCAGGGGTGAACTCTAGCAGACTGAAGTCTTTCCGAAGTTTGGGAAGCTTGAGAAGAACTTTCTGTAAGGTTTACTGAAAACAACTTTTCACCCACCACAGTTACGATGTTTTAGAAGAAACTTCTATTTCTATGCTACAGCGTACTTCCTGCAACTGCTGCGTTGGACATATTTCTGAGGGTGAAGAAGGCATACAACTTTCAGTCTCTCTTATTCGTAGGGCCCTTTGCAGAGCCCAGAATGCAGTAGTCTATATTTCAACTTCTATGAATTATAGAGACTGTTTTTTATTGATATTCATTCCCCGTAGACTAAGCATTACTCTAGGTTGGTCAGACATTGTCTCCCAAAATATACACTCTTGGTTGGGCTATGAGGCAGCTGAAATCTGTGACTTCAAAGCCATTTCACATGTGCAGTATGAAAATGTACTTGCTTTAAAAAGCAAAACAGTATTCTCAATTTTTTTCTAAAAAAGCATGACAACGTGAATATTAACATAAACATGAATGATTGCTATTCACTGTTTTTACATATAGGGCTCCCCTTTCTCTTCATGTCTGCTGCATACATTAGGATAATAATGCTATGTGTCTTCGCTTGCTCTCTATTGCTGCAATAAAGCACCCGGGTCAAAAACAACTTGGCAGGAAAGGCTTTCTTTCATTTCCATTCCACTTTACAGTCTAACATCAAAGCATGTTGAGGTAGGAACTCCAAGTAGGAACCTGGAGGCAGTCGCTGAAGCAGACGCCACGGAGATGCGCTCTTTACTGGCTTGCTCCTCAGGGTTCCTTCAGCCTGTTCTCTTATAGATATTAGGACCTGCCCAGGAAAGGCACCAACCTCTGTGAGATGTGGGATTTCCCACGTCAATTACTAATCAAGACAAAAATCTACAGAGCTTCCCATAGTCCAGTATTATTGAAACATATTTTCAGTTCTGGTTCTCTCTTCGCAGATATCTCTAGCTTTGTCAAGAAGACACAAAACTAGTCAACACATCATGTAAACATATGAAGGGATCCTCGAAACTGATGAGGCATGCTAATTCAATACTTTTCTAAACAATAGAGAGATAGTAGGCACATGTTTATAGAGTCTAGAAATGTTTGGCTTTCTTTGAGGCCTGGAAACATAGCTCAGAGACAGAGCACGTGGTGAGCACACACAAGGCCATGGACCCAGTGCCCCAACCCTAAAAACAAAGGTTCGGAGATTGAGTACTTGCTTACCATGCACAAAGACAGAGAGAACTCTCAGTACTACAAAAGTAGGTAAATAAAAATTAGATAGCATGGTATGCTAACTTCCCATGTTACAACAAGTCGCAGACTGGGTCCCAAATGGCAGTTCTGCTGACCACATCTTAAGATGATGGCCCAAGCCTAGATCAGGCCAGATTCTTACTGGATAAACAGAATAGTTCTTAACAAATAAACAAAAACCTAAACGCACATTCCTCAGAAATCTGGTAACGGGGTTTCTGTTTGTCGGGAAAGCCACTACCTCCCTTCTCCAAACCTAATGGTCAGCTAATGGGGGCATGGTGCATCTCGCTCCCAATTAATACAAACAGAAACTGTGCTAAGATAAAAATCTCATTCGGTTAAAATCTGTCTCGCAGAACCGTGTACAGAGAAAGTATTTCTGAAACAACCAGAAAGCCAACGAGTTTCCTTATCCAAACACAGAGGAATAAAACAAAACCAGTCTAGACTCTGCTGCAGATGCTGATAATATTCCATTTTTGGAAAACATACACTGGCAAGTATGGAAATTAGCAGGGGATCTACTGTAGCTGACTCTGGAACTCATTATGTTTGAAAGAGGTGAGTGAGGATAAGCAAGCATGATCAAGAAAATCCAGAGAGAAGTGAGGAGAGGAAAATCCTATGTGAATTATAAAAATATGCAAAATTTGTCTGAGACCATTAGGTCATAGCATACACCAAGAGAGAAAATAATGAAAATATCCAGATGAGTTGAAAGTTGTGAGGAGTTGTCTCGAAGAATGTTATTCATTTAAAATTTCCTGGGAGCTTAAATAGACGAGAAAGCAAGGCACTGTCGGAGAGATGTGGCACGGAAGGAATGTGAAAGCTAAGAACCACAGAGGAACAAAAGGAAATGTCAAAATAGCCCCAGTCAGCTCCCTCCACTAGAAGAGTCTCACGTTTAAACAACTGCATCTACCTATGCAAATGGAGATGTGTAATCTGAGCATCTGCTTGACTCCTTGAAACTGCTCCCAATCATCACTGTCCAGCAGCAGAAAAGAACAAAAAGCAGAGAAAGGAACAGGGAAGGGGGATGGGTCTGGGAAGCAGGCAGGGGGATATTAAAGCAAAGAAAAGCAAGATATATCCAGAAGATGCTCTGAGAACATAGAAAAGAAGCCTCAACTTTCAGTAATTGAAATTTTCTTAGTCTTTGGTTTGGGGCTCAGAACACCGTACACTATAGCCTATAGCTTTGCTATAACATGGTCCCTGGGCTGAAAGAGACATGTGACCTCTCCTCTCCCAGAGCTCACTTCCTTTCTTGTCTATTAATATTGCAGGAATATAAATAAAGTCTGAACATTCATGAGTATAAAAGATAACTGTCTGTCACAGCATCATCTCATGTAAACTTGTTAGGTACTTTAAAACATTTATATGAAATTATAATGATTTTAAATTTTACCCCTTTAAATATACACATTTATCATGGAACAATTTACAAGTAACATGAATTTTCCCTTGAGCCACGATGCCATTTTTAATCAAATAATAAACAATTCAACCATATTTTAAAATTGTTGTTTCATCAATGATTGGAACACAGTTTTGGTGTGGTGAGTGTCCATTCCTTTGGTAAATCTCTAGGTTTCTGTTATCTCTGTGGATTTAATGGTGACTTAAAAATCATAGCTCATTTGACAATTGTGATGAGTATATGAGTAGTCTGTGGGGTCTCTGATATTTAATATTAAGCTTGAAAGGTGTGTCTTTTTTGCTATTTTTTGACCTCCCTAAAGGGCAATTTAAAAATTTATGTGGTCTGCTGCAGAAAGAATCATAAAATTGACATTCAAAACTCATTATCTAGAGACTCTCAGTATATATTAAATTTCAGTTGCAATTTAGCAGTAGAAAATTTCATCACATATTGGGGACCCACACTATGTGACCGGCATCTCAAGGCAGTATTCTGAGAACCACCATTTACCCCACAGGCCCGACAGTGTCACACACAGACTTGTTCCTGGGCTGATTGTTTTTACAGAGTGAGAAAAAGAGGATGAGGGTATAGCTCTCCAGAGTACGCTCTGTACAAGGCTTGGGTTTGATGTCCTGAATTAAAAAACAAACAAACAAAAAAAAAACCCAGACAAACTATCAAAAATAACTACGAAAGGAAAACAAAGAAGAAAATGAAAGGAAAAGAAGGAAGGGAGGGAGGGAGTTATGAAACGAAAGAGAGAGGAAGGAAGAGAGGGAGGAATGAGAATTAAAGAGCTCATGTCTATGTGACAGTTACAATATAGTTGGAGCCAGGTACCCTAGAGAAATGAAATGACAGAATTCAAAGTCTTTGGCTAATCAATTTCTATGTAAATCATGTTACATAAAATATATCAAATGTTGCATAAGGTTTACAAACTCCTGAGAAAGACTACGTTTAGTATTTAAAGTTACTATTCTACCAGCTTTACTGGCATGTAAGCGAATACATGCATTTTCTCTTGATATGTTCTTTTATAACTACTTTCTGCAATGAAAATATTGGGTCTTAAGTTGTCTCTTTCTTTTACTTCTTCTGACATGTCTTTCTCCAAGCCCTGAGAAAATACTGACTCCTGTGAGACCTTCATTCTCACCACAGCACTTCACAAATCATCGTAGAGACATTGCATTTTCTAGGTTTATTTATGTGTTATTTTTATAAATTATTAATAACTACATCAAACATAGTAACAAATAGTTTTTCGAAGAGTTCACATATCTCAGAAACTTGTATAAACACTTCTCTCCCAACTCATGAGGCAAGTGTGTGACCCAGCAGACCAGAAATTTCAGATCTCTTGGAACTGGACTTAAAGGTGGGTTGTGAACATCCAAAGTAGGTTCTGTGCTATAGAACAATGGTCCTGTAACCTATAAAGATTTGTCAGTTTTATTGGCTTAATAAAATACTGATTGGCCAGTAGCCAGGCAGGAAGTATAGGCAGGGCAACCAGAACAGAAGAATTCTGAGAAGAGGAAAGGTTCAGTCTGCAGTCACCACCCAGACACAGTAGAAGCAAGATGAGAATGCCTCACTGATAATAGGGACCAAGCCACTTGGCCAACACAGATAAAAATTATGAGTTAATGTAAGTTATAAGAGTTAATAAGAAGCCTGAGCTAATAGACCAACCAGTTGATAATTAATGTAGAGCTCTGTGTATTTCTTTGGGACTGAATGGCTGCAGGACTGGTCAGGACAGAAACTATTGCCAACAGCTCTGGAAACTGACTTCAGATCTTTTGCAAACACAATAAATGTTCTTAAGTGTCGGGCCAACTCTCCAGTTCCTGTGTTTTAATCTTCTGAGAGTCACAGTGGATTTTGCTGTTCAGACTGATTTATTACTAAGTTTCCTTCACATGTCATTTATCTCTCCCATAGAAAATTCCTGCATCATTCATAGTCTCCAACTTGGACCTTAGCCTGAAAGCTTCATGGAAGAGGAGAGCAGCATGACAGTAAATCCCAGCTTGTCTGGAATCTTTGCCCATTGTCCTGGAAGAGTTATTGCCAGGACCCCCTTCAGCCTCCAAGTGCTAGGTTTGTGAAAACAAATGACATGGTTGCCCTTCTCCAGGTTCATTCTTTGTAACTGAACTGAAAAATCCCTCAAATTGACATCTGGAGAGATGGCAAATAAAGACTTATATTTGGGTAGTCATGAATATCTGTTGCCCTTAGATACACAGGCTATAAGATGAGTAATTGACCCGGGTCATTCAAAACCTGGTAAGATTGTTATTGCCAACAAAGTGAACCCTTTAATTACAATATTATCATTCATCATGGGATTTCTGGAAACTAAGTCAACCTCTGGAAACTTATTGCCCATAAAAGTCATTTAATCAACAAGAAGACACTTTGTTAATTAAGAAGATGAATTTAACCCCAACAGAAGTGTGTCACATTCATACTACTGCCATGAACATGGCCAAAGAAAGTAGAGTTTATTCACATAAGAAGCATTAAAACAATGCATGACTTCTTAGGAGTAAGTTTTTCAAAAGTAACTGATTTAATTAATTTATTTAAGTGTAGTTTCAAAAGAATTGATCCAGACCAGAGGTTTTCTACTGTTGGTTGGTTAACCACTGTGGGTAAGTATGATATCTCATGTGCTTTTACTAATTGTACATCTTTTTCTCACTCATCTGTTGCCTGATGTGAAAAGAATGAAATAATCTTGTGGAGTTAAATGTAATGAACACAAGTGTTTGTTGCTGTTAGAATACACACTTGGAACATTTTGATTTGAAATGCATATAAGGTAGTTGACCAAATATATAATTGGCTTGACTCTGTAAATCAATAAATTTCACCAATCCTTAGTGCTTCTTGTATTACTTTAAAATAATAATTGTCCTAAAAGGTGTTGGGATGACCTGCTAAGATTAACCTTGAGTGGTGGTTACTTGCTCTGTTTCAATCAGCCTACAAGCCTCCCTGCTTTGAGCCTTGGTGTCTCCCTTGAATTTACTCCTTTTCGGTATAAACTGAAAGCCTTGCAGAAACAAGAGAACACAAGAACAGCTTCTTTAGGATCCCATAGGCCTTTCTGTGTGTTAGGATCCCTGAAAGTGAGATGACTCGAAATTGTAACAGAAATGTATGCCTGTTGCTCAAGTCCTACATTAGCCTAAAGGCAAAGGCTTAGAAAACAGACAATGGCTCTTCCCACTGGCAAAGGTATTTCTTCTGATGAGTACTCATATGCACCCTTAAACTTGATATAAAATTCTGCACTTGGAACTTTCTTTCCCCTTGTTTGTTGATCTTTTAAGATTCTTGTAGTACACAGGGAAGCTCTTCAAGAGGGGCCCACATTGGCCTCATAGAAAGCTGAACGGGCAAGTAGAAGAGAAGGAGAGAGTGTTTTAAGGTTCTAGAATATCCATTCCAGTAATCATACTAGCATTAATACCACTGACAACATGATGAGACATGTGAGTTCTCTTAATAGCAAGTTTAGTGTGTCAAGATGGAGGAAATATCAGTATGTTGTAAAGATTGACATTGAGTCTATTGTAATTCCTCAAGCTGATTGCTAGTGTAACATCCTTTTTGAATAGAGATTAGGATACTAAAAAGCAAAATATTTTACCTTTTTTTGTCTGCAAAAGAATGCCAACATTCAAAACAAACTTTGTAAATATGAAAATACCCACAAGGTAGAGAAAGATTTGCTTATTAAACCATCAGTTAATGCACATTTAGGGGGCACTCACTCCCTATACCCCTTGCTGTATATCCTTTGAAGGAACTGTGAAATCTGATCCAGTCTTTCTTCCTGATGATGGCTGTCTAGTGACAAACTAAAAGAGATCATTTAAGAGGTGAGACTTTATCACCCCCAAATATGTTCTTCTTAACATAAGACTAATTTTGAATTGATTATTTTGAGAAACAGCAAGGCACAGGAAGAAGATAAAAGAAAGTTTATCTTTTCTAAGAGGAATGTACAGTTATATCCTCTGTAAGGCCGTGCCCCTTTGTCCCAGAAGGATGCTAACTCTGTGATACTCTTACCAATGTCTGTTAACTTAATGACAAGTTTAGATCTGCTTGGCCAACCCTGCTCTACTTCCTCTGCTTTTCTTGATTACCCACTAATCGAACTCCTGCCCAGATGTGCATCTCTCTTTCACTCAAAACCATATTTGAACTTAAATTCCTAACCTATTCTGAGAGCCATAAATGTTGAAAGCAGCATTTATAGATATTAGTTGGTAATGGTATGTTTTCAGGACTGAGTGCTTTGGAGTCACTGAGGTCAGTTGTAGTAAAGAACTTACTCCCTTGTAATACTCTGTTAAAGACTTGCAGAAAGTGTCCCATTCTTTGCCCCATGTGATGCTTTCTGTGCTGCTCACAGATACAGATCAAAGCCCCTTGTCAGGAATGACTCAGACAACAAGAGGGACAGTTATCAGACAGGCATAGGGACACACATAGGGACCTGGGGCAGGACATATATATCCAAGAGACAGATCAGGAACAAACTAGAAATACAAACCATAGAGAGAGGGACGACACAGGGAGTGAGGTGGCGAATTCAAACTTGGACTCACGTTTGGTCAAATTATTCCCAAGGGAAGTGCTGACTATTCTCTCCCTAATGTAATACCAACACGTTTCCGTGTCTGTGAGGATATCTGAAAGCAGTTAACTGACACATTTTGATGCCCTGTGTGAGAAATCACTAATGAGCTTAATCTACACAAATAAATCTTCTAATAAACTCCTTACTTGCCATTCATCCACCTCAGTGTCCTCTCGTTATCCCCCCGTGAAAACCCAATGCTATTCATTAAAACTGCAGGACGTTCCTGGTTTAGCCAATTTTCTTTTAAATTGCCCTTATTCATAGCGAGTCCCCAGTGGAAGGTCATATGCCAGTCCCTTGCTGGCAGCTCTAGGACGTCGTGTGTGCTGTGAAGTTTTCTCATTAACAATTGTTTTTAAAGATCCTGGAGAGGCAAACATTCCTCTTTTGTTGATTAGATGACAAGAACAGATTGTCTCATCACATAAAAATAAAGATACTACAATGGCAGAGTTGGCCCCTGTCTGAGGCATGGCCTGCTGTCTGGAAGCCCTTTCACACCCAGACAGGAGGCCCTTTCAGAACATGATGCTCGCATTGTCTAAGGGTAGCGTTTTCAGTTCTCGTTTGTAAAGAATTTCCCCAGTGAAGTCACTTTGTGAGCCTGCTGGACGTATACCCTTTCCCCACCTTGTTTCTCCTCAGGACAGTATGCCTATGAGCTGGACTAGGCGATGACAATGACCCAACAGTGTAACTTGCTGAAGGCTTGCTAGCATGGCAGCAAAGTTCCACGAAGGGAAGAACCCTTCTAGTCAAGAGAACAGAATCTCTGGCCTAGGTGGAAAGCCAACACATCGCTTGGGCCTGGTCAATCACCTGTCCTAGTGACCACCCCTAACAAGTCAGGTTCATTCTAAGTCATGTTTTAAAAGATAGGTGAAATAATTATTCAATTAATGAGACATTAGACTTTTCCTTCCCAGACTTCCTATTCTCCCAGTATAGTCCTCGAAACCACCACGGGTTTGGGTTGAGTCTTGCCATCTTTTGCTTTCTGTTTATTACTATTTTTTTCAGAGGCCTTCCAGAATGGATGTGTGCTTTTGTCTGGTACTTCAGGCTTCCTTGGTCTTTCTCTAACCTCCTTTCCCTGCCATGCAGCTGCCTAGTGCCATGTATCTTACCTTTACACTGGTAAATCAAATGGAATGGCTTTTTTTTTTACATGAATAAAACTATCCTCAAGATTCTTTCTGAGGATGTTCTTAAATTATTATTTTAATGAGACTGAGAACCCCAATAGGGGACCCAGATTTCATCATTACCATTGGTGACAAGTAAGGGACTTGCCACATTTTGATAGCACTATAACCAAACATTAATTTAAAGTCAAATGCTTAATGGGTTTACTGTGTTTCTGGAAGAACTTGCCCATATTATATTGCATGATTTCACCAAAGTTTTGGTTCTCAGCATGTCATCATACCACAGTGATACCACCATGCCTGAAATAGCTCAGCTCAGGTTCAAGACAAGTATATGTCAAGACTTGTGGTGTTTTCCCCGTTCTTACGAAGGTGCTTCAGGGAGTTGAGATATATGTTGTGATGCAGATTTGAGCAAAGGACTTGAGCAATTTGTTATTTTAACAGCAGAAGACAGAAAGATAGGGAGGGCAAAGAATTGCTAAGAAGGCTCTTGGGAAGATGAGGAGCAAGCCATTTAGGGATAGTTAGATCTCAGACTATTAATCCATCATAAAACTTGGCCTGTTTTTCAAAAAAATAACCTGTTGATTAAAGCAACTTCTCTATTTTCCCATTAAATGGGATGAAAATTCATGAATGTGTCAAGAATTTGTCCTTTGCTGAGAACAACTTTAACCTTGACAGAGCATCATCAAAATTGGTTTTGTGAAGCTGAATTGATGCAGGTCGAGTGCATTAGAGATCCCTCAGCGAGGAGAAAGATCAGACTGCCAAGGGCAGATCTCCATTAGCTTCAGTCACAGAGACTCTTGGATCTGTCAAAACATAATTGCCGTTGTTAAGTCTGCATAATTTGACGGGTTGTGGTATGTTATTATACATTTTTGCTTTCCCAAACTGGAATCACACACACTTAGTTATTTTCGTAAGTTGAAAATTATTACAAAAACATGCTTGTTGGGAGTGTAAAGAGAGGCAGTGAGGCTATGGTAGAACTCGGCTGAGGGAGCTGGAGTAAAGCTGTGCTAACCTGCGAAACAGCAATAGCAAGAAACAACTGACCCATCTGACACTGAAAGCTAATGCTTTCTCTTCCTATGCATCTTCTCCGTGAATTCATTACTATTTAATGTAAGGATAGAAGAAGTAGAACGAACCCACAGCTCCTCGATCCTAAGTATATGAATTTCAGCCAAGCTTATTGTTGGTCACAAAGCAGAATGAAACCTCCAAAACAGAACGGTGTTAAAACCTCACAAACACAAGACAATTGCTCTCAGGAAGAAAAATATTTTGGGGGGGGATCAGTGTATGGAAAAGAAAGAATTAATTCATTATGATTGTAAGTATAAAGTAAAACCTTTGAGCCTGTGACTGCTCAGTTTCATTGGTTAGTGAATTCCATTAATGAACTCATTACCACTATGAGTTTTCAAGTTTTTATTTATTTATTTATTTTTATTTTTTAAAAAAATTATTTATTTACCTATTATATATACAATATTCTGTCTGTAGACCAGAAGAGGGCACCAGACCTCATTACAGATGGCTACCAGGAATTGAACTCAGGACCTTTGGAAGAGCAGGCAATGCTCTTAACTGCTGAGCCATCTCTCCAGCCCGAGTTTTCAAGTTTTTATTGAAGTAAAATATCCTTAAAGTATTTATTCTTATCGATGTAGTTCTTAATGGTATTTAGCATATGCAAAAATTTTCTTAATTACTATTTCTACCTAATTACAAAGTACTTTCATTATTTCCAAAGACTCCTAATTTAAAATTGGGAATGCAAAATTAGAAGATAGGAATGTAATTTTCTCAGAAGGTCCTTGAAACATGAAGAGCAAGAAGTTTGGGGATGTCTCGCTCTCAGGGTATCCACCAGCAAGGAGACACAGCTCTTCTCTACACACTTTAATGTTACCGCATACACTGCACAACCATAATGCGTTTGTCACTTGGTATAGCAACTGCATTGTTTGCTCTCTTGGCTATTCTGAAGAGTTGTCATGAATGTTTATATTTTATGTTTATTTATTTGGATTCACAAATGTGTATATGTACAGTATATGTATATCTTTCTCTATTTATATGTACATGGATTCACAAATATGTACATATGTATTGCTCTCTCTCTATAATATATATATATATATATATATATTACTGTCAAATTGGTTTTTTTGTAAGAGCAAAACCACTTTTCACCTTGCTATCAATGTATGAGAGATTTAATTTATCTGTATTTTTACTGTTTTGCTATTTTATGTTAGCATTTAGGCGTTATAGGGCTCATGAATAGTATCTCAAAGTAGTTTTGATATACATTTCCAAAATGTCTAAAGCTGGTACATCATTTGGAGTGTTCCATGGTCGTTTGTATATCTTCTAAGAAAGATGTGCATCTGAAGCACTGCACCATGTAAAGTAAGCTACTGGTGCTTTTTTCTTGTGGAGTTGGAACAGAGCCTATGCAGCCTGAATACCCGACACACTTCATCAGATAAATGAGTTTCCAGTATTTCTCTCTTTCTGCAGGCTTTTGTCTATCTCTTGATAACATCTGGCATATCATGGTTCTTCCTTTAGATGAAGGCCAATTTATCTGCCTTTTCTTCCTCCTGCTTTTAGTGTCCTGTCTAAACATTCATCCATGGTCATGAAAATTCATTTCATTGTTCTCTTCTAAGAGATTTATAGGTTTTATTCTTATGTTAAGATCATTGGTCTTGCTTAGTGTGTAGCTCAAATTTCAGCATATGCCAGCTGACCTCAAACTCAGAGATACTTGTCGTTCTACATGCCACAGCTTGCTTGTTGTCTTGAGATTTCCTGCACCAAAACAACACATCTGTAAATTTCTAGTTCCATCTAGTTCTATCTGCCAGGATACATGCATAGCACCACATATTCAGAAATTGTCCCAGGACATAACATAGATTTCCTCTAGTCCAAGCCTCAGCCGAATCTTTGTTCACACCCGAAACCTCACGAACATTGTCTTTATTGTCTGCCTTCTGACTTCCCACATTCCCAACCTATTAAATGCTACCTCTACTATCTTGTGTTTCTATGGCACAAAGCTCCACCCTTTCTCGTATCACCTCCATAAACCAGCTCTAGAGGCCTCTGAAGGACACGATCGGGTTTAATGAAGCAATAATTCCACTTCTTGCTACTAAAATTTTCTCTAATACAATTCTTTTTCTTGTAGGTGCAACCAAATATTTGACACGGAGTGATGTGGGGGCAAAGACGGATTTCAGCTCAGAATTCCAGGAGACTGTGATCATGAGGTGCCACCTTGGGTTTGAGAATTTGTGGGTTTTCACATCGCAAGTGCAGAGCTACATAGGTCAGAACAGGGCAAGGACTCTTTTTCTTACCTACAGCTCACAAATATTGACATGGAGACTTATT
This sequence comes from Myodes glareolus, assembly GCF_982192425.1. Taxonomy (NCBI): domain Eukaryota; kingdom Metazoa; phylum Chordata; class Mammalia; order Rodentia; family Cricetidae; genus Myodes; species Myodes glareolus. Next base: position 8,799,805 of record NC_142045.1, read on the forward strand.
ATTAATTATGGAAGCCAGACCTATAGCTTAGGCTTGTCCCACTAGTTCTCACAACTTAAATTAACTCTTTTTTTTATTAACCTATGTTTTGTTTTGTGGCTTTGTACCTTTCTTCCATGTTGCACCTCCTGTTTGCTCTCCCTGTTCTCTGGAGTCTCTCCTGTGCCTAGATTCATATCCTCTCCTTCTCTCTCTGCCTGAATATCCCGCCTAACCTATTTCTGCCTAACTATGGGCCATTCAGCTCTTTATTAAACCAATCAGAACGTAACTTGGCAAAACCCATCTTTACAGAGCACAGAAAGATTATTCTACAACAGAATGAAGTCTGTGCTATAATCCACCTGCCACTTCCCTGTGACCTAAATTTTTTTTATCTGGGTAACACTTTCCAGAGGATCTACCATCTCCTCATTAGGGTGGTGGTCCCATCTGGACCTAAGGACCAAACACAAGCCTGAAGTCTTCATGTGTCGCAATTCCTTCTTTTCATGTGGACACTCGCCTACGTTAGTACTATCTGTCAAAGGATGATTACTCTTTCTTAACACGCAATCCTTGTCTACCTTGTCTACAGTTAATTGACTACAGGCTATATGTGTTTTCTGGATTAGCTTCCTTTTTTCCCCCAGGAACAACTTTTTAATTTTATTTTAATTTTGTTTTCAAATCAGCAAAAGAAATGGGGTCCCAGAAGCTTCAGTGATCTAAGCAGTGATGTGGGACTCCCTTCTGTACGCTGTGGATATCATTGGTTAATAAAGGAACAGATTTGGCCCTATAGCAGAGCTATAGTGGAACAGAGCTAAGTGGGAAAAACTAAACTGAACTCAGGGAGAAAGGAGGCGGAGTCAGAGAGAAGCCATGGAGCCTCTGCTAGACACAGATACGCTGAAACTTTGCTGGTAGGCCACAACCTTGTGGTGATGCACAGATTAATGGAAATGGGTTAAATTAAGATTTAAGAGTTAGCTGATAAGAAGCTAGAGCTCACCGGCTAAGTAGTGATGTAATTAATACAGTTTCTATATGATTATTTTGGGACTAAGCAGCCAGGAACAAACAAGCAGCCCCTTTTCCAACAAATTTGCTCCCTCTAACAAAGCAGCAGCATTTTTATCCATTCAGCTTTCATTTAAATGTATTTAGAGTATCACACTGCTAGCACACTTCATTTGCAGGAAATTCTGATCAATACATAGTAATTGTAGTGAACGTACTTACCTACCACCCATGCCGGAAAGAAAAAACAAACTACTCTGTAAGAAAATTTTCACTGAAATCTAACCTAACTACATTAAGCAGATTGACAAGCTTCATACTGACAAAAATAAGGAAACAGCATTCTAACTTAATATTTATTAATATAGCAGGAAATATTAATATCAAGTAGCAGGAAAACAAAGGAAAAGAGTGTGGCTGAGTCTAAGCAACTGAGTCTAAGTAATGAAGGCAAAGTCTATCCTGACCAGAGTGCAGAATTCCATAGGACCCACAAGAAAACAATCTGAGCTGTACTCTTACACAGGCCAAGTGGAATTTTCAGTTTTCAGTTGTGTTAAATGCACTAGATAAAGCTCCTAAATTGATATTATAAGGTTCCAATTTAAGTTTTCCTGGCAGCACTGCACATAATTTTAAAATGGTTTCTTAAATCTATTTATTTACTTTAAAAAATGTAATGTGAGGGAACTGTTAAAACTTGTGGAACAGATCAAGAGAGTAAACATTCCAGATTTGGGGAGGATTGGGGAGCAAGATATGAAGACACTGCTGTATTTATGGTAGGAATTAAACTGACTCCAGATTACAAGGATGAGACATTGTCATCTCAAAAAAAAAAAATCACAATTTCAACACATGAACACTGCATTTCTTCCCGTTAATTGAGAAATTTATTAACGTTTCTGCAACAGTTCCCTAGACGGGATAAATACAAGCAATGTGGAATATAATAAAAAAACAAAAACACACAAACAAAAACAAAACAAAACAGATAGCAGCTCCAGAAGCAGAACACCAGAGGGGGTCCAGGCTGCAGGCAGGAGGAGAGAGACTGTGTGCACATGGTGAGTGGAGACATGAGGCGCACAAGCCAGGTTCCCCGAAGTCTCAAAGGGATAGATATCACTCAAAGAGGGTAAGTTGTCCTGATCAGAAGCATCTTGGAGCCCAAAGGCCTTCAGGCATCATCTTTTCTGTCCCGAGTCCACTCGAGGCTTTTAATTCATCAACCTTTCAATGAGTATGGATGTTTCTCTTGTGTCTTTGATAATACAGTGGTGAAGGCCACTACAATAAACTTGCAATTGTTGGGACTTTCAGAAAGATTTTGGTTAATTCATCCGTGTTTGGTAGAGCTCACTTAGAGAGGGCACCCAGGCTACCTCTCCTTTTCTGTGAATATTATTTCTGATTCACTACATTCCCTTGCTCTCCTTGCCTTGGGGCTTGTCTCTTTCTCTTTGTGTTACCTCAGTACTTGGTGACTTTCTAGGTATTCATTACAGTGAGGCCGTCCATTTGCTGAGTGTACAAATTGATTTCCCTTGCTGTCTTTTCTATGTCTCTAATCAGTAGTGATATTCCTATTTTCATCTCCACAAACCATTGATTGTATTGCTCTACCTCACATTTTTCTTTTTTACTTATTTTCTACTGTAAACTTTTCCCTTTCTTTTTCTAAATCTGAGTTTAAGTTGTCTATTTTTGTTAAGCTGTAAGTTCATTGTTTAATAGAAGTGCCCTATATATCAGCTTAAAGTTTTGCTACTAAAATTTCTTAGCTTTTCCATACATCTCATGAAATTTGTTTCTTTATTTCTATTTCAATTCACTTGTAAATATTATTGATTTTTTTCCTGGTTTCTTCCTTGACCCATAGATTCTTGAGGAGTGTGCTGCTTCATTTCTATTATGGATAGAATTTAATTTTATTTCTGTTACCACTTTGAAGTTTCATGTCATTGTGGTAGAGAAATCTTCAGCATTATTTAAATTATTTTTTTCCTGAGGCTTGCTTTCAGACAGAGGTGGGTCTGTTTTAGATAATGACCCATTGGAAATTGATATGAACACTTACTTTCTAGTGACATTTTAACATGGATTTCCTTTAGTAGCCTTAGAGTGTTATAGTATTGTTAAGTCCTGTATTTATTTATAGATATCTGTTCGGATAGTCTATCCACTACTGAGAGTGGGGTATTGATGTTTCCAAGTTATGATTATAGAATTTTTCACCCCAACTTTACTTTTACTCATATTTCCTCATATACTTGATGGTTCTATTGTCCAATGTACTAGTATAATTTTAGGTTATTACCCTCTTGGTTAAAACATTGATAAAGAACTGTATCTTTTGTACCCTGTAGTAATTAAAAGGGATATATATATATATATATATTCATTGTATCATTCTTTACTGTATTTTATACTTCCTAATTTTGTCTTTTGACTGCAGAGCATGTAGTAGAAGTCAAAAATGATGAGGACAACCTTAATTCTGTACATCTTACAGAAGTATGTTTATCACTCACTCTGTCTTTATCTACTGATATCATTATTTTTGTTAGATTTCACCCAGGCATTGTGAGTGTGTATGCATGTATACATGTGTGTATGCTTGTGTACATGAATGTATTTTTATGTCTATTTGAAATGTTTGTTTGTGGCTATAGCAATAATTATAATGAGCATCCTAAATTTATAAAACTGGTTTAAGTAGAAGTCAACACAGCTTCAATAATGTAAAGCTAACTGCAACAATATAACTCTGCTATCCATGTATTATAATTTTTATTATAGTATATTCATCCATTTCATAACACATTTGCACTTATTTTATAGCTGTTTTTTCAATCATTAATAGGATATAAAAACAAGTTATAAACAAAAAATACAGTGATAGTGGCTTTTATACTTACGTGTTTGTTTGTATGGCTTTGAGTCACCGTCTCTCACCCTTCCTTTTGAGCCTGAAGGTTTACATTTTGTGTTTCCTGTAGAGAATGCCCATTAGCAATGTCTCTCAGCTTTTAATTCTTTTCTTCCTTCCTTCCTTTCTTCCTTCCTTCCTTCCTTCCTTCCTTCCCTTCCCTTCCCTTCCCTTCCCCTTCCTTCCTTCCTTCCTTCCTTCCTTCCTTCCTTCCTTCCTTCCTTTCTTTCTTTCTTTCTTTTTTTTTCCCAACTTAGAAGATCTTAATTGTGTTTTTGAAGGATTTTCTTTCCTGGCTGAACAATCTTTGCTTGTCGTTCTAATTGTCCTTTTCATGCCTTGGAAATGTCACTCACCCTTGTTCTGCCCTTTACGAGTTCTGGCGAACCCAGCTGTTCATCTTGCAGAGTCATTAGTAGGTGCTGCTCGGCTTCCCTGTGGTTGCTGCCATCCATTTGTCTCGATGAAGAACTCTTTGAGTTTATCTTTATTAGATATTAGTTATTTTCCATTGGGTAAGCGTATTCTCTTTATAATATTTGGAATCTCTGTAGACATGATAGCTTTCAGCTATGGTCACCACAAGAACGTTGGGACAGGAGATGATACCCATGGTTTCTCAGACTCTGTCAATTAGATTTCATTATTTTCATTTCTTAAACCCAATTGCTTTATTCCACCGGTCTTCATAGTTGCTGATTATTTCTTCTATGCGCTGACATGTACTATGGAAACTCTCTACTGATAGCCGGGTGGTGGAGGCACACACCGGTAATCCCAGCACTTAGGAAAGAGGCAGTTGGATCTCTGAGTTTGAGGCCATTTTGGTCTACAAGAGCTAGTTCCAGCACAAACTCCAAAGCTACAGAGAAACCCTGTCTGAAAAAGTCCAAAAAAAAAAAAAAAAGAAAAGAAAAGAAAAGAAAGGAAGAGAGAGAGAGAGAGAGAGAGAGAGAGAGAGAGAGAGAGAGAGAGAGAGAGAGAGAGAGAGAGAGAAAGCCTCGTCGGGCGCGGTGGCGCACGCCTGTAGTCCCAGCTACTCGGGAGGCTGAGACAGGAGGATCGCTTGAGTCCAGGAGTTCTGGGCTGTAGTGCGCTATGCCGATCGGGTGTCCACACTAAGTTCGGCATCAATATGGTGACCTCCTAGGAGCGGGGGACCACCAGGTTGCCTAAGGAGGGGTGAACCGGCCCAGGTCGGAAACGGAGCAGGTCAAAACTCCCGTGCTGATCAGTAGTGGGATCGCGCCTGTGAATAGCCACTGCACTCCAGCCTGGGTAACATAGCAAGACCCCGTCTCTAAAAAAAAACAAATAAATAAATAAAAAATAAAAATAAATAAAAAAGAAAGCCTGTATTGAGTTTAAAGAAACTGGTGTTAGTGGAATTCTCAGTGCGAGAGAATATCCTCTAGCTGATGACTAGGTAGACAAATGTGGCACACCGTGAAAGACTGTTTAGAAATAAAAATATGGACTCCTGCTGACATAGAAGACACTAGAGTCCATGGACTACTTAGTGGTTACCAGGTGGTAGAAGCAGAGGAAAGCAGTATGGGGAGACATTTGTCAGTTCCCACAGTGCTATGCATGGTGAGTGAGTTCTGATGTTCTAGAGCATGACATTGCAAATATAATTAGCAATAATGATATATAAGAAATGATGCATGTTTGTAGACATGGGTATTTAACATGATTTAAATATTACCCAACATGTGCATGTATTTAAATATTGCAAGCTCTCCTCTGATACCTGCAATTTTAACATTTTTATGTATCTGCTAAAAATCAAACTAAATTTGTTTTAGAAAAATGATTTAGTTGTATTAACTCAGTGTTATTTGGTTCTTTACAATTACAAAGTCTCTTCACTATATTCAATAATAATATAAAAAGAAATGAAATCCACATATTTATCTAGGGAAGCTATTTATGAGACATTTCTATGACAACCGAAATGAGCTGAATGATTTCTTTCCCATTGACATTGTTCACTTTTAAGTAATTCTCTTAAAATTTCCTGGGCAGTGTGGATGGTCATAGCCACAGTGGTCACATTAGTTTTCTCAAGTGGCTGCTGCACTGCACAGTGTAGAAGGGCACTCTCAGTATTGCTGGCTATTAGCTTAAGCTGTGAGTCACTGCAACAAAATCCATGAGATAGAATGCTAAGAAGAAGAAGATGCATCTTTCGGCTCATGGTTTCGGAGGTTTCAGAGATTTGCCTCTGAACCCTTTCCCTCAGGTGGAATGCAGTACCACATGCTGAAAGTGCATGGCAGAGGAATCGCTCTAGTCACAGCAGCCAGGAAGCAGAGCGATGCAGGAAGGAGCAGGCAGACTAATAGTGACTTCACAGGACACTCCTAGAGTCTTAGAATCTTCCCATTACACCCCACTGTGCTTTAAAGCCTCTCAGTAGATTGATCCACAGGCATTTGGGGGACATTTCAGGTCTAAATTTCAGCAAAGTTCTGACTGTAACTCTTCTGGAGCAGTGAGAATCAGTTTTAGAAGTTCATCCGCTATGCTGTCCCAATAGAGTACTGGCTACTAGCGAAACCGATCATGGTGGTAAAGCAGCATGGTTTGAATAGCGCTGTATCATGCAAGTGCTAGATTAAACAGAATGCATGCTTTTTGATTCCATTCACTATTCCCTCGTACCACTTAATTCCAGTTTTAGATAAAACATAGTTCTTTCAAATGCAGAAAGAATTTCCTATTTTTCTTTATTTTCACATAAATATAGAGATTATTAATGTTGAGACAGTGACTAATAGTTACATGTTTTGTTGAAGAAATGGTTAATGTTAAGTTATATTCCTTGGCAATAATGATCATTCTATTTAAATTAAAGCAATACAAATGATTCAGTTCTTTCTTTGAGTTCCTTTTTATCCTGAGATTGGAAAAAGCAAGAGCCAGGGCTACTGTTTCATGTGCTAACTTATGATGTGGTCAAGTGGCTTCCTCTTAGCTTGAGTAACAATTTCCAGCAGAATGTGAAAAACTAACCTTGTTCATGAGGAACACTACTGTTGAAACACAGTGTTAAATGTTCAATAGTAAATCCAGTGCCTAGATTCAGGCTGACACGGCTGACATGCAATCCTCTAGAGAAGTTCAAAACTGTCCCAGAAGCCACCATGAGTACTTGTGAAGACTCCACATGGTCCCCTCCACTATCTTATGCCACTGTTAGAATGACCCTTCACAACCCAGGAGTGGGCAATGGACATAGCCAGGACCTCAGGTCACATAACAGAGGACAGAACACTGTAGCACAAGCTCAGTCTCACATGGACATACTCTGGTGACAGGTGATGAAGGACTCGAAAGCGAAAAGGAAGCAAAGGCTTCAGTGTAATTTAAGGAAAGCAAAAGCTCTCAGATGCAAAGGGAAATAGATAATTAAAATTACAAGACAAAATAAATATGTGAAGGTAGTTGTCAGGACTTGACTTCCAAGTTTTTCTTTTCATTTCTTTCTTTCTTTTTAACCAATGAATAGTTTAAAATTGAACAATTTATTAAAATTTTACATTTCTTTGCTTTTTTACACACGTACACAGTGAGTTTAAGTGTTATTTTGAGGCTATGAAAGTCACTGTGGCTCTTGTTGCACAAATCTCTCCACGGCATAAATCTCTCCATGGACTGCATGGAAGGAAGTGGAGGAGGAGTTTCCATGGGCCACTGTTGAGTGGACTTCTCAGATGCACTGCACTGGTGTGTTCTCCTGCTGCATATGTAAGGTGATGCCTCCCCTTGTTTATTAGAAAGGGTGAGCACCACCACAGAGTCCATAATCGACAGAATATTCAGGTCAAAAGTGGACATTTAAATATGTATGTACATGGTACTTTCATACGCTTCATTGATCATTTCTGTGATTTCAGACATATGAATGGAAGAAACCTAAAGAAAGATTAACTACAATATGCCAGACATGCAAAATATGTATAATACTAATATGCATATGTAATGTATAACTAGATATGTCAAATTCACAAATAAATGAGTAGTAATTATTGTATTCCATTGCATACTATGTGTTTGTGTATATGCTATATATTAACATATTATAAAAGTGATATGTACATTTAATACATACATTGGACATACATGCACATACACTCTAATTATGAACACCCAAATTTTTCATAAAGAGAAGTCTTAAGTTACTCATGGGAGATCATCTTCACGACATCCAAATGACAACTGAAAGTGTGGCAAGTATGAAACCCTGCACATTATTTTTTCTTGTAACTGCACATCTGTCACAATGTTTATTCAGTAAACCAGGCAGACTGAGAAAATAAAATAGCAGTTAGTAATAGGTATATGATAATTATAATGGTATAGTATAATAAAGCTGCCAGCGTCTCTGCCCTTCTGTTCTGGGTGCGTTTATCATTTATTCAGTCTAATAAGGATGACCTTTCAGTCAGCACAGCGAAGCCACAATAATCCATTGGATGGGCGACATTGCTGCTACATGATCAGAGGTGGAAATTTGAGGTCAGCTGATTGTACCTTAAACTCTTAAGTGTTAATTGGTAATTAACATTTAACAGCCTACACTAGCCTTGGTTATGGTGTTCTTATCCATGAAATAAACATATGAGAGTCAAATGATGGTTAAGTCTCATCATGGGTCAAAGATACTCTTCTAACAATTAGTAACATAGAATTCATACGTGGGGAAAATGTCTCCGAGTATACAATTCAGCATTTTAAATGTCTTACTGCGTGTGTGGTCACCAGCACCTGTAGTCTCACAGCCTGTCCACCATGTTGGTGCCCTTTCCACTCTCTCTGCTTTCTCCTCGGGCCTCGGAAAACACAAGCCCATTCTCTGTTTTCTCTTCCTGCATATTTCTGAGAAATGGAACCATGTGGCATGCCATTCCCTGTGACGAACTTTTTCTCATTTGGCAATTTTTTTCAAGGTTCAGGATTTTTATTGCCAAATTCACTAGTTTATCAGTTTATTAAGTGATGGGTCTTTGGCATGGTTTGCTCTTTGAATACGATAAACAGTGCTGGATGAGCGTTTGCATATAAAATTCAGGAAATATTTTATTACTTTTGAATATATATACAGGTTTGAGATCGGCACATCACCTGGCACCTTAATTTTACTATTTTAAAGACACCTTCATCCTCAGAGTGGCTAAATCATGTATTTGCCAATATGGAATAGACCAGCATTCTGTTTTCTTCACATCTTTGCTAATAACTAATAATCAATCCAGAAACATTTCTGACTAAGTAATGGTATATCCTTGTGTTTTTGACTCCTTCTTCCTTAAAGATATAAATGTTCATTAATTGGCCACGTCTATTAACTGTTTGAAAAACTTCTCAGTATCCTTTATTATATATAACATAGGCAGAAACTCCCAGTCTGGAGGCTGCCTTTTCAATTCCCTTATGTGGTTCTTGGTGGTATGGATGTTTTAAACTTCTATGAAAAGTGTGTATGGGAAATAAGGTGGATGTACAACTTGATTATTCTGTTTAATTATGGATAGTTTTCTACATCACTTGTTAAAAATACTGAATTGTCTTAATACTTTTATTGAAAAGCAGTTTACTGTAATCATTAGTTTAATTTCAGATTTTTAATCCTATTCAATATATTAATATGGATGTCTTTATGTCAGTGATAAACTAAAATAAGCTGAAATTTAAGTACATATTTAGTAATACTTTGGGCACATAATCAGTCAATTGCAGAAAATAATAAATTTAATGAATTGCTGAAATCTGTTAACACTGCCTGATAGAGTAGCTTGCTTCTTTGTGATTGTTTCGTTTTAATTAATCTCAAGGTAGGTTCAAATTAAACAATGTATCAATGAAATTCCAAAATGTTGGTTACTCCAACATGAACAATTACCTGTAAATAGTTTGATCTGTCCGAAAAGCACAGAAAATGTCTAACTATATCATTCAAAGGCTGCTGCATGGATTGGAATGGAAAAAGCTAGAAATTAACTATGTACAAGAAATCTTCTAAGAAAGGAGTTGCCATAGCAACTGCAACCATGTAGAGCGTACTAGGTGCTAGAATATACCAGCAGATAGACAGTGTTTGGATGTCCATTCTTCCCAAGAGAGGCTGAACCTAGGCAACAAAGCTGTTCAAAGGAAATTACCTTCATTGGAAAACGATCTGTTTAATATACGCTGATTTAGTTTATAGTACTGTATTTGAGGTTAGTTTTCTTGTTAATTACCTTTCCGCAGCGACATTTGGATAAACCACCATATGAAGAGTCTAAACACAGTCATCATTGTGATCTGAATGCAATGAACAAGAATGTAAGCACATGACATGCTGTTTCTACAGGATCATAAATTAGTACCTTTGGCTTTTGAAATAAATTCGCTTTTGTGACCTCTTCTATTTGAATCGGTAGTAGGCTTGCCCTTTCTAATTCGAGCTTTCCTTGAGAATTTCAAATTCATGAGTTTAATCGTGTAAAAGTTACAGTGCTTTTGCACTAATTAGGCCATTAGCAGCAACTTGACTGCATTCAAGCAAATTCTGAAGGGCACCTTCCTTCCCAACAGTCTTCATTTTGAAGAAAGGGTCTCTGTCTTCTTTCAAAGAGCATTCAAAGCCTGGCTTCTCATCGGCAAGTGCACGTCATTCACCAATGGTCGCTCGTGGAGCACAACCTCCTAACTGTTCTGCTGAAAGACACCCTTGTCGGTTGCTAACAGCAAAGCAGGTCAGACGCGTATCTCCCTGGGCTGTTTATGTCTCCGATCCCTGCGCGCTATCCCCTGCACACAGAAGGTGCCCTACACAGCACCATGGCGTATCCCTTTTTAGTGTAATCCATGTAAGGATTGCCCCCTCTGATCTTGTTTAGAAGCGTGATGGAATAATCTCTGCCCTGCCATAGACAATGATGATGAAGAAGGCCTAAGGGAATTATCCCATAACTGAATCTTCTACTAAAAAGAATATTTCTCTTTTCTACCCAAGATGATGCGTGCTGGAAAATAAGATTGCTGCCTCATAAATTGGATTTCCTCTTAAGTTTAACCCTCATATTAGGTCTTAATATTATTTCTTAGTTCTATTGGTGTGGCCCCTTATAAGCACTATAAATGGGGGCCCTGCAATTCCAAAGCTACTTAAAACAGAAACTGTAGGCTCAACATTACTTTTGCTGTATCATCCCAGCAAGAAATCTGGATGGTGATTATTTTTTAAAACTAATAGAGAGAGAGATGCCATCTTGGGAAGATTTGATTAAATCTTAATGTTTAAAGTACTTCCGATGATGATGGCTCATCTCTGTTCCTGACATCTTACTGCAATGACTAATAAAGCCAAGATGAAGGCAGAGGGAATAGGGAGCTTCCTTAAGCAGCCAGGCAGGACATCTGCTTCTGCATCCTGAATCAAGGCCATCCCCTATCACTCGGCAATCTTTCTCTCCTGTGGAAAAACACACAGAGGAGCTGTGTGATAATCCCAGTCTCCTCTGCTTTGGCCTCTGCACCATTAGCGTGCAGTCAGTATTTGACTTATTTGCATATCGCCCCCATCAAACTTCTCCTGGGTTCTCCCAGCCTTTGTGTGTGCTACTGAGGGGCAGCCAGGTGGCTGAGGACGGGCTGCAGATGTGCTTCGAGGTTTGACAAATGCCTGCTTTTCCTCACTGTCTCATTTTTGGTTTTGATCACGAGCCTTGTGTAATTCTCAATCTGTTGTCAAGGTTTCATTTGAGACGCTGTTCAGCAGCAGCAGAGTGCTACAGTTATCTATGTGGCTAATTAGAAGCAAATTAAGATTCTGCCATCAATCCCCAAATCCTTGCAATGACAGGCTTGTGTGCAGACAGGGTTTGGTTGGACTCCCATTCGTACTGGAATGCCCCAATCAGGAAAGCCAATCTCTTCTCCGAAACAATGGTTCTCATCATCACTCTAACTGTCTCTCAAGAGTGTTAAGGATAAATTAAAGGCCAGTATGGCTGTAGCACCAAGAGAAGGAAAGCTAGCATTATTTTGTTTTTCTTTATATGGATAATAATGAGAATAGAAAAATCACTATCATTCCTTGTCTTTTCCATACTAAAGCAAGACTCTGATAGCCTCCAACCCCTCAGTCATTAACATAACTGTGGTGGTTTCCTGGAACCGTATCTCCCGTGACCTGTGCAGGACCCCATCTGTATCCATCACCAGCTCTACATTATATTAAAATGCAGCCAAACTTGTTTCCCTTCCACTCAAACTTCACCATTCTATCTTTGGCTTTCTGTTCTTGAGGTATTGTAAGGACCACAGCTTGCATAAACCATAGACTTTTGTCCAACAAAACGAGACTTAGCATTGTATTTATTTATAGTATAGGAAGATGTAAATCTATAAACATACACAGTAGGTTAGGAAGCTTTTATTTGCTGTGGCAAAATACCTGGGATACTTGGAAAATTTTGAGTGGGAAAATCAGTATACTGGGTCGTATTGCCATATTTATGCTAGGTGTCATGGGTGTGATAGATACATTAAATTCTATCAAGAAAAATGCCCTCATTTAGGACATAGACACCAGTGACTTAGGTATAAATGTTTACATGTGATTATGTGTTTACATGATACCAAAGTACCAACTCCTAGATATCTCAGAGAAAGGGAGTGTACAGTGTTACAAAGAGACCAGTTTTGGTGAACAATATGAATGCCTAATTTTGGTGAACAGTACGAATGCCTATTGCATTTATTTTTGCTACATTCTCTGTACTAAAAACTATTTAAATAGCAAAATTGCAGAAAATAACAAATAAATATAAAATAGGGTAACCGAAATGGTATATTGAAGGTGGCATTTTAAATGTATATTTTATTTTACTTTGTTTTCATTTTACAAAACAAGTTGTTCTCTGCACTTTGTAAACTAATACTAAATAGTCTTACATTTTTTCCTCTATAATTGTAAATTTCTGGTAAATATTCAGTACCAATATTGATTATTTAAATTAAGTTTGAAAGATAGTGTTTAACATGACAAAAGAGGGAGTTCATAGTTTCTGTTTTTAATTGAATCTAGAAAACTTCAATCCATTAAGGAAAGGTATTAATTTTAAGATTTTGTGCTGTGGGAGGTCCTTCGCTCTATGTGTTGCTTTTATTGGTTGACAGGGGCAGAATGTAGGTAGGCAAGGAAAACTAAACAGAATGCTGAAGGTAGGTAATCCACTAAGCTTATTTTTGATAACTGAGAAAAGCATTACCCCCACATATCCAGAGTAACATCATTTAAACTTTTTCTTATATGTGTATATGTATATATTTAGAAGTTTCTACAATACTATGTTTCCATATGGCATTTTCAAATCTTTAGTGTTAGGTTTTTTTTTTAATGTATTTAAAGTTTTCGGCCATGATCTGCCCTGTTCCACCTACTTAGCCCTCTCTGATTTGTCTTCGTACGTACAGTCACATCTTCTCTCCTTCAACATCCAGAGGATGCTCCACTATCCTCCCTGAAGTGGCATATCTACTCATAGCCCATTTTTATATTTATGACTTTTATTCCTAGTCTAATTTAAACATAATTCTAAATATTCAAAGCTATGATCCATATACAAGAGAGCACGTGTAACATTTGTGTTTCTGAGTCTAGTTTACCGTATTCACAATGATGGTTTCCATCTTTGCCCACTTGTTTACAAATTCCATAACCTCTCTTTTCTTTACAACTGAATAAAAATCCATTTATCCATCTATCTATCTATCTATCTATCTATCTATCTATCTATCTATCTATCCATCCATCAATCATCTATCTATCAATCATCCATCTATCTCTATCTATTTATGTATCTATTTATATCTGAGGATTGCTGAAAGACTAGAGCTTCAAATTTCCAACTTAAAACAAACAAAAAGAATTATTCACAGTGTTAGGATTTCCCATTGATTTTCTCTGCCATGGTCAAGAAACTTTTCACAAGGTAACTTCACGCTGTTCTTGATTCTCTTTTGAGGTGTCTCAGAATACGGAGGCTAAGCTGGGAACTGGGATGTTTTTCCCTTCATGGGTTTCAGAGCTTTTTAAAGCTGTTTGAAAGTATTCACTGGGAACATATGTGGTTTCTCATCTGTTTTCTATTTTTTGTTCTTCGCAGACGTGGATGGTCTGGGATGCTAGAAGAATGTCTACATCTTCCCAAATCAAGGGGTGGGTGAAATGCGAAGACAGAGTGAGCGGAAGGATCTTCTGGCTCAGGCAGCATTGGAGTTCATGTCACTTGTTATTCTTGGAAATCGACGAGTAAACTCCTATAAAGAAAAGCAGGTGCTCATGGTCACAGCCCCATCTTCAGGGCCACAACTGGTATACAATTGAAGCTCTCAAATTATTTTACTTTTCTCTTAATTTTAAGAAGGGAAAGTCAAAGTGTGATTCTCAGATGGGAGTTGCCTGTTCCTTTCCGACGGATTTCCTCCTTGCGGTTCCTAGCCTTGTCCTCATTCTTCAATGGGTAATTAAGAGACAGAGTGCTTAGAAGGCACTCTTGTGTGATCCAACACCCAGCACTAAATAGCTGTGGGCTCTCAGCTCTCACTTTAAGATTTTTGGACTGAGAAAAATCAAGACACAATTGTTGAAAGTTGGGACAATTATGTATCAGACAGTAGTTAAAATGCATCCTTTGTTTAGCTGCAGCATGCATTTTAATACTCATTCTGGATTCTCAAATTTTGTGCTTTCAGAAGTAGGAAAAATTATATTATAATGGTACAGTTATGTCTCCTAAGGGTACAATACGGTAACCCCTGAATATTATGCCAAAGGTGCAAATCATTGTGAACAAAATCATAGACTCCATTGCTTAAAGCTGTCTTGATTGAGGCTTGAGAAGCCACTTAAAATACTGTGGTGAATCAGAACCCTTTATGACTATAGCTGTACTATTATTATGTTTGAGGCATCCCTTGCCATGGAGATGATAGCTCATCAGCTGAGAAACTCTTTAAATGTTTCAGCAGAGACAGCTGCTGTTCAGCCCATAAATTCATGGGAGACACACTGACTGTGTTGAATGAGAGTTTTCCTTACCATCTCCTAATAAACTGAAAGGGAATTATACCGCTAAATTGTTCTATTGAAATAAGCATAAAGACTTATTTTCAGTTCAAAGTTACATTTAAATGTTTCCTTTCAATCTTTTAATAATTAGAAGAAAGTTTGTGTTGAATCTTTGTGGTTTTATCGTCAAACTAAACACGATGCTCGTTTTATTAACAGGTTTAGATACAGCGACGCAGGCAGGCTGGGAAATGTTGGTTAAAGACAATTCCTGGCCAAGACTAATGCAATCTTCTGTCTACGGAGGCAGAGACCAGGCTGACACTCTGCTATGTTGTGGGCTGTCAGCTTCTCTTACTATGATTACAAAATTAAGAATTAAGATCATTTCAAGGATTTTCTGTCAAAATATCATTTGGTAAGAGACATGTCTGCTTTGCACTAGAACTAAAAATAGACGGACAGCTGAGAACATTAAGTTACCCACTGAGAATGTTTTTCTCCACAAAAGTAGAGCCTTTCTTTTTTATTTATTTTACACCCCCACCACAATTTCCCCTCCCTCCTCTCCTTCATGTTTTCCCCCCATCTCATTATGCCTCCCCCACCCATGCCCTCCTTCTCTGTTTCTGTAACATGAGGGCCTGCTCCTTGGGGTTTCTATCCTGCCCTGTTCAGAAAAGGGCAGGTCTCCCATGAATATTGACAAAACAAGGGATTAAACTCTGTTTTTCTCTTCCTGATTGGGATGTAAGAAGAAATTTAAGTATTAATCTATAGTTGATAGGCAAGCTTAGGAATGCGCCCAGGCCTGATTGATGGGTAGTGGCCTTTTAGTATGGTCCTGATTGTTTCAAATATCAACTTATTGCCTCTCAAGATTCTGTTATGGACACCAATTTGCAACTTGGGATTTTTTTCTTTCTTTTTTTTTTCTTTTACAGTAATGGAGCCAAGTTGGAGCTTGGAACTTTTTAAACTCCAGGGAAGATCAGGAGCACAGTGTTTCCAAAGTATCACACTCGATTGTTGGCTAAGGGTATTTTCAGTTAAGTTCCTGAACAGTTCTTAAATAAGGATGGCTTTATAACGGATCTAAAGAAGCCTATTCACTCAGCAAAGAGTGATAAACACTGCCTGGGCAAAGAGACCCAAGCTAGAGGAACGAGGAGCCAAAACATTTCTGAGTATGAGGTTTCAAAAGGGCAGGCTTAACTGAAGTTTGAATTTCACAGAGCAAACGGTCTTGATAAGAGGAACCTAATATTATCCTTAGGAAATTAGCAAAAGATTGTTAAAATATCTGTGTTACAGGCAGATATTTTACACGTTACAAACCTTGAACATCATCCCTGCATTATCGCTGCAGAAGAGGCGAGAACTCGAAGGTACTCTGGGATAGGCGATTAGTCCTGACCAATGTCTTTCAGGAAGCAACTGATGTTAAAGCAGTGTGGGTAGATCTGCCTTTGAAAGACCCTGGGACCTGGGCAGTGTCACAGAGCAGGGCACACTGACAGAATGGGATGAGGCAAAGAATGAAATAAACAAAGAAACTGAAAAAAGAGAGAGTGGGGGAGGGGCAACTTTTCACTGAATCAGGTGTAATACTAGAACTTTCTCTAAGAACGACTCTTTTTTTTTTTAACTAAAGTTTTAAGAGCTTTATAACCCTTGCAAACAATTTGGCTTCCTAATGTGTACACTAATTTACAAGTTTTTGTCACAAATACTTCTATGCTGTTCCACACTTTGATATAGGCTTAGTTAACACCCAAGAAACATTGAAAGCATTTATAACACCAGGGTTTGAGGATGCCTTAAGAAAGCAGGCATCATGATAAAATAATCTAAATATATGATCTTCGATATTATACTTGACGATACATACAGGGCGTTTTGCTTGCTTCTATCTTGTTCTATTCTTTTTTAAAAAGGCATTTCAATTAGTTGGATTACTAAACAATCCCTCAGTTCTAAATATTTGCAAGCATTTAACTCAATGCTAAGAAAATAATATGTAAAGACGGTATTCTTACCAATTTTTATGAAGAGAACTTTCTCCCTGTGAAACATGCTACCCTGCAGGAGATCTTTTTAAAACACGGGGTGTTCTAAAGAGACCTAGAACATTCTCTCTTGGAGGAAACCATCCTGCAGGGGAGCTCCTTAAGCACAGGGTGTTCTAAAGGGAGCTAGAACATTCTTTTTGAGAGACAAGATCTCAGGAAGCAAATAATCAAAAACTTTAGAAACAATAACTCACAAATGTTAGAAAGTCCCTGAAAATGAGCAGGGTCAATATAGCCGGCTTCCTAAAGCTTACATAAGTCCAAATGACAACTGAGAGATACTATCAGACAAGTTGAGGAGTCCAGTAGTCTCCCAGGACAGCCATGTCCTAAGCTGCCTGGAGAAGAGAAATGCCCAGCGGCCTGTGGAGACAAATGCTCACCTGTTGAGCTGCCTGCCAGTTGTGTGCGGTGTGTTCTGTACTTCCCGCTTTCAGGAGCCATCCGCCATGCTGGGGTAAGTTTGTCCTGGTGCTGCTATCTCTGAGTCCTGTCTTTTCTCTGAGTAATTGCAAGAAACTCGTTATTTTGGTCTTTGTTGCTATCCTTACTTTAGCTTGATTGTATCCCTACCTGGAGTGAGTAAATCTCTGTTCAGACCTCCCCAGGGATAGCACTGCAAAGCACCAATTTAAAGTCTATTTGGGGAGCTAGAATATGTAAACCAGACATCATCCACTGCTGTGAGCTATTGGCAAATGAATTGACGGTATAATAGATTGAAAACAAGTGTTATTTTAGTCAAGGTGGTAAAGTTTGTTTGTTGTTGTTTTCTCTCCTTTTTTTTCTTCTTTTTTCGTTTTTTGTTTTTAGAAACAGGTTTCCCTATCTATCTTTGGCTGTCCTGAAACTCACTCCGTAGACCTGGCTGACCTTCAACTCACAGAGATTCTCCTGCCTCTGCCTCACGAGTGTGGAAATGATTGACATGTGCCTTTATTTATTCAAAAAAATCTTTATCTATTTACTCGGCAAATATTTATTGGACATTATCAATACCCAAGAGATATTTTGACACTAGAAACATTAGGATTAAATAACTAATTTGAGAGTAAAATGTACTAAGGAAGTAAATAATTATAATATAAATTGCAAAAGAAAGCTAGTAAAAGTCCCAGCCATTTCAGGGATGGTTTTAATGCATAGTTGAGGAGTTTACAAATCATAAAAAGTAGCAAGCACAAAGTTCATTTTTAAGAAAGGGACATCATTCTTATCACAAGTCCTGGATGAGGGGTCAGAGCTAGAGGGGGGGTAGAGGCAAGTTGTGTAAAAGTGTAGCTCTTATTATTATTCAGGAATAAGAAAATCAATGCATCAGATGCCTGTTATGGACAAGATGGTCTGTTAGAATTCCTGGGTGGATAGGGCACATCACACCACACCATCATCCTGGGCAACATAAGACAGCCCCATGGCAGGACGAAGAGGTGTGATGGAAGGTTGGTGAATGTACCTGGCCATGCTGGTACTATTCCTAAGAACTCTTTCGTCTGTGGGCTCGTCCTCATTGATGCAGGTTCTTTTACCCAGGAGAGAGGGCGAAGGGGAAGGCTTTTCCCATGTTTCACTCTGATACAGCCTCTCACTCCTCAACTTACTGCAGAGACAGACAGTCATTTGCCAAAGAACAAAATACGGTTTAAATCATACACAGGTGACAGCCTTCTTTGCAAAATTTCTCTTCTTTATCGGATAAATACCACCCAGATAATTACTGAAATTCAGGCTAGAGTCTTCGAAATCTGTTCATTCTGAAACCAAGAGTGCAAAATCTCTTTAGGAATTTTTTGCTTAGAGGCAAATTGACTTCAAGTTCCATGAAACATATTAAATTGGCATTAACAAAATGGATGAAATTTATGGTTTCCAGCACACAGTCCTTGTAAGATTCTCATGCTTATACATGCTGTCCTTAACGGCATCTTTCAGCCCTGTGACATTAATCAGCTCTGCAGTCATTGCCACCTGGCAGGTGTACTTGGTATCAATCTTTTCATCTGGAGGACTGGAGACATGAAGCTTTCTTTCCTGAAGCCGCATTAAATCTCCATCTATAAAAACAACTAGCTTTCATGGGCTACTCTACAGTGTGTGTGTGTGTGTGTGTGTGTGTGTGTGTGTGTAAAATAGCTAAAAATTATAGACCTGTCTACCCATTCTAAAACTCAAATTTTTTACTTTTCTCCCATTTCCAAATATTCCGGCCATTACGAAGTGACCTTTGAGTATCTTTAGGGAAAGGACTTCTAAAATGTCTTCAAGTCCATCCTTAGATGCAGCAATGTAGCATTGTCTTTGAATGCCCTTTAAATACATCTTGTATCCAAGAAAATGCTTAGATTTTAAAAGAACGTAAATTCCAATACCAAGGAATTAATTATTACAGCAAATTGGTCACGATTATTTAAACATTTCCATCTCTACTAAACTGAGAGTGTGTGTAAAATGATGTGATGTTCTCTTGCAAATAATACATTCCCTCGCTCATCTAAGCCCCAGCAGAGCGTCTGCAGCTGTCAAGAGAAAACGTTCAGGATAGACAGCAAGAATGGGGCGTTTTAATGGAATTTAACAGCTGGAGAGCGGGCGCATTTGTAAGGGATGATTTTCTCAGTGCACTTTGCCTCCTTGGCTTGCAGCTGCTCTGCTTAAACTGTAATTGGTGGATACAAAAGCAGGATCTCCTCCTCAAATCTCACTCCTCTCCCACAATCTCCTTTGCCTTCTTTTTTCTCAAATTCACTCAAGGGCTGTCATAGCCCCAACAGCACCACAGTGGTGGTGACTCCCACAGCCAGGACTCCAAGCGGCCTTCCAAATACTTGGCTTCATTTTGGATTTCTTTTGTTTCTTTTTTTCCTGTGGATTGTTGGTCTCCATACATCACAAATCATAGCTATTTCAGACCAAACCTAGTGAAGGGACACAAAATAAAACTGCCTCAAGGCGGAGTTGTTGTGTTTTCTAAAGAGGGTTTGAAACGGTTTCCCTTTGTTTTAGAGCATTGATGGAGTGGAGGGGAATTTCTGATATTGTTTGTAAGAACTGCATGCAGGGTACCCTTCTCTTCTGCGTCTTCCTCTTTCTGAATTGGAAAGGACAGTGATGGATGTTAAATGACAGCTCAGTGCTGCTCTTCTGGCAGGCTTGCTTCCTCCATCAGTTCTGGGCTCCTCCTGGCTTAGACAACAAGGAACACCACTTATGTGACCATCTGCAAACCTGAGTGTTTATGTGTGTCGTCTGTTGGTCTAAATAATGAACTAAATTGTCAAATTCCCATATTAACGTGATGCTGCATATATTGAAAGTTAGCGTCATAACATTTATGTGTTTCTTTAGTTCAGCCGCAGTCAGGTCTAGTGACCATTTAAAGCAAAGGAGACACAAACACTTACCAAGGAGTCTGGAAGACCATTCTATAAGTAAAAGCAGTTGCCATCAAGCCTCATGATGTGAGTTCAATCCCAAGGTGGAAGGGGAGCACTAGGGCTTGTAGGTTGACCTGTGACAAACACATATACACACACACAATGAATAAATGTTAATTTTAAAAATATTCATCAGCATGAAACCTGAGCAGGATAAACTTAATGTAAGGTGCATATGTATTTTTACTGGACTGTTGGTCTGTAGCTCAGTGTTACAGCGATTGTCTTGCATGTATGTCTGCAGCTGTAGATTGGCTCTCCAGTGCCATACAAGGAAACAATTAAGCAGATACAAAGAAACGGAAATAGTTTCACAATGCTCTGACACCAGGGCTTCCCAACAAGTGCTGGATGGATTGGAAAGCTTGGGAGCATGTGGCAAGGTCAGAGCAGAGGGGAGACCTGTGAACGTGATTCTCATTTTCTCACTGGCGTTAGCTAGGCTCCTTCTTACCTGGGAGAGCCAAACATTGTGTGTTTGCTTCTAAACCGAATCTGACTCTCAGTGAAGTTACCACCTCTTATTCTTATAAAACTGTATTCTAATTGGATTAGCAAAAGAGAGTTTGTAAAAATTACATTTTAATTCTACTTCACTAATGAGACGATATTAATAGACCCCAGTTACCGTCACAATAGCAAAGGATCTAAATCAAACTCCAGCAATATAGATGGAAGGCATTGGACCGCCACGTTTTCCAAGGATGCTGCCTCACTCCTAAGGATGGCCACGATAAATAGGTATGGGCAGGTTCTGTTTCTGGTCTCTAGTCAGCCGAGAAACCTGCAAACAAGCTTGGTGACGCTGAAGATGTCGTGAGTTTCCTGGCAAAGCAAGATCCGCTGGCACGTGCAGAGAACCAAACCCCGCAGGGATCTGATGGGTGTTACTTTGAAAGCTAGGGCTCGGTTGTCTGGAGGACAGAAAGGCTGATCTCCCG
Source organism: Myodes glareolus (assembly GCF_982192425.1). Lineage (NCBI taxonomy): Eukaryota > Metazoa > Chordata > Mammalia > Rodentia > Cricetidae > Myodes > Myodes glareolus. The sequence continues at coordinate 8,821,254 of NC_142045.1, forward strand.
CACCCTCACATAGCTGAGAGACCTCTGTCATTCTGAATGCAATTATCCTCAGTTGGCAACTTTCTGTTCTTTGCTAGTCCATCACACTCTGAATGTTCGCACTTTCTTGAATACTTGTAGGGTTCCTCGGCTTTTTTTGTTTCTCTCAGAATGAAGCTCCTGTCTTCACCCACACGCTGACCATTTAAATGTGGCTAGAAAGTAGGGAGAAGGTTCTTTCAATTGCACTAGATTCTAATTTTAAACTTTTACTGAGATTTACTTATGCACATGTGACTGGCTGCTGTCATGTAGACCACAGCGTATCAGTGGGCCTTTCTTGCTCTCTGTTTCCCTCTCCAAGACACCAAATTTTAGGGATGTCTCTCCTGTGAGACAGTCTGCATCATATGCTACTTTTTACAATAAATTCAACATCTTCAGGACTATTATCAACACTACTTGAGTATGTGATATATCTGAAAGTGGCGGATCAGAGAAAAGGTTGTTAACCTTCTTTGTCCCCTTCTGTGGCAAAGGCTTCCCTTATGCCGTTTTAAAAATGTAATTTATGTAAGAGGAAATGGTACTACCTTTTTTAATCCCCTCCCCATGGAAAGACTCACCTAAATTCCAAGTCAATGGGTTTGTATTTTACATAGCTTCTTCCTGAGTTACTTGTGCTTTCCAAAATTGATTAGAACTTAATGAAAGAAAATTCTGCCTACTCTATATTTTTATAACAGTGTTAAGGTGGCTTATGGACACCTAACGCAGACTACAGCATGTATCACAACATACATATAGTTTACATACGAACTCATTATCAGTGAAGTGGTACCTCGGGAGGTTTGACAGCATCATTTCACAGAGGTAGACATTGCAAGGCGGAGAGGAGAAGCTGCAGATCCATGTGGCACACAGCCATCCAGTGACAGCTGCTGGAGTCACGCTCAGACAACTGTCCTGCGTTCAGTGCCTGTGCAACTGACACCCTTTTAAGGCAAGATTTTAAAAGAGAATTTTATAAATAACACTGCACGCTGCAATTTTGTTTCAGTGGATCTGCTCTTCCATTTTGTGCCTTTAAAAATTACATATAACTGGATACACATAATTATATAAATAATTATTTACACGTTGGTATACTGACTTGATATATGCATATGTTGTTATGGTTTGAATATAAAGTGTATCCCACATGCTTCTTTATTAGGGCTTGGTCTTTAGATAATAACATCATTTTGGAAAGTTCTGGATATTTTAGAGGTACGTGAATTTGAATTGTAATACATATTTTAATGTTACTATGTAAAATCACAGTACATTGCTATGGACACACACGTAGGGATTGTTTCTTCTTTTGGACCTTTCTCTCTCCCCTGTATCCAGTCCTCTTTTCCCTTCAATTTCCTTCTTCTTCTTGATGACTACAAGGTGCCCCACCCCCAACTCCATGCCTCTAAAACAGGAAGTTCTGCCTCACAAAGGTCTCCACCTTGTGTACTGAAGCAAAGATGGGATGAACGGGTGAACCCAAGTGAATCTTTCCTTTTTTTAAAAGTTCTTTCATGTGTTGCTATAGAAAAATAATAAAGTTCTGAGAGCATCAAACACAATACACATCACTTCCCAAAAGTTACCTTTGCGTCTGTTTTGAGAATTCCTAGACTGGACTCTCTTCGAAAATCTACAGTGAAGGAGACAGCATTCTTGCCCCTTGTCACTGCATGCTGTATGTCCAGACCACAGAACTGACACTTTGTTTCCCTTGTTTGAGTGATCTCAAAACTGTGGTAAGGGGCTTGAGAGATGATTCAGTGGTGGAGTGCTCTCTGCTCTTCTGGAGGACCCAAATACAGGCCTATCTTTACAGGTGACTCACAACTGTCATTAATAGAAGTTCACACACACACACACACACACACACACACAAAAATATGTAATAAATACATAAATAATAAACATCTTTAAAAAAATCTGACATCCAACGGACCAAAGTTTAAGTAGTTCTAAGGAATATGTTGATCAAAGGAGAAATCTGAAGACAAATTTAAAAATATTTTGTAATACAAAACTTACAGAATCTATAAATAATTAGATGCTTGGAGCATGATTCATGCTTTGGGGAAACTCATGGCATTAAATATACATATTAAAGTTGTTCTCAAATCAAACACTAATATTCCTTTATTAACTATGAAAAAAGGACAAAACCTACAAAATAAGAATAGAAGAAAAAACGATAGAAATTAGACACATGAAAAATTGAAAAATAACCCATTCTTTGGAAAGATAAATAAAAGACCAATAAATCTCTTGGAATGCACAGGAATTGAAGGAGATAATGCAAATTCTCCTTGTAAGAAAGAAAAGAGAAACATCGCTCAAGTGCCTAATGAAAATAAAACATAATATAACATGGGGATAGTCTGAACAATGATGTGTCCACAGTCTGATATTTTTGGATGAAATGTGCCGATCTAGGGGGAAGTAAGCAGCTAGGACACTGGGAAGGAGGCTGTGAGAAACCACACCATGTGGGTTCACGGGCTGTAGAGACCGGTTTCTGGGAGGCTTAAGCTGTTGAGGAGACAAACTCTAGTACCATGGTTCTCAAACTGTGGGCCGTGACCTGGAAGTCAAACAACCCTTTCACAGGGGTCTCCTAAGACCACCGGAAAACACAGATATTTAAATTACAACTCGTCACAGTAGCAAAATTACAGTTTTGAAGTAGCAACCAAAATAATTTTATGGTTGGGGTTCACGACAGTATTAAAGGGTCGCAGCATTGGGAAGGTTGAGGACCACTGCCTCAGATGTGAAGCTGAGCAGAAGGTTTGGAATGCTGTGAGAAAGTTAACAGTAAGAAGGGCCGTGACCATAAGATGTCAGATTGTCTGGCATCTGTCTAAACTTGTGTCCTTAGGAGTCCAGTGCCCAGCAGTGTCAGTTAAAGACCGTAACTCAAGAGGGAAGGATAGCAGACACATTTGGGAACACAATAGCTGACGTTCAGGGAACTTGTTTAAGAAGTTAATAGGAGTGACAGACTGCCTCTGGGCATGCTCAGGCTGCACCAGGAAGTTTTACCTAAAAAGATAGCACTCTTAGGAATTTGCTTTTGCTGCCGCCAATGATCAGTGGCAAGCAGACCCAGAGGAACTTTAATTTTCTTAGAAGTTCCATGAAAAATAATAAATTTACTTCTAGAAGATCATCTTAGAAAGCATGCTCCGATAGTAATGGACATCTGCTACTCCTGTATCAGGTACATGTGTTTAAGGTTTCACACACCTCTCCGCACAAATACGCTGCCCCCCACACAGACACACCATGCATGTTTTGGGCCACACAGTGTTTTTCCACACAGGTGCTGAAGCAAAGATTCAAAATAGCTGAGAGACTAGATGCTTTAGTTTTGTGCTTGGAGAATGGAATTTGGCTAACTACAGTGTGTCCGGCCTGGGTTAGAACCTTCACATATTAGGTGGCAGGTTAGTGGAGTCCTTGCTCACTGAGAATCTTCTGCAGACATTTAACCTCATTTTAGCTTTTAGAGTCTCCAACCTACAGGCCTGATCACGTTTCTTCCTTGCTTCTTTTTCTTTCTTTCTTTTTTCCTTTAACTTTTTGAAATCACCAGACCTACAGAGAAGGAAAGCGAAACTAACATCCCCCCATCCTGAGTTTTTATGCGTTTCCGTGCTGAGGACAGCATGCCAGAAACGATTTGGGGATATATGGCTTAAAATAACAAGAACAGCAACAGCAGCATTTGGGTGAGCCGAGCACAGTTCAAAGAAGGAATACGGAACTCCCCATCTGTCCCCCAACCTCTGGTTCTTTCTGACTGTGTTTCTCTGGATCCCAGACTGGTGTTCTCCATTTCAGAACACATACAACACAGCAGCCCCTTGCTAGACCCCAGCTGTTTCGTGATGTCTTTCATGCAGGTCTGACAGAGAAGAAAGTAACTTCCTCCCATGAGTGGCCTTCTGTACCAGGCTAGAATAAAACAATTAATTATGGAGCCTAAATAGTCACAGTTGCAGTGGGGATGTGTGAGACCAGTGTTAAATCAGGCACACACGACTGGGGATGATGGTCATCACACTTATTACCCTTAATACATTGTTGAATGTGTAATATAAAAATTCTTGGAAATTCTACCACATTCATTTATCCTTTGGTGTAATTTGAGTATTTCCAAAAGTGTGGGCTGGCAAAATGATTCTCTGGGTAAAGGCTCCTGCTGCCAAACCTGACACATTGAGTTCAAGGCCACATGGTGCAAAGAAAGATATAATCAACTCCTGCAAGTTTTATGTGATCTCTGCCTGTACACTGCGGCAAACACACACAAGCGCATGCACACACACACACACACACACACACACACATACACACACACACACAATACTAAAAATCAAAAATGATTAAAGAGTGTATTTCAGTCATATTATGAAAATACTTCGGATAAAACATCAATAATGAGGGCTAAAATTTGTGTTTATTGAAGACACACCACAGAGGCAGTAGCTGAAGATTTATACATATCTGTTATAAACAAAGACTGTACACAGCCTTACAATTTGTTTTAATTTTCAGTTAATAGTTTCTGCATGAAATCTTTATAACTTTAAAAACAGGTCAAAGACACAACTGCATCCCACAACAACACAGTAACATTTGCTTTGGCGGCTCTCATATCAATTTTGAGCAAGGTCAATGGCTTCTACCATTGCTTAGAATAGGTCAACTCTGGACACGCCATTTTACCTATAACTTATAAAGAGATGCTTATAAATTTTCTTTGGACATGGAGGCTGTCAGAAGTGAAATTTAGGAGGCTGGAGTTTCCATGGTGATTGAACTGAGCATAGTTCTCCAGCAATGGAGAAAATGGGTCTACAATAAGAAAGAAATTTAAGATAGTTTTTCCTTAAGGTGGCCACAGGACATGGTTGCTAGGATACTTACTGTCAACTGCAGTTCAAATGCTACAATGATGACTTTCATACAAGTAAAGGATGAAAACCTGTCAAGACATTTTATTTAACTTGTGGACAAGTCAGGGAATAAGATGGTAAAACTGGCTTAAAAATCATTTTGATAAAAATAAATGTCAGAATATATTTAGATGGTAGATTTTTAAAATGTGTGAAATACTTTATAATAATACAACAGACTTAAAAATGGGTTAAAATAGTGTGTAATACTATGCAAGGAGCCCAGCAACAGTGATGGATATTTTGTCTCCAATGGACAGAAATACACCAGTTAACACAGTTTCATTTTGTCTAGTCTCTAACCTAAAAATAGAAAGGAATGACAGGTCACAGACAATGCACACCAGAGCCTCATTCAGTGTGTTCTTACTACTCAATGGCCACTATGAGATAAGCACTTTTCATATTCCGTTTACATTTTGGATATTCTCTTAATAGTTGCGCTATATCAATATGAATAATTCGCAAAACCATTTCTTGATTATCTTAAAGAGATTACCTTGCTCTGTTTTGCTTAATGCTTAACTTATATATAGGAAAAGTTAAGATTTAACTCTGTGAGTACTGAACAAACACTGGAGCTAGAAAATCCACATTTGTGAGGAAATTTCACTGTGCAAATTAAGATAAGTGTTTCAAAGACCCCCTGCTATTTGCTTTTCCCTCCCAAATTTAAAGAGTCAAGTTAAAATACATTCTTTCCAACTTTTCACTTGGCAATACGTTTTATTTTGATGAATTTATTTTTCCTTTTCTTGAAGATACCACATCCACATGATCCCTGGATTCTAGGGGTTTCTGGAGACAGAACGTAACATGTCCAAGAACAATTTTCCTGGGCAAGGATTTTACATACTGGTTGTGTATATACCATCCTTGATCTTTAATGACGGATGAGGTTTTCATGTCTGATAATCAGTTATGCTATGAGAACTGATTATCTGAAGTTCTGCATAAAATAATTCACAAAGAGTAAAGAAAGATCTTCCAAGTTATTTGCTGAATTCTGAGAGGACACTAGAGAAACCTTAGTGATTCTCCATCGAGTAAGCCTAATGACTGACTGTTCCCAGTCACCCTGCTCAGTTCTGTGTTGTTTCCACGCTTTACTGGACCTTGAGCTGACACTCTGGTGTCTAGAAGTTTTCTGTTTAGGAACAGAAACAATTCCTTCCATGCTGCTACCAAGTATAGTTGCTGTTATTCTAGTCTTTAACTTAATGAGATAGGGTGTAGCTCGGTGGTAAAATGTATTCTTAGTACAGGCAAAACTCTGTGTTAGACTCCCAAGATTAACCTCCCTCACCATCCTCCCCAGAAAAACCTAACAACACAAAACAAACAACAAACAAACAAAGTAGTCCTTAAACAGCAGCCTGTAGTTGTTTCCATAGCAACCACAAAAAGTAGCTATATCTAATCTTGGTCTAAAGTGATTCAGATTTAAGCATAATGTACACAGTGTGAGTCGGGATGCTTGTTGGGTCTAGCTTTCACCAGAGAGTTGATAGCTTTTCTATTTTCACTGCCTAGTGAGACCAAAGAAGATGATTTTTTTTTAGGTTTGACTAAAAATGGAATATATTTTTCTATTAGCCAAAAATAAATATTTCTTATTATGCTCTGTCTGTGAAATCTTTCCACCTCATATAATCAAAAAATTATTACTGTGTCCAAACCTCAGTTTTGTATGAGCTATGCATGATCTACATAGGTAGACTTAATATGTTCATACCTTCATGCCACTGTTTGAGATTATATTAACAACATTATGGATGTAAGAACACAACTTCGTTAAAACAAGTAAAAATATTTTTGTAATAAGGTTTTCGCTCTTGTCCATTCACTACATGATCAGCAAGGTTTCCTGGTGATTTACAAGTTTAGGAAATCCTGCAGCGGGAGACCCAGAGTCTATGTTGCCTTCACTCTGAAGCAGCTTCCTCATCTAGGGGCCCATTGCGTAAGCTCCCAGGGGGTTTTTCCATCATCGAGTTATCTAGAAAGTGTGGTAATAACGCCTAATAATTAGACTCTGAGTAGCACAAAATATTCTATGTCTGTAACTGTCAGGTCAGTCTGGCTCTCTGGTCCATTACAAGTCACATCACTTGTTAGGAATCAAAGAAAATTCAAGCGTTCATTGGCAATCTTAGGACTTTACAGCAAGTAACTAATAGCTCATAAAACTCAAATTCTCCAGTAAGTAGAATCCAATTAACTGAGTATGCAGATGTATTTCAGACATGATTGCATCTAGATTAGTGGTTCCAAATATTCCTTCTTCATTTAGTGACCTTAGAATCCCCTGTGTCTCTCCGGATTCCAACCCTTCCTGAGTGAGCCCTAGGGAAGACCCCAGCAGTTTTCTAGACACATCTTATTTTTAAACTATCCATCCAGATCAGTCCCAGGGAGAGTGGCACACATCCCTTCCCTAAGCTTATCTAGTCCTGGAGGGGCTAGTCTGTCCACGAGTACACAGCTAAGTTCTGCCTGATGTGTGCCATTGAGTTAGTGAGGATTGTTTCATGGCATTGTTCAAGCATCCTGAATGCTTCTCTGAAGTAGCTGATATTTTCTCCGTGATGAATTCCAGTAATGATTGGTCTGTGAGAGAGGAAAATTGCAAATTGCTGGCAGGCTTCAAACAGCTGCGCCCAGAGTTAATCCTGAAGGGCTTCGGGGCACTGCCGCCTCACAGCAAGCTCTGAGCGCACAGCGTCATTGCCTTGTCGGTCCTGAAGGGCTTCTGCCGCTGCAGAAGATTCTCTTTGGTAACTTTCCTTCCTTGTTCTCCTTACAGAGATTCTCACCCAGCCTTACGGCGGCGGTCATTGCTAGGAGAACAAAAAGAAAAAAGAAAGCAGATATGTCGTTTCTACAATGGAAATCTTTTTTTTTTTTTGGCCTAAAATGAATTAATCAATTCTGGTTATCAAATTATATCTTTTATTGAGCTTCAGGTTGAACAGGGTGATTTGGCTGATAAATCATAGATTCTGAGTACCACTCTTAGGCTCTGTGCTTAGTGTCGTAGTGATACCCACCAACCTACCAGAGCTGCTGTGATAAACTATCTTTGGTCAGATGGTCTCTAAGTAACAGATATTTGTTTCATATACGCAGCTTAGAAACAGTGTAAGGACGGCTGGCTCTGGTTAACTGGTCAGCTGTGGGCTCGTTGCTTGTGTAGCAGCACTGACTGAGGGCCTGGAGTTCACGAGCTGGTATTTGCTTCTCAAAGAGATCTTTCTTCTGCTGCGTTAAGAAAATCTAGTGGCTGTAAGGTGCAAACACTGGGGCTCTATCGGCAAATCAATCCCACACCAGTTATGTTTTAAGGGGTTATTTATTTTGGGGGGTAAAACTTACATACACCATAAACCGTCAGGAAGGGAGCCAAGTCGCAGGAGCCGGGAGCAGGAGCCAGGAGCAAGCACCGGAACCAAGAGCCGGAACCAAAAGGGTCTGATCCGGATCTGCTTCTCTTTTTAAAAGAGAAATATACCACGCCCCAGTGGGCTGGTATTTCAGCAGCTATTGGCTGACGGAGTGGAAGTCGCTCCCTGCTGCACTGTGGGCTCCTGCTTCAGTGATTATTGGTTGAGGCAGCGGAAGTTACTCCCACAACAGGGCTCCAGACTCAGATTGGCTCCCCTACCTTCTCCTCTTTCACCGGCTCATTTTGCTGTTTTTATAAACAGATTGAGCACATTCTTCAGTTCCTTAGACTGGATTGCTGTTTTCTCATCAGTTCATGATGAATATTTTGGTATCATTCAGATTAGTGCTCACATGATCTCATCAACACAATGCTCCATCGCTCCTTGATCCTACTCAATAGCATCCTGGTGCTTCCAATTTTTTTTTTCTTATTTATTTCCATGTCACGTGTTTTGGAACACATTTTATTTTTATATCCCTTTCCCTCTAAAACATAAGTTCTTGAGAGGGCTAGAAACCTTTTTTCTTTTCTTTATCGATATAACATCAAGATTTCAAGCATAGTTTGATGCCGAGTATACAGATGAAAAATATATTGTATGAATGAGTGAAAACAAAAATCACTTAGGATTTATGTAGTTCTGCTTAAGGGAAAACCTTATAAAATACCTTGACAGGCCACCAAATTTCATCCTCAAAAAGTCTCATTTTCCAAATGTTCTTCAAAAAAATTGAGCAAAAATACTATTGATAACATTTTCTGTTTATTCCATTTCAAAAAAATAGTCTTGTACATTAATTTTCTTATACTATGTCCTGAATTCTATGAAAACTGTGTTATTACTCCATTTAATCATTAAATCCTAAGAATGCAAGTCTTCATTGTCCTTAACAGGAAGAGCTTAGTGAAATTCATCTACGTACAGAATTTTAAAAATAGCGATTTTATTTTAAATTTGAAAATACATTTTTTTAAAAAACAAAATCCTGGGTTTTCAAATGCCTTTTATTTTTAATAAAATTTCAGATGTATTTCACTAGAGCTCCATGTAAACAAACTCTTTATAGTAATGAATTTCAAGTCGAACACATCGCAGAGACCAGGCAAAATAGGATGGGAATAGAAGCCTTTGATGAGCTCTTCTATTATGGTAAATTCCCATTCAGTTTTAAGTATCGTTTTTTTGCAGATACCATCGTCAACGAAGTTATTTTTCACAAACCAACATCACCATAGCTGGGCATGAATGCTTCAATGTAAATTATCCTACATTTTGTTTCTATTAAATTTCAATTCATCACAACAGGCTTTAGATGTGACTTGAGTTTTGATTTGAGTATCGATACTGGCAATTCTACCTCTTACTTCATTGTCATCCTAATATGACTGTGGCAGGACTGAAGGTTGGTAATTAAACAACCAAATACCCCTCCCATTCTTCGTATAGTAGAATTCCATTACTTTTCTTTTTGGACGGCCATATGCTTAAGCATGAGTTTAAGTCATAACTGTATAAACAATCACCCTTCTTCCCTGTGTTCTAGGGTGAGGCAATATGGCTGTTTCCTGACCAATATGATGTCACTGTACAGCCGTGTGCAAAATGTTCTGCTTTCTGACAACGAACAGCATGAGCAAGAAAAACAGAGCCGAGTTTGGCATAGTTCTTTCTAGAAGGGAACAGTTATGGATTAAATCTCATGGCCCTTGCAGCTCTAGGGGGTCTGTTTGCCTGCCTGGAGGTGATAAGGGGAAAAGACCTCGCTGAGCTGGGAGGATTCTACTTGCCAGCTATGCTGCTTAGCCACACTAAGCATGTATTCTAGAAGGCTTACTCTCCTTCAAATTCCTTACAGGCCGCTGTATTGAAAATGCAAAACAGAGCCAAAGCTTCATTCTAAATTGAATATCAATTCATCACATTAATCAACTATGAGTGGTACAATTGCTCAAGATATTTAAATCTATCAAATCTGTAATTATTCTGACCATATCTCTTTTCCCCCTAAACAAACATCAAGAGACTGACGTTTAGTTAAGCATCTTAATAAATCCCTGTGTCAGGTCCTCAAAATTTGCAGTTGAATCTACTTTTCTCTCAAATCCGAGGTGAGTACCACTATTTATGATTTATTTTAAAGCTCGAACACTGGACCAGAAGATTATCCTTAGATTGCTTGCTGGGCTAAAGAAAAGAATTCCTTGAATATTCACATTAACATATTTTTTTTAGGTATTGGAAGAAAAGTCTTTGATACATAGTCAGATAATCGGTTCCGAAATAGCTATATGCATTGGAAAGTATTTTCTCATTTCTACTTTTTCAGAGATTATTTTTTCCCTCTGCAATTTCTCAGATATTGACAGTGGTGATTTTATGACTTTACTTCAAGCTGTTTCCCCATTCCAGATTATAATTAAGAAGACTGTACTGCTCTCATTTGAATACATGGAGGGTATCAGATCCTCCACTACTTAATGGAATTTAAATCACCATTAATGCTACAGCCTTGTGAAGCTCAATTCTACCCTGAAGGAAAATTGGAACTGAGTAGAGCTGTATTAAAACCATTATTATTTAACATTAGTATGACTGCTTCAAATGTTGGGATTACCACTCTTAGTAAATTTCCCAATAAGTGTTTTGTGGTGGAAAAAGATAGATGTAAAATTTTATTTTACTTACCACATTTAATGTGCAATTATGAGCTAATTTTATAGTCAGAAGTTATAGGCATTCATTACTGGTTCAGGCTCTCTTGACAAACATTATACATACATATATACACACACACACACACTATATATATATATAGTGTGTGTGTGTGTGCGTAAGTGTAGTGACATTGCTGAGATGTGAAAATGAGATGCTTTGATACATAGATGTTTTATGAAATGGTTGCTACAATTTAGTTTGTATGTATGACCTTCTCCCTCTATATTCCACAAAATTTTGCTCACATATTTCCATCTGAAATGTCTGTACATATGCGCATATCCTTTTTATATCAGAAATTTACTTTCATAATTTTTATATATTTGAATATAAATAGCTTCACATGTGAGAACCAACATAAAAAAACCAAGCAAGCGAAGTCCCTAACTGTCCTCCTCCCACATTTTCTCTCTTTGTGTATGTGTTATCAGTAGGAATAACTCTCTCTGTGTGTGCTACAATATGAATAATACTTTTCAGATTTGTTGTTACAAGCAATATCGACCCAGGGACCCTAAATAACTGCTAACAGAATTAAGAAGATCAATTCTAATGCAAGATATCTGATTTTTTAGTATCAGCAACTTCCAATATTTGAAAAGCATTATAACAGAAATCACATATAAAATCATGTCTCAATTCCAAATTTGAACCCCCCCTTTTTTTAAAAAAAGCACCCCCTTTTATTTTTTCAAAAACAGGAATTCTGAATCTAATCTCCTTTGTTTAGCTTTCTACCTGATCATTATTCATAACAACTTGTAACCCACACTCTAAACAAAGAAAAATATCCATAGTCCATTTGGGGGGAATATGGGCATAGTTTTCCAGGCTACTTCCTGCTGATTGTGGGCTCTGATAATCTTATGGAGACCTAAAGAAAATTTAGAATTGTGATCAAGTCCTGACCGGCTGTGAGGCTTGATCATCTCAGAAAGCATCTTGAATCTGTTCTACATATAGATCTCAGACATCTGGGCCATCCGCTCCTATTGGAGATTTCTCAGGGAGTCTTCCTTGATCAAACCTGATTTTTCTTAACCCAGAATGAATCCACAGCTTCTCATTTCCTGTGGAAACAAAAACAAAACCTCTTCTCCAAAGTAGCATATCTTTTGACTTAAATTTTGAAGTCAAAGCATTTTCAAAATATGTATGTTGTATTAATCCAGCAGCATTTGTAATCACATGTCTTTTAGCAGCTTTTACTCCTTCCTCAGGCAACAAATGGGTAAAGACAACACAATAACACACAGTATCCAGACTCTTTGTGTATGTTCCATTTCTTGTCACCATGCCTATACTTCCTGCCTGGCTACTGGTCAATCAGCATTTTTTTAAACCCACAACTAATAAATCTTTACAGGTTACAACATATTTGTTCCACAGTACATGAAAATTCAACTTTTACCCACTAAGTCAACTCAATGGCCCTGGGTTGATTAACATTTTTTCATCCTAATTTTTAAAGCATGACTAGCTCAAATTTTGCTGTATTCTTTTTTTTTTTAACAATACATGAATGATTAAAGGTCTTATATGGAGTTGTGAGCTATATTCTGCTAGTCAAGATGGAATGATAGAAAGTTCATTTATGAAGACATAAGGAATGCTAAACTAGACAAAGCAGTTTTTTTAGCAATTGGACATCAGCTTGTAGAGGACAGTCATCTCTGAGAAGTGTCCAGTTAGTGAGAGAATTGTGTCATCTGCATATTCTACTGTGTGAGGAGATGTCTGTGTCTCCTCAGGGATAACCTGAAGGCCTTTGGAGCTGAGCAGACAGACGTGGAAATATTAAAAGGCCAAAGCAGCTAGGAATGGCAGAAGAGAATAGTGAAAATTACTCCCCAAATGGTTGGAACTCTGTTAGCCCTCTCCCTCGAGTCTCTTGCTGAGTACAAGTGTGTAAAATAATTAATCAAAAGACAGATCAACTATGAAGATAGCACAAGGCCAGAAATAGGTATTGGTTCTAAACAGATGAATGAGAAAACTATACAATCCATGTAGAACTGGGTAGAATACTCAGTCGTTTCATTTTAGTAGTAGAAAAACGAGGTCAGGGGATGCTCCAATTTTTTTTCCAACAGACTTTACAGGCACTATAAGTGGCTTGCAGAATAACACATGGAGATAATTATAAAGTTACAATCAAAAGTTTCCAGAAAAATATCAAAGTAGAAAAATACAACTCACAATGAGGGGGAAATCGTTAGAGACCAAACCAGGAGGGAAAGAGATCCCAATAGTAAGAAGGCAATGCAGATGAAAGTCTCCGGAGGTTAGGCATGGTCATAGATTTTGTCCTTAAAAAGACAATAATCAATTTCTGGTGTTAAAAATGCAGTGTGAATAGAGTAGAATACAAAAATCAGAACAGGTTAGTCTCTCAAGGGAAAGGGTAGTAACTGTAAGGATGCATAAAAAGATAACTCTAATTCTAGCAGAAAGAAGATGTGAAAAATTCAGACTTTCGACTTCCAGTACGGGACAGTCCATGTCTGTCTAGTCCCAACTCTAGCTCCCTCTATAGAAATGGGGAAGAAGACACCTGAGAAGTCCAAGCAACGTTTACGTGACAAAGGCTAATGCTCTTTAAGAAGTGAGACCTGGCCTACAACTACAGACCCTTTCCCTTCCACCGAGCCTCACTGCCCCAAGACCAGAGCTCAGTCACAGCATGTGTGGGGCTTGGAAAGCATCACTCGACCTGGACAAGCTGTAAAGGGAGCTGACTGAGATTTCTAGAATGTGTCTAGATCTTTGCAAAGGTGAGGAGGCAGGACAAATCACTGCCACCAGCACTGGAGAGACAGGGGAATACTGGGACACAGATGTGAAGAAAATACCAAAGGAAGAAGCATGAGCAGCAAACATGAGCTTCCCTCACTTAATTATTGGAACTTCAGTGAGAACAAGTCTAAACCTTAAGACTTACAAGACCTTGTAATGGGAAAGGGGCATACGTTTGCAAACTTCACATCTGTGAGCTCAATGGGACTCATGAGAAAATATCAGGGCAAAGACCATTTGTAACTGTAATTGACAGAAGGAGAAATAAGCATAGCCAAGTACATGTGAGCATTCCAGTCTTACTACTGGCTTATGATTGGGAAAACTAACCAGATCCAACCTCCTGTTTGTTTATCGTAGACTGAGTGACCCACAGAAGAGCAATTCCCAACTGCAGCTGCACTCTAACCTTCTGTGCCACTAATATGAAGGGCAATGAGTGAGAACTACATACAAAGGTCATACTCCAGTGACAATGACCGACCTAGCTTCTACAGCAGAAGGCTTCCCTCCCACAAACCATAGCAACATATTATCAAAGCCTATTTATGCCAGTGAGTACATCTACAACCCAAACCTTACACCTGAAGCTAAGGGGGACATCTCAGAAGAGGGATGGAAAGATGACAGTAGCCAGAGGAGAGGTAGTGTCTTCTATATATGACAGGGAATTTCACCCATGAAATCTAAATAATAGGGTCATCTGAACAAGACTGGTACAATGACAATGCCAGTTGAAATCACAAACCTGATAGGAGAATCACATAAACTGCCTCCCCCAGGCGGCACTTGCTGCTGAGAGGAGACATGGCCTTTTCCAGCGACTAGCCCCAAGACAGGTTATCCAATCCTATGTCATCAAGCCTAAACACATGCACATATTAGCAACATTGAACGTACTCTGTATGTATGGTGTCTTTACATATACATCTGTGTGTATACATACACACATGCACACATTGGTATTGGCTCAGTAAACTGGGGAAAGCTGATGTCACTGGCTACTGCTAGGAAAACAAGTGGAAACGGGCATCTGCTGCTAAAGAAACTCTCTCAGATAATCAATGCCAGAAAGGAACTTGCCAGTTTCACAAACAGCATCTCAAAAACAGCAATTCCCACATTACGGCTTGTTTTTGCTAGAAGAAAATAGAAATGTTTCTCTAGAAAATTCTATGTTCAGTGTTTGAGTTTATGGATTTTGGTTGTTGTTGTTGAAAAGATATTCTTCCCTCATACAATACCTCCTGGCTACGTTTCCCCTTCTCTTCATTCCTCCCCATTCCCCTCCCCAGCTTCCCTCTCTTCCAGATGCACTTGCTAATGAAAGGGCAAGTCTCCAAAAATGCAATGCACTGAACAACTGCCCCAATGAGGAAACACAGAGAAAGGTGTGGCCAAAACCCATTCCTTTCGCTTTGACTAGAGAATCCCATGAGCCAAGAGTTCAGCCACATTCCACTAAATACCCACTCTTATCCTATGACACTGAGAAGTGACTTTGTTTGTGTGGATAGGGCTCATAATTTTATTTCTCTCTGTTGCAGATTTTCATTTGTAAAAGTTCTACTCAAAGGAATTTGGAAAATTGCTGCCTAAGTGTTTTTCAAAAGCACTCTCCACCTAAGAGGATGAGTGAGTGATCCTCATTTTGACTAAATGCGACTGGAAGTTGACTTTCATGTAGGCTTGTCCAACCTGAAGCTTGCAGGCTACTTCTGGTTGAAGACACCTGTTGGGTGTGGAGAACCTTGCACCCACAGATCTCCAGGGAAACAGGAATGGTAAGCACCAAGGATTGTTCTTTCAAACTTGTTTTGTTCTCTCTCTCTCTCTCTCTCTCTCTCTCTCTCTCTCTCTCTCTCTCTCTCTCTCCACTAGAAAACTGGGATTTGAATAACCTGGAGATCTGCATGATTGTTGATCCGGACCATATCAAGCTCACACAACAGGATCAGAAATAGCTCATAACCTA
The DNA here is from genome assembly GCF_982192425.1 of Myodes glareolus. Lineage (NCBI taxonomy): Eukaryota > Metazoa > Chordata > Mammalia > Rodentia > Cricetidae > Myodes > Myodes glareolus. The sequence continues at coordinate 8,837,183 of NC_142045.1, forward strand.
AATGACCCTTACATTATCTGTATAGCCAGGACTCTCCCAAGCTCACACAACAAACCAGAGATGGCTAATGTCATAAATGTATGACTAAAACCATGGTAAATCTTTCCTTAGACTCTTAAGCTAGCACAGGTAGTCTATCTCCAGAACCCATCTTCTCGGAAGAAAAGATATGCACCCTGAGTTGAGTTTTGACGTGATTACGCTTCCTGTGCACTCGGGATTGTATTACACCATGAAACCTTTTTTTTCCCTAAAATTATATTGTGCTTAAATATACTGACAATAAACTTCCTGGCATCAGAATCCCTGGAATTGGATCCAGGCTGACGAAGTCAGTCTGACGGGAGTTTTCATTCTCTCCTCTTCGTGGTTTGTTTTCATGCCTGCACCTGCAGGTTCTCCTGCAGACCGATATCAGTGTGGCCCAACACAAAACTGTAAACTGAAACTTAAAACACTAGATTTTCTTGTGCTGTGTTTCATAATGTGATTGCACAGTTATTGAGCATGAATTTTGTAGATGTAACTCTGTGTTGGAATTTCAGAAACTTTCCTATACTGGAAGAAATTATATAATGGTCTGGTGTTGGATTTTTTTTTTTGAGTTTTGCTTACTGTTAAGACTCTCAATAGCTTTTTTATTTTGCTATGTAACAGGAGATGCTTAGTTTGATCTTTCTCATACTCTTGAATGACCACTTTAGGCTGTAATGTTGTATGCTTCATTCTGCTGATTTTGGAAATCCTAGATCACTCTGTATGGCTGATCAAACAGTCTTAGACAGGCTTGGACATGGAACTCAAAGCAGAGAACAGAGTCTTGTAATTACCATATTTTATTTCTAGTCTTAATGAGTTAAAATCTATATTTATTAACATCAGTATTTGTTAGTCTCTCATTTTCAAACTTATTTGCTGGCATTATTTTCCATAAAGGAAGATAATTCTTCTTAAATAAATTTTGCAAGAAATATGCCATCATTGAGACATGCCACTTACCTAATTCCTCCCCTTCACTGTTGATTTCTTCCCAAGATTTTTTTTTTCCAAGACAGGGTTTCTCTGTGTAACAGTCCTGGCTGTCCTAGAACTCACTTTGTAGACCAGGTTAGCCTTGAACTCACATAGATCCACTTTTGTCTGCCTCCAAAGTGTTGAGATTAAGGGTGTGTGCCACCACTGTCCAAGACATTTTTTTTTAAAAAATCAAAACTATTCATTCTCACTTTTGTTTTTGAGGATTTTGGTGCAACTGGAGAAATGAGTATCTTTGTCAGTCTCTTGAAGAAATATTAACCAATACAATTCTCAATACAGCTCTCTGCAATATGTGTGTTCCTGACCCGTATGTTTACTTCATTATTATCTATACACAGTAGTGTAGCTGGTGTAGTCGACAGGCCTAGGGCTTTACTCACACTCTGGTCTTCCCAGGAGAGTCTGTTTCCCATGGATGTTGGCAAATTCCTCCTCTTCTGTAGGCTAGTGGCCGGGAGCTCAGATTCCTCATTCTCTGGTGGCACTTCAGCTCCCTGCTCTGACATGCTTTGAGATTCATGGGTTGAATGTCAGCTTCTCCCAGTCAAGTCCTTGTGCTGAAACTTGGGTCCCAGGTTGACACTGGAGAAATGACGAGACATTAAGTGGCGATACCCGGAATGAGACTCCGTAATCACCGCCATGTACCTCTGAGTGTACTGTGGGATTCCCGGTTTTCCTTGCTTCCTGTTTTGAGCAGAAAGTACTTGCTCCCGCAAATGATGTGTGACATTCATTAGAGGCAGAAGAAAGCTGTATCACTCAATATTAAATTTGAACCTCCAGAACAATGAGCAAAAATAGAGATCTCTTAGCTTTTTGATAGACCTATCATAAGGTTTGCATTGCATGAATTATAAAGCTGACTAAAACACCAAGTGCCCTCATAACGCAACTGACGACCACAAAGCAAGTAAAGCTGCACCCCGAAAATACAGAGGATCAGTTGCACAAGATTATAGGACAGAGACTCTTGGAGTACCCTTTTCCAGCTGGGTACCCCAACAGTGTTGGAACTAGAAGCACGGAAGTGTATAGGGCTTTGTTCTAAGATCATCTCAAAGATGAATAGTTACCTATGAGTCTTTTGGTGGGAAAGGTGGCCTGGATTTGAGTAGCGGCTTGACAGAAAAGACTCACAAAAGCTAAGTGAGGAACTACTCAAAAAGCCTTGGAGGAAATACCTACATGTTTAGTCTTCTAAGTCTCAGCAAGGCCTATGGCTTAGTTCTCCCTATGGAGTCATCTCCGTTGTCCTAGGACCTTTCTCCACCGTGTCTCGTTGTCAGACATTCTCCGTCTAGACACATTGTTATGGCCCTTAAAGGAATTCTTGAAGCCACAACTAAATTTTGCTTTTGACTTTACAGGTTTTGCTCCCGCTGTTTGGAAAGCCCTTCTTCATCTTCCCCGGAGAGTCTCTATTTACTAGGGAGCTTGCATGCTAATGTCAGGCCCAACCTCGCAATTAGGCTGCGAAGCATTTCCTTCTGTAAGAATATCTCTGTTCTCGTCGCTATTTTTATCATGGTAATCATATGACTTCAATGCTTACGTTCGGAATTACTAATGTTTTTAATTGGCAGAGTAGTTATTTTACCTCTACGGTGTAGTTTAAGATACACATAACATGAAGGAATCATCAGCTTACCTCAAGCGCCAAGCGCAAGGCCTCGGAAACTATAGGCATAGGCTCTTAGTTATTTCTTCACAAGAATAAAATATTGTCATCCGGAGGACAAATAATGAACATAAGTTTGAGGTTGAGAGGAAGAAAAAAAGACAGTTTATTCGGGGCGGATGTTTGCTATAGAGAAGGGAACTGAAGATGACTCATCACGAAATGTTACATTTCCGAATTATAAATTTGGTAGGGCAAGGAGACAAAGAAAAATACCATTAGAAAATGAAGGAACTAATTTCGTGAATTTATCAATCAAGACCCAATCGTGAGGATCGAAAGAAAACGGTTCCAATTTCAAACCACTGAGTCTGGGTTCCCAACACACCCTCCTCGCAAAGTAGCTCTGGAAACCCCCGCACGATGCCAACTCTGCCGATAGAGGGCGCGAGAGTCACGCTGAAGAGGAAACGGGATTTTCTTTTCCTTCTCTGGGCAGCTTTGCTTTGGAGTTAGCCTTCTGGCTGCTGCTGCATTATTCCGTTCATGATGTGGGTGTGTGGTGAGAACATGCGGTGGCTTTTTGTCCAGCCACGTATCCAGAGGACACAGTGACCTCATAGGCTCAGCTCAAGCCCTGTGACCGCCTCCAGAAAGCTCTGCTCCTAGCGTGCTGACACTGAATGCTCCAGGTTTGGCGTCCTCAGCAGCACCCAGACTTCCTCTGCGGACTCGCCTAAGGGCTGCACGCCCGCACCCTGCAGGCTGGCTCATTTCCTTCCTGTCTGCTGAGTGTGGACCAGCCTCAGCTCAGAAACCTCCGCAGCCCAGTCTGCCTCCCAGGAGCTGCAGCCACGCCTTCCCTAACAAGGCTCAGGGCTAATGAAGCAGAGGATTCTCCTGGCCAAGTTTGTCCTTGCTACATCTTTAGAATTATTTCTTAACTATAGAATTTCTCCAGTCAAACTTTAATCGGTCGTGTCTGCGTCCCAATGAGATCAAGGATGAGACATGCGTTTATTATTTAAAGTAAAGAGACTTTTTCATAGGGACTTGGTTTTCTATCTCTAAATTGCCAAGAACTAAACGAAACAGGATCTCTCTTTCAATGTGTAGATGAGTGAACGTGTGATTTAATAATCAGGGGGGCAGAGAGAAGACATGTGGCTAGAATTCTCAATGACCCATTAGAAGAAAACAGTCACGACAGGAACTTCAACAGGGGAGGGCTCTCAACCAGAATATTCGTTTGGCTTTTCCTTTTATTCATAAGCCGATTGCTTGTAATAATCTCCATTAATTGAGTTATCTAGAAATTAATTAGTAAAGGGATCTTAAATTGCATTTAGCAGTTCATCTGAAAAACTGCAGATCCACGGAAGGGTTGGTTAATCATGAGCCCAGCAAAAGACCTTCAGCTGGTATTCCAGGTAAAGTTGCCCCTGGGTGCTTGTGGATTTTGCTAATGTGGCTATACTCTGAATGTGACTGTCTGCTGTTGAAAACAAGCATGCACAGCATTGAACACTACAGAGTTAAGCCTGAACCCTGCCGTGTGTAGAACTTTCCGTGTGTGAATTCCGCAGACAGAAATAACTCCAAGAACACAGATAGTTGTCAAATAATACAATCTCTCAAAACTCAATATCTCACGTGAGTGATACTTCAACGATGCATACCCCTGAGATTGTACAATTTGCTTTTTCATAATGTCTGGCTTCCAAAACCCCACCCCTAACCCGGAAGATATATACAATGGGTAACCACTCACAAATGAAAACTTAGTTTTCTGTAATGGGGTCTCATAGGGTGTACAAATCACACTGAAGGCCTGTCCCCAGGCACAGTATTAGATGGCCAACTCAAAACAAACTCAGTGGTAGTTTTGGAGGGTTTTAAATTTTTTTTTACTTGTTTTGTTTTTGTCTCATAATGATTTATCTAGAATTTTTTCTCTTTCCATATAGGTCTTTTGCTTCTATAACATAGTTCCTGGATTTCTGTCTTTATGGGCTTTCTGTGTCTGTCAGTGTGTGTCTCTGCATCTCTCTGTGTCTCTTATGGCTCCTTGGCTCTTTTTCTGGTTTGTTTTGTCCTATGTCCTACTCATGGTAATTTTTATTTTACTATTTTTTAAAGAGACGTCTTCTTAGAGAACACTTCAGAAGGGGACTGGGAAGATTGTGGAGTTGGTAAAAGTGCTTAAAGACCTGAATTTGATTCCCAGAGGCCATATTAAAACAAACAAGCAAATGACAACAAGTAAACCTGACCAGGTGTAATAGTGGGAACCTGTCAACCCAGCACTGAAGAAGGAGGCCTAGGCAAATTCCAGTGTTCTCTGACCAGCCAGTCTACGCTACATGCCCAGTTTCATGCCAATGAGGGATCTCGCCTCATATAGGTGGAGCCTGAGAACCAACCTGAGGTTGTCCTTTGACCACAACACATATGTTTACATAGACACACATACACACATGCACACACTTATGGACATGATCACACATATGCAAATATACACACAGAGCAATAGGGGGAGAGAGAGAGAGAGAGGGAGAGGCATCATATTAGAATATCATGTAATTTTTGAGGAATTCTAGCTATAACATAAGAGTCTTGTGTGTTTTAATTATTTTATTTTATTTATTTATTTATATGTGTTTTATTATGTACATTATCATAAAAAGACAGACAAGCGAGTCATTAAGTGACTGGGTCCTCTTATTGACTGAAAGGCCAGTGTGAGCATGGTAGGCCGTACCATCCACTCTTTCTGCTGTCATGGATGGTCGTTCATCGACAAGAGGCTCTGGTGGTGGTGGTGATGGCGACAAAAAATGGAAATAACTCCTCCAGAGTTTCCTTGCTACCAGCAAATAGAGGGGGGAAAAACATTCTGTTCTTCTGAGGAAGGAAATAAAGGAACCAGCCAAGTCAGGTGATAAACACTCTTCCAAGCTAGTCTTCTGCTCCTATCAGTCAAAAGTGACGTCAGATCTCCCTGCTTTTTTCCTTCCTATCCAAGGGAACCTTGAATTAAGAGTTGAGCATGACACATGGGGAGTTTGAGCACGAAATGTTCACAGGAAATCTCCATCTTTCTTCCTCATGTTAGCAGTTGTTAAAGTATTATATATATCATATATAATATGACTTCTATCCTGCAATGCAATACATGCATGATTGTTGATGCAACAATAATAACAATGCTTTTATAGGAATAATTTGTAATAATGTGAGTTGCTCACATATGATCATAAATTAGCACCTGTCGCTTCTCCATGTGCTTTTTACTAGTGATTTTTATAGAAACTAGTCTTATCTGTTGAATCTCCTAGAACTCATACATTTAGTAAGCAAGAACTATCAGCTTGAAGGCTCCTTGGCCCTATATCTCTATATTGCTTCTCTGAGCTGTAACTGCTTAATATCCTGACCATAGCCAAGATGAACAGCTCAGACTACCAGTCTCTTGTGTTTTTATTTGTTTGTTCATTTTTTTTTCCTTTTCTGGGTGATAACTTCAAATCTCAGTCTCCACTTTGAATTTCTTTGCTAAGGGACAGACCTAAAATACTGAATTATCCTCTTTCCGTTCCCTCAGAATTCCCAGGAGTGAGACTGTGTGCCGGGTCAGTTCACTCTTTCCAGGAGTGCATCATTAAACACAGACACATTTTTGCTAAAAATAGATTTTTTTTTTCCATATAATGTGTTCCGATTCTGGTTTCCCTTATCCCGACCACTCCCTGATCCTCCCTACCTTCCGACCCACTCTAACCCACATCCTCGCACTCTCCTTAGAACAAAGCCAAGCATCTAAAAGAGGCTTTCTCTACCGCCCTGTTCTTTTCTGATGCCTCATCAGAACTACTTTCAAAGGTGACCTTACGGAAATCCAGGCTTTTCTATAACTCACTTGGGGAACTCTGCTGCCAGACTGCGCAGTTCCAAAGTCAGGGCTACATTTCAGGGCTTTGTTATGGCACACCCGCACGTCTCCCTGCCATTTCCTTTCTTAGGTCAGCTGCGAAATCAAAACATGCCAACTCGAGTTGCTTGTAAACAATACAACACGTATCCCTTACAATTCTGGGGTCTGACTCACTTCCTGATTATAGGAAACAAGTCTTCTTGCTGTGTCCCTATATGGAGAAATAGGCTCAAAAGTGTCTAGACCAGTGATTCTCAACCTTCCTAATGCTGTGATCCTTAAATACAGCTTATCATGTTGTGGTGACCTCCAACCATAAAATTATTTCATTGCTACTTCTTAACTATAGTTTTCTACAATTATGAATCATAATAATTTTGGAGATAGACGTTTGTCAAAGGGTTTGTAACCCAAAGACTGAGAACCTTTGCTCTGGACTTTATTTTATATGTGTATTAATATCAATCACAAGGGTCTGCCTCCATTTCTAATCAATCCCCCCAAGTGATCCATTTTCAAACACTGATCATACTGTGGAGTGGAGGTCAGTACATGAGTTAGAGGGGACATAAACATTACACCTAAAGCCTCTCTCCATGAAGACTAAAGAGACTCTCATGTCTGATATATGATTACATTGTTCTGGAATTCTGTACCTATCGGTATATTAACCAACACACGTGAACCTGCCATTTGGCTGTTTAGTATCTTTTTCTAACTCCTCTAAGACCTTCCCAAAGTTTTTGTAAGATTGTTTCAGTGTTGGTCACGGTTTACATAGAAAATATTTATTTCTTTGTTCTCAAAGGACAGGAAAGGTGTTTGGGGTTGGAAGTTTTCTCCTCCAATTCTTCCCTCAGAGTGTTCTCCTCTGGCCTGTGGACATGTGGCTGGAAACTCACTGAGACGCTCATGTCGATTCAGAGACTCATGTCTCCTGCTGCTTTTCAAGTCCTTGATCTGAACTTGTTCAGGTTCAATCCTGTGGTATCCTGCTGTGTTGTCCACTGATATCTTGGCATCTGATGGATGACTTTCCTCATTGGCACATTTGCTGTTCTTACTCTCTTTTAAGAAAGAGCTCTGCCTTCCTCTTTGTTCTGGAACACCCACAAGACACGCATCGCTCCATAATACATGTATTGTCTATGACCCATGTATTGCGGTGCCTTCCTAAAGCCCTGGTGTTTCCCACACTCCCTTTCTTTCTTCTGTCTTTTCTGCTCTGGATAATTTCAAGGGCCATTCACTGGTGTTCACTGATGCTTGCTTCTGGTTAATCAAATCTGCATTCCTTAATGAATGTTCCAATTCCGTTGTTATTTCTTTTATTATCCATGGATAATTCTTCTTATGTTTGTGATTGTTTTGCAAGAATTCTTTCTGCCATCGATGTTCAATGTAGCATTTTCCTGAAATCATCAATAGTGTTTGTTTATTTGCCCTTGCGCTCCATATACCTCCATTTCTCAAGAATTAATTTCTGGAGATGCATTTTGCTTCCTTGCATAATTTTCCCTCATTTCTTTATGTCTTACAGTGTTGCATGGCTGCTCGTACATTTGAAACACAGAGGATTATTGTTACTGTGTGCTAGATTTGTTCAGGGAAGGCTCCTCCAATCAACTTCCAGTTATTCTGGAGACCTCACAGAACTTTTCTAGCAGTGCATTTTTCTTGGAATTGTGCATGGAGAGCTCTATTTGCAGAAACTGACTTTTCCTCCCAGTAATCTCTAATGTCTTATTCTCTTTGATATCTGCATTGTATCGTGGATTCTGGGAAGCCACAGCAAAACTTCCAGCTCTTTTGATTTTCTCAACAGTTACAAAGTATCTAGAATATGTGGGATCTCTTCAACATACTCTTGGAATGGTCACTACGGTGGCCTCTTGGGAAACACACACACACACACACACACACACACACACACACACCCCTTTCCTTTAACTTGTGCAAGTTCAATCCTGTGGTATCCTGCTGTGTTGTTCACTAATATTTTGGCACACACAACTTTCCTTTTACATACACAAGAAGAAGCTGCTGAGGTGTGGTTGCCCCACCTACTGTACCTCTGGACCGGAACCATACACTCAGCAACCCTGTTGTTTCTGTAGCTTCTCCAGCAACTAGAATCTGCCAAGTCATGCAAGTATCCTGAAACTCCTAGCACAGCAGGAGAGCCATTGTTCTTTTTTACCTATCCAAGTAGAAACTGGGGCTTGGGGATTCCCATAATGGGATTGTAGTAAGAGCCTTTCCAGATTCTACAACAAACTTTGCTTCAGCAAAGGGCCCTGCTGTTCTAATGCAGCAACCTCACTGGTTTCTCAGTTCCTAAAAAGGATTGGTCTGTGTACTGATTCTCTGTTAATAACTCTGTCCTATGAAAAGAAGGAGACCTGAGGCTTCATTTTATTTCTTCTTGGTAGTGTTACTTAGGGCTATGCATTTTAACTGAAACTGATTGCCACACCCCAAGCAATCTAGTATATGAATACACACCAATTAGTAATTTAGGGCTGATGGATTGAAAATACACATACGTCTTAAAGTTTTTAGAAAGGGCAGTAGAGACACACAAATACATACACAAAAATGTATTTTGTCTTTTACCATAGCATATCCACATAAATAGAGAAGAACCCATACATTTGCAAAATGAAAATAGAAATATTTGATCATTTAATTTTTCTTCCTAATGATATTTAGTCTTCAGGATTTTTTTTGGTAAAAATTTCAGTCCCTTATGTTATGTAAGGAAAGATAAGAGGACACTAGATTTGAAAGAAGAAGCCTTTAATTACTTTGTGCCATTCATTCCTGCTTGAAGAATGTCAAGTCATATCACGGGACTGCACTTGTGACTTAGCCTTTTCTCATGTTGAGGGAAGCACAAGGCAGAAGAACTAGCATGTAGATTTTAAGATAGATTAAATTAAATAGATTAGATTTTTGCTAACGATTTTTGCCATAAGCCAGTTGGAGAGTTGATGGCTCCAAATCTGAGTGACAGGCAAAGCATTTCAGACACATTTTTTTTTTCTTCAAAGAGGCAGTTTGAGCACATTTTATAGAGCCTGCTGAGACTAGCTATGGGTAAGAACTGCCAGGGACATTTTATGAGGGAAATATAATGTCTTTACCAGGGAGATGCAGGGCAGCAGCATGCTGATGTTGTGCAATGCTACCAGAGTGCATCATCAAGGTGTCCAGAGTGCCACTCACTAATGATGAGAAAGAGTGACGGATCTCATCACATGGCAATGCTTGCTTGCATGGTTCACACAGAATTATCAGAATACAGACACAAATGCAGGTGCAGGACAGCATTGCCAGCTTGCCGATGGTTTTTGTTGTTGTTTATGTGCACAATCTAGATCATCAAGCTTTGTATTATTTTTAAAGGAATTTTAATTTTTTTATAAATTAAGAAAGCAAACTAAAGTATAAATGTAGAAAACTAGTTTTGTCTTGTCAAAAATGTAGTATTGAGGTTTTGTGTTATAATAGAAAGATTAATTAACAAACAGAAAACTAAATGTGACAAACTAAACCCTTATTTAATCACAAATGTCATGAGTCTATAGACATACTTTTTAAATGCAGAAATATCAGTTCTTAACATCCCTTTAATGAGATGACTAGCTCAGAGGATTATAACTCATAGAATGTTTCCATTAAGGCTCCTATCTTCAATGAAACAACTTTGGACACTACCCACAGAAAATGACTAGAAGGAGATAATGCAGCATATTTGAGGTGGGAGGTCCTGCTGCTTTTACTGGTTGATGAATAAAGCTTTTTCAGTCAATGGATTAATAGAGCAAAGCCAGGTGGGAAATTCAAACAGAGGCAGAGAGAGAGATAGAGAGTACTTGGAGTCAGAGAGACACAATGTAGCTGCTGAAGGAGGCCGACACAATGTAGCAGCTCAAGAAGTAAGAGATAACAAATCACATTGTAAAATACAAAGTAATAGAAATGGGTTAATTTAAGATGTAAGAGCTAAGCTGAGATTAGGTGGCACACACCTTTAATCCCAGTACTTGGGAGGCAGAGGCAGGCAGATTTCTGTGAGTTCAAGATCAGCCTGGTCTTCAGAGCAAGTTCCAAGCCAGGCTCCAAAGTTTGAGAAACCTTGTCTCAAAAAAAAATTATAAAAAGATGTAAGAGCTAGCCAATAAGAAGCCTGAACTAATAGGCCAAGCAGTGTTGTAATTAATATAGTTTCTGTGTGATTATTTGGGTTTGGGAAGCCAGGAACAAGAGCAATCTCTGCTTACAAAATGCTTACTAACATCTATATAAAACCCGAGAGAGCTTGAGAAGGGATTCTAGACATAAGACAACAAAAAGTTAAGCACGACTTCGTAGTAGCCATACATTTTTTTTCCGGATTTGCTGCTTGCTGGTGGCAAGCAGAACATGGCTTCCTGGTTCATGCTGGAGATATATATATATATATATATATATATATATATATATATATATATATTGAAATAGCTTTACTCATCAACCAATAAAAGCAACACAAATACAGAAGGCCACCTCACCTCATCTCCTGCTTTCTGTCTAAATAAAAATAAAGGTTTTTAGCTTTAACATAATAAAATTATATATACAAGTTTATATATGTGTGTATGTGTGTGTGTGTGTGTGTGTGTGTGTGTGTGTGTGTGTGTATAATCTTGACTTTAAAATTTGAGTCTAAGGACTTTGGAAAAGAGATTCTGGATTCTTTCCAGGATAATGTGGTTTGATGGAAAAAGGTCCCCCAAATGGTCTCTGTGAACCCTAAAAATATTTCTCCCAACAAATAGCAAGAAGCAATTTGGAGAAAACTACACCAAAATTCCCAAAATTATTGTTTATAAATGTTTGTTTTCACTTAAAGGGGAATATGATATAGAGATGAATACTTTACATTGGTATGAATCTTGGTATATTGAAACAATTTAAAATCAATTTTGTTATACTACATATATGTATTTCTGATCTTGTTTAAGGTTTTGTGTTTGTGTGGCTCATTTGAAAATGTAATGTATAATTTAAAATTACCTATTTGTAGTTAGTCATATATAATAGTCAAACTTGTAGTCATGTTAGGTTTTCTAGATATATTTCAGCTAAATAGATAATCTTCAATACTTCAAAGACCTACGGAATATGGCATTTAAAAAGATTTTAAGAACTTAGACTTTTCTCAATGGTGAGATATGTCTGCTCCTGGCAGCACCAATTACTTCAAGAGGAAGATGGGCATTGAAGAGGCTCTTTATGGAGTTTCCTAGCCATTTGGGCAAGAAACTGCTCTTGTCTGTACTGCTTGATGTTATACTGTATGAACTGGACATACAGGACCCACAGAAATGACTTCTAAAGTTGCCTGAAGGTGAGAGAGTCATTCAGGTTTCCTGCTTCATGAACAAAACTGCCAGACATTCTGCAGTAGAAGAAAGCTACTGATGAACTTTGTCATTACAAGGCAGAACAGATCTTCAAATTTCCTGCTTCGTGGAAAAGTATACCAGATACTACGGGTCTATAGGCTGAAGATGGATGCTCCAATGTTATAGAAGAACTTTGGGTGGCTGTCTAGGCAGTGAGATATCTCTGTCAATTCTAGAGTCTTGGAAGTTGCTTACAATGCACTTCCTGTTTGCTTAGGTAATATTATATCCTTCTGAGGTCTTTGAAGAGTTGAAGACAGATAGTTATAGTTTTCCATCATTATGATAAAAGATATATTAAATATAAAACTTTAGACTCACAAAAGTAGGATAGACAATAGAGTATTTTCCTTAATTTGCCAAATGTAAATGGATTAAATATAGTAACTATAATTCTTGCTTGATAACTTGTATATATAATTTTACTATGCTAAAGCTAAAACCTTTATTTTATTTAGACAGAAAGGGGGAGATGAGGTGAGGTGTTCTTCTGTATTTGTGTTGCTTTTATTGGCAGATGAGTAAAACTATTTCAGCCAATAACTTAGCAGAGCAAAGAGAGGTAGGGAAATCCAATTATAGATAGAGAGTAGGCTGAGTCAGAGAGATACCATGTAGCTGCTGAAGGTGGCAGGTGCCAAATAGCATCTCAAGAAGCAAGAGGTAAAATTTTAAATAATTGAAATGGGTCTGTAACACCCAATTCTGTGTTACCCCCTCAGTATAGTTCACGTGCCACTGTACCGTACACGAGTCCGGGCAATGGCCTGGAGATTGAAAGAACACACAAGAGACCTGGGTCATTCGAAAAGAGATCAGCTGAATGCCATTTATTCAACTTTGGGGAAATCCTATTATACCTGGCTGCTGCACAAGGATTTCCGACCAGGCAGATGGGAAATTACTATACCAAAGATGAAACAATGCCCTACAGCTAATCACCAGGCAAGGCAGAGGGAGCACAGGAACAAACAGGATGTCTAACTGGCTGATCAGAAACTGTTCTCAAGATGCACCCCAGGAGCAAGGGTAGACCCGTGCCCTACAGGGTCAATTTAAGATCTAAGACCTAATTAATAAGAAGCCTGAGCTATTTATTGGCCAAATAGTATTGCAATTAATATAGTTTCTGTGTGATTATTTGGGTCTGGGCATCTGGGAAACAAAGAAGCAGGCTCTGTCTATACATATTTCAAATTAAATGCATTTCTCTAAACTTACAATAAAATCAAAGAAGCTGTATTTTGATTGTATAAATTGTCTATGTACCATGATTTTAGATTTTTCCCAAAGTCTTGTAAAATGTGAATTCTTATATTTATTCTGTTGAATCCATTTTTTCTCTGCATATTTCTAAAGTATTATTGCATCAACTGATCCTTCCATCTCTGATGTTTTTCCTCAGTGCAGAGTGGGCTGCAAACTCTACCCTGCATGCTCTTTTTTCTATGATTGACTGACTCATCTCCAACACTTCTGTTGTGTACTTTCATAGGATCTGAATTTCCCCACATAATTTTCTCTCTATGTTTTGGAATCTTTCCTCCAAGCCGTTGTTTCAACCTCTTTGTTATCTTTCCTACCTAGGTTCTGAGTTTATTTCTTTACTTCAATGTACTGTTGATTTGACTTCTGTGTGTTGTCACTCATCCTTGGTAAAAGCAGGATTCTAAAATCGTGTTTTCTGGTGTTTCGTGTCCCTCATTATCTTCAGTGTCAGGTATGGAGCAGTTGTGAGTTTTTAAGCGTCTTGTAGTACTTTAGTTTCTTATCTTTCTGTGTGTATGTTTGGTTCTGTGTTTTATACATTTGTAGACTAGAATATGTCCTTCATTTTTGATTTTGCCAAATCTTGTACTAATTCATACAAGTCTTTCTGATGTAAGGTTTCTGCCCTTATTACTATTTATAAAGGAAGCCAGCTACAGAGTATGGATATATGTATATACATGCAATAACAATTAATGGAAAAAGAAGTCATGAATTTGAAAGAAAGCCAAGGCAGGTTATATGGAAGGGTTTGGAGGGAGGTAAGGGGAGGGGCAAACGATGTGATTATAGTCTCAAAAAATAAAAGATGTAACTACGATAATTTATTCATTCTTACATACATTTTTAATTAAATGGTTTACGAAAAACTAAAGAAGTTAGTGAATAAAATATATAATTTTTGATTTTATAAAATAAAAAATATACAGGCGTCTCTACCAGCATACATAACAATTTTCTTGAAGTGTGAGAAGATGAGAAATAGAAATATATATGGTTAATAATATATAACCACAGCATATGCATATCACAGAGAGTAATATGAATGCATAAATAATAAGGTATTATTAATTTGTCATCAAATTAATAAATTCTATAAAATTAGATTATATTAGGCGTAAGGATGCTGATAAAAAGAACTACCTTTCGTGTTTCCAAAAAGGCAGACAGTTCCATACCTAGAAAAGACTCCTATTGTATGGAAAAAGACATTATGTATTCCGGTATTGTTAGCCATCTGAAAATTAAAATTGCAGAAACAACCTAGATTTTAATTACAATGAGATTCCGTAAGTAAGTATATTCATATAATGAGACTCTGGGGAGTCCTTATGAAACTGAATTTAAATATCTAAAATTGCTTCAGGAAAAATATGTGTACTATTTTACCAAGTGACAATGTGCTGATGTCACACAGTCTTACACCCATTACTAATCTGTGTGCTCAGAAAAACAGGTTTTACTATGCTCAAGTGAATATAGATTTAATGAAAAAATTACCAGAAGGCCTCTCCTATTACACTCGTTTGGAGAATCCAGGGAAAAAGAAATGCTGTATTGTGCATTTTTGTGTTGTGTGTAAGCACTGCTTTTCTTTTCTTGCAGCATGCAAATCAGCATTCCCCTCCTCAGATAGTACGGCCATTGAAACTGAAGCGACCTTTCCCTTTCCTCTAGGGGCCACAGATAATTACTGAACACTCAGCATATATGAATGTTCCTGGGGAGCCCCCAGACAGCTGGAGTCTAGTTCGCTCATCTGAGGAGGTGAATATCTTTCTCATTATATGAGATATATGTTGATTCTAGACTCATTAATTTGCAATTTTGTTACAAATCTATGCCTTTTCAAGACTCCTGTTTCTATAAGTCGCATGTGAGAATCTACTGGGTGGAGCTTTATAACCATTCAAAGGAGTTGTAGATGACAGCGTTTTCAAGTAATTTTCTGTGAATCATTAATCTATACACCAGCAGCATCAAGTTCTTACTTTAAATATTTGCCTTTTCCAGTAAAAAGTTTTAATTTTTAATGAATCAAATTGATTTTAAATTGTTTCTGATCTAGAATGATTATTTGTAGGATCAAAATATTGCCAGGTGGTAAGCCATAGAATGTTAAGGAGACACACCTGTTCCAATCATGTGCTGGCGGTCATGGGTGTGTCAGGAATGCCTGGTGATGTGGGATGTCTCTCTGTATCCTGTGAATGTTTTATTACCATTGGTTCATAAAGAAGCAGATTTGGCCAATAGTCAGGTAGAATAGAGGCAGGAGGGAAGTCCAAGCCAAGATAAAGGGAGTAAGAATGCAGAGTCGGGGAGAAACCAGCAACTGCCTGGGAGGCAACACATGTAGAAAATGAGGTAACGCTATTGGCTGTGTGACAAGAGCTAGTCAATAAGAAGCCTTAGCATTTGGCCAAAGAGTTTGCAATTAATACTAAGCCTCAGAGTGGTTATTTGGGAACTGGCAGGCAGAAGAAAGACCTCCAGCTATAGTATGGTTATTTAATATACATTAGGAAATAGTGGAATTTGAAATAACATCAAACTCATTAGTATAGCTTCAATGCAGAGTAGAATTCTTTTAAATTAGGAAGCTCTGTCAGAGAGACGTGACATAAATAAAAGAACTGGGAATGCATATCCCAGGCAGAGCTCTTGTCCAGCATGTGTGAGGCCTATAAACATGAAAATCAGCAGTCATGAGAGAGACAACTGAGTCAGTTCTCAACACCCTGGTTATTGTGGTAGAACTGTCTCAAAAAATAAGTGGCCATTTATTGAGCTAATATTGTATATTTGCAAGAGGTTTGGAAGTCTTGTTCTTTAGTTCCTGGAAGGAAATTTTTTCACACAATGTAATTGATAATTCAGTTCTGGGTAAAGGAAGCAAAGAACATAGACAATTTGTGATATGTGTAAGCATTTATCAACTCAGAGAAATTAGCATTGTCTGGTGAGCAGGACTAATACCTTCCTTTGCTTTACTTATTTAGCTTTCAGTGTTAATAGGTGGCCTTTGACTTATACTATTCAATAATGGCAGAAAATATGCTTATTTTTAGTAGGTACTCTTTGCATTGTGCCTCATAACTTGAAGTACAACTCAAGACCTAAGACAGTGTGTGAAATACATTTGTATTGTCCTCATGTTGTCTTTTGAATACAGAGTGTAGTTGGGAGTCAGCTGGTGTGACAGGTATGGAACCTAAGAGTTGCTTAGTCTTTTTAAAATTTATATCTTTACTTTTGCCAGCTTTATTGCAATGCAGCTGGCAAATAACTACATATATGTGTATCATCCATTGAGAAATGGCTAGCAAAATGAAGGAAAGTAGGCGTATTTCGTACCTTAAAGGGTTGTCATTTGCGTATGGTGTCTGGAGGAACATGCACCACCTAATCTCAGTACATTTCAACTATGTAACGTGATTTTACTAACTACTCACCACGCTGTGGATTAAATCTTCTGAAATCATCCATTTTCTCTCGCTAAAACTTTGCACACTTGGATCAACCCTTTTCATCTTCTGCTCACCTCCCCCACAGCCCCTGGCTACAATCTTTCGGTTCTCTGATTCAATGATTTTGATGTTGATTTGTTTTTCTGTGTATTATTTCTCTTAACTTAATGTCATCCATATTCAAAAGCATTGCTATAAATGGTAAGATTCTTTCTTGTGTAAGCCATAACAGTTTTTTTTATTTGAAGAAAGCAAATATGTCACTTTAAGTGAATAACACGCATTACTAGTTGCCACCTTGAAGATTTCCTTTTACATCTTTATGTGGCAGGATCATACACTGGTAAATGAATTCTGATATTTCCAAGAGTTATCACCCTGGTCCACTCAGAGTAGACATATTTCACACTCCTCTTTCTTGGTAGAAATTAAAGGCAGGGCTCTTTCAGACTTGTATTTCTGAATTTCTCTGCTCCTGCTATTAGAGAAACGTAGTTTGCACAGACTAGAAGGGTTAGAGGGGTCAGCAGCACCTTTGAGGTCTGATATCCTAGTCTCTGGAATTTAAACTATGCAGCCTAGGAAGTCTAGGAAGCTTTTACAGAACCTTATTTCAAACAATTATGCTTTTGCCTCAACTGTTATTGTCTCATGACATTCACACAACAAGAGACACGGACACCGTACACAGAAGCTGCCATGCTACACATAGGCAGTGAGTTTGTTTTTTATTCTGTGAGGTCTCCTAAAACTATATAAGATCTAGGCTCTGTAACATCTGAATCATTCCAGTTTCAGGCATTAAAGATGCAAAATAATTAAGATTGAAAGTGTAGGCAAGGTTATCTGGCAGAAAATCTCCAAGGTGTACCAAGGATGAGGCAGACATACCATCATTCAGCAAAATGGTCACAAGCAGAATTTACATCGGCAGATCAGTCTTATCTTTTCTAATAACAATATAGTACATTTATATTTTATGGTATATTTTCAAATACACTGTAAGTCCAGTGATGACCAGTGGAGATGGTTATTTAAAGGAATCTCTTACAGTATCCATCAGTATATTGGGTAAATCAGCTTAGAGATATTGCTCAGTTATTAAAGACCAAGACTTACAACCAAAATGCCACGAACACTGGAGAAATGCAGAGACCTTAAAGTGCATGCATTTCTATCTGTAGCACAGTTATGCTTGCTGCTGGTTCAATGAAACAGGCAAAAGAATCCTCAGTTAAGTTGATAACAGAAAAAAGACAGAGAAGGTTTTTGTTTTGTTTTGTTATCTGTGTGTTGTTTATTTAGCAATTTGGTTTTGCAAGGGTAAATCGACAGTTTTTCAATTGTCAGGTTAGGAAGACATGATATCACCACAGTCAACTGTGATGTCATATGCTAATGTGGAAAGTCTGGGTTCCTCACCCCTGTGGTGCTCGCTGTCTGGGTTTTGGGGAATCAGAGTGACAGCCTGAGCTTTTTCAGGCACATCTCTGGGTGAGGCCAGCAAAGGAAGGAAATGTGGCCAAGCAAAAACAAGCTAAAACTGTCAGATGAAGCTCACGTACTCAAGATTTTTCTCCTATTCAGGACGAAGTGTGACAGAGTCATGAGCTATTGCGAACGGCACGAGCAACCATCACAATACCCACTTTAGTGAAATTAGTGACATAAGTTGGAGCTTTGTAATTTCCTCATGAAATGACTTCAAATGAGAGCTAATGCAGAAAGAGTGCTGGCCTTTTTGCTCGCTTCAGGACGTTCTAATGAACACGCTGGGCTGTAGGCACGCCATTTAACAACACTTCCATTTCTCTTGCCTTCTGAAAGCTGGGGTTATCATTGTTCTCAGTTTGCCACCACAGACAGCTCTTCAGATTTAAAATTGTGTACCAGAGGAGCTGACTCAGGAGAGAAGACTCAAGGTTAAGAGCGTTGGCTGCTCTTCTAGAGTTCCTGAGTTCAACTCCAAGCAACACCGTGGTGGCTCACAGCCATCTAGAGTAGGATCTGTTGCCCTTTCCTGGCATAAAGTCAACAGAGCACCCATATACATAAAATAAGTAAATCTTTTTTAAAACAGTGACAGAGGAATCTGACTATTCATTTTACTCCATTTATTAATTCTTTAAAATTCATGATCGATATTCTTGCAGATGTTGATTTTAAGGAAGTTCTCTGTAGGAATTTTTGGTGATTTGTGCTTTATTTTGTATTCTGTTTTTATTAGAAACACACTAGTGGATTCCAGCGTTTGAATTGGAAATTGGATCACTGAGTGTAGAATAATAAGCCTGATCACAAAGCGAGAATCTATTCTTGTTACTTTCATTGTCTGAATGTGGAAAAAGTCTATAAAATTGAGAAGTAGCTCTCTCATTGCAGACTTAACATCCCCCTTAGAACCTGAGACTCAGCAGAGTATAGTTCTTAAATATGTCCATTCAGAAGTCAGGCTGACTAGTTTTGCATTCTACAATTTCCACTAAATGATTCTAGGGTGTGCATAATTTGGTCATCTGGGTAAGAGTAAAAATGGCTTATAAAGATGAATGTGGGATTTGTATTCATAGAAATGCTAAAAACTATTTGATGTACAATAAGCTCTATACAGACTTTGGCTATTGTGTAGCACAAGTAACAAAATCCCAGAGGCAGAAATTGGGATTCAACCTGAAGATCAGAAAAGCAAAGCAGCCAACCACTGACTCTACCTCAGACCAAAATGGCTATCCCGCCTCCACAAATCGTCAGATTGAGACTGAGCATGAGACCTGTCTCCTCACAGTTTATATTCCTCTCTAGTGCTGGGATTAAAGGTGTGCACCACCACCACCCAGCCTCTATGGCTAGCTAGTGTGGTTTCTAGAATTAAAGGTGTGTGCGACCTCTGCCTGGCCTGTAAGGTGACTGGTGTGGCTGCTTGGCACTGACCTTCAGGCAAGCTTTATTTATTAAAACACAAACAGCATAACACTATACCATTGTGTCTGTGTCTGCTGTTACTTCCGTTTGGGGGAAACTCAAAATTTTTTTCTATTAAATAGTTTCCTTGTGCCAATAAGGTAATTGTATAGATACACATGATCCCAGAATATAATATAATGCAACATGTCATGTATACCGCTCCTCCTGAATATATGTATTTATGCATGTCAAGTATTAAGAGAAAAATTATGCTCAATTTTATAGTTCTCAAATGTCATCGTGTATATCCCAATGCAGTTTAGTCCAAACAAGAGCTATTAATACCATGTCTACAGACCTTCAGCGTTCTTAGTGACAGATGGGAACTGCGACATCTCTCTGACGGAAGGAAGCTACAGGATCCAACGTTAGGTGAACTGAGCCAGAAATGGCAGGTAAGAACATACACATTTGATTCTCAGCAGCATGATGAGCGAATTGTATGCATGCTAAGGTCATCTGTCTACGACAGCAGTGTCTATAAGACATTGTGTTTAATAAGAACCAGAGTAGAATCACCCTTCAATACAAATAATATCCTTATAAAGCATTATCTGTAAAAGTGTGTTCTTAAAATACTTTATTCAAACTTTCTCTCAGTCTAACTTCTGGTTTCCTACTTTACATTTCTAATACCAACTAATCAGATATCCTTTTTGCTTGTTATAGTTTCAGATGCCAAAAGTTTTAAAACTTAATCTTTATGGTATAATGCTGTTTTTTTCTTCAATGTTAGGCTTTTAAGAAATGGATCTGCTGATCTGCCTGCAGGTTTCACATATAACAGGTAATATGGACCTGCAAGTTTCACATATAACAGGTAATATGGACCTGCAAGTTTCACATATAACAGGTAATATGGATGCTATTTTTGTTTTTCTATGTTGCTAGTGCAGCTAAGAGAGTTGAAATTTACTGACAGGATCTTCAGTCTCTAAAGAACTTCCCTTACTAAGCAATTTCTTCATATCACCTGTATCCATCTTCATCTATCATGAGTGGATGGATTTTAAAATATATGGCAGTATGGTCAAATCATCCACCCAGGAGGATTTGTGGTACCTGCTATATGGAAAGAAAAGTGCAGAGTTTGTAGATTTTAGTAAATGATAAGATAAAAACTCTAGCCCCTTCCTGTGCTAAGTACAGATATAAATAAGCTAACCTGATGATTAGAATTATATGAAAAATTCGGTAGAAACACATGGGATCTGAGTGAGAGAAATTAAGTGTACTTGCTGGAAATGACATAAGTAAACAAAATGTGTAGTGACAAGAAGTCATTGTACTCTTAAAATAGGTCTAGGAGAAGGGGACTGATGGTACGCATGCAAGGCAAGAAAAAATGGTGAAAAGTCAAGTAATAATGCAGTTACTTGCTAAGCATCAGACTAAATTAGTCTGAGGTTTTGATTTTGTACTTTTTAAAAAGCCACTGAGCAACCTTAGTTTCATGTGAACACTATGTCATAAAACATCAAATGTAGAGAAGTGGAAACAGGGAGGAAGAGATTTGTGTAACATGCATCATATATGTTCACACACATATATAAATTCATTCTGGGACTCAAAGAAAGAAAAGCAACGAGAATGAAAAGGAAATGATAGACCCAAGAAACTCATTGGAAGTTGATGGCTAATTAAATATTGTACAGGAAGTACCCTAGTAATGAATGCATATTGTAATTGGAGAATGAGACTATATTTGAATTTATTAAGATGGAGGATTCACAAAGAATGGAATAGAGGAGTGGAGAGATGACTCAAAGGTTAAGAGCACTGTTTGTTCTTCCAGGGGTCCTGAGTTCAATTCCCAGCAACCACATGGTGGCTCACAACCATCTGTAATAAGATATGGTGCCCTCTTCTGGCATCCAAGCATACATGCAAACAGAACACTGTATACATAATAAATAGATAAATAGCGATTTATTTTTTTAAAAAAGAATGGAATAGAAAGAGAACTAACAGTGAATTTCTTTGGTATCTTAATGAATTTAAGAGGACTAAGGCAAAATATGTACACACACACACACACACACACACACACACAAAACAACAACACCCTCAGACATACCTGTAGAGTCGTGGTCAAAGAAAAAGCTCCAGGTTGAAATAAGGTAGTGGGAGAAATTCTACACATAGAAGAAGCATCAATGGTGTGTAATGTTTGATATTTCAAGAACGGAGATCTTTATGAACAAAAGTCCTCAGCTGTGCTAATTGAAGAAAACAAGGTATAAAAGGGTACAGGAGTGTATTTAAAGTAACAACAGTAAGCGAGTACTTGGATAACAGTCAAATCAGGGTTGAAAAAGGAATGAGAAGCTACTGCAGAAATGAAAGTGCCTAAACCCACTGCATTTAAAATGTTTGTTTTTAGAAGGAAAAAATCAAACTGGGTCTTAAAAAAAATATTTAACCAAGGTTTTAGCTGGGTACCCAGTACTGGTAATTGAAACTTCCGAGTTTGTGGGCTTTGCTCGGATGGTGCTGTCTCCACTGTCATCTGTGTAACCTTTACTCTTTCTGCTACAGGACTCACTGGAATATTCTGAACTTCAGTTTCCTCTGTTGCAAAGTATGGGCAATAATTTCCACTTGGCAGACTTATTTTTTTAAGTTTGGTGAAGTAATGTCTGCAAAACACCTAGCAGAATGCCCATCTTACATAAACAGTCAAAAAAAACGACGTGTTTTATAGGTGAGCCCCATGGCACATGTCTGTTATCTCAGTTCTGGAAACCCAGGAGCAGGAAGATCAAAGGTTTGAGTCTACAAAGGATGACATCATGAAAAATATATAAACATATATACGCATATATGCTATTGTCTTAAGAAGCAATTTTAATGTTTCCATGGGAGCAAGTGTAGATTATATGATGTTGAAATGATCAGCCTCAGGCAATTTAACAGTGCCCTGAGGCCAGTATCTCAGAAACACATAGTTCAGAAAGCAACATAAGGAGAGAAATGAGACTTATAGTCACCGTGGGTGAAAGAATACAATTCCATATTCTGGAGATGGAAACATGGATGAAAGTTTTGGAAAAAGATCCAGCATAGCCAAGACCAACTCAGAAATTTTAGTTTTGGAATCATTTTTTCTCTCTAGTCTATCCTGTGCTTGCTAACTGCTCCTGAATTTCTCTTTGTGCTTAGAAAGATGTTCTTGTTACCTTCCCAGATCTGTGAACATGCTCTCCCTAAGACCTTCTAACTTCTTGGACTGACAAAGAAGCAGAAGGAAGCATGATATTCCTCCCTGGGTCTGTTTATAAATTATTCTTGGGCCATGAAAATAGCGTAGTCATGAATTCATCATTTTAAGGAAATTTTTTTTTGCCTGAAAATAGAGCATGTTTGGTTCCCAGTCCTGAGCTTATAAATCCTTATGATTCCTTATTTGGAATTATCCTTCTGAGTTAAACTAGACCATAAAATCTGTAATGGGTCAGAGCAAACATGAATAACGTAACTACTTCTCTCTACCAGAAAAAAAGGTGTGTGTGTGGGGGGGGAGGTTGTACTGCAGCATCTCTGCTGCAAAATGAGGAAGGAATCTTAAGCCTTCCTTACTTTGGATTCCTAATTTTGGATTGAGTTCAATGTCATGCTAACAGTTAAATCTATTTTATGTTTTATTGATGCAATTCTCTCCATTGTAAATGATTCCCATTTATAAGGTCCTGTTATGGTGAAGAGAACTTTTTATTCTGTCTTACCATCTGCTTTATAAAGATGATAAATATGCAAAGCAGGGATTCCATAAAAGTTGCCTGTGTGTGGTCTGGGGTCTGCTTAATGTAGTCTCGGAGGGTGCTTCCTCCCACCTCCTCCAACAAGAGATCCCCCACCTCTGTTTGCATAGCCTAATTTGAAAGCATACAGACTACTGCAGTTCACCATTGATTTTAAGTCTCTATTAAATGTGCCCCCTAACAAAGGAACCTCCATTCTCAGGTTTAATCATAAATGAAGAACTCCTGGATTCAAAGCATGGCTGCGAGTAAGTTCTTACATTCTTCTATGGCCCATCATAGACAGATGTCAATAAAACGCCATCTTGTTTAACATTTGCAATACTAGCAGAACCTTTGAGAATGAAGGTGTAAATAAGACTAGAGTTGCAGATCCCAGCTTTCCTGAGTGTGCTTCATGCACCTGTTTCCAGGAACAGAGATACAACGTCCTAGCTCCTGGCTGTGTCTGTACGCACATGTTCTCAGGAGCAAGGAGCTGAGTCTTTCAGCAAAACGGAACAGTGCAGCATGACAGCATAAACTCAAATGCTAAAGGCTTCTTAAAAATCATCACAGCTCTTGGCATTGAAGGAAGAGAAGACGAATTCATCTTTCAGAGCAGCATGATTAGCATGTCTGCTAGCCGGAAGGACCCAGGTGAAGGGATGTGTACTCAGTGAGTTCTCAAACAACTTGCAAGGAGCACACTGGTTAGGAGGTTTTATTGTTGGAACCTGGCTGTGTTCTCGTTAAAACAACACACGTTTTCTGGCTTGCAAAGCTATACGGAGGACCAGCCAGATAGCCCAATGTGATCAAGGGGCTGAGCTTCTTTTGAAGTCTTTTGGATTGTGGTGTGTTAATAGCTAAATATCAAATGCTATAGTAGAATAATTTAAGTGCTTCCAATTAAGGTTTGCCAGATGAAATCTAATGTTCAAACCTTTAGCTGCCTATAAAGTGAGCTGGCAAACATGGAAGAAGTCTTTGGTTGTTTTCATTGAAGTTCATTTTGTTTTCCAGTGCATTTTAGGCAACTGACTGGTGATTATACTTTTAAAGGCAACATAATCTGGAACCAAACAATTTCTATTGGACAACATTTTCAAGGAACAGGATGAAATTGCATTAGCTTAAAACCCTCCAAACACGTGCCCACACTGCCCCTTTTGCAAATATGCACCCTCACATAATTGAGCTGCAGAAGTGAGTTGAACTAAGTTTACCTGGAATACCTGGAGAGTCAGCCTTTGAAATTCCCTGTCATCCGAATCACTCATGGCATGTGTTTGTCTCTCTATCCTAAAAAACTTTGGAGAAGAAGGTTCAAAGCTGCAATCTGATGAATCCAAGCAGGGACCAGACTTATAACATCAGATTCCAGGAAATCAATAAAGTAGCATAGTAAATGAAACTAGTGGACTCTGTTTGTTCAAAGATTACACCGAGCAAAGAGTTTTTACTTTGTCATCAAATTAGATTCTTAAATATGACCTTGATCTCCATGTGGGAGCTTGTGACACTTTTTTAACAGCAATGATCCAATACGTACTAGAACTGACCAATTAAAATGTCTATAAACGAATGCTGACGTTTTGTTTTTGTGGAAGAAGAAGGGAAAAAGCCCACCAACAGTCTGGCATTACTTTTTACCCTAAACGCTTTGTAGTTTATTATGCAAATGAAATACAAGGCAAATGTTAGGCTGGAGACATGAGGTCATCACACACATACATCATATGACCAGGAATGTTAGTCCTTCCACCCAGGCATCCCTGTTTTTCTCCTGCTGTGTCTCTCAGCGTGCTTCCCAAGTTAGAAATCTCTCACTTTCTGTAGGTTTGCACTTCATAGATTATGTTTTTATCTTTCTATCACAAACCTGAGCAAATTGCCACGTTCTCATCAGCTGGAGAGAAGAGAGAAGACAAGTCAGTTGTTTAGAGTCCAAGGCAGAGCCAGGCAGGAGCAATGGTTCCCTGACTCCTCGGGACTCGGATGTCGGGTCCATAGTTACCCCAACGGAATCAGTAGCAAAAGTGAACAGGGGAGAAACTGGGCTATGGAAATGCTTTCATCTCCCCCTGGGCAAGAGGAAACGCAGCAAGCATCTCTCCTGTTCCAAACCGTATGCACCTTTTCAACTGCACTCTGTATTGACATGAATTGCAGGGAAAAGAACACAAAATTGTATCTATTAGAATATCAGTTGTAAGCTCTCTTTCATTCTGCACGGTAGGGCTCGGGTGGTTCCCACTGTCATTTGTCTGAAACCATCTGAGGGTTTTCAGGGAGTGAGAGGCTTCTGAGAGCCCTTAACTCACATTTACACTTCCTGTGAGATCAAGCTTTGTTACTGTGACCCACCAACCCAAGGAGGAGGAGCTGTTGGACTCTTAAACTGAGAATCTCACTGCAAGTACATAAAGTCCTATTGATATGAAAGAAACACTGGTTGAAGGAGCCTAGGAACAGCCTTGTGTTCAAACATGTTGAGGAAAGTAGTGGTCTGACATGATTAACTCTGACATGACACAGAGCAGCCGAGGCAGTCAAACCTGACCTCCTTCTGACTGCAAAGGGGTCTTATGGGGGAGATCCTCCCTCCCTGCAGTATTCTAGTTCCAGGAAGCCTCTCCAGGAAGTCAACTTACCATTGCTGTCGAGAATGGCCAGAGAAATCAAACACTATGGTTCCTCTTGGAAACACAAATCCAACTGGCTAGCCTTTGTTTGTTTGTTTATATATTTATTTCTGTATTTACTTGCTGTAGGGTAAAAAGCCTGAGTTCACTCCTGTTTTAAAAATCCATCAATTTCTAAACTCAAAAGCCCACCAATCCCTAATCTTGAAATCCCACCAATCCCTGAGCTTGAAGTTACATCAGTCACTGGGCTTACCCCAAGCTTAGGACTTGGAATTTCACCAATTCCCACCCTGGAATCTTCACCCTGGAAATCTCTGTCTTCAAAAAACCCTAAAGAAAGCCTTCCTTGGATTCAGATCTTTGCTGCTTCTTGCCCAAGCAGAAGGAGCCATTCTGTAGGAACGTTAGCAGGCTGGAGCCTGACAAATATGGCTCTGGCAGGTCTTGCCCTTCTGCTAGTCCCTCTTCCTTACCGCCAAAGTCTTATTTGTCCCCTCCTTCCCTCTGAGACAGACTACCAAGGTTCAGCTATCAAAATATTGATGTCAAACAATCAAAAGCTCCCTTTGGGTTAGCTTAATTAATAGGTTCAGTCATTATTAAACACCTCATCCTAACACAAAGTTTCTTCTTCTACCTTTGTAAACTGTCATTTGCTTATGGGCCACATCTGTCCCCTCTCTATCCAGAGATAGTCCTTTGTCCCTCAGGGGCAAATATTCCTTCCTCCTTTCTTTTGTCTCTTTCCCCTTCTTCCTACACTTCTATCTCCTTTTTGTCCCTTACCCATGTTCTTTGTTTATCTGGGGCAAATCACCTTTGGGCTAAGAACTTGTTCTTGGATTTTCTTGGGTTGATATGGGTTCTTTCACACCCTCTTGTGTTCTTGTGTCTTTCCCAATAAGTCTCTTATGTGCGGTTTGTTGTCTGGTGTGACTTTGTGGTATTCCTTGGCTCCCTACTACAAGGATATCTTTACCATTCAGAAATGCAACACCTGTCTTGTAGAAACCCTTCCCTCAGAGCTGTAACACTTACACTTGCTAATTTATATAATTGTATGTTCTTTGTTATTTAAAAAAAACTTGCAAAAATCACATACCAATAGTAACCACAAAAGTTGATTTTAATTTCTTCTATTTCTGAGTAACTGTGAGGGCCGGAAAGTGTGTAACTACTCTCAGAAGTGAAAGATCATTTTCTGAAAGTAAGATACTTTTAATTTTCTTTGTTAGGGTTCCCTGTGATTCATTGTTTTTCTCTGATATGGTATTTAGTCAAGCACAGCTAGCAGATGTTTTAGGGTACAGTGGAGCTGTGACCTCTTTTGAAATACAGATAATGACTGGCAAAGCGACCCACAATTTTAGCTCTTGGGAAATGTTTTCCTGTAATGGTGGTATGGTTTTTAAAAGTTGAAAAAGCTGAGTTGTTATGGTTGGATCTTAAATGAACCCCAAAGACCCATGAGTCAAAACTTGGTTTCCAGCTTGGGGCCATACAGGCATATGGTGGTTCCCCTAAGAGGCAGAGCCACTAGGAGGGAGGTCTTCAAGTTATTGGAGGTGTGATCATGGAACCTTGGTCCCTTGTTATCTTTCTTTCTACTTCAGACACCTTAAGTGATCAGTACAATGATGCCCTTCCTCAATACAGGCCTCAAATCAACGAAACAACCAGCCTGACAGCTGAGCTAAATGAAGTTTTTCCTCTTTCTAAATTGTTTTGTCTCAGAAAGCTGACTAACACAGAGGTAGGTTGCAAGACAAAAACATCTCCTCGGGAGACACAAGACATAGGTCTACTCACCCCAGATACCACAGTAATCCAAAGTAAGGATAATATCAAAGTCTAGTCTCCTGACTAACAGGATGCAGGACCCAGCATCAGGACAAACTACATCGTCCTGCTTGTTGGTTGAGTCTTTGATTTAGCTTTGTTCAGACTCCCCTCCTTATCTCGATAAGAACTACTCTACACAGGTGGTTTGAATCTGTCATTTTGACTTTTCTAGCTTCCCGCTCTTCAGAAGTCATCTGTGGCTTACTATGCATGCTTTGATAGAAGTTCAAGTCAAGGGTTTCCTGCTCCCCTCGAATCTGTCTGATGAGATGAGGATTGTGTTAAGGCAGGATTTGACAGCCACGTTTTCATGAAGTTTGAAAAATTAGTCTGTTGACCAATTATTCTTGACCTCAGCTCTACCATGTCACCTGCCGGAATGAGGTGTTACACAGATGAAAATGTAGCTTCAGTCAGCAAGATAACCAGGGCATTATGAGTGGTAAACCAAGACATTTTTGTTTTTTAGGTTATAATGACTAAATCATACAATTTTATTATTTTTGTATAAGAGACTAGAAGGTATTTTGAATTGGAAAAAATATGCTGAGAGAGAAGAGAATTTTGTTTACACCAGCAGGACAAGTGGTGAGCATACAGCCCCCACACTGGGGTTCCTTGGTGTTGGGCAGTTCTAACTGCGGCTGTATTGGGCCATGAGGGTTTATTAGGATTCTGACACATGATACACATAATACCACTAATAACAGATAGGGGAACTTAAAATTGAGTAAGGAGTTTTCCTCAGTATATTTATGTATGTGCAGTGGTTTTTATAACCCATTTGAACACTTAGAAGTACAGATGTGCATCTTGGTAATTAGAAGGGTCCATTTCTTGTACCCCTTTTGTTATGAATGAGCATAAATCATCGCAATGATGGACTGAATAAGCCCAGGACATTTAGGGTTGTTGTTGCTATTTTGAGACAAATTCTTACTCTGAAACCTGGACTACTTCAAACTAGGCTCCTGCCTCAAACTCTAGCAATAAGCCTGCTTTTATTTCAAGTGAACGATTTAATTGGTTGCTCTTGTCTTCTCTTCTCAGTATTTGTTTATGAGAATCCCATAGGGTGTTGTGATCTGTGAAGCCCACATTGTCCTTTTTAATTATTGTAAAAATGGAAATGTGTTTCTACAAAGAAGAAGAAGAGCTAACAAACAGGATAAACATTTTCTCTGATGACTGTGGCAAGAGCAGTTTAAGCAATCTTTAATTTTAATTTTGAGATAGGATCGCATGTATCCTAGGCTAATCAGGAACCCTCCAAGTCAAATGACAACCTTGAAGTCCTGATCTTCCTGCCTCTGCCTCCAAATTACTGAGATTACCAAACCTGGAAATATTCTGTTTTCAATAGACACTAACTCTGAATTAAGTTTTCTTCTTTCTTTGTTGTTGTTTAAGAGACGGGATCTTTCAATGAAGCCCTGGTTGACCTAGTGATACTCAGTATGTGGTGAACACTGGCCTTAAACTCATGACAGGCTCACCTCCTCAGACCCTCAAGTGGAGAGATGAAACTGCAGGTATGGGCTGCCATGCCTGGCTTGCCCTCGGTTTTGGTGATACTGATGATGAACGTTGAACTTCTAAGTATGGATACCGAGCCAGCTATGTATTTCTTTGGTTATTATTTTGAACGCTTACTAATAGTCATTTCCCTGCACATTCTAATTGTATAAAACAATATAACTGTTTCTTAATACCTTTCTGGAGACAATGTAAGGGATGTAGGTGGGACTGTAGAAGAAGGAGGGTCAGGCTGAGATGCAGAGTGGAGGGTTGAGATGGGGAATAAGCAGAAGGATGTAAAATAGGGGGACTTGGACACTCAGTTGTCAAGATAATGCTTTAATGCAATATTAAGAAACAAATAATTTTTTTTGCCCTCAGAAGCCAGAGTGTGTCAGATTCCCTGGAACCACTGTATGTGAGAGCCGCGAACAAAATCCTGGTCCTTTGGAAAAGTAGCAAGTGCTCAAATCCACTGAGCTATCTCTCCAGCATTTGTTTCTATATTTTTGCACACACATACGTGTGTGTGAGAGAGAGAAGGGGAGGTTTCCTTCTCTATCACTTTCCATCTATTCCTTTGAGATAGCATTTCCTATGAAGCCTAAGGCTTACTTTCTCTTGGCTATACTAGAGGTAAACATGCCCAGGAGTTTTTCTTGGCCCACCTCCCTCTGAGCTGAGTTTGCAGGAGTGTTTCGCAGGACACAAGGGCTGCTATGCAGGTGCTGAGATCTGAACTCTGGTCCTCACGATTATGTAGGAAATGCTCCAAACTGGTGAACCCTCTCTCCACTCCTATTCTGTTCATTTTCTCTCTCTGTGAATTTGGAGTTTTGAGGTAATTCTACGATACTATGTTGAACAATCTAGGAATGAACCATTCATAAGTAATGTAATAAGCTAGATAAAAATAAAGAGATTAATATCAATCACCTCAAAAAGCATTATACTATGTCAAATCCGATCCACTTATACAATCATAATTCCAAAAATCAATTTTACAGTTAGTTCTCTGGTCAGGCTACATAAGAAAGCCAGTGTTTGGTGTTGTGCTGCCGTCCACGATTTCTGTTCCTATGGTTACTTGACAATAATAAAAATAAACTTTCATGATATACTCTGTCATCTCAAATCCTATTTTAATGCATCCTTTGTAAATCATTTCAATTAATTAGGTAGAACCTTTTGACAAGCATTTTCTAAGCTTGTTGCCTAAGAAAATCCACATGCATTTAAAGAATTTATTGTAACATGTAAAAACAGATGCAAAAGGCCAAGTTGGCTTTGGCCAATTATGTCCTATAAAGCACAGAGCTGAATCCCCGGAGAGCAGCATTTAGGTACCAAGTCATACAGTTTTTCTTGGCGACTCTTCCAGACAGGAGAGGCCCAAATATGCAAAATGAACTTCTTTAAAGGCATTTCTACAATCGTGACAAAGTGAAGGCAATTTTAAATGGCTTTGATAGTAAAGCTGCCATTGAAGTAGAGTTTACACAGCTCAGGGCCTGGCTCCACCAGCCACACTAACCAATCTGCCCCCGGCTCCTGGTTCTCAATCGAAAGGAGAACAAGCCAGTGATTGTGTTCTTGACACTCTGCAGAATACCTTGTTTATTTACAGCTTTGTTCCATAAAGGATTTGAATAAGCCTACATCTCTCAAAACAAATACTGAGCGAGCCAAGATGATGGAAGCGTGGGCAACGACTTCAAAGTCAGTGTGTGGGGCGGGGAATGCATACAGAGGAACACATTGATGGAGGTTCTGGTTGGGTCTCAGTTATCCAAGGAAGAGGAGAGGAAGAGTGAGAAAGGGATTGCAGGGAAGGGGAAGGAGAGGAAAAGAGAGAAGTCAAAGAGAGAAAGAAGGAGAGAGAGAATATTTTATATTGTTTAATCAAAGTTCTTTTGAGAATTAAAATTAGGTAGTCATTCAAACTTTAGAGACACTCTTGTAAGACCTGCATGGGGAGACAGGCATGGTGTACTCTGTGAATTTCTGGAATCATCAAATCTTACACAAATGAACCCTAGTATTTCTCAATAAGTTAGATGGTTGATGGTGAAAGCAGTTCTGCAATGGTCCACTTATGCATTTTGATTGATTTGCTTCAGCACTGTGTCCAAAGCAACGTCCTAAAATAGTATTAATTCTGTCTAAGTCTCTTCACTCTCTCGAGATTATCTAAATGTCGGTATTTGGTAGGTTATGGTCTGTAAGTGTCTTCCTGAAATACAGTTATATGACAAGATGATTGACAACAGACTGACTATTGTTTATAGACAATGAATATTGACAATCGAGGGCAAAATGCCAGTTGTTTTCTTTAGCTATATGCAGTAACTCAAACATGCATGGACCATAAAATTAGCAACTTCATTAATTATTTTAATGAAGTCCTTCTCAGATAGCTTTTAAATCTATGTATTTATTGTTACCCATGTTTCAAACTTTGTCAAAAACTGAGAATTAGTAAAAGAGCCTTGTGCACGATCTGCAGGATGCATTTCTATGGCAGGAGCTCTCTTATTTACGGTATTCTGCACATTAAAGTGAAACTCATAAGTTTCCACATGAAATCGAGGTAAATTTAGTTTCGGGGAAATTTCTCTTTAATCGTCTCGACACTTTTAAAGGACAATTAACTATGTAGAACTACAGCATGTAGCCATCAGAAGATAAAAACGTAGGAACCATTTTCTCTGCTGCTGTTTATTTCGTAGGGATAAGCTAAAAATTAATCTCGGCTTTGCTTTATATGATTGTTTCTATACACTAGCTTCTAAGGATAATTCTTTCTGGATATCTCACAATAACATTTCATTTTAACGGATGCCAAACTATTATTAAAAGAGTAAGATGGTAAATTACAGTGACAAAAAATGATGCTGACGAGAAAAAATGAGATTCCTGGATATCTGGGGCCATTGAGAGATTGAGAGTCTTGCTTTTATGCATACGAGTACAGTACAAGATATAGTCAGTGACTGGTCCGAGTGTTTTTCTGGAAGACAGTTGGCTACCATATTATACCTTGTAAATGATTGACTCTGTGAGTAACATGTGATACAGTATAGGCAAGTTAATAGACAGGACAATGCCCCTTTAACTCTGTGGTCTGTGGTTTAACAAAAAAAGCAAATTCTGTGGTTTGGAATTTGAATATCCTGTAAGGGAATTTATATTAAAGGTCTTCCCCAGGTTTGCTGTTGGGAGGCGGTGGAAACTGTATAGAGATTGGACAGGGTTGCAAGTCCCCAAGCTTGTTTCCTTTCTAGGAGATTGTGGAGCATTTCCCCTTCCTTGCTGCATTTTGCTTTCAGGGTGTCCTAAGGTGATCATGCGATGGTCAAGACGGTGGTGAATGTGGTATGGAATGGACCTGGAACTGGTGGTCCTAAGTGGATTCTGTTTTGGCCTTTGTGATGTCCCAAAGATCTCAATGCCCTGGATGAAAAATGGCAAATACCAAGCTAGGTCCCCACCTAGATTATAGAAAAAGATAGAAAATGTAATCAGAACTGGAGATAGGGTAAACCTGTATGGGGAGGATTTGGTACACATACACACACACACACACACACACACACACACACACACACACACACGCACGCACACACACACACACAAGAATTTGATCTGAAAATTCAGATATGGGAACAAAACAAGCATATCATTATAGAAGTTGGTTTCAAAACAGAGAATCAAGAGCAGTAATTAACTCTAACATCCTGGTACTAGAATCACCAGGCTGGGGGATTTTTTAATATAAACTAATATGAGAAGTAAATAGTGAACACCGAGACCTCTCAGTTGAGAATCACTAAGTGATTTCCAGAAGATCCATCTCCAAAAGGATTGTTTTTATGGTAGAGGAATTTGTTTTCAAGGCTAGAGGAGACTTAAAAGTGGAAGACCTTATCCTGTACATCCCGTCCCTGGAGATCCTTCTAGATATAAGCTCTTTATTCACTTGCCTTGTGCCTTTTTTCTCCAAATTCTCATATTCTCTCTCTCTCTCTCTCTCTGTCTCTCTCTCTCTCTGTCTCTCTCTCTGTCTCTCTCTCTGTCTCTCTCTCTCTCGTCTTTTTGCATTGTTCCCCCGATTTAACGCTTGAGCCCTTAATGGACTTTATTTCTGTCTTCTTGTCAAGTCTTCTTATGCATCAGTGCCCACTCATGGGTGTGCCAGATCACTTCCTGAAACATGGTGCTGCTGGAAGCCCTCCCTTTCTGAGATAGGAAGTGAGGAATTCTTTCCAGAGCTAAGTGGGCCCCCATCAATGGATCCAAACTTCATTGAGAAATTCATCTGTGGGAACCACTCATGGAAGCTTTGCAAATGGCTCTCTACTCTTTCTGTCAAATAAATATAAAGCCTTGAAAAAGACCGGAAATGAGGTAGGAAACCAATAACTCACTCAATGGAATGTTGTAGACCAAATGCCAGAATTATTTGGTAATGTTTATTTAGTTTAGTCAAATTTTAATTATATATATAATTTCAACTCAAAAATAATAAATGAATGATGAAAATCAATAGTTTATCACTATACTATCTTTGTTTTCCCAGTAAATCTGCAACAGCAGAAATTATCATCTCCTTTATGATTATAATGTTCAACTACAATACTTTTAATTATTTAACAAAATATTTTTCACTGTTATCATTTTCATAAATGTCGAAAATAATCAGCAATGGTCTTACACAAAGATCAACTTTCAAAGCAAATGCAATTAAGTGCACATACATGCATTATACACATTCAAATATAGCACACCAGAACACAACTATAAACAAACATACATACATACATATAAGCACATCACACATGCAGACAACCATAACATGCATGAAACCATACAATACAACAATTAAACACATCTAGCCATAATACATACACAAAGGTATAAAATACACAATCATATCCAGTTATTATATAAATACCAGCATGCGCACTTATAAACAATATTGAGCATAAGTAAAATTTCTTCATTGGACATGAGATCAGTCACCAAGAACAGCATTGTACTCAAATAAAGGTGTGTAGAATACCTCAACTATGGTGTATTATCAATAAAGAAATAAAAATTGTTTCAGTAACTTTAGGTGGAGTCACCTTAAAATTCTGTCTCCCATGTAAACATTACCAATAATGTTGGAGACTAAAGTCTTTTAAAAGTTACAGGGTCTTTGGCTAGGTAATTAGTCAGATCATTTAATAACAAATTATCAGTAGTTATTAACACCCTTCATCAACCTAAATCTTAAAAGATGAAAGAGAATTATATTTGGAGGGTAAATCATGAGTATAAAATTTTGGTGTGGGAAGTCCTTCTGTATATCTTGCTTTCATTAGTTAATAAAAAAAAATTGCTTTTGGCCAATGGCTTAACAGAATACACTGGAAGAGATATATATAGAGAGAGTAGGCTGTCAGCGGGAACCTTGCCAGTAGGCCACAAGCCTCATGGTAAAATAAAAAATTATGGAAATGGATTAATTCTAGATGTAAAAACTAGCTGGCAATATGCTTAAGCTATTGGCCAAACGGTATTGCAAATAATATAGTTTCTGAGTGATTATTTCAGGTCTGAGTGGCAGGGAAAAATGAACAGTCTTCCCCCAAAAATCTATATTGCTTAATAATTCTCAGGTGATGCTGCATTTTGCTTTAGGTAACTAGAAACCAATGATCATCACTGGCCATGGTGCAGACACCTATGTTGTGAGGGCTTTGTTCTGCAAAGTTATCATATAGTGTGTGCTATTTCAAGGAAGACTAGATGATGCCCTGAAGCTAAAAATATCTACTTTTGAAATGAGACAGTTTTAGGATATATTTTTCAATAAAGGAATGCATTTTAAATAAGTCTGTGGTTGCTTATATTACAAGTGTGTTAAGGCCCCAGCTACGTTTCTAAAAGTTATATTTTGGTAAATTTCACTAATATGATCTCTGTCTCTATTTGATTAAATATTCTACTATATTGTGTGTATTTGAATCCATATGATTTAATAGAGTGAACAACTGTAGAGTCAATCACCAAATTGGAACTAAATATGTTTGGAATGTCATTATAATTGGATTCATTTAATTAAGAGATTTAGATTAATAAACCATGAATAATTATAGTAGGAGGAGGCTGCTTGTTGGTTCCTGGCTGTTCAGTCCCAAAATAATCACACAGAAACTGTTTTAATTAAAACACTGTTTGGTCCATTAGCTCTAACTTCTTATTGGCTAACTCTTACATATTAATTTAACCCATTTCTAGTTATCCGTGTTCTCCACATGGCTGTGGCTTACCGGATAAAGCTCTATCTGGCTCCAGTGGGGCTTCACGGCTTCTCCCGGATTCCACCTCCTTTCTCCCAGCATTCTGCCTAGCTCTGTCTCCTTATAGCTCTGCTATAGACTCAAAACAATTCCTTTATTAACCAATGATATTCACAGCATACAGAGGGGAATCCCAAATTAAATAATCCACTGAGATTTTAGAAAGAATTTATTATGTAATTCATTACTATTTTCAGAAGATTTTTATTATATCTAAATTACAATGATTAAAACCTTTATAAACAAAAATAAATTATATATATTAATGAATAGATGCTTTGCTATATAAAAATATTTTAACAATGTTTAAATCTGACAAACATCACCTCAAACACTATCAATTTGTTACACGAAAAACATTTAAAAGCTTTCATTCTAGCTATGTGGAATGTGGAGAAATCACTGTGGACCACTCTGGCACTCCCAAGAAATTAGACTGCAAACCTTCCCCCAATGATTTAGCATACCTTTCAAATATTTAATCCAAATTATAACTCTCAAAACGTGAATATGAGAACAAATGATCCTGGAAATACTGAGGAATGCTGGCAAAGTCAATTGATGTCTGTCAGTAGAGAATTCAGAATGTGCCATATTGATGGGTGGTTGGAAAATGAGCCCCATCCTTTATCACTCAGTGAGAAAAATTCTGCTGTACTTTAACTGGGACAAAACCTAACGTGGCAGTAAATAAAACAGAACAAATGATAAAGAACGCATAGAGAGCAGGCATCCTTGTTGAGGATCACAGACAGGAGGGTTGCTGCTTGCCTGGCTCTCTCGCCAGCCAGCTTGACCTCTTACCCAGGGAGTGTTTGCCAGTGAACCTGCTGCATGGTTTCTGCAAGGATGGAGAGAGCACACTCCTTCTAGGACCTCTCCAGTGAGGTCTGGAGCAGCTTCAGCCACGTAGACCTGGAGGGTCTGGAGAACTGTCAGTTTTGGGTTATCTTCTAGAAATAATTTTGTAAAATAAGCTCTTTCAGTAGTGTTCAAAGGAGATTAAGATAAATTAACTCTGTTATCATTAGAGGATTTGACTTAACTTCTCTTCTGTATAGACCACAATGAAATCTAAAATTAAACTCTAGGGCCCTGTTGTGGGTTGAATGAAAATGGCCCCATAGATTCATAGGAAGCGTCACACTCAGGAACGGTGGCCTTGTTGGATGTGGCCTTGTTGAAGGAAGAGTGTGCCTGGGGGTGGTTTTGAGGTCTCACAAGCTTAAGCCAAGTCTACTATGTCTCAATCACTTCCTGTTCCCTGTGGTTTCTGATGTGGGACTCTAAGTTCCCTCTCCTGCACCGTTTCTGCCTGCAGACTGCCATGCTTCCTGTCATGGTGATAATGGACTAAACCTCTGAAACTGTAAGTCATCCCAATTAAATACTTTCCTTTAGAAAAGTGGTGGTGGTCCTGGTATCTCTTCACATCAATAGAAACCCTAACGAAGACAACTCCACTTTGTCTCAGATTTCATGTATTCAGTGTGGGGCCGTGACACATAAAGCTTCAGTCCCAATGGTAGTCACATAAACTAATGCATTCTCTACCAACAGCGGTTAATATCCAGCCTAGGTAATGTAAATTCCTATATTTGATCCTCATTTTTTCAGTTATATCTTCCAGAAATTTGGTGTATATTTTATTTGGTTTGCTGCTGAATTTTGTTGTGTTTAGTGGTGGGAGTGGAACTTAGGGCCTTGTACATGCAATCTAAGCTTTATCTTAGTCCAAAGGTGCTCTCATTTTTTGGTGTCTTAGATCAAATAATCAGTTTCCTATTTACTTATAGTACAAGGTGGAAAGTAGTTTTAAATCTTGTGACTAACATAATTCGATTTTTAAGAGATAATGTCAGCAAAATAGTACTAAGAAAAAACTGATTTGTTCAATATTTGGTTCACCTGTTAATTGTGGTAACGGACAACAAAGAAACAAAGAAGAAAAGATGTATTGTGTTACTTAGATGAAAGCCCCAAAGCTGAATTGATTGGATGGGATGGGGTGACGTTGTTTTATTAGCACTTGCTGGAAGTTTATTTAAGCTTTCATTCTGTGGTGCTTAGAGTCATAAGGGTTCACGCTGCAAACATAGATCCTCAGTGAAAGAGCTGTTAGCCCCTGCAGCTTGTGCCCCAACCTGGCTTTCCATTAACTTACAACGATCCTGGCTACCGAAGGCCTCCATGCTGTTAACACTGACATTATGCAGGTGCAGAAGCAGAGACCTCCAAGAATCTTAAGGTCAATTTTATCTTAGCTCTGCCTTTTTTGCTAAACCCACCGGGAGCCATTTATAAAAACTGCTGAAAAGGCAAGGGTACTCTTACGCCTGCCCTGTGAGAGACACTCACCCCGCAAAAGACATTCTTACTTCCTGCTCTGTGAAGCACACTGCACACTTTGCTAATAATTCTGCAGAACACGGGGCTTAAGAAAACATAGATCAATGCCAAGGGCTTTATTGCATGACATTGCCAGAAGCAGACACCAGCAGTGAAGTTCTCTGTTTTTAGAACACTTTTCTGTTTCTTACATATTTGTATCTTTGGATGAAAAATTTGGTACCAAGTCACCTCCCACATTTTATGCTTCATATCTGAGCCCATAATTCATATTCCAGTTGCATGTTAATTGGCAATGCTGAAGGAATCTTTAACGTGCTAAAGAAAAATACAAACTAACAGTTCTTTCGAGAAGTAAAGAAAGATAATATTTATTATTAATGTTTCCTCTTTCTCTTAGAATAAACCAAGAGGTTACTCTGCTTTTCTCAACATTGACGCCTGCCCGCCCCTGCACAGCTCGGTAGGGGCACTCTAGGTACCTATTCTTCTCCCTACTGTGATAATTTTGCTTTAAATAAAATACTGACAAGTTAATTTTAAAAGAATTACTAAGCAAGTCGTATTTTTAATAATGTGGCTACATGGCATTAAATACTTAACTGCCTCTCAAAGCCTCAGAGGTTCTACCTTACACCCCCAGATCTCATGGTTAGGAAAAGGGGCTGATGAGGGATTTCTCCATGTAGGTGTTTGGAAGGAAATTGGGACTGGATGTTTGCATTTATACATTTGCATAAAAATTCCAGAAAGTCAGTCCAATATCCTATTTCAAGTATCACTAAAATGTTCTAATATTTAAGAATATTTCCATGCACATAGTGCCTTAAGTCATATGAGATAACTTTAGGGCTATCTGGTTGAGTGTTTGTGTCTGCGTGGGTGACCTCACTGACTGTACATGAAAAGCAGCACTGTAAACATGGAGAATTTAATGTTGGCAGACGTTCAGGCACAGGCTGCTGGCTTCTCGGGGGGCAGCAAGTGGTTTCAAAGCTCGATAAATAATGCAAGCTGTTAACCTTGTTCTCAATTGAAAACGTTTCTCTCCTAGGAAAAGTCCACACACTGAGTGCAGCCCCTGGCTTCCCGCAGCTCTCCGTAATCCTGAGGACACCGTGGAATCACTTGGATACCACACACTTTGACATATAAACACCACCCGAAGAATCGGAAGCATCTTCCTGACCCTGCACTTAAAAGGCTCCCTAGTCTGTAAGTTGGGGTCGGGAAGAATTTCCCCTGAGCACCCATCAGTGTTAAAGCAATTGGCCTTAATTCTAAGTCTTCAGTGACCTGAATGTGTAATTCATAGGAGATGGTCCCACGTTCAGCTGGTTTTTACATATTTTGGAGGGCAGCTTCCCCTTTCCCATAAAATGTGTGAAGGAAGAATTTTTAGCCATGTGTTTGTGTCAAAGCTTGTGTGTTACAGGCATCCAGGCAGTTTTACCCCTCCTAAGAAGGTGCCAGGACCAACAGTTAATAAGAGCATGTTTGTCCTTTTAGTCTCTCCAATAATGACTATCATCATTAAGAACAAGGATAATTAAAAGTCAATAGCCTATGATTATTTGCATTGTATTTTTGTGTATAAAGATTTTTTCCACATGCCTGCCATTTTTATGCCTGTTATCATTCTGTTCATGTTCTAGAGCCATCTTGTCAACCTTTTTAAAATCTTAAACTATTTTTTACTAACTGAAATCCATTTATTATCAACTATATATTGTTTTGAAATATGTATATGCCATGAAATAGTTCAACATACATAATTGGCACATACTTTACCTCGTATAATATATGTGCTAATAAACTTCACTTGAAATCTACTTCTGAACAATTTTAAGCATATTGTACAGCTTTATCAACCTCAGGGATATTGCTGTACATATTTTCTTGAATTTATTATTTCTTCTAATTCAGTGTTGTACTGTTTAACCAATAACACCCATAATCCCCACTCCCACAGCCCCCAAAGCCCTGGAAGTCCTACTGTATTATATGCTTCTATGAGAAATATCTCATGACGTCTCTGTCTGTGTCTGTGACTAGCTTGTGTCCCTAGACAGAATGTCTTTGCAGTTTATCTGTGTTATACAAGAGGACAGATTCTCCTTGATCTCTCTCTCTGTGTCTGTGACTAGCTTGTTTCCCTAAACAGAATGTCTTTGCAGTTATCTGTGTTACCCAAAAAATTCAAAATTCTCCTTTTTGAAGCTGGTATAGCATTCTACTTGGAGTTAAAGTGATTTTTTTTAATGAGAACTTAGGTTGTTTTTAAGTTTTGGCCACTATGTGCAGAGCTGCACTGAACACAGGCAGGCTGATAACCGCTCAGTGTGCTGATGTAATTACCTTTGGGACTATTTCCAGCAGTGGACTGGCCCTGTATGGGGTGGTAGCGTTCTCTGTTACCCACCCTGCTTTGTATTGTCTCTCATTATGTGGAAGACTTCCCTTTCTTGCTATCCTCCCCAACCCTTTTTATCCTTGTTCTTTCTGGTTGCTCACAACCTGAAGAAGTTATGCTACACAGTTTATGTTCACTGAAGCTTAGTGATACTAGCCACTTTTTCATGCACATTTTGTGGCATGTGTTCGTCTTTGGTTGTGAAATATCTTTCATTCATCTAAAATCAGAGTGTATCTTTATCACTCAATTTAGTTATTAACTCCTTATGAGATACATGACTGTACACATTCCCCCCAAAAGGAATGTTTATTGTTTGCTAAATTGATTCTTCCATTTGCTCTAAAAAAACAATTTAGTTTAATGTAATCCTATCTTTCTATCCTCTTATTGGACATTTTCCCCAACATTTCTTCATTCTTTTACATACTTTTTCCCATTTATCTCTCTGATTCTACATTTTCACGTAACTTATCTTTGAGGTTACAGAAAACAGGGTTTTTTGTTTGTTTTTTGTTTTGTTTTGTCTTTCTCTTTGGTCAATACTGCCACTGTTCCCTATAGGATTTAATCCGCTTCAGAATTTCTACTTGATGATTAAAGAATAATTCCAATCTCCCTGTTAAAATTTTAGATTTTTGTCAACCACTAGTTCCCAATTTTATTGACTAGTCTTTGCAAGTTTCTGTGGTTCCATGAACTTCCCTAGTTAACTGTTTTGAATTATCAGGAAGATGTCTGTGTATCTCTATGTCTTTGTTTCAGATAGTGGGCTATTATGTTCCTCCACTGTTTTTTTCCCCCTCACAATTAGTCGCCTTATACTGAGGTTTACATAATTAAATGAAGGGGATTGCTGTGGGACAGTGGTCTTCTACCCTGTAAAGATGTGTTGCTTGTATTGCTTTAATAAAATGCTGATTGGTCAGTAGCCAGGTAGTAAGTATAGACAGGGCAACCAGAACTAGAGAATTCTGGGAAGACGAAAGGCTCAGTCTGTAGTCGTCACCCTGATATGGATGAAGCAGGATGAGAATGCCTCGCTGATAAAAGATACCAAGCCACATGACTGAAACAGACAAGAATTATGGGTTATATAGGATGTAAGAGTTAATAAATATCCTGAGCTAATAGTCAACCAGTTTATGATTAATGTAGACCTCTGTGTGTTTCTTTGGGATTGAATGACTGTGGGACCAGGCTGGACAGAAACCTCTGTCAACAGGGAATCATATTTTATCTTTCAGAATACATGTTTCTCAGAGAACCCTTAACCAGACAGCCTGTCAAAAGACTTTTATCTATCCATTTGATGATCCACGTGAGGACTTTTCACAGGTTGGCTAACTTAATGCATTGGACATTCTAATCCAGGAAACATCAAGGAT
Organism: Myodes glareolus; assembly: GCF_982192425.1. Lineage (NCBI taxonomy): Eukaryota > Metazoa > Chordata > Mammalia > Rodentia > Cricetidae > Myodes > Myodes glareolus. The sequence goes on from NC_142045.1 coordinate 8,879,180, forward strand.
ATCCCGCTCTGGAGCAGGCCTGGAGATTGTATCTACAGAGATAGCTATGAATATGGGCTTCAAAATCTAGAGAATCCAGGATGGACTTGGAGATTATTGTCCGGGTATTGCCTGACATCTGAGGATGTGGGGAAATCACCTATGACTGGCCCTTCCTAGAACCTTGTGTTGATCTCAAAGTAAAGTCCAGTGGTCACTTTTTTTTTCTCCGTGAGAATATTTCTCTGAATGTTCCTTCTGCCATCTTCTTTCCATTTTTTTCCTTTCAATACGTTTTTAGCTGAAGCTTTGAGTTTTATAGCAAAAAATATTAACTGCTAACCTTACCTTTTGACTTGTAAAATATGGAGTTCACTCACATACAGTTCTATATACTGCAGCCTAATTTTAGCATTTTAAAATATTTTCATTTTTAATTGTGTGTACATACGTATGTCTGAGTGTGAGTTTGTACATATAAGTTCAATACCCACAGAATCCAAAAGGTATGGGATTCCTTGGAGCTAGAGTCACAGGTGATTGTGAGTTGCCTAGTATGGGTGCTGGGAACTAAATTCTAGCATCTTACAAGAGCGATGGGCTCTGAGCTGCGGAACCATCTCTTCTTCCCTGTACTGCGTAAATAGGCATTTTATTAAACACTTAGAGAAAAAATAGCTTCAATTTAAAATATTTTAGGAAAATAAGTGGTATGAAAGAAATCATTTCCAACTGTGTTCTAAATCAGTGTGATTCTGATTCTAAAAGCTACAAAGTTGACACACATACACAAATACCAAACAATATCCTTCATTAGTATAACAGCAAAAATATCCAATAGAATAAGTATTAGTAGATTGTTTACAGCAAAAAAGAAAAAATTCAATTCTTCACTCAAAGAATGGTTCACAAATGAAATTGGCAACATGAGAGAATTAATTTGATTTCTATTTTTTTTTTAATTTTACCGGCAAGATTTGGGGTTTTAAATGCCATCAATAAGAACACTTTAAGCTAAGGGATGCATTTAATAAAATTATGTAAGATTTTTATAGTTAAAAAACCAAAATATTTTCAAAAGGGATTAAAGACATAAATGTGGGTATCTTTATATTTGTATATCAGAACTGTAAAGTTAAAGGATCAAAGTTATTAAATTTTCAGTTCTTCTTAATGTTGATTGATGAATCCAGCAATTTTAATGTGGTCAGCAGAGACCTTTTTGTTAGCCTTAAAAAGTTACATCTCTTGAGGTTCATCATCTCCGAAACACTCCTGAGGGTAAAAAGATGAGAAATTCCCTTGACCAATTCCAAAATATACTGTATAGCTGCAATAAATGGGGCAATTAATTACTAAATCGGGGCTGGAAAATCCATCATGCAGCAGGAAAGAAAGCTAAAAAAAATTAACCTTTCTTTTTTTTTCTCCCAGAAATGTGTCTATGTAACCTTTCTTGCTTCTCCGAGTGCCTCTATATTAAGGTTGATCTGACAGTTAGGAAGAGAGGCACATCACTTCATAATAGTGAGAATTACTTTCTCATCTTTTTGCATCTTAGTGACTTTGTATTTTAAATCAACTATCTCATGGTAAATTCAGACTTTGGTCTAACTTGAAAACTACTAAGTCTGACAGTTTCTTTGTCTATTAGAATGTCTGTGTATTTTTCTGCTCTTGGATTTTACACATACCAAATTTTCCTATTGTTTTAGATATATCTATTTGTTTCTCCGTTTTTTTTTCTTTTGCTGCACGTTCTTTTGCACTATTCTTCATTTGGTTTTGGTATTTCTACATTTACGATATTTATTCATTCTTATTTGTATTTACTATGTAGTTTTCTGTGGCTGTTTCACAGCAGACAGAGGCTCAGATACAGCCTGGCATCTATTCTTGCAAATTCAAATGGCCTGATGGAAAGCCATGGCCATTTATTCACCCAACTACATTTTATAGAAGCCACCTGGCCCATGAAACTTGATGTACTATCTTTCCTGCATCGACTCATTTTCTGCCCACTGTTTCGGAAGCCTTGCTATATGACAGTTACTTTTCTACATCTGTGCATGAAGTGTAAGCTCCTTATCACATGTCGACCGGTTGCTCGGTCGTTTGTACTATGAGCATCGTTATTTTTTCTTCATGATTGGTCTCCGCTATATATTGATTTTTCCCCTTTTGGCTTTAAATTCTCAGGTGTTATTTAAATAAGTCTGAATAGTAGTATGAAAATCTCACTCTACTTTCCCCGTCGCCTTTGCATGTAGCTTTATTGCCCTTCAGCCCTCAGAGCCACACCTAGCAGTTCTTGTGATGTGAGAGTTTGGTTTTTCAGAAGAACATGGCTTTGTTTGATACTCAGTTTTGAAGAATATTCTCACAATATGTAAATTTCTGCCTTCTGCTGTTTTCTTTCACCATCGTGAAAGTGCTGTTCACTGCATTTCCTTTATGTCTTGCCTTCAGCAGCATGTTCAAGGTCATGCAAGATGTTTTTGTTCATTTAATCTTCTTAAAGTTTTCTTCCCATGTAACATGAATAATTATTCCCATTAGGATTCCTGCTTCCATTTCTTTCTCTTTAATTTTTAGTAGTCTTCTTAGTATACACTTCCAATACCTGACATCATGTAGGGGACAAGCCCAAACTCAAGCTGAACAAAATCCCAGCACGCAGAATGGGAAGCAGGCATGGAATCCCGCCTCTAACCAGAACGTTATTTCTAATGGATAGATTCTGGGGAAGAGTGAGTCAGTTTCTTCAATGGAGTGACACTGGATATATCAACCATAGTCTAGGGCAGACCTCGTACTGAGGAGCAGTTGGCCAATACAAATCACACTCCATGTTTTGGGTGAGTGTATGCTTGTTTGGTTTTTAAGGACTGTACATAATTTGGAGGTGGGGGGATCTGGGAGGTATTAGGAGAGGAGAAAGAATATGATCAAATTAATGTTATATGAAAATCTCAAAACATAAATAAAATTATTCACATAAACCACCCAGCTTCCTTTTCCTCCTGCTTCCCAGTACCCAAATGTCCAGCCTCCTTTGCCATTGTATACGACTGCTCTTATAAATTCTTACCTATAAGAGAAAAATCTGACAATATTTAGATTCCCTCTTAGAGGGATGGTCCTCTGGAGGGTTTGTTTCCCTGTAATTTGGGGAAAAAGTATGCAATGATTTTTACCTTTCTATTTTTACTTTTTTTTTTTCAGAAAGAGACTCCATTAGACTCAAAATATACTCCTCTGGGAATGGAGCATGGCGGAACTAGAGTAGGAGGAGCTTCCAAACATGAAGAAGACTTGTTGGCTCTTTAGGGTTGGACAGAAACAAAAAGAACTGTCTTTATTGTGCAGTTATTTGAGTATCCCATCCAGGCCACTTGGGAGTTGAACCAAAAATGATTTCCCCTTTGGAGAGACAGGTGCTGGTCTAAGCATGTCCCCATGTTAACACCCAGCTTTGCCATGCATGCTAAAGTGAGCTTCCCACTGTGCAGACCGCACAGCAGATTCCCTTTGCGAGAACACTGAACAGCAGATCTCCAAGGACACCACAGTTTACTCTTCTATTTTCTCTGTTTCTATCTGGGCTGACTCACATTATAAAACCCTGTTCTCACAAACCATCAAAACCCAGGACATAACTCGATGAAATTGAAGGGAATGCCTGTGAGTGCACTGCTTAAACCACACAAATCTGTTTTCTGCTCTTGTTTTCTGAGCCAGTTCCCCATGGTTCCAGTGCCCTCCTTTTTCTGGGTGGAAAGTTGAAAACAGAGTAACTAAGTTTAGTGACAGTACTGCCCGTTTCTCCCTCCAACTGTAGCTCAGGGCTGCTATCATTCCACATATGTTTCCTGTAACACCAAAAAAGTCACATTTCTTATGATTAATTATCACCCTGCCAAATCTTATTGCTTGCTCACAAGAGGTGGACCCAAAGTCAGGTATGAGATGTTCCTTTCCTGAGAACTGACCTTGCTAACAGTAATTTTCTCAGTCAGGGTGGTGCTGCACACAAAAATGTTCAGGTCAAATAGGACTTGGAAGTACCAAAACACTTCCCAGTGTACCACAGGGAAGATTAGTGTTTTATGCTATGTAACCAATTGTCATGCATTTATTTCTAACAATTTCTGTGGATTGGGATTCTGGCATGGCTCAACGGCATTTCTTGCTTAGGAAGCCTGGTTCATGGTTTTAGGCTGAAGGGGTGAGTCAGCAAGAGGTTCCCATGAGCCAAAGATATCCCAGGACAGATGGGCTGCTGTTAATAAGCCGAACAACTCAGTCATGATAAGGATAACATGCTGGGAGAATGGTGGTTTCGCTTTTCAAACAGTGGATCATGCACAAAGGGAGCAGTTGGAATTGTCAATCTATTTCTCAATCTATAGCAGACTTTGAGTTGAATTTCTAAGTAGAGTGTTGTCATGATGATGAAACAGTCCCACTGAGTCTTAGATGACAGTAAAGCTGGCCACGAGCTGACAAAGGAGATAATTAGGAGTGATTGGAGAAAGGTATGAGACCTTCCAGCATCTTTAGTCAGTTGGGTCAACCAGAAGGCCGGCCACTGGTTTTGGGATTCTAGAGATAGGAACACTAAATAGTTTTGCTTATTTAAATGGCTATATACATTTTAGAAGTATGTAAAAAAACAGCGATGCAACTTTCTAAGAATGTGGGAATTTTTAGTTTAAGCCCGTGACAGACTGACACCTGCCATTTGGCTCGATGGCAGAGCACATGCAGAGCTCATGGCTTCAACCCCCAACACAGGAAGGAGCAAAGTTCTGAATTTGGTCAAAGAATCACACTTGTTTTTCCACCTCTTTCCCTCCCCCTTGTGTAGAGTTATTTCTGCAATTTACTTCGATGTCAAGATAGAGTTATGCATAAGATCTTCAAGTGTCTATTAAATTTCATGCTGCCAGAGGATGTATTCTGCCAAACAGAAGGCTAGTCCGGTCTGCACTTAATCGTGACTGTGTCTCTAAGCCCTGCTCATATACTTAAACTTATAGTTTGCATTCCAGAGTTGTACTATATATGTACTATATATCCTTTCAAGCCATTAGAAGATGGTAAAGAAAATTCTCCAGTGTGGGAGAACTGTAGTTGCCAACCATGATTGTCTGTCATTGACTCCTAGTTTTTTTGTTTGTTTGTTTTTTTATGTGTGTGTGTATGCATATATGTGCATGTGAGCATGTGTGTGTGTGTGTGTGTGTGTGTGTGTGTGTGTGTGTGTGTGGCATGCATTATGCATGAGGGAGAGAAAGAGATGTATTCAAGTGCCAAATAAAGTGGTAATTATATCAGCAAAGGAAAAGGAATTTGAATGTTGGTTTTAGGATATAGAAGTGCTCTCACTTGCTCATTTCTGTGAGGTACTGGGGATATTGTCATGGTAGAGAAAAATACAAAATGAAGAAAATTATTTAAGTTTAGGAAGACACATCACAGAAGGGAAAAAATCTTCGATTATTCCATGGAAGAAAATAGAAAATTTCTCAATTTAAGGAGTGGTAGGGTATGAGTAAGGAATTTGCTGTGATTCACAGAGTCAGAAAGTTCAGTGTCATCAAAAGGGAGCAATTGAAAAACAGGGTCATAAGTGCAAATGGAGGGAACGTCAGAACAATAGAAGTTGTCTCAAATACTGGGCTCAAGGAATGAGAGTAGGGGCAGGATGCCACAGTGGGAAAGCACAGATTTTGCCTTATAACTTTCCATACTGTTTTACATTTCAAAAACTGTGAAGCCAGCCTACACATCCATCTACAGATGAATGGCTAAGAAAACGTGATTCTTAAACACCATGAAATTTTATACTGTCATCAAAAATGGTAAAATCATATTTACATGGATGGAGATAGGAAGAGATCACTATGTTATAGGAAATAAGGCAGGCTCAGAAATCCAGCAGACTCACAAAGATACATGCTACATGGTTCTGTCATCTGTGGATTCTAAATTTTAATTGTGTGTGTGTGTGTGTGTGTTTGTGTGTGTGTGTGTGTGTGTGAGAGAGAGAGAGAGAGAGAGAGAGAGAGAGAAAGAGAGAGAGAGAGAGATTACTGAACTCTAAAGGGGTCATGATAAGGAAAGTGGGAACAAATTCTATATGTGACATGAATGAAGGGGGTTCTTGGATGCCAGGGCAGAGGCAAACAAGAGGGGCTGGGGGAAGATGTGGAGGAAGGAGAACAAACACAAACTTTAATCAAACAACACTTTGTGTATGAACTTTAAAAGCATTAAGGATCCTAAAATTACTGTAATAATTTTGGTCTGATAAAAATCACCGAAAGGTACCAGAGACAAATATTTCATCTTATGGATCAGAAATCCTGTAAAATTCTTTCACCCTCCTTTCCTCATCTCATTATATAGACAACACATCTGATGATAATTAATCCTGATGAATAATTTAGCATTATGTTGTTCTTCATTTTATTATTAAATTAAAATGTATTAAGTATTTTCCTCAGTTAAGTATGCAAAACTCTATATTTTTTATATCAGCACATAGTTACTATTTCTGTATGCTTTTCATTAGTAATTTAATCGAGCATTAATCACTATTCCTTTAACTAAGATTTAGTGATTGACCCACATACTGATTTATGTTTTACCTTCATAGTCCCCAAGTTGAAAAGGATGGAAAACAAAGAACCCTCAATTAATAATAGTGTGAAGTCCTATTTCAATGCCAAATACAACCATTTTATTTCAATTTTACTTCTTTTTAATAAGGTGATAGAAATCTGTAACGTACAGGTCTTTTCATTTCCTCTTCAAATCCTTTCCAAATCATTGTAAAATACACATTGTCAGTTCTGAGTTTTGTAACCAGCACTTAAAGGTTCTGAGAGTTTCTGTTCTTAAACACAACAGTCCTCTTCTAACATAGTAAATCCCCAGGGCAAGCTTGGCTTCACTTATTTTAATTAATTTTATTGAATTTCAACATCAAATTAGAATTCACTTTAATAACTAATTGTGGGGCTTAAGGTTTGAAGAGGGGAGAAGTTTAGAATTCTATGAAAAGCATTGGCATATGAAAATTAATAATGGATAGCACTCAACAGAATTAATTATTCAAAAGACCCAATGATCATGGTATCATGATGGGTGAAACATTAATAACTTTCAATCTGGTATGTGCTTTCAGATTTTGAAAGAGACTTAAAATGGAGTTGTGGTGAATTCACACCGTGAATATAACTTTGTAAGCTCTATAATAATAATTGGATTTGTGGCTCTTATTTTTAAGGATTACCTACAAGGAATTTAATCAATGCCAAGGATTCAGAGTTTCTTCTGAACTCTGTGCTTACTCAGCTTCTCTCCCTGCCCAACTAGCCCTTCCTCTGGAGTCTCCCTATATGTCCCAACTTTCATTTTATTATGAAGAAATGAAGTATAATGGATTCTGGGCTGGTCATTTTTAACCTTAGTCACCTTTGTAAAGTTTCTGTCACCAAATGCAATCATACAAAGGCTTAGGAATTTGTTTGGTCAATTTTGAGAGAGTCCTGGTTTGAACATCATGATGTTCTCCCATTTGCATGATTTGTGATCCTGACCACTAACATCCCAGAAAGAGAGCATTTGCAGTTTACTCGGGTTTTTTTTTTTTCTTTCTTGATGTTCTGAAAAATCTTTCCTGTGAATTTGGTAGAGATCATATTTCCCCAGGAGTTAGTGCAAGTTTAGAACTGAAATTTGATGACATTTACAGTTCCCATTGCTTCTCAGTTTTGTCTACTTTCAGTGAGACATGTATTTTATTTCTTCCAGTATAATTTGTACTTTTCCCTTTTCCTTAGCTTTGTCAATTATTTATTTGAACTTTTGAGGCAACATTGTTAAGTGCGTATATATATATATATATATATGTGTGTGTGTGTGTGTTTGTGTGTGTATGTGTGTGTGTATATATGTGTGTGTGTATGTATAGAATACATATATGTATACATAAAGAATACATATACACGCAGAACTATGGCCATTTGGTATTAAAATAACACATTTAATTTATTTTAATTTCAATATTTTTTAAAGAAAAAAGAGAAACATAGGATCTCTCTCTCTCTCTCTCTCTCTCTCTCTCTCTCACACACACACACACACACACACACATACATACTGTCCTGACTTGTGATATGAAGTACCTCCTTGGACAAAGTAATTAGATGTAGGACCTTCATGCTGGGCTAGCACTGTGGGTCAAAAGAACCTTCCTATCTTTGTCACTCAACCAGTCTGTCAGTGACAAATAAATACACCAATTCAATGACCATTCTCCACCTCAAGCCCTGAAAAGAGGATTTCATACATTTCTCCTCTTCTCTGATTAGTTCAATGAATAAGACTAACGTTTAGGTACTGATTAAAGCAGAGGGTGGATGCTAACATTGTGGTCTTACCTCTTATAAAAGTACTAGTATTTCTGTGCTGGGCCATCACTCACCCACTTAAGCACCCACTAAGCTGATTATTTATCTTTATTTCTTCCTTCTCTTCTTTCTGCTATTGTCTTCTCAAGTTGGGAGGCAGGTGTGGTTAGATGAAAATGAATATAAGACTGACCTAGTGATACCTTGTTTAATGCCTGTCTTCCTAAGACAGAATGGCTGTTAATGGCCTCTTCTAATACAATGCTTTCACAGAGGAAATGTATTATAAAGAATAAAAGCAATTAGAAGTCCTAGTTCACCTCTGGATGCACTCTACTTAAATAAGGCAGCCCTGAGCGTTGGGATTCTGGTGAGGGCTGTATATGTCGGTAAGAGTGACTTGCTTCTTCATGAGGCAGGAAGGAAACTAGTCACTGGACAGACCAGAAGCCCATCATTCTGTTTGAAACACACCTGCAGTGATTTGAAGCTCTCATAACAGACTCTCCTTCCTACAGGTTCAATCACTTCCCAGTTGATAGGTGGGAAACTCGTGGATTCTTGACATAAAAAATTGGACCGCATGTGGCTCTCTTGGTGTCTTATCTCACTCATCCTGTCCTGTTGGGCTACCATAGTTATTCTGAACTTCAGAGTTTGCAGCCTAGAATACGTGCATCACATCTATGTGCCGTGGAGGTTTAGGAGACGCTCCTGGAATATTCAAAACTTTCCTCAAATTCACCCTTTACCTTCCTCAACCTTACTGACAGTTCACATTGAATTTACCTCGTTTTTATGCTCAGTAAGCAGAGTTGAAATAGACATTTATGTTTCTGAAGCTACAATCATCTATCTGGTCTTCGCTGACTTCTGTTAGGAAGACATTTATAACCAAGTTACGCGAGAAACCTAGCTAGAGGCCATACGAGGTCAGATTCCATCCAGGACTCCTCACCCAGATCTGTTCCTATTTCCTTCTTCTTTCTAAATTATGCATTTCCCATTTTATGAACCATTAGAGATTGTGTGAGTAGGGTTAAGTAGGCAGCCTTTAGGAGGTTTTGGGTGATTTTAAGCTTCCTGGTGCTCATTCAACCCCTTGCAAAATCTGCTCTGTTTAGGTGGAGATGCATTCAGGGGCTCGTTTCTAATGAGTGCCATCCTGCGGGCACGAGGAGACATTGCAACTTCAAATAGGCACTAACATGCAAAGACTTTCCTCCTGTTCATGCTTTCTGCTTTGACTTCAGAGAAGTCAACTACCGTGCTTTGAATCCCTTCACGTCCAGGCCCACAGGGAAATAAACTGATGTCTCCAGCTAATATTCAGTTTTCCAGAATAACATTCTGAAATCAGAAGCAGCTTAATACTGTATAGAGTTGACATTGATCATGACCTTGATAGACAACTTGACTGGAGGGATTGTGAAACTGGGCATGCAGGTGACCAGGTATGTTTAATCTATAAAAACTGTACAAAAAGTTTATTCTTAGTGGTTTTTACGATGAATATTATTATACTGCAACAATCAAATACATTGTGATTGATCAGTAGTAACTTCCCAAGCAAAGCAAAAATTCTAATGACAAATAATATTTATTTTCACATTGGCTGTGATCTAATAGCACTACCTAATCTTGAATCCTGACTGTGGTCTTGCAAATTCTATAGCAGAAGAGAGTGGCCTATAGTCCATAGTAGAAGATTCTGGTGAGGAGCTGGGGGAATCTTAAATCACTTATGGGGCAATATCACTTATCTTTATTTCTGTTGTCAGCTAGCTTTGTTTTACTATCATGAAACGCCAGACACAGTTAACTTATAAGGTATAAGGTTTGTTTTGACCTATGGCTTTGGAAATTCCATTCCAAAAGCAGATGGGCCCATTGCCTTGAGAGGCTGAGGAGGGCAGCCAGTGACAGTGATTGGTAGCATGAACCAGATTAGATGGCTCACTTGACTATCTAGGAGACAGAGAAATAAAGAAAGAGACCTTGGCTGCATAATCCTATTTGATGGTATGCTTCCAACCTACTAAGAATCTTTTAGTAGGACCTGCATCTTCCAGAATTATCTACACAGACTTCTGGGAACAATTCAACTTCAAAATTATAGTAATGTCTCTATGGGTATGTATCCAAACTCTCCCCTGATACTGTGTGTAAGACTAAGAAAAATAGAGAAAATAGGAAGATATTGATAAACATCCTGGAACTGATGTTATTTCTAAGCCCCGGGAGGGCAGGAAATGGGGTATGTTCTTTGTTGCAGTCTTCCTATTTCATAAATACTTTATAATTTCTCTCCCATTTGGGGATTTTCATAAAACTCAGAAGCAATAGCAAAATCCCCTTATCCCACAGGCAATAAAGGCAGAAATTGTGCAGAAGACGTAGTTTCTTTACTCCAGGGACATTTTAATGAGAAATTAGGAGTCTTTGGATCCTGTCCTAGTCTTTGATAACTGCTGATCAGAACACTGCATGTGTCTATCATGACTCAGCCCAGCATTACTCCTCAGCCAAGGATCTCTAGATGCCCTTGACCAGTCAGTCGGTAGCCTGCCTCCTTCTTCACATTCTCTGTGCTCCGCTTCACTTCCCAGATCTCAGCAAACTCACCTGATTCCTTTTTAGTGACCATTATAGCATCCCAGTAATGTCTTTATTTTCATAGTACAGACTGCCTGGTAAGCACACCGTATAGCAGGCTTTCTTTCAGTCAGACTAAGGTAACAATTTCCACTCTGAGTTGAAGTTAACATTCCCCCACTTTAGGTGAGTTATAAGCATGAAATTTGGTACCATATTAGTCTTATTCATGATAAAATCTATAGTGCTTAAAAGTGAGCATCAAATGTGTCATTGAAAAGTAAATGCGTAACATCAGAAAAGTCGTATTTATTCCTGTTGGTTACACGGGGAAATAACTGAGACCTTTGGAAGGTGAATGCTGTCTGTGGTCATGCAGAGAGAGCTACAGGAGAGTGCGCAGTGTTACAGATGAGGGTTTTCTCTAAAGATAAATGAATGCTTGTAGTCGCGAAGCTTTCTATCTGACTGCTCATATGGGAGAACGCTTGTTTGACCTCAAGACTAATACGCAGTTGGATTCCTTGGCCAAGTGCTCTGTGGGTAGCCAGTCGGATCGTGAGCATGGTGGAGAAAAGTGAGGAGGCCCGGATTTCATCCTTACGTGGTGAAATTGTATCCCAGTATAAACTGCAATGAAGAAAACATTATCGATCCAATGCTGCATTTAACTGCACGCATTTCTTCTTTTCTGCCTAGAGCTCTAGCTCTCAGATCGGACAGTTTAGGTTCATTAATGTTAACTATTCAGGCATCTGCACTGGCCTGCCCTTGAGGTCCTGACAGGAGGCGTCCTCAGCTGCAGCCACTGAGAGCACCTCCTGTGTGTTTGCTTCACCTGTCTCTTCTAGTCCCTTTCTGTCTTTCTGCCTGTCTCCATGTCTCTCTTTGTTTCTTTCTGTCTCTATCTCTGTCTGTCTTTCCCTCGTTTTCTCTCTCTCCCCCTCTACCCTTTTTTTTCCCATTCCCATTCCTCCAGTAACAAACCTCTCCACTTGAGCGCTGTTGCATGGCGTCTTTTTCTCACATGCCGCTTTTAAAAAAAAAAAAAATGACAATTATCTCATTGAATTCTCAAATTTCATATGTATACTTTATTGTCTCTCCCCCCTTTTTTAATGAAATTCTGAGATTTGTGTAGTAACCATTTTGCTTCTTTAAAAAGTGATTATGGGGATAAGAGGAACGTTGGATGGGAAGATGGGCAAGGACAATGTGGGAGGAAGTAAATATATGCAACATTTATGATATGTAGGTAAGAAAATGTCATAATGAAACCCATGACTTTGAAATTTAACTTAAAAGGGAATTAGAAACAAGAGAAATTGGGTCTATATCGGAATTCTCAAGTCAGTTCGTACCACTCCAAACTCTATTATTCTTACCTCATTTGCTTAGAAAGAGAAATGCATGGCAGGGCTAGAACTCAGAGGCATGTGCCTTCCTAGCACGTGCAACCCTGGTGGAATAGAAATTAAGGCCCAAAGCCTTCATACACATTCCACAGAGATAACATATGCAGAAAACCGGTTGGCAGAAGGGAAGGTTAGAATTCTTAACTGACTGGCACAGGTAGAGAGACTCCCTAGATTGTCTGATGGTGCCCGGTGACGACTTACAATACTGAACCTACACTACTGGGTAGAGATTTAACATGTTCATGAAAAATGTGATGCATGATATTCTATGAAAAGCTACAAGCAACAGAATATCAGCGGAAAAGCCTTACTGTGAAAATGACCCAAGTGCTTCATCATATGATTTATAGCCTTTATCTTTTATCCAGGTGGGCTTTCAAATACATTGTTTTCCTCTGCTCTCGCTGCTTTCTCCCGCTGTCTGTGGGCTGTACTGAGTATAGGACTAAATGTAGTAATGGGTGTAGCTAAATGGGTAAAGTGCCTGCTATGTCAGTGTGGAGACTGAGTTCACAACCCCAGCACCCACCTAAGAAGTATGAGTCTGTACGGTGCAGGGAAGCAGAGGCAGTATGGCTTTGGGATTGAATGGCTTGCAAATCCAGCTGAATGCTAAGTGCTAGGGAGAGTAAAAACCCTGATTCAAAAAGAAGATTGAGAGAGAGAAGACACTCAGAGTTGACTTGTGGCTTCTCTCTCTCTCTCTCTCTCTCTCTCTCTCTCTCTCTCTCACACACACACACACACACACACTCCTATCATGTCACATGCATGTGCAACCACTCAATGTCTCTGCTTTTACTGATACCTTTGTATTAATTCTCAGCAAATACAAGGAAGAAAACAACAAAAAAGAATGAAATAAATATAAAATACCAGAATAAAACAAAAAAGAACAATAAGAAAATCTCTTCTGAGCTGATTATATTACCATAGTTATTAAGACCAAAACCCTAACAAGCACAGCAGGAACCAGAGACTTCTGCAGGTCTGAGTGTGACTCAGGGATCTCTAAGGGGAGTAGACCAGAACTAGAGACCTTTGTGGGACTAAGCCCAAGCCAGAGACCTCTGCATATATCAAAAACCTGCACCCCACAAAACCAGAAAACTTAAAGGAAATAGACAACTTTCTGGATAAATATCAGTTACCAACATTAAATCAAGACCAGATAAGGAAATTAAATAGACCTATACTGCTAATGGAATAGAAACAGTTGTGGAAAGTCTCTGAACCAACCAACCAAACAAACAAACAAAAAAGCCCAGGACCAGGGTAGCACAAAATTCTACACGATTTTCAAAGAACTAATACCAACACATCTCAAATTGTCCCATGGAATAGAAATAGAAGGAACATTGCCAAACTCTTTTTATGAGGCAACAATTGCTCTGATACCCAAACCACAGAAAGACATTACTAAGAAAGAGAATTATAGACCAATCTCATTCATGAACATTGATGCAAAGATACTAAACAAAATACTGGCAAATTGAATCCCAAAACACACCAGAACCATCATCCACCATGATCAAGTCATCTTCATCTCAGAGATGCAAGGATGGTTCAACACATGAAAGTCTTTCAACATAAACCACCATATAAAAAAACTGAAAGATAAAAACCACATCATCATCTCATGAGATGCTGAAAAAGCTTTTGACAAAATACAACATCCTTTCATGATAAAAGTCTTGGAGAGAGCAGGGACACAAGGAATATATCTAAACAAAATAAAGGCAATATACAACAAGCCAATAGCCAAGATCAAACTAAATGGAGAGAAACACCCAGTGACTCCACTGAAATCAACAAGACAAGGTTGTCCACTCTCTCCATATCTATTCAATATAGTTCTTGAGGTCCTAGCTACAGCAATAAGACAACAAAAGGAGATCGAGGGGATACAAACTGGAAAAGAAGAACTCAAACTCTCACTATTTGCTGATGATATATATGATTGTTTACATAAGTGACCCAAAAAATTGTACCAAGAAACTTCTACAACTCACAAACACTTTTGGTAATGTAGCAGGAGACAAGATTAACTCAAAAACATCAGTAGACCCCTGTACACAGATGAAAAATGGACTGAGAACGAAATCAGAGAAACATCACCCTTCACAATAGCCACAAATAGCATAAAATATCTCAGAATAACTCAAACTAAACAAGTGGAAGGACTATATAACAAGAACTTTAAATCTTCGAAGAAAAAAATTGAAGAAGACACCAGAAAGTAGAAAAATCTTCATGTTCTTGGGGAGGTAGAAATAACACAGTAAAAATGCCAATCTTACCAAAAGCAATCTACATATTCAACACAATGCCTATCACAATCCTAGCAAAATTCTTCACAGACCTTTAAAGAACATTACTCAACTTTATATGGAAAAAAAATCAGGATAGCCCAAACAATTTTGAACAATAAAGGAACTTCTGGAGACACCACAATCCCTGATTTCAAACTCTACTATAGAGCTACAGTATTGAAAACAGCCTGATATTGACATAAAAACAGACAGGAAACCAATGGAATCAAATCAAAGACCCAGATAGTAATCCACATTTTCATGAACACCTGATTTTTGCCAGAGAAGCAAAAAATATAAAATGAAAAAAGAAAGAAAGCATATTTAACAAATGATGCTGGCATAACTGAATATCAACTTGTAGAAGAATGAAAATAGATCCATATCTATCACCATATACAAAACTCAAGTCCACATAGATCAAAGACCTCAACATAAAACCAGTCATACTGAACCTTATAGAAGAGAAAGTGGGAAGTACACTTTAACACATTGGCACAGGAAACTGCTTCCTAAATATAACCCTAGCAGCACAGACACTAAGAGAAACAATTAATAAATGAAACATCCTGAAACTAAAAAACTTCTGTAAAGCAAAGGACATGATTAACAAGACAAAACAATAGCCTACAGAATGGGAAAAGATCTTTACCAACCCCACATCAGACAGAGAGGTTTGATCTCTAAAATATACAAAGAACTCAAGAAATTAGTCTTCAAAAGAACAAATAAGCCAATAAAAAATGGAGTATAGAACTAAACAGAGAACTCTCAACAGAGGAATCTAAAATGCCTGAAAGACACTAAAGGAAATGCTCAACCTGGAAACAATTTAAATGCCCCTCGACTGAAGGATGGATTAGGAAAATGTGGTACTTTTACACAATGAAATACCACATAGCAGAAAAAAACAATGACATCTTGAAATTTGCAGGCAAATGGATCTATAAAACATTATATTGAATTAGGTAATCCAGAAAGACATATATCATATGTATCTACTCCTAGGTGGATTTTAGACATAACGCAAAGAAAATCAGACTACAAATTACAATCCCAGAGAACCTAGTCAACAATGAGGACCCTAAGAGAGACATATGTTGATCTAATTTACATGGGAAGTAGAAAAAGACAAGATCTCTTGAGTAAATTGGAAGCATGGGGACCATGGGAGAGGGTTAATCGGGAGGAGAGCGGAAGAGAGGGAGAACAGAGAAAAATGTATAGCTGAATAAAATAAATAAAAAATTCTCTAGATAAAAAAAAAAAACCTAAGAAGCTTGACTCAATTACCCGCCCTCAGTAAGTTAATTAAACGGATAATAATAGTGAAAAAAAGAAATGAATTCAATGTGGTCATATTGGGAACAAGAAGAGAGTGTCGGGCGTTTCACCCGCAGCCCCTTTACCAAGCTCATCTACCTTAAGATTTAAAAGAAGGCAAAATCATATTCATAGATGAGCAGTCCTGGTCAAGGGAAGTCCCGCCCACCCTTGACCTATCCTTTTCCAGGAAACAGGCTCCTCCTTTAGCTGGCCCCACATTTCAGCCTTTTCCTTCTTCTAGCAGAAGGATCTTGGAATTTTTCAATTTCTTGGGTTCCACGGTGTGGCAGCTTGGATAAAAGTGGCCCCAGAGGCTCACTAAGATAGGCATTACTGGAAGGTGTGATCTCGGGGTAAGGGTGCTGCTGCTGGAGGCAGGCTTGGAGGTCTCAGAAGCTCAAGCCAGGCCTGGTGTGTTTTGGTCTCTTATTGCCCTCCGTGGATCCAGATGTCGCACTCTTAGCTCCCTTTTCTGCCCCATGGCTTCCTGGGTGCAACCATGTCCTTCTGCGATGACAATGAACTAAAACTCTGAAACTATGCAAGCCAGTCCCAGCTCAATGTTCCCCTTTCTAAGAATCGCAGTGGTCATGGCGTGTCTTCACAGCAACAGAGACCCTCACTAAATCACATTGTTCTGATATCTGGTAGCCAACGTGGGGAACATAAGTACCAGCAGTATCTCTCCATTCCTGCTAGGACATTTACAGTTATTTCCTTTCAGAGTAGAGTTTAAAGGAAAACTGTGCCTTATTTGAGTTGTATTCCATTTTGATTTTGTAATTTCACAAATGTTGAGGATTTAGTGAGGTACAGAAAGCTGCTTAGTGCTTCAGGAAGGAGAGAAAGAAAGGAAAGAGAGAGACGTCTTAAGAGCCACAATTGCGACACCCAGGCGGAGAGCAGGGAGGCATCAGAAATTGTGCCTGGCCAGCGTGCAGTGGCCATCTGTGCTTCAGATTTTCCAAACAAGTTTTCTATTTACTTGCTTTCACAGCAAAACCTCTCACAACAGTCCTTGGTCATTTGAAAATCCATGTTGACACAAGATTTTCTGGAGTTGTCTGTAATTCCATGGTAACCGAGAGTCTCTCCTGACTGTTTTCTTGGCTGCCATCTTCTGTTTGTTCTTCATGTTAGGAATCTGCACCAGAGCTGGGTTTGCACAATTTTAGTTCTTCCTTTCTGCCCAGAGGGCAAATGAGGAAAAAAAACAAACCAAAACCCCAAAAAACAAAACTGTGGAGAACCAGGCAATTCACAGCCAAACTGAATGAGAAAATTGAGGCAATTATTGGAAAATACATGTGAAAACCTGTTATCACTCAAATTGAAAGGTAAATGTCTTTGAATTATTTGTGTTTCATTTGGACTCAGACTCACTGAGGAGATGGTAATCTTTTCCTTCTCATGCATAAATCATGAACCGCAGATCTGTAAGGATGGAGGTGTCACTGAAGCATTTGTTCAGAATTAAATATTACTCTTCACAGTGCCCCGGGATTTGTTCCCCAGGGAGCTGTTGTCATGCCGATGACGCTTCACAACTAAAATCAACATTATTTTCTTTGACGAAGCGAGCTTCTGCGAGGTTTCCATAAACATACACATTTTACCCATTTGATATTGAAACCTTTCAATGCTCTTGAGCCTCATGTCTACAGTGGCTATGTTTCTTTCTTGGAGAATATATGTGACTTTACCTGAACATAAAGGCTAAAATTGCATTACCAACAGGTAAGTAACATAACCCAAGCCATATCATTTTATAGAATAGAGCCATTCCTAAAAGATTGTAACTTTGTCTAATAAAATGAGTGGGGTCGTGAATCTGTGGTTTATTTCTTTCGTGTTTATAAATAGGCTGTTGCAGTGTGCTCAACGCGTTTGCAGAGTGGGCCACTTGTTGTGTCCTTTAGGCATGAAATGTTCAATGGTTCAGTATTTGCTGTGACGTTTAAGCTCATCATTTCTATATGTCCCCCTGGTCTTTTACACAGACTTAGGGATAATTTGGAGAGCTTTGCCGAAATTCCTTCTGACTGAAAGCATAGCAGGAACTACAGATAATCTATAGCCCATTCACAGGTACTGCACTTAGCCTATGGAGTGTTCCCATAAATTATTTCTGTTTTCCACATTAACCATGATGCGAGTTTTTCTACTGCTATTAGTATCCTTTAAAACCCTCAGGAATAGTATGTGAATGTGAGCTTGCACCCTCAAGGTTATTGCACACTTCACCCATCCACTCTGAGCTATAGAATAATACTTCCGACTCATTACTTTTACTTATGTGCTTGTTTAAAAACATATAAAGGTTATATTTATTCAAAATGATAAGAATAATTTGCTATTCTGAAAATCCTCTTCTGCCATAATTTTATAGAGAATATAGCATATGTACCAGTACTATGCTTTCACCTCCTTTTATAAATTTATCTACCATTAACAATATAAAAATATTTAAGGCTTTACATAATGAACACAGTTCTCAGTGGTTGGTTCATTGCTGCATGTCTTTTACTGAAAACATTAATAAGTTAATTAATAAATGAATAAAACAAGTGAATTAATTAATAAGTTAATGATGTCTGTATTTTTTTCTGTATAATAGATTAACCACATTCTCATTGTATATTCATAATACTAACACCATCTAATTCATTTGATGAATTCTCTCTGCCATGTCAGATTTATTAGGAAACATTATTTTGGGGAATTGAACAGAAGTGGCTTGAATTTACTTTGAACTAGTTGTTCTGTTTTGGTTTGAATCCAAAGGAAGAAGACTTTATTTTCAGAGTTCCATTGGGTGACCTTTCTTATAACACCAAAGTGAACAGTGAGCAGTGGTAGGCTCCAGCTGAGCCCTTCTCTATCGGGATATCTTCTCTACCCCTTTCCAGCTGTGCCCTCCCCTATCCGGATATCATTTTTACCCCTTTTGTCCTTAGATAAGTAAACTCAGAAATAGGGCTGGTTGTTCCTTGGAGCATGGATGGAGATTGCCTCCCCAGGAAGAAGGTCTTCCTGTTTTGTTTTAGCTGTGCATAAAAATGTAAAGCATGCACATGTTAATGGAGAATCCTGTGATGTTTCCAAAACCGAGTGCATTGTGTAATATTGGATCAGGTTAAATGCTCCCTTTCCTCAAAGGTTCACCATATCTTTGTGACGGGCCCACTCAGAATCCTTTTCTAGAACTCTCCAAAGCACATAATACATGTTCTAGAGCCATCAGTGTCACAGACACCTGAGCTGGAACTTGCCAGTCTCTCTCCCCATCCTCTTGGAGTTGTTTTTCATATCAATAGTTTCGATCTTTAGTAATAGAGATACAGAATTTATGATGTAAGTGAGCATTAATAATACTCAATATACTTAAAACTCTAAGACTGTTATCTACTGTCCTTTGAAATGAACTAATGACTCAATCTTCTGGGTTGTAATGCTCACTCGCTACCTTTTATTGTGCTGTTTGGTGGCTCTGATAAAATCTCTAAATACTCATGACTACAACAACACCATCAACAAAAAGCTGGGCAGTGGTGGCGCACACCTTTAATCCCAGATCTCAGGAAGCAGAGGCAGGCGGATCCCTGTGAGTTCGAGGCCAGCCTGGTCTAAAAGAGCTAGTTCCAGGACAGGCTCCAAAGCTACAGAGAAACCCTCTGTCTCGAAAAACCAAAGTAAATAAATAAATAAATAAATAACAAAATAAATAACCCACAAACAAAATAGGAGAAGAATCCCTTTTTTCTTCCTTTTCCATTTACATTGGAGGCAGAGTCAAATACCTGCAATGTGGCTGTTATTGCTCAAATACATGCTGATCTGACCACTCTCTAAAGAGTCTGGTAATAGACTGTATAGGATTACTTACTGAGGGCCAATGTGAAATTATGCAAATGAGACTTTTGATAGGTGAGGCAAGCAGGAGTGAGAGTCAGGACCGTGGGTGACCTGATGAGCAGAAGGCAAAACAGGAGGGTGGATCAGGGCCTGGTGTGGGAGAGTCAGCAAATACTGGAAGACTGTAGTGTATGTCCGCGTTGCAGTTGCAGAAGTCATGACTTAAACGATTCTCCCTCTTCTGCCCTCACTGACACCGGGATTCAAGAGAGCATAACTGATGAAGAAGACCGGACAGACCAACCCCACTTAGTCAGCTCCCCATTGCTTTGGCTGACGACCTTCACCCCAGGAACGCTCTTCCAAGAGCTTAGCCCAAATATGGACTAAAGAGTTCAGCATGTGTTAACTACTCAGCTATTTATCATACATTTTTCTTTACATTGTCAGGTTTTTTTGACTGTGTTTTGTTGAAGATTAACAAAGTGAATTTTTTTAGAATGACTTTATCTAAGCTTTAAGCGTTAATTTGGATCGTCTCAGAGAAGATCATTGTTCTTCATCGTCTTTCTTTCTATTGCTCTTTCTCTTAATGGCAATTTTCATGAGTATATGTTGAAAAGGGGCCAGTGAGATGGCTTAGCCCATGAAGGTATTTGCATCCAAACCTGAAGATCAATGCTGGAACCCACATGGCAGAAGGAGAGAAGTGATGCGATCAAGCTGTCTCTTGTCCTCCACACATGCATGATTGCGCACCTGACCCCCACAATGTACATATATCAGCACACATATGCAAATAAATATAAATGAGAATTCAGAATAAAATTTAAGAAGTGTGCAAGTGAATGTGTTTTTAGTTTACTGAAAATGAGCATCTTTGAACTACATTTCAAGGTTCTTGGCTTTATTGAAGAGTTTAAAGGCATCCCTTATCTCTGTGTGTTTTATGTTCTGTTGAAAATCTCAGAAACGTCCTTTAGGGAAATAACACAGATAATTTATATATTCAGACCATTTTCCCAGTATGTATGAGGCGTTTTATACTGTCTCTTGGCAGTATGGTGAGCTGCAGTTAAAGGCTGCACACAATGCAAACGTGCTGTTATATTCTATGATTCTGCTCTGAAATCATCTTTGGTTTCCTCTTTTAATTTCAGCACTGTCCTCAATGTTGGCTCATGTAACATGTGCTCTGTGAACATGCAGACATCATTTTACTTTTATTTGACCCAAAAAGCATGCCAATGTGAAAAGGTAATTGTGATTTTGAACAGGCAACATAGAATTTTTATCGAATAGGAGCTTATGTAATAAATTCAAAGTACATTTATTAGGTTGACCAGCTGTCCATTCATTCATGCTCCCAACTGCTGCTATGTGTGAGAAGACATGGAGGGCAGAGAGGGAAGCAGATGAGTGGCAAGGCATTGGGATCTTTCTTTTCTTCTGCTCCACAGTTCAGAGAGGCCATTTCTTTTCAGTCACTCCCAGAAGTCTTGAGATTTTGTAGATGCCTGAGTAGACATAGCATGTATGTATGTACAGCACTGACTAGATTATTTGAGCCCCAAGACAGTAATGGAATGGAACTCCCATTGTCCTTGTGAGTGATTTTTAGTATAAAAGTGTGGAACTGGTAATAAACCTCTGGAAGTTCACTACCAGAGGACTGAAATGAAATTCAAGTTTAGAATAATCTATAAAGTTATTTAATCTAAGCTTTTTGTTTTTAGAGGCAAGTAAATGCTCTAGAGAAACTCAGCTTGCCTTCTAGGGTCACAAGGCTTGTGAAGATTATTTTGTGACTGCCACCTAGTTTTCGTAGAAATTAATGCCATATATTGATGTATTTCAAACCATAGTTTATGTTGTAATATCAGACCTAATAATGTACCTGGTACTTTTTAGGGGTATTTTGCTGTTTTCTTGGACTTTTATCATTTTCTTCTATTTTATTTGCAATCATCCATCTTTTCCCCCCAATACAGAATTTTATTGACTATTTAGGAATGTCTCATTATGCACCCTGATCACAACCATTTTCCAGTCTTCCCAGATACACCCCCACTCTTGTGGCCTCCTCACCAAAAGAAGAAATGAGGAGGAGAAAAAAAAAGAAGGAACACACACAAGTCCAATTTGTGTTGCCTATATATGCAATGGAGCATGGTCAAACTCCCAGGAACCAGCCCCTTTAAGAAAACCGAATCCATTAATACACAGTCCTGCTAGAAGAGCTCAGTTTTGGAGTGCTATACTTCCATGTCCTTGTCACAATTTTTAAGAATTCTCTTCCATGGTTTTCTGTCTAGGCTGTTACTATTTTGCAGGTAGGGTGAGGAGGCATGAAGATTGTCATAGAAGCCTGTTATGTCCCTCTTTCTCAACTGTGGGTCTGAAATCATAAATACCACGGCAAAAGTAGCTTTTTTGTCCTTTACAGTCAGTCAGCAGGAGCACAATTCATGGACTTCCACATGGTGTCTGGCAACAGCATGAACCACAGATATCTACATGGTCTCTGGTGTCAGCATGTGCCATGGACCTCAGCATGGTCTCTAGTGGCAGGACAGAGCACAGACATCAACGCGGCCCTCTGCTGCAGGACAGGTCAGAGACACCATCAGAGCCCTCAGCAGCAGCACAGGCTTAGGATGTCAACACAGCTTCTAGCGCATCATGGGCCAGTGACACCTATATGGTCCCCAGCAGGAGCCAGGCTCATGGGCATCACCATGGCCTCAGGTGGCTGCACAGACCCCTCATATTAACATGGACCCCAGTGGCAGCATGGGCAACCACATTGCCCTTGGTTGCAACATGGGTCATGAACATCACCTTGACTCCTGGAGGACCACAGATCTGAGAGTCCATGAACTAGGCAACAAAAACTCACAACAGATTAGAATTAGTTCTGTATACTTTATGTTTCTGCTGGAATACCTAATCACATGATGGTGTGCATACTATCATGCTCACAGATTTTTTCATGCAATTTTATGCAATCATGCATTTCATAAGCTACCAGTTTTCTTCTCTGTGAAGGTCTTCCTTTATCCCTTCTTATGTAACTACTTATGATAAATGCATTGGAGGAGGGTTAAGATAGAGGATTTCAAAACTAGCCTATACATTACTGCTCATACTTCTATAAAGCTAGAAAACGGCATCCTGATGGTATTATCTGTGGTTACTTTCTTGTCGTTTTCATCACTAGAACTTTGATATGGATCTTTTTCATATGCTTTCTACATTCTATTTAATATTCTGAATGCATGAAATTTAGTTAATGTTCATGATTTAAATATTCTTATTTTCCCCAACTTTTATGTCTGTGCCAATTCTGGTTTAACTGATCATTCTTCCATCACAAATGATTCTTTCCTGACATTTGTCTTGACAATTAATTTTTTAGTTGCCTGGTGATTAACTTTGAGTAGATGGAAAACACAGCAAATTTTATCCTTTAGGGCAATGGACATTATTATATTTTATAAATAGTTTTGAATGTTTTTCTAGAATGCAGAACATTGTATACAAGAAATTTGACCCTTTTAGGTCTTTTAAGAATTGATAAGTCCTTCATATTAGAGCTAATTATTCCTCCCGACTAAGAAAGGGAATCGGGAGTATGGCTCCATTGATCTATACATTCTCTTTTCTTACTATTTGTGTGAGTGGTGTCTTGCTTTGTACTGTTGGTAACTCCCCGGTCTTTGTGATTTTTCTCAAAGCATTCAGGCAAGGCATAAAGAATGTAGTGCAGAAGTTAGATAGATGGAAATGATTATGAAGTAAGAAATTATCAAGGGTGAAAGTGAATAATGGCCAAAGGGACTGCTGTGAAGGAAAATACTTTCAAAGGCGTGAGAGTGGACAATAGACAGAGACCATTGTGCCAACCACGATTTAAGATTGGCATTATTCAACTAATAGATGCCACCCTCAAGGATAGTTTTCTATCCAGGTGATTGCCATGCCCATTCATTTGATTCTGAAGGAATAGGGCAGGGGTACATCTTTAAATTGTATCAGAAAGCCTCCTGTGGTACAGTAATCTCAAGGTTTTATGACATTTAAAATATCATGTCTCTATTCAGGGTCAAAAGTGTGACTAAGATTCCATTCTTTTCACCACTAAGGCCTGTGGTTTCAGTTTCTGGTTTTATTAGCCAGTGATTATGTTGGAAGGATCCATCTTTAATGGTCTTCATGTGTGTGTTTTTTTACCTACCTAGATACTTAACATTTCCAATAGGGGCTGTTCACTTTTCTGGAGGATCATTTAGCATCTAAGACTTTTTTGCAGGTATGAGTTCTTATCAGTATTCTTTGAGCTATTCATTATGCAAATGGACATAGCACACTCTATGGTCTTCTCTTGTCTCTAGTACTTTAGATTCTGAACGCTGGCTATGTTTTTTCTTTTTCTCATCAATACAGGCCATTCTTGCAATAGGTTTGATTTTTTTTGTTAGTTTTGTTTCTCTTGCATTATGATATAAAATTGTCTGAAAGAAACAAGCCATTAAATCATAAAGCTCATGTGACTATAACATGTGCTTGTGAGTGGTACATGTAAGAGCATGGGTTTGATTCACAACAGAAAGAAATAAAAAATACAAAGAGGCAAGGGGGAAAATAAATAAAATCAAACTAACTTAGCTTTGAATAACCAATCCAAATTACTTGAAATCAAAATCATTCAAATGATTAATAAGAAGTAAATATTTTTTAAAACTGCGCAGTATACTGTGTCATTTGTTAGTTAAGCTACTATAATACTAATTAATTACCATTTAGTTAGTGAATGCTCAAATCAAGTAACTGAATAGTTCTGAATAGTTTTATAAATTATTTTCAGTGAGTGTAAAAAGACTCCCCAAAGTTTATATGTTTACTTCTAGTATTTCCTTGGCTAAAGTAATCTTGGACTTAAGAATGCAATACACACTACGTATTTTATTAAAAAACAGTTTTAAATAGGACCATTATAATTTTGCTCAAGTTTTGCATGAGTGGTAACTAGTCATTATATAATATATTGAAATAACTCTATTTCTAGAGAATATCACTTAATGGCTTGTATACTAGTTTGACCACACTTGTAAAAAATACATATTTAAATAATTTCTTTAAAATTATAAAATCAATTAAATGACACAAATTACAAAGTGACATAGAAAAATTTGTCTTGTTATATGAAAAAAATAGGTCAGATGACTTAGGTAAATTGTCTAGGATTTGAAGGTTCATGATGGAATATTATTGAGGGATTTATCATGTAACATTTAATGGTTTGGGAACATAAAATTTTCCACATAAAATTTTCAAAGAGAGATTTTGAAAACACTGAAGACCTCTCCAAAAATTTGAGTCCTAATTTCCAGCGTTACGAATATGAGAAGTCTTAGTTCACACTGTGCTAGGTTAGGTTCCCAGCTCTGCACAGTGTGTGTGTGGCAGCACACCTCTATTCCTATTCAGAGGAGGTCAGCGGGCAGATGTTCAAGGCTATCTCTGGGCTCAAAGGGAGTTCAAGTTTGGGACACATAAAATCCCATCTCAAGCAAAGAAAAAGACAAGAGAAAATATTCTTTTAGCAATCAGCCAGAGTAAAGCAATGACACACATTCTTACTCATTTCAGGAAGAGTAAACTGTCCAGACCGACTCCTTGCCTTTTCTAAAACCCAGCTTTAATCCTTAAGTATGAAGCTGGCTGCCTTGAGCTTGTGTGTGTGCCACTGCAATCCATGTCATTAAATTAATAAATTTAAGCCAAAATTAAAGAAGGTGATAATGAGTTTGCTCAAAGAAACATAAACGAGCCGCGCTGCTGAAGGCATGTGCAGAAGCGAGATGATCCACCCATCCTAATTAAGGCAGGGCTGGGGAAGGCAAGCACAGGCAGACCGCCCAGTGACCTACTTTCACACCCTTGAAGTCTCTTCCCCTGATGAGTTGCCCTCTTCTGTGCTCCATGTTTATTTTATAAACTCAGATGATTTATACTTAAAATGCAAGTGGAGAAACATAACAAACGGGGCATTTAAAATACCAATGTCTGATTAGCCAAGAGTGGGCTTCATATTGGATCAAATAATATATTGTTCTCTCTGAGTAGATTGTTAATTATACATATGAAATTCCTAATATGCAATATTCTGGCACTTGGGTTTTAAATTAAATTCAATGTGACTGTTTAGGATAGCTCTTTCTAGCCAGGAACTAATTAAACCCAACAAGAAAACCTTTATAACTGTGTCCTACTTAAAGTTGGCAAAATATGTTATACCAGAGTAGAAATATTCATTAGCAAAAGGGTTACTTTGGTGATTTGAATGATAAGTGTCCCTACCCCTGTTCGTTCACATATTTGAACAGTTGGTCCCTAGTTGGTCAGAGGAGTACATGGAACTTTGAGGAATTACAGCCTTGATGGAGAAAGTACACACCTGAGCAGTGGTTTGCCACCTCAACCCACCTCCTGTTCCCTCCCTCTGTTTCCAGTGTGGATGAAGAAGTAACGAGCCAACTTCCTGTTCTGCCACTGTACCATGGCTACCTTTTGAAATACGAGTTAAAACAACATATTCCATATTTGATTTTACCTTTGGCTATGGAATTCTACCACAGCAACAGAAAGTAACTAAGACAAACACTATATAGTTGCTGGTTTCTAGTAAACAGTTTTATTATGTTTTGAAGGCATTTCAATCAAAGCTGCATACCTACCCTGCAAAGATGGCTCATAGGTTAAGAGCACTGGCTGCTCTTCCAGAGGTCCTGAGTTCAATTCCTAGGAACCATGTGGTGGCTCACAACAACCTGTAATGAGGTCGTGTGCCCTCTTCTGGAGTGCAGGCATACATGCAGGCAGAACACTGTACACATAATACATAAATAAATCTTTTAAAAAACTCTTAGTTCTCTGGAATTTTCATCAAAAAGATTAAAACCCAAAATAAGGCTGCAGAAAGAGACTCAAGTCATAGACCATTGGAAGCATGGAAGCGAAAGTTTCTTTTCTAGGTCATGGTGTGGAGTCTCCATGCAGGAGGGAATTTTGCCACATAGTTTTAGAAGGGTTCATTTGTCTTTCTGCAATCAATTAGCCCACAGGTAGGAGCAAGTCTCTCTACCACATATGATAAAACCCTTCTGACAGTATAACTGAGTGTTCCTTAGCAAAAGCCAGGACAGATATAATATGGATAAGGAAGGCGTCCTCTTCATGGTAGGAGTCTTTGTAGAATTGGTTCAAGAAGTACAATTCAAAGTCTGAAGGGAATAAAATACTGCAAGAACAATTTTGTAATTTACTCTTGTTTGTATTTCTTAACCTTCTTTGTTGAGTTTTATGTTTATTTTCTCGCAGTGATTTCTAAGTCAATGCTCCGGGTGGGTAAAGCTCAAAGCCAAAGCAAAATGGCTCATTGGTTTTGCAAGCCGCTTGGGAGCCCTAACTAGCGACTAAAGAAGGTGGATGATTAACTTCCTGTTCTTGCCAACAGTCTCATTTGTTCAACCTTGCACCACATAGACCAAGCACGGTTTTTAGTTTGATGTAGGTGAAGACTAAATGCATTCACATTGTACTGTCTCTTTGTAGCCAAATACTCATTGGTAGAAGGGCTAAAAACAATTCCTGACATTAAAACTCAAATATAAGAAATATCTGTAGTGCCTTCGTTTCTAGAAATGTTGCTAATCTTGAATGTGTTGCTAAGAAGATACTGGGTGGTCACTGTTGGCGCTTTGTTTTGCCATCATTGCATCCGTAGGCGGTCTAGAATTTCACTTTTCATATCTTACAATAGGTCATGGGCGTCTCAGCATGAAAGGAGAGCAGTCTTGTTTATTTTAATTTTTCAGCTTTCCTTCCATGATGACTCAGTAAGAAAAGAAATTATTATTAAACAATTAATAAGAAATTAATGTCATTTCTTATTAATTTAAAATCAACATTAAATCGTTGATATTAATTAAATTATTAATATTAATAAAATTTTCTTATTAAAAGATAAATTAATAAGAAAGTTATTATTGTGTGAGAGGCCGTGTTTCAAAGCCTGAAGAAAGCTGATGAGAGAAAACACAAGAAGGCAGTACTCTCAAGCAGTACCTGACACTAAGAAATACATAGTGAGCCTTAGTGATTACGAGTAAACGAGAGCTATTATTGTAAGTTAGATTTTAAGTTGTTCAGTTACTAGATATCAAGAATTTGTCACCACTGATGAATTCTATTTTTTGATAGTTATGCTTTTATCGAATGAGTTATTACAATATTATTTTGTGTAAGCCATTGTACATCTTCAATATATGCCTTGGGAAATTTTATAAAAGCTTATAACATATAATTATATTTTATTCTAGATTTTAAATATGTTTCTCTAGAAAAACTAGATGTTAGCCTTTATAATAAAAAGTTTTCAAAATTTAATAGAGTAAAAAATACAGAAACTTGTTACTGAAGTTTGTGATAGACCACTTTTTATTTACTTATTTTTTAAGTTCTTATCATATTTTTCCCTGTAGTACTATTTAGAAAATGTTCATTTAAAAATTTGTTAGAGACTGACTTCTGTTCTAGGTTTTAATTTTTTTTGTTAGCATGTATTCATCTGAATAAATGTGTATTCGTACTTTTTCATTTGCCTCCTCTTTTATTGATCCCAGTCTTTAATTTTTTAAATTCAAATCAGTGATTTCTAAGATTCCTGTATCTAAGTATTACTTACATATTTTAGGAAATACATAGAGATTAGTGTTATACCAAAATCTGCGAAGTCCACTAAAAACCAACAAGGAAACCAAGTCCCGTATGTAAAAGCAAAGAGCCTTTATTTTGTGCAAGTTTTCAAATTCAGTCTCTCTGCATGTCCAATGTATTGGAATAAACGGAGAGCCCTGAGCTCAATCAGAGTTGGGTTTTTATAGTAGAAAAGGTGGGGGTGAGGGATTTCTGAGGTTCAGCACACTGGATTGGCTGACATTTGTCTAGAGGTGTCCTCGTGGGTGTGAGCTGGCAGGTGATCCTATCTATAGCGGTTGGAACCTTAGGCATTTCCTTTGGATGCTCTGTTCTTGGATGTTGCTTGGGTAATCTTAGTTTATGGTCCTTCCTGCATCCAGGTGTTGCTTCAGGGTAAACTACTGAGACCCAGGCCACCATTAAACTTCTCTGGCAGGTGATAATGGTTGAAAGTAGAGAAGTAGAGAACTTCCTTTGGGTGGTCTTTTTCTATTGAGTTTATCACGGTTGGTTCCTAAAATGAGAATCAGCAAAGAATGGACAGTTGTAATCAAAAATCTTTGTTCCTGAGAATTTCTAATATTACTTGGGAATTTTATTTTATGTCTTTATTATGAATCTTTTATTTCTCTTTTGGTAAATTTTGAGGTAAGTTAGAGAGCAAAATTTCTAGTAACTATTTTAAAAATAAAAACTCCAGTGGCCTTACTGCTGAAAGCTTAGAAGCCCAGTGACTTGGGAGGCCAGGGTGATAAGATTGCTTAGACAACACAGTAAAACTCAGTCTCAACAAAATGCCTTATCGAATATTGTTGCTCATTATTTCAAAACAGACACTCATTCCCAGGCTCTTCGATATAACCCAACTTTAACTAACATGCACAATTCAAAGTAACATAGCTTTATTTACGAGGTTGTTATGTAAGTATATTTGGAGTGTTCTAACAACATAAAAATACACAAAAAAGACATTACTATCATTTTTCTGGAGGCTGGGATATCTGAGAGGAAGCCAACAGTTTCATTGTCGCATGGAAACTCATGTCCTGCTTCTTTAAATTGTTGACTTTTCACCCTTCATTCAAATGTGGGTGGTGGGATTAGCATTCTTCAAGCATCTTTTGCTAGGATACGAATCTCATGAACTTATAATCATTTTCCCAGAGACCCCAGTCTTCTGATACCAGTCCTGGGTGGAGAGGATTTCAATCTATTAAATAATGATGACCAAGCCTTTGAGTTAGAGCACAGCGTATTAAATGTACAGCATTTCTCTCATGCTTACTCTCATACATATAAAACGTTTCCTAGATGTGATGCTAGCAAATCCCCTGACCCAAGATTTGTTAACCTTGTGCAAACCTGAAAAGGCTGCACATTTGCTGAAGTGGTCAGCAAGATTCCCTCAGTTTAGGCTATGTCACGAGTGTGTTTCAAAGAAGATCTGTGTTTAGCATACTATCCAGATGGAGGATAAAAAAGGAGAAAATGAACAAGATGTCAAGGTGATAGAACTCTTCACAATGGATATGGATGTGATGGATACGAATTTAATCCTATCCAGCAAACACACGTATATACAATAAAGGAAGAAGAAAGGTAACAGGGAGGAATGGAGGGGACAAGGAGGAAAAGAAAGAGAACACAATGATATTCTAAACTGAAGGAAAAATGAATCTGATATATATTGTCAAAAAAACTTGTCAGTATTATCTCCTAATGAAATGCAGAAGCTAGAAGTTTTATATAATAAACTGTGTGCTATAGTCAAGGATGTTTCCAATCAGGGTTTTGTGGTGCTTGTTGGTTTATTTCTGACTGTTGTAAAATATGAAAGGAAAACAAAGCATTGAGAAAAAGATTGTGTAGTAAAAAGAACTGAAGTTTGGTTTGGAAAATGCCTGCCTCTCCAGCCGGTATATGACTACAAATTAAGTCTTTTCGGTACCGAAGTAAGGGCTCTCTTCAAAAGGAATATCAAGAGATGCATCTTGACAGAATGAGTGCACCAACTTTTCTGAAGTTACTGGAACAATGAGCAACCAGTTTTCAGTGTCTTATCCCGGCACACAGAAGGCGCATTATGAAGAAACTAAAGGACTCACATCTCAGACATTTGGAAGTGGATTTTTTTAAAATCTAGTAATGTAAACCCCAGTGATAATATCAGAAACTCACAAAACATCAATACAAAGCGAACCAAGCTTATTAATGGGCTGTTGCGGTCCATAGTTTTACTATCAATAAGCAGTATGGGAAAACCAGTCAAAATTTGTTTTGTCTTTCAGTAAATGAAGGCGAAACCAAGAAAGCAGAAAGAGCTTCAGAGAGCCAATGAGATCCAGTTTTAGCTCCAACATCTTCAAACTGCTTCAGCTGCTTTGGACCAGTGATGCAAGTTTGATTCCCACCTCCAACTCCAATATAAAACATCCCTATCTCTGTGGTGATCAACCATCTACGCTGTAGATTCTACAGGAAGTTCCCCAATCAAAGAGAGTTTAATGCGTCAGAATCTACCTCTCTTCGTTTTGGTTATTCTTTTGTTTGTTTTGTTCTCTTTTTTCTACTGCCCACCTATCCTATTGTTTATGCATTTTCTTTTCTAAAGGTATTACACCCTGTATGTCAATATGTCCCTTTTAAATTCAGATGTTGGCCTTCTTGTCCTCAAAGTGAAAGAGGAAGTTTTTGGGTGGTGCAGGATTATGTTTTTTTTTTCATGTCAGAGATTTATGAGCGGAACACTGTCCTAATTCTGAGGTCATGTATGCTGGTAGACTGAGAGAACCTCTAAGTGGTGAAGTCTAGCGAAAAATAAATCTCATTTGTTCCATTTTTCATGAATGGATTGATGCTGTTCTCACAGATAAGTTATGTCTCACAAGATTAGGTTGTTCAAAGGAAAGCCATCCATGTGCTTGGTATCTGCTACAATTATTGACTATTATGTCACCAGATGATCCTTGTAGGATCCCAGTGCCATATATCTGTAGCTTTTAGGCACCAGAATTGTGAACCAAATATACTTCTTTATTTCAAAGTTGTTCATTCTCAGATATTTTCTTATATAGTTATCCCAAATGGATTGAAATGGGGAGCGATTAGGTCAGAAAGGTGGTCCCCTCAGGAACGGAGTTAGTGTGTACAAAGGATGCCCTAGAGAGCTAATAAACCCTTCCATCACGTGAAGACTCAGGAAGAAGTTACCCTTTTGAGGCTGGAGAGATATCTCAGTAGTGAAGAGAATTCACAACTCTCATAGGGGATCCAGATTCTGTTCCCAGAACCTATGTGGCTCATCACGGTCTGTAACTTAAGTTCTAAGATGTCTCTGGGGAGTAGTTCCCACACACTTCAAATTCTACTGCACTCTTAGTATCTAGAATTGTGCTGGTTCATGAAGTGTGTGTGTGTGTGTGTGTGTGTGTGTGTACACATGCATACATATACACATATGCACACACACACACACACACACACACACACACACACACACGGAGGCAGAAAGATTATAAAAACCAGATTGTAAAGGATTATAGAAAAAAAAAGCTTCTGATCTCTCCTGGGTCAGGCCACTGCCTGGCTAACTCAAGACATGGCAGTGTTCTGTGAACCCAACTTTTTCATTTTTTTCCATAGTAGATGGCAAAGATGTCATAAAATCAGGGTGAAATAAGGTTGGTGCTGTTGAGCCAGATTTTTAAAGATTAAGTTGTGGGCTCACCAGTTGGTACATGTGACCCATTTGCAAGTGACGGCAATTACTTAACAATTCAATGGAAATAGTTTTTATTTTAATTTATGAATAGCAGTTCTTTTAAAATGACTACTAAGTTTTTGGAATGTTAACCACTATTAAGTGGTATAGATATACCTGTCTACTGAATGAAACAGGAAGAGGCCATAGTGTTCTGGGGACGTTATACCAACATTCCTGTGGACTGAAAAGTTTGGAAAACCAAGCTACCTGCACTTTGTTTTATTATTATTATTTTTTGAAGTTGTGTTTTAAATTGGCGTAGCTCTAGGATGCTTTGCTCATAGGAAAAAGTTATGATGAGATTGCGAAGGAAATGAAATTTATTTGTGGGAGTCATCACAGTCCAAACCACTCCTGATTTGTTTATTACCCATAGAACTTGAAACAATATCCAGTTTGGAGTCTTTGCAAAAGATGACCAAATGTAAAAAGGAGTGACTTTTTATTTTTGGTTTCAGAAATATTTCAAAACATTGCTCTGGAGCACTTTGGATTTGATGAAACCAAACGAATGTTGCCAAAGCACTCATTTCTCTACATTTTAGGCTCTGGTGTGCTGAAATTTAACACTGATGTTACCCTTAACTCATCAAAATTTTTGATGAGTACTACAGCATTTGATTTTCAAAGGTCTTAGAAGAATTTATGTCTAGAAATTCTAGATTCATAAGTCATTCTTGAACTTCTCTTCTTCAGCACAGAAATTCACTTTTTTTTTCCAAACCAAGGGGAAAGATAATTTAAAATTTACTTGCGTTTGCTACAGTTCAGAAACCAAATGGGGGCGGTTGCTGGTGCAACAGTTTCTCTGTTTCCAAACATGACTGAGTCAAGCTGCATTTCACAGCAGAAATGCAACTTCAGTAATGAATAAGCAAAAGTGAAGAATTTTATATGTATTATACCTTGTTGAAAATATTCTCTTCCTGGATTATAATACCGATGAATAAATTGAAACTCGAAGCAATAAGTACAAAAAATCTCATGTATAGTCAACAACTATCCCAGTAAATATAAAGTGACATACTCTGTAATATATGTGTGTATGTATATATACATATTTGAACAGCATCTTGATATTTACTGGATTAAATCATATGGATACTACTACATTTAGAAGATGGAAGGTAGCCATATATAGAACTTGCTCATGCTTTTCCTGTGTGTTGGCCATGAAGTCTTCAATACAGAAAATAATTGAGATCTTTGTCAAAGAAGTGCGGTCAATCAATTTCTTAATTAACAAAGAAGTAGACTCCATATCTCAGCATTTGTTAACATCATTCAGGATAACCAGGTTCTACATTTACTTTTGCAAGCAGCAGGGATTTGAAAGCAATAAACTTAATGTCACTACTGCACCTTGTTTGTTCCAAGCGCCCTGTCCCAGGACCCATGGATGTGGTTCACTGATATTCATGGAGGGAGGTGGGAAGGCCACAAATGACACACTGGGCTCTTCAGCCCTATGGTGGAAACTAAGTGGACTTTCGCTCAGATTTCATTGGCCAGAGCAAATCCCATGGTTGACAGCACCAACAATAATGCAAAGCTGCAATCTTGTTGGGGGATTGAAATAAAAGGAGGCTGTAGGCGAATAGCTCTTAGAACTGCAGTGTTGGGACTTAAATTAGGAACGCCGGAGGATGTGAGGTCCACCACAGAATTCACACTTTAAGTGGCTTGTGGCAGAACCCTCAGTGAGCTGTAGAAGGGATCTGTTAGTATTCATAACGGTTGGACTCTAGCAAAGGCAGTGGGATGCTGTGTGGGATGAGGAGGGGCTTGCTCCACTAATGTTTCAGTGGACCGAATGCTCCACAGTAAACTTTTGTAGTGTGATGGGATCTTATTAACCACGGAACAGGATGAGCACCAGAGTAAGATAACGGTGTGTCATGGAGCCAAGTCGTGATGACTATAGCTTCGTACCGTCCACCTGGAATTGCCAACTGGGTGTTGATTCGATCAAGACCAAGCGGAGAAAACTAATCCAAGCTGTCTGGCTTCTGTATTTGGAAGGCTTATTGGATGTTTAGATGGACATACTCTTGCAACCATTTTCTTTTCCCTCCCTTGCCCTTTTCCTCTTATTCTAGCTCTATGTGTCAGTATGTTTCATGGCCAGAGTCAGGACTAAGATTCGTCTTATTTGGGGAAGAAGCATATTATATACAAATGTCTAAATAGCCCCTATTAGAGATACATGCTGTTTTTTCCTTTTTAACACGTTAGAATTTTCAAGAGATTGTTTGTATTAAATATATAAACAGAGCTCCCCCTGAGACTTACATACATAAAATATGTTTTGGAATATGAACATATTAGTCTTTTAAAAATTATTCACTTTTACTATGTGATCTTGAATGCCAGTGCAACTATATGTTACTCATAATTGTAAGAAGTCACAAAGGTCAGAAGGCAGCATGCACTCCAAAGTAACTGTGTAACATGAGGGGCCGGCTTGTTGGGGTATCTGTCTCACCCAGTACCCCACAACCGGCAAGCCCCAAAGGAAAATCACACACAGGACTCCATAAGGTTATAAACTGATTGGCCCATTAGGTCAGGCTACTTATTAGTTCTTATGACTTATCTTAGCCCATTATTCTTATCTATGTTAGCCACACGGGCTCAGTACCTTTCTCAGTGTGACAGCTTACATGTTGCCTCTTCGGTGCTCTGCGTAGGAGTGGCTGAGGAAGTTTCCTCCTCCCTAGCCTTCTCCTATTCTCATTGCCCTGCCTCCACTTCCTGTCTGGTTGACCCACCTATACTTCCTGCCTGGCCAATCAGCGTTTTATTAAAATATGATTGACAGAATACAGATAATTCTCCCGCACCATAACTGGAACAAAGAGTGGTTTTGAGCTACCACATGGAAGCTGGGAACTGAGGCTAAGTCCTCAAGAGCAGCAAGAGCTTTTAATCGCTGGGTCATCTCTTCAAAGGAATCAATGTACCTTAAAAAGTATCAATATTGAAATATTCTAGTACTCTAATTTATTTTAAATTCTTTTTTAAAATTTTTTTAG
This sequence comes from Myodes glareolus, assembly GCF_982192425.1. Lineage (NCBI taxonomy): Eukaryota > Metazoa > Chordata > Mammalia > Rodentia > Cricetidae > Myodes > Myodes glareolus. The sequence goes on from NC_142045.1 coordinate 8,914,649, forward strand.
GATAGAGTGTTGCTCCGTATAGAGGCAGTATCTCATATTGCTCTCTGTAGAGTTAAGAATATGAATGCTATGTTAAACCCAGAGCGCCACAGGTAAGTTTCTCAAGCACATAGCTTATCCTTGCTTGATTTCAAAGACATCTGATGCTATGGCTGGCTAGAAAATCAGCCTCTTGGAAACGATGAGAAACTCTTGGCTCGAGATCATCTTGCACTGTGTGCTGACCACCAAATCAGTTCGGGGAAAACTCAGCTTTAATGGACTCGTGTGAGACCTCTTCTAGTGAGTTTTTCTTATTCTTGTCTGACTGTATCCACTCTTCATCAGTGTTACTTTTATTTTTAAATGTAATTACTCTCTACTCAAGGAAGGGAAAGTACTCCGATAGTGCAACGACATTGGGCAGACCCTTAGAATGCAGCTTGTTGACAGTTTGCTCCCATAAGCAATACTCTAGGTTCACTTCTCAGTGTCATAAGGACAAAGGAACCTATTGAATTACTCCTTAATATTCCTCACCTGATTGCTGGGGATGGAGCCCAGTGCATGCTAGGCAGATATCCACCCACTGAGATGCAGTCCATGCATAAATTCAAAATATAATAAAAACACGTTATCAAAGAAACTTAATGTTACATGGATAGTACAAAATCATCAAGATGTCTTTCATAGACTACATTCCTTTAGTTAGCCATAATTTATTAAGGGCTGGCATATTGATATCCTTTTTTTTTAACTTTTGGAATATCAGTTTGATCAGTCTAGAAACGGAATGCTATTCCCAGAAATAATTTGTGTTCCTTCTAATTTATTTCACCCCTCTGGCATCTCTTTTAAAGCACTCTGTTCTGCAGTTGATAAGTTACTTCCTGCGAGCCGTCATGCCAGTATTTCAGCATCAAATCTCTAGATCCTTTACCCAACACTGACCTTGTTCAGTGGGTCCGCTGGGTTCGCGCAGGGCTATTTATCTCCCTTGGCTCCACTGAGCACAGGCAGCTGCCCTTCAAAAGCCTGAGGTCCCCTCTCATCTGCTACACCAAGGATTCCACTTTCGCAGTCCCACTGGGCAAAAAGCATATTCGCGCCCCAGCGCCTTCATCGCTCCCGAGTCTTCCGTGTTTGCTTGCCAACAAACATGCACTTCTTTAGTTTCTCTAAATTCAGCAGGTTATCCCCTCTACTGTTCAGCCCTCATTAACTTTACTTTTGTCCATAGCTTATAATCTGTGTTTTATAAATCTCCTAACTAAACTGTAAGTTGACAAGACATTTAAAAAGAAATGATTGATTTAATTTTATAATTACTTTTATAAGTGTTTTATCAGGTGCGTAAATATTTAATATTTATAACGTGTCTTCATATATTTCCTACCATAGTATGTTTAGGAAAGCATTTTAATTTTATAGTTTGGAAGTACCACAAAGTTATAACTTTTGCATTTTATTTGTTGTCTAACTTTTGATAAAAACTTGCCATCATAATAGTTTTCTGTATTAAGGAAGCCTTTGTAGAATAATTTAAAATGAGATACTATTTTCTCATGGTCTGTTACTTGAAGAAGTGTCATGACTCCATGTCTCTTATCCTCATATCGACAAATATTCGGATACTTTCTACACTTTTGTAAATCAGCTATTGTCACTAGGTCTCTAACTACAAGCATGGGCAGTGGTTTTTGGCAGCAAAGAGAAGTCATTGCTTTATGAACAATTACAAGAAATGCACGTCTTATGGTAATAGAAAAGGTCTGCTTCCTGTAGAAATGGATTTTATTGGATCCAAGATAAGCATTGCGTTCCTCAAGGAATTTACATTATAGTCAAAATCAAGTCATAGGAAAACATAATCATCAGATATTACACATCAAGCATACTAGCATTCATATTCCCTTTGCCTTTCGTTTTTCTTCCTAACCATTCAGGTTGATTTCTCATTCTCAGATTGCATATGGAATGAGTCCATCTTTCTGCTAAACCTCACTCCAGTGTGCACGCAGGGCAGGTGTAATGGAGTTATTTAATCGGGGACAAAGAGGTTCATAGTTTGCAAGTAGCGTTGGCACAGAGCCACTGCCCTGGGCTGAGTGAAGAATGCCAGGCAGATAAGAGGTGGAGAGCACCAAAGAATGCCATTTAGGGGGCAGTTCCTGGGGCCACAGCAGCAACTGCAGACACACAGCATTTCCTAGTGAGCAAGAATTGATCCGAACTCACACACAAGTAATTTATGACTCAAGGCAAATAAAACAATCTGTGGATATTTGGAATTTTATTTTTCCTTTTGAAAGACGACTGATACAGAATGAATGAAAATAAGAACAGAAAATATGAGAGGCCTGAAGATCTCCTGGACTACCCACCGATTAGCATTTAATTACTTACTGATTCGTTCCGTTAGGGACCTTTACCTTGGTGAAGATTGTCTTAGCTCACTTTTCTACTGCTTTCAATCTTAAAGTCATCAATAAAGCACAGCGTGTAAAGATGATTCTGTTTACTGCTAGAATTCCTGGGCTTGAATGGTTATTCTAACAGCCAGATAGGCTTTTGTATGGAAATGGAACTTAAACAAATCTAGTTGGGTTGGACTAGAGTCTTCATCTGAGTAGGAAATAACATTAGGCCTGAACTTCATGTGCTGTAGAGTGAAATTAGATTATACAGGGAAAGTCTCTGTGTTAATTTAAGAAGCATTTCAATATCTACTAATTTCATTTCATTCTCAGATTGCTATTCACCCATATTCTGAAATTGCAGCAAACTGCCTCAAGATATATTAGTTAGTACCATTTAGAATTTCTTATATTAACCTTAAATATATTTAGAGTATTATAGTTCTTCTATAGTGTCTAAAACAAGTTATTAATAATATGTGAATGTATCATTATATATTAACCATTATATAAGAATATATTGCTATGTAACTACTCACAGAATAGGACCCAAACAAATATACACAACAAAAATATTTTCATTAAAAAATATTAGAAGGATACTATGGGATGAGCCATGCAAACTGAATATTATGATAGTGAAGTTGAAGCTGTCATGATTTTGTTCCTCTATGAATCCAGTAAAGCCACAAAGGCTTAACACTAAGGGAGGCAGTGCCTTCACCAGAGAATCTCTAGAGAGTTGACTTTCCATTTCTAGAAAGTTCATACGAAGTTACAGAAACAGCTGTCTGCAGCAGGGCCTTCGCCTTCCACCACAGGACATACCAACTCATTCTGGTGTTTGCACTTCCAGCACCCAGAACTGGGGAAGTGTCAGTTCTCTGCAGTTCACATCATTAGAGGGAGACCTGCTCCTCCGACATTTCTGTGGACCAGCTTCCTGAATGCTGTTGCAACAGTGACCCAATCTGCTCGACATGAAGTTGGTCACTGTTCAAGCTGACCCATGCTGACTAGCTCTCTCACAGGGCACGGGTGGAGAAGTTTTATCAGAAAACACTTAAATACACAGCTATTTCCCTCCTAATTCTAGACACATTCTGTAAGTAGTAGCAACCTGATTTAGCATCCAATTTGCCAAAGAATTGGGGCAAACAATTCTGCTTACATGGGCTGCTGTTTCAAATCCATCAATGAGCGTTTTACAAACTGGCTTGTTTTTAGTTGATTGTCAGTTCTCTTCTGAGAACTTAAACATGACTCTCTAAAACGTAGAGTCTATCAAGCAATGAAATGCAGGCTTCTTAAATTAAGTATTAGAGGCTTAAAAGCTGCCACGATTATTTCCATGCCTTGTGAAACCTGAGATTTCTACCCCGTTGCATCTTAGATTCTATTTCTTCCGCTGGTTTCTGTGCTGTTAGGCAATGGCATAAAAATTAATCTCAGCAGGAACGAGACATAAGAGACATGATGTCATGGTCTAGACCTATGTCTTAGAAAAAGATGAAGGGGGCTGTTTTCACTTGGCTTTGCTGTAATTTGACCTAAATATTCTCTGGGTTATGTATAAAATATGGGGGAAAATCCAAGGGACTTCTGCATACTGATGAATCCTATGTAGCTGATGCTGTTATAAGGACTTGACATGCATTCTTTTATTCTTCTTCAATTTGATTAGATTGCAAAGAACAGTAGCAAATTTTGAAAACAAGCAGTCAAATTTCCTTTACTAACGTTCTTAAGAACACTGCCTTTGGCATTAGAGTTAAATACTAAGTCTTCACAGCTAAAAAGTTCAATGCCATGGCATGAACTCTATATAGAAAAATAGCCTCTTCATAAGAGCAAGCTAAAAGCTGATGAACATTGGCACTAGACCAGTGGGTTCCTGGGAATATGGTAGAATGCAGAAGTAGAAACACAGAATCAATGTAGAACAAAAAGCAAAACCAAATTCACTTCGCTGTGTTGTTTCTTTTCTTTTATGAGAAAGTAATTTTATTAAATTATAAAAGTTTCCATTTCCGCCCCTCCTCCCAACCCCCCTCCCACCCCCCTACTCCCTCTCCTCCTCCCTCTCCATCCCTAAGAGCAGTCAGGGTTTCCTGCCCTGTGGGAAGTTCAAGTTCCTCCCCCCTCCCTCCATGTCCAGGAAGGTGAGTATCCAAACAGACTGGATCCCCAAAATCCAGTATATGCAGAAGAAACAAGTCCCAGTGTCATTGTCAACGGCTTTTCAGAAAGACTCCATGCCAGCCACATTCAGAGAATCCGGCCACATTCAGAGAATCTGGTTGGATCACGTCCTCGTTCAGTCCCAGTTCAACTGGCCTTGGTGAACTCTCATTATATCAGTCCCCTTGTATCAGTGGGTGATCGCATCCCTCGCAGTCCTGATTTCCTCTTTCATTTTCTTCCTCCTTCGGCTCCTCATTTGAACCTTGGGTGGCTCAGTCCAGTGCTCCAATGTGGGTCTCCGTCTGTATCGCCATCCATCGTCGGATGAAGGTTCCCTCTGGTCTTGCCTTCTTTGCTCACGTTCTCTTTCCTTCTGCTTCTCGTTTGGGCCTAGGGAGTTAAGTCCAGTGTTCCAATGTGGGTCTCTGTCTCTATCTCCATCCATCGCCAGATGAAGGTTCTATGGTAATAAGCAAAATATTCATCAATATGGTTATGGGCCAAGGCCGGTTCAGGCACCCTCTCCTCTGTCCAGAGAACAATCTGGGGATCTCTCCTTGGACCTGGGATCCCATTTATAATCAAGTCTCCTGTAAACCCTAAAATGACTCCCTTTGTTGCGCTGTGTTGTTTCTACTCTCAGTTTCATCTCAAGCACTTCACCATCTCTTTTCTCCAGTTATCTATGACTAGATGACGTCAATGTGGGAGAAAATGCACCCACGTGATAGGCCAGATTCTAAAGAGACCACCCTGCAGTAAAGCAGATGACCAACACAGTTTCAAAAAAGTCACCCGCAAGGGTAGCAGACAAACTGCTTGCCAGAAGCCAACGAAAAGCACCAGAAGGCAGAATGCCAGGGTCGGGTCAATGGATCCAAAATCAGGTACAGAACAGATACAAGATCAAAATGACATGAACTGCCCTATCTCCAGGCAACTAGATCACGAGTTCAGATGCAAACAGTATCTAGTAGCAAATGGTTATGAAACTTGAGCAGCAAATAGATTAGATTTGAGGATACACTCAGTTATAAACAAGACCAGAGCCTCCGGATTTCACACTTCTTTGACAATAGTATCGTTGTTAGTTTTTTATTTGTTTGTTTGTTTTGAGACTCTCTGAATTTCTACTTGGTAGTCACTGAGTAAATACTAAATTAATAATTTGGTAATTTTATGGGTAGTAAATTAGCATTTCTAAAAATAGTTTTTGAATATTTAGTTATAGCTTTATGAGGAACTCTAAGGCTAATGGTTAATTCATTTTTACATTCCTCGTATGTATGTGTCTGTTCAGGCACATGTTTGTGTGTATGAGTGCACACACCATGAGTGCCATGGAGTGCATGCAGAGGTCAAAGGCAAATCTTGAGTGTAAGCTGTCACCTTCTTTCTTGTTTGTGAGTCTTGTGATGCTCACTGTTGAGTATGCTAAGTTAGCTGGGATTCTTTTCTCTCTGTCTCTCACGTTGCATCACTGAATTCTGTGGTTAGACTCACATCTTCTCTACCAAGGTAAGTCATTTTTAAATTATTTTCATGGGCACTTCAATCTTCTTAACTGATTTTATTTTGACTGCTGTGGTGAATGATCAAAGTAACGGACATAATTTTCTTTCTTATGAAGTACACACTCTGGTTGTAGTAATAGATATTAAGTCTAAGTAACCCAGCAGCATTTTTCATAACTAACAATAGCATCAACGCATCTTTTAAAAAGAAATATCCAAGCAGCAAATATGTCAGACATGTAAGGCGTAGGACCACAGTTCCAACAATTTCACTCTGTCTGTCACAGCAGTGGATAGTAGTAATATACAGTATGAAAACGAAGAGATTCCCTGCACTCCATCAACTCTTTATGGAATGAGTCACCAGGCTGCATTTGGTACACAAACTATGTGTTTTGACCCTCCTAGAATTTTAACTTAAATCACTTCTCATTATTTTCTAATAATTTAAAGAGTCATCCATTAGTTTACTTAAGATTGGAATAGCTGTGTTCTATATTTTATGTCTGGGGTCTTCCTGGTTTCTCTGGCTGGTTGTCATCATGTGACTGCCCTGTCTTTCTGTCTTTACACGTGGCCACACTAGTTCAACATGATAGTCCAAACTGGCCATTATCTTTATATTCATAATTGCATCTTCTTTCTCAATTCTTAATGCAGAGCAGTTTCACGGTAGAGTTTGAACATTTGTGAGATGCTAGCTAGAAAGGGACCTTAGCATTATTTACTATTTCTATTTTGCAGATAAGGATATGAGGAAAAAATATAAAGATATTCTAAAGCAACGGAACAAATGAACATATGAAGCTCCAGTGTTGGAGTCAAGACCTGTCGCCCATTGGGACAGTTTCCTCATGAAGTCTAATAATGTTCTAAACATTTTAATCATCATCAGATAAAGAGGAAAATCTATAATAAAAGCAGTTCAACTCTGGCTGGCTTTTACCCATACTGAAAGAATGTCGATTTCATTAAACCTGCATTTTCCAAAAGCGAAGTAAACAATGGTCCTGAGGCATCACATGTTAGACACAGGGTGAAGTCAACTAGCTAACTAACTAGCTAAATAAATAAATGAATAAATAAAGCACATTTTGGCTGCATATGAATGTCTTCACAAAAGTAAACAGGGAACTAAAGGGGAGAAAGCAACTGATTTGCATAAATTTCCATGTGCTTTGTTCAGCTTTAATACTCACCCAGGCCACTTATGTCAAATAGTCACATAGACTGGGAACAATGGGGCGAGATGTTAGGAAACCCAGTTGGGAATTTTGGTTATGCTGTGTTGGTGTGCATGTGTGTGTATGATTTCCCCTGTGGGCTTATGGAGATGAGAAGGGTGTGTGGAATGTGATCTCCGAGAGGGTACCAGAAACTGGATGTGAGGTTGCTAGGCAATTTCCACCATTGTTTTAAACAAACTTCATGGAACTGGCAACAGCTGTCAGAGTTCCTGGCTCCTAAGAATAACAGAGCAGAAAACACAAAGCACAAAGGTCTGCCACAATAAAGGGCAATAAATAACCGGAACTTTCTATGCCAGTAAATGCAGGCACTTGAATGTTAAAGTAATTAATAAGGTTAACATATACAAGAGGTCATTTGGGTTCTATTTGTTGTCAAATACATCTTCTCCTCAGACACTTTAATTTAAATGGCAATACTCTGTGAAAAGAGACTAGTGTGCTGTGGTTTTGACAAATTATTTTTCTAAAAATCAACATTTTCCTTTTTTTCTTTTTGGCTTGCATTCTGATTATTCATTGTGAATTTCACCTAGGGGCAACAGGATAGCCTTCCCCCTGCACACATAAAACGGGTCTTAAAAGGAAACATATTCTGCATTTGATGTTGTAGAACAGTTCATTGAACCACATCATCACCTCAGGAGCTTTCTTCTACCATTCATGACCTTTCCTGTCCCCTGTCCTTCCCCTCTTCATCACAGGAGGATATTATTCAAGACTGTGTGCCATGGGCCTGAATAGAGAACACACCAGTGAGACTCACACTGCTGAGCTTTGACTGCCTCTGTGAGCAGCGGTGATGTCACATTCCTGGTTTTATAAGCACGCTGCAATGTACGGTCGCTTGCCATAGGAAGAGGTGCAGCTGTGTGTGCGAGCTTGCTATAGAATGAGGAGCAACCGCGAGACAAAAATATTTTACGCTGTCTTATAACCTCCTGTGAAAGCAGAATTGTTTCAAATCAAAGTGTTAAGATGAACTATTCCTTTCTAATATTTCACAATTGATATTTTTAGCACTTTAAATCATAAGTCATAGTCCTGGTGTTCTAATTTCTATGACAGAAACATTCTCTTTCCTTAAGCTAGTTTGTCCTTGGGCAACTCTTTCAAAATAATTTGAGATAAACAACCTAGACATTTCTTGTTAATAATTTCAATATATTTTAATACTGATATATCAAACATATTTAATATATTGCTTCACAAATATTCAGTGCAGTTAATATATTGTTTAACTTAAATGTTCAATGACTAATGAATTTTACAGAAATCTCTGAATTCTACACCATTTTAAAATTTGATAACAAAGATTATTTTAAGGGGGAATTGGGTTTTGGTGTCTCTGTATTGGAAACAAGTCTTCATAAAAAAACATTTCTTTCTGGTGATGTCTTTCTAAGGGTCTCTGATTTATGTTTGTTTAAAAATATATACAGAGTCAGCAGAAATTGAAAAGAAAATAATAGAAATTAAATATTCATTGATTGAGTTTACCCAGTGATTATCTCTTTTATATACTTGTGTGTGTGCAACTAAGCATATATACCTATTTATACACACATAGTGAAAATATATATAGAACATGTGTATATATATATTTACATATATACAAAGAATTTCTATGGGTATAATTTCTATGTGTAAACTCAGTATAATGTCACTTCCCCATGTGCTCAGGTGTCTCTAAGTGTCTATGAGGAATTGGTGCCTGAACCACTCTCAAATACAAAACTCCTGAGATACTCAAGTCTCTTACGTAAGTGGTGCGCACCTGCATGTAATCTTGCATGCTGTTATGTGTACTTTAAATCCTGTCTTGGTTATTTTTAATAATGAATGTGATGAAGGTGCTAGAGAAGAAGCTGCTCTCCCACAGTATGCTGTGTCCAGTGCAGAGACAATTTTCACTTGTCTATTTTCCATTCACAACCAGGTGAAGCTGATCCAGGACTGGATATCTGCAGGGCAATAGATCTTATCTATGTGAGTGATTTACCAGTTGTATGATGATATCCCAAACTGCAGATGCATGTTGTAAATTTTTAAAGAAGAAAGCGTTCGGTCCAAACTGTAGTTATTATTTAATCAATTTCAAAAAAAGCTGCTGTGCTGTGAGAGTATGCTTCCCCTGATGGAGGCCGAGCATGGCAGTCCTGGTTTCTGGCAACTGAAGAAAATTCCAATATGGCTGAATGCCGTTTCTGTAGCTCTGGTTTCACTCTTGCATAATGCCTAAATACACTACAACCTCTGTCTGGAATAACAGGTATTCTGATCCACGTATGAAATTATTCATCTGAGAATTAATATATAATTTGGAAGAACTTTCTGTAAATATTATGGTATCAGCACTTGAATCTTGATGTATTGTTTTCTAAGATTTTGTTTTTCTAAGTGGAGCTCAAGCTGTCTTTAGAGAACAAGAAGAGTATACACATCCACTCAGGTGAACGGCTGTAAGTGCTCTACTTCTCGGTATTTCCATTTGTAGTTGCTATGAGATGAGAAGCAACAGGAAGGGAAAATAAAAACTTCATATTGGATTCTGTGCACCATTTTCAATGTGTCTTAAATAATATATAACCTACTTCTCAATATTGAGGTACGTTACAACACTCATTAATTAAGAAAGGAATCTGAGATACCAAGAGGCACTAGTGTCTAAGAAGACAATTTTAAAACTCAAATGCATGAATTTCAGAGTCTATAATTTCAGCAGTCACAGGACCCAGATCAAAATAAGCATAAGCATAGGAAATCCTGATCTTAAGATTTTTACTTGATGTGTGTCTTGAATATTTTAGCTGCTCTGTGCCCTTGCCTTTAAAATGGAGAGGAAAGTACCAAGATGAAAAAATTGTGCAGATATTAAAGTTTTCTAGAAAACTCTGGCACCAACTAAACGTGAAGGAATAGCTTTTATTATACTGGCTCCTTTTCATAATATGTATACAAAGTGGATTTTGTTTGTATATTTCATTATGTGACCAGTGTCTATTTAAAATACGGACGGATAGATTTGTCTGTTTCTTTTCCACAATAGCTGTTGCATTCCTCTCTGTCCATCACTCTTTTCTATCTGAAATTTTATCTGTCTCCCCAAGAGTTTCATTGACGTGTGAGTCATACTTTATCAGTAGGCTCCCCAAACACATCCAACCCTTCCCATTTTAAATGACCTGAAACACACAGAGCCAATTCATCACGTCTCAGTTCCATTCTTATTGCCATCTCTGTCTGCCATGTGTCTGTCCAGTTTCCTTTCTACCTATTCAAATTTTCAAAACTAAAGAAAGGCTTAACTGAAATCCATCTATTCCTTAAAGACCCATGTCTGTTCCGTTTGACAACATAACTCAGTTCAACTTTGTAAAACCCAACAGAAGGATTGTTAAGCTCCAATTACCAGGAACAGTTGTGTTTCCTCTGAGTAGATGGTTTGTCTCCGGCTTATTCATACTGCCAATCACGCCATAGCTTTGTGTGTGCACGTCAGTGTTTACCTGGTTTCTGGAATTTGAGCACACACCTCTAGTCCATTAGAAAGTCTTCAAAGTGTGCTAATAATCACTTTATCTTGATGTGTAGAATTTAATTGTATTAGTTCTCTTTCTCCCCCTCTCTCAATGTATTTCTCAATTTTATATGCATTGTAACGGTAACGTAACATTAATTATCTCACACAAAAATTCAACCTTTTAAAATTATTTAAAAACTATAATAATAGAGAAATTACAAGAAGCTCAAATTTAATTACTTACAGATTATTATTCAAAAGTAATTGCTTCAATTTTGGATCTACTTACATTTTATTGATTTTTGTATTTAGTTCTTTCAACAGACTTGGAAACCATTAGAACATAATTTCATATCATACTTTGAAATGAGCATTTTCATTCATTAAATACTTTTTGTAAACATTTACACCAAAATGTTAGACCAGAGATATATCATGATTTAATTGAATTACTTTTATTAGATTAACATCTATGCTATTTAACAAAAGGAATATATGTAAAAGCTTGATTTCTAATTGTACATTACTAATAGATACTAATGAAAAAGGAAGTTTTAATTCAAAAGTTACGTGTAGTTGTAAAGTTACCATTGTTACCAATGTGTAGGCAAACCATTCACATTTTCTTTCTTCCCTGAACAACTGTGGACCTTGTACTTCTATATTTAAAATGTACACATTCCCAGAACAGTTTTGCGAGGTAAATATTTAAATATCTGAATAAAGGTATAAGTAAATCAATGTATTTTCAAGCTAAAATGTATCTCTCTCCTAAATGAATGCATCAACATTGTTACATTATCTCACTAACCTTTGTTTCTACTCTATATTGTGAATGTTTTATCATTAGCCCTTGGTTTGTTACTTTAAACAGGTTTTTAAAAGCCCTACAAGAAGATACAGTGTAGCTGAGTGCAGGGGTACCTTTCTGTAAGCACTGCACTGGGGTGATGGCAGGAGGAAGACCAGGAGCTCAGCATCATGTTCAGATACACAGTGATTTTAAGGCTACCCTAAGCTAATTGAGACAAAATCCTAAATAAAAATACATCAACAAACATAATTTAGTAAAACTGAACCAAAGGATATCATGTCTTCTAAATTAATAGTTCTTGTGGGAATAGACACATAGAACCCATTTATTATTATTATTATTATTATTATTATTATTATTATTATTATGCAATAACTCTGACAGAGGAAAACACACATTTCCCACTTCTTCTTTATCCAGGAATGTTAGACAGTGTCACCATCACTTTGAAGTGTTTACCAAATTTCTTTTAACACATCTTGTTTGTCAAACTGCAGGACACAAGCTTTGGAGCCTGTCTTCCTGGAACTCACTCTGTAGACCTGGTCTCAGACAACGATCACCTGCATCTTCCGCTGGAGTGCTGTGGTTAAAGACATGCACCACCACCGTCCTGCCCTCTTCTGCTTCTAACTATAATAATGTGCTTATTCATCTGTTGCCTCTCAAAACTCTGGGGAGGTCATTGTTAGAGAGTTTGAAAGTATCTCACTCAACCAAGAGAAAGGTGTAGAGCATGCAAGAAAGTGCCGAGTCAAATAGCAAGAGGGTGGCAAGAACAATGCAGAAATGTTTGGTCACATGAAAATAACAGTACAGACAACAATACTTTGAAGGTACAATGGACAGATCATATTTAGGGGTAGAAAAGCACCAAAAAGCAAACATTCATCATATTCTAAACATGGTATGTCTCAACCATCCACTTATCCGTGCACAAATATACTCCATTTTAACCATTCTATTTGTCATGTTTTGGGGCATGTAGTACACAAGATCACTCTAATTTAGAGGCATTGTGAAAACAATAGCGAAAAGCACAAGTACATTAAATAAATCTTCATGGTCCGTGTTGTGAAATCTGAGTGTCAGATTTAATTTTATGTGTTTGCCAGAAGCCACGCAAGTTCACAGACAGGCATAGTCATCTGCAGGTCTAAGTCAGGCTAAAGGCAGCTTTGAACTTCTTTGTATAAAATTGATTCATTTTTGGCTTGTTCTAATTTCATTCTCCTATGCATGCATTCATGAAAAAGGAACTGAGGTGATTTGGTTCCATCTACAAAACAATCTTCTGTGTGATCTCTATCCGTAGGGAAAAGTCATGACATTGGAAGTGTGAAACTGGCTCCAGGTAGGATTTTTTATATAAACTTTATATTATATTATATTATATTATATTATATTATATATAACTTTATATGTATATTATATTATACATGATGTTGCTCTTTAAAATGGGTTATTTGTATATTTCGAGAACATACTGTGATCTGAATAGACAATCTCCACCACCTGGGTTAAACTGAAGAGAAAGGTCAGAGGAAGTTAACAAGTAAACAAGAAAGAAAACTCCACGACAGCATAAACGACCAGTCCTGTGCTAAGTGTAATTCATAGTAGTACTGACTCCGAGTCTGCCCTCTGTCTGAAAACTGAACAGTCTGAAAAGATGATATGGGAAAATTTTGTCCATAAATTCCTTATTCATTCTTTACAAATTCAACAAATAATTCTGCATACTATTTTTTGCCAAAATATTTTATGCCCTTCTGATGAAAATGATTATTTTATTTAAAAAAAAAAAGAAAAACTGGACAGCATTTTTAACTTTAAGGATTTGTCTTTATACAAAGGGAAACTCTCCAGTGATGTATGTGGTGATGACCAAAGTAAAACACTTCTTTTTGAAGATGTCATTTTTATTATTGAAGTTTATTCCCATGAGCGCCCACAAATGTGAGCCTGTTCCACCTTGACTGGTGGTCAGAGGGTACTTCTGCCCATTTTGCTCTTTCAAAGTTGTTGAGAACAGATGTGGCTACAAACAAGAGTTTCTGGCCAAAGGTGTGGTTAATTAGTATTTTGGGTATAGAGATGGATCTCCTTTACTGGGACCAAAGGTCAGAGAATTCAGGTCTATTCCTTATATCATGTTAACAAAGTCTTTTTCCTCCCCCTCCCCTTTTGGAGTGAAGTATATAAGCATGTGGAAATAAAATGAGGCAGATTCAGTATTCACTCAATGTCCTTCTTGATGCTGTTCTATGTTTCTGCCTCTTATTTCTCTCTGTTCCTTCTGCTTAATAATTCTAATCCTCATGCTCCTTCCCTGGGTTGTATGAATTTCATCAAGACTGATCTTCATCATATTCCATGTAAAAGGGACTTGTAATATATGATTATATAATGCTGTAGTATGCTCTCAGTTATCTAATTAAGAAAGCATCTTAAGCCAGTTCCTGCATCGCTTCTAAAGTTCAGCATAAAGTAGGCACACATTTGAGTGGATGGTTACTGAACAATCGAGTCATTCTGCTAGCATTGCTATGACTCAGACTATTAAAATTACTGCTTAAATCTTACTTATAATTTCTTTTCAAAATACTATAATCAGCCAACTAAACCCAGACTCAAAGATAGGTATGCAAAGTCATGGAATCAGCCCAAAACTTTAAATTACATTGCTATGCATCTTAATTTTTACTCACCAAGTTTTATCTTTTGACTGGTGTTATATTGATGTGAAGAGAAATTATAGTTTAAAATAATGCATTTTTATAGACCTAGTCAATTCCATTAGTCATTATTGAATCAGAGTAGGATATGTGGAGGGCTATGGAACAAGGACATAAAGGGCACCTTCATTTACTCAACTCCCTCCACAAGCTCCATCACTTCCAGTTTGGTTAGCTGGAAGAAGCTACTTGGTGGTGTACTATTTCCCTGGGGTGGGGTCAGTATGGCTTCTCGGAGAGCTCTTGCTTAAAAGCTGAGAAATAACATTCTCTTGCCTGGACTCTACTCAGCCACATGAACATGAACAAAAATATCCTCTTAAATTGTCTAAACTATCTCGAGAGTATGGTAGGTCCAGAATATATGTTTTACATTTTATAGTTTTATAATTATACTTCTGGAACATTCCAGACTAGATTTAAAATCGGCATGTACTCTAAGTTTATACATACTTTAAAAGATGAGACTCCAATATCCCCCATCAGGGACAGAAAAACTTATTGTTTATATGTTCAATTTCTGAAATAATAAAACATATTCATTATAATTATTAAAAGATTTTTTATTATTAAAAACTTTTTTTTCATTATAAAATTAATAAAGCAAGAAATCATTTAGGAAATTCCGGTAAAATTTAAGTTGGTTGGGTAGTTTCTAAATTTCTAAAACAAAAGTTAGAAGAACTGAACTAAAATTGTCATATCCATATAATGATGGTAAAGTTTTATGAATGAAAATGCTTCATTCAGATGTATCTCTTTCTATTTCAATCTTACAGAAAGAATAAGATCATATTTATTTGCTTTCCAAGCTATAAGTATCCTTAAACTCTGACATAATGTCTTGATAAAATAGCACTGTGATGTTTGGTTTGCATTAGCTTAAATGTTTAGCTCATTATACACATATTTGTTCTAAGAGATGACAGCTATCACACAGAGAGGTTATCTATCATAAAAGCTCATCGATAGAAAAATACTTCTTAAAGCAATAACATCATTCAGTTATTTAAAAAGAAAACTTTTGTTCTTTTAAAGCATTAAAACTTATCATTGAATTATTCATATAATTGCTTAGATATTCTAATTCCCCGTAATGAATTTTTTTGCTAATGTAAAGTTGCAAAGGAGATAACTAGGAATACTGAATATTTTATTATAGATCTTAGAATATTGAGACAAAAAGAAATGGGCCATCAATTGCTCAGGGAAGAGTTTAATTGAGTTCAGACAAGCCAAAATTGCTAAAGAACAGACACCCAGGCGTGTGAGTGTATATCATTTCAGCCAATAAACTCAATCTTCATGACTGGAATTCACTGGATTAGAGAACTGAAAATATTTCAAATATATCATTTATTAACTTTGGTCCTATTACTAAAGATGCTACTATAATAGTATATAAATTAAACTGAATAGCCTATTAAAATTAGGAAAGTAGGAGAAAATAATGGAATTATTGGATAGACTCATGTTATTGGGAAAATATCTGTAAAAATCAACTCTGTGATTCCATTCTGTTTCAACACTGGCTCAAAATAACATACCAGTCAACGTTAGGAAACCAGTGCCTGTCATAAATTCATAGTGTCCATAGGATAATAATACACGACTATTGGCAGAAATGCAAGAATTCTAGGTACAAAATCCAAAAAGAAATAACACAAAACCTCAAGAGGTATTAAACTACATTCCCAGTGGATGATATGGATTCAGAATTTAGGACTGAATATTTAACTGTTCCAGATCAATACATCCCACCAAAGTGTCTCATCTATAAACAAATACTGGATAAATGTGGTTGTTGAAATTAGCTCTTCCAAAGTTTTAGGTATACATTTCTGCTTTAAGTGTTTTTCTTTTATATTTACTTGTAATAAATAGATACACAAAATTTTCTTTTTAGGGGGATTTAAATAAAAAACACCTTTAAATGAAATTCCATTGTAAATTGAAGAAACACAGTTGAAACAGAGGAAGAAAACTGACCCAACCTTGCTTCTTCAATTCCACATATTAACAGAAGCCAGTAAATTAATAAACTTTCAACTAAGTTTATAAAAAAGAAAATAATTAAAAGAAAATAAAAAGGAATGATAATTTCTTTTTAAAAATTATGCCAGAAACCAGAAGGATAAAGTTGTTTATTTGACAAAAATTAAACCCAGGAAACCTTAATTAACCAAAATAAAATCAGAAAACACAATTTACCAATACCAAAAAGAAGAAAAAAAGTGACATCATTACAAGGTCACCAACATGAATACAGTTAAATATGCTCTGTGTTTATAAATACATTATAAATACATGGATACCTTTTATATTTATAATTATGAAGTATAATTATTGAGTATTTGTACAAAAGAAATAAGCCTGTTTAAAAATATAGCATATCATAAAGAAAAAATACTTGAAAAAGAATACTTGACTATCTCAATCAAAGTCAAAACCATTAGGGGGAAGAAAATAGAAAATAAGACTGGAGTCTCTGGTGATAACATGAGAATGAGGATGAGCAGCAGGCAAATCCTCTGAATGTTCAGGAGAGAGAGGGAGAGAGAGAGAGAGAGAGAGAGAGAGAGAGAGAGAGAGAGAGAGAGAGAGAGAAAGAAAGAGGAGGGAGGGAGGGAGAAAGAGACAGGAGAGAGGAGGAAGGGAGGGAGAGAGATCTCTTAGTTCTATGTACATAGTGTAAATGCAGAATGTCAGAACTGAGACTAGAGAAAAAGAGAGCCTCAAAAATATGTTCTATAGATTTCAAAATTTAGGCTTAAGAATTAGGAAGTGGGAGGTATAAGTCACAGCATGTAAAGGGAAAAAATACTCTTGGTAGAGAAGAAAGTGAAAACCTTCAAAAGAATTAGGAAACACTCAGAAAACAATATTATTATGGTACTTGCTGAATAGCTCTGCATTTCAACTAGTACGGGATCCTAGAGTTTACAGAGAATACATCTCCTTCCTTGTGGCTATGGTACGGGAACAATGGAAAGCCATTTGGAAAAGGTCCACTGAATCCTTAGCAAGGCCTCTATAGAGGCAAATGTTTGCTTTGCATTGCCCTTCCTGAGAACCCATAGCAAAAGCTGAGGGCCATTCTTCAGAATCTTTCTTATAAAGAAAGGGATATGTTTCTTAACAGATAAGACTCACTAAATTTCAACAATCAGATCTAAATGTAAACAGATCTATAATGAGCAATGAGACTGACACACTAACACAAAAAAGAATCAATTACTGAAGTCCTGATGAATCCAGTGCTAAACTGTATTAAGTCCATAATGAACTCACACCAATATTCCTTAAATTATTTCAAAAGACAGAAAAGCATGGGGCGCTAATAAGCACTATTTTAGAAACCCCACCTTGCATGGAAAGCCACGTGATTGAAAGATACAGCAAAACTAATTATATACCAGCTTTCCAGCTGAGCACAGTCATAAACTTTTCAGATTAGACATCACTAGGAAAACGGATCACAACAAACACTGGTGAGGGTGTAAGAGAAAAAGAGCACTCAAGAACTGATGCTGGGGATGGAAATTCGTCTACTTGCTGTAGACATTATTATCTTCCTCATCAAACCGAAAATAGAACTGGGGAGATGAGTCAGTGGGTAAAGGAACTTGCTGTCCAAGTGCGAAGATAACATCTAGGCTCCCAAAAATCCATATAAATGCCTGGTAGATGTGGGAACCTGTTTAAAATTACCACCCTTCAACAGCAGAAGCAGGGGATCTGAAGAACAAGCTGAATACCCAGGTTAGTCAAATTGGCAACTTCTGATTTCAAAGGGGAGACTTTGCCTCAATGTACAAGGTAGCTTTAGATTTAGCAAGATATCTGATAACAGCACACACACACACACACACACACACACACACACATCCACATCCACATGCATGCAGACAAACCACAGTCAGATCACCCAAAGAACTACCAGAGGAACTGTGCTACATGTGAGAAGGTTACCCGGAGGAATATAAGTGGTCACATGTCCTAGTCAGTGTTCTACTGCTGTGAAGAGATACCGTGACCACTGGCAGCTCTTAAAAAGGAAAGCATGTAATTGGGGCTTGCTTATGGTTTCCGAGCTTCAGTCCATTATTCTGATGCCATGAAACATAGCAGCACTCAGGCAGCCATGGTAACTGAGAGTTCTACATCTGGACTGGGAGGCAGCAGGGAGAGAGAGAGCCAGTGGCCCTGGCTTGGGCTTCTGGAACCTCAAAATTCACCTTCAGGAACATACTTCAGTAAGGCCCTGCCTGCTCCAACAAGACTGCATCTCCTAATCCTGAGTAGCAACACTCCCTGACGACCAAGCATTCAAATGTAGAAGCCCAAAGGGGCCATTCTTATTCAACAATGAAAGCATAATCAAGAAATGCCTACACATCCACTATTGTGACATTTTCACATGAGCCAAGTTATGGATTCACCTTAAGTGCCATTCGGTAGACAACAGATAAATCGAGTCTCATTCACCTATGAAGAAGAGCAAATTACACCATTTTCAGAAAATGAGTGGAAGGGGAAATGATCATCATAAGTGAAATGAACTGATTCAAAAGACAAATATCACATTTTCTTTCATATGAGTTCCCAGATTATACACAATATACATAATACAGCCATAAATGATATATTGAGGTGATTGTTATGAAAATAAAAACAAAGACTGCTTGGAACAGGAGGGGAGCCGGTGAGGATAGTGTATTAGAAGTAAATGGATAGTAATGGGTATCATCAAACCACACAACATGAATGAAGACAGTCTTAGAATCCATCACTATGTGCAAAGAATATAAAGAAGCCCTAGTGGAAAACCCTTAGCAAGAAACTACCGGAACAAGTAGCCGAAGTCGTGATTAAGTGAGAGTGTTCTCGGATGTGTAAGGGAGGCTGAGAGTGTTAAAACGTGTGAAATTCACCAGCCAAAGAGGAAAATGAAAGAGTTTATTTGACCATGTCAGTAGTTTCAAAAGAGCATTTAGTGCTCATTCTTGACAAAACTCTCAATGAATGAAAAATAGAAATGAAATTTTCCAATCAGATGAATAATTATCTAAAAGAACTCTCACAAGAAAAATTACTCTTAATAATAAATACTGAGAATTGAAGTCTTAAATAAAACGTAGTAAGACTCTTTTCTGTATTCATCATACTATGACAAAGTATAAAGTAATGGAATAAAGACCTGAGATTTAGGATGGATCAAAAGCATCACTGTAAGCAGGAAATTTTTTATACAAAAAATTACATAGACCACTAAAACCAATCAGAAAATTTAGTAAGGCTACAAATAATAAACTTTCATATTTTAAAGTAAGTTCTCTAAACCACAAAAATGGAGAAAAAGTTAAAAAAAATGTGCTGACAAAAGCATCTTAGGTTTTTAATCACTAAGACAAAACATCTGTGATAAGTCACCTCAAAGGGGAACCAGAATCTTGGTCCTTATCTTCCAGGCTTTAGTCTGTGGTTATTTTGCCCAGTTTCATTGATCCTATTATGACACAGCCACCATTGCAAAAGTGAGTGGCAGAGAGAATTCCTATCCAGAAAACCTTTATCCAGAAACAGAAAGAATGTCAAAAGGACCAGGGTCACAATTATCTCCTTGGAAGGCACACTGCCAGTTACTTAACATCCTTCTCTTAGGCACTGCTTCTCGAAGATTCCACAGGCTCCAAACCACACTACACATGGGCCTGTGAAAGACACTTGCACATAGATAAAATAAAAACATAGCACAAAAATCCCGTGAACTTAAAGAAACTAATATACTTATATTGAAAACTATTAATAGCAACTTAAGGATGCATGTTACACATTGCATTTCCCCTTTGAATATTAGATTAAGCACAATCTGCAGTTTACATAATTTAAACTGATATTCTAAGACTCATGAACTTCAAAGGCGTAAAAATCAAAGCATTTTTACAAATGATCAAGATTTTACAAATTCTGAAGTAGTCAAGTACAGCATAGTAATGATCAATTCAGTGTAGTGCTGAACAACATTAGGTAAGTCATGGAGTCCAGACAGAAACAAATACATTATGGATCCATTAAACAGGTTGCTCTGCAGTAAAGTGAAGAAAACATTGTCATTCCAATGAATCTAAGGAGTGCAGTATGTATGCCGTGCCCACTTCATTTCAGGCAGAGCACACCACACCATGGTGTGTTGGGTTCCAACAATGAAAACATTTGCATTCTTTTGTATCATATCAATTCTGTTTTTAGTTATTTCTCCCAAAGTATTCCTCCTTTCCCTTCTCCTCCTTCTCTTCGTCTCCCCCCTTCCTTACTGTCTCCTTCCTCAACACCTTTTTCTTCTAGCAGTGCTTAGGGATGAAACCGAGGTCCTTTTGGATAGGTGACAAGTATCCCACTCCTGAACCCTATCCTATTTTTGTGGTCTCTGTTGAGAAGATAACTCCTCAGACCTCGTCACTATTCTTTCATTGTTTGTTGTGATATGGTTCAGTTGACTGCCCATTAATCAAGCTTTTTCCTGAACATATTAATCTCATGGGCACCTGTCACTAGCGATATCTCCCAAATGAAAAGATTCCAGCTTATAGTCAGATATTACTACCAGTTGTGATTGGCTGTTTGTCATTTAGTTGCTTACTTTCTAGATCATTATGTAGGAACACCAGGAGTATTTTATTCTGTGTAGTGCTTAGCATGTAGCAGAGTTCCCAGAGTATGTGGACATGTATTACAGATCCAGAGGGAATGGCGTACTGACTTGTCAGAAAATCAGGCTGTGTCTGCAAGCGTTACAGCTCCGGAAGGAAAGGTATTCTGGATACACACAGCTCTGGAGGGAGAGGCATCCTGACCTCTCAGGAAGTCTGGCTGTACCTACATCTCTAAAGGGAAGGTGTCCTATCTACCTACAGCTGTGAGGAGAAAGGTATTCTGAGTTGTTGAGACATCAGACTGGACCTGAAGCTGGAGTCTGGTTGGGGATGGTATCCACCCAGGATGTGGCAATCTTGTTCTTCTCTGAGAGAGAGCCATTACAGCTGACCTCTGCTCCACCCCTGTGAGTGAGCTTCATATCCCTTTCTTCTCAGCTCCAGTCGAGATGTTACTTCTGCTTCAGTCTGCTAATGGAGTAACCTTGCAGGGACGTAGCCATCTGCTCTGGTTTTGGAGAACAGTGGTTCCTTCTGCTCCCCTCCCATGTGAATTTCCCAGCAGAGGCATCAGTTGCTTCTGCTCTGCTCCCCTAAGGCAGAGATGTTGCTCTGTTCCGTCAAAAGAAGACCTGCCCCCAAAACCCTTTCATAGTAAAGATTTATTTGGGAAGGAAGAATCCAGGCTGCCTCTGCCAGCGTGGAGGAGCTTGTATAGGGCTTTTTAGGGGTGGAGTTTTTCCGGGGATAAGATTTTTCAGAAAGGGAATTGATCATATTTTGAACCCTTTGAACTTGGACAAGTTCAGATTGGCTAGATTTTATGCTCAGGGATTAATTGGCTTTCCGCTCTGTGGTTGGTTAAATTTCCTGCTCAGGGATTGGTTTGTTTCATGTTCAGTTTCTCAGGGGCAAATTTGACTTAGGTTTCAGGACCAAAATGTGTTTCTTTCACTGGCCCTTTTTAGCCTTTTGGCTCTAGTTTCAGAGCCAGGGTGTATTTCTTTCATTGACTCTGGTTTCAGAACTAGGGTTGTTTTATTTTTCTCTATTTCTGGGTTCAGGGTTAGAAAAGCCAAACCTTTCTTTGGCTGATCCTTTACACTACAATATGAATGACTAAATTGGTTGCTCATTCAATGTCCTCCCAGGGTAAGGATATGAAAAAAATGACTTTCATGATGATAAAGATAAATATCTATATCTATATCTGTCTTAGTTCACTGAAATTACAGGTTACTGAAGTTGTAATGTAAATCCTGTCCTCAGTTCTCTCATTGATTTTGCTGATGTGATTCTGGCTTGGTAGTTCAGAAGGAAAGGGCACATTATTTTCATAGAAAAACATATTTTAAAGCACAACTATCTTGTACATTTCCTTTGAGGCTACTAATTGAGAATAATTAATCGGACTCTTTTCTTCTCTTTTTATTTTTTATATTTTTTTTATTTTTTAGTATGATTATATTTTCACACGAAAACCAATGGATTTCAGAAATCCATATACTTTTCATTTTAAATGGCTGTTATCGGCTCTTTTGTCTCCTGGGTCCTTGGAATACCAGCTGCCCCTGTTTCAGTGCTGAGGAGTTCTGTCCAGAGAGGTGAGTGGTTGCTCGCCAGGGCTCTCTGTCCCGGAAAAGAGCGCAGCCCCCCCCCCAGCTTCTGCGGTAGGGTCTTCGGTGGTCCACGGGACTCCTCCCTGCCCCCACTGCCGCCACCCTTTTGTCTCCTGAATCCTTGGAATACCAGATGTCCCTGTTTCAGTGCTGAGGAGTTCTGTCCAGAGAGTGCTGAGGAGTTCTATCCAGAGAGTGCTGAGGAGTTTCATCCAGAGAGGAGGAGATGGGCAGGTGCCAATGCAAGAATTCCAACAACAACATGAAAGGCAATATGACATCACCAGAATCCAGGGATCACGAAACTAGAAGAATTGAACACCCCACTCCAGAAGAAATAGAAGAAATCGACTCTAAGCAGATCTTTATGAAAATAATAGAGGAACTTAAACTGGAGGTGAAAATCTGCTGTAAAGAATTGGAAGATAAGTATAACAAAAAGATTGAGGAAATGAGTAAAGAAATGTAAGAGAATTATAACAAAAAGTTTGAAGAAATGAGTAAATCCGTAAATGAAATTCTGGGAAACCAAGAAAAAACAATCAAACAGGTAATGGAAACAATTCAAGATTTGAAAACAGAAATGGAGGCAATGAAGAAAACACAAACCGAGGGCCTGCTGGCTATGAAAAATCTAGGTAAACGAACAGAGACTTCAGAAACAAGGATAACCAACAGAATACAAGAGATAGAAGAAAGAATCTCAGACTCTCAAGAGACCATAGAGAAAATAAACGCTCTGACCAAAGAAAACAGCAAATCCAACAAATTCTCATCACAAAACATTCAGGAAATGTGGGACACAATAAAAAAAAACAAATGTAAGAATAATAGGGGTAGAAGAAGGAGAAGAATTGCAGATCAAAGGTTCAGAAAATATATTCAACAAAATTATAGAAGAAAACTTCCCCAACCTAAAGAACGATATCCCTATGAAGGTTCAAGAAGCATACAGAACACCGAATAGACTGGATCAAAAAAAAAATCCCCTCGCCATATAATAATCAAAACACAAAACATTCAGATTAAAGAAAGAATATTAAGAACTGCAAAGGAAAAAGGTCAAGTAACTTATAAAGGTAAACCGATCAGACTTACACCAGACTTCTCTATGGAAACCATGAAAGCCAGAAGGTCCTGGATAGAGGTACTGCAGAAACTAAGAGACCATGGATGCAAGCCCAGACTACTATACCCAGCCAAGCTATCATTCACTATCAACGGAGAAAACAAAATATTCCAGGATAAAAACAAATTTAAAAAATACGTAGCTACAGATCCAGCCTTACAGAAAGTAACAGAAGGAAAATCACAACCCAAGGAATCCAACATTCCCAATACCGCCTACCATAACTCAGACATCTAGCGACCCTTCACAACCACAACTCAAAGAAGGGAAACACATAACACTCTACTACCCCCCCCCAAAATAACCGGAGTCAACAACCACTGGTCATTAATATCACTTAAAATCAATGGACTCAATTCACCAATAAAAAGGCACAGACTTAGAGATTGGATATGAAAACAGGATCCAACATTCTGCTGTTTACAAGAAACACACCTTAACCACAATGGCAGACATCTATTCAAAGTAAAGGGTTGGGAAAAGGTTTTCCAACCAAACGGACCTAAGAAACAAGCGGGTGTGGTCATTCTAATATCTAACAAAATTGACTTCAAACTAAAATCAATCAGAAGAGATGGAGATGGACATTTCATACTCATAACAGGAACAATTCATCAGGAGGAAGTCTCAATTCTGAATATCTATTCCCCTAATATAAAGGCACGCACTTATGTAAACGAAACACTTTTAGAACTCAAGGCAGTCATCAAACCACACACACTAATAGTAGGAGACTTCAACACACCGCTCTCACCAATGCACAGGTCAATCAGACAGAAACCTAACAGAGAAATAAGAGAATTATTGGAGGTATTGAAACAAATGGACTTAACAGATATCTATAGAACATTCCACCTAAATAGGAAAGAATATGCTTTCTTCTCTGCAGCCCATGGAACCTTCTCAAAAATTGACCACATATTGGTAACAAAGCAAACTTCCACAGATACAAAAAAATATTAGTAACCACCTGTGTCTTGTCAGATTACCATGGATTAAAGTTAGAATTCGACAACAATGCTACCCTCAGGAGGCCAACAAACTCATGGAAGTTGAACAGTCAACTATTAAATCACCCCTGGGTCAAGGAAGAAATAAAGAAAGAAATTAAAATGTTCCTTGAATTTAATGAAAATAAAGACACAACATACTCAAACCTATGGGATACTATGAAAGCAGTGCTAAGAGGAAAGTTCATAGCACTAAGTGCCCAATTAAAGAAAAGGGAGAAAGCACACATTGGAGACTTAATAGCACACTTGAAAGCTCTAGAAAAAAAAAGAAGCTGATTCACCCAGGAGGAGTAGAAGATTGGAAATAATCAAACTGAGGGCTGATATCAACAAAATAGAAACACAGAAAACAATCCAAAGAATCAATGAAACAAAACGCTGGTTCTAGGAGAAAATCAACAAGATTGACAAACCCCTATCCAAACTAATCAAACGGCAGAGAGAGAACATGCAAATTAATAAGATCAGAAATGAAAAGGGGGACATAACTACAGACACAGAGGAAATTCAGAGAATCATTAGATCTTACTACAAAACCCTGTATGCCACAAAATTGGAAAATGTAATAGAAATGGACATTTTTTTAGATAAGTACCATATACCAAAGTTGAACCAAGACCAGGTGAACAATCTAAATAGACCTGTCAGTTGTGAAGAATTAGAAGCTGTTATTAAAAACCTCCCTACCAAAAAAAGCCCAGGACCAGATGGTTTCAATGCAGAATTCTACCAGAACTTCCAGGAAGAGCTAATACCTACACTCCTTAATGCATTTCACAATATAGAAACAGAAGAGTCATTGCCAAACTCTTTTTATGAAGCTACAGTTACCCTGATACCAAAACCACACAAAGACACAACCAAAAAAAAGAATTACAGGCCAATTTCACTCATGAACATAGACACAAAAATTCTCAATAAAATACTGGCAAACCGAATCCAAGAACACATTAGAAAAATCATCCATTATGATCAAGTGGACTTCATTCCAGAGATGCAGGGCTGGTTCAACATACGCAAATCTATCAATGTAATCCATCATATAAATAAACTGAAAGAGAAAACTATATGATCATTTCATTGGATGCTGAAAAAGCATTTGACAAAATTCAACACCCCTTTATGATAAAGGTGTTGGAGAGATTGGGGATATAAGGAACATACCTAAATATAATAAAAGCAATATACAGCAAGCCGACAGCTAACATCAAACTGAATGAAGAGAAACTCAAAGCCATTCCACTAAAATCAGGAACACGACAAGACTGTCCACTCTCTCCATACGTCTTCAATATAGTGCTTGAAGTTCTAGCAAAAGCAATAAGACAACATAAGGGGATCAAGAGGATTCAAATTGAAAAGGATGAAGTTAAACTTTCGTTATTTGCAGACGATATGATAGTGTACATAAGCGACCCCAAAAACTCTATCGAAGAACTCCTACAGCTGATAAACACATTTAGTAATGTGGCAAGATACAAGATCAACTCCCAAAAATTGGTTGCCCTCCTATACACAAAGGATAAAGAAGCAGAGAGGGAAATCAGAGAAACATCACCTTTCATGATAGCCACAAATAGCATAAAATATCTTGGGGAAACTATAACCAAGGAAGTGAAAGACCTATTTGACAAGAACTTTAAGTCTTTGAAGAAAGAAATTGAGGAGGATACCAGAAAATGGAAAGACCTCCCCTGCTCTTGGATTGGGAGAATAAACATAGTAAAAATGGCAATTCTACCGAAAGCAATCTATTGATTCAATGCACTCCCCATCAAAATCCCATCAAACTTCTTCACAGACATTGAGAGAACAATAATCAACTTTATATGGCAAAACAAAAAACCCAGGATGGCCAAAACAATATTGTACAATAAAGGAACTTCTGGAGGCATTACCATCCCTGACTTCAAACTCTATTACAGAGCGACAGTATTGAAAACAGCTTGGTACTGGCATAAGAATAGAGAAGTCAACCTATGGAATCGAATAGAAGACCCGGATATTAACCCACAAACCTATGAACACCTGATTTTTGACAAGGGAGCTAAAGGTATACAATGGAAGAAGGAAAGCATCTTTAACAAATGGTGCTGGCATAACTGGATGTCAAACTGTAGAAGAATGAAAGTAGATCCATATCTATCACCATGCACAAAACTCAAGTCCAAATGGATTAAAGACATCAATATTAATCTGACCACTTTGAACCTGATAGAGGAGAAAGTGGGAAGTAGTCTACAAGATATAGGCACAGGAGGCCACTTCCTAAGTAGAACCCCAGTAGCACAGACAATAAGAGAATCAATGAATAAATGGGACCTCCTGAAACCGAGAAGCTTCTGTAAAGCAAAGGACACTGTCAGTAAGACAAAAAGACTACCTTCTGACTGGGAGAAGATCTTCACCAACCCCTCAACAGACAAAGGTCTGATTTCCAAAATATACAAAGAACTCAAGAAACTAGACACTAAAACTCTAATTAACCCAATTTAAAAATGGGGGTACTGAACTGAACAGAGAATTCACAACAGATGAACTTCGAATGGCCAAAAGACACTTAAGGTCATGCTCAACCTCCTTAGCGATCAGGGAAATGCAAATCAAAACAACTTTGAGATACCATCTTACACCTGTTAGAATAGCTGAACTTAAAAATACCAATGATAGCCTATGGTGGAGAGGATGTGGAGTGAGGGGAACACTCATCCATTGTTGGTGGGAATGCAAACATGTGCAGCCACTGTGGAAATCAGTGTGGCAGTTTCTCGGGAAACTGGGAGTCAACCTCCCTCAGGACCCAGCAATTCCACTCTTGGTAATATACCCAAGAGATGCCCTATCATACCACAAAAGCATTTGTTCAGCTATGTTCATAGCAGCACTATTTGTAATAGCCAGAACCTGGAAACAACCTAGGTGCCCCTCAATAGAAGAATGGTTAAAAAAGGTGTGGAACATATACACATTAGAGTTTTACTCAGCGGTAAAAAACAATGACATCTTGAATTTTGCATGCAAATGGATGGAAATAGAAAATGCTTTACTGAGTGAGGTAACCCAGACCCAAAAAAAGGAATATGGTATGTACTCACTCATAAGTGGATTCTAGCCATAGTTAAAGGTCTTTGAGCCTATAATTTGTGATCCTAGAGAAGCTAAATAAGAAGGTGAACCTGAAGAAAATCATATAGTTATCCTCCTGGATATTGGAAGTAGACAAGATTGCTAGGCAAACTTGGGTGCATGGGGGAGTGGGGGGTGGAAATAAGGGGAGATGGTTAGGGAGAAGGGAGGGGGGGATTGGGGATGGCTTGGGGGAATGAGATGGGGGGGTGGAAGGATGGATATGGGAGCAGGGAAGTATATATCTCAACTAAGGGAGCCATTTTAGGGTTTGCAAGAGACGTGATTCTGGAGGGGTTCTCAGGCCCAAGGAGAGGTCCCCAGATTGTTCCCTGGGCAGCAGAGGAGAGGGCGCCTGAACTGGCTTTGTCCCATAACCATACTGATGAATATTTTGCATATTACCATAGAACCTTCTTCTGGTGATGGATGCAGATAGACAGAGACAAATATTGGAACACTGGACTTAACTCCCTAGGTCCAATGAGAAGCAGAAGGAGGGAAAACGTGAGCAAGATAGGCAGAACCAGAGGGAACCTTCATCCGATGATGGATGGTGATAGAGACGGAGACCCACATTGGAGCACTGGACTGAGCCTCCAAGGTCCAAATCAGGAGCAGAAGGAAGGAGAACATGAAAAAGGAAATCAGGACAGCGAGGGGTCCGATCACCCACTGATACAAGGGGATTGATCGAATGAGAGCTCACCAAGGCCAACTGGACTGGGACTGACCGAGCATGTGATCAAACCGGATTCTCCGAATGTGGCTGACATGGGGGCTGACTGAGAAGCCATTTACAATGGCACTGGGTCTTGTTTCGTCTGCATGTACTGGCTTTTTTGGGATCCTAGTCTGTTTGGATGCTCACCTTTCTAGACTTGGAGGGAGAGGGGAGGAACTTGAACTTCCCACAGGGCATGAAACCCTGACTGCTGTTAGGACTGGAGAGCGAGGAGGAGAGGGAGTGGGGGGGGGGGGAGGAGAGGGAGTGGAGGGAATGGGAGGGTATAGGGAGGAGGCGAGGAAGTGGAAATTTTTATAATCAAATAAATAAATAAAAGAAAACATAAAAAAGGCTGTTATCTATACATTACTTAAGTTCTTTACAAAATTTACATCTAATACTTATTTTAATCTAAGCACGCTTTTGCTTTTACCTTTATTGGTAATTTATCTCATGAAGTTTTGCTAAAGACATTCAAGTAATGTAACATCTTCAGGTATTTTGTTGGCATAGAAGGGATGCTGTCCATGCATTGGGCGATTTATTCACACTTGGAAATCATGCAGGAATGAAACTGTCATCCTAACATTTGATCCTAGTGACAGACTAACAGATCTCAAAAGGCAGCTGAGATCCCAGTGGGGAATGCTGACAGGAGGACGGTCCTGCAGCCCCCAGGGATTTCAAGAGCTGGAGAGAAGATCTTTTGTTTTAGGTAAACTTGTTTGCACTCCCTTTCGGAACAAAATGAACTAAAATAAAAAGTCACTGGGTTTCTGCAATCTTCTAAGTGGTCTTGACTTGTTATTCATAAGCTGAAGAACATCAGATTTGCTCTTCCTTCTCCCAATCCAGTACATTCTTGCTACAAATGACCAGTGTTTCTCCAGCCTACTTGCCAGCATTCTGTGGCCTCATAATTGCATGCTGCTATAATTCATACGTCGCAGTGGTATCGGTAGACAGGACTAACAGAGAGCTTCGAAACTCGAAGATGTTCAGGCATTCAGCTGTGTAACGTTACTGCTTTCATTGCTTAGAATGATAAAAACGGTCATGGTTAATCAGACACCACATTTATGCTTTCTAATACTTAGCTTCAATGATATTTGACTGAATAATGTTTCCAATTAATGAATTCATTGGTTGAATGTCTATGAACAGTTTATTCAAAATCATGTAAGATATGTGTAACATACTCATACCCAATATTTTCATTAATATTCCGGAATAATCCGTATATATATATATATATGTATATATATATATATATATATATATATATATATATATATATATGCAGTCACATACATGTCCACAAACAGATGTGTGCGTACATCCCTGTTTGTCAGCCATGATGCAAATGGTTGCAATGTAGTCATTTGTTTGGCTCAAAACTGAGTTGTAAAGTTGAAAATGAAACTTTTTAGCCACAGAAATTTTAGTGATCCTTTTATCCAATCTAGGCCTCAGTTTTCTCATTTGAAAAAATGGGCCATATCATGCGTGTCATGAAAGAAATGAATATGCATGTATTATATATAATGCATGTATACACGTTATATACCAATACACGTAGTAAGACATGGTTAATAATTTTAAGATAAATTTAACATGTGCACATATAAATAAACATATACAAGCCACACATAATTCACACACATAACACAATAAGATATATAAGCTGCAAGTAAATATTTTTAGAATATGTGTGCAAGTATAATTAGCTCTCTGTTATTTCATTATGTGACCCCTTTGCTTTTTAACTTATGGAAATTCTTCGAAAAAGATTGAATAGACGTAACACATCATAGTTGCCTTGATGAAGATTGGTTGGTGAGATTATAATAATTGATGATGAAGACAAACCTATGGGGAAAGCGCTATATCAAGCAGGGGCCCAGAACAATGCAATGCCACAGAGGAAATTTTAATGGAATTTAGTTATTTTTTTATTTTTTCCTGATGCTAATAATTGGATGAAAGCTCTTACTTTTGCTTTAAGTATAACAGATTTTAGCTGGCTGGTGATGGCGCACGTCTTTAATCTCAGCACTTGGGAGGCAGAGGCAGGTGGATCTCTGTGATCTCTGTGAGTTTAAGGCTAGTCTGGTCTACAGAATTAGTTCCAAGACAACCAAGGCTACTCAAAGAAACTCTGTCTTGAAAAACCAAACACAAACAAACCAAGAAAAAAAATAATAACATATTTTTCTTTCCCCAATTATAGAAGCACTAGAGTCAGCAAATATTTTAATTTTTGAATTAGTGCTTTGGTCAATTCTATATTTGTTGCTAGACTTGCTTAAGATAAAGTATAATTATGCTTTTCTCTATGTTATTATTATATATTAAGTAAGTATTTAAAGATCTTGACTAAATTACTTGGAATTGAAAATATAACACCAAAAAGTCCAAGGACACTACTGAAGGAGCAGAGCCACGGCTCATGAGTTAAAAGCTGTTAAGCTCCTGCTGAGAAGCCAGCTTCATCTCCAAGTGCCCACACTAGCAGCTATTAACTGCCTCAACCTCCAGTTCAAGGGAGCTGGCACCATTTTCTGGGCACCTCTACACCTTTGTGTACATTTTCCTTCAAGTAGAAAAGCACACATCACAAAAACAAAATTAAATAAATAAATCCTCAAAAAAGAAAAAAGAAAACTACCGAACAGGATATTACCTAGCAAATATCTAGCTTCCTGTGTCTTAGATCCATAGCCAAACTCAGACTGCGCTGTTACTACAGGGCCTCCAAAAACATCCAGGAAGCCAAATCCAGCTGCCAAAAAAAGAAAGAAAATAATAATACCAAGAATCAAAAGTTGCCCTTTGCAGTTCTGTTCCTAAGCAGATGATTCTGGAAACATTGTTACAGTCATAACAAAAAACAAAGCGCCATGTCAAGGCAAGACCAGAGCTGCCCCTTTTAAAATTCCAGCTCAAACGGGACCTCTGATTAAAATATTAAAAGTAAGAGGTACCACATTCGAAGTGCCAGACGAAGGATAATTGTTTGTGAAAACCCCACATTTGGACCATAATTTAGTCAACATGTTTATTATCCTAGCTTTATGGTATTATTCTTTCCTGGTGTGGCTTTGAGATACGACAGTACTTAACTCGGTCTGCCCTAAGTATATATCTGCATTTAGAACACGGATAGAAGACTGTTTCCAGGCTTACTCACTTCCAGTTCTGTCCAGAATCGCGTGGAGAAAACGTATGGGTTTCATTAGCAGGTTTGCATATTTTCTTAGCCTTTGAAACCAAAGTAATTTACCCATTTGGAGAAATAGTCTTTTTAAAAGATCCATGATTCAGAAGTAAAATGACTGGGACTGATGGTTGTATACTCTGTACCTCCACATTAGAAACAGTGCGCAGACTTTTCGCAGTCTACGTGTATGACACAATGCCGGCAGTAACAGCGTGCCATCTTCTGTATTGTTCTTGACTCTGTGCCACACAGCCCAGCGTGAACGATTTGACCTTTGCCATTTTACAAGCAGCCTAATATCTACTTATTGACAAGGGAAAGAATGCTATCAGAGGCTAGAATTTCCTGAAGGAAGTATCTATGACAATAATATCCAGTTAGCACCTGGAGCTTTGCAGAGAAGATTCACGGATTTCCGATTTTCAGTAAGGAGTGCAACTGACTTATTTATTGTGTGTGTCTGTCAGTCAACAGCTTGAAGTGTCAACTGTGGCCTTTTACCAGAATGTCACGATGTAGTCCAGGCTAGCCTTACACTTGTGATTACTCTGACTGCTTCCTAAGCTTTAGATGTGAATCACAATGCCTTATTAGCTGTTGTTTGTCTTCTTTCTTTTTAGGCCCCTACCTCGCAGTTTTGAGGATGGAACTTCAGAAGACCTTTCACAGGCCAGACAACTTAGCTAACACTGGTCTACAACCTGGTCCTTTAGTTATACTTTTAGTTAGATGTGTTTAATATATCTAATATATCGATATACTATTTAAAAAATAATTGCATATTTTAAGAAAAAGCTATCCAGATGAATTATTAAAGTGTAAGGATAAAGAACTGACTCACTTTCTATCCTGTTAAGATAATCCTCATCCTACTTGCTGATTTGGATACTTTTCTCAATTATGGTGATAGTTCAAGGAATATTTCAACTAAATCATGTTATTTATCCGTTTTGTCAGTGGTAACTATGTTGGCATTTCTTTCCTATAGGAAGGTGTTTCAAAGCTACACCATAAATGTAGAAAACTGTTTTAACAAGGAACTTGTATGTTCTTAGTAATTCAGACTTAACATTTTATTAAGAAATTGAAAAAGAAAAGCATTTTTTTTCACAACCATAGGGCAAACTCTCTATTTTAATCTCACCTCCCAGTAAGCCTGAAGTCTAAGGTCAGGAAGGATGGGTAAGTGGCTTTCCTGGTGGGAAGGAGAGTGGAAGGGAGGCAGGAAGATGGCTGAGGGCCAATCTCTGGTAACACCTCTCGCAAACTACAGCCACACAGTCGCCACACTTGCTCATTCCCGAAGAGCCTTGAATTCCTCTCAGGAAGGTCCTTGCCCATTTTTGAAACTTTGCCTGTCTTAATGTTATGATCTCTTCTTTGGTTCTATCTGTCAGCAATGGTAGAAAAACCACTTATTCTCAATCTGTGAATCAAGTTGATTACATAGTAAGAATTGCTGATTTTCCAGCTGATTCTCTATACATGGTTACCTCTACATTTCCAATGATGCTCCTGAGACAACTAAACATAGGAAGGGAGGTATTTTATCACTGAAGATCTGGCCAACCCTGAGGGGTGTGCATAACAAAGAAAATAAACAGATCAGAAAGGACTTTTATCACCAGAACAATTACTGTATTTGAAGGAAATCAGCGTGTTTTTCAGAAGCACCCTAGCTTCCTCTCTTACCTTTGGCTGTCCTCCACCTTCATTAAGGGCTGACGTTTCTGTCTATCAAAGAGTAAGTTCTGCTCCAGGTCTGTTTGTTGTCTCTTGCCAATTAAGTGAAGGCGAACACTGCAAAGAGCTTTGCTCTGGTCATCACACCCATGTGTGTGCAAACTCAGGTTGTAACAGAGTCTTGGTACAGAACAAGGCTGTATTATTTAAGAGCACAGGAAAAAACAAAGTAGATTGTATAATCAATATTATTAGAAGATGTTCAATGTTTAGAGAGGCGAAAACTAAGATGAAAGAAGAATTAAATAACCAGAAAATGAGGCAGTACATTAAATTGCTTTCTTGGTAGTTAGACTTAGCGAGCAACTGAAAGCATAATTCATTTGGATCTAGCTAAGTAATGGGAGAATACTGCTAAGTTAAAGAGACTAGAACAGGCTACTATTGAGGAAACTCAAGATACTGCCGTAGAGGATGGACACTGGAACCAGAGTCAGAATCCCTTATTGACCAGAAAAGAAGGTAAAAAGATTTTCCATTAATTCTGTGATTTTTTTTCTTACTTTGTATTGAACCTGGGCCCTTCTAGCATTCTATCAGGTGCTTTCACCAGCTGTGCCTCCTGCTCTCCACAGGCTTTTGACTAATATTAAATATATCATAAAACTTTTTTCAATATTCTAGACTTAGGAAAATGTACTTACAAAAATGAAACTTTTTCGCTTTGGTTACTCTTGCAGTAGTGAAGAGATGGGCTTGTATTAATGATTCTCCTTCCATTTCTTTCTCTGGACATATAGGAAAGTCATTGTTTGTGAATCTTTAGTGATGAGTAAAAATGTTGAGGAGTCCTGTGTCTATAATCATCCTGAGGGGGAGGAGGAGGGTGCAGAATGAGTGAACACTGAGCTGCTCCGTGTGCTGTATTTCATAGTAATCTTTTCTCTCCACTTAAATGTCTACACATTTTCTCTTCTCATTTTTATATCTATTTTTATAAAATAAATGTATTACTGAAAACCATTCTTATGTAAAATAACTACATTGGATGAACTGTTCCACTTCTTGCTTGTTTAGTTTCTTGCTTGTTCAATTTGCAGCTTTGAGATTTGTTGTTTTGTTTTGGTCCCCTTATCCTGGGACTCTTGTTCTCTCATGTTTCATGACTAGCTTTACTTATGATTCTATATTATAAAAAGGTTTTAAAAGTTAACATTATGAACTGTTAAGAGAAGTAGTTTATTTTTATTGCCTAACTTTCATAGTGAAGACTTTCCACAAAGACAAGGAACAAAGCCAGGTATCCACTGTCCAGTTAGCTCGGTCACTACGACAAGAAAAGGTAACAAAAGGTACACAAATAGGGGAGAAATGATTCACAGTATACTTATTTTCAAATAGTATAATTCCTAGGGCTGATATATAATTTGAGCAAAATACAAAATTAACGGACAAATATAGTAAAAATACATACACTAAAATAAATCTTAGAAATGCAATACCTTTCACAATACACAGCCATACGCATGCACATACACCACACAAACACACACACAAGAAATATTTGAAAATAAACCCAGCTAGTGGAAGTGCAATTATATGATCTTTACAAAAATTCCAGAAATATACATTGATGAAAATACAGCACCTTCAACAAATGTTCCTGGCAAACATGGATTTTAACATGAAAAAAAAAAATGAAAAGATTTGCTTCCCTCCCACTCTGTACAAACTCAACTGCAAATGGATTAAGGACCTCAACATAAGGCACACTATCCCAAAACTGCTAAAAGAAACGATGTAGAATGTACTTGAACTTACAGGCACAGCCAAGGACTTTCTAAAGAAGACCATGGCCGCAGAAGAAATGAGACCAATACACAGGTTATCAGAAAACTCAAATGCTGTCACCTGAATGAAGAGACAGACGGCACAATGGGAGAAAACATTTCCAACTAAACAACCAAATTTAAAAATGGACTGTGGATCTGGACGGAATGTTCTCCAAAGAAATGTCCAGTGAACACTTTAAAAGGTGGTCAACATCCTGAGCTAACAGGGAAATGCAAATAGAAGCAAAATTAAGCCCCCAGCTCACCCCAGCTGGAATGGCTAATATGCTGATTACAAATGACAACAAATTCCGGTATGGATATGACAAAATGGGCGTGCCTATACACTGTTGATGGGGGTGCACTAGTGTGAAAATTTAAAAATAGGTCTGGAGATGTCTTCAACAGAAATAGAATTTCCATATCAAGCACTGGAGAGACAGAGGAATGGTTAAGGTTATATACTGTTCTTGTAGAGAACCAGTGTTCAGGTGCCTCACAATTTCCTATAACTCCAGGTCTAGGGGTATTCCCATATCTCTGGTTTCCGTAGGCACCAGAACTACCCCTACCCCCCATGTTTGTATCTCTCTCTCTCTCTCTCTCTCTCTCTCTCTCTCTCTCTCTCTCTCTCTCTCACACACACACACACACACACACACACACACACACACACACACACACACTAGCACACACGATTACAAATAATAAAATTTAAAAAAAATAGTTTGGACTGGAATATTCTCCTCCTAGGCATGCACCAAAGAACTTTCTAGCTTACTGCAGATGTACTTGTGCCTGCCTTGCTGCTCCACTTACAGTTGCTAAGAAATGGAATCAACCTAGACACCCATGCATTGAACAGAGAATGAAAATGTGACACTCACACCCAGTAGAGCATGGCTCAGCTCTACAGAAAATTATTTGCAAGTAAATTGATGGAACTGAAAAAATTTTACATGAGTGAGATCTCCCAGACTCTGAAAGAAAAATCCTTCAATTTATCTCCCATATGTGGGTTCTGGCTTAGAGTGTTGTTTTGTGTGCTTCTCCTAGAATACGTGTAGGAGTTACAAAGTAGGAGCCTGGCAGTGAACAGGAGAACTGATGTATTTAGTCAGGGGAGAACAGGAGAATCAATGTGAGGTGAAAGACGAGAGGACAAATACCGTGGAGAGAAGGTTCAAGCAGGTAATGGAACATCAGAATGGGGACTCAAGAGGGCACAGGAGGAGTTAGCTAGAATGAAGTACAGGAGAAGAAGCCCCGTGGAGTCCATGACATGGCAACCCAAGTGTAACAGGCAGTACACTCCTGGGAATTCATCTGTGAGTTGTAGAAAACAGATTGAGAAGAAATAAAGGATTCACTGACTTCAGGAGCCAGAACAACAGAATCTCCCAAAACTAAATGAATTGGCCAATGGTCATGTGCTATGCTGCATGTTATATGAAATAGATTTCTTTTACTGATTAGGTGTTTGTAAGCATGAAATTAATTCATCTAAATCATAATATGCGAGAATTATAGTATATTTTTATAGCTTGGATTTGAAGTGTCCTCCAAACGCCCTTGTCTTAAAGGCTTGGTTCCCAGGGGAGGCCATTACAATTGGTCAACATTGGAGTCCTTGTCGGGGACTTTTGAGACAAATGGACACATGACACACATGGCTTATTTGAGAATCAATTTAACCTTATTATTTTTCTCTTTTTCTGCTGCTTTGAGTTAGGTGTTTGCCATTTTATGCATTACTACCATGCTTTTTTTCCCCCAATAACAAGGAATGAGGCAGATCATGGATTGGACCCTATGAAACAGTATGTCAGTATTAACCCTTTCCCTAAATAAGAAGATTACTGCATGTATCTGTTGCAGGCTTGTGGCAATGATGAACAGAGAGAACGTAAGAGAACAGAACTTGAAATCTGAATGTTCCAGATTTGAGGCTAAATTGAATTACTTTACTAACTGTGTAATTTGCTTGATTTCTCCAGCTAAGTTTCACTTTGATAAAGTGAATATGATAGCAGCCACATGTCAGTGCTCAGGGAGAGGGTTTAATGGATCATCAGAGCAAGTTACCTTTTATGGTTGCCAATACATTTATAACTAGATGAAGAAACAGAAAAGTCTACTGTTCTTAAAACAGGGAGAAGGCTGTGGTTCAATTTTGAGCACTACAGAGTATCAATGGCAACAAATAACAAATTCTTTTTCAAAATATTGCACTGCTATAAGTTGCTGCATGATATGTGGCTATGGTACATTGTTTTTGCTCATTAAATAGGTTGTACTTCATGCTTTATAGCAGGTACCCACTGAAGCCTGGAGAATCACTTGGGTTCAGCCGTCCAAAGCCAGTATGGGTGAATGATAATGTTTAAGCAAATTCCTAGAGGACATGAACACTAAGAAAAAGTAGTTCTGGACAGGGGAAATGTGGGTGCAGATGACCTAAGACTGGAGCATGTGTGAATGTAGGGGAGAGTACAGAAATTGGTGAGCTGGAATTAATGAGTACACGAGAGAAGTGAAGTCACGGTGAAACTCTTACCATGGCTGCGTGGGCTACTTTTATTGCTTTTCTTTATTCTGAGACAAGGAAACATGAGTTTTCACCAAGACCTAGTAGTAGATTATCATGTTCCCAGTTTGCAATATTAGTTCAAACATGATCAGTTTGGAGACACCATCCTCCTGCTTAATTATGAAGGAAGACCTTAAGTTCTGAACTAGTAAATTTTACTTGAATGGAAACCTACATTTTTTCTTACAGTTTTTAGTAAAGAAAAATTCAAAGAGATAATTTTAGAATCAAATGTCATATACTGAGAATATTGAAATATGTATTTTGTGAAGGAATGACAAGGAAATATTTAATGAAAAAAAGGCAAAAATTTTGCGCATTATATAATCTAAAGTAAGAATCTTTACCATAAATGTTTTAGTTCATTATCAGATTGACAGTACAAAGATACTTTTTGAATATGAGTAAAATATGCATTAGAATAGGTATAATTGTCTAATTGGACAAAATCAAATTATGAGAAACTATCATTTCACAACACTGGATTAAGATGAATTATTTGGAATAGTGAACATAAAGTTTACTTGCTCTGCTGTTCCACTCTTATTTTCCCTATTAATAATTCTACTTGAATTAGCAACATTTTTCAGGTCAGCTTTTCCTTGTGGTCGGATCAGCAAACCTTCCACGTGGGGCACTTAGGTGTAAACCTGTCTTAACTGGACATGGGGGCTTGGACAATCAATGATTCTGAGAAAAATAAATAAATTTAGGTAAATAAAAACAGACTCAAGAGAATCTCCCAGAAGCTATTCAATACATTTCCCATTTAGTTACTCACATCATGCTTCCTATGACTCAGTGGAACCTTAAAAGCCATGAGTATCCAAATTCAAATTTTATCTTATATTTTAATCACAAGTGTCATGAATTTTCTACCTCATGAAGACTCTTCTAGATTCACATAACCCTGGGGGATTTTAGAGAAGATCATATAAAATGAAGACATCTCATGGGAAGTTCTAAGAGCAAAGTCCACCACGGACGATGAGAAAACACTGTGTATTCGTGATTTTCAACACATCTTTCCATTTTGACAATGTGCTGGAAAACAATTCCTCTGACTTGCTTAGGTAAAAAGGGTCTCTGCTCCAGTGCTTGGGAAAACAAAGCAGACCTTTGTTAGAACATTGATTCCACAGGAGCCTCTGGAGAGGGAAAGTGAATGATTCAGAAGATTGGATCTTGAGACTGGTTAAAGCTGGTCACCAAGCTGGAAATCCCTAAATGACTCAGGGCAGGCTACTCACCAGCCCACAGCAATTCAGCAGAGGATGGACAGCTTCCTCAGACAGGAAATGGAACTTAGTGGGAGTGAAGTGGTATGAGACAGCTCCGTAAGTAGACGAATAAAAAAGTCTTTATGTCAGGAAGCTGACGCTGAGCCTTTAGTCTCCAAGAGTAGGATTATCCACTCTGGAAAATTTATTTCCACAGAGGTGACAAGGCTGAGGCCCTCGCTCAGTAAAGAGGTGAGGGAATTAGGTGTTTAAGAAACAAAACCTCTCACACAGGAAGACACCACGCTGATGAAGAGAGACTTTGGGAACAATGTTTTATTGACTTAAATCATCTAATTACTGAAATCAGGCCTAAATTATCTTTTATTCTGTTCTTTTGAGACAGTGTTTTTTGCTGTTGTCCAACTGGCCTCAAACTCTTGAGCCTTTGCTTCACTTCTGAGTGCTAGAACATATGTGTGACCCATCAGCCCTGCTTGGAACATTCTGGTTTTCCAGTGCAGCTCATGTATTAGCTAATGTTGGTTGTATTTGATGGTCAGAATCATGGGGGCCATGATACAATATAGAGTGTAAGTAGAGAAATGCCAGAGATGTTAAATATTTGACAATCTGGAAAACATGAGCTTCATAACCAAATGCTTTCAGTGCTCTCTTAAGAAACAATGGGCGCAAAGCAAAGGAGGCTTTGATGGAGAATGTGAGACTCTTTTCCTGGAGCATAACATAGAAGCAAACAAAAGATACTCACAACACACTAAGTAAAACACATATAAAGCCTCTGGTATAGAAATCAAACGATTTCTTTATGCTTATTCTTTTATTTTTCATTAACATTCAAGTGCTGGAATAGATTTACAGTATTTTTTAAGAGATCCAAATTATTCTAATCTAAAATAAAGTTGAGAAGCTAGAGCTATGGCTCAGTGGTTGAATCTTTTCTAAGCATTCACAGGCTCTAAGTTCCATGCCAAGAACTGCAAAAAATGAAGGGATGCATTGATGATAGATGAATGGGTGATGGATGGATGATGGATGTTGGATAGATGGATGATGGATGGATGGATAGATGGATAATGATGAATGATGGATAGATGGATGATGAAAGGATGATGAAGGGATGGATGATGAGTACAGGTATCTTATTTACTTAAGAGAAGCTGTTGAAAACAATTGTTTAGGAAATTAAGAATAGTTGATGAGGTAAAGCCAGGAAGTGACCAAAGAAGAGTGGTCGTGCCTACTGATTTTTCTCACTCTCTTCCTGTTCCCATATTCACCTCAAGGATACCCAGGGAACATTAAGTCTGAGTACCCTGCAGTGGTCAATAGTGAATGTAATGTACAAGGAGACCCGGAGTTGCTAAGTGGGAAGTTTCTACAGGAACAATATGAACCCCAAGTTATGCCTGGTTGTATCAACTTCTGTTCAGCAAATGACCTCAGTCATTGAAGGATTATCGTGAAAATGTCACACACCCTAGGAGTGACACTGAGTGTTTTTATTTACTGCACATTTTGATGGAACAGGAT
This sequence comes from Myodes glareolus, assembly GCF_982192425.1. Classification (NCBI taxonomy): domain Eukaryota; kingdom Metazoa; phylum Chordata; class Mammalia; order Rodentia; family Cricetidae; genus Myodes; species Myodes glareolus. The sequence continues at coordinate 8,955,434 of NC_142045.1, forward strand.
AGAAGGAGGAGGTCTCAAACCATCTCATCGTCTTTGTTAATTTATGGAATGGTTTCATGATCCCCACCAAGCATGTCTTCTTCTTTTCATTCCAACTAAATCACCCCATAATGTTTCCCATTCCTAGATGGCAATATAGATGAGGTATAAGATGAGTGTAATGTATGCTGTGTATGTTTTTAAAAAGAGAGTATGCTTTAATTACATTATAAAATCTGTCCTGTTTGTACACTTTTAATCGTATGGTTATTAGTTTTTATTTGTAGATTTGTAGTGAAAAAAATCAACTCCATAAAAAAATACTTAGAGACCTATTAGCAACTTTAACTTAATGTCATTTTCTTACAGATATTTCAGATAGTTTTCAGAAATGTCTGCAACCACAAAGAAAACATTACATCACAGCAGAGCGTCAAACAGCTTGCTTAGTGATGTGCAATTCACTATTTTACTTCATTGACTTTGCCGAAGACTTTGGAAAGGGCCCAAACACAGACATTATTTATAGAACCTATGAATAATTAATGATATGGTTATAAGGCAATTTGCTGAAAAAGTACAGATATTACTTTCTGAAGGATATGCAGATTCCCAGAGACTGAACTGACCTTGAAAAAGAAATAAATCCATCCTTTGAAGAAAGAACACATAATTTACAGCAAACAAATTTTCAGGTACCGACTGCACTCAGCTCCTTGCACCTCAACTTCCTCATGCCTCTGTTTTCGTTCTGCCATTCTTCTATGCAGACAACCACTTTCTACCTTAGGGTCCAAATTCTACCCAAGAAGATTTTGACAAACCATGGTAACTGTAATAATATTAACTTCTCACTATTTCCCCATTTGCAACGGTGGATGCTGGTAACCCTTTGATTCCTTGTGTGGGGCACAGAATTGACATAGAGGCCTGAGATGATTATTCTTTTGACCTACAAGATTGTCTCTTGGCTGGTAGCTGAGAACATGAGATCTGAGGAGTATACAGGGGCTGAAGAATTTGTTCTGAGTTCCTAGGAAACACGCTTTTGAGAAAACATGTCGCTGCCAAAGGAAGAAGTGTTCCTTGGGAAATGTCATGATAAAGGAGGAATTAGACAAGAGTGGGTGCCAAGGCTGGTATAGACATAGAAATAGTTTCAATATTACGAAGTAAGAAGTGAAAAGTCCTGTTCCCTGCCTTCCAGTCTCCCTCTCTCTAGGCAACCTTGGTGGAACAGGTGGGGCTTCTGACCAGGACAAGAGAGGCGTCAGAGTTTCAACCCAACCTCACTTCCCTAGACATGTGGATTTGGAGCAGAGACTTAGTGTAGGAACTAAGACAAGAACTTCTGACTTTTTCTAGACATTTATAAAAACCATTCAAGTTTTATGAAAACAATATATTTATTCTAAACTTGCAACTAGAAACATTTCTAGGGATACTGTGGAAGTATTTGGCAACACAGCATATTACAGTGACTGAGAAAACCCAGCAACCTCTTGAAAGGAGCATGCTTATCAAATGAGATGAGAACTTTTATCATATGGCTTCTAGTCCATTTCCACGGGGAGAAAATGAAAAGTGACAGCCTATTCAAAGTTCCCTTTGTTCTGTTAGCTTGGGATTGAGGTTGTAAGATCATCCTAACATTGAATTTTAAAGGAGTGCACAGTTCAAGGCTGTGTAGTATGATATATGTATTAATATTCCTGTACACTCTGATAGTTCATGTATTTTATGCTGCTATGAAGCATTAATAAAACTTCAACTTATGTATTTCTATATGTGTGTTTCTAATTATCTGGGCATACAATAATTAGGGTTTCTACCATGAGTAGGGAAACCTAAATATCTGAGGTTTAATATTTTTGGTCCACAGGTAGGCTCTATCAGGGCTTCTTAAATTTTTCTGCTCTGATCTCTTTGTAACCAAGAAGATTTAAATTTATTTAGACTTGAATATACAGGAGTGTAAAATATGTATACAAACCAAACACCTACTGAAACACCACAGATTTATTTAAAACAACTCTATAGATTTTACTTACATATAAACACATTGGGTTTACAGTTGTTAAAGATGAAAGCAAATTTGTATATTAATGAGATTCATGTACTAGTTTATTTTTCATGAAGAATTAAATGTTGGATAATTATTTTACTTTACAAGGCAAAGGACAACTTTCCACTTGTTCTACATTTGATTTTTTTAGCCACCAACACTTGTAATACCATGTTGAAAAACAACATAGTAGCAAGAGAATGGTTAAGAACATTTTAGAAATCGTTGGAAATTCCATCCTAATCCCAAACCAAACCTCAGCAAATAAAGTTTTGTTAAGCTCAAGTCCATAACTGAAACAGAAGATTTTAAGATCAAACATTGTATTAAATACAATCCCAATAGCATAATAACTTGACACTTATATGTTCAAAAGTGATGGTAAGAAAATATTGGAAGTCCTTGTTTCCCAATTAAGCCATTGTGTTTCTGTAAGATCAGAAATGTTCTAAGGACAACAAATACACTGCAATTCATACAATGCAAGGGTGTCCAGTCTTGGTGATACTCAACCTAGAATTTCACTTAAAACCAAGACCAAAGCAAACAAAACTCCCCAGTACAATTAGTCATATAAAGTATCATGAGCTAGAGATGGTTCTGCTGAGAAAAGCACTTGCTGCTCTTGCAGAGCACATAGGTTTAGTTATTAGCATCTACACATGAGTCCATAAATGCTTGTGATTGTAGTTGCAGGGTACAAACACCCTTCTCCGTCTTTTGTAGAGTTTTGAAAGCAGAGGTGCAAACATCTCATGCAGATACACATAGATGGAAACTGAACTAGTAAATCTGCGGAAGTCTATCAATAAAATATCTTTTTAAAACTCAAGTTTTTTAACATTAATAGGCCTAAGGCTGGCTGAGAAGCTCATTTATTATTCCTCGAGAATGCATTTTAGAGAAGTTGACAAACAAACTGGACTGGTAGGTTCTCTATTCCTATTAAACATTTGCAACTCTTGCACTTTTCATTCAGGTGAATGTAATTTATATTTGACAGTGATACTAGTGACAACTCTTCACAGTTTAGAGATATATTACCTCTTACCTATAGATATTGTTGATGGATAAAAAAGATAAATAAATGGTTTTTATGTATTTTAATAATGTATACGATTATATATTTTTCATGTTATTATATTTGGTTCTATGTCCTTGAGTTTTTGCATTAAATATTACTAAAAATGCTTTGGAAGAAATAATTCTTTTTAAAAATGATTTCAGTCAGAGTCAGACAATGTTATCTCTGAAGCTTACAGCCATCTTATCGCTCATATAGCCTCTTCTGAAGATAGGCGTGCCCCTCATACCTAGTGCATGCCATGCCAAGTTCAAGAGATAGAGCATTTCATGTCTCATTTGATATTTGTAGATTTTAAAATACTATATCCAGACTGTCCTCAGTAGAAAAATATAATCACCCCAGTGCTGTATTAGCCAATTTGTGTGACTCTCTTTAATGCTGCTCTAGTGAAAGACTCACAGTGGTATAGTTCTAGTTGTGTGCAGGCTACGTAGAGTGGGTACAGAGTTGTGGAAATGCCACATGTTCACATCTGTTAGTGTGCTAGAAGAATGAAGAGATTGTCCCAAGTACTTCTGTATTTTCCTCTTTGACCCCCAAATCCTGCAGAAAAGATGATCTTTGTGTTTTTTTCAGAGATAAGTCATAAATTCATGCCCATCATTCTAGTACCTCTATTTTTTAGATTGGGTCATTACACTAAAATAACAATTATTTATCGTGTTTGTTTTTGAAAATAGTCCTTGTCAGGTATTGTGGACAGAACTTAAGTTGGTAGAAGCCATCCCGGAGTAGGCGGCACAGCAGCTGATGAAGCTTCTATCTGAAGCTAACTGTGGAAACGCATGCTTTTCTTTAAAATGTTAACTCAGGAATCTGCTGAGAAAAGAGAAAAAGCTCAGTGAAAATGCGAGCCTAGGAACAATGTCCATGAGCCACTCAATGTCTGTCACATCCATAATTTTGTCTTTCTTTGAGAACAGGACATCTATGGACCAGAAGTCCTTGTTCAAGGGGATTTGCAGGAAAGACCGGGGTGTGAGTTATCCGCCTGAAGGATGGCAGAAGGAGTTCTAAATTCACTGTAATCCCACCTGAACACTATCTGACAATTGTTACTGTAAAGAGTGGAAGGAACCATTAAGCAGAGCTGGAGGTGGGGAAACAACCTTGATCCCCAAAAAGTCCTGAGTTCTCTTCTGGTTTTTAGTCTGAATCTCTCATGGATAACTCCTTATCCCCAAAGGTTGAGAAATTAATTTTCAGTTCCTTTCCCATTTCTTCTTATTAGTTAAAGAATAAAATTCTCACTTAGTTTGTGCTCTGTCTTGTTCAAAAGACACCCAGAGAGCGAGAAGGCACCCAGACTGAGAAAAAAATTGGCAACAGAATTGCTATCGTCTTCACAATTGGTGTACATTTAGAATCTGTGATCCATCTGAATGATCAGATTATGTTTTTGAGAAACTTAGTTAACTTTCCCCACTGCTAAGCAGATGCAATATTTCAGTCTCAGGATTACTGTGAAAGATTAAAATAGTCCACGTGATAGTCCATGTGAGTGCTGGCCACGTCTCAGCTAATTTGTTAAACTGTCTCAGTGCATCTCTGTAAAGTTTTCAGCCATGTGCAGCAAGTTTCCCGTGAGTTGTAGCCTTGCTCCTCACTGTTTGGTGAGTAAACAGTGAGGTCCCTTCATTTCCTTCTTAAATCAAAGGAGTAGGCTTCTAAATTCTTTCTTCTTAGTTCTTCTCTGCCCCACACTTCAAGGTCTTGGCCGTTAAAAAATAAAACAAAAACAAACCACCTCCATCAAGCAGCCTGCGTTTCTGCTCGTTTGCTGGCCATTCACCCTTCACAGCTTTTTGAAAGGACTGGAGATATTTTTATTTTATTTTTACAGCCAACACTCTAGGTCAAATCTAAAAATAATTTCATGTAATTGAACTCTCACATGCCAAAATATCCTTTTTTCTTTAAAGTAGCATTTCCCCATTATTTCTTACATTAAGGACATGATGACTTTACTCTCTGAACTCAGAAAACCATGAAAAGTACACAGGAAAAATAGGAGAGGGTCAAAGTGCTGGTCAAATGTGAGCTTGTTCCTAGCTGAAAAATCAAAAAGTAATTTTTATTGTATCCTGAGAAAAAGAAAGCCTTGGATAGGGCATATTTAATTGGGTGAAGGCACGTTTCCGGACCAGGTCACCATTTCTTATTCCTTATATATTATTTATGGTCCTCTATGGCCATTTTTCTCAATCCGTGGGGCTCTGCCCCTTGAAGATTGAATGAGCCTTTCACAGGGGTGGCCTAAGACCATTGGAAAACAGATATTTATGTTAAGATTTGTAACCGTAGCAAAATTAGTTCTGAAGTAGCAACAAACAAAAATAACTTTATGACATGTAGTCACCATAGCATGAGGACCTGTACTAAAGGGTTAACATGTTATTAAGGTAGAGAAACACTGCTCTATGGTTTGTGATATGTATTGTGGATTTTCTTTTTTTTAATTCAAAATCTACTTTTCCAAGACAAAATGTATCACAGTCGTTAAAAAAATTATTCACTATGAGATCAGTAGTAATTTTACAAGTGAAAACTTTTGAACATACCATTGAGATGTGATAAGCAATTTACTGAAATAATCACAAACTAAGTGGAGTATGGTTTTTCTCTCGGTAACTTTAGACAGTGTCTGTACACTAATCGTAAGCAGAAAAACAAATGATTAAAAGCTAATTGGCGTAAACCCATTCTTTTCCTCAGTGAATAAAATTGCAGACACTTTTAATTAAGATTAGTATTATGTATCAAATATAACAGAAATCTAAATGATAATGTCCAAATTTCAATGACTGAACAAGGAGTTGATAAAAGTCTTGTGTGTGTGCTCCCACCTCCAATAGCAGTAGTCTCTGTATGACTCAGAGATGCGCAATGCCTTGTTTTATGGCAATGCTATCCAACCCTGAGTACATGGTGACCACAGAGGGGAAAGAGGGAGGGATGGAGAGGGCAGTACCACATTCCTAAATGTATTGACTCACCAGTTGCAAAGTTGCTGACATTTCATAGCCTACATCTGTTTATACACCCTTGTTTACCTGCAAAGAGACCCAGAGAGTTTAATCATCCTCATTGAGTAGAAGCAAAGCCCAAAGAGGATGAACACCAGACATCTACAGTAATCAAAAGGATCGTATTATGTTTACTCAATAAAGCATGCTGAATTCCTGTATGTCTCTGATTGTATGCCAGGTTTTTCCCTCTCCCTCTTCCTCTCAATCTTACTTACTTTCCCAGTAGCTGTGATGAAATTCCCTATCCCACACAACCTAACAGAGAAAGGGTTTGTTTTGTTTCACAGATTGAAGGCACAGTTCATTACAGTGGGAGTGTCCTGGCAGCTCAAAATGGTCATCATGAATCCACAATCAAGTGCACGCAAAGGATGGCTGCCTGTTCTCGACTCCCTTTCTCCTTTTTCACAGGATCCCAGCCTAGGGAATGGTGCCACCTTTAGTGAGTGATCCATCCCAGCTCAATTAAGCTGATCAAGTCAGTTATTTACAGGTGTGTCCAGAGACTGGCATCCTAGGTTAACTAGATCATTAACATTTGAAACCATCTGATACTCTCTCGCCATAACCTCTTACTTCCCTCTTCCACTCTTTTTCCCCAACTCTTTGTGTTAGAAATCAATCTTAGGGCATCTGCTAGGCAAGTATCTACAAAACAATTGCCTCTCATTTCCCTTCCCTTAAGCAAAGCACGCCTCTGTCATGTTGCACATAAGCCATTTTCTTGCTACATGAACTAAAGCAAAAAGATGACACTTTTTATGCTTGATTTGAAGGTGTAAAAACCAGTTTGACCTTGACCTACAAAGATTTTGGACTATACACACTTGACTGCTATTTCTGACCTAAACAAAATAATAGACATAAATCATATGACTTTATGGCTTTAGCTTATGACTGCCCAAATGCAAAACAGCATGTCACTGCTCCAACTTGACTTCATTTTCAGACCTTGACAATATTCTGGACATTCGTACTAGTTTAATAATATTAGGCTAGCTTCTGTAAAGTTCATAATTCTCCATTCTTACAAGAGAAAATGAGTAGAGATTATATTTAGAGACATATGACTTTCTACAGGTTTAAAGATCATTTTGACTGATCTCAAAGGCAAAGGAATGCACAGTTGCGCAGTAAGAAAAAAAACATGTTAACCACAGTGGGTTGCAAGCTCCATTGTTTCTTTGTGTTAATCATGAAACAATAATACAGGTTCAGGATCATAAGTCCAAGGGAGTTTGGCAGCTGGGTTTTTTTTTTGGTATGACTTTTAAGAGAATCTTCCCCATATAATAGCAATAACAATGATGATGATTATGATTTATAAAATCAACAAAGCTAAATAATAAGCATTCAAAAGATTTTATAGACTTAGATGGAACTAATTATATTCTTACAGGCATGCCCAACTTCTTGATGTTGTGATATGATGTTATCTGCAAAGTTCTTACTCACAAACTAAAAATCAAATTATGAACTAAATTGCAAAAAAGTCAGCTGTCTCCCATTCCCAAATGATATTTTTTCTTTTTATTAAAGATAGATTTTTTTCATATAATATATCTTAATTATGGATTCTCTACTCCTCTCAGTTCCTCCCCACCTCATATCTCAATCCATCCCTTTCTTACTCTCATTAGAAAAAAACAGATTTCTAAGGGCTAATATTAAAATTAAATATACTATAATATAAAACAAAACTAACATATTGGAATAGGAAAAAAGAAGGAAAAGAGCCAAGAAAAAGCATAAGAAACATAAACACAGAGATCTGATGGAGGTCCCTGTTGCTTGGAGGTTTCAGTCCACTAGGTCCAGACAGCTATCTCCAGCTCAGTACAAAATGGTAGAGTCCCTTCCCTCAACAGGGGATACCTATTCTCTGTCTGAACTTAAATAAGCTTCCAAATGAAAGTTGACTTTAGCCTGACTTATCAGAGTTCCCTGAAAATGCTCTCCCCCTGCTGGTCATATGGTTATTAGGTATTGTGCTTCAGCCATATGATAGGACCATGCTGCCATATATGATAACTGGGTATTTGTATTCCAGTGGTAAAATAGAAGGGCACCATAACATGTAAATTATGTGATGCCTCAACTGCTGTTTTCATCCTTTATAATTTCCCCCTCACTCTGAAATAAAGCTAAGCTATCTTATGATAGCTCTCTCCTGAAAAGGTATGTATGTTGTGCTCAGAGACTGTAGAAAGTCCTGTTTGCCAATTCTGCTTCCTGTCCTTGCCAATGGGTAGCCAATGGACCATAAGGAAAAGGGGAAACCCCAACAAAGAACCACTCTTTGCATACTCAGGAATCCATAAAAGCACTAAGATTGAAGCGATAATATATATGCAAAGCCTATATATACATAAACATATATGGTAAAAAAGATAGAAATAAAAAAGATAAAATTTTGGTAAAAAATTAACATTATGAGACACAGAAACTGCTAAAGATGCCGTGAAATTTCTTTTGTTTCTGCCCTATCAAAAAGGACAAGGCAGCTTTTTTATTTAACCAATGAAAGCAACACAAATACAGAAGGACCTCCTACACCAAGCCAGGTCTTTAAAAATTTCAATTTCAGTTAAGTTAAATTAAAAAAAAATAACTACATCTAAATGCCTATCACAGTGCAACTTTAAAACAACTTTCCACAAAACTAATCAAAGGCAAAAAGATTGTATCATAAAAATTTAAATGTTAAGTTGAAACCCAAATCTCCAGCCGCAATTGTAAAATGACAGAGCAATATCAACATTCATGTTAGGAAAGTACAAGGGACTTTGTTCCAAGCACTGTGTTTCAAAACAGAACAAAGCTATCTGCAGCCTGGAGAACTCTGTGAAACCAAATGCTAAGACTGACCTCTGCAGAATACTAATGCAGAAGATTTGAAAAAGATAAAAGAAAAATTCATCCCCTTGTGCCCACACAGGTGAACATAGGTGAATAATGAACATACAAATAAGATGACCCTTGAATTTTCGAGTTAAAAGCTTTAACTGAAATTAAAATACATAGTGACATAAACGAGCAGACAATTATCACTATGATCGGATGTCTTAGTTAGGTTTCTATTGCTGTGATGATGGTCAATCATCAGAGGCAATGTGGAGAGGAATTGGGGTGCTGGGCTTCCATATCCTGCGTTACAGGGTCCACGATTGAATGCTTCCTGGCATAGCTTTATTTTGTGCCCTGAGGAATGATTATGTGGGTGTCAGCATTTCAATTATTCATTCAAGCAGATGCTTAGTGGAGTTTATGTCATATAGCACAGAGGAACATGTTGAAAAATGAATCCATAGTGAGGATATTGAAAGTTAGTTATTGTGACAAGAGTAACAAATACAGCCAGGAATTTGAATGAAGACACTGCTTATTGTATATATTAGACAATGATGTTCCCACTTTGCCATAATTCCAAACTCAATTTAGTCTGAAATGCATAATTACCATACCAAGAAATGCTTACTTGCAGGTGTTTCGATGTGTGTTGTTTTCCAAGATGTTCAAGGCAGTGTTAAGAATTTATACTCGCCTCATAAATGAGGAATATAGATGAAGGAGCTGAACCACTGTGATTGCATTTCATAAAAAGAAATCTAGACATTGACTTTGTGCTTCTAATGACTTCAGTATCCATTGCTTATATAACAAAAAGTATGTAATTCATTGTTGAATTTTCAGCCATGGTCTAGAAACAGAAGGAAGACGATGCGAGAAGAAAGAGATCAGCCCTACTATCCAATTGATTGTCTAAGATTTCTCTTTCCTTTCTGCAATAAGTACAGACTTTCAGGATTTGCCCTTTAATTAAAGGAAAATAGAGGTCATTTTTTTAGAGTGACTGATGTTGATCTGGCCAAATTGGAAGAGAGGATTCGGAGAGCTCAAGCAATATCTGGGGAAATAGATTGGAATTAGTATGATTTATGTTACTCCCATGATTAACTTCCTGAGAATAAAATGCCTTTATACTGTGATCATGAAGATCTGTTCTATATTTAGATTATTTAGATGTTTCTTTTAGAAGTTATTTGCAAGGAAATATGCAAATGTTTATTTCAAATTAAATATAAATTACTTGAAGACCAATATTCTTCATAGTTTTACTTATAAAAAGTAATAAATTGATCTATCAAATACCAAATAGAACTGAACAAAATCACAGAAGAGTGAAATACTAGAGCCTTCCTGCTGGGGGATATATACTAATACTGTGAACCCTGAGTTTTCATTTGTGTTAATTAAATAAAACCAACTTTGGTCAGGAGGCAGAGTCAGCAACTAGTTGACAGGAAGTAATCACAGAGACTCAAAAGGAGTCTGGAAAACAGAGAGACACACAGGAAGTAGTAGGGAGTCATTTTGACTGTGGTGGTCATTTTGGTTTGGAGCTACAGGAGAGACACTCTCTTTTTGAGACTCTGGTCAGCTGGTTGGTTTCTCTTCTACCTCTCTGTACTATCTGGTTTTCACCATGTCTCTGATGCAGGAGTCTTTATTAGTAAATAGAATGATAGAAATCTAATTAAAAACTACATTTGGTGGCAGCGGCAGGAGGCAGACTCTGGACCAGGAAATGCAGAGCCACAGTTATGGGCTGGAAGAGCAGAAGATTCAGGTGCACCAGCTGTGCTGGCAAAAAATCAACTTCCCTTCTAGACAAATACAAACATAATAGTATAGAAGAATAGTACATACACAAGATGGAAGACAGACCTGTTTATGAGTACATCTCAACAGAAATCTAACTCTAAGTGGATATCTCTCTTCATTCTGATGTAGGGATTTCTCTGGAACTCCAATCTGTTAGCTAAGAATTTTATGACATTTGGAATCATCAAGTCATTCAAAACCTAATAGTTGCCCAAATTATTTTGATTGTTCCAGTTTTAGGATTGTGAATTAGTTATGGTGCTAGGTCCTGGCAACTTTGCCAAGATACCTGGCCTTCCTGGATAAAGGCATACATATTATGACAAGAGAGAAAGAGACAAAGAGAGAACATCCACGTCAGAAAGTCTATTTATAATTATGATTGGTATTTGATCTTCTAATCAACCTTCAATAATAATATATGATGACATGACCAGAAACAAACAGCTAGATTTTACATTCTGGAGTTTTACTAATTATGAAAGGGCCTGAGTTAATGAGAGAGCCTTGGTAACAGTCCAGATGGAAAGAGGTAAATCATCTATCATTCATATTCTATAAATAGCTTTGCTAATGAGAAAAGGAATATAAGCCAAATTAAATGTGCCTTCTGGCCAAAGAATGCAGTTAACTCAGTAGGCAGTTCCTGGAATACATAAAGGTAAGGGAGTGTTCACCTTTGAAAGGCAGCCCACTTTCTGTTTTACAAGGGTGACAGATGTCTGGCTACACCAAAGTTCATGGTGCCTGAGAACACACTCAGAGTGTTTATCCTGTGCTGTGTTTATATGAAATTGGGATAACATGAGCCTTAGGTAAACTGTAGACAAGGCAAGGATTTGTGCTTATCGTTCCTAGTTGTAGAAGAGCAAATGTCATATGTGTTTGTTCTGGCAAACAGAATCAAGCAGGCTTGCTTTGGGTACATGTGTTGAAGAAAACACAATGTACCTGCAAGAATCAGGTCTCGGTGTGAGAAGCAGCCAGAAAGTGGTAAGGGTACTCTCTGCTCACTCATGTGTGATTAAAACATCTCTTCTGCTTTGAGTTTTGGGTGATAGTTTCTGCTGAAAACTCTTTTCCTAGGTAATAGAAACATCATTTGGCAGAGGAATGAGTCCTTCATCACGTTAGCTTTAATTGAATAACATTCAAATAAACATAAAGGAAAGAGAGGGAAGCAGGGCAGGATTTTAGAGAAAAGATGCTGTTGTGAGAGTTTATTTCATGGGACTGTGCTGCAGTTCGTCCCTCTTCCGTGAACTTCTTTCCTCCTTGTGGGGACCTGGAAGAGCTCATGACAGGGTCTGCTTGTGACCAACCTACCCTGTGGTACATTCACCCCAGCAGTTACATCAGTGCTTCTACAGGAACCTTCCTGTGCCATTTAATAGCTGACTGTCCTTTTCATGTTTGATATCTTAAAAATTATAAATAACCTTCAGAAATGAATGTGGTTTTATTTTGTTGGAAATAGATGCTCAAATCTGCTCATTATTGAAGTGCATACTCTGGAAAACCTTAGGTTATATTAACATCTTCCTTCCTTTGAACTGTAAAATATTCTTGTTAAAGATACAATCCTCTGAGGTTGAGTGGAAGATAAGCCAAACTGCTGATTTGCCAGTTATTTGAGCCATAAATATTAGGTGATATTCGTTGGACTCACTATTCCTGATCACCTTCAGACTAAAAATATATTGTGAATTAGAGATTCATCTGAAATATTTTAAATGTTTTTGTTCGTCATCTTTCATAGGGCCTATTATGGTTTAACAGTTTGCCTGAGAAAGGGTGCTACTGTACGGGCTCATAGTGTACAAACACTGGTGGTTGTCAGACTGAAAATGGTCATGTCTCCATACTGTAAAAGCACAGGACTATGATTAAAGAACATGACAGAAGTCTGATTTTCTTGCAGTATGCACAGAAATAATTTACTAGGATTTCTGAGTCATATACTTTCTGGTTCCTGGCCATCCAGGCAGTGTTAGGCATGGATTCACTCTCATGGAGTGGTTCCCAAGTTAGACCAATCATTGGTTGATCACACACACAAGCATCAAACCACCATTGCCCCACTGCATCTTGCCAAAAAAACAGGTTGTGAGCTAAAGGTTTTGTAGCTGTTTGATGTCCAAATCTTACCACTAGGAGCCTGCCTGGTTGCAGAAGATGGCCAGTTAAGTTCCCGTAACTGCCGTTACTAGAAGCCCTCACTAGGATCACCTTCATAGGTTCCCAGAGGTTTCCACTGCACCAGGTTTGCACACCATCCCCTAGAGGACCACCTACTCTAGTCCCCCTCGCTGTAATCTTTCCCTCTGCCCCTTTCTCTCCAACCTGAACTCTTCTGATCTCATTTCCACCTGCTTCCAGTCCACCTACAAAATCTGTGCTATTTATTTCCCTTCTCCAGAGAACTCCATGCATACCTCCTGGAGCCCTCTATACTATTTAGTCTCTCTGGGTCTGTGGATTGTAGTGTGATTATTTTCTACTTAAGAGGTACTATCCATTTATAAGTGAGTACATATCATGTGTGTCTTTTTGTGACTGGGTTGTCTAACTCAGTGATTTTTTTTCTAGTTTCACATATTTGCCTGCAAATTTCATTATACCATAAGAGGGTCAAGGACATCAGAAGAACACAGAATCAACTAATCAGGGCTCATGTGGGCTCACAGAGACTGAAGTGGCAATCACAGAGCCTACATGGGTCTGAGTTAGGCCTTGCCATATGTGTTGCGGTTATTTAGCTTGCAATTTTTGTGGGACTTCTAACCATGGGAGTGAGGGTGAAGTTTCTTATTCTTTTACATGATCATGGGGCCCTTTTCCTCCTACTCTGTTGCCTTGTTCAGTCTTGATGTGAAGGCTTATGCCTGATCTTATTGCATCTTATTATGCCATGCTTGGTTGATATCACTGGGAGTTCTATCTTTTTCTGAGGGAAACAGAGGATCAGTGGATCTGGGTATAGGAGATTTGAGAGGGGACTGGGAGAGAGCAAGGGGAAGCTTCTTTAAGGATGTATTGTATGGGAGATGAAAAAAGAAAAATAAAATCATTAGAAGGAAGAAAGAAGATGAGAATCATTTTTCCTGTGGAAAACATTACAGAAGTGTCAAAGAGTAAATAGTGTAAAGAACTGAAGATTCTTTTTGATATACATGTGTGTATCTATCTGTGCACACACACACACACACATACACACACACACATTCTTAACAAGATTAACTCAAATACTACTCTTAGATAGAAAAAAATACTAGCCAAAAGGGCACAAAACTGAGAACAGTCCCATTCAATTGTGTTTAATTCATCTTCAGTTGAAAAACTGAACAATATGAAATATTAGAAGAAAATTTGTGCTTTTCACAGTATTAGAAATTTGCCAACATTTAATTGAGGAAATTAAGGAATATTACATATGCACAATGATGGCCACCAAACAGTAGTTAGTTACATCGTACTTTCTACTTCCAGATTTTAAATAAGTGATCATATCTATTATCTCAGTGTGTCGTCTCTTCTTTGATACTATGAGGGGGAAACTCTGTCAATCAATCACATCTAATTAAGGCGTGGTGACCTGGACCACAGGGAGAAAAACTGGGAGGACCCAGGTGCGTGCTCTCTCTCTGAGCAGTGCCCGCCTGACATATAGGAAGTCGGACCTCCTACCCTTGTAGTGTGAGTTTTTCCCCTTACAATCATTAAAATACAATCGTTATTCTTGAGCTGGCCTGGTTATTTATCATACCGACCTAGTTTGTAACAATACTATGTCATTGTAAACTAATTATAAAGTGTCGCTTATGAAGAACATGAAACTTAAGCTTACTTATCTGCTTACAAATAGAAACATACTGAGATTAAAATCTGTGTTTCTTTATGTTCTCTACTACCCAGTAGTGTTTGATAGCTCTCAGAATGTTTGTTAGGTATGGCTTAGAAGCCAAAAATTGGGCCTTGTGCCTGCTTGGGGAACATTTTGTTAGAACCAAGTCATAGCCTTTGTTTACAAAGCCTGGCCAAGTTGGAAGTCGGTGTAGTAATGGCTACTATTATTGGAGGTTGGCACTGTGAAGATGTAGATGAAAATCTAGGACACCAGAACTCCCCCACTGTGTTTTCTCTCCTATATAACCAATAAGAACATCTTTAACACAGTAGAAGGGGTTGATTCTCATTCAGAAATAGTATTTGAGAGATGTTTCTCTTCTGTCACGATTGTCTGTATCTGTGTTCCCAGTGAACTGTTTTTGGTAGAATGACTGGAAGAAAGTTAAGTAGGGAAATTATTCACAGAAATTCAGAAGACCTCTATGTACTAGAAGGTTGAGTTAGACAAAAGTCATTATTGTAGCTGAAGACAAGACCCATGGTTGTTTACTTGGTTTTCTCTGGACATCTAGTCCTATTTCTTCTCAAAGTCAGGGTAACCCAAACTTTTAAAAGCTGAGTATTACTAGGATCCACAGGAAGAACATAGGCCTTGTAATTAATGAGCTGTCCAGGTTATTTTTAGCTGAGAAGAGATTGAATCAACCAAGAATAATAAATCTAAAGCATGGATGCATCTGTGTTTGATTTACTCTCAAGGTCTCTGAAGGTTAGGAAAAAAGAGATGGAGATGCAGGAACCATGTTAACACCATTTAGTCAACAACTTTGCATCTGGTTTTGCTTATTGATTGTTATGAAGACACAGCAAAGTGTTCTTCACACAAGAATACAGAGACGTCAAGGTCAAAGGCAAGAGCTAGGTGTGTTAGTCTGATTTTTCTTACTCTTTGGGGTCTTTACATCCTGCACTAGGACTATAAAAGTCTTCTACAAAGTGATATTATGATTACAGCCCAGAGTGATTGAAAGTAGCACAACAGAAGGATTATGTGTTCATTCAGTTCCTTTTCAGAGCTGATGATTGAACCGGGAACTTGGCATGGAGTAAACAGTGTTCTACAAGATCACTGAATTAATGTTAGTGTAGTTTCACTGAGCAATTACACAAAAATTAAAAAATGTAGATTATGTATTTTTGCTTTATTATCCTTATTGACTATAGATCATTGTACACTTTAGACTCACCCATTTGTGAGGCAAAGAGACCATAATTCTATCCCTTTTCACAGAGAAAACATCTGGGTATCCGCAGAGTACAGCTGAGGGCGTGGTACAGTGCTTGGGAATGGAGAACGTGACTTCAGAAACGATTTTATTTCCTCTTGGGAAGGATGCCTGACTTTTCCCTTTCTTCTATAAATATACAATAAAATATAATGGGGTATCTAAAATATGCATTCTTAGAGATAGTTTTAATAAATTAGAGGTAGTGGAAATAAGAATGGACTCAGAACAAATTTAATGATATGGGAGGGCAGCTTGTAACTACCTGCAACTCCAGCTCCCGGGACATCTGACTCCTCTGGATTCTGTTAGCAATGGTCCTCACATGAACATCCTCCACCCAACCTACCCCACCACACACACATATACTCACACATACCCATACAAACACAAAGGCACAGACAGAGACATACACAAATACACACACACACACACACACACACACACAAAGACACAGACAGAGGTATACACATATGCACAATTACACATTAATTTAAAACCCTTTGCTTGCTAACATGGTGCACACCTTTAATTCCAGCACTAGGAAGAAGAGACAGGTAGATCCTTGTGAATTATAGAACAGCCTGGTCTACATAGTGAGTTCCAGGTTAGCGAAGTGTACACAGTGAGATCCTGTATAAGAAAGAACTTCATACTGTGGCATCCAGTGTTAAATATATGTCTGATGGGGTGATTTATATTTAAAAATATTTGAATGAATACATTTTCCATCAAAGATTAAAGTTAGGCTTATTATAGCATTCTTTAATGTCCTAGAATTTCAAAGACAATAACATTTCAAAACTAAGAATCTGAGACCTAGTAATCCAAGAAGAAACTTAGAAAAGTAATGAAATAGTATATGATTGCCTCCCAAATACCACTTATTTCCTGTTCTATTTATGAAGTTCAACCTGAACACGTGGAAAGCAGATTAACCGCTAATCTCATTAATAAAAATAATGACAGAACAGAAACTAATTCCAGCCCTGGAGAGGCTGCAGCAAGAAGTTTGAAACATTGAGACTGGCTTGGGCTATATAGGAAGACTTTGTTTAAAAGAAAAACTGCCATAAATTGATTCGTTTCTGTAATTTTAACTTATTTCTTCTGCATGCGACAATAAAAATAAATTTTTGACATTCCATAATACTAATAAACTCTCTAGTTTTTGTTTGTTTGCTTGTTTTGGGGGGAAAGAAAAGGGCTTCCCAGTTGTTCAAGTTGCAAATTCCTGCCAGCATATGCACTACAAAAGCACAATTCCATTCCTAAATTATAGTTTTGTTAATAACAGTATGTTTCTGTGGAATACAACAAAATATCCTTTGAGTAACAAAAAATCGTAAGTATTGCAGAAAAATAAACTTATTTTGAAGGGACAAAGAAATGGTGCTTTCCTTTGCAAAAAGCAAGCTCACTATAGAGCAGAGGTTTTGAGGTAGACCAGTTGCTTAGACTAACAGTTGACTGGGAGTTAATTCTAGTCTGTCCTGTAGTAGCCATGCTAAGATTGTAGCTCGTTGAAGAACATTTGATAACATATAATTACTAAAAATAAATGGAAGGAAAACCCAAATTCATTTCATCACAGTTTTATAGATCCTCTGGATTATGATAAACAATGAGTCACAAAGCTTCATGAGGATGATTTGTTCATATATTTCCAGTTCATTTAACAAGGAAAGCCAAATTATTTTTCTTAAACATTTCGCAGAACAAAAGTGAAATTAATCTCAAAAAGAAAATGATCCAGAATCAAGTGTGGATTATAAAACCAGTCTAAAAAATGAAGATTTTCTTTCAGCTACTGTGTAAGACCTTCAAAAGACAGTCATTGAATTATTGCTTTGCAGAAACTTCCATTATGATTTTAACATCCAAAGAAAGCATGTGTATTCTCTAACTGAATGCTTGGCTTACCAGTTACAGAGGGCCCACTAAACCTCCTGCCTTCATATAGATATAATCAAGTGTGAAGCAGTGATAAATCTTTCCAGAAAGTGATAATAAATCTATTGCTACATCAAAAAACAAAAACAAAAACAAAAACAACAACAACAAAAAACCCTGAACTTTCTCTTCTTCCTAGAGTTTTCTGTGCCTGGAAATCTTGCCTAGCTATTGGCTTTTCAACTTTTTATTAAACCAATCAAAGTGACAAATCTTCACAAAAGAATGAGTGTTGAGTTTCTCCATCCCTTATTAGACATCTTTATTCTTTCTGTACAATTTATTAGCTTTTCATTACCTATAATTGTTTTTTTTTCTTCAAAATGTGACTCTAAAAAATTCTGGACCATCCTCATATTTAACCTCATTTATTAGATTTTGTATTCTGGGTAAGTATTTTGTCAGTACGTATGTAAAAATGGAAGGCATAAGTGTTGTTCCTTAACAATTTGATGAATGAGTGCTTCTTTGTCTACTTTGTTATGGGTTGGTGGTTGCCCAATCTTCTTCATCATTCCTGTGAGCTCCCGCCCTTCCTCATTTACCAAAATAGGTTTGGATTTTACCCTACATCAGCATCATCCCTTACAATACCAACCTCCACTTTGGCAACTCTTCACATTAGCCGGGATGTTCCCTGACCTTCATCACTTGCCTCTAGTGATCCAAACCTTACCTGTTTTTTTTTTTTTCAGCTAACTGTTCCAAAAGAGAGGAGTGGAGTGGGGGGGGAATAGAAACTGATGTGTGGGGGGACTGGGGGGAAATCAGAGAGGGGAAACTGTGACCAGGATGTAAAATAAATGAAGTTTTAAAAAGGATTCGTTCTGTATAATTTCCTTCACCCAGAATCATTAAGTCTTTGTAACGGCAACCTCCACATCTGCATCTCTTATAGTTTTTCTATTTGTTAATTATGTACTTACACTGAAAATAAGATTTTTAGCTATTCTAGTCCTTCTAGCTCTGACGGCTTTGCCTTTTATTTATCTCCCCATCTGCATTCATTTTTCTACTATGTTTTGATCTATTTGCCCCACCCATGGTGCAAACATTTCTGGTTTGATATTTTTGAACTAACACTTCTCTTATAAAAAGACAATGTAGAAATATCCCAGTATTGGATTAATCAAATTACCTGGTCTCTTTTTATCGCATTAGTTGATGTGATACCGTGTTGTAACTTCATGGCAGCGGAGGGCCCAAGGGCCGTGAGCAGCATGGCAATTGCCCTAGTCATCTCCCTAGAGTGGGTGTCCTGCTTCTGGGTGAGAGAAACAGCTGGAGTTTCCTTCTGCTTTGAGCTCCTGACTTAAGCCTATGTGGACCGCACATACTCATGGCCACGTACAACTCAAGCACTTCATTGCTCGAAGCCTGGATTTCTTTACTGTGTTCTGAAACATGGCCCTTCCCACCTCCCCGCCCCTCCCCAAGAACTATCACTAAATTCAGTATATCCT
Organism: Myodes glareolus; assembly: GCF_982192425.1. Taxonomy (NCBI): domain Eukaryota; kingdom Metazoa; phylum Chordata; class Mammalia; order Rodentia; family Cricetidae; genus Myodes; species Myodes glareolus. The sequence goes on from NC_142045.1 coordinate 8,974,810, forward strand.
GTCACATCTAGTTGGGAATTTCTGTTTAACTCACTTCAAAGAACGTAAGTTGCTAATATCACAACACATAATTCTACATTTAATTTTTCCCCGCTATTGTAACTATTTTTAAAATTTCAAAACTCTGCAGTACCTAATCTGAGTAGAACACTGTAATTCTACTTATGAGTTTTATAGAAAAATTTAACCTTTCTATTTAAATAATAACCTCATGCAATTTTTCTTATCTTTAAAAATGAGATTTATTTTGCTTTAGGTGCACAAATTCTTTTCCTAGATGCATGTAAGAACACTATTTTCTTGGTGCCCATGGAGTCCTGAAGATGGTGTCAGACAGTCTGGAAATAGAGCTAGAGTTGGTTGAGAACCTTCATATCTGCTAGGAATTGAGCCAAGGTTCTCTGTATGAGCTCAAACTGCTCTTAATCACTGAGTCGTGGCTCCATCCCTTCTTTCATGTCTTTGAAACTTTAATTTTGTTGAAGCCCCCACAAAAATTTTAAAATGACAGAAACAAAGATTTTAAAATGACGGAAATAAAGATGACTGCAAAGACAGTTATTTTCATGTAAACTTAAACCTTTACTCTAATACCTGATAGACTTGTTCCCTCCCCCACATCATTTACAATTCCCCAGAATGGTTTCCCAGGACCCAAGGCCTCTCAAGGTAAAACTGTTCTTCTAAGCAGACTTTAGGTCAGTGGTTCTCACCCTTCCCAGTGCTGTGACCCTTTAATCCAGTTCCTCATGCTGTGGTGATCCCCCATCATAAAATTATTCCCTTGCTACTTCATAACTGCAATTTTGTTGCTGTTATGAATCACAGTGTAAATATCTGATATGCAAGATATCCGATATTTGACCCTTGTGAATGGGAAGTCTGATCTCACCCCCCCAAATGGGTGCATCCCGCAGGCTGAGTACCACTGATTTAGGTGGTACTGTGAGCAGTCTGTGGAAATGAAGTAACTTAAAACACACTGAAAATAAATAGAATAAAAACCCATGAAAGCTATCTGCTTGATTGAACAGAGAACATGTTATACTGTCACGTCTTGTGTGACACATACGCAAGTTTCCCTTTGTAATACTTTGATTTTATTTCTTCCTCTTGGTTTAGAGTAGGAACATGCTTAATTCTTATAAAAGTTTGGGTAGTTTAGGCCTACCCCCTTTTTTTGACAAATTGAGAAGAACCTTTGAAATCAGTCTTTGGCAGTGTGATATGGAACAGAAACATAAACAGAGAACTTCTGATTTTGCTCTTTGTAAACCTTTTACTTAAGGTTACATGAAATACTTTTTTGAGAAAGAGGTATGATTCACCCACTGATGAAGCAAACACCGAGATTTTTCCTTCCTAATTGAAATAAAACATAAAAGTTCATCAAAAACAAGCCTCAAGCATATAGTGGCTTTGAGACTTTAGAGTGTTAGGATTTGATTTATTGACGACTAGATCTGAGACGTGAGGAACTCAGTTAAAACAAAAAGTCTTTGAAGTTAACATTTTTTAAGTGGCTCAACCATTTTTATAACAAGGACAAATGATTCTGTTTGTTCCCTTGAGTGAAGCAAGCAGGGAGGTGGTGGGAGGGAAGGATGAGCAGGGGGCTGCACTCCAAGGCTCTCTTGTTGTCTTTGCTCTTTGAGAACTTGGGATCTTCAAGGATTTATAATATGCATTATCCTCGCCTGAGCTGCCAGGAGAGAGCAGACACGTGCTGGAAGGCTGGGACACATGCAGACTTTCCCTTCTCAAAGAAAGATATATAACACAGGCATAAAAGCACAAACGGATTAGACAGTAAAATCCCAGACTGCGGCTTTCATAAAGGATTTCAAGAGTGTGATGCTGGAAATAAATCAGAAAGTATGATTTTGTACTGTAGTGGTGCGCCTTGGACATTCTAATTATCCCTGAAGCAATTCATCCACGTTAAGTGTACTTACTCAGTCTGCCTTCTTGAGCCAGAAACCAGGACATTCCAAGCACCTCATGCACAACTGCAGGAATTTTAGCAAAACACACATGCAATTTCTTGTGTTCATCCAGTGTGGTGATATATTATGCACCCACTTGGAATTGAAGCCGTTTGCATATACGTGCTTTGGTGAATGAAACCCCTCATCCACTCTGCAAACATTTATGCTGACATTATTTACTTGAACCAGGAATTCTCTGTACGATTTTCTCTAATAGGATTAATATGAGTAGATTGTTTTCCAGTAAATTAGAATGAGTAAGAAATAACAGGGGAGGTTAGTGGTGATAGAGGCAGACACGGGCTGTCTAAAATAAGGCTGAAAAATATTGAAAAAGAAGAAGAACAACAAGAGGAGGACAAAGACCTGAAGGAAGAGGAAGAGGCTTCTTTACCAATACCAAGAAATGCATGCTTATTGTATTTAGCAATGGTATATATTTTTAAATGCTGTAAGAATGGATGTGAATTTTTTTTTGTATTGAATCACATTACTGAAGTTGTTATATCAGCTGTAGGAGTTTCCTGGTAGAATTTTTGGGGTCACTTATGTATATTATTATATCACCTGAAAATAGTTAGACTTCTTACTTTCCAACTTGTATTCCCTTGATCTTTATTTGTTGCCTTATTGCTTTAGCTAGAACCTTGAGTACTATATTGAACAAATATGGAAAGAGTGAACAGTCTTGTCTTGTCCCTGGTTTTAGTGGATCACTTTGATTTTTCTCTCTGTTTAGTTCGATGTTGGCTGTAAGCTTGCTGTACATTGCCTTTATTAAGTATAGGTATGTTATTGTGTCCCTTTTCTCTCCAGAACCTTTATCATGAAGGAGTGTTGGATTTTGTCAAAGGTGTTTGAGCATCTAATGAAATGATTATGTGGGTTTTTTTGTCTTCCAGTTTCTTCATATGGTAGATTATATATTGACAGATTTCATGTTGAACCATCCCTGCATTTCTGGCATGGAACCCACTTGGGGGTGTTACCATAAGGCTGGAGGCAGCCCAAGGCCCCCAATGTGCCTGGCATGTCCTGGTGAACTATGGGATGGCCCAAGGAACCCTTTTGACCATGCTGAGTATACGACTTCCTGAATATAAAATAGCAGCACAGACACCGGGATGGATAATTAACAAATGGGATCTCCTGAAACTGAAAAGCTTCTGAAAGACAGAGCACACTGTCAAAAAGCCATAACAGCAGCCTACAGAATGGGAAAGGGATGCACCAATCCCACATCTGATAGAGGATTGATATCCAAAATGTATGTAGAACTTAAGAAACTAGACATCAACATACCAAATAATCCTATCAAAAATGGGTACAGATTTTAACAAGGAATTCTCAATAGAAGAATCCTGAATGGTCAAAATACATTAAAGAACTGTTCAACATCCTTAGCCATCAGGAAAATGCAAATCAAAATGACACTGAGATACTACCTCACACCTATCATAATGACCAAATTCAAAAATGCTAATGACAGCCTATGTTGGAGAAGATGTGGAGTAAGGCGAACTTTCCTTCACTACTGGTGAGAGTGAAAAATTATACAGCCACATTGGAAATCATTATGGTGATTTCTTTAGTAATCAATCTACTTCAAGATCCAGCGATACCTCTCTTGGGCGTATCCCCAAAGTATGCTCAATCATACCACAAAACACTTGCTGAACTATGTTCATAGCAGCATTGTTCATAATAGCCAGAGACAACTTAGATGCCCCTCAACTGAAAATTGGATAAAGAGAATGACAATGCGATTGAAGGCTTCTGAAACGTGATTGGCTTCCCCTATCAACAACTAATAAGTAGTCCCCTTCCCATCTCCGGGACTTCCCAACAATGTTATGACTTCTGGGAGGTTTCATGTTGGGTGGCTTTATTTCAACTCTTAAATGTTGTCTTTACTGTTCTCCCACATACCTACAAATACCTACAAATCTTTTGGACACTTAAGAATTAGCATTAGGCAATGAAGCATTTTTGCACAGGATGGTTATAATCTCTGAGTATTTAACACCACTCATTCCAAATAAATGGAGTTGTTCTTGGTCTGATAAGAAGACACTAAGTAGGATGGTCTGTACTGCAGAATGATGTCATAACTCCTGTTAATTGTTATGTTAGGAGAGTGAAGCAGAATACAGCCTCAAGGAAGGAAGACATTACCCTATATTGCTTCCATAACCCACAGGCATTTCCAGTAAAGTTATGACGCTACCTCTTCTCAGGCATTGCACCACTGTGAGGCTGCTATGCATCTCCCCATACCCAGTGGTGGCAGTGGGTCTGGCTTAAGCCTCTTGGTTTGGCTGAAGTTCAAGGGGGAGTTGGCCTGCACTGTTTGTTGTCTTCCATGTCTGTAGCTGGATTTGACTCCCTTGTTCCAGGATCTCTGGGCCAATACAGAAACTTGATTTTCCATTTCTTCCACCTGTTTACTTAAAGGACCCGGCCTAGGCAAACAACCTCCAATCACACTAGCATTTACACCATATGTTCTAGGGGGAAAGCTTCCCAAGTACAAGCAATACTTAATCATTTCTTTCATGAAGTGTTGCTTAGGTTTAACTTTTGTCAAGGACCTCTGGCTCTACACAAATCTTGCCACTTTTTCCTTAAAGGAACATGGGTAGATCTGTTTCTTTTGCCCTTCTCTCATTCATTTTTAATTGCTTAAATGCTTTATGAATCTGTTTTTTGTCTAGATCATTTACATCTAAAAAAAAGCCCCTCCTGTGCCTCCAGTTCACAAATTCTCAATTTCTCTGATGAGTCTATTTCTTAACTCCTTTGTGAAGACATCCCTGTGTGTTCCAGGGAATGAGGCATCAAACACCACCTCTGTACCTCTGTAATCCAGGTACCCCTGTAATCCTTATCATTTCTCTACTTTTTTCTGTCCTCTAGTATTTATGGGACCTTAGCAGATGAGAGTCTAATGTTTTGTGTGACTCTGCCGTCAAGGACATATCTTACTTATATTGCCTCAAGTTCCGCAGCCTTTATCTCAAGGAAATAAAAGCAGTTACGTTTTCCAGTTTCTTTGTTTCCATAGCGCTCAACGGATCCCATCCTCCCTCGTGTCTCACAGCTTTGTGAACCAGACTCTTCTGCTGTTTGTTTAAAATTCCCTTCCAATTCAAAGAGTCCAAGTGCTGAGTGTACCCTGATTATAACAGCTCCGGCACTTAGCCGTTGTACCCTTCACTGTTTGCATACTGGTTCAGAGATGGTTCCCTTCATTTCTATTAAAGAATAAACCTAAAGGGTTTTTTTTTTTTTGCCTCTATCACATTTTCTTTCCTTACAGCTTTAAGGCATTCATTTTGAACCATGGGCTTTCCCTTCCTCTCTATACAGGATCAGACATAAAGGGTATCTTTTGTCACTTCTGCCATTTTCTCTTTCTCCACAAGCTCACGCCTTCCCCTCGAGATCTTTATACAACAGCGACCATATGAATTGCATTACTATTTTTATAAAAGACATATCAGCAAAGACCAGGAAGCTTCTGGAAAATCCTTGACCATGACCTTTTCTTTTCTGGTTTGTGACACCCTGCTTCACTGGAAAAATGACAGGACAATGTTAACAATAACCTTTAAAATATACAGCCCTCCCTTTCATGTCACCTGTATCCTGTCTGACCTATCAAAGACCTCCTCTCACCTTTAATTCCTTTGCACTTTCCTGGTTTCTATGGTTACTCCACATCTGAGGATTTCATGCTAGAGTCTAGAGATAAGAGAAAACAATATTTCTGGGTTGGATTACATAATTCAATACTATTTTTTCTAGACCATTCATTCACCTTCAAATTTCAATACTTCATTTTCCTTAAAGCTGAATAGTATTCACTGTTAACCACATCTGAGGTGGGATGCAGTTCAATATAGTTGGAGAAGGAGAGACAAGAAACATCCAAGCTGTTTGAAAAAGCCTAAAGGAATCGTATTTTCTTTTATTTTCCTAAAATTACACACAATACTTTAAAGTATATGTGAATACACATATACACAAACATACAGGTGTACATATGCGCAAACACATACACACCTTAAAGAAGGTAAGCCATTGGAACACTAAGACAATGTTCTCCACAATAATCATAGACTCCCAAAAATCCCACTCCGAGGCATAAGAAACTTTCTAAATGGTTGGTAAAGGAAGACAAAGTGACCTGAAGTTCACAAACAGTATGGATTATTGAAATAGCCCTCGGTAACCACTGATGAGTTGAGGATGGGCCTCTATTGCTAAAGACACCATTCACTCAAGAATCGGGGCTCAGGAGCCTCTTTCCTGCAGTCTAGCTCTCACAGGTCCAGAAAATCTTACTCCAGCAGTGAAGGGAAGGAAACAATGATATAGTTCTGTAAAACTGTACTGTTTGAACCATGGCAATTAAAGATGTGACAAGACATGCAGAAGGATGCAGTAAGTGGTACTCACGTGTGTCTTGCTGTCACCTCACTGTTGTCTAGTTGGGTTTAAGGTTCACCCAACAGGAAGGAAATAATGACTGCTACTGGAATCCTAGGCAGTTCCCTGAGGCTAGTGAGGTCAAGGATCAGAAAGAATCTACTACCGTCATTGAAGGGACTGGCATCAGAACAAGATACCCCAAGATCAAGTTCTCAGCACAAAGAAGATTTATTTTCTTCAGAGGAACAGGATATAGGGAACAAGAGACAAAGACAGAAGACAGACATAGAGGAAAAGGGGCAATGGGGAAGGAATAAGGGGAGGGAAAGGGATATTTGTCCTGGGGACTTCCTCTGGGTAGAGAAGAGACAGATACAGCTCATACGCAAAAGGAGCTTTATAAAGGTAAAGTGGAAACCTTGTGTTGAGATGAGGGGTTAAATTTTGATTGGACAAGTTAATTAGTCCAGTTACAAGGGAACTTCTGAATGCTGAACTTCAATGCTTTAATAACTGGATCTTGTTACGCAGTCCCAGAAAGAGGAAGAGACTAAACAAGGGAATAGATTTGGGGGACAAGTTTTAGGAAGGCAGGGGAAATGGAGAGAAAGGGAAAGCCAACTGGAGCCATGTTTGCCATGCCCAGGCTTGCTGGAGTCGCTGTAATCATTTTGCTAGATCAATATAATTCATTAAGACTTTCTAAGTCTTATCCTTATACCCACTGATTCATGTAGCTACCACTCCTCCCCAAAGAAACTTTTCTTTACAGAAAGTGAGACCATCATAGAAAACCACAGTTGGATGTCATACAGACAACAAAAGATCATGGGGCAGTCTGGCCTCATTGAATATATCAACCATAGCTCCTTCATCTATGACTCAAGGGGAAAGAGACATAAAATTTATGGGAACCTAAATCACATGATGTCTTCTGTGAAACAGTCTCTCTTAGGAATGACTATAATGATTCTGAAAAGGGACGTTTTTATGGGGTCCCACCCCTAGAGAACTAATGAGAGCAGGGGAAAAAAAAACAGCTTCTATGGATGAGCCCCCAGATTGGTTGTCCAACAGTATGATCAGTTTTCTAAACATATATACACCATCACCAAAAACAGATTTAGCATGCTGTGTGTGTATGCATACACATGTATATGTATGCAACAATTATAATCAAAGGACAAAAAACTATCATAAGCGTAGGGGCCAATAAGAATGCTTTGAGGGACGGTGGCTTAGAAGGACTAGAGAAAGTATAAAAAAGGGAGAAAGTGATCTAATTCCATTTTAATTAAAATAATATTAAAAATACAACACACAGATTTTTTTATATGAAGGAACAAATCCTACATAATTAAGTTTATCTTTGATATTCCAGAGAATTAAATTAGGTTAAATTAATTAAGTTAAATTTCATAGTGAATTCATAGCAGAAGAAAGAACTTCACACTTTCTCCTTCATACAATTTGGATTGTATGTCTCTACTGCTGTGCTTATATTTGTGCATATGTTGGAGGACTGGGCTTGTGTGGATCTGTGGCTGATCATGTGTATGCACAGGCAGGAAAGACCAAAGATCAATACTTCATGGCTAGTCATATCTTTCAACAAAACAAAACCTTTAGTGCCAGGAATGGGTTACATTTAATTATTTGTTGGTCAAAAGGATCTCAAAGAAACTCTCAAACTATCCAAACATATTTTTGGTTGATCACCCAAAGACTGGTGGTTAGGCCCTATTGCTGAAAACAATGTATACATAATTCAGTGAACTTGGACAAGTGCAATTGGTGCCTAGTTGGAACCCTTCCCGCCATGCATACTGGAAGGTACTCCGCACACGACCAGAGGAGAAAGGTAAACACCAAGCCAGCTATAAAACCTTGGGATCTAGAGTGGTGAGTACCCTGATGCTGGTGCAACTGTAGTAGAAAAAAAAATACAAAAAATTGTAAGTGTAACCAATCACAATCTGACACGAGGGCCCACACCAGGAGATAGAACCCATAACTGAAACTGCTCAAGTGGCCTAGAACCGGTAAGCAGGTAGGTCAAGAACCCATGGGAAACCAAACACCATTGTTCTGCTAAAGAAGTGTAACAATATCGCGATTTCTAACAACATTCTGCTATACCCATTGATCGGAGTCTTGCTCAGCCATCGTCTAAGAAGCTTCTACTTGCACTGGGTGGAGCAGATGGGAAAAAATAAATAAATAAAGTCTGTTCAAGCCACCATAAAGCTCAACAGGATTTTTGGAGAATTTTAGTCTCATATGGTTTTGTTTGTACCTTTTTTAACCTAGTGGTCCTTTGCTTATATTACAACATAAATAGTTCTCTTAAACATTGGGAGGATTCATGTGATGACTAACAATTATTTCTATGCCAGGATCTTCAGTTCAGGCTACATATCAAACTAACAGAACATAATAAAGCCCTAATGCGCAGGCTCCAACTTAGAACACTGACAGGAAGCCTTTGGAGGATGGCATTGAGCATTAATTGCTTCAAGTACTTTGTGGGAATTTACTTTCTCAACAGGACAGCAGCGAGTTATTTGCCTGAGCAAGAGGAGTAGCCGCTCCATGTGCCCCGTCACCTGCCTTCCACTGCGAGTTTTGCATCTTTGGGAAATTCTCGACAAAGTCTGGGGATGCGTCCCATGTCACACTTTGAATATGCCTGGGTCAGTCCAAGGGTATTATCAAGCATCCTCCAGGGCACATCTCGCCACATGAGGAAATATTTGTGCTCAAACGCCAGTGATGCAAACACTGAGAAGACTTTGAGATTCGGTTCCCTAAAGCTCATGCCCGGGGAAGCTGAAATCATGTCTATTTACGTGTAGCCATTTACAAAGGATCTGCCATTTCTTTTGCAATTCTAAAGAATCTAAGGAACACACGACGTATCTTTTTTTTTTGCTATTGTATCTTCCCTGCTGCTAGTTTATAAATAGATAGATATGACATAGCATTCAAGCAATTAAGTAACTCACTGAGTCATTATGTTTGTGTATCTAACCTTTATTTTTGAGTTGACAATGCAACTGGATTATTATATTAAATAATAACCGCCCACTAAATGGAGAACACAACTAAATCAATACACTTTGAAAAAAACAGCTGAATTCGCAATGGGCAAGCAGTGGCTTATCTCCTCTATCTTCGTTTTAATTTTACATAAGTGGACAATTTTCACAGGAAGGTCCATTTCCATACTGATACAGCTACATAATTATTAAAATGTATAAATATCTTAACCTACTAAGCCTAAGAGAAGTCAATGAATTTCAAGCTGTCCTTTGCAGTTGAAGCTGATGAGGAATTAAATTGGGTTTGGAGGACGAGTAAAGGTTAGAGGGAGATGGGAGTCCCTTTCCTCATGGGAAAGAACTGTGCCTCTCAAGTTCCCCTACTGAAAACAGTTCAAAGAACAGAACATTAGGGACCGGAATTCTTCTACAGAAACAAGTTTGATGGGATAAAGAAACTGAAGATTATGTCCCAAGATAAATACAAATGTAGTTTTACACCTCTCTGGTATTATGGTTAACTTGGCTTAGTGCACCCCATCATAATCAGAGGCTTTATTTTACAGACAGATAAAGGGACCGCCTGAATTGTTGGTTTACTTATTTTTGTTCCTAATAGACTGTGGGGACATTTCTAAGTCTTTATCGAGTTTCTGTTTCATTAAGGTAATATGGCTCCACTTTTTTTTTTTTTTTTAAGAAAAAAGATCGGTAGATGTGATATGCAGGTTGCTGGTTAGAAGTTGTTGGTAACTCAGGTTGCCCCGGACTTCCCATGAAATCAGGAAGGATTACATAAAAGCTCAGACCAGCATCACACTACCGACCACACCCACTCAGTAGGTTCAGACCCGCTGGGGACCTTTAACTGGTGTCTGGCTATGTTTCCCACCAACTCCAGTGACAGCCTTTTTTCATAAATATTTTCAATTTTACATAATCATTGCCCAATTCTTATAACTGTTTTTGCCTTGCTCTTTTGGTTTGAACTTTGCTGAGGCTGGAGACCTGCCCTGAACTCCAGCCCAAAACTGCCTCTGCCAGCTCCCTGATCCTCATACCACAGCTTCTGGTCTCCAAAGACTCTAGCTGAGCAGAGCTAGGTAATGCTAAGGTTCAGAATCGCCACAAGCTTCCTAAATGAGTGAGAGAGTGAGTGCAGACTCTAGAAAGAAATAGGTGTGGTGGGGGTAACAGTGGATACTGACTGAACGTTTTCTTCTCCGGATTGTGAAAGAAGAAGTCCGCTTTCATGGTGTGATCCTGAATGCATAAAAACAGAAATGAAATCTTCAAAGTGATGCAAGCTGGCTTCGAAATCAGGAAGGCTTGGCTTTCACCAGTCTCCAAATTGGCAGGATTGTTGGAAATGATGTTCAAAGCAACTCATGGAGGAATGGGAAAAGTAGCTCCCCCTTCCCTGAAAGAATGCATTGCCCTCTTCCCTCTGCAGTGCATGACCCTGTCACCGTGCGGCAGGTAAATGTGCAGAATGGCAAGTACGTCCTCTATGCTAATTAGTTACTTACTCATTTTAAAGAGAGTACAGAATGCTTATGGATCTTACCTACTGACTGAGTGTAACTGAGAAGGTATTTACTTAGTTCTGTGAAATTCTTCTCTGAAGAAATCCAAAGAAAGTTGAATAAAATATTCTGGATTTTATGTTTCCTGGTTGTTTACTAACAAGATACCCAGTTTTACAGAACCAAGAAGAAATGAAGCTAGTCTTTGGTGCAAATCTTGTGCCTACTCCCAGAGGTTTTCTAGCACTGGTCCATAAAAACATGCTGTCAAAGCAAACAGGGTATTCGAACTCTAGAATGCTAGGGGTCTTTCTTCTGTAGTGACTGACTTAAGTTGTTAATATGGGGTCCAAGCAGAGTGAAAAAATGGGCGAGGCACTATTGTCACGGTGTGGATGTGATGCTATTGGAGACCACTCCATTCCAGGGACAGGATTTCATAGGTTCAGAGACCTAACCCAGCTGTTTAGAGAACTGTTATTTTTTATTTATTTATTTATTCTTTTCTCCTACAATACACCTTAACCACAGTCTTCCTCTCTCTCCACCCATCCCAGTTCACCACCCCTCCCCTGATCTACTGTTCCTTCATTGACTTTCAGAAAAGGGCAGCCTCCCAGAAGACAGCATAATAAGAGGCAATAAGAGTAGACACAAACCCTTGTCTCAAGGCTGGGCAAGGCAGCACAGTAAGGGGAAAAGGGGTCAAAGAACAATGGGTCAAAGAACAATGAATTCCTGTACTTCCATCTTGCCTTCCTCTACACTTCTGGTTTCTCTGTTTATTCCAATTGCTATTTCATGACATTTTCAAAGGTCTTAGTGTTTGGTAATCACTGTTGGAAAGATAATGTACTAGAATTATGTTGTAGGGAGCAGGCCTGCTTGTTCGTCCTGGCTGCCTGGCTAGCTTAGACCCGAAATAATCACACAGAAACTGTATTCATTAAATCACTGCTTGGCCTATTAGCTCTAACATCTTATTGTCTAATTCTTACACCTTGATTTAGCCCATTTCTATTAATCTATGTATCACCACGTGGCAGTGGATCCATGGCTTCTCTCTGACTCTGCTTTCTTCCTCCCAGCATTCCGTTTAATTTTCCTCACCTACCTAAGTTCTGCCCTATCAGGGGCCCAAAGCAGTTTCCTTATTCATTAACCAACACAAACAACACATAGAAAGGCCTCCTACACCAGAATTATACATTACAATAACTACATAATTATTAGAATTCTGTGTACACAAAAGTTTATCTTTTACAATATCTCTCAAATTTTATGCTCTGATTCCTTCTAGATAAAATCAATTCTCTCAGGAGTCTTGCATTTTGCAAAATAATACTGGCGAGTTACTCTCTTGCAAAACCTTGTTTCCCAAATATGATTAGTAAATCAGGGCTTTCTCCATAAAGTTCTGTTTGATATTACCCTATCTGGGAGTAGATTATAGATGTTTAACTTTCTACAGCAACACATGGGAGGTTAGCAACGAAAGCATGTTTACTGTCGAAACAATTATTACATCTGAGAAAAACACAGCGTCGTGAACACCAGACATAGTAAGTTCTTAATCTTTATGAATATTCCAGGACAACTTTAGAAATCATCCCATTTCACCATGGGATAGATGGGAATCAGCGCAATGGATTACAAATGAAAACAGGACACATGATGCAACGACTTATGAACAGTCCAACGAACCCTACAGTACCAAGTGTATGTTTTTCTTTTCTTCCTTGTTGAAATAGGTTTACACTAGCCAGACCCAGTTGCTCACATCTGTAGTCACATTGCTCAGAGTACTGGCAATGCAAGAGGAAGGAAAGAACCAAAGCAGACCTTGATGGAGAAATGGGATTGAATGAGCACTTTTTAAAAAGTCTCTTTGGTGACAGCTCTGGTCTGGCTGGACATGCTGCTGAGTTCTCAGTATTAAGGATGGACTGGCACCAATGATCTTTCTGTTGTTTTCATTTCTTTGAGACCAGTTTTCTCTGTGCCATCCTGGAATGTGCTATGTGTAATCTTGGGACTTGCTCTGTATGCCTGTCTTGTCTTGAACTCCGCGATCTACCCGTCTTTGCCTCCTGAGTGCTGGGATTAAGGCGTTGTGCCACCACTCCCTGGACTACCAATGCCCTTTAAACTATATGATAAAATAGGAAGAAAAGAGATGCTACCAGATTATGAAGTCAGTGCTACCTTCATAACAAAGCCAGATAGCAAAACAATGAAGGAAGCAAATGTCAAGCTCCCCGATGAACATGGATCCAAATATTTTCAGTAAAATGTTAGGAAGCTGAATTTAACAACACATCATATAAAGATCGCTCACTATGCTCAGCTTAGCTTTCCAGGGATCCAAGGATGGTTCAAAAATTACAAACTAATAAATGTAATACTGCAAACATCATAGATTCTAGGACAGGAATACCATGATCACAGGCTTCAGGAAATGACTTTGACTAGGTTCAACAACATTCTTGATAGAAACGCTGAGAAGGGGCTGGAGCAATGGTCAGCTGTAAAGAATGTGTCTGTCTCTTGAAGGGGACCAGAGTCTGGTTTCCAGAATCCTCTTTAGATGACTAGCAATCACCTACAACTCCTATTCCAGACGATCTAATTCCTTTCAGGCTTCCATAAACATCTGCATTCATATAAACATACTCACACTCATCTCTTCACAAACCTACATACATAATAAGACTTTTCTAAATGAAATAAATCTTGAAAACAAAAACCTAGGCACAAAAGGATGATACTAGGACCAAAAGAAACTTAGTTAATACAGTACAAGTAGGAATTATAAACCTATAACCATGATTAAACCAAATTAAAGAAAAACAATATAATATACTGCTAAAATTATGAATAAGTGTCTAATGTCTTCATTCTTTAATGCAGATTAGAATTGTCTATTATCTTTAATGATAAAAGGTATTTTATTTTTAGTGAAATACATGTTTAATTTTTAGTAAAGATATCCGTTTTAATGTAATATGTCTGTACATGTGGATACAAATATCTGTTTTCCATAACAGAATAAGGGGCCATTTTGTCTGAATACATTTCTTTTAAATTCAGAAAAAATACCAGAAATCACTTTTTAAAGCAATTTCTCCTCTTCTATTTTTACTCTCTTCCTTTGTCTATTATCTATACACATATGTATATGTATATCTTTTCTATACACATGTATGTCTGTTGTATATATAATAGACACATAATATAATATGTAATATATAATAGACATTTACAATATATAATAGCTACACACACACACACATATATATATATATATATATAAAATACAGACCTTATCTTTATATTTCAATGATAATATTTTTCACATGCTTTGTTTAAGGACTGTTAGGCCTCATTTATTTCTTATTAATTTTAGCATTATGTTTCCTTATCTTTTTGCTGACATTCCATAAAGTAAAACTAGAATTTTGCTTCATCTTCACAGTCGACTCAGTGTTTTTCTCTGAGGAACTTAAAATTTTATTCCATGGCACCGCTTTCTGAGGATGTATGACTTTTAACCCAGCCTAATTATTTCTACAAAAACTCACATAGTCAAAGTGTCATTTCATAGGCGGTAAGTGTGAATGCATTGCCTTCAACTGACTCTTCTCTAGGGTGAGCACAAACTATTTAATTAGATGAATCTACTCAGAAGACAAATGATCTGGTCAGCTGAAAACAAATCCTTCCAATACAATTCACAGAGAATATTGCCAGTATTCACTTTGAGATTAAAATGTGTACATCTCCAACCTATCTTTTTACATTACTTTATTGTATTTTTTCAATAATTATGATATGAAGTAAGATTTATAAATGAGTCCTTTTACTTATAATTACTATGGACTCTTTGTCAATACAGATACTGAATATACAAATATAATTATACCTCCTCACAGGGTAGAATACACAAAAGAAAATCACTAAAGAATACTCCTGGCAAAATGGGGCATTATAAATTCATAATGATATTTCAAAACTAAAACCTGTATCTCATACATTAAATTATTTGACTCTGTTCTTATATTATGTACAAGTATATATTAGTGAATTTTAATTTTGTTTTCAATAGTTATAAGGCCCAATCTGATTGATAATACATCATAAAATGTAAAGTTTTAACTATTATTGATCAGATTACTTTATTTCAATAGCAAATTTATTGCAACTATTTTATGAATATATATTCACTAACAATTCCAAGGTTACTTTTTATCTATCTATCTATCTATCTATCTATCTATCTATCTATCTATCTATCTTATCTATCTATCATCTATTTATCTATCTGCTTTGTACTCTTTTTACATTTATTTTATTTTGAGAAATTTACACAAGTACTATATTATACTCCAACTGTTTCTGTGTATTCCCATCTCCCTCTACATTCCTGGCCTTTTCTTTAATTATTAGTTACATATATTCATACATGCGCATATATATATATATGTCTATATAAACACAGCATAAATTCATTAAGTGTGTGTGTGTGTGTGTGTGTGTGTCTTTGGTTTTCTCTATGGTCAGTGGCACAACTTCCCTGAGGGATGTTAAAAATTAACAAATTCTTTTGCAGGTTGCACATGAATTCTCATCTTTCTGGAGAACTGCGAATTCTGTCCTAACCAATGTCTTATGGTTGAGTTTAGCATTTGAGATTATTACTGTGAACATGCTTGTTCTACTGGATTTAACTGTGCGCACAGCTAAATGCATGTTGGATCCTGACATGTGGGGGATCAAGGGAACATTCCACACAAAAGAAAGCTCCTCAGATGGAATCCTGTCCTCCTGTGCCCTAGCATTTTTCATTTCAACAAATAAAAATGAGGGTACTAAATCCCAGATCTAATGGTCCCATCAAACACTCATCTGCTTGGGGCCCTAGTTCTTGAAACTTTCTTTTAAAACCCAAATAAGGAAGGGAAGAGGAACAAAAGTGTCTGGAAAACATGCCCATGAGGCATTGCAAAGCCGAAAAGTGAGAGTCAACATTCTCTGTGACTGTGTGTGATCTCAGAGTACCAAAGCCTCCATTAGGAAACTAAATACTTTCCCCCTTACTTTGTTTGAAGGTGCCTGCTTTGAATTGCTGAATACGTGCTTGTTCTAAGGCCTCAGATAATTTTACTTCTGGTATGGTAGGCTGATCTGTTTTCAAAATGAAAATTGGAATTACAGAAATAATTAAAGCAACTCTTTGAATTTCCTTACCTTTTCTTCAATTTCTACTCTGCAGCACTGAGCACCAAGTAATCTGTTTAGCTATATCAAATGCCATTCATACTTTGCTCTCCTCCTCATAATTAAAAGGAATATAATACAAAAGGGAAATCAATATCTGAATCTTAAGTGTCTTGCATTTATTTCTTATAATACCTATTTTTTCTTTATTATATTTAAGTAAATTTTGCTGACTTCTTTGATATCTGGGCAGTTGTTTCCAAAAGAAAATTTGCATTTTTGTGATGAAAGGTATTTTAGAATGAAAACTACTATTTTAATAATTGTTTTTTAATAACTCATAAATTAATTGACTGGAGACCTGATTATTAGCATCTTATGTTAATTGTAGTTTCACCCACCATACATGTGTAGTCAAGTGTCCACTTAATTCATGTAAAGTTCTTTTGAATTACCTTTGATCCCAGCAAAATAGCATTTAACCAAGATTAAAATGCCTTGTAAAGATAGATTTTGTTTACCAGAACTAAATATAAAGATAGCTTTTATAGGCTATTTTAAGTAACAAAATTTGTTACACTTCTCTAGTTCAGAAACTGTGTTTTTTATATACATGCACATATATGTGTCTCTGTGTGTGTGTGTGATAGGAGACCACTCTAAACAAATTGAAACCTTTCAGATGGAAACAGGTGCTCCCTGACCAAGCATTTTTAATATCAAGAAATAAAATCAAAGGGAACAAACTCCCACATCTAATGTTCCTGTCAAACACTGCTGTGCTTGGGGCCCTAGTTCTTAAAACATTTCACTGAAAATAGCAAACAAATAAAGAGCAGGAACAAAACCCTCTGGGAAATACGCCCTTGTCTATATACATATACACATATACATGTATATAATATAAAATATATATTCATACATGTATATAAGTACTGCATTATCTAAACTTTAATTTTCAAGATATATGTGTGTGTATATACATAAGTATGTGTATAGCTATACATATATATATATATATCTTACAAATTAAAGTTCAGATACATGCAGTATTTTTTTAACTTTGCAAATTTTAAAAAAATCTTGCTCAATGTCTCTAAACTCTGAAATCATTTTCATATTAAAATATTTTAGCCTCATTTATTTGATTGAATGTACTGTTTTTAGCCCATGTTAATTATAATTATCAAATACATTGTTACGCATTTTAGGAAATACCACATTAATCTTTAGAGCAAATTTCTTCAAGAACTACCTAATTTGCAAAGGAAGTACATAAAAATACGGAGTCCTTGGAAGACTTTTTCGCATTGAAATTTTAGAAGAGTTTTCCACATTCTATTATTTGACAATAATAGAAATGAACAAAAATTAAAATTACTAAAATGCTATCAAACGACATTATGTGTTTGTGTGGAAGTTATTTTCATGATTCACAGTTATCACTATTCATAATCTTAGCAAACTATCATTAACTGGCTCCGTTTCCATCAATCATGGTTACTTTTATAAATTAAAAATATAGTTATTTATTCTCTTTCTCTTTGTCTCTCTCTCCCCTTCTGTGTGTGTTTGTGCATGAACATGCGTGCATGTGTGTGTGTGTCTGTTTGTTGATCTCTGTGTGTTTGCGCTCATACACATTACATGGCACACAAGTGTAGATCAGAGTGCAACCTATGGGAGGCATTTCTTTTCTCACACTACATGGTTTCTGAGATCAAAGATGAGTCATCAGAATTGGGAGCAAGTATCATTATCTGCTGAGTCGTTTTTCTACCCTCTGGTTGTCATTTTTATTTACTAACAATTTTGCATATTAATTTCCTCCATAAATATTTGATCTCCTCATTAATATCAGCAAGGTAAAGCTCTTCTTAGATTCTCAAGGACCTTTCTTTCTCTTTGTTTTATTTCTATTAGGATAAATCTTTTGCATAACTATTTTCACATTGTCTACTACTTTTCATACCCTACCCATTGTGGATGAGTTGGATCCACAGCCAGAGTTTACATGTCTACGATTCATACAGTGTCATCGAATATTCATAAAACCATCTACATCATTGTCTATTCTGAAATCCTGTCTTTGTTCATTTTTAGCATCATTCAATTTTGACATTCTTATTGAAATTGTAAATTCTATTACACGAAGGTTAGTGACTACTCCTTGTAGGATGCATTTTGGTTCCTACTTTAGTTGATGACTTTATGAAAACACAGATGTGAACTCTATGTCCTTTTCTGCTTGTGATCCATGGCTTGTATAAATATTAACGATGAGGATTGGCAGTAGAATCTGGAGTGCTGGTGCAAAGCTGAGGTGAGTGGCTCACTAACAGAGCAAACCTGAAATCTGCTTCTTCAGCACAGCGCTGAAAGTGAGCTAGTTAATCACTGATGAACTGACTGGCTAAAGACTGTGTTCATTAACTCCTTAGGCTTCTCCTAGTTCCAAACTACAAATGGGTAGACCACAGCCATCTTAAGGTATTTAAAGTATAATCAATAATGCTAGGTATTTGAAAGTTTTGTTGTTCTCAAATGCATGTTTACAGATTTTTCCCAATGTCAAGAGCTATTAAAATTATCTGAAGTGTATCTGTCACCACGTGTTCAGAAAGACCTCCTCTGTTCTCACATTTGTTGTAGAACTGAGCAGGCTAACTAAGCTTTGATCCCCTTCTACCACACAGATAGAACATGGACCCTCCCAGTGTGAGGCTACAGATTCCTCTAACAGTGTTTGAGGCACCTTGTTAACCAGGACCCTCATGGCGGCTTATGAATCTTGGGAATCTGTTGATTTTTTTCAGCATCCAAGTGTCAAGCTAACTGCCTAACTGCTCTGGTTTATGCATTAGTATAGTCTTTATTGTATAGGTAGAAAGAAAGACAGATGGTAATTCTTTAAAGGTCCTTCCCAGGTCAAACATTATTTTGGATATTTTCATTTATTAAATCTTTCCCTTCCCTGACAGGGCTTGTATGTAATGCCCTGTCTTCCCTGTTCCCCGAGGTCAAAGCACAGGATGCAAGAAATGTTTATACTAACCAGCTTAGCTTCCCCTGCTGGATTCTGCCAGGGAGGGGATTAGTTCAGAACCTTGTTTCTGTCTTTGCTATGGTAATTTCACCTGCTAAGGAGGGTACTTACAGGTGCCCTAAATCTCCTCCTGTCTGTCAGGGTTCCCACCTCGGTACCCCCTGCTGAAAGCTCCTGACACTTGGCGCCAGCGCTCAACACCTTGGTCTCACTCCTGGAGGGGAGGGGGCTCTCCACTTCTGGGGCAAAAGTATTTAACCCTGGATTAAGTTTAATTAAATTGGGCATTCTCCAATTGAGGATGACTCGAACTCTCTGTCTGTGTCGTGTGCATCTTGTGTTCAACCCCTAGGACATTATAGAGCTCGTAAAAGGTATGGAATCACGGTCCATACTGGGTGGGTGCTGATGCAGACCCCGTGGCGTGGAACGACCGCCACACTTGTATCCAAGAGAATAATAATCACTAATGTTCTAATGAAGAAACGAATATGTAAAACCATTGCATTGCACATATGCTGTTCATTTGTTCTCCGAATTTTGTTTTTAGTAAAAGTTTGAAAGTTATTCAATTATTGTTGTGTATGTTTGGAATTAGGTGTGTGGATTCAACACATTTTGATTTGATTTGATATACATTTGGTAAAAAGAAAGGGAAATATTGGGTAGAAGACAATTATGCATAAAAGAGATACCTAAGACTGGGTCTGATTATTGAAATGTGTGCTTTTGGCTTTCACGGAGGCCTATGGAGAACTATGGCATCAATATGCTCTCTGATGTCACAGTGCATAGTCAGTGACCATCATAATTGATGCATACCATTCACACTTTCATGAGCTGTGTCATGACAACTGCTCATCATTTTCCACATGGTCACTCAGTAGAACAGTAGATTTCCTTCAACAGATAAAATAATCTTAGAATAGAATGTAGAATGCGCTACTGATTACCTGCATAGGATTAAAATCATACTTAGTCTCCAGAGAGCATCATCAGACAGAATAATCTTCTTAGTAATATTTGTTCAAAAAAAGAAAATAATTCAACAGTACAAGCAAGACTATTGGTCATCAAAATTCACATCTTCATTTCCTTTTTCTTATATGTATAGTTTTATATCTATATGACCATCTTATAAAAAACTTCAAAGACTTTCATTACTGTCAGCTTCATATTTGGTTTGAAGTAGAAGGTTTGGGGGGAAAAATCCCACAACTTTCCTCAATTACCCCAAATCCTTGCATTACGCGAACTCAGGCGTAGCTGCTTCTGGGAATCAGCGATGAGCACACTGTTGATAATGGCTGCAGTCTTGCCTTAGATATGAGGCTGAGAATTTCTAAACTTACGTCCCATGATCCTGTCCCAGATGGTGTTCACTATGTCGCTGTGCTTGCCTTCCCTTAGCTACTTACTTATGATTCTGGGAGAACAGATATAATTCCTCATTTGCACAGTGGTTCTGATGACAACCACAGACTGTGGAATGAACGTTATCCTGGGCCGTGTCTGCAAACACTGTGTTCTTATATCCACAGCCAAGTCTGGAAAAAAGAAAAAGAAAGAAAGAAAGAAAGAAAGACAGGAAGGAAGGAAGGAAGGAAGGAAGGAAGGAAGGAAGGAAGGAAGGAAGGAAGGAAGGAAGGAAGAAAACATTTTGTTCCATTTAGAGCTGTTTTTGTATGTAGCAATTTTTAATACCCCCTTCAACGTGCATGCCTTTCTCCAGGATAACTCAATACTATGTGCATGGGAGTTTACAACTTTGCTTTCATCTCTGGTTTTGCAATGCTGTGGTGTTTGTTGTATGATTTTTCTTCTGGCTCTCAAAGCCTGAAGAGAGTCTCAAGGAAGAAAACAGTCTTGTCCTTTGATGGCTCTCCAGCAGGATGGAGGAACTGTCACTTCTTTCACCTCGGTTTCTTTTAATTTAGTTCCATGACTGCTGCAAATCAAGAGTCAAGCATTCAGACTCTAAAATGGAACCAAAATTCTTAAATAAAAAAAAATATAAAACAGGATTCGGGAAAATATTTTTTTAAGATTTCACCATGGTTATAAACATAAGATGAAGTCTGAGTTTTAAAAGCTATTGTAAAGAATAGCGTGGGTAAGATTGACGTGCAAACACTTTTCTGGGTAAGTTCTTAGGTTGTCACAATAACTTGTAGTGATGACTTTTGTATGCTATTATTAAGAATAGTCTCTCTCAAATTGCCTCAGTATTGAAATTCCCATTCTTTTATAAAGTCAAGTTGCTTCTAATTTTTCCAGTTGGTTTTAACTGAAAAACAATCCAAGTGTCACAGGACATTGTTTGTTTGTCTCAGTGAAAAGAGATGATGCAATCTATAACTAAAAAGTCAGGGAATGAGCACATACTCTACAGCCGCCTTACTTTTTCTCCAAGAGAAGAATAATTGAGACTCTCAATAAAAAAAGCACTTCCAGAAAATTACTGATATTAGCCTCTTACTGTGACTCTGTCATTGATAAAAGTATTTGAATTATGTACACAATTGCTTGACTTTACTCTGGAGAAAGTATTCTTAGTAACTAAAATACAGGGAAAAAAGATGTTTCTCTTACGTGGTACAATGTAAATTATATTTTCTCTAGTAGCCATTGTATGATTATGCATAGCTTTTCTGTGGTTGTTTTGTATCTTGCGTGTCAGAGTTTTTAAGTGAGAAGTTGCTCCTTTGTATCTAAATGACTACTCAAGAGAAAAAAGTAAAGACATCTGTTTAAGACATATCTTTAAATTCATGTTAGTTATGCTTCATTAGCATCCTTTTAAATAAATTGCTAGCTTTCTTAAAATAGAGATAAATATTAAATATTATATGAAGTAATATATACACATATAAAAATGATTTATTATCCATCATAACTGAATATTTTCAGGCACCAAAACTATTCTACTTCCCATATCAATAGTTTTCAAATGGCATTATTCTATCATGTCAAATACATAGGCTTCCTAATAGCCTGCTACATAATACCACACATTATTATAATTTATTTTCTTGAAACATACTCTAGATAAACCCTCAATCACCATTATTTATATAAGCAATGTTGCTAAGATAAAATGTGCAGTTTTAATGAATCTCATAACTTAAAAATAGCAAGAAGAAAATTCCTAATCCTAGACAACTTAAGATGTTTGAAGAAAGTTCTTTCATTTTCATTTTTATAATGAGAGTCAGAAATGATTCAAAAAGTGTGCTTAAGATAATGTCTAATGTCTTTATAGGGTGTATCAAAATATTTGAGCTTTTGAGATGTTAATATTATTCATTTTAATGACCAAAATAAAAATATTGATCTGAACAGAAAAAAATTAATATTAAACTTTAAGGAATATGTAAACTATTATTCTGATAAATGGACATAGTATTAAACTCTCCCCTCGGTGTGGGAGCTTGTTCTGTCTGTGTGTTCCTTTTATTAGTTAATGAATAAAGAACTGCTTTTAGCCTATGGCAGGGAAGAACAGAACTAGGTGGAGAAAGCTAGGCTGTATGCTGGGAGGAAGGAAGGCAGAGTCAGGGAGAAGCAATGGAGCAGCTGCCAGAGTCAGACATGCCAAAACTTTGCCAGTAAGTCACTGCCACAAGGCGATACACAGACTAATAGAAATGGGTTAAATTAAGATATAAGAGTTAGCCAATAAGAAGGTAGAGCTAATGGGCCAAACAATGATCTAATTAATATAGTTTCTGAGAGATTATTTCAGGTCTAAGCTAGCCAGGCGGCCAGGATGAGCAAGTGGGCCCTCCTCCTATATTCTCTACGTACTTATCATTGCATTCCTATAGATTAGTGAATACCTCAACCCTCAACATAAAAACTTCTTAATTCTGTAGATGGAAATTCATACAGAGTCTTATGGTTAGTCTTGTGGCAGAGAATAAGAGCTAGAGAGATAACACAGTTGTTAGGGGTGCTTGAACCTCTTCCAGAGGATGGCATTTTAATCGCCAGCACCCATGCCACCGCCACATGCATCTACACCTCCCAGAAATCTGACACTTTCTTTTGGCTTCCACAGACACTCACACACACATGGCAGGCACTAACACAGACATATGTGCACACACTTAATTAAACATTAATAACTCTTAAAAAATAAACTATGGATTGCTCTTCTATAAATGGGGTATTTGCATCATACTGATTTCATGCAATGCTCAGGGATCATTGGTGATGAAGGGCTGAAAAGATTGTTAGAGCCAGAGGAAGTAGATGGCTGCAGCAAGATTGTGATTTCCAGTCACAACAAGGCCACAACGCACTTGAACTCACACTGAGTGTGACTGCATTAAAAAAAAAAAAAAAAAAAAAAAAAAAACCTATTCAAGACCAATCCCGTTCAAATCCCAGTATGACTTGGAGAGGGGAGATGAAGGCCTACCTGTAACTCAGTAGCTATTGGCAAATACTGGCTATTAGGAGAGTTAGAGTCAGTTTTCTTCAGGGCTACAGCTCCTGGGAGTCTACCTTCTGTCCTTTTCATATTTTCTTTCATCAAATCTCCAGCTTTGCTGTAGTCCCTAAAATTATGGCCACAGTGCCTCTGGAAAGGGGAAGTTAAGGCATTCAAAAGCAGGAAGGATAGGCTTGGAATGCCTCAAACTTTCTGTTCTCCCTCCGTTGTCACTGACTGTTCTGCCACGCATATCTTAAAAAGTTCTATTGGAATTAAACTGATTTGATTTTGCTCTTGATAAAAAAGAAACATCTCAATTCAAAAGCATTTGTCGAAAGTAGTCGGTGATCATCTTAACATGACATCTGCCTGAGGCTGAGTAGACACTATATAGAGCAAACAGGGTTTGACCATCAATGTAAAGAGATACAGGGAATGAGACATACACAATGAACATAGAAATTTGTGATGTATATCTGGAAAGTTGCACAGGCAAGGTTGTTTTATACACAGAGAATGTTAAAAAGACCTCTAATCTTTTATTTTTGGCTGATCTAGAGTGCCCTAACAGAATAAGAAGATAAAGCTAAGAAAGAATCATCATAAACTCCTTGAGCAACAAGGTTTATCTCTCTATCTCTGTCTGTCTGTCTCTCTATCTGTCTATTTATCAATCTATTATCTATCTATCTCTCCTGAAAGAGAAACACAGATAAACATAGTTTTAGGAAATAAATACTTTATCTCTAATCACAAGGCTCCAACACACACACACACACACAGACACACACTTTAACTAAAGTGAAACACAGACATTAATAGTTTTAAGATATTGAAGGCAATATCTCTAAAGTCATGAGGAAGCCACTTGGAGTCTTCAGTGGATTAATAACTGGGAAGAAATAAGC
This sequence comes from Myodes glareolus, assembly GCF_982192425.1. Classification (NCBI taxonomy): domain Eukaryota; kingdom Metazoa; phylum Chordata; class Mammalia; order Rodentia; family Cricetidae; genus Myodes; species Myodes glareolus. The sequence continues at coordinate 8,999,408 of NC_142045.1, forward strand.
ATTCTAATTCTATTGAAGGAATGGTACAGAATAACAGGCAAAAAAGCATCACAAACAGTAGATGCCATAACAACAAAACAACAAGAAACTGAAGGACCAGAAAAAAGAGAATTTGGATCCTTGAATTTCTGTATTACTTTACCTTAAATAGTTCTAAAATTAATACATTGAATATGTTATGAATATTTTGAAACATAACATATTGAAATACATTAAAATAATTTGTTGAAAGGCACCATGAGTAAAACAGAATCAAGAAAAAAATCTTGGAACATATGTCAGGCTAAAAAAATCAGTCAAGATAAGCTCTGTATGAACAGAACAAAACCTTAGATATAACATATAAATCACAGTTTTAAATACATTCAAAGAATATAATGAGATATTGCCCCCAAAATTAAAAGTATAAAGATGGTGTCTTAATAAATCAAAGACCATTAATTTCAAAACTAAATCCTCAACAAAGAAAAAATTGAAGTTACTTTGAAATTTAAACATTCTTTGGAGGGCTCTACAATTTATTAAATGTGGCAAAAAAACTGATGGAATTTATTTTAATTTTGAAAAAAAATACAAGTTGAAAAAAGTTATCAACCACTTAGATTATCAGAAAGAAAATGGATCTGCCAATGCCGATACTGCAATACCAATACATCAGCAAGCACCGAAGATGCTGCAGTACAGGTATCAGCAAACACAGAAGATGCTGCAGTACCAGTACATCAGCAAGCACAGAAGATGCTGCAGTACAGGTATCAGCAAGCACAGAAGATGCTGCAGTACCAGTACATGAGCAAGCAAAGAAGATGCTACAATACAGTATATCAGCAAGCACAGAAGATGCTGCAGTACCAATATCAGCAAGCACAGAAGATGCTACGACACCAATACATCAGCAAGCACAGAAGATGGGAGTTTCTGAAAGGAAAGACAGTGACAAGGGAGCAGAAAAAGTATTTGAAGACAAAGTGGGCAAGAATTTCCAAACTTTGTCTACAGATTTATCTCTAAATTCAGTAAATCTACCAAATTCCAACTAAGAGAAACTCAGAGGGAGGAATGCTAACATACCATGTGTCAAATAATTTTAAAAAATTGAGAAAAGTTAAAGAAAAGCCTTCTAGTATACTCAAGAAAGGATTCCAGAAGAGTTAAAAACCTAACCTCTCTCCTGGGACCACAAGGGGCTCAGAGAAGCTTGGACTGAGATTGGAAACATTTAGGTATCTTTAAGAGGGACTGCTCTCCAAGATTACTCCACTTCTCCCTCAAAGAGATTTCAAGTATTACAAAATAATGGTGGCAAGGATCAGGGCCAGTCGGGGAAGAGGACATCCAGAGGGAGAGAGGTCCTGGGAGCTTATAAAATATCTGATTCAGAGTCTCTAGGTGGACTCCTACCTGGGGCTCATTCTTAAATCAGCACTAAAGAACAACAGTGAAAATTATCATTGAACATCATTGATTGGCTACTGTAATTTATGTGTAAAATTAAAACTGTTATTAGAAATTTGAACTAATTTTAGCATAAGGCATTAAATATAATCCTTAAAACAAACTCCATAAGAGTAATTTTTTTAACAGTAAAAGAGAAATCTGTACAGCAAAACACAGAGCTCTCCTAGTTTTGTTTCCTGTTGCTATAATAGCATGCCCTAACCAAAGCAACTTAAAGGTGGGTGTATTTTATCTTACAATTTCAAATTACTGTTTATCATTTGGGAAGTCAAGGAATTGAGGTTTAAAATAGCAAGCCATGCCCACAGGCAGGAACAGGGGAAACATGAATGTATACAAGCTAGTGCTCAGCTCGTTCTCTCCTCACACCACTCAGGTTTTCCCCTTGCCTAGGGGATGGGTACAGCCACACTGAAAAATCTCACCTCGTTTCCCTTCATCAAGGTCATCCTCCATAGACATGCCCACAGGCCAACCTCATTTAGACAATCTTTCAATAAGACTCTCTGTAGATGATTCTAGATTGTTTCAGATTGACAAAAAAAAGTTAGAGAATACCATAACTTATCTGTTTAACACAAAGAAACAATAAGGAGTAGCTAGGGATAAAGAACAGAAAAAAAAAACAGAAAAAAATACTACAATGACATGCTGTTTGCATGACTTGTGTTTTATTTTCCAAGCAAAACAAACTAGAAGTTAAGTTTAGGACTAAGAAGATACCTCAGTATGTAAAAATATTTGACTCACATGTAGTACTCAAGTTTAGGAAAAAAGAAAAAAGAAACAAAAAACCTCAGACAAAAAGCCAAATGTGGTAGCATGCATCTATAAACCTGGTACTCCTCTGCTGAGCTGGGAGGATTCCTAGGATGTTATATGCCTAACTAGTCTGAGCTATGCAGAACACTGGCCAAAGTAAGAAGAAAGGCTTTGGCTAAAGCAAGGTGGAAGGCAAAATCTAACTTCCAAAAGTCATCCTATGGCCTCTACATGTATACAATGCCTTAAATATGCTTGTATACTCATTATTCGCAACCACATGCATATATGCTCCAGACACAAATAATTGTTGAGACTGAAAATAGTTATGAAGCAAATTATATCCCAAACATTAGGAATGACTATGCCCATGGCAACAAAATAGTTATTAATATAACATTAACTATATAAAAATTGGATATAATGTAATGATAAAATGACCACTCCAGGCAATTGAACCATTGCAAGTATGCTACAGTCAACAACAGAGCAGTAAAACATAGTACATGTTCCCTAACCTCCATTCACACAGAAATGGCATTGATTAGAATAAGTGAAAATAAAGAAGGAGAAGCAGAAGGAGGAAGAAAGGAAGAAGAGAAAAAGATGAAGGTGGAGAAAATAAATATATGAAGGGGAAGGAGGAGAACAAAGAGAGGAGGAAAAGAAAAAGAGAGGTGAGAAGGAAGGAAAGAAGGAGGAGGAGGAGAAAAAGGAAGCAGAGAAGGAAAGGAGGAAGTGATGAAGTCTGGAGGGAAACACCTGTCTTATATAAATAAACTGTTCTCATTTGTAGAAACTTTTCTTTCTACTAAGCATTAGTGAACATGGAATTCTTGATTGTTGCTTGAGTTTGAAAGTCACCTTGTATTCTGAGTTGCCCATGAAAAACTTGATGAGACCTGCTGGGATGGGACCTTCTCATTTCAGTGGGAAAGAGTCTTATTCTAGACACAAACTGTTGTGCTGAAACCAGCACCTATTGCTTAATAAATGGCTTATCACACCATTTCTATTCCATGAATATTGTTTATGACCAATGAACTCAAAATACATCAAAGTGAGAATTTTTAAATTAGTAAGAAAATTAACAATTTATTTCATATCTAGTCCTAAAAATTATTATTTTAATATGCAAATCAGCAATTGTTACAATATGTTAAAATATGATTTTAAATTGTGATACATGTATGTTCACCATTCTTCTTTTAAAGTTTAAGGTACACTAGTATTTTTATTGGGCAACAAATATATTTGCTGACTTCTACCAGCATCTAGGAAGAGAAAAAGTATATTGTCTGACCCACAAAAGCATAATAAACCCTAATGTAGATTACAGGAAGCATGAAAATCTTAAATGAAAACTTTTAGAAATAAAGAGATTTATGCAATGCATGGTATTCCATTATTTAATCATTCCTTAACAACCAAACACTGCTGTGGAATAATCCTTTTGTATAGTTGAATATATATTACTCTATTTGGTTAATAAAGAGCCAACTTGCCAATAGCTGGTCAGAATAAAGTTAGGCAGAAGAGCCAGACTATCACAGTGCAGGGAAGAAGGGTGGATCCAGAAGCACTGTCAGCAAGATGCAGAGGAACAAGACAGGTATAAAGCAAGGTAACAAGCCGTGAGCCATGTGGTAGAACTTAGATAAGAAATAGGGGTTAAATTAAAATGTAAGAGTTAGCTAGTAACAAATGTGAGTTATCAGGCAAGCATTTACAATCAATATTAAGTTTCTGAGTAATTATTTTGGAATGGCCATGGCACAGGAAAACTTTGCCTATAGAGACTTGAGTAAAATGTCTTTTCTTCTCATACCCTGTTCTACAACCAACACTAAGATCACATAAGATAAAACAATGGAAGGAAGAGGCAAGCCAATGGCTACAGCATAACATTAGACCTAAAGAAGAGAGAAGCAAGCCTTCAGAGTTTGACTTTTCTGAGCTTCAATCTAAAATTCTTGAGAACCTTAAATATTGCATTTATAGTTTAATTTCTCCTATATGATTATGTCTTTTCCTCAGAAGATAATTGTATCTATTATCTTTGGTTGCCCAAATCTCTATATAGTTAAAAAATTAATATTTTATATCCAATAAATGAGTGAATCTCACAGATTTCAGTAACAATATTCCCCCATCTTTGCATGCCTCTTAGTTAACTGACACAGTGCCTCATACACTTCCTTAAGGGGAGACTAGAGGCACAGTGTAGTCCAGAATGAAGAAATACAAAACAATGGAATGTCCTACTTTTTGAAAATAGAAAATTAAAGTTGTCTGGAATAAACACAGAGCTGAAAGGATCTTCAGAGCTGAATTAATGAATATTTAAATGACTTTGGCCTGTCAGAGTTTCAAGCTCTGAAAGTTCTCGATTACTAGCCAAGGGATGGTTTAGGAAGGAGACGTGTTTCTGTCATCAACATCTCTGAATTTGACTGATGCTACACCCTTATCATTCTGTGTTTCACAAACACTAGCAACAGGAAGGAAAAGGACCATTCCATTTAAAAAAAAAAAAAGACTTGAAAAAACTGAGTTGCTTCACATGATTGATTAATCAGACTATGAAATTTTCTGAATAAGTAATTCACAGGCATTAGAGTAATCCTCTGCCCAGGGCTATTCCTCTGTGCTTATTCTCAGAAGCTGAAGGATTAGACGCTCCAAACCACAAAAAGTCTAAATGATATTTTGAATTCACCATGTCAATCCAGTTTTAAGATTTTGATTCTACCTATCAAATTTCCTGGATTTTTTCTTGGATTAGATTTTCCACTTCTGCCAAACTTAGCATCAGAATGTTGAAATCCTCAAATTATTTTTCCAGACATCCATGCGGTCTTCTAAGTCTTCTCCTAAGAGCTAGAGGGGAAAGAAAAGAACTAAGAAAGAATTTTTTTTAGAGCTAGAAAATTGACAATACTTAGCTAACGATCAATGATAATGGGTACAGAATTCCAGAACTCGTGTGCAGCGGGCTTCCGTTTCTAAAGAAGTAGCTAACAGTAGCAAACAGTTTACAAATCCTCACTGGGTGCAGATGGGACATACACATAAAGATATGTCTGTAGTGAAACTTCACAGCACCATGAAAAATTCAACTCCATTCATTCACAGGGACCTGTGGGTAAATCTCAACAAAATGTGTTATTAAAAGTTGCAGAAGATACAGAGCATGAAGCTACTTTTATGACATTAAAAGCTGCCACACTGAAAGCACATGTTAAATTAGACAATCAGGCACAGCAAATGTTCCTTAGCTATAACAAGCAGCAAACTGAGAATGCTGCTTAGAGTGAGAAATTATAATGTTAGTGGGGAAGGAAGGGGTTACTATTCCACATGCATTTGCTACTATTATTCCTAGGGTTAGATTGGATGCTCTATTTAGTTTACAGTACTTTACATTTTAATAGAATGATGATTTGAAATTGACAAAATTAGAAAACACAGCCACACTTGAACAAAATTAAGTGGCAAGAAAGGGAAGTGTATAATGTAACTCATAGGAAGACCAGTGAAGGCTGACTAATGACAAAGGAGGAGAAAAGAAATTTTCTCCGAATGACATTAAATATTAGAATATTAAGGCCTAGCTGGACTGGGACTGAACGAGCATGTGATCAAACTGGATTCTCTGAATGTGGCTGACATGGGGGCTGACTGAGCCCCCAAGGTCCAAATGAAGACTGAGAAGCCATTGACAATGGCACTGGGTCTTGCTTCGTCTGCATGTGCTGGCTTTTTGGGATCCTGGCCTGTTTGGATGCTCACCTTCCTGGACCTGGAGGGAGGGGGGAGGAACTTGAACTTCCCACAGGGCAGGAAACCCTGACTGCTCTGGGGAATGGTGAGGGAGGAGGAGAGGGAGTGGGGAAAGTGGGGGGAGCGGGAGGGTATTGGGAGGAGGGGAGGAAGTGGAAAGAGTGTTTTCGGATACTTGAATAAACAAGTCTAACTGAAAAAATAAATAAATAAATAAATAAATAAATAAATAAATAAAATAAAAAATCTTTTACTTCTTTTTTTTAAAAAAAACAAGAATATTAAGGCCTGTCTTAGTCAGGGTTACTGTTGCTGTGATAAAACACCACGACCAAAACGACTTGAGGATTAAGTGGTTATTTTTGGATATACTTTCATATCACTGTTCCTCATTGAAGGAAGTCAGGATAGGAAGTTAACCAGGAGGGAATCCTGGAGGCAGGAACGGATGCAGAGGACACGGAAGAGTGCGGCTTCCTGGCTTTCTCCAGCTGTTCTCTTCTAGAACCCGTTACCACGAGCCCATGCTGGCCACAAACATAATGAACTCGTCCCTTCTCCATCAATCACTTAGAAAATACCCCACAGGCTTCTCTACAGCCCAGTTTTACATAGCTGTTGGATTAGTTGAGGATCTCTTCTTTCAGAGGACCCTAGCTTGTGTCAAGTCGACAGAAAACCAGCCAGCATAAGGTCTCGGCAAGTTCATATTTTCATGTTTCTAAAATTCCTCACATAAAATACTACTTTCTATTTTATCCTGCCTTGCTGGCCACTGATAGTCATGTCTATTATTGTCAGAAAATTAAAATCATAGTGACACACTATAATTTTTGCTTATGAATGGTAGGAAATGAATATACTCTCTCTTTTCTTCCTCTTGGTTTTTGATACAGCATTCAACTCAAGACCACCTTTTTCAACTTCCTACGTCCTGGAATTGCAGGCAATCGCCGCTCTGCTAAGATTTACGAGGGTCCTAGTAATTGATTCTTATATAATGGGTTACTTTAAAATTTTGACCAAATTCGTTATGCATGTTTGCTTTGGGGCTCTGACTGGGACTTAGTTTAGGGATTCTTCTCTTACTGGGATCTTCTGGGCCAGAGTGTCGATTCCCAAGAAGCATGTTCACATGTCTGACATCTTGGTGCTCATTTGATACTCTATGTATTGTCCCAGAGTCTCTATAATAACGCCATGTGCACAGAAGAGAGTCTTCAGTGTCCTATATGCTGACTTCAACTCAGCAAAGAAATGAGCAAAGAATGAGAACAGAAGCAGAGACATCCGGGATTTAAAGAAATCAGCTCTGATCTTGGTTGCACCTATCTTCATTAGCAAGGAAAGAGATGCACATGTCATCCCATGGGGACAGCTATATTAAAAGTGAATGACAATGGACAAATTTCAACTGTTGACAGCAAACTTTTCAGGGTTATCTTCATGAAATTAAAAAAAAAACCTGAATGGTCAAAACTTTGGAGAATCAGAAGGGAAATGTAGATTAAGAAATAACACCACAGACAAGTATTAATGATGGGTGAGAATCCCAAAAAGCTAAAGTCATAGGAGAGGGGGGGGGGAATCAGAGACTGGGAAAGAAGTCAGGCAGACAAGTATGTTTACCCTGATTTAAACACTACACTTTTTATATATTACAGGATACTCGATGCAAATACAGAAGTCTCATGTACCAACTCAAATAAATTTAAATAAATATAATAATAGTAATACATTTTAAGAGGCATGTGCAGCAGGTACAAATTGCCAAAAAATTTCTAAATTATATTTAACAAAAAGAATAATTAAATAGCTTTTAAAAGTTTGCAAGACCAAACTACTTTAAAAAAAACAACAACAACAAAGCAACAACAACAACAACAAAAAAACTGTATCTTGGTCATAACTTAATTGCAAAATCTTTTCTATTTTAGTCTCTGTGTTATTTATCAACTTCTGTATTATTTATCAACAATTCATAGTATTTTTTCTCACTAAAAATAGTTTGGTATTGTTCTTTTAAATCAGCCTAGGTAAAAAAAAAAAATGCTAATGCTACAACTTTCCTATACAGACTATGCTATGCCATTGTACTTTGAATATCTTTCTGTCTGGCTGTCTGTCCAACCATTCATCTGTCCAGCCACCTGTCCATCCACCTACATAGCCATCTACCTATATCTCTGAGATGCTTGCTCTTTCTCATTGAAAGTGCTTCTACTTTTCAAAGAGATACAGGAAAGAAAAAAAAATCCCATGACCTTTTGCTGTTAATATAAGGAATTAAGTATTTTATTTTATTTTTATAGGCAAGTACCTTTTTAAGCATCTAATTTGATGTTAAATATAGAAAACGAAACAATTTCAGGCTAAACACGGAAGTCTTACCAAGTATTATCTAGGACTACTGCAGTTCTACAGCTGCTTCATAAACTCTAGAAACTTCTTCCTTAAATTCACACTAAAACATTTACACCTTGGTGTCCACAGACTTATTCACTTTTTGAACAATAACATAAAAGTGGACCTTGCTTTAAAGTTTTGTTTGGATAGCCTGAAATTATCTTTAAATATTTGAATTCTTCATAATGATTATATGTCCTCATAAAGTCTCTTACTTTTTATCATCATAGTCATCATCATCAACATCATCATCATGGCTTTTAATTACTTTTATTTTCAATAATTTTGGACTTACACAAAGGATCAAAAATATGCTAAATATTTTCCATAGATCCTTTACCCTGGTGTTTCAGATAATATGCTACAGAAACATAGTGTCAAAAGCGATGTTGTAACTGATCTACAGAGTGAGGGACTAGAAGCCATGCAGATGCCTGGGATGAGCTACACAGGGAAAAGAGTCCGCATGTAGGTTTACATACTTTCCATTGAGCCATCTATCCAGGTTCTCCTATATGACAAAAGTTTGGTTGACTTCTTTTCCCCACTGCAAGGAAATGCTTGGTAGGAATTCCTAAACTCCTACCGGTGGACCCTTCGGCTCTAAACCGCTAAATTCATTGTCTCGTTCAGATTATCTGGTTCACTACAGTAACCCACACTAGCCAGTTCTAATGGAGAAAAGGAACGCATGGCGACCTCAAACACACAAAAGCCCTGGTAGACGCAGTAGACGCAGGCACCATTTCTTTGTCCCTGCTGCCCCTCCTGGAGAGTCTGTCTCCTTTTGTTTCCTGTTTTTGTGTTTGTGTGTGTGTGTGTGTGTGTGTGTGTGCATGCGTGCAGGTGTATATTTTTATACTCAGTAAAACTTGACTGAATACTGAGACCTTGCTTTCTCTGTCTTTTCATTCTTTAAATTGACAGAGGGAAAGAATCCATTCCTGTAACCGTACGCAGTATTTTCCTGACAGAATTACACTATTCATATTTCACCTTTTATTTCACTAATGACATTTTGCAGTCCAGGTTTTACCCTAATTTTACATATTGCACTTAGCCATTCTCCTTAGCACCACTTCAAATAGGGCAGCATATTGACTTCTTGACTTTTTTAATATGGATCTTTTGGATTAAAATTGTTTAGTAATCTTACATATTGTTCTTCGCCATGTATTAGTCCGGTATTTCCTCTCTTTATGTTCTACACAGTTTTGTAACCATACCATAGCAGTACTTTTATGTTATTCCCATCGTATCTTATGAGGAGCTATGGGGTAGAAGTCTCAATACCAGTACATGCTAGCTGATACTTTGATCAAAGTGATTTCTGCCAAATTGCTTCTGATCCAAAGAAACACCAGTTCCCCAAACTCCAAGAGGCAGTCGAAATGTCAAGAGATGAGATCCACCTGAGATAAAGGAGAATTTTTGGCAGTTAGATAAAAGCCAGCATTCCTCAGGAACTTGTGAAACTGGTTTCCATCTGCCAAAATGAGTCATTTCCCTTACATCTGGCAGAGGGGACCTGTGGCTCCTATCACTCACTTATCAAAGTTCATGGTGACCTCCAGCCTCTCTCAGTACCTTGTTCAAGTTCTACTCAGCATCCTGTCCCTTCTCACTTCCTCACCTACGCTCAGCTCTCTCCAGCTGAGGAGCTTCCCTCCCCAGCTGCTCCTTCTCCTTATAACCCTGCTATTCTTGCTCTGCTCCGCTCCTCTCTGCTCCTGTGTCTCTCATTATGTTTTCTCTGTATTCTAGCTCCTGCTTGTCTGCCTTCTGCCACAGATAGTCCTGGCGATTCCCAGTTCGATGACCATGTTCAGTCTATTTCTTTTCTTGCCCTGGACTCTTCCAGATGCCTCTGGCTTACCTCTCTTTTATATTTACAATAATAACCTTCCCCTTAACTATACATGGAGCAGTCGTCTCATCAGCCTATACAATTGGTATCAATCATCTTGTGGGTATGGTGGTATGGAAATATAATGCATTTCATTATGTCTGTGCCTACAGTTTAGTTATGAGACAGAGTCCTGCTGGTCTCGAACTTCTAATCTTTCTGCTTCAGCCTCATGAGTGTTACGATTACAAGTAGCCACCCTCATGTCTCACACTTACAAATGGTTCTTTCCTAGTAAAGCTATTTTCCTAAATAAAAATAATATTCTATTCCTAGTGTTACATTATCAATAAAGATTCTCTTAATGAAAATAACTCAATTTTATTTTATCCTCTATATTAGAGTCCTAACATCAGTAATTATCATTAGGTTGAAAAAGCTTTGATTTGATTATTTTCAGCATTGTTACCACTGGACCCTGGGGTAGCTATGGGAAGCATTAATGAGATTCTCTTTTGTTAAGGTATTTGAAGGAAAGTGTTGGCTTTGTGAATCCTTTATCTCCCCACACTCTTCATTCTTTGTTTACTTCATTATTTCTCTCAGACTGAAGATATTTACCATAGGCATAGAGGCGTTTGAAATGATACCATCTAATAAAACACAAACTAATTAGTGGTCGTGGAAAAATGGTGTTTTATTTGGGTCTAAATTCCAAAGACAGAGAAATCACCACATGCAGAACGTGAAGGAAGGCTGGCGAGGTCAGAGGCTCTCCAGACTGCCTCTCCCTACCACTTCCGTCCTTACAAAGAAATGGGAAACAAATCATACAAACCAGTGGTTGGTCGGAGAGAAATGAAACAAACAAGTTCTGAACAGAGAGAAACTGTTCCCTGAAGGGCTTTGAAAGGAGAAGAATTTTAACTGGATCTTGAAATAAATGCTTCTGACACTGAACAAAAGGAGAAGCAGCCCTCTGGCCACACAGCCACGCTCTGGGGCTACTGGGATGTGTCACTCTGGAATTTCACAAGCCAGAGCAAAGCAAGGAGGTCATAAAGATGAATGGCTGTGTGATTACTGGGATCAAAGGAGGGCGCTGGTAAAAGAGCTGTTTCCATTCCGAATCTGAACGTCCTCTAAATTCAGTTTATTTTAATCTGGGGAAGATTTAAGGATGCGTGTTACATGATAGCAAAGCTACATTTGAGGCTCATCTCCAGGAAGAACATGAACCTCTTTAGAAAGCAGTAATTCTACACTGTCATTTTATTGGGAGCACATAATAGGAAAAATTTATGTTGTAATCTCCTTGATAAAGTTCAATAGCCCAATAAACTGAGTCAACACTAAACCTTGGCCCAGTCCTTAACCTTCGCATACCTCCAGCCCTTCATCTGCACAGTCTAAACAACAGATGAATTGCACATTAACTATTCTGTGTCTACACCATGCTGCAGACCCACAAGATAAAGCTCGTTCCAGCTCTAGGGACCAGTAATCCATAGGAAGTCACTGTCAGGTTATCTGCTGCTCACACGACCTTGAGTCCGTGTGGTTCTTTGCAGACCAGCTCCATCCTACTGTGAAGAAGAACACTATGCACTAGGAGCAAGAAGAGGAGGCTTTGTATGATGTCCCTAACTCACTGAACATGCAAAGTCAAGCCCCAGAATGCTTTATCCCACTTCTTAAATATTTTACTATACACCAGTTTTACAATAATTCCCTAATCACTTCTCTTTAATCATGTTTCATTATCATATCCAAAGAGGGCAGTAAGAATCCTGGCGTAAGCAAGCTCATACATATCCCTGCTAAGACACAGGTTTGTTACATCTATCTACAAACCTGAAAATAGCTAATATTTGTCAAATCTCACTGCATGCAGTGATTTTGTATATTGTCTGAGTTATCTCATGTTGTCATTGCTTAAACTTCATAAAGTGCATGGGGATTGCTCAGTTTCTCCAGCAACTGAAAGCAAAACACAAATGTTCAGTGGTTTTTCTCTTCACTGTGCAATTAACATGGGCTCCAGAATGTGGGGTCAGCATAGCATCAAGGACCACTAAACCAAATATATTGCTGTGAATTGTTTGGTTTATAAGCAAAACACTTTCTCTACATGGGGGACCTTCCACTACCGAACAACAAATGCATGCATTCATTTAAATGGTTCCTTGAATCTTGGTTTTCACACTTGCCTCAACTTGTATCCATGTGAAAGTACATCTGTAAAACTTGCCAAGAACATGTTACTTGGCAAGTGTTTCACAAAGGCTGAGGGGAACACAATACTTACTTGGAGGGTGGAGGTTCCTAAGGGGGGGGGGATCATATGTGCTGCCTGTCACTGACATGCAGAGTGCAGAACAACACTCATTGTTGAGTACCAGTTTCACAGCAGGCCTGGTCAACCAAGAAATTATAATGTGCTTTTTGTCCTGTCTTTGACTTACAACCTTCTATAAACTTCCAGTATCATTTTAAAACACTCTTTTTCGTTGTATTTAAGACCATAAAAAATAGCATGGCACAGGCTCGGAGGAAAGTGTAGGGCCTCAAAACAAATGGATGACTTATCTATTAGAGATTCAGAGAGAAGGGGGCCATCCTATGCCACTTAGTAGATCAACAGTGCAGAATACTTATTTGCAGAACAAATGGTCCCTGATTAAGGGATGGCAGAGGAGGCGGGAAAGGTTCTGCCCTCTAGTTAATGTGTGTCCACCAAATGTTTGTACCACGCAATAGACTGATTGCTTGGGGTGCTTGGTAAGATCTCCTTGGGGGAAGTGAGAACTATAAACTCAGAGTCATAGGATGGTACCTGCCTTTTCTTCTCCTTCCACTGTGTGTGCAGAGAAAGAAAGGGGAGCCGTAGGCGAGCGTGGTTAGTACAGCTCCTCACCAAACTTAGTAATATGTATGTGGTTGCAGAAAGTGCTTAACAAAGAAAAGCATGATGGTAGGAGAGATAATAAATACATCTTTTTAACAATACAACTTGGGAGCTATAAAGAACAACTTAAAGCATTGTAAAATCAGTTAAAATGTGATGTTATGATTCAATGCTATAATGCCAGCACAACATAGCTTACTGTCAGTGCTCCTTAACTTGGAATTCGGAGAGACAATAAACCAGACATTATCCTTTCAGAGGCAAATGGTTTCATATTTTGCTGAATTAAGTCTCATAAAGTCGATTCATAGCCTTTCACAGACAGTTGCCCATACTGGTCTATATCACAGCAATTAAGATGATAGTAGTGGGAGGGGGTAAGCAGAGAACAAGAAAGTGTCCGTGTCCATATGAAACACCCTTAAGATTCCCTATATTGGAGTAAACAATGGTCGGAATGTCTCCAAATTAACAACAGAATGTATGCAATGAACAAGAGCAATTCTTCTTTTATCCTCTATGGTTAGAGCCTGTCTAGGACTGAAACCTGGAAAGATGCCTTGACTGCCTTCTAAATATTGAATTGCTTTTACAAATACAGCCATCATTCTCCTCGCTTCTCTTTTCTTATTCCCCTAGATGCTGTAAGAGTGCAATTCTGGTTTCTCGGCTTAGCTGCAGGCTCATGCGTTGGAAGTTTTGGATGTGATAATGGGAAATTTCAATTTGTGTTTGTTGCTACAGCGCTTTTTCTATTGATCGGCCCTTCACTCCATTGTTACTGTATTTGTATTTTGTTACTGAATCTCCATATATAGATAATGTAAGTTCACGCAGTTCTTTTCTTTTGTTTCTTTTCTCCTTAAAATATCCTTTTTATAACTGCTTCTGTGTAATGTCCTTTTATCATGCACACCCTATTATACTATCTTTATCTCTAGGTGTTCTTTCCCCCAAGCCCCTTCCCTAATGGTGTGTCCTTTTGCTGTTGTCTATGGCCCACTGCATTCAGTTAGCGCAGTGTAAATGGGACTTTGTTCACTTTGGCCAGAGTGATTCACCAGCTGCAAGAGCACTGAGACTCCCCCTTTGAGAAACCACTCCTGGCTTCTACTTCCTCAGGGCAAGGTGTGGCCTTCTGCTCCTCAGTTCAGTCATACACAGGTCTTCTGTAGGTTAGCGCTGCTGTTGCGAGTTCCAGCAGTGCCAGGGCACAGAAGCCAGGGCACATACAGAAGACAGCCTTCATAGGCCCTTCCACATCCTTTTCTGCTTATGTCCTTACCACCCCCCATCCATGATGTTTCCTGGATCTTGGAGAGGATGACTGTGACTCTTCCCTGCTCTATAAAGTTCTTGTTGAGATGTCTGCTGTCTGGACAGTTGGGAGGGCTTCAGTGCGGTTTGTTATTCCGTCTTGCTTCTTTAAGACGCTTTTCCCATTCTTTCCCATTGAGAGACTGATAATAATACTTTTTTATTAATTAATTCATTTATTTTACATCTTGACTGCAGCCTCCTCTCCTTTCTACCCAAGTTTCTACAGAAGTTTCTTCCCCACTCAGTCCTGCCACCATTCAGTCCCAAAGAAACACACAGAGGTCTACAGTTAAATATTAACTGATTGACTTATTAGCTCAGGCTTCTTACTAGCTAACCCTTACATCTTAGCCCATAATTCTTGTCTGTGTTAGCCACGTGGCTTGATGCTTTTATCAGTGAGGCATTCTCATCTTGTTTCTTGTACTTCTGGGTGGTGACTGCAAACTGAGCCTTTTCTCTTCCCAGAATTCTCCAGTTCTGGTTGCCCTGCTTATACTTCCTGCCTGGCTACTGACCAATGAGCATTTTATTAAACCAGTTCAAGTGAGATTCTTTATAGGGTACAAAACCATGGTCCCAGAAAAAGGCAGGCCTTTTTTCTGACCATCGCTCAGAAAAAGGAAGGCCTCCCCTGGGCCTCAGCAAAGCATGGCACATCGAAGTACTTTTCTTGTAAATTTGGTTTACTTAAATATTACTGATGACCTTGGCCTTTCTATACCTGGATATTTGTGTTGTTTCCTAGGTTTGAAAAGTTTTCTGCTATTACCTCTTTGGAAAAGGTTTTCTTCCTTTATGATCTCTCTCTCTCTCTCTCTCTCTCTCTCTCTCTCTCTCTGCCATTCTCAAATTCCTCTGAAGTTAGATTTGCTCTTTTAATGGAGTCACAAATCCCTGTGATTTTTCTTCTTTGTCTCCATTCCTTCCCCTCCTTCCCTGCTCCTTTGGAATATTTTCAAATAGCCTTGAGATCACTAAGGTTTCCTTTGATATATCTTGCTATTAATATCTTCTATCATGTTTTAAATCTCGCTTAATGTATCTTTTTCAGCTCAAGGGTTTCTGTTTGCTTTTTCCAAAAATTACTTCCATCCTTCTCTTCATTTTTTTTTGTGGGAATATTGAACCACTTCTCTGTATTTTCTTGCAGCATTATGGGTTTCCTTTAAACAGATGTTTTAAATTCTTTGTGCCAGAATTCACATATACTATTCTTTTTCTGATGCTTATTTTGACTATTGGTAAGGTTCTAGTATTTTTTTTTTGAAGTTCTTGATGGTACCGGAATACCTGTGTGTTAAAAATTGTGTGTTTATTATAGTCTTTGCTATCTATTTATTATATGTCTGTCTTTCTTAGAATGTCTTAAAATAGACTGCATTTTTTTGTGAACTAATAATTGCTTTTATTTCTTCAACACTAGATGGTGGGGTAACTACAGCTCTGCCGTGAGTCCGCTGTTATGTGCTGTCCTTATTTCAGCACTAGAGGGCAAGTTAAGCCAAGGTTTAATTCAAATCTGCTGCCCATCTGTTTCTCAGCAGAAGTGAAGAGGACCTCAAAAGGGTATCTCCTTCCCATAACCTTCCTAGGCATGGAACAAACCCAGAACACTTTTTCATAATGGTTGACCAGTGAGACACATCTGTGGGATTCTTCTTGGTTCTTAAAGGGTCAACCAAGGATAGACCAACCAAAGGCTCAGGGCACTTATGCTGCAAACTGTGTTACAATGTGACCTACAGGCCACCATAAACACAGAAGCACTGGGATGGAACCAGGGTCCCCACCTTGGATGTCTACAGCTTAGATGGTCTTGTGGCACTGAATTGTTGGAATCAGCCACAGCGGATACTGCTTAAGGTAGAAGTACAAGAGTCTGGGGTCACATGCCTGCTTCCACATGATGCCAGGACTCTTGCAAAGGCTCCCGCTGTGGCCACCAACATAGCCGATAGAAAACACTCAAATCTGCTGGTGTTAGTCTTCACCAGCTCAGCCCTGAGTTCAGAGATAAAGTCTTGCATTTATTACACCATCCTTCCCTCAGTGAACCAAGCCATGTTCCATTCTGTGGCACCAAAGGCTGGGGCTGTGTTGCTGAAGGCAGTTCCACGTTATCCTAAGCAGATGCTTAGCTGTATCACATCTTAATTCCACAGTGTATCTATGCCTTAAAATGGTGATGCAGGAGGAACCAGAAAGGCTTGGGTCTCTATTTCGTGCTAGAACAAGTGTATTGGCTTGTCTGCAAACACTGGTCTGCATGCTTCTGTCAGCCTGAAGTCTAGGCATGGGTGACCAACACAGTTTCTTGGCTATTAAGGCTGCAATTAACTTGGATATGCCTGAGTCTTACAAAGAAAGGTAACTGGGAATCTGGAGGTGGGGGAGCAGTGTGACCTCAAGGTAACATAGATGCCAGCAGAAACTCAAGTCAAACAAACACAACACAGGACTTTCATTCAAAATCTCAGTGTCTGGGTAGGTCTAGACCCCTGGCTTGGATATAGGGGTCTTTGTATCCTGCCTATGACTAACTCCCATGAGCACAATAGGTTCTGCGCTGAGCCTCCAGGCCATGTCTTCTGATAGCTTTCGTGCCCATCTTTCTAGCGAGTGGAGTTTTGCTGTCCCGGGTGAGGATGGTGAAGAGGTGGTACAGCTCACAGGTCAGCCATCTCACTGCTACACTTCCCGTGTGTCGCCGTCCACAGGTATCAGCCTGGCACAAGGATCACGGGGCGCGGTTTAACAGCAGATTTTACCATGCTGTACCCAGTACTGGCATGCAAATCTGAGAGCCAGATATGGTTCCTACTCCCTCCTCCAACCAGGTAGGCTCATTCTCAGGGCTGTATTGTTTGGATAGAGCAAAGAAAATCCCAGAAACTCATTCTTCCCTGTTTGGAGCTGTGAACCCCCAGATCCTGAATTTCTTGTAAACAACTTGTTTTCCCCTGATCTGAGTGCCTACAGCTGCTCTGAGCACGAGACCCTCAGGAGTTCCTGATGGCAGGGGAATGGTTTCTGGTGGGTTTGGCTGGGGCGTGGCTATCCCTATATAAGCTGCCCCTGGGCACAATAAACGGAGGCATTCTTGGGGGCTTTTCTGGCATCAAGGATGACCTGTGTCTCTGTTTCTGTGTGTTTGTGTGTTTCAATCTCCAGCCCCTTGCCCGATTCACGAACTGTATGGCAGCATAGCATACAGATGGGCGTGATGCGTCCCTCTTCCCTGCCCTCCTCAGTCCATCTTTCCGTATATTAAAACAGGGTTCAACGCTCTCTAACGTGGTTTCTTTTCTGTAGACGACAGTTTGCTGTGAATAGCTCTTCTAACTGGGGTGTCTGTGGGGAAAATGGACTCAGGTGCCACCTTTTTGCTCTGCTCCATTTCTTTTCCTTCCTTCTGCTCTCACTGTTTGACTCAGGCTAGCCTTGAACTAATCTTCATCCTGCCTCACACCTTGAGGGCTAGGCCCGTCCCATGTGCTATCACATGCAACTGGGGCTTCTTTTTTTTTTCTAATGCAAATATGAATTTCTAAAAGCAGCCGGTGCCAAAGAGGAAGAAATCTATCGCCTTACTTTGGTTGCTATGGAAACTTTCAGTTATCAGCCTAGTGTCTGTGATGAACACTTAGAAACATTTCAACGTGATGACCAATCTGTTTATATAATTTATCTGAGATTTTAAAGGGCTTTGAAGCGACTTCATGACTTTTACCTTTCCTAAATAATTTCCTAAGCATTCATTATCAGAAAGTGGAAATATAGAAATGCTGCTCTTTAGCAGCTCGAGGTCTGTTTCAATTTTGGTAACAAACAGCTCAGGGGTAAAGTGCTGACCTAGCATGTCTGAGGCCCTACTCAAGCTCGAGTTTCAGCACCAATAAAATATTTTTTTTAAGTTGTTAATTATATACTTACATAATGAAAATATAAAGTGAACTGCAAAAAGAAAATAAAGGTTGTATTTAATAATGTCTTTGGCTGTCAATTCTAAAATTTTGCTAAAAATATTTGATAATATTACTTATTAGTTTTCATGGTCAAAAGGAGCAATTGAAGGTTATTTTAATTTTTACTGGATATGCTGAAAAATTTTGCTAATATACATGCTCCTGACCTACCTTAAAAGTTATTTGAATATTTATATAACTTTCATATATGCACATTTAAATTAAAATGTTAGTAGGAAAATTGAAAGCTGCTCTCGCCTAATCATCTCTAATGCCTATATAGAACTCATGTATAAACTAACAGAACATAAAATTTAATTATATTATCATAATCCCACTTACCAGGCTTGGTGACAAATCAAGCCTACCTCTAAGGAAAGATGAGTTCTGGAGGGTTTCTGGGAGTGAAAGTCATTGTAAGAAGTTACAAAAGCAAACACAGGTGAAATCAGCAAAGCTGGCAGAGACACTCAGCGGTAAATTTGCCAGCAGCAGTATGAATCATGACGCTGTGAAAACCTGTGAAGAAATCTGACCATGAACTAAGAAGGTGAGCTATGAACCCAGTAACTTAGAGACAGAGCTGTGGGACCCGAAGGACACATTTTAAGTCCAATTCCTTTTCAGTAAAAAATAAATACATTTATTTGTGTGGGGGTATCTCTCTCTCTCTTTCTCTCTCTCTCTCGTGTGTGTGTGTGTGTGTGTGTGTGTGTGAGAGAGAGAGAGAGAGAGAGAGAGACAAGGTCAAGGGACAACTTGTGAGAGGCAGTTCTCTCCTTCCTCTATGCGAGTTCTGGGGAATGACTCCGACCCCTCACCTATGCTCTCTGCTTCTTTCCCTGCTGAACCTTCTCTCCATTGGCCCTGACACTATGACTTCTTTAAGAAAAGTGCTAATAACCTTTAGCCACAGTCTTCTGCACTGTTCACCACAATAATGAAATTTAAGAAAAGAAAAAAAGAAAAATATCATTTTCTTTACTTATAATAGTGATGTAAATCAAGTGAAATTTTGGTTAAAAATGAAAGGACTATAGGGCCCCGACTAATTGTAGGCTTTTAATACACTTTCGCAAGCTCCAGTAGTGTCTATCCCAAAGAAGTTTACTTTCTTAACTTGTAGAATCATTAAGTCAATTAATCAAGATGCTAAGAAATGATAACTTGACATTTTGCTGCTAAGAGACACAAGATGACAGAGTGAAATCATTTACTTTTAATCACAAATTAGAAACAGCAGAAGATAGTGCTAAAAGTTTAGTGAAATGCCTGTTTCACTGGATATAAAACAGCCTCATAGTATCCTTCCATAGACATGACAATAAGCATGAACAAGACACACACAGAGAGAAACAGAGACAGAGACAGAGGTGGGGGGAGGTCAATCACAACTATATATAATATTTTTTATTTGGACCCGTTATACATAGAGCATATAGGAAGAAATTGGACTAGACCTATGTATTTTGTTAATAGCTGAGGCAAAGTAACATCCAAGGAAACAGCACCCATCAAAGCTCTGGGTTTTATGCTTGGTGTCAAATTCAGAAGCTAAATCGAAAATAAACATGGCAACTGATGACACCATGTGATTAGCAACATTGCCTATGTTGGCTACTGGTTTTTAAAATGGCCCAGCCTAAGATAGACTTTTCACAATTCAGATTTCTACACTGCTCCTTCTCTCTTATTTCCATGGCAGAATCAGAAAGAACTAATGATGTAGTAGCCCTTTTGTAACTGACCCTACTATGGCATGTTGCTCTGCAACTGCAAATTTCACAAAAGCAAATTACAAAAGAGACTTTTACCCCAACATTTCCTTGATCTCAGCAGACAGGTACTGCTTGACAAAAAAAATCCATATTAAAAATGCATTTTTCCAAAAATTCTTTCAAAATCAGTACCATTGAACTACCATCTAACAATTCAACATTATAGTGAACAGTAAGGTGTGTATGGTGATATGCAAACACTGTTTTATGGGACGCAAGGAAGCTTCTCTAGATGTTGACATTTTTGTGCTTGCTGGGCCCTCTCATTGATGACACACACAAAAAAAAGAATATATATTTAATTCTGAACATTTTCATAGGTTATTATTGAAAATTTGCTTACATTTATTTTTAGGTTAAGTGAATTACTTATGTTGAATATAAGCCTAGCTTCATTCATTTTAATATTTCAGTGCTGATACTGTGCACATGAGAAACCTTAGTCTAGTTAATCTCTCAAAGATAGACCCTGGAGGCTTATCTGCTAGATGATTCTGATCGATGTCAACTTAATCCACACTAACAACCACAGGCCCATCCTACACATGGGCCTCTAGTGACACACCATATAGGCGTCACGCCTAACTTACCTACGCAAATGATATGCTCGTCATGAAAGACCTGGATAAATCCAGATCCCCCTAGTAGGAAAACAGAGCCAAAAATCTAGCAGGAAGAGAAGAATCAGAAATCTAGGATTAACCAATTTCAGGGTTTCAGGAACTAGCTGAAGATAAAGGTAGATTGTAATCTTGAGAGTAATCTTGAGAAACAGAGAGAATCCCCCTAGTAATTATCACCCCCTAGTAATTATCATTGGTATAGGAAGGAACTAGCTGATTACGACCTTGAGAATGATCTTGAGAGGCAGGGGCTGAGCACTCTGTGCTGTAACAACCATTGGGAAAGCTAAAAAATGAAAAGACTATAGTAATTGGAGCAACTGAACAGAAACAGTATCTGTGGACCACCTTACAAACTGTAGATTTGGGGAGAGGACAAGTGACTCATTCCTTCCTGGTTATCCCCAAGTGTCCTATGTCTTTATTAAAAAGAGACTTATTAACAAAGTTGAAGGCCCAGATCGGGTTTACTCGAACCAGGCTGGAGGTGATTAAAGCCTTTCCTTGACTGAACCAGTGACCTTCGCTCCCCCTGCTGTCCTCAATCCCGCTACCCTACTGCCTGAGACTGATGTCGCCTCATCTACTCATCACTGTGCTGACATTTTGGCAGAAGAAGCTGGTACCTGAAATGATCTGAAGGATCAGCCTTGGCCTGAAAATCCGAGCTGGTATACGGATGGCAGCTGTTTCATGGTTGAAGGTAAGCGGAAGGCGGGAACAGCAGTAGTGGATGGGAAGCAAGTAGTCTGGGCATAGCCTCCCTGAAGGACGCTGGCGCAGAAAGCCGAACTTGTGGCTTTGATACCAGCTCTACAAATGGCAGAGGGAAAAGTCTCAGCATCTACACTGACGGCAGGTATACTTTTGCCACTGCCCATATTCATGGAGCAATATACAGATGAAGAGGACTGTTAACATCTGCAGGAAAAGACATATACTTGTCCAAGACACCAAAAAGCTTGAGATGCTGTGGCTGAAGGAAATCAGATGGCAGACTCTCTGTCCTGGCAGAAAAAGTAGTCAAAAACTGCAAGGCCTGTGCTATGATTAATGCAGGACACTCCATATATGCTCCTGGGAAGAGGCTCAGGGGTGACTGGCCTGGAGCCTACTGGGAAGTATATTTTACAGAAATTAAACCAGCCAAAAATGGCAACAAGTACTTATTAGTTTTTATAGATACCTTTCCAGGTTGGGTAAAAGCTTTTCCTACCAGGACTGAGACAGCCAATGCGGTGGCTAAGAAGATCATAAAAGAAATCTTCCCAAGGTTTGGGATACCCAAGGTAATTGGGTCTGATAATGGACCTGCCTTTGTTGCCCAGGTAAGTCAGGGACTGGCCGCCCAACTGGGGATCAATTGGAAATTACATTGTGGTTACCGACCCCAGAGTCAGGACAGGTAGAAAGGATGAATAGAATTCAAAAAGAGACCTGCGGGAATGACTGGACAGCCCTCCTTCCCTTTGCCCTGTTCCGGGTTTGGAATACCCCAGGGCGATTTAAACTCATCCCTTATGAGATCCTATGTGGAGGACCGCCACTGCTCACTGAGTCGGGTGAAATGTATAATCCTGATGCTATTCTTTCTAGACCTTTATTTTCCCCATCTAAAGGCCCTTGAAGTGGTGAGACGCCAGATCTGGGAACAACTGAAAGAAGTATGCATCTCTGCCTGGATCCACGCCTCCCACATGAAGCGAGCTCCTGAACTACCTGAATTACAGTATCTGGGGCTTTTGACAACACTACCAGTCTCTTGACTGGCTTGTGTTTGGAGGACTAATCATAGATGGACTCTTACTGAGGTTATGTAATGAGACTCTTAAGAGCCCTAAGACTCCTGACACTAGGTACTTGGTTCCTGGTTTAGGTAGATGATGGGCTGGTAGTACAGGCTTGATGCCTTGCGTGTCAACGTTAGTTTTTGATGATACCAAAGATTACTGTGTGCTTGTACAACTGGTATGAGTTTGACAGGCACCCAACTCGCTTTCGACGAGAACCTATTTCTCTGACACTAGCAGTAATCCTGGGCCTTGGAGTAGCTGCTGGTTTTGGGACAGGTACTGCTGCCCTAATAAGGCCCCTCAGTACCTCAATGAATTAAGAATAGCCATGGACAAAGATTTGAGGGCTTTAAAACAATCTGTTTCCAAACTCAAAGAGTCACTGACTTCCCTCTCAGAAGTGGTCTTACAGAATAGAAGGGGATTAAATTTGTTATTCTTAAAGGATGGAGGATTATGCGCTGCTCTCAAAGAGGAATGTTGCTTCCATGTGGACCATTCAGGAGTAATTAAAGATTCCATGAGCAAACTTAGAGACAGATTAGACAAAAGACAAAAAGACAGAGAAGTCCATCAGGGATGATTTGAGAGCTGGTTTAATAGATCTCCCTGGATGACTACTTTGATATCCTCCTTATGGGACCACTCCTAATTTTGCTTCTGCTACTGATATTAGGTCCATGTATATTAAACAGACTAATTACCTTCATTAGAGAAAGAAGAAGTGCTGTTCATATTTTGATGTTATGCCACCAATATAGTGCTTTACAACGTCAAAAAGATACTAAAATCTAGTTCTATGATTAGAACTAGGCACTAGAAGAAGTGGGGAGATGAAAGACCTGGATAAATCCAGATCCCCCTAGCAGGAAAACAGAGCCAAAAAGATCCCCCTAGCAGGAAAACAGAGCCAAAAATCTAGCAGGAAGAGAAGAATCAGAAATCTAGGATTAACCAATTTCAGGGTTTCAGGAACTAGCTGAAGATAAAGGTAGATTGTAATCTTGAGAGTAATCTTGAGAAACAGAGAGATTCCCCCTAGTAATTATCACCCCCTACCAATATTATCATTGGTATAGGAAGGAACCAGCTGATTATGACCTTGAGAATGATCTTGAGAGGCAGGGAGTTGCCCCCTTGTAATCATCACTGGAATTTTCAGAGTTTTCTGTGACACCCTTCCTGCCCCCCTTTCGGATTACTGGGCTGTGTGGTTTCTTCCTATAAAAACTACTTCTCCCGGTCACTCGAGGTCGAACTCTTCCCCTGTGTGGGTTATGAGTCTCGGCCCCAGTGCACTGGTCCCCGTCTTGTCGTCTTGTCGTCTTGTCATTAAACCTCGTGTGATTGCAGCAAGGACGGTCTCTCGTGAGTTACTGGGGGGGTTCGCGTCATCCCGAGGCTCGAGTGAGAGTCTCCCCAAATCGGGGGTCTTTCATTTACATCTAAATTTCTCACTGTCTGTGTCATCAGCCCCACAGACAGTAGCAGAGACAATGTGTTTCCAGACTTAAAACATTGCCAGCATCTTTTAAACAATTGTCCCTTGATGGTATGGCATGTTCTTATCACCCAGATAAAATCCATTTAGCCAACGAATTACATCATAAGCTCAACAACAAAAAGAGAAGTACTTCAGTTTGTAAGGAAGCAACAGATAAATAAAGCTCAAGAAAGATTTCTTTAGAGATTGTCTAAGGAAAATTGAGTTAAGGCTCAGTAGGTAGATGAAAACTGCCCTGAAATGTGAGGAATTTCTGTTCATTGTGTTTGAGGTAAAATCTGAGGATCTTGTATTAAACACGCTCCATTGATTGCTGGCCCAAGAGCAGGACTCTGTGGCTTCAGTGCAGGAATTTAGAAGGCAAATCTAAGGATGAAGCCTGGAGAACCTCAGTCATGAAATTCCTTGCATTTCAAGCTATTTGGTTGTGGTAGGCTGTTGCCTCGGCTAAGGAAAGTGGCATTGCTAATAATACACTGTGAATTCTCTCTGGAGCTAATTCGGTTGTTGAAAATGATTTGATTTTACTCAGTTCCATTAGAGACCAGATATCAAGGACATTATGCTGAGTTCATGTAAGGGGATATAAAACACATGACTCTGAAAGGCTTCTGAACATTGAGAAAAATGTTTTGTTCCAACAATGAGCAAACTGAATCTATTTTGTTCATTAAACATATTGCTACAAGTGTGGGTATCACAGCTAAAATCTGTAATGTTAGGGGTGCCTGAAACTCTGCAAAGCTGTGCCTACTTCCTGTCACAGAAGGGAACTGAATTTTCTGTTTTAGAATAATTCATATTATTTATGAGGTAGATATCACCTTTTTTTTTGCTTTTCACCTAAGATTTTTGTTTATAACAACCTCAATGCCCAGTGGCTTGACTGACTTAATATGACACCCACTTTGAACACATGACTTAATTGAGACTCCCTTTATACTTCAAGTACCATTCCTATGCCTTCCATGAGGACTTTGTGAGTCGGTTTGGGACACTGACTACTCTACACACTATGTATTCAGCAGCTACTGCCGGGGAGCTTTAAAGATGGAAGCTTACAGTTTCCAGTCACTCCTGTCACGTGTTCGCGTTAGAAAATAAATCATTTCAATAAGTAAGTGAAGAATGTCTCACTCCTTAAGTAACCATTTTTATACAAGCAAATTTTATTTTGAAAGATACATAGAACATAAAAATTGTACATGTTAATGGGGTATCATATCTTAGATATGGGTACATGCTCTGCAGAGCTCACATCATTGTAAACATACATAGATCCTCGAATAGCTGCATATTATACAGTAGAAAAATAAACATATGTCTTTATATTTGTTTTTGAAAATTGCTTTATTCTAATGAACTCACAAATAAAAACATCACATAGCTTGTGAAATAAGTCACTAAAATACTTGCCAACTTTAAAATAATTAATTTTAATCACTGTTGTGAAATATTAATTTAAATTGTATTACCTTTGTGCTGTGGAATATTTGTTTAATGATGCAAAAATGTGTTATATTCCTTTATGTTGCATTTGTTGAACTCTATGAAGCTGTGTTACTTTGCCTGTTTAAAACATCTGATTGGTCTAATAAAGAGCTGATTGGTCAATAGCAAAGCAGGAGAAAGGATAGGTGGGGCTGGCAGCCAGACAAAGTAAATAAGATAAGTCTGGGAAGAAGCAGATTGATCAATGAGCAACAGAAGGAGAGAGGACACAAAAGGTCAGCCATCCAGGTATACAGGAAGCCACGGAATAAGAAAGATATATAGGATAAAGCTAAATGCCCAGAGGCGAAAGGTGGATGGGATCACTTAAGTTGCAAAAGCTGACTAGAAACAAGTCAAGCTAAGGTCAGGCATTCATAAGAAAGATTAAGTCTCTGTGTGCGATTGATCTGGGAGGTGGGTGGAGAGCTACCCAAAAAAACAAAAGAATAAAAGACAGTAAAAAGAAGCAAACAACAACAAATCACATTGAAATATTTGTTTCATAGAGTAAGCAGAATTTTCTGTGGTGGCAGTCATAAAAAAATGATAAGGGGTAAACATGCAAAAGTAAGGGGGAGAAAGAAAGGGAAGAATTCTTCCTGTGTCCACTGGAGGTACTGGCGGTGATGGAACAAGATTACAGACAGAACTTGATTGGATAACATTATACAAACCATCATCTTGCGACTGAAGGGCTTTTGTTGTCATACGTTACGGGCACAGATCTCCCTTCTCAAGCACAGAAACACAGTGTGGTGAGCGTCATTCTAAATTATTTCATGATTGGTTTGCAGATCCTCTCAGATGCTCATGATCATTTCCACTGGAGAATTTCATATGCCTTACGTATAGAGAAGAGGAAGGGTTCTGAGGCGTCTACAGAATGTGTTCTGGATGGAAGGTCTCTGATCCAATCATAAAGGCTTTACTTAGGGGTTTGTTTGCTATAAAAAATTTAGTATAATAGGATATCTGGGCTAAAGGAAGACTAAGTTATTGAATTATTTAACACTTAGTGACCCCGATTGACCCCAAGAAACTATACTATTATAACCATAAATGACGCATAAAGAATATAAACTATGTACACTCTAGGCTATAACACGTTATAGGTTAAATTATTACACTAATTAAGCAATGTAATAGTGTCGCACATTTTATATAGCCTTTAAATATGAAGTATTTTCCATCTCCTACTCTGAGCCAAGATTTATTTTCAGATTAAATGTGTTTCTGTAATATGTTAATCTCTCCTCATATCACTATACCAGTCCTTAGACTAGAACACCCCTATTACCACCAGCTATGATCACTCAACTTTTTAACAGAATGAGTTCACCTTAGTCTTATAATCCCAAATCAAAAGCAATCATTTTTCGGTATACCTTAAAGTCACCCGCCATTTACTAGTGAGCTAAGAGTTGCTTTCTGAGGATAAGTACAAGGGTCTCTATAATGGTGAGCAAAGGAAGGGATCAGAGACTGCGTTTAGCCTCAAGGTCAAGGGTAGAGAAGTATTACATTTGGGGGAAATTATTGAAGCGACTTCACTAATATTGTCATATCATTTGGTGCTGATAAAGATATCATTTAATGCCAGTTTGACTTTATTGCAATATTGTTACCCTTTTCCATTAGCTTTACATCCTATCTGTGATTACATAATTATTCACCCCTATACTGTTATCATTGTATAATTACTCCCAAAGGTTGATACTTGTCCTCATCTCTGTTCTTGTTATTCTGACAAAGACATCTTAAAGAAAGGAAGGTTTGTTTTAATTCGAAGTCCAGGAGCTGAAGGAAGTTGGTCACATGACACAGTCTAAAGAAGAGAGCAAATGAATGGGCATTTGCTAAGATCCCTCTCTCCACTTGTCCAGTCCAGGAACCCACTCAGGAAATGGCTTCCCCACTACCGCAGGCAAATAGACTATATCATAACTGGCCAGTACAGAGAGTCCCCAAGGCCTCGTCTCTAAAACTGTTTTTCACTAAACTCAGCCAGGCTTCTTCGGAGAAATGACGGATGATGGGCGGGTACAAAATGAGCTCAGAATATTTTGTTATTCTGCAAAAAGGAAGTTATTTAAAAATCATATCACAAGGACACAAAATTCAGCAACATTTTATTATCCAAATAATAGAAAACACTAGATGGTAAGGAAAAATAATAATTATAGATCACTAAATGTAAAGATTAACAAATCCATGCTTATAAAGTAGGTAAACAAATGAGAAATAGGATAGAAAAAAGCAGGGGTGCTTTCTAACTCCTCGTGGGGTACATAGAAACTGTGAAGAGTAGAGATGCAGCATGTAGCAGAAGTGATAATTCCGGCTCTTCATCCTTTTTCAGTAGATACAGTAATGTTGGATAAGGTACCATCAACATAGGAGTTTGCACGGAGTTTTCACGAGAGCATCATTTCAAGGACTTTTTGAACCTGGATTACAGACTGCATACCCATTTTATCTGACACAGAAGATTGCCCATGAATAAATAGTTCAGTGGAGTAATCGGCAGTGTATTGGCCAGGAACTGCAATTTGAAAATGCATTTCTAAATGTGTCCTATCAACCTATTTTCAAGAAGATGTCACAAAACATGGAATAACAAATATATTTAAATATAAAAGATTGAAGCAACTCTCTCCTTGAAAAGGTCATTGTCATGGAAACAAAGTCAAGCATTATAGGTTTGTGCCTAAAATTCTGTAATTGGGAATATGGTGGAAGGAAACTCCTGATTTCAAAACCCCTTAGCTACACACTAAGTTGAAGATCCCCTGGGCTATATGAGTCCCTGTCTCAGAAAGGAAGAGAGAAATTGATGAAAGCAGGCTAAAAAAAAACACAATAAGCAAATGTCCTATCTGACATGTCTTGATTCTACCAACCTTTGTTTGAACAGTACATATGTAGCAGGAAAATGATATGGAGGAACACTGGGGCGTGAATAGATCACCTGGCATGGATGAAATGTGGACAACCAATTCCATAAAACATCACTGTGACCGTTGTGAACTCAGGAAGCTGAAGCTTGAGTCCCAGTTACACAGGAAGTACTTCCAGACTCACTCACAGCAGTGTAAAGGCTAAAATAAAATTTCCCTCAAAGGCAACTATGTGTTTTCAACACTTTATAACTCAGTGAAGAGCATGGGAGCATGCTCTTTGTAATAAATATCACCCAAATTTCTACCTCAATTCAGATACTTTTCAGTACTTTTGACAAAAATATTTCAGTGTTCATAACTTAATATTAGGCAATAAGAAATGGGAATATTATACCTCTCTAAATCTATTGACAACACATAAACAAAATAATGTATATGAATATTTTAATGGATCCAACAATATGTAATCTTCTAATTCCTTTGTTTTCCAGTTTTTCCCTTTTCTTTTTTCTCTAAATGCTTCCCAGATCACTACACTAAGGTTCCAAAGAGAGAGATGTTACTCCCATACACACTTAAAGGCATCCATTGAAAAGAGTAAAAGTAAACCTCAAAAGAATTCGTGTTAAATTAGATTTGAGAAAGCACTCACAGAGAGAATAGCTCTTTAAAGGTCAAAAGAATTCTGCAATCAGATTGTTTCATGAATGTCTTTGATTTTCACATCACTTAAAAAAATTACAGAATTTAAAAATCACAATGATGCAAGGTGGTTGTGATTCACAGAAGCAATGCAAAAACAGGCAGATAAATCAAGAAAGGCCACCCTTGCACCAGAAGAGAGGCAAAGCAATCTGCAAATGCATATTGTGGACTTTGTTGGAATTTTTTAAATGCATATGTGGATATTTTCTGTGACTCCCATCTTTGCTCGCTGTCTGAAGATATTCAGAATTGCATTGCCTTAGAGCACTCTTTGCTTTAAAGACTAAAGTATGGCTGACAGTTTTGCCCATTGATGAGAGAATCAGGAAGATATTACTGAATACTCATATTAAACAACTTTCGCCGTGTCTTAGTGTGTCTTGTTTTGCCATATTTGTTGTCTCTTGGAGGCCTGCTTTTTCTGAAGGGACACAGCGGGGGGTAGTGAATCTGCCAGAACGGGGTGGTGGCAGGGAGAGAGCAGCGGTGAGGAGTAGAGGGAGGGGAAACTGCGGTCAGGATGTATTATATGAGAGAAGAATCTATTTTCAGTTAAATGAATGAAGTAATGGAATATATATGTATATATGTAATGGAATATATATATATATATATATATATACACACACACACACACTCAACACTTCTATGCATCTTTTCTAAATAAATATATTTTTTATTTCAAGGAAAACTTCCTCATGCAACAATATTTTAAATCAGTTACGTATATAACGTATAATAAATGTCTAGAATTGGTTGATTCTCTCTCCCTCTCTCCTCTCTTCTCTCCTTTCACTCTTATCCTTAGTAGTTCTCCTGCCTCCCACCCACACATTAAGTGATCTGGTAGTAATGTTAGTACAAATTTGATTTCTCCATGGTCTAGGACTGAAGTAAGTGTGGTCTTGAACCATGGTGATACAGTCCAGTTCTGGGGGGGGTGAAAAAGAAGCAAATGCAGCAGCTTTCAATAATTGGGGATGTATGGGAATTTACTGAGAAAAATCCCCAAAGGAGTAGCCCATTCCTGGCTATGGGCCTTTAATTTGACAGACTGTGGTGTCTGGTAGGAACATCATCTCCCTCTTTAAAAGGTGTTTCCATTTAAACTCTTTCAGTGTGTGTCTAGGCATATAGTAAAGGAAGCATCAACAGCAGCAGGTTTCCCTCTGCCTTCTTCACAAGGCTAGCTATCACTTCCTGTATTCTTCCCCTCTACCCTGCCTTCCCACCCCCCATCCCATTTCACCTTCCCTGTTCCTTTATTCCCTTCATTCCTTTATACAGTAACTTCAATCGATCCCCTTACACTTGCAAATACTCCCACACAACCTTCTTGGGAATTCCAAAAGGAAAAAAAAAAGCCCTCCAAAGATTCAAAAGTAACTTACAAAAATGAAAGAAAATATGTGGTATTGTTCTTTATTTCTGGGTTACTTCTTTCAGCATAAGTGTTTCCATTTCAACCCATTTGCCTGGAATTTCAGAAGTATGAGAATTGACATAGCATATATTTTTATGATTTTGCTGGGTGACAATTTATTTTGCTTTATATAGTTTTATTATTTTTAAATTTTATAAGCTTATAATATTTTTAATCAGAAAACCTAATAACATTATTTATTTGTCAATAAAATATTTTAAAAACTGGTTGTATAACTTTATTTAGTCCTTAAATAGGTGTTTCCTATGTTTTAAAATGTCATTCACCTTGGTGGGGGAATTTGGAGAGGCTAGCAGACATTTTCCAAAGTCATCATATGATTTTGTCTCTTAAGACACACATGTTCTAGAATAAAACAGAAAGTTATGTTGCATGATTTTATCAAAACAGAATATAAAGATTATGAATAGACAAAGCAGGATTAAGAAATATTCTGATACAAATAAATTTTAATATAAAGCTCTAACAAATATTTTACCTTTTATAAAGACATATTTTTTTTAGGATCTGACCTCTACAGTCTTTCCATTGCAAGGCCACGATTCTAAGATAGTATCTTGGAAAGCATGGACTACCCCTACCTTTTATTTCCCTTTGCACTGAGTCATGGCATGTGTAGAAGGGATGGGGGATTGGGGCATGCTGTTACTTCTTTCTGCAGCCTGACCTTACCCCTTGAAGTCAAGAGTTCTTCCACTTCCCTCTGTCTCACTTCTCAGATGCTCTAGCTTTCGTGGGATACGGTTATTCTTTACAATAACGTTTCTAAGCTCCCGGAAGCTCTCCTTTGGGCTTTAATTCCCTTAGTTTCCTCCCACAGTTTTATTCCATTTTGCTTGTTTTCTAAAGAGAGATCACACTTCCCTCTTTATTTCCCCTGTCATTGAAATGACTTTGCAGTCCAGCCATTAGGCAGTGGGTCCCGAAGTTTTACCATATGTTTCGTATAAAGTTGCCAGCCTCCTCTGGTGTTAGGGGACAGCTTCCTTGAAAGCTGAAGACAAGGTGCATGCACTCTGTCTAAGAGAAAGACATCATCTGAACTAACATAAATTTACAGTAGCCAAGAGTACAGTGTAATTGAGAACTCTGTAAGCCCTAGCAGAGGAGCAGCTGTAAAGAAAAATTACCAAGGGAGAGATGGTTCAACGTGTGTGACAGGACATGGGAGCCTTTCACCAAGGAGTCTCCAGAAAGAAGGCAAAAAGACCAGGGAATTTAGGCTGATTAAATATTGCATTGCCCTACATAGGCAAATCAAATGAAAAACAACCTTAATGTTTCAGTAAGAAAGCTAGAATCACATTCTATGAAGGAGAAGTGATTCTGTGACAAAAAGGCTTCCTGTAGCTCAGTCAGTTTAATGTGAGATGTTTAAATCTCCCACTTTACAGAATTACTTATTTCTGGCTTGTTTTCTAAGGCGTGTTCTTTTTATTAATAAGCTCAAAGCACCTCAAAATCCAGACTGACAGAGAAGGTCAAAAAAAGGAATGATTGAAATGAAACATAGATAAATTATACGTATAATAGCTCATTGATCCCGTTACTATTCCCTTTGCTCTAGTTCATGAAAGCACATGGAAAAGAATCATTAAGGAAATGCAGGAGGAGCGGAGAGGGTGGAAGGGCTGAGTGCAGAGGGGAGGAGCCGAATCAGAAGTGGAGAGCTAAATGGGAACAAGGCTGGGCTGTGGTAGAATGAAGGCAGAGAGCTCAGAGTTTCCAGGGCTAAGAGCAAATGGCCCCTGAGTACGAAATGGTGTTCAAAGGATTTTAGTTAAGTCTAAAGAGAATGTTAACATCGATATTAATTTTTAAAACACAATGAATGATTTTTTAAATAAATTTACCTTCCAACACACAAGACCAAAGAATTTTTAAAAGTTTGACGATGATGCAATGAACTTTTTGAAAAGGTATTCCAACAATCACTATTAATGAAATAATACAGCTCCAGACTAGCACAATCTTCAGAGTCCACAGCTTCAATCTGTAGTTGTATACAAGACAAGCACAGGGCAGGGATACTGTGCATGTCTGGTTATTGTTATGGGCACCTTGCTGGAAAAAAAAAATCTTTATCTTTTTGTGAATCTGGACGTTTGTAATGCCCTGTCTTCCCTGTTCCCAAGCACAGGAAATGTTTAAGCTAACTAGCTTAGCTTCCCCTGCTCGATTCTGCTAGCCAGAGGGGATTATTTCAGAACCTTGTTTCCGTCTTGATATGGTAATTTCACCTGCTAAGGAGGGTTCTCACAGGCGCCCTGAATCTCCTCTGTCTGTCAGGGTTCCCAGCTCGGTACCCCCTGCCTGGAAGCTCCTGCCACTCAGCGCCAGGTGCTCAACACCGTGATCTCACACCTGGCTGGGAGGGGTTTTCGTTAATGGGGCCAAAGGTATTTTAACCCCAGATTAAGTTAAATAAACGGGCATTCTCCCTGAGAATGACTCGAACTCAGCATCTGTGTGTGTGTCTTGTGTTTTAACCCCTAGGACATTATTCAGCTCGTGGAAGGTATGGAACCGAGGTCCATACCGGTTGGGTGGTGATGCAGACCCCGTGGCATGGAATGATTGCCAAAGATGTTTTTGGACCCAAAAGTTTAATTCCTAAAATCAGATTTGTGGGAAGGCCAGAAATCATGGAGTTTTTATTTCCTAAATAAAAGCAGAAAATTTATGGGACTTACCCAAAGAGAAAGAAAATCTAGGAAAGTTTGATCAAATTATTTTCTGATTATTATTT
Organism: Myodes glareolus; assembly: GCF_982192425.1. Classification (NCBI taxonomy): domain Eukaryota; kingdom Metazoa; phylum Chordata; class Mammalia; order Rodentia; family Cricetidae; genus Myodes; species Myodes glareolus. The sequence goes on from NC_142045.1 coordinate 9,032,849, forward strand.
TAAACTTAAGTGTTCTGAGTAGATTATATAGGCAAAAATATTCATTCATTATAACAATACCACAAGTGAATTCAAAACAAATTTATCATGTCACTTAAAGAGACATAGATTTTCCAAACTAGTAAAAACAGACAAATAACCCTAAAATTAAAACATATATCTCACAGTTAACAAATAGGAACAATTGAGACCTGAGGATTAGAGCTAGATGCCAGCATGGTCTAGGGAATCCATGGAAGGAACAGAATATCTGACATCGACCCTGTAAAGCATTCCTGAGACACAGCCACTACCATGGAGAAAATCTATGAGAGGACTATCTTCAATGAATCACTGTCCTAAAACCAGTCTCAGACAAGGACTGAGGGCACTATTGTGGTTACCTTTGTCAATAATGTGAAACACTTGAATAGAAACTTTACTGACTACATATGTGACTTCCTAATAAGAAGCCAACCCTTAAACTCTTAAATAGTCAGGAATTATAATGCAAAATCTAAACTTCTTCAATAAGTCCTGACCTTGGCCTGGCGGATTTGGGATTTTGGTCAGATTTCACTTCAGTCTGTCTTCAGTATGAGGAAGCACACACGCCTCACTCTGGGTGAAAGAAATCAAAAAGGATATCTGAAAGACAAAAAAAAGTCCTTTGTTTCTAAAGTGTGTACTTCTTTGTGGCATAGGAATAATCTCTAAATCCTCCACTGAAAATGTAAGGGTTTTGAAAAAACATTCCCTCCTTTTAAGAGTTAACTTTAAAGCTATTAAGTGAACATTTAGTATCTAAGCTACACAAAACGGCATTTCTTTCTCTGACAATTGCATTCTTTCTCCTCATCTCTCACAGGTTTCCTTGACTCTGTAGATGCCCATTGCTTTCTTCAGTCTACAACAAAGTATCAGGGCACTTGCTATGGCACGGAAACAGACACATCTTCTCAAGAGCTGCAGCCGTTATGACTCTCTGCAGTATACCTCCTAATGCAATATTTTTTCTCCCATGACTGTTCAAGGCTGACAGAAACAATGACCCAAGCAAATAAGCACAAGTGTTTCAAAGGCCATTTGAAAGGCACCTTGCCCCCATTTACTAAAACAATAGTGGGAGCCTTCTAGAAGCACAGTAGCACAGTCTTACGTTTTCTGCTGATTTTGTTTCCCAGATAACCTCATTCAAAACAAACCTTGCTATGTTTGCTTTAGAGTTATCCAGACAGACACTTTGTCTGCTTCCGTCATTGATTGATTTTTCTCAGTCTAAGGAGCTGATTTATATGCCAACTCATTCCGATTGGCCAGAGCTTCTCGTACATCATAAAATAATATATCCTACCATAGAGCTCGGCAAAACCCCTGGAGCCCAATCCAGTATCAATCTTGTGGTCTCTGCTGCAAGAACTGCAAGAATCTATTCCTAGCTCTCCTGTGAAATACCGTTTCATCTGGCCTGGTGAACTAGTGACAAACGCTGGCACTCTAGGACCCAGTCCTGAACTAATTCCTATCCTTCCTCCGTTGTCTTTCAGCCCCTGACATTTATTTCAGTAGTGACTCATGAGTCAGTCCCTCATCATTGGACATTCCTTGTATTGCCTGGGTTATAAACCCTTTGTTTCCCAGGAAAGCAAGTAGTTGCATTACGTAGTGTCTCTGTTTTCTTAGTAGTTGGAGTGATCCCATAGGCCCCTATTTCCCACAACCTCACAATCAAGGCTGTGATAGACTTTTTTTTCATTTCTTGTCTAGAAGTCTTTCCTCAACTGAACATTTAGAACCTGTGTATTGTATGATTATCAGAGTTTCCAGGATTGGATCATTTTAGTGCATTTTCCCTTCTTCATATGCATATATAATCACATAGAATTCCCCCTTTCCATCTCTCTGGATTAAAGGTCAGACTGACAAATGGATACAGAGATAGATAGATATAGATAAGCACATAGATATAGATACATATATAGAGAAGATAGACAGATAGATGATAGATGATAGATAGATAGATAGATGATAGATAGATAGATAGATGATAGATAGATAGATAACAGAGGTAGATTTAATCACTTGTACCTCATTTTCTTTCTTTTTGCTGCTTGATTTTTCCCAATTAATCTATATTTTTAGAAACCAGGAAGGGCTCCTGGGCTGCTTAACACGTGTCTGTCTTGTATTCTTTCCCTTGGAACATGCCAGCCCTAAAAAACAGTCAGCCAACACCTCCACCTCATCTTTCTCTATTTTCCACCCTTCCTGCCAGAATAAGAGACTAGAGTAGCAGACAGCATCCACGTATCTTTTTCCCCATTGTAATTCCTCCCATATGTGGGCAAGTGTCATATAGTTAGGGTTTACATTGCTGAGATGAAACACCGTGTTAAAAACCAAGTTGGAAAAGAAAGGGTTTATTTGGCTTACATGTTTTCATATTGCTCTTCAAAGGAAATCAGGACAGGAACTTAAGGAGGACAAGAACCTACTTAGAGGCCGGAGCTGATGCAGAGGTCATTGAGTCGTGCTGCTAGGAAGGTGACTTGCTTCCTCCAGCTTGCTCAACCTGCTTTCTTATAGAACTGAGGACTCCTAGTGCAGGGATGGAGCCATCCACAATGGGCTGGACCCATCCCTATCACTAATTAAGAGAATGTCTTATAATTGTATCTTATATGAAGATATTTTCACCACGAGGTTTCCTCCTTTAAGATAACTCTAGTTTATGTGTCAAGTTGACATAAGAAGATCCAGCACAGCAATTTTACGTTCCTTCTGAGAAAGCAGTTTGTCCTCAATTGTATGTCTATCATGCACACACACAAGAAGCTTTGCTCACCACAATGTAAATAAGTCTAAATTCTACTTCTGATTTATTCCATACCTGATATTTTCAGTGTCTATTCCATCAGCAGTGTGGGTGTCATCCCCATACTCTCATGGTGGACCACATTCATCAAGGAGATGTATCAACTCGTTCAAAGCAGGATACGATAACTACCTAGGAACTATCCCCAAGGCGATTTGGCTTTCAGAGAGCTTGGTGTTGGTTGTGTATCCTTTTATCTGTCTCAGAGGGCATACCCATGACTACAACCAGGAGGCACATCATCCAGTACCATACAGGATAGGCAGCCATCATCATGAATGCTCTCAAAGATGCTCCATGTCTTAAGTGCCATAGTATTTGGCCTCAAGACCTTCCATCGAGAAATGAACTGATAGTTTTCTTGCCCTCATGTCTCTTCAATCCTATGCAAAAGCAGATCCTGGTTATTTCATTTCTGAATTCAGTGTTAATCCTTTCTCTTTTATCCACATAGGCCATAACCTCTGCTTCAATGCGTACCACCATTAGCTCTTAGGAGACAGCTGGTGGTGTCTCCATCACTTTTATGCTTGTCTTTCCACAATACTTTTTGTTCTTGTTGTTAAAAGAAAAAACAAGTAATTAAGGTTTAACCAGGACATGCCACCTCATTATTTAAAATCATTCCTTCATTTTCAATTTTGTTTATACTATACTCTTAGGACCTTCGGTTAGAATTCACCGATGCTGTTGGAACCAAATGCACGTTGAACATACCAGTCTTGAGATCCTCAAGTTGGAAATGCTTCAAGACCCAGAAATGCTTTGAGCCCCAACATGATACACAATGGAATATTCCCTATCTGACTTCACATGATGGGTTGTAATTGTTGTGGGGATCTTTCTGGACTAAACACTCTGACACCAAGGATAGTGGAAGAAAGGAGATGTCGCTGGCAGATGGCAATCAAGACCGATTTATATCTCATTTTAGATATAAAATCTAAAGTCTAGTTTATATTCTCATTTTAGTCTCTAAAACCACAAGGTGTGGCGGGCAAGTAGACAAGGATTTACAGAAGTTAACATGTCAGCCAGCAGGTAGTTAAGGACAATCACCCATTGTTTCAGCTTCTTTTCCAGGTCATTCTGTTCTAGGTAGCAAGTGATGTCATGCTTGGCAAATAGGCATATAAGCAGCGATTTAAGTATATCACTAAGTCAATATCTAATGACTGCTCTTTTTTAACCTTATTCTACTTCACTCCTTCCTCTTCAGTTTCATAATACTTTATGAGTCTATCTTTATGGAATGAGCTGCTCCTCCTGGTGTACTACCTGCTTTATCTTCCACTGGCTCTCATTTGCATGTTTTTCCGTAATCCTTATAATGACTTTTTGGGATTTTTTGTACTATTAGTATAAAACAGTCTGCATCATCTAATACCACGTATATGCCTTTGTTTTCTGTGGTAGTCAAGCACAGTCCTTTGCGATTTTAGAAGATCACTGCTGCCATTAAATCCATTTCATCACGAAGAGTCACTATGCTTTCCTAAGCAATGGTTAAGTTCTTCTTGATCTGAGTAGAGAAAGCTGGTGATGGTGAACTTGTTAGATGCCTGCTGCAGAGGCACTGATGGTCATGCACTGATGGTCATGCACTGATGGTCATGCACTGATGGACATGATACTAGTCACTTTTTCCTGACTAGTAAAAGTACAGGAGTTTTGTTTTGTTTTCTTGAACCTAAGAGGTATAGGAATAGAATGAACCCTGCTTCCTGGGAGCATATCTAAGTCAAGGAACAAGAATATCAGTCAGCTAGTGATGTCTGGATAGCATGTATAATGATCCTGGTGGCAGACAACATGTGTACTATTAGCAGCTACTCTTCTTTTACAGTAACTGTTCCTAGTCTGGTACAGTCCTTTTCATTTTCTACACACTGGGTGCTTCCTATGACCTCATCGGATGGTCCAGTCTCTCTCATGTTGTAGCTCAGGTTTTGGTTATTCATCCTATTCCAATATAAGCAAACTGGCTTGCATATAGGCACATACAGCAGTCTTGACCAAGGTGAGACATGTCTTTTCCATTTAAAGGGCTTTTTGTGGTCAAATTCCATACTACTCCTCCCTGGTTTTCCCCTGCTACTGAGCCAAAGACCCATTATGTCCTTAACTCCTTGTCCCTCTATGGCAGCTCACTTTTCTGACCCCTTTTATGGAAAATGCCACATATGATCAATATGTAAGATAAGACCAATAGGTTTCCCTGTGATGCAATTGTCCTTTGTCATCTGGCCATCATCCTAGGCTGTCATCTTTACAAAGAATTACAGTCTGTTTTACCAGGATGGGAAGCTCTATCACAGCAGAAGGGGTCCGAGGTACAATTCATCGCAGGTCCATTTCTCAGTAGCGCCACATGAAGGAGAAAGGGCAGAACTCCTCTGTGGGGGTTCAGTTAGTAATATGGATGGGTGTCTAGGAATTGGAGTTGCCTTCTAAATTAATAAATGTGGCAGGATCAGAGAAACTGAATGGGGACTGCATGAATGCACAGAATATGGCAAGGTTGGCCATCCATATAATGTTGATGAGCAGTGCTTAGGGGCAGACGCCCCAGGCGTGGCAGGATGGAGTGGTCTTGTGACTCAGAGGGACTGTCAGGAGGGAGTAAGCATCATGGGCATAGTCCCAGCATAGAGGTAGCACACAACCTATGATTGTCTTCAGGTGGTGTATATACAATATGCATAAAACTTTAATTGATAGTTTCGTTTAGATTTCTTTAGATTTGTCCCATCTTTTTGGTATTTCATTACATATATGCTTATGTAATTTAATTTGTAAAAAACAAAATATGAAAGAATTCTAATCTCAATTCTAATCCAAAACATGAAGGATACATAACCTATACTATAAACTATGTATTTATAAACCCCAGAAACTCCTTTCATGTCACTATGTATGTATGGGATACTCACTCACGTGCAGAGCACGCTGTCAGACCATGTCATGCAGCAGATAACAGTAGCTTCAGAAAGGCTGTAAAAGAGTTTCTTGATTTATATAAACATAAATTCAAGCTGAAAGCAATTAAGAGGGAATAAAATTTACTATTTAAATTTTAGAATTTACTCTTAAAACAATCCCATCTGTAGGTAAACTAGAATATCCTAGGTTCTTATAGTGTCACATTTAACACATTCTGTCATCCCAAATAAGTATGCAGTGCAGAGAATCCCAGAGACAGCTGAAATTAGGAAACTTGAAAACTCGAAGCAAAAGCAGTTAACCTCGATCACGTCCCAATAGTGAGCACGAGCCGTTGGCGGCTGTGCCTGGGTCAGTATACCACAGATAAGGCTACCGAAAACTAACAATTGTTAATGGGATAATTTCCTTCCTGGTGAAAATCCACATTTCATACCTTCTTTTAGGAACATACATCTAGCTTTCATTGCTGCAGCATTTGGACCACAGACGGAATTCATCAAAGCAACTTTCATATGAGCTGTGAGTGGCTGGTAAGAGGCGCTCTGGTCATCCTAAACTGAAATACAAACCTAAGAGAGCTCCAGAGCTCACCAGCAGCGTGTGATCAAGGGTTTTGTTTTGTTTGCTAATCTCTCTTCTCTAATGGAGCTCTATAGTGTGGCTCTTCAGTGTCACAGGGATTTGCCATGTGCATATTTGTAAGTTGGAGGTTCAGTGATGGATTTTGACCCTGAGAATGTAGGCATCATGCTTCTATTGCTATATATATTTCTGCTCTGGATTAAGGTATTGTATTCATCCAGCTCATTTAGAAATGTAATTATAATTAAGAAATATAAGTTAATAGACAATCATCTATAATAGTCAAACTTGTAGTCATGTTAGATCTTCTAGATGTACAAAGATGTATTTCAGAATAGACATTCTTCAAACCTTTCAAAGACTACAGAATATGGCATTTAAGATGTTTTAAGAACTTAGGATTTTTCATGACAGTGAGACACATATGCTTCTGGCAGCAACAATCTACTTCAAGAGGAAGATGGGCATCGAAGAGACTCTTTATGGAGTTTGTTACCCACTTGGGCAAGAAACTGCTCTTGCTGGACAGCTTGATGAACTGGACATGCAGGACCCATGGAGAGATAACTGCTGAACTTGCCTAAAGGTGAGACCATCCTTCAGGATTCCTGCTTCATGAAAGAGTCTGTTAGACATTCCGCAGGGCACAGAAAAGGTGACTGACAAAATGCCAATACAGGAACTGTCTTTGAAATTTCCTGTTTCATTAAAAGGCCTGGGATGTTGTGGTCCTGTAGGCTGAAAATGGATGCCCCAATGGTACAGAAGAACTTTGGGTGACTGTCCAGGTAGCGAGATGTCTTCATCAATTATAGTTTTAGAAGTTGCTTACAATGCACTTCTGTTAACTTAGGTAATATTATATCCTTGTGGAGACTTTGATGGAGTTAAAGATTGATATAGTTTTCTTTAGTGATGACAAAAGATAAAGTAGATATAAATATTGTAACTGTAATTTTTACTTGATACCTGTTTTGTTGTACATAATTTTACTATGATGAAGACAAAGCCTTTCTTTTCATTTAAACAGAAAAGGAGTGCTGATATGGGATTCTTCTCTGTATGCTGTGAATATCATTGGTTAATAAAGGAACTGCTTTAGGCTTATAGCAGAGATATAGGAAAGCAGAGCTAGGTGTGGAAAACTAAACTGAATGCTGGGAGAAAGAAGGTGGAGTCAGGGAGAAGCCATGGAGCTGCTGCCAGAGACAGGTGTAAAAACTTTACTCAGTAAGCCACAACCATGTGGCCAAACACAGATTAATAGAGATGGATTAGTTTAAGATATAAGTTAGCCAGAAATACGCTTAAGTTATTGGCCAAACAGTATTGCAAATGATATGGTTTCTGTGTGATTATTTTGGGAGTCAGGGCAGCTGAGAAATGAACAAGTTGACAGGTTAACAGTGAAACAGACTCCAAAGGAGGTGGGTGTGGATCAAGCATGAAGGTGAAAAAGATTGATTGTATACACACAGATAAGAAAGGGATGAAATCCTAGCGGGGCAATCTCATGCTTCCTGGCAGTGAAACATTTTCTTCTTTCTTTTTAATAACAGAAGAAATATTTCAAATTATCCCTCATTTGAAGGTCCGAATTTGTAATTATTTAACACTATCATATTTAGAGTTCTAAGAATACAGCAATAGACTTTAAAGCTTGGAGCCTTTATGGCTGAGTTTATTGCTATTTCAAGCATTAGATTACCTCATCTCCAAAATGAAGAAAAGTTTAACTTCCACTGATCTTCCGTTCTTATAATCTTAAGAACAAGAGCTGCTCACAGGCATTCTGCAAAGGCACAGTACTGTTGAGAGGTTCCACGTACAACCATGAAAATGAACATGTACTTGATATTGCAGACACAACGCAGGGATCTGAGCTCCTTCTAGAGGAGAAATCCTTACCCACGCATGTGTTAAACTGATCCCACATAGTAAGATGTACTTTGACATAGTTCCAAGCCATGGAACTTGGAACTTAAACTTAACAAAGTTTAAGCAACTTTGTTACTATTAATCCTATTTCATCCACGCTAGTCACTAAAGTCCATTTTGTCTGTAAGTTATACTTAAATTGTCTTTTTATCCGCAAAATCAGAAAGGATTATGAAGTGGCAGCTCTGCTATTGATCTATCCAGCCACAGGGTGTCATTCTAGCAGTGCTGAATACCGGGTCTCGAAGCAGTACTATACTGCAACAATCAAACAGTGTCATAGTCCACGTACAGAACAAGTAATGAATTCTTGGACTCTTGACCAAGTTTAGTACTGAGTTTATTTCCTTAGGAAAATATGCTGGTATTCTCCTAGATATAGTTTGTAATTTTCAGAACAACATTCATGTACAAATGTGAAGACCCCTCAACCTAAAATATCAAGAAATGACTCAACTGTTGCATGTCCAATCAGCTATTGCTTGCTTAGGGATGACAGATGAATATATAGTACGTGTTACCTTCTCAGGTCCACTTATAAGGGCAAATTAAACAGATTGTAGATAGCTATATTTATAGAACATATTTATAGCATAATCTAAGAGAACATATTTCTTCCTAAAAATCTGTTCCTATATATTTCATCAAACTATTAGACCTTCTTTTATCATTCATAGTTTAAGAGAGAACTGTGCATGGTTTTTGGAACTTAAACTGAATCTGTAAACCCTTTCAGCCTTGAGTTAATGGACTGAAAACACGGTTTGGCTGCAATCTCTGCAAACTTACAGCATAAGAGCCACTCTGCTTCTTCCTGGTTAGGCATAACGCATGAAAAAAAGGCAGCTTTAACTCTTGTGGAAAAATAGGTGGCAAGTTATTCAGAAATACCCCTTGCATTCTCATGGTGGAGGTAAAAGGTTAATGAGAGGTGACCGACACTTTCAATCTGTCTTCTTCAGTTGCTGGTACTTTGGGAGACCTAAACCTTTGTCAGAAATTGGAGATGGGAACTCTTCTTCTTAGTTACCTTGATATGAGACCTTTCTCCTGCTTAGTTGCATTGACTGTTCAGCCGATCACATCATGCAGAAAACATAAGAGCAAATCTGTCTGAGACACACTGCTACAGGAGAGAGAAAACTGGACTTGATCCTTACCCTTATTCAGCTTAGTCTCTAGTGAGTGAGCCCCATGAATCAAAGAACCACATGATGTGAGATGAAGTTCCGATGTGGTTACAGCAAAGAAGAAAAAAAAAAATACACCTCAGGGCAACAAATGTTTGATGGTGTCTTATCTAGTCCCGGCGATCAAAGAAGAATTTCCTGAGTAAGCTGTGACAAAGTTAGGATGTGAGCAATGAGCAGTGGGCAACCATCAACCTGAGAGCAGAAACAGCTCAGATGTGCAGTAATATAAGAAGACACCAGGCAAGCTCTGGTCATGGGGAAGTTCAAGCATGTCTCCAGGAATGGTAGTGAAGAGCAGGAGGGTCAAGGTAGCAGAGTGAAAGATACAAGTCAAGGGTTTGGCTCTTTGCACTTTTGTCTAGGAACATGAGTGTGCAAAGGAAAGTTTAGAGAAAGACCAAGGATGAGAAGAGGGAAAGAGGTTCATAGGTCCTAACTGTTCTTCAAGGAGGGTTATCTTCAGTTCGGAATGTCATGGAATTTTGATGAACAAAGTGGGTCCCAGGGAGATGGGTCACAAAGGGGGTAGGTGAGGACTTGGATTAAGGAGTCAGTGTACGACAGGTTTTAAAGATCAACTTCAAGAGTTCAGAAATGCAGCGTTCGATGCCCGTTTGTGCTCTATGCACCAACATACAGTTCATGAACCGGGCAAGGGGCTGGGGATTGAAACACACAAACATTCACAGAGACAGAGAGACGGTCATCCTTGAAACAGAAGTGCCCCAAGAATGCCCCCTCTATTGTGTCCAGGGGCAGCTTATATAGGGATAGCCACGCCCCAGGCAAACCCACCAGAAACCATTCCCCTGCCATTAGGAACTCCTGAGGGTCTCGTGCTCAGAGCAGCTGTAGGCACTCAGATCAGGGGAAAACAAGTTGTTTATAAGAAATTCAGGATCTGGTGCTCACTGCTGTATGCTGTTCTGCCTATCGACTCTATGGGTGCAGTCAATTTTACTTTCTTAGCGATTGGTAAAACTCTAATCTATAAATGTTATAGCATAAAGACAGAAACACTGCATTCTCATGAACCTAAGACTTTTAGTAAAAATCAAGCCCTCGTGTTATGGGTTCCTTCTTAGCCCTAGAACCTAGGACCAGGTGCCCTTGTATGGCAAAGTGGACTTTCAGATGGGATTAGCTAGATCATCTGGAAATGAAGAAGTTTTTGTGAATTATCCCTAAGGATCCTGGATCCAACTGCCTCACCAACTCATCAATATCCCAATGATGTGGGAGAAAGAGCCAAAGAATTCCAGGTGGTAGTGGGAGAAACTGAGAAAAGTCAGAAGGTGCTGCAAGGCCTTGTGCTAAAGAAGGTTAGCAACATCAGGGGCTGAAAGGAAAGGCGTCCCCCAACATACAATTAGCCCCATTTCCTGTTTGTCATTTCCACCACAATAAATAAAAACAAATATTCATCACTCTATATCACATTATCAGGATTTCTTCTTACAGTGACAACAGACACCTGATGATGATAGAACTCTGAAGAGTCCCAAGGTTCCTTGTGACTCAAACCAGTAGATTGAAGATCTCATATTATTTTCTCCACCTCCATTAAGATAATTCCTATGTGAAAATGAAATAGCTTCAATACGGCAAAGGAGCATCTTCATCAAGCACCAACTGAAACTGCCCAATCAAGAACTAGTTTTCGTAAGTTCAGTTTCTTGGATTAGAATTTTATTATTGGATCCTCTCTAAGAATAAATCTTTCTGGTGGATTATGGAGTTTTCATAATATGGGGAAAGGGTTCTATAAATATAACAAATTATTGCTTTTCTAAAGATAGATATTTGCAGCATAAATTAACTTAATTTAGTTTGAACATTTACAAGATGTTTTGAAGTCAAAAAGAGAAATATTAAAAATATTATTTTTTGAAGAGCATATGTTTCATGTCTGGCATTCAAAGACATATTTAAATATTCTATTTTAGGAACTAGTTGGATCTCCTCTTGTGCAGTCATTTAAATCTACTGGCTTTAAAGACAGATATAGCAAAAAATATGCATGTCAATTAGCTACCCTGTGGAGCCTGTAGAAAGACAGAAAAATGACATGGCACAAGCCATAATTATAGGGAATTCAGAAGATGTATTTTAAGAAGTCTAACAGATTAATACTGAGAATAAGCCTGCTATCGTTGAGCTTGCTTTTAATGTCAAGTTAGCTGTGTGTTCAAACTGATTGAGTTATCAGGCATACACATTGTGATTACGAATGCCAGACAGTGGTGACACACACCTTTAACCCCAGCACTCAGGAGGCAGAGGCAGGCAGGTCTCTGTGAGTTCGAAGTCAGCCTGGTCTACAAGAGACCAGGACAGGCCCCAAAGCTATACATAGAGAAACCCTGCTTCGAAAAACAAAACAAACAAACCAAAAAACCCAAAAATGTGATACAAACAATGTCATATTTATAATACCTTGTACTTTGGAATCCCAAATTGAAAGAGGACATGCTGTTAATAGGGCTCTCTTATTTGATTGAAACATATAACCATTTGTGTGTGTGTGTGTGTGTGTGTGTATGTGTGTGTAAGAATGTGTGTAGGTGATCTTGCGTGTGAATAAATATATTTGCATGCATATGCATGTGGAGTTCAGATTTCATTTCTCAAGAGCTTTATACCCTGTATTTAGAAACACAATCTTTGCTTTATCCAAAACTTGCCAGTAGATTTATTTGCATATTGATCTCCAGAGACCTGCCTTTCTCTGCTTCCCCAACTCTGGGATGGCAGTGTCTGTCACCACAATATGTTTTTGCTGAGTGGGCTCTTGGGATCAAACTTAGGCCTTCACCTCATGCTATCAAGGCAAGTCATTTACTGGCAGCTATCTTCCCACCCTATCCATTAACATTTTAAGTAGAGTATGTATTGTATGAATTTTTCTACTGAAATTTTCTTTTTAATCTAAAATTGGGAGACTTTTTAATATAGTTATTTGTGTAGTGAACTAGTTTGCTTTTCCCTAATATTGATTGTTGTTTATGTTACTTACAGTATAGCAACATATATAAAATATTTTATAAAATTACATTTAGAAATTATATGCAAATATAAAACTTGGGCTAAGATAAATTAATTTTATCTAAATCGTTTGACTAAGAAAAAAAAAGAATGTTGTTGTTGTTTATCTGACTTTCCTCTCCTCTGTCTTAGATCCCAGTAATATTCTGAATTACAATGTATGGGAATTTATCCCAGTCATAAATCTTAAGTAAGTCTACGACGTAATGACAAGGTACTTAGCTGTTTTCTTATTTGATGAAATATTTACCTTAAAACAACAGGTTTCCTAGATCAACTGAGGTTATGCTTGAAACACTAGCAGTTTCCTCGTGTTTCTTAATATGCAACCAATTCTACTCCTCTTATTAGTAACGTAGCATGTTTGTCTCAAAATTGCATGTTTTATGTCATAAATTCAAGAGAGAGAGGTGAGGAAGATCTAGGAGACAGACATACATGCAGAGACAAAAAGAGAGAGTGTGTGTTTTCTGAAGTAAAGTAGGTGAGGATAAAGGAAAGAAAATTTTGTAAATGGATGATTAAAGTCCATCAGATTTCTGTTTTTAACAATGTGTGAGCTTGTCTGTGTGTGAACATGTCTGTGTGTGTGTGTGTGTGTGTGTGCGTGTGTGTTAGGCATGTGTTCTCTGTCATCTTGTTGTCATGCCCCTGCTTTAATAAGATTTCTGTTTTTAGCAATTGTCCATTGTGACCTTGTTTGTTCCCTCTTGCTGTGATAAATCACTAACCAAAACATGTGAGAAAATTATTTATTCGGCTTACAATTCACAGTCCATCGCTGAAGAAAGTGGAGTCAGGGACTTCAGACTAGACCTGAAGCAGAAACCATGATGAAACGCTGCTTACTGGCTTGCTTCCCCAGCTTTCTGTACCGCTTTCTTATAAATCTCATACCTACCTTTCTAAAGATGGCATATAGCTCCATGGTAAATGAGCATCTACTCCCGTCAGATGGGACACAAAACAACAGATCAAAATAATCTTTTCTACTAGAGTCTAACAATAAATCAATGAAATTTTTGGTTTTACTTCTAAGAGTACTACAGATAGTAGTAAGAATATCATGCCATTTCCTAGTCCATGCTTGTCTAGAATGGTAAAGGGGATTCTAAAGCAAGAACACAAGCAAAGCCATTTCAGCGTGGAGGGATCTCATCATTTACTTTATGGGTCAGTCTAAAGAAACATTTAACAATATTGTGTTTGGTAGGGTAGATCGTTTAACAATGTTGCATTTGGTAGCAAATCATTTAACAATGTTGCATTTGGTAACAGATCATTTAACAATGTTGCATTTGGTAGCATAGATCATTTAACAATGTTGCATTTGGTAGCATAGATCATTTAACAATGTTGCATTTGGTAGGATAAATCATTTAACAATGTTGCATTTGGTAGGGTAGATCATTTAACAATGTTGCACTTGGTAGCATAGCTAGAAGATACTACATCATGTAGCACTCTATAATCCACAATCAAATTCTTCGGGAGATCTGGGATCCCACCCTTAATCACTGATTTTTGTGTTGGCTGTATAAAAGGTCAGCCCTAGGAGTTAGCACCTATCACTCTTACCTCCTTTTCTCTCTACAGTCTGATTCTTTCTGTGAACCCAGGTCTTCGGATTCCAGGAAAGAAAGGTTGATTAGCAGAGATAAAATATACATTGTCTTTCCTTTGTATCCTGCCAGCTATAAGAAAAGACAAGCCAGCACTTATATACAATCCTCCCTTTTTCCAAGTTTTCCATCAAATCAGAGACTAATGTGTGTACAACTTCCATAAGTCCTTTATTCCTGCTGTAACCCCTCCTTTAAATGGACATATTCCTTCTGGAAAGATATCTGAGCATTAGTTCTTTGTCTTATCACCCCAGTAAAAACCCTGCGACTACTATGACAACCTACTCAATGGTCTTTTCCCATTCTTTCCTGTTTTCAGAGGTCATGGTCAATTTCTTTATCTATCTATGTACTCACATGATAAACCAAATGAAGGATTCTTGCCAGCCTGGCATTCCCCATGATTGTATTTTCTATCAACAATTACAAGAAGTACACAGTCATCTCCACAGCAAGGAGACACACCCTCCTGTACCACACAGGGCTGAAGTTAGCCACACAGGGCTGCTCCCACCGAGACTCCACTCTCACCCAGATCAGTCTATGGGTCCACCTTCTCCAACCTGGAGAGGATAAATACATTCAAAGAAAATGTTATACAGCTTGTGGGAGGGATCCTGTAAGTAGAATTTCCATGAATTGCATATAATATACTCTAAAAATACACAACAAAGCATACACGTATATACAAATACACACACACACACACACACGCACACACACAATATGTAAACAGGAAACTTGCATGGCCAAAGTTGGCACTGAGGATAGATACATGCAAAGGGAGAAAACATGGTTTCTGTAGATCAAGGTTTAGGGACACTCTGAAGCACAAAATACCTGGCTTTCAGACAGTGGTGATGAGGATAAACAGATGGGGCTGAAAGAAAAATATTAACCATTCTGTACCAGGATACACTTAGCTATCAGATATTGCTTAGGGTATAAGGAATCAAGAGTTCTGGTAGAAGCCATCCACTTTCATAGCAGAAATTTTAACTGCAATAACTGTAATCAATTTACAATAAAAATTGAATTTACTGAAATTATGGAAGCTAGAAAGGCAGAGAACAAATCGTTGCACTGCTAAGCTGGCTCACCAGGTAAAGCAACTTTCCAGCCAGCCTGAGGACCCGAGCTCCATCCCAGACAAAACCAACCCCTGTATGCTGTCATCTGACATTCATATATGTCCAGTAGAGCATGCATATGTGAACACACACATGTAAATAATTTTTTAATTACAGAATTTAATCATAAATACTTTCATGTGTATCCTAAAGAAAAAGTCACAGTAATACAGTTGCTTCTTCATGTAAGATTTTCTATGATTGAGGAAATATCTCACGCAGTTCAAGTATGTAGGAAAAGATAAACTTGAGCTTCTGATCCTGTGGCTTCTGTTTCCAGAGTGCTGGGATTACAAGTGTGGACCGTTAGACCTAGCTTTATGCCGTGCTTTGGCTCAAACTTGGACTTCAAGATGCTAGGCAAGCATGCTACCAGCTAATGTTACTGTAACCCCAGTTTCTTAGGTGGGATTAAAACTACTGGGTTGCCTCATCCAGCTTTGCTATAAGGATATGTGCCTAGTCTTAGTGTAACTTGTTAGGCTGATTTTGGTTGATACCCTTGGGAAACCTGCTCTTTACTGAAAGGAAAGGGAGAGGATCTGTGGGAAGAAAGGTGAGTGAAGAGATTAGGAGGAGAGGAGACAGGTGAACCTGCAGTTGGGATGCAATTTATGAGAAAAAACAAAATAAATAAAATACTATGAATTTTAGAAAATGATTTAATTAAAGAAAGATTACAGCTATAGTCTGGGAGTTCAAAGGGATATGAATATACTTCATGACAGCAAAAGCAAAGAGTTGAATGCAAAACAGAAGTCAATCCATATATGAAAATAGAATTTAATACGGTGATAGAATTAGTGAATAAGTACCAAACTGAAATGTTTCTGAGAATACATCAAATAGAACCTCAATGTAAAAGCTTACCAGTAGAATGAACCTGTAGCAAGCTCAATATCAAAGCTGGAAGACAAAGTGGAGGAAGTAGGTAATTCATTAAACTCATTGATAAACGTTCTAAAATATAATTGGAACATAAGAGAGATCTGGGACAAAAATGAAAAAAAAACTGTAGCCATTGCATTATGAGCATAGAAGAAGAAGAACACCCTATCAAAGGAATGGAAAATATTTTCAATAAATTCACATGGGAAAATACTCTATAGGAAAAGAAATATACCATCCAGGTATGAGACAACAACAGACAGAACTAGAAAAGAAACTTTCTAGGACATACTATGGTTAAATCTTGAAAATATAGAATAAGGAAAGGGTACTAAAAGCTATGAGAAAGGTCAATTCATTTACTTACAAAAGTATGCCCATCAGAAATTTCCTGATTATTCAATAAAACTCTTGAAGGCAGAGGGACTGGAAATATTTATTTCAAGTTCTGAAAAACAGCAGTTGCCTACACAAACTCTTACATCAGAAAAACTACAAATTAATAATTAAGGGAGAAATAAAATCTTTCTAAAATGAAAATAAATTAAAGAAATTTATGACCATTCATCAAGTTGTACAGAAGATGCTATAAGGAATATCCTAGTCTAAAGAGAAGGAGTAATGCAACAGAGAGGTCTCAGAGAACAAATAAATAATATCAGAAGTGTTAGTTAATAGAGATCTAAGAAAATACAAAATGACATAAATTAATACATATATTAATAATGATTCCTTATTAATAGTCTCAATTCCCACAATGAAAATAGGCAGACCAGTAAATTTATAAAATACTAGTTATCTTTTTTTTGTCTTTAAGAAACACACCTCACTGTTATCTATAAATAACATCTTTAGGGTAAAATGAAATAAAAAAGCTATTATAAGCAAATGGAACAAAGAAATGAGCCAGTGTGGCTATTGTAATATATGACAAAATAAACTTCAAAACAAAACTAGTCAGTATAAAAAAGGAAAATCATTGACACTCCTAAGGCACTAATGACAAAAAGAAATCATAATTCTGAACATATGTGCTTCAAACATAGGCACACTTATTTTTTATAACAGATATAGAATTCACTCTAAAATCGCAAATTAACCCTAACACTGTGAGAATAGGTGCCTTCAATAGCTCACTCTCAAGAATAGACAGGTAATTCCAACAAAACCCAAATAGAGAAACTTTGGAGTAAAATGATATCCGAAGTCAAATTCCTTTAGCAGATACCTACAGAACTTTCTATCTAAACACTAAAAATACACATTCTTCTTAGTGGCCTATGGAAATTCATCAAAAACTTTAGGATACACAAGTCTCAACAAGCATAGGAAAATTGAAAAGGCATCTTGCATATTATTTCACCATAATGGAATAAAGCTAGATAGCAACAGCAATAGAAACTACAGAAAATACAGAGGCCTGTGGAGACTCAACAACACATGACTTCATGACAATTGTGTCAAGAAAGTCATCATTAAGGACATAAGAAATTTCTAGAAGTGAGTAATATTAAACACATAACACACTAAAATCTATCAACCACAAGGAAGGCAATCCAAAGAGGAAATACTGTAATACGAAGTAGTAACATAAAATTAATAATGTGAAAAACAAGAACAAAGCAACCTTAAAATTGTAGCTGGGAACTGATAATTAAATCAGTAGTGAAATTAATAAATAGGGGAAACAACAAAGCAACAAAACAATATTAAGAATCAAAGAAACAAGGAGCCAGTTCCTCGAGAAGATAAATAACATTGGCAAAGAAAAAAATTATTCAAAGGAAAGAAGGAGAAAAGCCAATAAAAACCAAATAAATAAAAATTAAAAATAACAAGGAATATGACACAACAGATAGCAATGAGGTTCACAATAATCAGAAGGATGTATTTTTACAAACCTTTACCATACTACACTGAGAAATCTAAACGAAATGGATGAGCTTCTCAAGGCATACAGCATAGAAAACTTAAACCAAGATGACTACAGAATTCTACCAGAACATCAAAGAACTAACCTCCAAATCACTTATTTTGTTGATCTGATTTTGGACTTTTTGTTGTTGTTGTTGTTGTTGTTGTTAGAAGACGTTGGTAAACAGTGCTGTTTCCAGAAGATGTAGACTATTAAATGAAAGCCTTAGTGCCAGACATGGGTTACTGCACTAGGAATGGTTGCTTAGAGAGGCCCCAGAAGCATCCCAACCAATTTGCCTAGGTCAAAGACTGTAGTGTTGAAGATAGCACACACACTTTGATGGGAAGATTAAGAGAATCAGTCTTTAAGCAGGAAACACCTGCTCCTGGCCAGGTTTCCTACTGCTGGTAGGTGGTACCCATGCTGATGAGAGAGAGACATCCACTGATTCCCCTAGTGCTGGACCCTTCATGCTATAACAGTGACCTGCCAGATAAGATACACCCACTAAATTAATAGTGGCAATATTATTCGTGGATGTCAGCAATTGCTCCCTTGATTGGTTCTGAGGTTTGCTCCACAGGAGGGAATTCATGCCTGGTGCTATAAAAGGGTCAGAAACCATGACTAAGGAACTCCTGGGATCTAGGGAAGAACATATTCATGTTGTTTTTCTAAATGGTCATTTTGTGAAAGTACTTCCTAAGTATTGGTGTTTGTATCTACAGGTTTGTGGAACTTCCAGCCTCTGTCAGAAAACCAACTCCATCAACTGAAGTACCTGCACAGACCCTCCATTCAAGATTTTATACCATTCTTTACAATTCTTAAAAAAAGCTTACTCTGGAATACAGCCACCCCATGTGAAGTACAGCACTGAGAAATACCAACATGCCAAGAGTTGTTACCCAAGCTGGGTTTTGTTCTTTGATTAAGGAAGGGTCTCAAGTCAGGCTGACCTTCTGCTCACTATATAATCAGTGGGTGGTCTTAAGCTTTCCATCACCCCGCCTCCAAGTGCTGACATTTTGCCTTACATTTGTTTATAAGGTGCAGGGTGTTGAACTCAAGAGGCACATACATAGCAGGCAAGTGCTCTCACAAGTGACCTTCAGACCTTCCCAGTCAGTGGCTTAAATCCTGTCTAAGACATTGCAAGATCACGGGGTCAATGACCCTTCATGTGGTTTCTTCTGTCTGTATCTGTACCTATTCACCTGCCCCCAAAATAGACCAAACATGCCTTTCAAATCTCCATGTCTTTTTATTTGTATCAATTTAAACATTAACAATCAGGATAATTTGTTCCAATATTGGAGGAAGACAGTAACTTTAGAAATATCTAAATTAGCATAATCACTGCTTAATTTCTTCACAGAGTTGACAGGATTACTTCAGAGGTAAGATTCGCCAGGTATTTTTTAAGGCATCTTTCATGATGTGCACCTCTACACTCACCATGTCCAGTATCAACAATATGATCTTATCCAAGCAGTAAGTTGCTATGAATATTCAGATTCTACCATAGAACTTCAGGATCAGAAGGCTAGGAGTCAGGTCACCTATAAAACAAATTTTTGAATTAAAATGAGAAGATAAGGCAGTGACTTTACTGTCTCCTTCCTCTTTTCTAATAAAACGATCAGATAAATATTTTAATCCATGCTCCTGTGTCAAAATGGAGGAAACAGACTATTTGTTACTTAATATGAAAAAACACACTAAAAATAGGCTAATTTCATTGCATTAATCTAGTTATGTAATGATGAATATTGACTTATTCTTTCCTTCAATGCCTGCTGTAATAAGGAAAATTCTCACTGAGGTAGATGGAGGTCTTGTTTTGTAAAAAAGACACATGACTTTTGGGAATTATATGGTACTAAACAGTAGTTAGAAATGTCTCATTATAGTGATAAGCCCCTTTCAGCAAAAGAAGGAAATCTCCCAAATGATTCTTGACAATGATACTGACACCAGTCTTCTTCCAAGGTTTTGCTTGGTTTTTCTCACAAACACCCCTGCATGGCGGGCGGCTGAAAACAAGAAACTGCCGGGGACCTGGTTCCCCATGTCCTTGTCCCTGACTTGATCCCATGCTAATATTTTTGGGATTGGTCTTCAGGGAACTGTTGTCTCTATGGCAAGATTGTCATGAAATTTGCTACAGTTGCCCATATGGGGAAAGTCATTCTGATCTTTCCTTTAAACTATTGTAATCCCTAGATTACGGACCAACCTCTAACTCAGACCTCTAACTCAGTCTGGAAGGGTCACTGGGGCCAGCCCTCCTGAGGATAGTCTGGCTCTCCCACTCAGTTTCTGAGCTCAGCTCAAGCAAAAGTCAAACTGCAAGTAACAAGCTGCAGTTTCCTTTTAATGCGCAGCCTGGAGACTGTTCGTTTTAGAGAGTAGTTTGCCCAAAATGCATGCTTGGACACTACGAGCAGATCCCATTGGCCTTGCTAAATGTAAGGTCTCTGTCAAAGCACTGGCTCCCAAGAAGTAACTTCATTAATAATTGTTCTCGAGATAATGCTTTTGTTTTAATGAAAAATAAGTTTTTCTCATACAATATGTTCAGTTCCCAGTTTCCCTTCCCTCCTCTCTTCCACGATGCTCTCCACAACCCCATCCACTCAACTCCACACCTACTTTCTCTCCTTAGAAAACAAATAGGTAAATAAAGAATTGGAACTGTAATAGAATAAAAGAAACAAATAAACAAAAAATAGAGAGGAGAGGCTCATACACAGAGAGAGGTACACAGAAAACGTTAAAAACCACAGAATTGCAATCTATAATATATAAACAAAATAGGGTAAGGTAAAATGTGCCCAGATAGAGCATTATGAGATTTAGAAAGATCCTTACAAATCCCACTGGCTTTGGTCTTGGTAGACTATGAAACGATGGGCATGGAACCTGCCCTTAAATGAAGTTTGATTGCTCAGTGAGACTCATTTGAATAAACTAATTTTTCATTTGGAAGCAGTTGTTAATTGTAAATAGCTTCTGAGTTACGCAGGATGATTCCTGTCCACCCTCTCAGAGCTGGGACCCTGTCTGGTTGGACTTGGACAAACTTGCGCATGCTGCAACAGTATCTGTGAGTTCATATGTGTGTCAGTCTTGTTTGTAGAATGCCATGTCTCCTTGGTGTCCTCCATCCCCTCTGGGGCTTCAAATCTTTCCACCTCCTCTTCCTCTATGTTCCCTGAGACCTGTGGGAAAGGATTTGATGGAGATACTCCATTTAGGACTGAGTGTTCCAAAGTTGCTCATTCTCTGTACATAATAGTGGGTTTCTGTATTGATAGTCTTTCTTTTTTCCTCTGTGTACTTTTCTGAATCTCTATCATCTTTTAGCTTCCATGAGATTTATTCTATAGACGCAAAGCACATGGCTAATTTACAGGACAGCTTTGTCACCAACTTTTGGGAACAGATACAAAATCACAGACATCTTTAACAGCATTAAACAATATTACTGACTGTGAAAAGGGGACTATTCCTTCCATTGCTTTCATTAAAACACAGAATCTTTCAGTGTTATAAATGAGCATCAGCCTTCTCCTGTCAAATCCCCAACCAATACAGTCATTGGAACTGGATCTTCTAAAATTCTGTGGAGAAAGCAGATGAATAGCATCGTGCTGTACCCTCTTTATGTGTGACAGAGCGGTGGTTTGTGGGATTTTAGGTTTACAGAGCACATACAATGAATCTTTTGAACAAATGCATTATTGCTATAGGGTTCCTGCTGCTACTAGCTGCTGGCTGTCACCAACAATGTTCTCTAGGCACATGGAGAGCTGGGGGCAGAGATAATCAGACTCTGGTCCAAAGGGGTTGTATTTTTTAAATGACTACAAAGCCCAGGTAAATAAAAAAAAATGGCTTATTGGGAAATTCTAATGATGAACTATGTTATTTATGATTTAGAAAGTAACATGGGCTTTAATGTCCTGATATATGTAATAGGATTTTAGAACAAAGTAGAGGGGTAGTAGATAGTGGAAAATTTTAATGTTGTATCCTAAACTGTTCAGAATTTGGGACTATAGAAGGGCAGATACACCTCCAGTTTCTTTTGAAAGGAAAAGGATTGCAATGAAGAATTATAATGGTGCCTCGAAGAGCACAGCAAATAGCATGAACAGGCTCTAAATTATAAGTTGAGAGTCCTGAAGGAAATGATAATGGGAAACGTTCTTCATATCTATTATTACAGGTAGCCATAAAGATGTTCTCCTATTTAACATGAAAAGAAACATGGCTAAGGACCCTCAGAAAATATGCAGATTTAGGGAGTCTGGTCTGTAAGTCTCAGAACTGGGAAGAGGGACAAAACAAACAACAAACAAACAAAGCAAACACTTCTCCCTGAAACACTGCATTACGTTGTTTATACTGATAGCAAAGACAAAAGCAGGATGTTTAAATGAAAACTTTTGAACGAATGAGGTTGATTTCCAGAGCAGGGCTGCCCTTTTATCCTCCTGCACGCCCTCAAATAGCACATATACTAGATACACAAAGTTGAAAGTTGAGCCACCTTCTCAGCATGTTTGTAAATGGCCTATGAAGGCTGTGTTTTTCCACACTAGCCCAGCTTCGGAAACACAACTGCACTCAATCACACATTCCATCTCTCAAAGCTGCAAGGATACAGTGTATTCCCCCACTTAAGGCTATTATTGGGATGAATGCTTGATTTCTGAATAGTTGGAATCAAATTTGTGTAAGAATTCCAAAGGTCAACTACTGAGGAGACAAACACTCTTCGCCCAGCCAAGGGCTCTCTGCACTATTTCAGGAGAATTCTGATTCAGTGTCACAGCCCTGGAGGATCTGATTCTTGCCACGCTGTAGAGAACAGCTGCCCAGATCTGTGCAGTTCTAACATCAGGTAAAAATAGAGGCTGACATTCACAGAATTGTCTTCTTGCTGTTTGGACTGTAATTTTGCCAAATATACAAAAACAACACAGGCCAGTCACATGATGCATGCCTGTCATCCAGCTCTTGGGAGGTGGAGGCAAGAGAGTCAGGAGTTCAGTGTCATCCCCCTCAACAAAGTGTCTTCAAGGTCAGCCTACAATATGTGAGCCCTGGTCTCAAGTCATAACAAGTAGAGCAGTAACTGTGAAATTGATTTCTACATTTCCATTTCTTGGTCATTTATAAAGGAGATGTCTGCATGTTCAAATCACTGTGAAGTCAAAAGGGGAAGGAAGGACACTTTGTTATGTGAGTTCGAGGTCATGATTTTCAAAGCTCCACACCTCTCAACCATTCCTCATGATACAGAAGCAGAGGTTTGGAAGGGATAATTGTATTTTGTCTCAGAGGGAAAAATTAGTCAAGCATACATATTTTAATTTTTCTTAATACTAGAAGTCAAAACCAAAGAAAATTACTCAAAACAATTTGTCATTGTTTTGACATTTATAGCCATTGATGACAACACACAGCTGATTTATTCATTCCACAAAAGGTTATTAAAAACATAGTTCTGTGATAGATCATGGGAGAAATGGGGAGAGATAAGAATTGTCTCTTTTTACAAAGAAGTTGCAAATTTCTACTGAAATGGCGAATATATGGGGTGTATATGTATATGTGTTGGGTGTGTGTATGATTCACTAAAAAAAGTTAGTTAAATTATTTCTATGTTTTATACAATCAGAATTTTGTACCATTAATAAAGTGGAAGATAACCATGGTGAAAATCAAGATCAAATGTATATTATCAGAATGGATCTAAATATATATATTTTCCTACATGCTGGAGATATAACACAGCAACACACACACATACACACACACACATATACACAGACACATACACACGCAAACACACACATACACATACACACAAACACACTAACACCTTCTTATGTTACCTCCTCACTATAGTTGTGAGAAAGAATCAGGTTCTGATAGCTAGGTCCTCTGCCTCTATATGAATTCCCCCGCCTTTAACTACTCTGTCCCTGGTCACATATACTTCCTGCACTTTCTTACTCATGGCTTTCTTATGTACTGCCTTCCTCATAATCATTTATCTCTCGACACACAGGTATTGAAGGTCTGATGCCCAGCTGTTGACTCTATGTATGTGATGTGTGTGCATGTACACACGTGTGTGTGTCTGTTAGTGTGTATGTGTTTATGGGGTGAGGTGAAACCTTTAGGGGTGGACATAGTGGGAGAAAACAGTCATTGGTGATGTGCTCTGCTCGCCTTTCCTGCTCTCTATCTTTGCTTGTCTTGAGATAAGCAAGCCTGTTATACCACAAGCTCTTGCCTGTGAGAGATATTTCATGATGATCTGCCTCAGCATAGGCTGAAAGTGATGATACCAAGCCACCTCAGACCCGGAGTTTTAAAACGAGGAGCCAAGACAACTTTTCTCCTTTTCAATTATTTATCTGGGGGATTCTGTCACAGCAGCAGAATGCTGACTCACACTTGTATCGGATAAATGAATGCGCTTAACTCTTGAGGTCTGTGCTCTTTCAGGTTGTCAGCCTTCCCTCCTCATCTGAAAGTCACCTACACTCGCCAACCTAGTGCTGGTTCTTCTACCTAGTTCCCCAAACTCCTCTTTACAAATGTTCCCTCGGTCTGTTGATTTCCAAGGCCTTGGCTGATTTTCCAATTCTTCTATCCTTGATCTCTGTTTCTTTCTTCCTGTAATTAATTCTTCTTTCAACGAGACTTTACATTATGTTTTGTATTACTCTGAAATGGCCTTTGACTCCCTTTTTTTTTTATTACCCCCTCTCACCTTTCTCTCTGCTTCCCTTCCACTCCTTAGCTTTTGAACCTACTCTTGTATCCTTAGCAATCCTGTCTGACCCCTTGCCCCTCCCTCTGCTGAAAGCTCTCTTGTTCCGAATATCTAAGTCTGTGCATCCAATGGTGTTTTGAGCAAGGCCTACTGTCCTCTTCTCAGTCAGAAGAAATCTACCATGACCCAAGAAGACCACGTTATCCATTAGAGGTGACGCCTCCTTTGAATCCCTCTATGCCTATCAGTGACGCCACTCTGCTATTCCCCTAGGAGCAAAGCTTTGACAGGTATGGTCTTTGCGCTGGGAGCCATGCTCCTACCGGAGGAAAGCCTGTAGTCACCGACTGCAATCTCTTTCAGTTCTGTGTACACTGTAGTGTTTAGTCTCACACATGGCATTCCTGCCTGTGGGCCTATCTGGTCAAACTCACTGTAAACAGTCATGCCCACATCACGCTGTTAAACTTACCAGGTTTCTTTTTAAGATCTCTCAATTATCTATTTTATTCTATATCATTATGTGTTGAAATCCTTCACAGGGTGATTTTACGTCTCAGTAAAACCATCTTCTGTTCTGCGGTGTACAAAGGAACACCAAAGGCTCGAGCCTATACACAGCCACAAGCAAACCCCGTCATCTCCTTCTTTTTTGAAATTATTAATGCTTCATCTGTTCTCAGGAATCCTTGCTCTCTTTTCTTCTGCCCAGACATCATGTCAAGATTGTGCTTATTCTTGAAGACCACCTGTTCAAATTTCCCCTTCTTCAGATGTCTCTTTTCTAATCCTCTCGACCATCTTCAAGCCTTTTGCTGAGGGCAATTAGTGTATTCTAGCTTGTATGTCAGATACAATGCTCCAACTATGCCCTTCATAATCTTCCTGAGAGATGGCTTTTCTGTTTGCACCTGGGTAATTCCACAAAGAACCTTGAACACAGTAGTTATTCAGGAAAGGTTTGATGCATTTACACATCCTTTATAATAACCACACAGCTTGTCCCATCATCTGGAACTTAACTTCAGAAAATGTTAACAAAACTACGATGCGTTAAGTTTAGTATTACCGGGAACTTTCTCGGTGGGTTCAGATCCTTTATAAAAATCAAAGTTGAAATTTCATGAATAAATTCAGTGGTGGTACCAAAACTATGAACACATGCATGGTAGAAATTGTATGAGAGGGAAGGTCTACATATGAGAAAATCATTTTTCTTTTCAGTGAAAACTGGAAGTTTTCTACATCTGATAGTTGCTATTTTAATCTTATCAATGGAAAATTTTGATATAAAAATATGAAAGCCAGCATTGCAATTTCTGCTACTATTAATTTTCTGTTATAGACTCTGTATTGGCTTCACCAAGAGGAAAGCCTGTTTTGCTTAAAGACAGAAATCTATCTGTGATTTTAATTCTTTATAACTTTATATATAAAGTTAAGTTGTAATCCCCAACTTAACTTTCACAAACACGTTTCTTGTTACTTGAATCAAAGGTTCATGTTTCGGTTCAAAAGTTCTAGAAGATCCAAGGGGTGGAAACTTTATACGATTGTGAAAATAAATAACTGAAGGGGAATGGAGTAGATAACCGTCAAAATTTATAGAAAATAAGTTTGATTCTTTTAAATAACTCATTTGGCAATGCTGAGATTCTGCATCTATAGTTGGAACGTGACTGAGAGCTGAGTCCTGTAAACAATGCTCAAAATGACAGTGATGCTGTCGGAAGATCTCCAGTAAATGTACTTTAGACAACAGTGCAGGATCTACTGTAGAACTGACTGCTGTCGATCTGTTAGATCAACTCCCCACATCTGAGAACTGGCCTCTCTGCAAAGCTAAAGCTTAAAGTTTCACAATCAGAGCTTATACAGTAAATATAGTTGAAAAAAACTTAAGTCTATCAGCTAGTAGACACAAATATCATTTCTTTTTGAGCAAACTGCCCATAATTTCAAAGTTATTCTGGTTTTCTTATATTTCAGAATCTCAGAAACTCTCGGTTACGTTTAGTCTCTGACTTCCCCTCCTTCTTAACATGAATTATCCAAGGATTTCCAGTAATGTTTAACTCCCTTTAAGTTTTTTTTGTATGCATCTCTTTCATTTTACTTTTGAAAGTATTTCAAACAAAATACCAGATTTTTTTCAAAGCTCATTTTGTTCTTCCATATTTTAATGTATTCATGCTTTAACTCTACAATCTTTCTTAGAAAATTCTTTATTTTTTTGAAAAGTGAAAACTTAATGTATTTTGAAAATTGTTCTATTTTCCTCTGAAATCACAAGCTTTAGAAGATCACCAAAGTTTCTGAAATAAATTTACAGATGATTATTGGGCCATAGTAATTAAAGTCTTCTTTTCCCAAAAATCAGATATTTAAATATCTCCCATGGTCATCTATTTTATGTTTAACAAAGTAAATATGTGAACTAATTGTTGATTCTATCTCCCCTTTCATACAGAACATTCAGTGATTCAGGGTTCCAGAACATTACAAAATATACTTTATGGAGAACTGAAGAACACAAGCTTCTATAAGTAAAGATTCAGAAAGAATTCCTTTCTCAGGGCTGGAATGGCTCATCATAAAAGGCCGGATTTTTCAAGAGGCTCAGAAGAGAACTTGATCTGACTCTTGGTTTTGAAGAATGCCCTGCAGCACAAGCACAAAGACAGCTTACGTGGAGGAAGGGGAGCTGTCACACCTGGCAGAGTGCCTGAAGGAAGCTGCAAGGAGTGAAACTCTAGGTTGCATGGAGGCCATGCTCACTGTAGAAAGTTATTTTCTATCTTTAAAAGTTATAAAGGTCTCCATAATTCCCTTATATACAAAAGGCTTGGACTTCCTTTTACTTTAACTAAAATCTTGTATGCATTATGAGTAAAATTGGACAAATATAAGTGGCAGCTTCCTTTGTATTCTACTCATTTCTTTCTGGAATGAGATAGCTGTGCCATTACTGTATAGATTCTCAGCATATGCACATCCACCTCTGGGTAGAGTTTTCATGAAGAGCTCAGCACAGGTATGAGAGATGGCAGACAAGGTATTGATGAAGTTGAACATATGGAGGAAGTGCCTGCATCAAGCCCTCATATTTCCTAAGACTCACTTCTGGGCAGACAGAAAGTGAAAAGCAGGAGACTTCAAAATAGCTTTGCTGGTGCAGGTTGTGAATATGAGTCTGTATGGTGGCCACATAGCTGATCGAAAAGAGAAAGTCCTGCAGGCATTAATTTTCGCCAATCCCTTTAAGGGCGCGCACTCATATGTTAGCACAGGCTCTGCTAGCCAGCACTTTTCACACTTGATCTTTGTGCGCCTTACCTGGTGATTATGATATGCTCTTTGTCTGAAAGGAAAATAAACAACCCTGTCAATGTCACCATGAAGGGATTAAGGACGTAATTATACGACAGGATGGATTCTGTCGTCTCATTGTGTGGGTGAAAAGAACAAAGGCTAAACCAGGCATTCAAGGATGAGCAAAGGCCTTCACAGAACTGGCATTCCTTGAAGAGGCAATTATTTACTTGAGTAGATCTAAAAGACAAGTGTAAGCTCACTCAACACTTCAAAAGAAAAAAATCACACAGGAAATATCCTGAATATTGGAATATAACAGTAAAACAGAAATCATCCAGTTTTCAGAATTTTATACCACCTCCAGGAATTTTATTCTGACCCAATAGGTCTTCACTGTCCCCAATTATACATATCTACTATCAGCTATTATTCGTCATTATATCTTATTAATAATGTCAATTCTGACTTCCCATGAACTGCGAAGGCGTCTGTATGGTTTTTCTGTGTGTGAGAGAGAAAGGGAAAGTTAATTTGAGAATGATGGCTGATGAGGTGTTCATGAAAAGATCGGGGCCTGAAACACTGCTGGTTTCCATGGTGATCATTTATAAAAGAAGATAAGTGTTAATGAACTTGGACAAATTGAAAGCCAAAGGAAGCCATTTTTACTTTCAGACAACAACAATCTAGCTCAACTCTTTCTGTGTAAATCACCCTTTAAAATAGAAAGGGGAAGACTGCCTCATGGTAACCTCTAACAGAAAATTCTTTAGCAAAATTAAGGCAAATATTTCCGAAGCTGCCTACTTCTCAAGAGATGGTCCATTGCGGGGTAATTTCATGTTTAGTGGACACAGACAGTTGCACTGCCTAGGTAGATTCAAAGGCCATGACAATCCTCAGCATATTATCTCAAAACACGAGTTCATATTCAGTTAAAGTAAAAGCATAAGGAAGGGAGTCAGGCAAGGAAAAAAAACACAGGTTAGCACTTTTAAGAAAGGAAAGAACATTAATACCAATGACACATGCCACTGGGATGCAAAAGGTACCAACAGATAAAGGAAAGTACAGAGCAAGGTTATTATACAAAATTAACGAGACCTGTTTGGGGTGAAACCATGCCAGTATTCAGAGAAATATGAGTCTGAACATGAGCAGATGGTGGGTTGAAGAGGCAGAGGTAGAGGCTTATTTCAAAAATGGTACTGCAGCAGAGACCAAGATGAATGAAAAGAAGAGGGGGAAAGAAGCACATTTGAAAACTGATCCAACTGGGATTTAGTAACAGAAAACAATGTAGACAGCATTAACCCTCAAATGAGCAAACATGATCAATCTTGGCTAAGTTGGACTCGATAGTGCTGAAATTACCTAAACAGAGCAGAAATGAATTAATAATTAGAGTAGTAGTATTTGCCTACAGATGAAAATAAATGTCAAACTACAGATGGTAGGATTTGTCCCAGCTGATGGAATTTTGCTCATTTAGTATCTATGTTTTTAATTGCTTAATACAATTCAAACACATAAAGGTCTAGACATTCAAAGGCAAATTCGACAGTTTTTATGTTTTAGGCATTGGTGCCTGGGCAACATGGTGGAGGGTTGATGGAAGGATTTATCAAGTGGCACAGGACTTCATTTTAAGGAAGGGATGGGGCGTAGCTAAACAGAAAAGGGAAAGCATTCAGGTCCAGGAGAAAGGGACTTGTGGCCTGAAGGGGAAGAAGCTGGGACCTTCCTTGACTGTGTTAAAGGAGTCTGGGAGTCCCCAGACTTTTCATTATAACTCTAAAATTTCTATGTGATTATTTTTACACCTTTATTTCAATGTTCTTGGAATCCCTTCATGGAGCTAGGATAAGTAGATTCATCAGTTAAAACCAGCACAATTGATCAAAGCTTATCCATTGCCCATGTAAAACCTTAAAGGAGATTCAGCATTGATAAAAAAGATCTGTGTTATTTGAAAGCCAATGGAAAAAAAATAAGAAGAGAGGAACATCCCAAACAAGGAATCCACACTAAGAAGGCAAGAAAAGGGTAAATGGATGAATAAAAACCAAAAAGGGAACTGCACAGAGTGCTCCATACCATGAAAGCCATGAGGTCCGCAATCCAAGTTACCACAAGACAACTGTCATTGACAACAGGGATTGTACGTCAGCATGAATAATTGTTGTACTTAGAAAGATAAATTCACTGCTCTATCTTCATCTACAGTTAGTCAATCATCACAATTTATTAAACATATTTTTGAAATAGACTAACATTCATCAAATAGTGAAGTGTAGATACATGTATCTTGTGAACATAAATCAAAACAAAACAGATCATTTCCTACCACAAAAATCCCTGAAATTATGATATTAACCATTTTGAAATAATTTACACAACCTTAGCATACCAGACTAGTCCAATCAGTTTGCATGCATGCCTTTCCATAAGTAGAGCTCAGAAATTTGAATTTTCAACCAATTTATCTTACACACTGTTGAACTCCTAAAAATAAGTTTGGATAATTTAATTTTAATTGAAGCTTAATTTACTATAAATAAATTTGTATCAAATAAAATCTGAGAGAAATACAACTCTTAAGTTATAAGATTGAATAAACATGTTTAATGAAAACTTGTAAAGTGTTTATCTGGTAAATTTGCCTGTCTCAATTTAAAGGCATGATGGGTAAAGAGTTAGTATATATGAGGGTAGGGATTCAGCTTGGTTGGTATAGAGCTTACTGAAGCAGCATGAGAAGCTGAGTTCAACCATCAGCACCCACATGAATCACTGTGGTACCTGGGTGTAATCCAGCACTGGGAAGTTGAGAAGCAACCAGAGGCTTCCTGAGACTCTCTGGCTAGCCAGTCAAGTATCATTGGCAAAGTGCCTGGTTCAATAAGAAACTTGATTCAGTGGTTCTCTGGTGTGGGAGGTCCTTCTGTATATGTATTGCTTGTGTTGGTTAATGAATAAAGAATCTGCCTTGGACTGTGACAGAGCAAAACAGAACTAGGCTGGAAAAACTAAACTGAATGCTGGGGGAAAAAAGGTGGAGTCAGGAGACACCATATAGCCACTGCTGGAAACAGATGGAGAACCTTGTCTATCGCAGGCCATGAGCATCGTGGTAAAATGTAAAATAATAGAAATGGGTTAATTTAATATGTATCACCTTGCTAGGGATATTCTATAGTGATTGACCAAGCAGTGAGTTAATTAATACAGTGTCTGTATGGTTATTTCGGGAGTCTGGGCAGCCAGGAAATGAACAAGCAGCCTCCCACTACAGTTCTCAACCTGTGAGTCATGACTCCTTTGAGGCTTTGTGATGCTGTCACAGGCATTGTCTAAGACCATCAGAAAACATGAAGATTCAGAACAGTAGCAAAATTACAGTTATGAAGAAGCAATGAAAATAATTGCTAGTGGCAGCCTTTAATCCCAGAACTTGGAAGGCAGAGGCAGGCAGATCTTTGTGAGTTTGATGCCAATCTGGTCTACAAAGTGAGTTCCAGGACAGCCAGGGCTACACAGAGAAACCCTATCTCAAAAAACAAAAAAAAGAAACAAAGCAAGAAAGAGAGAGGGAGGGAGGTAGAGAAAGAGGGAGGGAAAGAAATAGGGACAGAGGGAAGAAGGGAGATAGAAAAAGAAAGAGAAAGAATGAAAGGAAGGACAGAAGGAAGAAAGAAAATGGTTGAAATTACTATAGCATGAGGAACTGTATTGTAGGGTCTCAGCACCTCAGCATTGGGAAGGTTGATGTTCACTGCTCAAAATAAAAAAAAAAAAAACGGCTAATAGTAATTGAGGAAGATACCCAATATCATCGCCATCATCAGTTTCTGGCCGCTCCATACACACACACACACACACACACACACACACACACACACACACACACACGCGTGAATGTACAGCCATAGGCACATAAACACATGAACTCCTATGCACATATACAAAGGAGGGAGCATGTATGAACTTTCATAGAAACTAAATTTAAAATATGACATTTTAGACTTACTAGCCTTAAAATTGTATTATATGAGACATAGTAAATGTAAACTTTAATTAAATGGTTTGACAGCAATTTTCTCAAAATTAACATGTGACTTACCTTTTTATTGATGCTGGTGAGAATGGAAACTGGTGTGGCCACTTTGAAAGGCAGTGAGAGGTCCAGCTTCACCTCTCCAGAGCAGATTTCCAAAGAATCCCGTATCCTTGCTCAGTCATCAGTGATATTTAATGTCATTGATTAAATGTCGCTTAACTAGCACATACCTGCTGGGTAGTAAGCATTCAATAAATGTCCATTTAATTTATGGATCTACCATTTGGCTCCATTTCTTTCCTTTTTCTGGGTCACTCCCATGTACTGCTATTTCTTATATGACGGGTTTCTCATACGCCCATTAACTTTTCAAATTGAACACTTTTAAATGTATTGCTTTTGTTTTTCATTGGACCACCTCCTTGGAATCCTGGCATGTTTTGTCCTCAATGGTTTCATTTCTGGTTTGTCATCTAGACAAATGGGTCTTTGGAAGGTGAGGTTTTATCCTTTCCTCTGGACAGCCTGTAAACTGCGCTCTGCAGGTGTTGGACTCCTACATCAACCTTTATCATTTATGAAGCAATTCTAACAAAAACGATGCTGCCTGTAGCTTTGTTTAATGAAGTTTGTGCTTGCCCTGAACAAATTGCACACACTAGTTTGCCTCTAAGGGTGCGTTGTAGACCGTGTGCTCTTGGAAGGTCTGGAGCTGCACTCCTGTGTCTGTACAGCTCCTTCTACACAAACATCATGGTAGGCGGTACTAAATCATTTCTATGTTAACTTTGCTGTTTTATTTTTGTTTCATATGTATGAGCACTTTGCCTCCATGTACACCTTTGCAATATGTATGCATTGTGCCTAGAGAGATCAGAAGAGGGCATTGCACCAGATACTGAGGAACTGGAACTATAGAAGGCTATGAATGGCCATGTGGGTGCTGGGAATTAACCTGGGTCCTCTGGAATAAATGCTTTTAAGCACTGATTGCTCTTTTCAAATTCTGATCTTTCCTTTTTCATCTTTTTTATACTTTCAGATGAGTTTCTTGCCTTATAAGGGGGAAAATATTCCATTAAAACTTTGCTTATGGTTATCAAATTCCTCTTATAGTATTGATTTAACTAATAATTTCTTCATCTGTTTAGCATGTACATCTATTTTATGTAGGTTTATTGTACCTATTAAACAATGATTTATATCCTTGCACAATATTATATTCCTGTAATGCTGATGTTTACATTCCAGAAAGTTAGGATGAGATAAGAAATTGCATGCATGAATTTTGGAGTGATAGTAAATGCTAAGAAGCCAAACACAGCAAGGAAAAATGAAATTTAAAAGGAAAGAAGGTTTGGGCTTCCATTAAGTCTTTGGGCAGTATCACTCCTGAGGGAGACAAGGGAGCCAGCCATGTGTGCATCCGGAAAAGCAGTTCCAGGAGCAGGAACGCCAGGGACTTGATAACCATACGATCATACGTATTGATCATGTCTGAGGAGGAGGAGAGCTAGGGTTTACAGGTAAGTGGGACAGAGGAAACAAAGGACGAGTTAAGAACCAGGAGGTCTAGGAGGAAGAGGCTCTGGTAGAGGACGCAGCAGCTCTACTAAGAGCATGGATTTTACTTCGAATACATACACAGTTTTGAGCACAGGGCTGAAGTAATGTGAGATAAACTTTAAAAGTTTCTATCCCCTGAGTACCAAAGAAAATCCCAATAAACAAAAAACAGAAAAGCAAGACAAGTCTGTGGGAGACATGTTGAGCAGAGATTGAAATGACAAAGTTTCAATCATTTAGGTGAAGGCTGTGGTTACTTAGAATAAAGTGATAATGCGAGGCTCTGCATGTACTTCTTAATGCACAACAGGGAGAGAGAGACAAAAAGAAAGAGAGAGACACAGACAGAGACAGATAGAAAGAGACAGAAAGACAGAGAGATAGAGAGAGGGAAGAAGCTGATGAATTAGATGTGAACCATAATAGTAGGAGTGCAGCCAAAGGTGACCTCAGGGGGTTATGGACTGAGAAAATGAAAGAATGAATTGGCAAGATTATAAAAGGAAATGATTTATAGGAACTTTTAAGATTCAGAAATGGTCATGAAAGATATTAAACACACAAAGGAGGACTTCAAAGAGTGGCTCAATGAGAAGATCACCTACCACTTGTCTCTTTTTCCTTCAAAATTCAACTCCTACGCCCCAACACAAAACCTCACTGCTCTCTCGGTAAAATTAGAAACCACTCAGTAAAAGCCTCCATTTCACCACACTTGATAAGGATATTTGCATCGAAATAAACCATCAGCATTTCTCCTCTGTAAGGGAAGGATTTCTCCATCAGAACCTGGTTGTCTGAGTTCGTAAATAGAGCACTTTCCTGTGAGTCAGAACACCAAGGAACCATCTTTAATAACAGGCAGTGTCGATCAATACCCTACATAGGTATGAGGAGCGATGCCCTTTCAGTAAGTAGAACTGGCACACTTGGCATGTCAGCAGGATTGCTGGCATCTCCTTTGGTGTTTATCCTAGGCTTGCTTTGTAGAAATCAGAACTAGAAAAGTCCTCATTGTCACTGATATACAGCAATAGTGTTGTAAACTCTCCCAAAATGAAGATGCAGTTGGGTCCCAGACTTCTGTCAAAATCTTAGGGCCTTATGCATGGCTGGAAGGTTGTGGCTTCTGTGACTGTGATAGTTTGCATTTCTTGAAATACCCTTATTTTAAATGACGGCTGACTTAATTGTAGCTGCCTCCTCTCCTATTGCTATATTCTACTCTAACTTGTCTACATTTTCCTTGCCGTTGACATCTCTGTCAGAGACCCAGGGGTCTGCCTGAGTTGTAACCTGTTGAAAGCTAATTCTTTGATTTTGCCACTAAAAGACTTTAAAACATAAATCTGATCCTTTCTCTAAAGTTCATAGAAACATGCCTGGTCTGTCCCCCATTTGAAAGGAAAAATCCGACTTCCTTTCTGTTGCATTATGCCCCTTTTCATATGGCATTGGTTCTGTTGATATCAAGAAGACATCCATATTCATGGACATTTCCTTAATATGCACAAAGAACTTGTGTCTCAGAATACGGAATTGCGCAGGGATACAGGGATAGGGCAGAAGATTTTATGAGGAGGTGGTCCACTTCCAGGTGGAAAAAGCTGACTGGAAGAGGGGAAGAGAGGGTAGTAGTTCAAACAACTCTGCTGTACAATGGATGGATGTTTTCAATCACATGGTGTGGGCTTTGGAATAACTTACTTAGCACAGATTTTTTTCTCATACATGCAGTTATACATGTATTTCTACAGACAAGTTCAGGTATTTTATCTCTTTAGTATCTTAATTCTCCATCCAGGCACATGTGTTTTAGTGTTCTACAATTCCCACATATTTCAAAGACTATCCCTGGTGTGGGAGAATTGTCTGTATTCTGTCAATCATGTTTTAAATAAACACTTATTGGTCAGGCAGGAGGTGTAGGTGGGAAAACTAGACAGGAAGTGGAAATGATGCAAGGAGAGCAGGAGAATTCTGGGGAGGAGGAAGCTGATTCCTCACACTCCTGCCCAGATCACCGAAGCAGCAGGATGTGAGCTGCCCCACTGAAAAAGGTACTGAGCCACATGGCTAACATAGATCAGAAAAATAGGTTAATCAAGATAAGAGCGTTAGCTAATAAGAAGCCTGACCTAAAGGGCCAATCAGCTTTATAACTTACGGAGTTCTGTGGTTTATTTTCTCCGGTACTAAACAGCTGTGGGGTACTGGGAGGCACAGAAAACACAAACAAGCCGGCCCTCATGTTACATATCCCCATTCCCAACTTAGGCTCGGCTTTGATGGCAAGGCCAGTGTTAATACTCCTCCATTTTATATGAAGGTGCTTCATGTTTGTCATGCAGATAATGGTCTTTGCACCTAAATTCTGCTTTCTGGAGACTAAGAATATTACTATTGTCACTGTAAATAGCAAAATGGTCCTGCTTTTACTCTTTAGAATTTGCTAAAATGTTGATTTTTTTATGCACTTGGAAAAGACAATATATTGTAATTTTATTGGGATTTTTATTTTCAACATTGTATTTGAAACCACTTGGTACCCAAATTTTTGTTATTGTATATTTTAAAAAGTAATTATACTTCAATATTCTATTAAGACCATCCTGACTAAATATTAAGCTTCAGTTTGTTCTTGTTTTCATTTCACCAAGCTATACTAAGAGTTGATCAAACTAGAAAAAAAAATCCACCATTATCAAATTATGTGCCTAAACTATGAAAAGTCACACTGATTTTTTAGTTCATCATTGCTTTAATTTACATTCATTTATAAGCAATAAGAATGTTTTAGTTTTGTCATTCTCTATAACTATATAATTCCATCCTTAGAGTAATGTCAATTTTATAGAGTGCCTAATGTGTTTATATAGCTACCAAAAAGATTTCGAATGGCCTGAAGTATTACAGTAATACACATTTGACTGTTCAACATTAAGCAGTCATTACAGGTCATTTAGAATCAGTCAACAAATCGCCTGTGAATCATGAATCCAAATAGGGGGGATTTCCACTTGAGTAGGAAAACAACCCAGCTGGAGTAATGGTTTTCATGCATTACCTTTAAGCCTTTCCTTTAAATTCTATTCAAATACACAAACAAACAAGGCAAGACAACACAACAGCCTAAACGTGAGCTGAACATTTATTAATGAACCAGCCAAACCACAAAGGAAAAAACTCAAAGGCCTCAACCCTACACAGAGGACTACAGGCCACCCAATAAAGCTGTGAATGAAAGGGATGGACCTCCCCAGGGAAGAACACACCAATTCATTGTACAGTACCAGTCAGCTCTAAAAACATATATGCAAGTAACATTATATGGGTTTGACAGGTTATACTGAGAAATAGATATGTAGACAAATACTTATATGAGTGCTTTAGTAATTGATGACAAAAGAGGCCATGTATTTTAATGAGATCAGGGAGGCATATTGAGGGTGTTTTAGAAGGAGGAAAGGGAAGGGAGAAATGTAATTAAAATACAATCTCATATATAAATGGAAGAAAAAACAAAAGCAAACAACAACAAAGACAAACCATCTTAAAAATATTTAAAAACGTAGTATATATTGTCTTACTAGATTAGCAACAGATTGTAAAACTGTCACAAGCATACTATGCCAGAAACAGATGAACACATATCTTTTGCAATGTCAGAATTTATTGAATGGCAATGTGTTCTCAAGACATAACGGTTTCGTTGCCATCAAGTTTCCAGAGCCTGCCATTTTCTTTGATATCCATGGCAAATGCAAACATAGGTTCTTTTTTTAACGCAAAACTGTCACATTATTCATTACAGATTTGTAATAACCCTGTGCATGTGTTTGTGTATCTCTCTCTGTGTGTAGGCTACATAATGACAACAAGGAGCTAAAAGTTAAAGTGGATCAAGAGGCAAGGAAGCAGAGAGACATACAGATGGAATCTCCTGGGAGAAATGTGAGGAACTGTGCTGAGAGTCCACAGAAACCACTACTGCTGTGAGTGAGGGTGATGGTGGGCTGGAGTAGCAGAGGTCAATCCAGCGTAAGAGGTGAAACACTGAGGTCAGTTGAACGATCAATCAGATGCATGGATGGCAGGTCTCTATGGGTGAAGAGGAGATGGGCAGAGTAAGCCTACTTAAAGAGTAATTTGAGTAGACTGTGTCACTGATGGGGACTGAGTTGAGCTGAAGTCTATGGGACAATTGTAACTAAGCTATTCATTAAATCCCTTGTCACACACATCCAGTGTTCAGGTGACAAGTCAGTGGGCCATCACTAACTGTCACAGTGCCCACCTCTTAACAGGTTACAGGTGGGGAAATTATGTCATTTCCTCAGTCTGGTATGTGTGCCTGCCTCTCTCTCTCTCTCTCTCTCTCTCTCTCTCTCTCTCTCTCTGTGTGTGTGTGTGTGTGTGTGTGTGTGTGTGCGTGTGTGTTACATTCTTGGGCCTGCTGCTAGCAAGAAGCAGGAACCAGCTGAGCTGTCTGGAAGTGGCCTAGACCAACTAAAGCCCCTAGAAAGGACACTCTTCCACAGTCAAGCGGTCTGCACTCTGTTCAGTGTGCTTCAAATTCCCAGCTTTGTTAGCTGTCATGGAGTGGACTTTGGTCATACAGCTGTCTTTGAGTCATTCTGTTCTGTAAGTAATCCCTCACCCACATTCCTGTAAGTAACCTCAATAAAACTCACAGTTCATCAAGTTGGACTTTAGGGGTATCTGTACTTTGGTCGTCCATGAGATGTGTATCTGGAAGGGAGTAAATAGATGTGTATGTAGTTTCGCCCTGGGAAAAGTTTTGTCATACAACAGTTGGGTTTTGGGGAAGAGGAAGAGGAGAGTGTTCTTGAGAAAAGGAGCTGCTGAGTCTGTTTACCAACAGCTAAGATTTATTAATGCCAAAGCAGAAAACAAAGTGGAGATCAAAGTGGAAATTTCTGCTCATTATAGAAGGCAAGATGACTAACTTTAAAAAATCCTGAAGAAAGTAGTAGGTCTTGAACCACAAGGAAGGAGGCTTAGTTAACATGCAATCTGTGTTATAGGACAGTGGTAAGAGATTGGGGCATGTGCAACCTAGGCTATGTGACACAGGGCACATGCAACATAGACTACATGATATGGAACACCCACTTTCTGGTAAGAATGGTTCTCAGGTAATGTGTTAACTGGAAGATGTGACCATAGTCATGTTGCCCATGGTATTGTGAGGCATTGAGTGCATTCTTGTGTTCCATAAAATCTCTATGTAGAATCCGGAAGGAGTGAGTTATTCAACATATATAGACTTTTGTTTATAAAAAAGGAAAAACCTGCAATTACTTTACATGGAAATGAGATGAGGGATGGTACATGATCAAATTAGTAAGAATCAAATTGGGCTTTGTCTTCTTCCTATCTCAAGTCTTTTTCTGGATCAATAGCTACTAATTAGGAGAGAACAGAAGACTGACCTTTTATGTTCTTGCTAAGCACGGCTCTTTTGGAACCCGTTCTTGGGATGGTGCCAGATGTTGATAACTTCAGACTTAAGAGGGAATGCTGAGCACTGAGTCAGCAAGGGAAAATGAGAGGTAAGGGGAAGCAGTTTCATTGGCTGGTTGTAAGCAATAGTTTTTTGTTTGCTTGGTTGTTTTGTTTTAAACATTTGTTACATGGGAAGGAATAGAAGAGTTAAAAGAAAAAGTTGAAAGATATTTTTGATCTCAAAAGGAAGAAGACTTTATTTATGGTTATACCACAACAAAAATAATCTCTTGTGCATATGTCTGTTATAAGAAGATATATTTAATAAGAGTATGACACAGAATATGGGGTATCTGAGGTGTCCTAATTGATCATTATCTATCTGTTTGATTGGGACTTCTTCTGAAAAGGAAATTCAGAACTCTAACTGGCTTACAGAGGCACTTTACCTGAGGCAAGTGTCTGACTCCTCTAACCCAGGATCAGGACTAACTAATAAATTGACTGTCTATTGAATCAAGACAGATCTTGGTTGATAGACCAAGATAGACCTCACCTCTCACCGATGTCCAGTCCTTTGACAGGTCCAGGATATAAGCCCTTTTTCTTTGGAGATCAGCTTGAAGTTAAGATTCTTGTGACGTTAGTTCATGTGCCTATTAAGCTAATTTTACAACTGAAGCA
Organism: Myodes glareolus; assembly: GCF_982192425.1. Taxonomy (NCBI): domain Eukaryota; kingdom Metazoa; phylum Chordata; class Mammalia; order Rodentia; family Cricetidae; genus Myodes; species Myodes glareolus. Next base: position 9,072,861 of record NC_142045.1, read on the forward strand.
AAACTTATTATCTGATGACTAAAGTGAAAGTCAAGAATTCCTTTCTTTACTTTCTGTCCCACCAGAGTTGGGTGTGAGATCATACACTGGTCAACTGTAGATCTAGACACATTTCAGCTGAAATGTCTACACCTAGAGAGTCACTGAGAAGCAATTCCTATTTCCTATTCCTCTGAGCTATCGATAGTGCGACTTTAGCCTTCTATGAATCTACTTGTTTTAGATACCTCATCTAAATGGGGTCATAGTGTAAGGCCATACTCTGAACACATCTGACCTCTTTGAATAGGATCAAACAGTGTTTATTCTTCTGTTAATGCCTTATACCTATTACTATAATCATTTTAAAACTCATCCATGTTAGAGACTGTCACATTTTTAGCTGAATAATATTTCTCTGTGAGCAGCTGCTACAGCTTTTTCTTCTATTCATTATTTGATGGAGTTTTATCTATATCTTGGTTATTGTGAATGAATTTTCAATGAGCATGAATAGACAGACAGCATTTGAAAACCTGTTTTCAGTAAATAGAAATGAAGATGCGAGAACTCCTGTGGTCACCCTTTTGATGTTCTCTGGGAGCTTCGAGTTGTTTTCCTAGTCTTTATTTGTTTACTTTTCTGCGAGCAATGCACACACTGGTCAAAAATGATTTCAGAGTTTTCATTAATTAGTGTGCATCCTAATGGGTGTGAGGTAATATCTCTATGTGGGTTTGGAGGCTAAACAGAATTGTTGGGAACGTTATGACCGCCGAGAAAGAAAGGAGCCCCTCTACTCTGAAGTCTGGTAGAAGCCTCTTGATAGGTGAGAGTCAAGAATTTTAGCAGAGTTAACAACCTTTGTCTGAAAGTTTCTGAAATTGGGATGATATTGAGTTTTATAGAAAATGTTAAAATACTAATAGACCCTGCTTAAGGCCTAAGGCTGTAAGACCTTCAAGGATGAGATTATGTCTTCTCCAGCTATTTTTTTAGACATCTCACAAATGAGACTAAAACTTTGTCTACAATAAAACATCTTCACTTCCCCCACAGCCCTTGTGATCTAGGCTTTACCTTATCAACTGTAATCCTAGCCAATCATGGGAACCACCCTATGATTTCATTTCGGTTTCATAGCAACCCTTAAAAGATAATAGCTTCAAAACCAGCAAATGATATGTTTGGCGGTTTTTGTAGACCATGACCCAAGACTTTTGTTTGAGAAATCCACACTTACTCTTGGGTGAGCTTTTCCTTTTTTCTCAAGCACTTTTATTTTTAATAATGCTAATGTTAAACATTATGTTAAATTTTCTTTTGCTAGACTCCTGTCTTCTTTACACTGGCTCACCCTGTAGTTCTTTGGTATAGAGTGGAGTTCTCTAAAAGATGACATGGACTCCTTGGGCTTTGAGCAACAGAGCAGAGTGTGTCTCTTCCCTTTCACCATAGAGAATATGATTTTAATATGCTTACTAATAAAGGAAGTTATTTTTAAAAGACACCATATTGTATATATCCTTTAGAGAAATATCTCTAAATCCTTTGTCCATTTTGTGTGGGGAAGAGAGGTTACTGAGTTTTAGGTCTTTTTTTTTTGTGAGTTTTAAATGTTGTTGCTGTTAAGTCACCCGCCCTCTAGTTCCTGTTCTGCCCTTTATTCCTGTAATCTGACCATCCTGATACATCGTCTGCCTCTTAGGACCTTAACCTGACAGTATGTCTTAGAGCTCACAGGCTCTCCAAGGGGAAAGTAAGCCTGGCCTCTTCATCTTGCAACACAAGATGCAGGGTGGTCCTCCCCAGCACCTGCTACCAGACCAGGACTCACTAATGCTAGTCCAGGCCACATGGTATGAAACGTCATTCCAATACTCTGAAAAAAATCTTTAAAAGTCAGAAGCACCCTTGTGTGCTGTGGGAGCACATTCTGCTCCTTCAGCCAATAGCCTTTAAGATACCAGCCCACTTGGGTGTGGTCTCTTATACTATAAAAAGCAGTGTGTACTCCATCTCTTGCTTCCGGCTCCAGCTTCTGACTGCTATACTCTATTCCTATTTGCTCAAAAGACTGTTGTCTAGGACAGTGATCTGTAAATTTTTCCCTTAAATAAATAACCCTTTTATTATCCATAATTCTGAACTGGTGAGGGATTGTTCTGTGACTTACGACTTCACTTGTGCTAGAGATTTGAGGGTCCTCTCCTTTAGGGCCATCTGTCTCCATGCTAAACCCAGCAAGTAATCTGTCTCAGTGCTCCCCACTTTCTGAGACTCTCTCTCTCCTAATGATAGTCCTCTTGGGATGGGAAGGTCTGCTTTCTGAATTCTAGCCTCAATTTAACAAAGCTCTTTTGAAGAGTAACCTATATCAGCTCCTATTCAATCCTTAATTTTAGGTTTTAACAGACCTTTATCAAATGTATGGCTAGCCTGCAAATGTTTACTCCTATTCTACAGTTGCTTTTTATTTATTATTATTTTTTAGCTCTGTTTATTGTTCCCTTCTTTATCCAGAGTTTCTTAGCTTGATTTAGTACTCATTTCTTCAGCTTCGCTTTTCCTTCCCATGCTTTTGGTGTCGTGCACAGGAAGCCATAAAGAAATATGATGATTTTATAGCCTCTTACTGTGTAGTTTTAGTTTTAAAAGTGTTTGGCAGAATCTTTAGGATTTTCTTAGTAATAGGTCATGTTATGTATGAACAAAGACGGATTCATTCTTTTCCTACTTGGGATTTATTTTGTTATTTAGGTCAAGCAGTCCTAAAGCCATGTTGATTAGAAATAGACATGTTGGGCCCAGGGAAAAACAATCCTGTTTGCCCATGGTAGGGAGCATTTCAGCATGATGAAGAAAGCAGCCTGTGAGTATTTAGTGGAGGGTGTTCACATGTGTTCCTTATGGATGTTGTCCATCTATTTCTTTTGCAGTTGGTTTTAGCATCAAGGAGGCAATACTGGTCTCAGAAAATGAATTTGGATGTACCCATTTTCAATTTTTTTTTTAAATTGAAAATTTTTAGTATTGCTCTTTTGTAAGCTATCTTCTCTTGGGCTTTTCTTTGGCTGAGAGATTATCTGGATCCAATATCTGCATATTCTTTTCAAACTTCCTGTTTCTTTATAAATCATAGTTGGCAATGCATATATATATGTATATATATACATATATATATATATATAATTTATCCATTTCTTCTAAGTCATTAAAATCTTTGTCATATAATTTGTCCTAAAAGTCTCATTAATATCTTTTAATTTTGTGACATGGGTTCTAATGTCTCTTCTTTCAATTTTAATTACTTATCTTCTTTCTTATGTAGTTGGATGTTTTTGAATGCCAGTATTTGTACAAGAAAATAACTGTCCCATTAATAATTTCTCTTAATTTTTTATTTCTTATATTTCTTCCCTGATTTCTTCTGTATATTTAATTTGGGTTTCATCTGATTTATTCTCATAGTTCCTTGAGACTTAAAGTCAGGATTTTTTTGTACGGTTCTTTTTTCTTTTCTTTTTTTTTTTAACAATCTTTTCTCATTTTACATACCAATCCCAGTTCCCAATCCATCCACTCCTTTCCCCCCACCCCTCCCCCATGGACTCCTCAGAGGGCAAGGCTTCCCTTGGAAAGTCAACAAAGTCTGGCACATAACTTTGAGGCAGGAACAAGACCCTCCTCCACTATATTTAGCCTATGCAAGGTATTTCTCCAAAGAGAATGAGCTCCAAAAATCCAGTTCATGCACTAGGGATACATCCTGGTCTCACTGCCAATGGAACCATAGACTGCACCAGTCACACAAGTGTAAGACATAATCAGAGGGTTTTGTTTGGGCCTACGCTGGTTCCCCTGCTGTCAATCTGGAGTCAGTGAGCACCCACTAGCTCAGATAAGCTGTTTCTGTGGGTATCTCCATCATGATCTTGACCCCTTTTCTCATATTATCATTCCTTTCTCTATTTGACTGGACTCTGAGAGCTCGGTCTAATATTTAGCTGTGGATCTCTGCATCTGCTTCCATCAGTTGCTGGATGAAGGTTCTGTGATGACAGTTATAATAGCCATCAATCTGATTATAGGGGAAGGCCAGTTTAGGCACCTTGTCCACTATAGCTTTGGGTCTTAGCTGGGGTCATCCTTGTGGATTCCTGAGAATTTCCCTAGTGACAGGTTTCTCACTAACCCCATAATGGTTCCCTCAGTCAAGATATCCCTTTCCTTGCTCTGCCTCTCTATTCTTTCCACAACTCAACCATTCTATGCCCTCATATAGTATAATTTAACTTGTAATAACATAAGGTATGTTTTCAAGGTCAAACAAAGATGTAATTAGATAGGTCATCTTCAAACACTTCAGAGATCTACAAAATATGATCTTTAGGATGTTTTAATAACCTAGGTTCTTCTTTTTTTTTGTGACATTGAGATATATCTGCTCCTGGCAGCACCAATCTACTTCAGAGAAGATTATAGGCATCCTAGAAACTCTACGTGGAGTTGACTTTCTTTGTGGCAAAAGTAAACCACTGAGCAAGAAAATGCCCCTGTCTTGACTGCTGACAGTATGCTGTCCAAATTAGAAAAACAGGACACAAAATATCCTGCTTCACAGAAAAGTCTGTTGAATATGCTAGGCCTGTAGGCTGAAAATGGATGTCCCATCTTCGTTGCAGAGAAACTTTGGGAGACTATCCAGTCTTCTAGCTGTTTCTGTCATTATTCACATTTTTTGGAAGTTACTTGCTTACACTTCCTGCTTACTCAGTTAACATTATTTCCATCTTGGGTCTCTGAGGGAGTTGAAGATTAGATAAATATAGTTATAATTTATCAGACACAGAAAGCAAGTTATGATAGAAAGTAAATTAGGTATAAGACTTTGGATTCACCAAGATAGGATAGATATGAAATACTTTCCCTGAATTTGTCAAATGTAAATGGACTAGACATTGCTGATGTATTTATTGCCTCTATATATTGTCACTGTACTTTTTGTGTATAGTTTTCTTATATTAGTTATAGCCTTCTTTTTTTTTTTAGACAAAAAGTGGGAATGTAATGCCATTTCAAATGTATTTTAATAAATAAAGACTGCCTGAAGATCTGATAGTAAAATAGTCCCACTGGTCAGCCTTAAGGTGATGTATGCCTTTATTCCCAGTGGTGCATGCCTTTGATCCTAGTCCTAGAAAGGAATATAAAATTGGGCAAGACAGTTCTCAGACACAGTTTCCTTCTGAGATTACAGGAGGCAGAATCACCATCACAGACTGAGGTCAAGGCAAGAGCCAGTGGCTGGCTGTTTTATTTTTCAGATCTTCAGGTTGAAACTTAACTTCTGACCCTGAGCTTTTATTAAATGTTTTCAGTAAGTAGTCCCAATGAACTTAGTGTTTCACCCTTCTAGATGTAAGTAGAATAATTTTTTGGTCTTTTATGGATGCCCAGCCATATATGCTCAGGAAAAGCAACATAATAAGAACTGAAATATTTGACAGCTATTGGTTTGCTTTCTGTTTGTTCCATGAGTATTGTTGATGTCTGTTTTATATATTTGGTTAGTTTAATGTTAAGTACTTATATATTTTTAAGTTTATCCCTTTCTGTGAGTTTTCCCTTCCATTTTCATATAATGCCCACTTTGTTCCATTTTTGACAGTTTGAGACTTGTCCTATATTTTTCTGAAGTAAGTATGGATACTAATTATCAATTTTGATTGATATTTATATGGACTATCATTATCTGTTATATTATTTCTATGCACATTGTTAAATATGTATCTTCCTACTTGATAGATTTGGTGACACACATTGGATTTTGTGTTTTATAATGTTTTTAGGTACTCTATGTCTTTGAGTGATTTATTCATTTATATTTCTAGTAATTGCTAAGAGGCTATACTTGCTATTGCTGTTTTGTTGATGTTTTCTATTTTCTCTGTCTTTTCTTCCTGCTGTCTTCTTTTGTGTTCATTGTTTTTGGCTTTTTTTTTTTTTGCAAAATGGCACACTTTGTTTGGCTTTTTTCTTATTATTTTTCTCTCTTCTATAGATACTTTCTTTGCAAATGTTCCAAAGATGTTTTCTTTGTAATGTGCATAGTGTATACAGAAAACAAACGTTATGATGACCTGTTTTGAGCTGAGAATCATTTCAGTTGTATACCAAAACCTCTACTCTTTAATGTTTCTTCTTCATACTTTCATGACGTCATCACAGAATATGCTTTCAAATTGTACGTCCATTAGCATACAGTATAAAACATAACAGATGTAACTATTTGTACTTTTTTACTTTATACTTTTATCATTTACTTTCTGTACCATTACAAAAAAAATTTATGAGCCAGATGTAGTATTGGAGCATCCTGGATTTGTCTGTGTGTGTTTACCTTAAATAGAGTTCTCCTCTTAATTGACTTTTTTGTTGCTTTTCCTTTTATCTTTTTTGCAACTCAAGAGACTCTTGTTGGCGTCTGCTTAAGCTCAGCTTAGAGGTTACACTTTCTCTCTCCCCTGGAGTATCTTTGTCTTTTCATTCTTGAAAATTTACTTTAAATCTTGATCATACATGTGGGAAAGTTTCTTTAGTAGTTTATAGAAATACCTTGAAGTTTTTTAACTTCAACATATTATAAAAAATTGTCTAGTTTTGTCTGGTTTTGCAGTTGCCATAAATGATAGCCCACAGCATGTTGTATGGCATGGGATATTTGATAATTTTCAAATAAATTTATTTTCAATCAATTTATTATTTTCAGTTTGTATCCTAAATAAAATAATCATTTATTTTTATGTGACACAATATTGTGTTATGAAGTAACTCCTGTTCTCAGTTTTAGCTCCCCTATATATTGTGTCCAAGTTTTTACACAGAAGGTTACTACACAGCCCCATCCCATAGTGGAGCAGCTGTTACAATAGAGCAACCAAGTTTATATCAGAGAGCACATGACAGTAAAGTATGTATTTGTTTTTCATTTGAAATTCAAAATGTCTTGGTGTTACTTCCTCTTCCATTATTGCTGGATACAGTGTCTTATCGGTGCAAAGCTACTGTTGCTAGGTAACTGCTGTGGGAATTAAGTATAAGCATTAAAGATGACTCAGCCCTTTCTTATTAAGGATGCGAGATGCTCACACTAGACCTACAGCAGAAGATAAAAAAAGATTTATCGCAAGACAAAAACCACTAAAAATGTGCAGTGTGCCAGACACAGTTTTTAACTTTTAAGCAAAATTTAGCACATAATCCTTCCAGCCACTCTGTCTTTAAGATAGAAGGCTTGAGGTTTAGTAAAGATAATTTACTAGAGCCACATCTCAAGGAAGCAAGAAAGCCAGCACTCTAAACAAGACTAATACTTTCCAGAGCCTGTGGGCTTGCTCACAGTACTGTGTTGAATGAATCAAAGCTCAATGTCATGGAGAAATGTAATCTACCTGCTCTTTTCCAGGCATTCCTCCCTATCTATCTATCTATCTATCTATCTATCTATCTATCTATCTATCTATCTCCCTATCTATCATCTATCTATCTATCTATCTATCTATCTATCTATCTATCTAACATCTTTCCATCCATACATCTGTATATTGATTTATCTTTCCATGTATGTGTGTATATGTGTATGTATTTACCCATCTCCCAAGTGTCAATATAAATATGATATCTATGAGGCAATAAAGTTTGATTTCAATGTCACTAAGTTAACATCTTCATGCCATCACTGGTCTCCATGGAAAACATGCTAAAGAAAACCTGACTCTACTATCTCTAGAACAATAAAATGTACAGTGTTCTCAGAGAAAAATTAACCATCATTATGGACCAAAGATTTAAAATGTGAATATTTCTTTTAACAGAGGCATATACTCATTGTTTCTGACCTTGAAACTTCTTAGAAAACAAGTATAAATTCATATATTGTTCAGAGGTGTCACACATAAAATCTGTAGGCAGGGACTGCTTGCTAGTTTCCTGACTGCTCAGACCCAAATAATCACACAGAAACTATATTAATTGCAACACTGCTTGTACAATAACTCAGGCGTATTTCTAGCTAATTCTTACATCTTGAATTAACCCATTTCTATTAATCTGTGAATCTCCACGAGGCTGTAGCCTACTGGTAAAGTTCTGACTGGTGACTTTCTCCTTTTGCAGCTACATGGTGTCTCTTTGACTCCACCTACTTTTTCGCTATATTTCTGCTTGTATTTCCCACCTGGCTCTACTCTACTAAGCCATTGACCAAAACAACTACTTAATAACCAGTGATAATAAAAACATGTTCGTAGCATACAGAAGGAAATCCCATATCACAAATCGAATAATTTTCCTGAGTGTGACTGTTCTTCAGTATGAAGAAATTTCTATTCTTTATTAAACATACATTGTTTCATAATCTGTGGACATTAATAGCTTATGTACCCATATAAATAAAGCAAAGCTGAACGTCCAAATTTTCTTGATAAGATAGATTTTATTGTTCAAACAATATGCATAATTTTAATCTACAAAATGGTTATTTCTAAACATCTTGAATTTTATTGGGTCAGATAAGATTTCATATAGTACCTTAAGGAAGATGATTGTATATATGATTTTCCAAATTACCATCCTTTTATGCATCAAAAGAGGAGCTGTTAGTGCTTATGCATAAACAACTTGCAAAGTCAGGGTTATCAAAGACAGATTATATTTACCGTCTAGCTATCTCTGTCTTAAAGACTTTAAGGAGCCCCAATATTGTCTGTGATTACAGCTACACACTACTTTTTTCTGATCAGGGAAATAGGGAGATTCTGATAGAAATTTAGAAAGTTTTTTCACATTAATACCTGAAAGAATTAACTTAGAAGGGAGAAAGGTTTGGACAAAGGACTTGACTCAGCTGATAATCATTTTTACCTCCCAGCTGGACAATTTGAGTATAATCACTGGGCCCAAATGGTGCTAAATAGAACTGAATCCCACAAGTTTTTCTCTGATTTCCACATGCACATATTTCTATACCCCCAACATATAAACACACAAGTAATGGAAATGACAATGAAAATAAAATATTAATCATGCTAAATTTTTTATTTGCCCAACTTTTTTGAGAGGCACCGTTTTAATTAGTGTTTCTGCTGCTGTGGATAGACGTCATGACCGTGGCAACTCTTATAAAGGAAAACATTTAATTGCAGTGTCTCCATTACACTTTCAGCGGTCTACTCCATTCTTGTCGTGTCAGGAAGCAAGGGAGCGTGTAGGCAGATATGGTACTGGAGAAGGAGCAGAGAGTTCTTATCTCTTGACTCACAGGAGAAAGCAAGTAGTCTGAGATATTGGGCAGTACCTTGAGCATATATGAGACCTAAAAGCCCACCGCACAGTGGCACACTCCTCTAACATGGCCATACCTACTCCAACAAAGCCATACCTCCTAATAGTGCCACTTCCTTTGGGATACATTTTCATCAAACCATCATGGGGAGGGGGATTAAAAAGGATAAATTCCCCTTTTTGAACATAGATTGTTTTCTCATTCAATATATCCTAATTACATTTTCCCCTTCCTCCACTTGTACCAGTTGCTTCCCACCTCCCCTCCAATGAGGATCTGCTTCCTTTCTGTCTCTCATTAGAAAATAATGGTCTTCTAAGAGATAACAACAAAACCTAACAAAATCAAATATTAAACTAAAACAAAAGCTATCACATCAAAAGTGAGCAAGACAAACCAGCAGAAGGAAAAGAAACCAAAGGAAAGCACAAGAAGGCACCCACTCATTCACACTCTGAGGAATTCCATAAAAATACCAAGTTGAAAACTATAATATTTATTCATTGCACCTGGTGCAAACCCATGAAGGCCATGTGCTTGCTACTTCCGTCTCTCAGAGTTCGCCTGAGCTTTGCTTGGTTGATTTACAAAACCCTGTTCTCCTAGTACCCTTCATTCTTACCGGCTCCTAAACTCTTTCTGCTTCCTCTTCCAAGGTGTTCCCTGAGCTCTAAGAGGAGGGATTCAATGGAAACACCCCACTTAGTGCTGTCTGTTCAATGTTCTCTCTCTTTTCAGAATGTCTGGGTGTGGGCCTTTGTATTTGTGCCAGTCTGCTGCAGGAGGAAGTTTCTCTGGTGGTGGCTGATAAGACACTGATCTATAGATATAGCAGAATAGCAATGGGAGTCACTTTATCACTATCTTTTCTTAAAGTACCAGTAGTACTGAGCTTTACCCTAGGTCTCTAAGCTACTTAGTCTTGAGTTATTGGTAAACCAAGCAGTTCAGGGGGTGTGAGTTTCATCTCAGGGAGTGGGCCTTAAGGGAAAGCAGATTTAGGATGGTTGTTTCCACAAGCTTTGTTTTATCGTTACATGAGCATATTTTTCAGGCAGGACAGCAATATAGATCAAAAGGTTTGTGTCTGCATTGCTGTTTATCTTTCTCTCTTGGTAGCCTGCAGAGTACTGCCCTATACCAAAGACACAAACACATAGAGTGAAGGTTCTATGTAGCCCCCAGCTCAACTGCTCTATGTTCAATGAGTTGTATGGGTGTTGTCTTCAGGAGTGGGACCTCAGCTTGAAATCTGTAGTGGGCAACTTATTTGAAGTGGTCCCTGCAGTGTCTGCAGGGAAGCAAACCACACAGAGATAAAAGAATGAAAACCCTGCGCAGATTGACTTTATCAGCATGGATTTAATGTCAGATGCTTCGTTGTCAGCATATTCAAAGCACAGTACAGTTTGGGAAACACTTTCTAGGCAGTGATCAGTCCAATCCGTCCAATTCCAGGTGCACAGTAAAGTTTAAGGTGTGACTGCAGAGAGACTACTTTACAAATTAGTTTCTATAGCCAGTGGGCCTAGAATCTAGTGTGTGATAGCATAGAGCTTTGCAGACCAAAAGCACCTATGACATCTAAGATGGGTAATGTTCTAGGGAGGGAAGAGTCTGGGATAATCATTCTGTGAGATTAGAATGAGGTCTGTAACTCCAAAGATCAGAAAGGTCACCAGGTCATTAACAACCTCCACTCTAAACTCTCTGGATGGAATGCAGGAAATTGGTTTGCTTCTCCTCCATTGAGAAGACTCCCCTGTGTGATTAACATTCGTGGTTCTCTTAGTGCTTCTCTGGGAACACAAGGACCTATTTTTCCCCAAACACCCAGCAACAGCCTGGGTAATTTAGGGATTTCCATGGGACCCCTTTGGTCCACAACTTAACTTAATGTAACCCAGTACTAGAAGCTTCCTTTGGTGACAAGAGACAACCAGTTGGAACTCTGAGTCCCACAATATTTGGAGACTTCATTAGGATTGCTTTCATGCATCTTAAAAGGATTCCAGTGCACTAAGTTTCCATACTACCTCTTAAATGCCCCTCAATTCTAGTAGTCTCTATGTGCATTTTCTCTCTTACCACATCTCCCCTCCTTAGCTGATTATTCCACTCCTGTATCACCTGACCTGTCCCCTCATAAAATCTATTCTATTTCCAATTTCCTTCCCCACCAAATCTATGTACCCCCTACCCATCCTCTGTACGTACCCTCTCTGAGTCTATGGATTACAGTGTGGTTATCATTTATTGAATGTCTGCTATCCTCATATAAGCAAATACATGCTATCGGTTGTGTAGTTGGTAAAAATATTTTTTCAGTCTGCAGGCTGCAGATTTGTTCAAATGGCAGTGTCCTTTGCCTTACAGAAGATTTTTAGTTTCGTGAGTTCTCAATTTTTAATTGTTGATTTCAGTGCCTGTGATAATGGTGCCCTGTTCAGAAAGTCTTCTCCTGTGCCAGTGAATTCAAGGATGTTTCCCATTTTCTCTTCTATTGGGTTTAAGGTATCAGGTTTTGTGTTAAAATTTTTGATCCATTTGTACTTGAGTTTTGTTCAGGGTGATAGGTATGGATCTATTTGCATTCTTCTGTATTCAGTATTTGGTTTAACCAGCACCATTTATTGAAGATGCTGGATTTTTTCCAGTTTGTATTTCTCACTTCTTTATAGAAGTCAGATATCCATCGATATGTGGATTTATAATAAAAATATTTTTTAAAAAGATGTTTACCTTGAATCACAGTTTTAGACGACTCAATGCATAGTGAGTTGTGGCACTGGAGTTTAGAGTCACAGCAAATTTGTTCACCTCGAAGCAGTCAGTAAAGGAAGAGAGAAAGGAAGGAGCTGGAATCTCAATATCCTCTTAATGTGGTGCTTCTAGTAGCCAACATCCACTTCATAATATGAATATGATTTCTATTATCCAATAAAGTTTTGTTTAAATGTCACTAATCAACATCTCTGTGCTAGTAATATAGAGAAATATACCTATAAAGTACTGACCCTGCTATCTCAAGGGTATCCACTACCTCTCACTTTTTTCATTAGCTGGGACAGACCTTGACACATGTGCTTTTGGGGAGGCATTTTTTAATTCCAATTGAACAATATCCAATTCATTATATCACATTTTGTTAAAAATACAGAGAAAAAAAAAAACCTCCTCCCATTATTAAACAATTAAACACGCTCCTCAGTGGAGACAGAAATATAGCATACCTGTTAGAAATAGAAATCAATAATGTGAAGAGCAGTAATTGTTGACCAGTTAACACAGCATGGGGAAGTGTAGTCTGTTGTTACCCTTATCAAGGGCACATTCCCCTGGATAATCATTTCAATAAAGAGAGATCTTCCCATAGAGAAGTTTTTTCTATTAAAATAACAGGTGCTTATGACTAGGATATTTCTTTATAGTTTTTGGAGTTTAAAGTAAATTGATTCAATTATCTCCTTTTATAGGAAATCGGATATTAGAAAATAATGATCATTCACATGAGCACCACACATGCTGACTTCCCTTTGAATGACACTTCGAGAACGGAAAACCATACAAACACTTATCACTTACCAGTAAGCAACAGCTTCGTAGCAATACACAGATTATCGTTAATGGGTTAATCTAAGCTATAAGAGCTAGCTAGGAATATGCCTGATTTGTTGGCCAAACAGTGTTGAAATTCACACAGTTTGGGGTGATTATTCAGGTCTGGGAGGTAGGAAACTAAAGCACAAACAAAGTTACAAAACTTTGTTTACTTTTTCCTGCTTTTTTTTGTCAATTCATTTTTAGTTTCCCAGACACAACTGTCTTTTTGTTCTAGGTGCTAAGACTGGAACACAAAGCTTCATTCACACTAAGCTTTTGCTGTACAACTGAGCCACACACCCCAGCCCCTGCTTCCCTTTTCCCTGGACTTCATTACCCACTCATTTTAAACTTCAGCAGCTTCTGCTCCTCTTTCTGGGTGTTCTGCTTCCTGCCTTTTCTTCTAGCATCTGATCTAGCCCTTAAAATTCTTTTAACTCTTCTCTAAAGGTTAGAATTATTTCCAAAGGTCACAAGGGGGGAATACCTTCAAGACTGAAATTTTAGTAAACTTTGCTTCATTGCTGAATCTACACATTTGAACATTCTCCACGTTGAATGCCCTTGTTACATATTTGGTGAGCATATAAGTAGAACTGATTGCCTAGCCCAACTCTTTCTTATGCCACAGATAGAGGCTCCCTTGTGAATTTATCTGAATAAGTCAAAAGTGATATCTCTTAATATTCCAACAGGTTTCCACGGTCTTGTCCTATAACTTGAGTGACTTGAAATAGAGAAATAGTATAATCCTTGAGGTGCTCTAATGGGAAGTTGGTTTTAATGTCTGAATAAACTAAGAAGGTGGCATTTTATACCTGCTTGATGTTTTCTAAAGCAGTGAAATTCTTGGGATGCATGCACATTAGGAATGAGATAGCACCTATATTATAGATGGGTGGGGTCAGGGTATCACTCAACACCAGGGTATATGTTAAGCATGAGGAAGCCCTGGATTCTTCCATCAGTGCTATAAACAACCCCCAAAGATGTAAAGTAGTGAGTTTATTTGTTTGTAAATACTCAATGTATACTTCAGCTGGCCTCAAACTCAAATCTACTTGCTTTGGTTTTCCAAGAGCTAGGATCACAGGCAAGAGAATATGTTTTTAAAATTACATTTGTCAGTATAAAGTGATATCAAACACTTTCCTGGGATAGGTAACTTAAGCCTTATTTTATCAGGCACTTAACTTGTGCAACCACAACTTGCAGAAGGTCAGGACCCAGAACTGTTTGCTTGAATGGCTCCTTAGGAGCAGCAGCTCTCTGTCAGCTCTGATTTCAGCCCTTCCTTTCTTTGCTGTACCATGTGACTGCAGAAGGGCTTCACACCCATCCCCAGTCTGCCTTTCTCTTCCCCTTAGTGCCAGAACCCTTCAATCGGCAACAGCTTATTCTAATTATTACACTCCATTGACTTGTCCTGCTAATTCCTGTGTCCCCACCCCCACATCTTTGCATGAATCTTTTCCTTCTCAGACTATAATTTAATACTATTAAATTATAAAAATGAGTTATTTTGAAGTGTGTTATTCTTGCATGAAAGAGCAGTACAAGGCAATCAAAATCCAAAGTGTTTTTTCCACATGCAGAAAATTACAATACAACCAACAGATGTAGGTTGCTTTTACATCTGGAAAAAAAGTGTGTAGCAGACAAAAGTATTGTTCTATCCTGAATGTTATATCCTATACTTCTTTTTTGGTCTCTGAAGCTCAGACATATAAATATTCAGAGCTACACTGTTAAGTGCTCTCTGTTTAAGAAAAATTAAAAGATGAAATAAAGGAGAAAATTGCTTAAAAGTTTTCATGGACAACTTCTTCAACAGCCCTTTTACCCCCTCAGTTCAGTTAAAGAAACTCACCCAAATGTGTTTAAAGCCAGAGACTCCAGCACTTTCATTGTTTTATTGATGCATGGTGTCCTTACTGTTCAGTGATGGACAATATGCCATCAAAGAATCACTGATAGAGTGACCATATATGAAAGGTGCATAAAGGCGAGCTGGATTTGTACACAGCAGACCATGCTATGAGTGTGTTCTTTTTCTACTGTAAAGGGAAAATGGCATGTAGTATTTCTTTAGCAGATTTAATAACTTCATTTAATGTCTACACGATAGCAAAACTAAGTTTGCGTATGAAGTTATACTATCATCCGTCTACTTAAACTGCAGCTCTAAATACACAAAAACATTCTCCTGCTGTCAGTCCATCATAGCCCTTTTGATAGACTTCACTCTCTTCCTCGCTCTGTCCCTGACCCTCTCATTTTCATCATCAAAGCTGATGTTTTTCAGGTCCAAATGACAGCTGTCCAGAGGGATTTGGATCAGATCAACTTGACCAATTGTTCTTTGTCTGTGTGATAAGAAAGCAGAGCTTTGCATCAAGGCAAGAAGTACGTTATTCCTTCTTTGATCTCTAAAGATGAATTCTTGGGTGGAAAGGTGGGAGCATGAGCCTGGGACTTTCCTTACCACTCCGATCTAAAGACAAACAAACGATGTCCTGTGGACATTTGGAAACTCCCAACAACAAAACTCTTAAGTAAATGGGGTCTGATTTTTAAATCATTTAATAATATTAATAATAACAATAATACATATCCTCCCTTTTCCCTTTGTTAAACTTGTTCATCTCTGAGCCCTAACTTAAGTATTTTTATTTACTTAGAGTCTGGATGCTCTGTTTTTAGCTTAGGAATAAAGAAACGCTGTGAAATTCGCTGCTCTACATTTAAAAGTGATGCTTTCTGTGCTTTCTCGCCTATTTTTTTTTTCTGCTTGTCTCTGATGGAGCTGCTGTGGCCATTACACCTCTTTCCTTTCTTTCTTTGTGGCATCCAACTTTCAGAATTGAACCCATCTCTCTATTAGTCAGTTTTGCCTTATGCTCAGTTGATAATTTTCCTAGATGTTTGTATACATGAGTGCATTAAAGTGAATCTTTCTGTGGCATTTTGTTCTTTAGAGACATATCAGTATTATTAATAAGAATTGAATTGACAAATATTTTCTGCTCTTCTCAACTCAATGCGATGCCTTTCCTAGAATTGTGAATACATTTTATGTGATACTTCCTCATCTTACAAAATTTTAGTTTATTCATTATATAGTTTGCATAAAACACTGCAGAAGCTCCTATGAAGTGGGCACACTTCTGGTCGAAAGTGAGTACAATTCATTAAAAATAATAACAACTATAACAAAAACTATAGTGCCAAGCCCCATACAAAAGACAGCACATGGATAACCCTAAAATAACACTTTTGGGGTTTCAAATTACAGCTTCAGTCCTCTGGAAATGTTTATTGTACTTATAACCCCTGATCCATCTTTCCAGCTTTTAGAACTTTCCTCTTAAAAATAAAACTTTATGTCTATGTATGTACCTGCATGTGTTTCTCCTTACCATGTACATACAAATGTACTGTTGTGCACTGCTGTGTGTGGGTTCTGAGAACTGACCCCAGGTTCTTTGCAAGAGAAAGAAGATTTTGACCTTTGAGCCATCTCTTTAGCCTCTCAAAACCTTTCTTTAAAAGAAAAGACACATTTCAGTTTATGAATTTCACTGTAGTTTGTGATTTGCTTTAGATCATAGAATATGGGCAAAAGAATTTGAAAGTTCTCAGATGAGGCCTTTGTGCATATCACATCGCACAACAGAGGACACCTGTGTTT
Source organism: Myodes glareolus (assembly GCF_982192425.1). NCBI lineage: Eukaryota > Metazoa > Chordata > Mammalia > Rodentia > Cricetidae > Myodes > Myodes glareolus. The sequence goes on from NC_142045.1 coordinate 9,089,480, forward strand.
ATCACAAGACGAATAGTTTTTTTTGTGTGTGTGTACCTCCTGAGTTAAGACATGTGCAGCCTACCTAAGGTTAGAGGCAAAGTCTAGTTAACCTACCACTCAAAGCCAGAAAAATAAACACTTTACTTCTCTACTAAGTCATTGAGTTTGGGGTGTGTGGTTGTGCTAGTTCATTGAAGTCATTCATAAGTGAGCTCATACTGGATTTCATATTATGTTTCATGTTAAAAATAGAGCTTTATGCTTCATATTAGAGATTTTCTGAGCCACATTCATAGAATTTACGACCAAGAATATTATGAACAAAATAAAATGGTTGACAAAAGACTCTCAAAAAAATGATTCTTTGGACTCAAAGATAGAGTCAGAAGAAAGAAGAAAGAAAAGTATTTGATTTACTGAGCAATGACACTAGCTTCAAGCTGGACCCGAAATACTTGGTTGACAACCTTCAATGTGTTATTGTACTTTTGTGAATCTCAGATTCTTTGAGATAACAGAGTATTTATTCTCAAAGATTGCTATGGAATGCATTGATTACTTTCCTGATTACTGTGGCCAAACACCTGACACAGAGTCCATAAAGGAGGAAGGGTTTTTTTGAACCCTTCAATGATAAAGTTCACTACAGTAAGGAAAATATGTTCACAGTACTAGAAGGCACTGCATACCTTGCATCCACTCTCAGGAAACAGAGAGTAAACAGAAATTGGGGCCAGCAGTAACACTGTAAGGTCCACCCCAGAGTCTTACTTCTTCCAGCAAGACTCCACTTCCTAAAGGGTTCAGAATCTTTTAAAATAGAATCACCAGTTTAAGCTCAAATAAATAAGCTTGTGTAGGTCAACTAGCTGGGTGACATAGCACTATGGGGGGAAAGAGGATGAGAGAAGAAAAAAGAAGAGGAGGAAGAGAAAAAAAGAGGAATGTGTGAATGGGTGGGAGGTGGTAGAGGAGGTTTATGGGGGGAGTTGCAGATGATATTGAATATGATCAAAATGCATTGTAAAAATAAATAAAATTAATAATGCAGGACATCTATCCTCAGGTTGTAGAAATGAGCAATGTTGGGAAAAGCAAGAAGATGTTTTGTTCAGAAGTGTGTCCATTGTCACACTGTGGAATAGGGAGGCAAGCATAAGACTGGACCAAATCACCATGGTCTGTTTGGGTGGAAAACATGCCAGGCCACTGGATGCTCTTACACAGATGCTAATGAGAACAAAAGAAGGGGCACGGTGCGATTGGTAATAAAAGATCCGCCAGACAAGCTTAATATAAAATATATAGCTTTAATAAACAGAAGGAAGACTTACACCAGAATCCCAATGATCTGTCCGGACGCAAGAGCCAGGAGAGAGAGAGAGAGGGAGAGAGAGAGAGAGAGAGAGAGAGAGAGAGAGAGAGAGAGAGAGAGAGAGAGAGAGATAGGAAGCACACTCGCCAGGTTTATAGGTAAACTTTTGCCTAAGGGCGACACGCCCCATGAACAGAATATGATTGGCTGAACTCCCCTATCAAACAAAGGCATCCATCACCTGGAGATAGAATACACTGATGGAGTATTTGGAGAATACCAAAAAGCACATCTCTGGAACAAAAAATAATCTTCACTGGAATCAAGAAGAAGGGAAAAAGGGCAGACCTAATAGCTTATCTTGAAAAGGCTATTAAAGAGTAATACCAGTTCCGTATTCATTACAAAACAAGTGTGTCATGACTTTTAATGTGTACCAAAATTTAATTCATACTCAGAATTCAGATCATGAACGGCTTAGTGTATTTTTGTCAGACAGTCCTGTTTTCAGTAAAATCGGCTTGGAACAAAGTGGATATGATCTTTAAAAATATCCAGTTGTATAAATACTACACTGCTCTCCCCTTCTCAAGATGGGATGGGACTTAATTAGAAGTGTTCAGCTTTCCACAAAGGTGGGGGTGTTACCTCAGAACCTAGTGAATAACTTTATACTTAGATTTATATAACTGGACAGATGAATATGCTTAAACGCTGGGAAAAGTCTCTCATTGTCTCAGAATCAATCCTGTGTTTCTGTTCCTGTGCATTTGTCAGTTAAAGGTGGCAGTTTAATGTCAGAAAGCAACTGTCTATTCTTCATGATGATGTAATTAGAATTCACTCTCAAAGGCTATTGCCCTTTACCACTAAAAGTCATTCATTGTGATTTATATATAATATCAAATAAAGAGTATTTAACCCTTAGAAAAAAATAAACCTCAAAAAAATTAAATAGACAACTCGTAGTAATAGTACTGGGGAGAATTACATTGCTATCTCCTAGAATGCATAAAAGGCATTTGATAGAACATTATAGTTTCTGGTATGTTGCTGTCACTGTGGGAACAAAGTGATTTACTACTGTTAAGTGTCATTAAAAGAAACTTGTATGTGACAATAGTTCCAGTTGGAATTATTTACGCTTTCTGCCTACTAAACAACAAGGAGTGTGTCTGTTCATGTAAGAGGCAAAATGTATGACAAGCCAAAAAAGGGAGACACACATCTTTAAAGAGCCAACTATTGTCAGCCAATAAGGACACAGACATTAAGAACATCCTGTTATAAATTTTCATGTCACTAAATCTCAAATTTTAAAGACTAACAAAGAAAGACGTTAAGGAGAGTAAGAAGTGCTGCGGGACAAAGGTCTGCACCCTGCCACTTGTATTTTAAATTAACGCTGATTGGCCAGCAGCCAGGCAGGAAGTACCGGTGGGGCAACGAGAATTCTGGGAAGACGGAAGTTTCAGTCTGCAGTCGTCATCCAGACACAGAGCAAGCAAAATGTGACTGCCTCACCAAAAAAGGTACCAAGCCACATGGCCAACACAGACAAGAATTATGGGCTAATATAAGCTATAAGAGTTAATAAGAAACCTAAGCTACTAGGCTAAACAGTTTATAATTAATGCAGACCTCTCTGTTATCTTTGAGACGAAATGACTGCAGGACCAGGAGAACTCTTCTACAGGCTGTTTTGGAAATCTATTTGATCCCAAGCTGTTGGCAGATGTTTCCTTCCCACCCGGCCCTTCTATAAACACAGAGAAACAGTATTACTTGCAATACTGTTTGGCCAATAGCTTAAGCATATTGCTAGATAGCTCTTATATCCTAAGCTAACCGACCTCCATTAATCTGTGCATCACCACAAGGTTGTGATCAACTGGCAAAGTTTCAGCAGGCTCCAGGGAAGGTGTGTGTCTATGGAGGTGGCTACATGGCTTTTCATTGACTCCATCTACTCTCTCTATATGTCACTTTCAGCTTGACTTTACTCTGTTAAGCCATTGGCCGAAAGCAGCTTCTTTATTAACCAATGGCAAACATATTCCCGCATACATCACCTCCCACATCTTCAAGCCATTGTACAAAGGACTGAAAACATCTTAATACAGAAATACTTTACAGCCAAGGAGAATGGGCCTTGTGATGATAAAGCAAAAAGATTGCTTGAGTACACTGGTTCAAGGCCATCTGAGAAACATACTGAGATTTTTATCTCAAAAAATACAACAATAGTCTTTCAGAAATCACATATATATGTTCATAGTGTCTTTACTCAGAACAGTTCAAAGTGGAAACAGCCAGATGTCTACTATCAGGTACACAGGTAATATTGTATTAAAACAAAGTCAAACAAAACTGGGCTCTACACAGCAATAACTTATCAGGAAAGGTAATACCTAGAAAAAGGGAAAAAGTAACAGGAAACAGGAATAAACAAAGGAAGTCATCAGAGTGTGGTGCAAATATGAGCTATGACCAGTTTCCTGCCAGTCTAATGGGAACTCTGGAGCATACACTGATAATACCACAGCATAATTTTGAGTATAAATTCCCCCAAAGCCCTTGACCACCAGTGTTTCCGTAACTGCTTAGAAAACACATTGGGAAGAGCTGACTCTTAAGGTGCTGTCACTTGACTTAGTCATTGACTAAGGATTTTCAAAATAGGGTGACTTTGTCCTAAGGGCTGAAATAGGCCAGGCAGAGTTCACAGCTGGAGGCTGGCAGCCAGCTACATTCCTGTGGTCAGTGGAGGCCTTTTCAGAAGGGGTATTTAAGCAAGACATCTTCATGATTTTCAATCCATAAAGTTGAAATCACATAAATTTCAAAACCACCTTACGGTATGAGATGCCATGATGGTGGCTATTTTTGGAAAACAGAAAAATGCTAGTGGTTAGGAAGGACTGAGAGAGCATCCTCTATGGTGTCAGTAATGTTCCAGACCTTAGCCCAAGTACAGAAATGTGGAGGGTTTGCTTTAGGATAGTCCATCAGGGCATGCAGGTAAGTGATATATTTTTGTGTATGGTTTCTTAACTAAAAGGAGGATTTCAGAAATTTCAGTAGTGAGACTATAAACCCCATTAAAAGAATAAAATTAGTGATGCAAAAACCTATCATATTAAAGATACTTAGATGATTGATAGATAGATAGATAGATAGATAGATAGATAGATAGATAGATAGATAGGTAGGTAGATGATGGATGCTTGTATGATGGATTCATACATACACACATACATATATACACGTATAATGAATTTTGACATAAAAACGCTGTTGATTGCATTGTAATTAAAGGTAAGTTTACCCTTGTTTATCATATCAAGATAGTTAATAATAATGTGTAAGACTAGAACTAAGTTGGAAGTTTACTAAAATAAAGCTTTAAATAATTAAAAATAAAGAATATATATATGTGTATATCCTAGATGCAAGATATATATTACAAGAACTTTCCACAAGTATTGCACATGTGATACTTCTGAACATTACATACGTTCTTTGACTCCCATATATGCACACCTATGAAGAAGTTTAATTTATCAGTTAGGTTCAACAAGGAATAAATAATGTTACTAATGAAAAATTATAACAATATAAAGTAATAAAAGCCACGTGTATTCTCTCTCTCTACCTCTTTATGTGTGCATAAAGATGCTCACATACACATACATACACACACAGTTACACACACACAGGAGTTATGGAATTATACTGTGGTATTGGGGAACCTCCTTCAGCCAATGTCCTTCGAGAGGATGTACCCGGTTTGGTGTGGCCTTAGGCACTAAAAGGTGTGTGTTTGCTTGCACACATGCTTCCCCTCCCTCTCTCTCTCTCTCTCTCTCTCTCTCTCTCTCTCTCTCATCTTTCACCTGGCTGCTAGATTCGGAGATTCAGTTCCTGTTCCTCGTTCGTCCAAAGGACTGTGATCTGTGAGTTCTCCCTAACATTTTCCTGCAGTAATCTTTGAAGTTCCCAGGAAAAAGGTGGGGTCCCACAACAATGACTGCACCTGACTGATATGATGTCATGATGCTGCTAGTGCTAATATAAGACTGGTTTGGGGTATCAGTTGCTCAAGATGGTTCCAACTTGGTTACCAGAAATGATACACCTTCTTACAATGTTCTGGCCAGAACTCCAAATAAAAACTTCAGAGAAACCCTGTTGCCTATTCAGAGACTATTTGCAATTATACCAGACAGTAATCTTGAAACCTAATCATTTTAGTTTTACAGGATTCTATAGAAAGAACATCGACCCCATGACAGCTGTAAACAATTCTAGAAGATGATGGCCCTTCTCTCTACAAAGTTTGTTCTCTGGGTGAGGGACATCTTTGAAGGATTGATTATAACTGGTATAGGGTTGGTGGTTGGGCTTGGGATCTCACATTAAAAAAAGGAAATTGAATAGGATAATAGGTAGATTAGTGTGAGCTTGCTCACACTAACAATAATAGTGAGTAATAGAGTGAATACTTGTGAGCTATTGTTTACAGACAATTTACATTGGTAGAGATTCTTGTATATTGATACAATTCAAATTATATTTGTTATATTGAATATGCTTCTATTTCTGTTTACAATATGTGTACCTCTATGCAAGGTTATTTTGTCATGTTGTATCTATGCATGCTCCTACCTCTATTTAAAATAGTTTATATATTGATACAATTTTAGGATATATTTATTATATTGCACTACACATTTCTACCTCTGATCAATATATATATATATATATATATATATATATATACATTGTTTACATTTGGAGGTCATTGTCTTCATTTGCTGCACAGTAGTTTAAAGATTGTTTAATATTCCCATATTTTTTTATCTGTTGAGGTTTGCTTTGTTACCTAGGATGTGGTCAGTTTTTGAGAAGGTTCCATGAGGTGCTGAGAAGAAGGTATATTCTTTCATGTTTGGATGAAATGTTGATTAGATGTCTGTTAAGTCCATTTGAGTCATAACATCTTTTCATTCCCTTATTTCTCTGACAAGTTTCTTTCTGACAAACCTGTCCAGTGGTGAGAGTAGGGTGCTGAAGTCTCCCACTATTAGTGTGTGGGGTTTCATGTGTGATTGAAGCTTTAGTTATGCTAAAATGTGTGCTTCAGCGTCTCTCACTCTGCACATTGTTCAGTTGTGGGTCTTTGCGTTAGTTGTCAGCTGCCATTTCCTGCAGAAGGAAAATTCTCTCTCGTTATTCTGGCTGACTGAGGTAGTGATGTACGAGTATAGCCAAATGTCATCAGAAATCATTTTATTGCTATGTCCTTTTAGCAGAAAAACAGTAGGTGTTTTTTTTTTTTTCCCACTAGGCCCCTGTCCTAGCTAGTCTTGGGTTCTGACCACCAGAACCATACCAGGTATGGGCTCTGTCCCATGAAATAGGCCTTAAATTCAATTAGACAGCTTTTGGTTACTCCAGCATCTTCTATGCTACTATTGCACCAGGGTATCATGAAGAAAGATAACCTTTGTAAACTGAAGGACTTGTAGCTGGATTCTTGTTTCTATCTCAGCAAACTAAATTTACACACAGATACTAGCTTCAACGTCATTTTCAGTTGACTCTGCGACTGTGGCTCAGGCATGACTTTTCACAAAGTCTATGTTTTGACTTTGTGTTCAGCAGCAGGGATGTCGAAAAATGAATCTAGAACTCTCTGTGGGTTACTAGAACTCTCTGTGGATGCTCTGTCACTATCCCAGTTCTCAGTGTCACTGCTCTCAGCAGCAGTGTCTGCCTGGACCTCATTCTCCAGCTCAAGCTAACAGAAGACTGAGTGCATAGCTTTTAGTGGAGATCATGGACTCTCAGTCCCCAATATTATAACTTTGTATTGTTTATCTTTTATAAAATAATATTATTGTTTAATATCTGGCATTAGCACATTTAAATATCACAGTCTGAATGTAATTGGCCTCCATAATTTTATAGGGAGTAGCACTGTGAGAAGGTGTGTCTTTGCTGGAGTACGTGTGGCCTTATTGGAGGAAGCGTGTCATTGTAGGGGCAGGCTCTGATATGTCTCGGTTGACTTCCGGTTGCCTGCAGGATGTAGAACTCTCAGCTCCTACTCGAGCACCATGTCTCCCTACATGCTGCCGTGTTCCCTGCCATGATGATGATGGACTGACCCTCTGAAAGTGTAAGGGAGCCATCTGGTACTTGAATTGTTTTGCTTTAGAAGAGTTCTCTCTTCACAGCAACAAAAACTCTAAGACAGGAGCTATGTCCTTTTTAAGGCCTTTTATTTTAAGATGACTGTAACTTTGATGTGTTTCAGACATAACTCCTGAATCAATCCTGAGACAAACCGGTTTGGACCAACAATATGACCCTCCTTCCTCCTCTCTTTTTTCATCCCTCTCCTTTTCCCCTTGCCCTCCCCTCTGTTTTTCTCCTTTTCCCTTCTTTCCCTCTCTTCTTTTCCCTATCCTTTCTCTTTTTCTACTTTCCACTCTATCCCCTTCTCTTCTTGTAGCCTGCTCCAGCTCTGTAGCCCTGACTGAGGAGCTCACTGTACTGACCAGGCTGCGTCAGACCTGCAGTGCTCTCTGCCTGGGCTGAGTCCTGGAGTACAGATAGGCTCTTGCCACATCTTCCATCTCTTTCTGTTTCCCTTCATTAGATGGCCCCTTGGAATAGAAAAAAATAATTGATTTTTGAGAATGATTATGTTTAACATGACAGACTAAGAAAAGCTCCGGTAAAATCAACTGCTTTGTGGCTCGCAACTTATTTCTGCTGTCCACTGTACCACTCACAAGCGTCACATGCTTCCTAACCCACCAGCGATCACTGTCAAAAAAAAATAGGTGGTAGGAGTAAAAAAAGGAAAAGAGGCTCGTTTATTTATCTCTCTGCCATTGTGTTCCTTCACTTGTCACAATGCATTTTGGACACTTGAGTGAGAGATTTGGATTGGCACATGTGTGAGCCCCGCATGGTGGGTTACACATGACTGCTGTCTCGGAGTATCTAAACACAGCATATTATAGTCAGACATTAAAACTTTTAATTTGTACTCTAAGACCGCAAGGGATGTAAGGTGAATTTAATCATGTGTCAAACTTCTAAAATAACTTTCAGGAAAGCAGAGGGGAAAACTAAAACAAACTTGAATTTGAGTGAAGACACCAAAAACGGGAACTGTGTCTTGATGTGGACTCAGAAATAAAAAAAGGCCTGAGGGATGTCTTCTTCCTGTTCATGGCCAGCTCTGTCTTCAAAGGATTTACTTTTCTTGAAGCTAGAACAGGTGTGGTCTGTCTTTGCCAAAGTCTTCCCGAAGTTCATACCTGCCCCAGGTTTCAGGTTTCAGGGCTGTTTGGGGAGACTGTTGTGTAGCATGCAATCCAAGAACTGTCCTCGCAATGGCACAGAAGAGACGCGCCAGCCCAGCCGTCCTCAAAGCTTTGTGCTGTCTCATTTAGAGACACTGAATTTGCAATTTGAAGGGTGTGACTGTTCTAATCCTTAAGAAAACCATCTTCTTGGCACAAGTTTTGACAAAATGAGGGTTAAAGTTTATGAGTATGCACAAACTGAGCGGTTTTCATATTAATTTTTCAAATGCCCGCGCAGGCCGAGGACTAAGCACGGTCCTTTGCAAAACTCAGAGTCACTGTTCTTACAGTTACAGGGAGAAAAGCTGGAGGTCAGGAGGAGAGGTGACTGGGCTGTTTGAAATGCAACGTTTTGCCATGAACTCTACGAGAACATAAATTGAAGTAGGTCAAAGGGAAAAAGGAAAAAAAAAACAAAAAACAAAAACAAAAAAGGGTTCCCTATTCCAAATCAGGAATCTCACCTTCTGTCAGATAGTACTTATAGAAAATGCCTGACTTTGTGAAAGAACTCACAAATTGGCCTTATTTTCTCTTTAAAAAAAAAATACACAGTACGCCACACGGGTACGTCTGTGCTGGGTCTGGTCTGTGTGACCAGTTCATCTGAAGAGGCCGCAGGACAGTCACGTGCTCAGGACAGCGAAGAGGTAATCGGAGCAGATGGTTGTGCTGACCCTGACTGCTATAAATGGCGACACGAAACGAAGGGAGGAAGATCAACACAGCTCAGGTTTTGAAGTGAAATTTTATCTCATTTCTGGCACCGTGAAAACTAACCTGATCTTTATCTATCTAAGAAAAAACATTCCTCTGTGAGCAGCCAACATAACTCCTGACGATTTTCACATACCGCTCGCCCCGCAGCTATGAAAGCCCCATTGTATGAAAGCTTGGGATCAACAGGACATTTAAGACTGGTTAGTGTGATCAGGTTCATCTGTAAATTGGACTTTTGTTTTAAAATTGCTGAAGGATCGTTGGGTGCTCTTCGCGTTTGTTCGATTTTCTTCCCTTAGGCAGATAAAAAGCCATGAACCAAGGGGAAGGGAGAAAAACATATTATTAAAACACACTTGTCTATTGTTGTAGATGGAGGAGTCTCCGCTGAGAATCTACCATTCTGGTCTTAACTCCTGCCTGCTATTAGTGAGCCCGGAATTTTTAGATATGTGTTTTTTACCAAAGATACCTAACATCTTATGGACTTTCATTGGTCAGGTGACTCCCAAATCATGCCTGAGGCTGCAATTTTTCCAGCTTTGATAAACTTGATTTCTACAAAAATACTGCAAGTTCCCAATTATCTGTAGGAGAGAAAAAGAGAGAGAGAGAGAGAGAGAGAGAGAGAGAGAGAGAGAGAGAGAGAACAAATTTAGAAGAAGAGAATCAAATGGTGACTGCCAGAGAGTAGAAGTTGGTAGATGGAAGAAGAAAAGGGAATGAGAAACTGGCCAAGGGTCAAGCTCTCAACTACAGGATGACTAGATTCTGAGCATCACTACATACCACCACTTCAGATTAATATTTACTTAAATACAGCAAAATTCCTGAGAATAGATCTCAAGTGTTCCCACCACATTGGCAAGGAAGGCCGACTACGTGAGTGATAGATATTCTAGCAGACTTTGTATTGTGCTGATAATTTCCATCATATAAAAGTAATTCCAAATATTGTATGTTGTTTTTCATACCAGTAATATTTGATATGTATTTTTATTTGAACAAGAGGATAACTAATATGTTTAACAACAGAAAATATCTAAGGGACAGAAATAAATATTCTTTTTCATATAATAGCTTATAAATGCTACACACACAGACACACACACACACACACACGCCATATTTCTTAGAGTTAGAGAGCTAGATTTAATTCCCAGCTTTGCCACTTATAGCTGCATGACTTGGTAAAAGTGTTTCCATGTTCCTATGCAAAAATGAAAAAAGGCACCCATATTTCAACTTCTTTGTAGTGAATATTACTGAGCATAGAACATGAGTCAATCTACTAAATCATAGCACAAATGTCCATTCTCATATTACTGGTGACTAACATTGGGTCTGACATATAACTCTTGTACAATGCACATAACTTCTGGGTTTCTACATCCATCAGGTAATCTAACATGATTGATTCTCTAAAGAAGCAGTTCTAACTATGGAACCTGTTCAATTTCTGAACTCAATATTTCTGAATAAAATTCAAAATTGAATAGATTTCTATTGAAAAACCCCTTCCTTTTCCTAGAAACTTAATAATTGCATCTTGACCATCTGAGAGTATGGCTAGTGTTTCCCTTTTTTGTTTGTTTCTTTGGTTGGCTGATTGGTTTTGTTGTTTGAAGCACGCAGCAATAGAGGAAGATCATAGAGGCTTTTTCTTCAATCAATTGAGAGAGAGAGAGAGAAAGGGAGGGAGGGAGGGAGAATTATATCATCTAGGGAAAGAGAAAAGAAGAAAGAGATCAGAATTAGTAGAATGGCCTTTTTTCTGTTATCTGCTGAGGTGATAGTAAGTGTTGCTATTACAACAGACACCTGAGATTTTCAGATTGAAAAACCAAAAAACCTGTTTTGATTTTTGACTTTGGAATTTTCGGTTGTCTGGAGCATGTGCAGCAATGTCACACTGCCAGAGTGTGTGGTAGAACACGCATCATCTGAAGGTCAGGAAGCAAGACACCAGTAAGGACTAGTAAAGGTTCTCATAATCCCCTTCCAGGCATTCTTCTAGTAACTGGAAGACCTCCCCTCCCCAGTCCCCAAATATCATAGATTCCAGTTCATCCCAACGGCACTGCATGCTGGGGACTCTGGGGCCTTTGGGAGACATTACAGATCTGAGAGACAACTTTGATTTTTTTTTTCTTAAAACATGAGTTTGTTTTGAAAATGTGCAAAGCAGGTTGTACTAGATGTGACTTGCACTCCTCTGCTCCTGTTTTCTTTTCTTAATTAATATATAGATTGAGAGAAGAGGGGGGTAGAAATACACCCCTCAGGGCAGTGAGAAGCATCCACAGAGCAGGGCCCTGGATAGATTTTTATCTAAGCCCTTTGAGTGTGTGAACTTCAAGTTCAAGCCTTTTGAGAACAGATTGAGGCACCGCATTCCCGGTATTTTTCTCCAGTGGGAACAGAAATACCCATGGAGAAAGTTTCTCATACGCTCTCTGCCAAAACATCTTGCTCCAAACTCCCACAGTGCTCCCTTCCATGAAGAATTCTAATTTGCTTCAAAAATAAATCCAGTACTTACATGGAATAAAACCCCATTCTGCTAATGACATTGAGAGAAGCATAGAACGAAGAGCAAGAAATAATAACTTAAATTCTAAAAATCACGGTACTTTTGATTTTTATAGTTTTAAGTAACTTCTGAGTACAAGTTTACCTTTAAAAAATTCTCTATTGAATGCAAGTGTTGGTTCAGTAATCTGTGTAGCAGCTATGATATATCTAGGCTGGCCCAGATTCTTTAAACACACAAGCATACACAGATCTACACACACACACACACACACACACACACACACACACACACACACATTTATGGAAGATGAACACCCAAGGTCCCATCATATATTTGCCATTAAACACATTTGCCCAAAGTCATGAGATGGTATATTGCTCTTTTCTATAACCTGCAAAGAAATTATAGCAGCTTATTGAGGTCAAATACTGAAATAAATTTAGTATATCATTCTGATTATTCCTTCTTAAGTGTGATGTTATGGTGAATAAGTATATTGGAGGAAATACTAAAATATGCTTAGGACCCATTGGTGGTGTGCATGCCTTTAATCCTAGTACTTGAGGGGCAGAGTCAAGTGGATCTCTGTGAGTTTGAGGCCAGCCTTGTCTATAGAGTGAGTTCCAGGACAGCCAGGTCTACACAGAAAAAATAAGGCTTAGACAGATAGGATAGCTCATCTCTGTAATCCCAGACCTTGGCAGCCCCAATTAGAAGGATTCCTGCAAGGGTGGGGCCAGTCTGGATGGTATACAGTCAAACTACAGCTTGTCCCGGAATATTGAGGGAGATTCTGTCTTAAGAAAGCAAAAAGAAAATGCTTCTGCTGTTTCCTGCAATTAACAGGAGGATTGGGAAGAAGGGAGAAGATGGGATGATTAACACTTGCTGGCAAGGTGAGGCTACAAACGGAAAGAAGCACACAAGCAACCCAGGGTGCCAATACAGTGGCTCTCCATTACAGGAGAGGGTCCCCTGTGCCCAGTCACACCAGAAACACAGGGCGCCACTAACCATGGCTCTCCATTACAGGAGAGGGTCCGCTGTGCCCAGTCACACCAGAAACACAGGGCGCCACTAACCATGGCTCTCCATTACAGGAGAGGGTCCCCTGTGCCCAGTCACACCAGAAACACAGGGCGCCACTAACCATGGCTCTCCTTTACAGGAGAGGGTTCCCTGTTTCCAGTCACACCAGAAACACAGGGCGCCAATAACAGTCGCTCCCCTTTACTGATAGGAATAGGACCAACTGTGTCCGGTGACACCAGCAAAATGGGGAATCAAGAAACATGGCCTCTCAGTTACCAAATAGGATGAACTCTGCCTAGTGACTGGAGGGCCAATGCAGAGCTCAGGTGATGAATAAAATATTCTCCGTGTAGTGGGAGAATGTTGAAAATGCTCAGATAGCTAAGCTCACATTTCAAAAAATAATTTGACAAAAAATAAAATAAAATAAGGTTAGCATGATTTGTCATGTGGTTATTTAAAGAATTCCCAAAGAAATAGTGATAGTGTTAGGACTAATTTTGTCTACAAAATAAGTAGAATTTGAAACACACAGAATCTGTTTACACGAAACAGTGGAAAATACCTTGCAAATAGTGGGCTATGGGAGACCAACACTGGGAATTCTTGAACCTCAAATTTCTTAATTAAATACAAAGAATTTATGCTGATTAATTCATTAATCACTTCCATTGTGATTATTAAAAAATACTAATCAAACCTAGAAACCGCTTTAATTTTTCTGTCATTTATTCATTTAAAAAGTCAGTAATGAGTACTGGACTGGCCAAGATATTTTCAGTAAAAATAAAATAAACTAAAGAGAAAAAAATTCGTGAACTATAGGAAGTGGAGCATAGATCCCCCAACAACGAGTGGCTCCTTCCCTACTGTTGAATAACTTTTTCCAAACTCAACTTCAGACCATCTCAAAGATAACACGATCCATGGAGGCTTCAACAGAAAATGAATACAGTCCTTAACTACCCCAGAAGGATTAGCTGGGGTAAAATTCACCTAAAGAGGAATGCTGTCATTCAAAATGTAAGCCCTCTCCTTTAAAAGCTAGAACCCTGATTAAGTTCTTTTCCTTGCGGGTGGAACTTCCAATCACAAATGTCATTTGGCTGTGACAAGGTCCCTGAAGACGCTGGCGCATGCACCTGGCTGCTTAGTGCTCACCTTATCCCATTCTGCCTGCGGTTTATTCTGTGAGTGCGAAGCCTACATTGATAACACCTCAGAATGGATTCTAAACGTCTTTCGTATTTTCTGTGTTAAGAAATATGGTTCTTCTCTCCCTTGCCTGACATACTTGTAAATATAACTGTTTTTAGAACAATTAAAGCTAAAAGAAAGCAACTCCTTTTAGAAACGACCTAGGTCAGGAGGCTTCCTGGTTTTTATTGCCACTTCAAAGCCCAACCAGATAAACTGAATTAAGGTATAACTTCGGTCTTTGATGGAATTCCACACAGCTGTCTAAGTAGGATATATTTTAAGATCACAGGCGTTTTGCATGCTTTCTGGTCCATCTATAGTCTATGTTCAGAATGGTAAGGAATTTTTTTTTTTTGTCCACTGCTATAATAGTCAGGAAATTCTGGCGGCTCTGAGCAGTTCATTCATGTTTTCTGAAAGTCACACGAGAGCTGTTAGCTCTGCTGCCCAATTTAAACTGTTTATATTTCCTTTCCAGGACACTCGGGCCAGCAGGATGGACCACAAACAGAGCCTGGTCATAGAAAAGCAAGTGCCTGGATGCCACGTGGTCCATCTCCTTTAGATGCCCTTGACTCATGCATCCTGTCTGGGCTGATGTTGTTTTTCTGATTGCAGAGTGTCTGGAATGTCCTGAGATGGACACACCATCTCCCGAGGGTCAGTCCCTGTGGACAGTAGCAATTGTGCTTCCCTCGGCCTCTCTGTCACTCTCTGATTCCACTCAGGGGTCTAAAGAAAGCCAATTTTCAGTATAAAATGAAGCCTTTGCTTAAAGACCCCCAGTTTAATGCTCCAGAGAGAATTAACCTAGAGAATCTTTAAGCCTACGTTATAAACAAGATAATTTTTTAAACTAGCCAAGTTACGTTAAAGTTTTAAGCAAAAATTTATTCCTAAAGAGAACAGGAAATTTAATTGTGTTATTAATGTTTTATTTAATAAATGATCCAAATTAAAAATTAATCTCACACATGAAGCAAAATGTTTATGGAAGTTCTCCCGATATTTATAATTATAACAAATTAAAAAATTTTTCTGTTCAATTGTAATAGTAGATAGTCTGGAACTCAGCCTGAGAAATAAAGTAAGCACTCAGTTCAATTAAGAACATTAAGAGGCAATGGGATGATAGTAAAATATATTGGGTTTTTTTTTTTTTTTGACTACTCACAACGAAATGTCTGGTTAAATACAAAACAAAAGTAATAGAAGAGGAACAGGATCAGTAAGAAAGGTTTTCGGTGCAGAAACAGAGAAATGCTTAGGTGTCTTTCCATACCACTCTCTGGGACTAGTGATTGCGAACAACCCATCTGTTTGAACTTTCTGTCAAAAGTCCTGGGAGAATTATACTCACAATTCTCATAACCAGTCCTGATCAAATGTTAATAAAATTACAAGGTTTACAGGTATGTAGCTTTTATTCTCTTTGTACATTCTGGGAAACATTTGAAAGATAACTGAATACTTGTGTTGTGTGTTCAATAGCTACAACCAAGGTAACTGATGGCTCACGTGTTACATCATTGCAGAAGCACCACTTGTGAACCTTTCCCTTGGTGAAGGTCTCCTCTTCTGAACCAGCTTCTCCTCCTCAGATACAGCCCATTTAAATGGAGGTAAACACAATCCGAGCATGTCTATTTTTCTCCTAAGTGTAACCCTGAGTTCTAAGAGATCAGTTATGGTGGGAACTTAAATCCCAAATGGAGCTGAAAGGATGCAGAGGAAGAGTGTGATGTGTTGCCAACTGACCGAAGGCTTATCTTTTAGGGCAGACTTTGTCTGCAATGACAAATTATTCCTTACATTCCCATACAGTTTATCTTCTTGCTCTTCAGTCTCTAAGCCTAAACTGCCAGCCCTCAAATGTAATTGCTTCTCTTGCTCCTTTATGAGTCATTGCCGATTCAGCTAAGTCCACCTTGGAAAATCCCACAGCAACGAGAACACCTGATAATGTGCTATCACAGTGAATTACGACGCTTCTTCCCTGCATTCCTATCCATATTTGGACTCCGTAGTCATGGAAGAACCGTTTTTCTTGTGTTAAGAACATAGCAAAACCTTTCATGTAGTACAATTATTTTATGATTTAATCATTTCTTTCTTAGAAAAATGTCTGATTAGAACATGATATATTTGTAGTATTCTTTTAGAAAATTTAGGGGCTGTGAGAGATGATTAGCAGGCTTCCTTCCTTCTGGCTCGCTGCGAAGGTGAACAGGGAACACAAAAAGCACTTGAACAAAGAATTTAATGTACAAGTGGAAGATCTATACAGCTCTAGACCCTTGGTCATTACTGAAAAGCCTTGATGTAACAAACAAAGAAAAAAAAACATGGCAGAAAGATCTTGGATTTGGTGTGGAATACAAGGCTGAAAAGCTCTGCCAAGGGTGGCCAGGCTTTTTACCAACAGTTGAACTTTGAACATTGATGCCTTTGTCAACTGCAGTACATGACTAAATCTACCCAAGCTTCAAGCACTGGGTTCTAAGTCTGAAGCAGTACAATAAGGTTTGAATTTTCTTGATGCTGTCTCACAGCGAGAGCAGAAATGTTATATAGCACCATGTATTTTTCCCTTCTTTATTCATTTCTAGGATTATATTCCCTTATTCAAAATGTCATTGCTGTGTTGCCATGGACAGTGAGAACATCTCTGGTGTTTTTCTTTTACCTAATTTCAGCAGAGCTGCTTCCCAAGGGGGAACTCATCAGTCTTCAGACAGGAACTTCCTGGAAATGCAGCTCTTCATAGAGAATAGAGAAATCAAGAGTCTGCATGGTGAGAAGTTCGCTTCAGCCAAGGCAGGTGCCCACTGGAAGATGACAGACACCAGGGAGGCAGCATGTTTACTGACACATGTATAACCCACAGAGGTGGATGGGAAGCAATCTCCATACTGTTTAGGCTGATAAGAATTCTTTTCCTAGGAGTCTGCAAAGCATCTATGAACTTGCATACCAGTGACTCTTTTCCAAGGAATAAACAGAAAATTTTCATGCCAGGTTTCTTTGTCTCTCAAGAGCTGTGGCCTACTGAGTAGACTTACCAATGGGACAGATTCACTCAAGAGTAAAACAGTGCAGAGGGAAACTGATCACCCAATAGATGTTTCTAGAGATGTGTCCCTCCTTAAGGGCCATGGAGGCATATTCTGGGTTCTAGATGAGGTTCTTGTGCAGGACAGCAACAGTGTTTTCAGGAGAGAATATTTTACTTTGTAGCCGGTCCTCAAGAGTGTCTGCATGTCTTTGAAATCTAACTTTGGTCATCTCGACAACAGCCTCTAAGGAAACATTTTTGTTTCTGTCTAGAATGGAGGCTGCTATTGGGAACGAAGCACAGCCACTCACGTACCAACTACCCCAGCACTTTTAGTCCCCCACAACTGGAAGTTTCTTTGTGATGACCTGGCAGATAAGCATCTGCCTTTCTGAGTTATGTTCTCAATTTTTTGTTTGTTATTCAATACAGGGTTTTTCTACATAACAGTCCTGGCTGTCCTGGAACTCTTGATCGGGCTGGTCTCGAACTCACAGAGATCTGCCCGCCTCTGCCTCCCCTTTAACCTCCCTAAGTGCTGAGGTTAAAGGCATATGCCACCCCTGCGAGGCCTCAATTCTTTTATTGGTGATAAAAAAAAGTTTACTTTCCTTCCTGACAATGTCCTGGAGTAAGCTAACCAAAAGAGCTAACAGTTACTACTTCTGTCTTGACTATCCCAACCCAAGAGCAAATGGCTAATGATTATTGACAATTTTGTAAAACGTGAATATTATAAACCAAATTGCCAGTAGGCACATTTAGGGAATACATCTAGGGTAAGATGATTCTAAAGTGTCCAGTGCTCCTCAGATCCCAGGAGTCCTTCCCTTGATGTTTGTCGTAGGCCTGCTGGTTTGTCTTCAGGAATCTGAACGCATCGTGGTTATGAGCACTCACATCTGAAGTTAGTTACAAAGCCCAGTAAGCATCCTCTTTTGCCTCCATCTCCCCTTAAACACTGACGCAGTGTACGAACCGGCACTTTTCTGTGGATACCCACACTGAATCCAGGCGCGTGCTTTCCCGAACTCGGGCCCACGAGAATGGACGACTGTCCTGAGGGTTGAAAGAGACACACACACAAAAAAACCTTTGCTCATTTACCAGAGTAAATGGCAACTTTATTAAACTCAAGTCGAGTATTTATGCCAGTGGGCAACCAGGATCAAAAAGGCAAGGCCTCCTCCCAACAAAAGCAGGAAGGAGACTAAAGGCCCCAGTAAAGGAAAACTCCTCCCACCCAGAGGGGGCTGGGGAAACTGGCCTCTGTGGGAGTTTTTCCCCAGGCAGGTGGTCGAGGGTTTAAGGCAATGTCAGACAGGTAGATGGGCCTTGGCGCCTGAGCTTCTTTGAGGCAGGTTGAGAAATTACCATTTTAAAGTAAATTAGATCCCTCAGGCTAATGTACCAGGCTGTAGCAGAACCAAGGACGGAACTAGCAGGAAGCTTAGCTGGTTAGCGTAAACATTATTTGCATCCAGTATTTTGGTCTCAAGGATCAGGGAGGACAGGGTCCCACAACGCAGCACACTGCCATGTACTGCGCTGCTCCACGAACACCATGACTTAGCAGAGAGCAGAGGAAGGACATGGTTACTGGCCTAGAAGCCGCAAACACTTTCAGTTGATCATCTCACTAAAAGGAGGCACATGGCATCAATAACCATGTGAACCTCCTTGGATGACTTGTTTCCTTGGTCACCCTAATATGAGCATGGCTTTTAACCCTCATTTCCACCTCAAAGTTTAAACTCCTTTTTTACTGGGAATCATGAAGGAAAAAAGAAAAACATTAGTAACTAGGTGCCCCCTGGCATCATGTGATCTCCTCTTACAGTCAGCTCTGCTCTTTGGAAGGCCCTTCGATGGCAGCTCTGCCTGGCCATCCCATTGACAAGGCTGGAAGATTTATCTTTCCAGGTCACTGCAGCCATATGTAACACCTGGCTCTGAGCCCAGGCCTTCCTGGATGTTGTTCCTCCACCCCTGCACTATAAGAAGATTCCATTCCTCTGGTGTCCCACATCAACACAACCGCACATGACAGTGACATGCACACTGTAATTATATATAATGTCAAAAACCTGGTGGTGATGCAGGCCAAATATGTTAAACTCCTTCTTTGCCTGACATTTCAGTTGATCTATTGGCATTAGTAGTCAACTTCTAGCACTTTCCCTCCAATCTGGAGAAAGATTACTTCCTTCGGCAATCTCTTGTTACAGTTTGCCCACATTTTGAGTGTATTCCTACTCTGCTTTTATTCTATTACTTTGAATTCCATAAGTGTGCTGGTTTTATAATCTCTAGCTCCTCTGTGGTGGCACCACGGGCCTTCCTAGATCCTGCTTATACCCTATTTCCCTTTGTCAGAGCTAGTGGTCCAGTCCACATTACCTACCTTGCCTCATTGTTGCTATCTATATGAGCTGTCACTTCAGCATCTAATCAGACTTCCTTAGTCTTCTACAGCACATAGAAAATGGAAACTCTCAGTTTCCAATATTTCACACACACACGCGCGCGCGCATGCAACTGAGAGTTTCCAATATTTCACACACACACACGCACGCGCATGCACACACTCAGATATTTCTTAACTACAAATATCTCTCTGTGAAAGCGCATTATTCTAGCTTGCTTTTTTGTTGCAATAAACACCATGACCAAAAGCAACCTGAGGAGTAGAAGGTTTATTTGACTTAAGAGGCTCAGCACATCACTGAGGAAAGCAAAGCCAAGAACTCAAGGCAGGAACCAGGAAGCAAGACCTGAAGCAGAGAACGTGGAGAAATTTAGGGTACTAACTTTCACCCAGGACCATGTTTAATTACCTTTCTTAGGTTTCCCAGGGACACCCAGACTACAATGATATGACCAACAGGGGGCTGTGCTCTCCTACATTCATTATCAATAACAAAAATGCAACCCAAGCTAATCCAGTAAGGGCTTCTTCTTCTAAGGTGACTCTGGATTAGTTTCAAGTTGACAGCTCAGGCTAAGTATGACACTCATCCTTAACCAATGGCACGAGTGCCTTTGACTGAGTATAAAGCTTTAAAACTGGAGTGTGGGGATGGGGCAGAAACAGGCTGCTCTTGTCTGTGGACCAACCGATAAGATAGTATTAAGGACCTGTTACTAGTGCACAGTTTTGAAATCCTCTGACTTATTTTTGTGTTACTAGAACTAAAATATATGGATGAAACAACAGAATGGGGAGGTGTTTGTCATTTTTCCCTCGCTTCCATCCCATAATTCTTGCTTATGAGACCTGTGAGTTCACAGTGGGGACAAATGCCATGACTGGGAGAACTCTTGGAGAAGAAGCAGACTATTCACATCACAACAGAACAGG
The DNA here is from genome assembly GCF_982192425.1 of Myodes glareolus. NCBI lineage: Eukaryota > Metazoa > Chordata > Mammalia > Rodentia > Cricetidae > Myodes > Myodes glareolus. Next base: position 9,110,066 of record NC_142045.1, read on the forward strand.
AAAGGACTGGGGAACAAAAGTAGCAGTAAAAGCACTTCCTCAGAGATACATTTTCAGCTTGGCCTCTGTCTAAATCAGGGTTTCTATTGCACTGAAGAGACACCGTGACCACAGGAACTCTTAGCAAAGAAAACGTTTAATTGTGCTGGCTTGCTTACAATTAGTTCATAGATTTAGTCCATTGTCATACTGGCAGGAAACAAGGCAGTGTTAGTCAGATATGGTGCCAGAGAAGGAGCTGAGAGTTTTTATATCTTGCCTCACAGGCCACAGGAAGTGGTCTGGGACACTGGATAGTATCATGAGCGTATATGAGACCTCAAAGTCTGCCTCCACAGTGACACATTTTCTAAAACAATGCCACACCCACTCCAACAAAGCCACACTTCCTAATAGTGTCCCTCCCTTTGGAGACCATCTTCCAAACCCCCACAGTCTCACCTCCTAAACTTTCTATCCCTGACCTCAGTGTGCCGTGAGGAGGGCACCAAACAGTGGGCGTACGAGCCCCAGGATACAGCTCACGTTCAGATCATAGCCTTATTTCTCAAGATAAAGAGACGGCAAGAAGTGAAGGCACGGGAAGAAGCAGCGTTACCATGGATGCATTGATCTTGGAAGTTCTCTCTGTAATACATACCTATATTTATAATGTGGAGAATATTGCTTTCTTTTCTACCAAGGGGGAAGGCTATGCATGTTGGCAGCTAGGTAGAGACTTTTGGTTACTTGCTGCCGTCCTGGTTACATCCTGCCCCTAACCATCATTACTAGGGTCTTCCCAAGTGAAGACCAGGTGCCAGAGCTTTGCGCTTCTCATGTACAACCTTTCCAGCACAGTTAAGTTAGATCAACAGGAGTGGCCAAGGGATTTTACTGATTGTTGCACTTCATCTCAACTGAAGAAGAGTAAAGTGTAGAGCTAACAAGATGAACCAATTACAGTTTGTGAAATATTGGTTTGAACAGATAGGCATTGTGAAACAGTAATTAAGTATTTGCATATCTATAGTACTTGAGGTGTTAGACTAGGCATTGTAGTGGGGAGTTTGATTTAAATGTACAGAAAATCTAAGACCAAGAATCTTATAGGGAAATTACACTTTTATCACATAGATTTGTAAACACCAGTTTTAATGATGAGGGAAACAGGTTTTAAAAGAGTCACATGCCAAAGGCGCCCTAAAAATGTAAAATTTGAAGGAAGTTAATTCTATATACAGGAAAGTGCCTAGCAAAAGTAGTGAGGGGTAAAGACTGGAATAAAATGTTGGAGTTGTATCCAACTAAAGCACCCAGAGTCTGAAAGACAGCAGTGAAATGTCCACTCTCAGTGGGGTGGCTCGGGTCTCACTTTCATTTGTATAAGCTGACCACATACAGGAGCCATGGAAATTAGTTTTCCATGTTCACACTTCTTTTTTCAGGACAGTACTACAGTTAGCCTCCAACTGCTGGTGGCTTCTACTTTCATGACTTTTCATTTTTATCATGGTGCAAAAACAAAACAGACTCAGTAGACAACCTACTCTAAAGTTCAAATCTTTATGTTTTCCCAGGATAGTATTAGGAGAAGTTTCTGCGATACACGACAGTGGCAGCTAGCTGCACCTCTCTGTGAGCCGCTTGCTACAGGGGAAACAGCTGATACTAAATGGTGAATGTTGCTAAACAAAGATGCTCTGAAGATTGGTGTGTGTTCAGTTTCTGCTGGTGTAGCTGGAACTCCATCAGAAGCTGAGTAGCATCTGTGTATAGAAAGACTCAGAGCCTCCCATTTCAGACTTTACATTTCTGGAAAGTTTCCAGACACTAGATTGTTCTAAAGACTTGGAACAATCACTCACTTATGTATGTAGTCTTGGCACAGAACCAGCACACAAGGGAGTCCAAGGACTTAGATATGATTAATTTTTCTCAAATTTTAAACTCTGTGTTATGTTGGAAGCAGAAGTTTTAGACACAGCCCCATTGGATCCTCAGGTTCTCCTGAAATGTTGCTTTGTCTGTTGATGGAAAGACCCAACAATAATAAATCTAAAACATCTTTGATCATATGAAAATTATTTAACTTACCAAAGACCTGGCAGGTGGCTGTGATCTCACTGCTTAAGTAGTATGAACTAACAGAGACAGTCCCACAAGGGGCATACCAGCTCAGATCATTCCACAATGATCACCTAAAAGTATCAAACACTACCTTATTATACAAGTATCCAGAAAAAAATGTAGCATAGGTAAATATAAGATGGAAAGAGCTTTCACATAGATTTTTTTAAATTAAATTAATAAAGTTCAGGGTCCAAAATTAAATTATCTCATGAGCCTTAAAGATATTATCTCTCTGGTGTCCTAAATACCAAAAATAAGCAGGCTTATACTCCTGAAGCTTGGTACAACTCATCAGAATCATATTCTCATGAATTAAGAAGGAAACAAGCAACCTAGTGGCATTGTGGCAAAACAAAAGATAGAATAATTTAAGTAGCAATGAGATAGATGCACAGTCTCCATTCTAACGGTCAAGGAAGAACTCATTTCTCTCGTACGGGCCCTCTTCCGCTCCAGTCTCAGCTCTCATGAGTATTCCACTCAAAACTCACCTTCAAAGCCATCGTTTATGAACTTAAAGAGTTTACAAATCCAGCACTTAAAATTCTAACGCCACATGTATTTTATTTGAAGGTAAGTCCTATGGAAAGTTAATAGCTTCCAAGACTAGTGAATACTAATGTCAGCAATACTTCGTGTGAACCTTGGCCGTGGCAGCGGACTGTACCTCCAGCTATCCAGCTATCAGCTCCGGGGAAGACAGCAGATTCTAAGAGGTGGACTCTCTCTCTTGACTGTGCTCTCATGACTGATCTAGTGCTCTTTTCAGAGAGACAAGAGAAAGCCCAGGCAGCTCACTCACCCTTTCCACTGTGTGAATCCACAGCAGGCACACAGCTCTTTACAAGCCAGAAAGTAATCCCCGACCAGACACCAGAAATGCCACAGCCTTGACCTGGGAGTTCCCAATCTCTTAAACTTTTATTTGTTGTTCAAGACACTCGTAGACAGCCTCATGAATGGACGAGGACAGCATTTAATTATGGAAGTTATTGCCCTATAGATACAGTTATTAACATTTCTTTCTCTGCTACAGATTATAAAATTAAGCTGTTTGGTTCGCATGTTTTAAAAGAGATATTTGACCACCTCACTTAATATAATCCTACGTTAAACATATAAAGATGATGTATTAAAAGATACCCCCAGTCTTGTGTGTTTACCAGCAATTAAAAGGGCATAATTAGATAGTAGAACAGACATGAGGAGATTGGTCAAGTTAGGTCAAACATAGTTTATTATCAGAAATAATATTTTTTTCAAGCAATAAAAGCACTTTGCCTGAGTCAAATAAATATCTCCACATATTAATATCACTTTCTGTGTGTGAAAATGATTCCTGGAGTACGAATTCAGAAATCTGATTAGGAGAGAGAATTAATTTAAGATTGCCACAACAAATCAGACTTTGCAGAAAGAACAAGGGGAGTTCAAGCCCTTATTTGAGACGCCTTACTGGAGTCAGCCTAAGAGTTGAAACAGACTAAACTGAGATGTGGTGGATTCCTCTGTGCCCAGACAGACTTGGCTCCTATTACCCAGAGCAACTGCTGTGGGCTGCACCACAAAGGAGACAGAGAGCTGCGGCGTGTGCACTGAGGGACAACCTGCTCACATTCCTGCTAGATTAAGCAATATGTTTCTGCATCGGACCAGATGAAATTTTTTGATAACATCAAACCTCAAATCCAAAATCTTTCAGCAGCCAGACTTTTAGTTCAAAAATCTTCCTAATTATTGCCAGCACAGCAGCTGCCAGGAGCTCTGGTGAGACCGACCTCACATTTTTCCATTATCCAACTACAAAGGAGAGGGCAAGGAAGACTGTTCCCCTGCTACAGCTATCTAATTTGGCTCAGATTCAGAGAAGAGAAGGGTGGGCATTTGAGTTACAATAGAAGAATGGAAAAGTCCCCGAATAATGTTATGACTTACTTCTGAGTGGTTCTCACCTTTGGGGCTAAGAGAAATTCCTTTTGGAAGAAAAGGACAAGAAGTTGGAAAGTGAACTTCCAGAGCGAGGTGAAGAGGGGAATGAACGGTGGATATGAACATGTGTCTCTGCATAAATATATAAGATTTGCAAATTAGGGAAAAGAAAGTTCTACTTTGAAAAACCCAGTTACTTTCATAATCTTTATTAATGTCTCCCATCCAGAGTTGGTGCATTTATGGTGCATCAATTTTTTAAAAAATATACAGAGGCAAGAACACGCTGGTTGGAAGACTTGGAACGTTGTAGAGTCGATCTCTAGCTCATGTGGTCAGTTACTGCTTTAACTCTGGACAGTACTTTGTGAGGCATCCCAAAAATCTTCATGGATACCATGGTCTCTGTGCTAGCTCCTCAGAAATGTGGCATCTCCGCAGCAACCCAGAGAAATGTTGCTAAGAACCAGGTTATTGCTATGTTCTCTGGAGAACGGCAATGAGGATGCGCACTCATTCAGTCCCAGCTGGTGGGGCAGCTACAATCAGCCCTACCCTGGGAAAGCTTGGTCTTCTCATAAAACATCACCGTGGAACTCAGTGGTGATGCGCAGTGCAATGAATAAAATTACAGATAGACTGTAAATATTTTTGCAAGAACTGCTATTAAAAAAATTCTTCTCAATTTATTTTTTCTGAGGAAATTTATTCTTAAAATTTGAAAGCAATATTTCACAAAGATTAAATAAAGAGATTAAGAACAACCTACCGTTCCTATCTCTTGAATTTGAGTTCTCTTCCTTCTGAGACTGGACCAATCAGTGATTAGAGAACAATTTCTTTCTTTTAGAGAAGGTTTGTTTTCAGTTTGTTTGTGTGAGTGTTTGCATATACACACACTCACACATGTGTGTGCATACTTCACATGTGTGGTTGGTTCACGTGTAGGTCAGAAGGGGATATTAGATCTCCTATGATTGGAGTTACATAAAATTGATAGCCACCGTGTGTGTGCTGAGAGTCAAATCTATAAAATCAACAAGAGTTCTTAACCACTGAACCATCTTTCTAGCTCCAGCAAACATTTCGATATAGGACAACAGAGTACTTTTTTAAAGCTAAGAGCCAAAATAAAAGTTATAATGTGCATCTTTATATAACCATTTAAATTTTTCATTTAAAAAAATCTTAGCTCATAACTTATAAAAAGAAAAAACAGAAAAAATAGATCACTAGCCAGAGCTAAAGGAAAAAGGCATAATCCAGTGTTGCCTTGTCCAGATTATACAAGGCATTTTTTTGACATTAGATTGATTTAGCACTGGGTCTCACTATGTCCATATTGTAATTATCAAATGATGCAAACAACATACCTGCTAGCCTGTGGCATGAGCATGTGTCTAAGTTAAGTCAATCTAATTCTAGCATTCACACAATATATTCTGACATGAAACCAATGTTCTTGTGTATATAAATCAGCAAAGACAAGCAACTCTCGTCCTGCTGTTTGGTTTCCAAACACCTCTACATCTGTGCCATGGCACTGTTTCTGGTTGTCTGTCTAGCTCAAAAGGATACGACAGAATGACTATTCAAGGATTGTCGCAGCCAAGAAAGGCAGAAATGACCTTTTTCAGATAGGAGGAATGGTGGCTTCCTGTGGGAAAGTCACATTAAACACATTAGCAGTGAACTGGAAGTCTGGTAAATAGCCTCTGCCAATCAAGGCTGTAAATTCCTGGAGACCCTGCTCCATAGCAATAACTTTATCATCATCCTTAACTGATGCAGGAGCATCCAAATTCTTCTCACCTCCACTGGGGCATGGAGACTGCTGCTGGAGCTTTCACAGCAACGTTTCACAGGAACGTGGGTGTGCTGAGACCATCAATAAAAGAGGCTCCAGCTTCACTAAATTTTGGGGGCACAAGCTGGCATATTTTAGGTTTATGTAGGCATATATAATCCTTAACTGACACGCGTATCCTGTTCAGATTCATCCATTATAAAGTGAGAATATCATCAGTTGAGAAAGAATTTCATATAGCATCTCTTTTGGAACGCTACCAGTTACGAATACAATGTACCTTAGTGAGATAGTATGTATCCTTCACTTGAATTTAAACAAAAGGACATGTGTTAGTTAGTTACCAGTCTCATTGCTCTGATAAAACACCTGACAGCAGTAACTTAATGCTCACAGTTTGAGTGTACAGTCGAACCAAGGAAGGCATGGTGGCTGGAACATAAGGCAGCTAGTAGCACTGGGTCCTTAGTCAGGAAACAGATGAATATGGTAGCACAGCTACCTTCTCCATTTTATTCAGTGTGTTAAGCTAGCCCATGAAATGGCACTGCTCACACGTAGAGTGGGTCTTTCCACCTCCATTAGTCCAGTCTGGAATCTCCTTTACATGACAGCCCAGAGAGGAGTATAAGATAGCAACGGAGTTTCATGAACCCGTAAGCTTCTTAGAAGCATGTAAATGAAAGCTTTCCTCAAAATAAGTGAGGGAAAAGGACGAGTGAAAATCATTTGGAAACAAACTATGAAGGAACCGAGGGAAGAGATGAAAGTCAAGGGATGGAAACTTGAGGTCTACAAGTATCTTATGAAACCCACATGATGGGAACGATGTCACCACCCTTCCAGCACCTTTTCCCCAACTAGTGAAATCTGCAGCAAACACAGAAATTATGTATTTAAAGTCTATCTTGAAGGTCTTTGCCTCAGGAAAAGCAAATTCATCCTTCTCCAGTTCCACTAAAGACAATGTTAAAAAACTTCTATCAAATTATTGACTCTCTTGGAAGGATCCCTCTAGCTGTGATGATCCAGCATTCCAGGATTTGGGAGGAAAGAGGAGAACATATTATTTCATGCCACAAAAAGTTTCATGCCTCCAACAGATAAATGCAACAATTTCTGAATAGAAGATATTGTGTATTAAAACAAAGTATTCAAGTTCATCAATTTCCTGAAGCTGTGTTTCCTGAATTACTCTGAACTGCAGCCACCTTGGGCATCTGGGAGATAATGATGAAGCGATAATACAGTATTATTTCTTTCAAAGTTTACAAGCTAGTTGGATTAGCACAGAGTCGTTGATTGTCCCTCACACAAATGTGTTAGATTTATACCATCAGTGACCACACCTCTAATGAAAAATATCCCTCCCCTAAGGGGGGACGATTACTTCAGATTTTCATATGATTGCTTGAATCCAGGTATAATAAGGGAGAGTCGGTCTATTGTTCTTGGTGGTACGGGACTCTGAAAAAATGTTGTATAAGTGTATTTGGGGTGAGATACAGTCTGTCTGTCCTCTATGATTTAAGGAAGGAATGAAAAGTAGGGGGGAAAACTAGAGGATTGAAAGTGGAAAACACTTACTGAAAATTTTAGTCGTGAAGGTCAGGGGAGGACATATAAAATAGTCCTTGGCATTTTCTTTAGTCATCTCACCCAATACTTATGTTTCCATCGTATATAATTAAAACATTAACATAATGATTATATCACGTGATTTCATATAAAGTCCAGCTGCCCTTGAAATGTCCACCAACCTAGCAACAAAGATTTATGTTCTATCTCTTACTTCCCAAAAGGAATCTGCAGTTGAAGAATTTAAACACCTTGCCCAACATCACAGCAAGAGGAGACAGAGCCCTTCAAAAGTTGAGATCCCGGTCGGTGCTATGCTCTTCGGTTCTCATGGGACTCTCGGGAATGACCATACATAGTTCTGCTGCAGGAATCCAAAACACCAAATCCAGTCTTCTCTTAGTGTGATTCTGACCTGGAACTAATTTATGCCCTTAGATGCATGGAATAAAGCCAGAGACCCTCAGCCTGGGCTTCTTCATCAGTGCCTCAGCTGCTCCTGAGCCAGGAAGAATGTTGCCTAGTATTTGAAAAGAAAGCTGCGGGGCTGCCTGGACCAATGCCCCACACAATCTCCTACTGCAGATGTGCACACCCCATGTCACGGCTCACTCAATGATGAAAGTCAGAAAATAGTCTAGAATTCAGTAAGAAATAAAACACTTGGCTTCACATTTTATACTCACCATGGCTGCCCTCCAGATGTCTGGTCGCAGAGATGGAAATAACTTTTGGTAATTCTCCTGTGGTTCCCGTTTAGAGAGAGCTACTGTTCCAGGGGACAATGAAACCCAAAGCTACTCACTCTGCCTTTGTTATTTAGCTGCATTTAGCATCTCTCTCTCTCTCTCTCTCTCTCTCTCTCTCTCTCTCTCTCTCTTTCTCTCTTTCCTCTCTCTCTCTCTGTATGTTTATGCACACATTCACTTGTGTGTGCAAGCACATACACACCTGTGTGGCAGATGTGTGTGCATGGGCTTATGTATTCCATTAAATGAAACCATTTAATATTTTGCCTTTTCTCCTAGTGCCTACAAGGTAATTGTATATCTGATTTGAAAGCAGTTTCAAATGTTTCTCTTCCTAAGCATATGGTCTTGCTAAAACCTCCGTTTTACTCCAGGTTGTGCTCTAGCTAAAATACAAGAATTATTAAAAATTCATTTTCTTCAGGATCAAGCCAGTGCTTCCCTTTTGCCCATTTATTTTCTTACTCTTCATTACCCTCTTTGCTTAAGTGTAGAGAGAAACAGAATAAAATCAAATTACTTCCTTTCCATTTTGAGATCTTCAAAAAACTTCTTGATAGCAGTAAACATAGATTTGAAATGAAAACTGAATGACAATTTTAACTCCTTAACAAAAGCTTAAGTCAAACAATTTAAACTAGCAAATATATTTGGCCAAAATTAATAAATCAGATGAGCAGGAACAGGTTCTTAGAAGAAGGAAAGTGTGTATAAGTTTCCCAAAAGGAATCTAAATGTAATCATCACAAGAGATTTCCTCCAAAATGAAAATGTACATTTAAGAAAGTTAAATTATCATGAATTAGTGAATTAATAATGCATGCATGATTAAAGATTTTAACCTGGAGTTACTTAAATCCTATTTGAAGGCAAAAAGTGAAAGAAAAAAGGTTTTATTCCACAAGATGCAGGATTAAATTTCCTCTGAAAACTTCTACATAAAATAATCAATGTAATAAAATATTCCATCCATGGACATAAAGAAACTGCAGTCTTTGAAACTTAGCCACCCCAACTTGCTTTGCAACACATCAAAAAGTCATATTGCAGTACCTGCCACTTGCTTATTTGTGAGTGAGTACCTTGAACCAGAAGAGTACATCTCAGTCATTCCTGTGGCTGCCCGAATTCACTGGAAACCATTCCTGAACCGTTTCAGTATGCCAGTTATCTATAGGGAGGTTCCTTTAAGTCATCACTGAGAGAGAGAGAGAGAGAGAGAGAGAGAGAGAGAGAGAGAGAGAGAGAGAGAGCAGAAGGGAGAGACAGAAGAGAAAGGAATGGGTATGGGAAGGAAGAGGAAACATAGAGGTACGTGGTGGTTTTTAACACCCTCTTCTTGTGACCTCAGCAAGCACCATAGAAACCCCAATGTTGAAGACCCTCGAGAATTTTCCTGACTGGGGCAGAAGCCCAAGTTTTGTGGTCATGTCCATCATGGGAACCAAGACTCCCTAGAAATGATCTTGGACCATTCAAATATAAGAAGTTAGTTAAATGGGGAGCACTCTGTCTCTCTGTCTCTGTCTCTGTCTCTGTCTCTCTCTCTCTCTCTCTCTCTCTCGTGTGTGTGTGTGTGTGTGTGTGTGTGTTTCTCTGTTGTTCCCTCACATGAAAAGTTCTGCAGTTATGTTTCTTTTTATCACAACCACACTGCCAACATTGCTAGGAAGAGGAAGATAACCTGTGTAGGTTCCAGTGTTGTGACGTTGACTGTCGCTATCTAGAGGCAACAGAAACTCAAATGTTAATAAGATAGATACTATTTTGTTTCAGTGTGTGGCCACGTCCATTTTGTTACAGCATCCTAAAAACCAGTGAACTCTAAAAAAATACTGAATTCTCGACTTGCTTGGCCCTTTGGAAACCAAAGTTTGTATTCTAAAATCCACTGGTGAATCAGTTTCCAAATATATTTTCTTGCTTTCTTCTTGAGGCTTACATTGATGTCAGTTACCATGGGTCATTTTGGAACGCAATTAGTTCTCATTTAGAAATATTAATATACAAATTCCATTTTTAAAATATTCTCTGTATACATAAAATTGTATGAGAAAATTAATTAGTATATGGGGAACACAAATTGAACTTGGTGTTTGTTTGTTTGTTTGTTGGGGTGGTCACAAGGTAGATAAAGTAGACCTGGGAAGAATGAGAATCAAGAGTAATCACTCTGTATTGTATGAATTCCCAAATACGTATTTATTATCTTAGGGGGTGAGAAGGGATTCATATTAGCTATCCTAGCCAGGCTCTCTCTCTCTCTCTCTCTCTCTCACACACACACACACACACACGCACACACACACACACACACACACACACACACACACATGCAAGCACATGCACACACTCCACATACCCGGGGGTGGATATATAATGTTAATAAGAAGATTCCAAGTAAAACCCTTTCTGAACTCTCCAGCTGGGAGCTTAATTTATAGAAAATGTTATTCTGAGCCAGACTCTGGAGAGCTGGCTGTCAAGGGTGTCCTAGATAGCTCTTTGCTTTGTCTGGGCCCCATTTCCGGGCTGCATCTTTGAGATTGTTTGATTAAATCATACCCAATTCCTGTAGGTCTGAGTAAACCACAAGTTCTGACTTCAGTTCCCTGTCAGTGGGGTCATTCAAACGACCTAATCACATCCTTCAACAGGAGGAGGTACCCTAAATTCTTGATATAATTAGGTCTGATTCTGCACACCTTGGCGCTCACTCTGTTCGGCCCCTCATCCTCCTGCCTGCAGTACTGTGCTCTCTCCCCTGTGCCCTTAGTACACGTGGCTGCCTAATTGCTGTTGCTGTCAACTCTTCAGTATCAAGTGCTGTTTGCTCACTAGCCACAAAACCCAAGACAGGAATATGGACACCAGGTAAAGGGTTATTCCTTTGTGTAATCTGCCTTCAGGATTTTGATACTTCTTACATGTTTTACGCAGATTAGAATTTTAGTCTAAATCCTTTGTTTCATCTTCCAGAAAAGGAAGAGCCTTCAGACAAAGACTACTGTACCAGCATTTTGTAAACTGCAGCAAAATATCCAAGACCACCAGGCTTACTTTTTCTGCCAGTCTCCGAAGTTCGACGATGACATCTTTACCCCATTCCTTTATCCACGATGCTAGGCAGAGTGTTGCAAGAGTGTGTGCCTGGGGAGCTACACCTCATGGTTTCTAATCAAGAAGCAAAATGACAAATTAGAAAAAACGAGAGTCCCAACATCCTTTCAAAGAACAAATGCTCAATGATTTTATTTTGCTCTCTTTAGGTTCTACCATCTTCCATTATCACAACAAACCTTCTGGATAGACTGAAAATCCCAATATCCAAACATAGTAAATAGTCCATGAGAAGTTGAGATTCTTACCACCAGTACTGATCCCACTGCCACACTGGACTGTTATTTTTCTATAAATCTGTAACACTGAAATTACCATTTCATGGAAGAGCCATAATATCAAGGCAGCCATGTACATTTATTAGTATTTCCCTTCTCGATGGGTATTATATCAAAATCGTTATTGTTAATATTATTATTATTGATAAATGAAAAGAACTGGAGAAACTGAGACTACTGATGTGAATTAAACATTCAACAGACATAAAATTTCCAATAGTTTTCTCAAGGAATTTAATCTCTTAATTCATTACTTCATTTAATTTACAGAAAGTTAACTTCCCAGGAGAATTATTATCTCCTTGATAAAAATATTGACACACAACGATAAATCATTTTATCAGGGCCACAGAATAAAGACAGTGATGATCACAGAACCAGACCCTGGGAAAACGTCAAGGTGGTTTCTGTTCTCCTGCCTTTACTGGGGCAGAAACTGAGTATGGCCACTGTGGGATAACCCTCCTGCATGCTGTGAATATGTGTTGCTTTCATTGGCTGATAATAAAAGCTGCTTTGGCCTATAATAAGGCAGAATATAGTTAGACAGGAAAGTCAAACTGAAAACAGAGAGAGAGAAGGGTAGAGTCAAGAGAGATGCCACTCAGCTGCCAGAGGAACAAGATGTATTAGAGCACAGGTAAAGCTGTTTGAACAACATTTACCATGCTTGGTTCTTGACAGAATAATGTTGTGGCTTGGCCTATTCCCTTTGTCTTTTGCCTCCCTTCTTTTCTATTCTTCAGAGAATTCTTCCTAATAGAGAACGCAAAGAAAAAAACCCCACACATATAGAAATAACCTTTGGGGCACCAATCCTGAGATCCTGCCCCTCATCTATATAACACAGAAAGTTTCTCTTAAAATTGTGAAATCTCTCTGGCCAGGAAGGAGGATAGGTTATCTGAACATCTTCAACTCTTCTTCCTTTCCTCCAAATTCAGCCCCCAGTCGCACTCCCAGCTCTATAGTAGCCCACCAGCTGTGGGCTGCCTCTTTTCTGTACCCCTATCTCCAGCTGATCAAACAGATCTTCCTTTCCAAACTTCTTCCCTACCACTCATCTCTTTACACCAGCCCACAGCTCCAGCAGGTATCCCCTGAGAATCCAGAGTCCACTATGACCCTGGAAGCAGGTAGACTAGCTATAGATCTTTACTCTCCCTTCTCTCCTCCAAATCTAACTCCCCAGTCTCATCCCCAGCTCTGTAGCAGACCACCTATGGGAGTCTCTTCCACTCTGTGGCCCAATTCCAAGGGGGAGTAAGCAGACCCTAGTGGAACAAAATGCTTTCCTTCCACCTGTTGACCTCTTCAGCACTCCCCTATGCCAGTCCATAACACTTTGAAGCATCAGCTCTCAATACATAAAAACACATTGTGTCTGGAACACTCAGTGGCCACAGCTAGCATTTGAAAATTTCCCACCAGGCTGCATATCACAATGCAGCCTCCTAAGAACCAGAAAGGACAACAGAAACCAAAGAACAAAACACCCACCCCCCCAAAAAAAAAACAAGACCAGATATCATCACTCAGAGTTACAATGTTCTCAAAACATATTCCTAGATACCAGCATAAAAAAAAATCACTAACAACCAGAACATTGTGTCCCCACCAGAAATTATAGCACAAAAAACCCTAAGAACAAAAACCTAGAGGTATTTCATACTAATAACAGCACCCCTAAAACATCTAGAAGAAAAGAAAATATCATCAAAAAAGAATAGAAGCCAAGGAATAATCTAACCTGGAACTGAAATCAGGAAAAAAAAAAAGGACAGGGGTGGTAAAGAAACAATGAAACAAAGAAATTGATATCTTAGAAAATAAATAAGATTAACAAAACTTTATCCAAATTAACTAAAATTCAGAGAGAGAATAACCAAGTCAACAAAATTAGAGGTGAAAAGGGGAACATAACAAGAGTCACTGAAGAAATCCAGAGACTACTCAGGACATATTTTAGAAACCTAAGGACAGCTAAAACAACGCCGAACAATAAAAGATCGGCTGGGGTCTTAGCACACCTGATTTAAATATGGGCTACAGAGCCATAGCAATAAAGACTGTTTAGTGGCTTCTTCCTTTGGCTCCTTTTCGTTGTTGTCCGCATCAAAGTGATTACTAACCCCATGTCAGGGTCAGTGCTAGGCTGTCTCAAAATCTCCTTGGCAAATGCCATTTTTCTAAAACCCTTCAATTTTTCCTCAGGCAGACTTTTAGTCTAAGGTCAAAAAAACAACCCCATTTTTGATATAAGCTCACAAGTGTGGTCTCTAGGCTACTTACTAATATTCTCGCCCTCTGAAACGTCTTGAGCTGGGCCCCACAGTTCATATCATCCTCAGCACTGTGTTCCATGCTTCTCCGAGGATGGTCCGTTAAGCATCACTCAAAGCATCAATCTGCTTTTCGAATACAAACTCTTAATGTCTTCCATATTCCTCCAACAAACAGCTGGATCAGGCCTGTCATTGCAAATACTTAAGTACTGGTACAAATATCTGTCTCTTCACAGAAATAGAACAGTGACTAGGGCATACAGAATATCTAAAATAAACCACAAATAATAAAAAAGAACTTCTGGAGGTATCACCATTCCTGACTTCAAACTGTACTAGAGAGATACAGTAATATCACCATCAAAGTGCTGAAACAAAAGGAGACACATGGATCCATGTAATCAAATTGGAGAGCCAGACATAAATCCACACACTTCTATGTACACTTGACTCCTTTTTAAGGAACCAGAAATACACACTAGAAACAAAACAACATCTTCAGCAAATGATTCTGGAAAACTAGGTGGCTGCATGCAGCAGGATCCAAATAGATCCATACTTATCATCCTGTACAAAACTCAGCTCAAAATTTGTCAAAGACTTCTACATAAAACCAGATAAACTGAACCTGATAGAGGAGAAAGTGGCGAATAACCTTGAACTCATTGGCACAGGAAAAAAAATCTTTCTGAATAGAACACTGTTATCACAGGTACAAAGATTGATAATTAATAAATGGGACCTTGTGAAACTGAAGACCTTCTGCATGGAAAAAAAATAATTAAATAAACCACATTATTTTCACAAAGCAGGAGATTACAAAGCAGGAAAAGTTTTCCCCAAACTGCAGATCTGATAAAAGGCTAATCCAAAACATCTGAAAAACCGAAAAAGCTAAATATTAATAAAATAACCCAATTTAAAATGGAATACAGATCTAAGCGGAGACCTCTCAAAAGAAGAAATCCAAATGATTGAGAAACACTTTAAAATTTTCTCAACATCCTTAGTCATTAGGGAAAATGCAAATCAAAACTTCTTTGAGATTTCATCTTACACTCATCAGAATGTCCAAGATTAATTTAAAAAGTGACAGCTCATGCTGCCAAGGACATAGTGTAAGGGAACACTCATCCATTACTGGTGAGAATGAAAACTTGTACAGCCACTATGGAAATCAGGGTGGGGATTATTCAGGAAAATGGGAATAGATATACCTCAAGGACCAGCTATAACATTCTTGGGCATATACCCAAAAGATACTTCTTCCTACCACAGAGGCATTTGCTCAACCGTGTTCTTTGCTCTTCTGTTCTTAATAGCCCAATGTTCTTCATTCAATGAATGTGTAAAAAAAAAATGTGATACAGATATACAATGCAATAGAATAATAGTCAATAAAAATGAAATCATGAGGCTGGGCAGTGGTGGCTCACGACTTTAATCCTAGCACTTGGGAGGCAGAGGCAGGCAGATCTCTGTGAGTTCGAGGCCAGCCTGGTCTACAAGAGCTAGTTCCAGGACTGGCTCCAAAGCAACACAGAGAAACCCTGTCTCAAAAAATGGGGGAAAAAAATGAAATCATGGGGAGTGGGAGGGAAATGGGGAGATGGGAGGAGGCAGAACTTTTTAATAAATAAAGTAAAGAATGAAATCATGATATTAATAGTTAAATGGGTAGATTCATCCCAGTTGAAGAAATCCAGACCCAGAAAGGCAAATGTGCAACATATTTCCTTATACGTGGATGTTAGCTATTAAGTCAATGATAACCTAACTGTAATTCTTAGAATCACAGAGGTTATGTATAGAATAAGGACTGGGGACAGGCATGTAAATCTCCCTAGGAAAGTAGAATACAATAGCTAGCCATGGATGCAGAGATAGAAAAATGGATGAGGCATGTGGGCTGATACAGGAGCATCAAATGGGGAAGGAGGAGTGAAGAGGGGGATGAGGGAGTATATAGGGGAAAGAAGGCAAAAATTTAATGGCCATTTGAGAGATTATATGAAAGCCTGACACGGTAGAAGTTTCCTAAAATATATACATATATAAAGGTAATCTAAACAAATTCATAAATAATGGGGGAGACAGAGTCCCAACTGAAAATCTCTTGTCACCAAATGAAGCTTTTATAGCAGGCATGACTTACATGCAATAGAGCTGTTGGGCAAACAACTCAGGTTGTTGTTAAAACTGTAGATTGTTAAGCACAAGTTGATACTCCATTACTGAAGAGAACACCTATACAACTCATTGAACATGGACTAGTTGAGCTGGTGCCTACAGAGATCACTCACCCAAACAAGATAGTGTCTGTGGTACAGGAAAATATTCTGCATGCTACCAAAGGAGAAAAGGAATGATAACTGATCCATAAATCCTTTGATATTGTCCTATGTGCAAGATACGCGAATGCAATAGGGGCACAAAGCTTTTGGGAGTGACCATCCAATATCTGATTTGACTTAAGGCCCTCTGCGTAAGATTGAACTCATAGCCAATGATGCTTGAGTGGTTAATAACTGCAGTAAAGATACCCCAGTGACCTATGGTCCGAGAGAGACAGCTCACGGGGCAGAGCGCCGGACCGCTCCGCCCGAGGACCTGAGTTCGATCCCCAGCCCGGCACGGCAAGTAGTTCTGTATACCATCAGTCAGCACCGCCCGGCGGCCTACAGAATGACCCCCACACACAACCTCCCACCATCCACCGTAGATCCGCATAGAGTAGTAGACAAAACAAAAAACAAAAAAAAAAAGAAAAGCTTTTAAAGATTAAAACTAAATACCATTGTTCTATAAACAAACAAAAGTAGTAAAAATGAAATGACTCCTAAAGGCATTTTTGCTATACTCAAAGATCAGTGACTTTCTCAGCCATCATCAGAGAAGCTTCTACCTGCAGCAGATGGGAACAAATACAGAGACCCATAGTCAGACATTATACAGAGAGTGAGACTTTGAAACACTCAGCCCTAAACAGAATGTCTCTATCAAATTTTTTACCTCAGGGCTCAGGAAACCCCAAGAAAGAGGAGGCAGAAATATAAGAAATGAGAGCCAGAGGGGATGGAGGACACCATGAAAAGGGGGCCCCTAAGTCAACAGGGTCAGTACAGCAAACTCACAAAGATTGGGGCAGCATGCTCACGCGGCTTTAGGCCTAGATGGGGCTCTAAAGCAGAAAGAATAAGTGGAGACATGTCCCTATTCCTAATCCAAAAGCTATCTCCTATTGATAACCACTTGTAAATAAAAATTTAGTTTTTACCAAGGGAGTATCTCTGGGGAAACACGACTCTTAAAGTTAGACTGCAAGCCTAGCTGTAGATGACCATTGAAATATGAACTTAGTGGCATCTTTGGAGGCTCCTGATCTCAGATAGTTGTGTCAGAGTTTTCTAATTTCCTAAAAAATTATACATATATATATTTGTGTGTGTGTGTGTGTGATACATACACTATACCACACAATCCGATATATCATATATAATTTGTATAACATATTTGATCATTTAAATATATAAAATATTATATATAAATGTGTATACAAGAGAGAATCTATACATACATACACGCTTATGTTTGTATTCCCTCTCCTACCCAACAGGTCTTTTTGTGCATATATTATAGGTTCCAATTTAGTGTTTTTAAGGGACTCCTAAGTACAGGAATGAGTGAGTCTCTGTATCTATATCTGTCTACTGTGCTTTTTCTTGGGTTCCTTTCTCTCTGCTTATTTCCTTTGACTCATTCCAATGTGTTAAGTTTCTTTTATCTTACATTTTATTTTATTGTATTTTATATTATCCCTTAGAAGCCTGCTTGTTTTCTAATGAGAGACAGAAAGGGGTGGATCTGTTTGGGAGATCAGGTAGGAAAGAACCAGGAACAAAACAGGGGTGGGAAACTGTAATCAGATATATGATGTGAGGAGGCAAAATCTGTTTTCAATAAAAGGGAAAGAAAAAAAAGAATAAAATAAAATTGTGAAATCATTGATCTGGACTATCTGGAATTATACTGAATAAGCCAGCTTTGTGTTGCACAGCTTGATTCCAGTAGTAAGATTAATTCATGCTCAAAAGGCCTTCTGCATATTTAATTTTATGCATAGAATTGTAACTTTATTGTTTAACTTTGCCTAACTTTGGGTTTTGGCATTTCCTTAACCCTACTTCTATAATGTCTGCAATGAGCACTCATTTTATCCACGTAAAAGTGTGAACTCTCCTTGACATTTTCTTGTTTTATTTTATATATTCTTGATTTTAAAAACACATTCCACTTCAACAAGACTTCAGTGACATTACTTTGGCCTATCAATCAATACCCAAATAATGACATGGAGACTTATTAATTATGAATGTCAGCCTTAGCTTAGGCTTATTTCTAGCTATCTCTTTTTAGCTTAAATTAATCCATTTCTATTAATCTATGTCCTACTCCAAGACTCATTTACCTCATCAACATAATGTCCATACTGCTTTCCAACTTCCTCTCTGTCTGTCTTTCTGGCTTCAGATGGCTGACTAACTACTTTTTTCTCTCTGACCACCAGCCCCACCCATCCCTCCTTTGTTTAGCCATTGGCTATTCAGCTTTTTATTAGACCAATCAGGTGCCTTAGGTAGGCAAAGTGAACCAGCAATACATCTTTACATTATTAAACAAATGCAGCATAATAAAATCTAGACACCTTCACATAATCAAACAAATGCAGTATAAAAAATGCAACACATGTTTACATAGTTAAACAAATGCCCTATCCCACAATATAACATTATTTTCTCTTCATCTGAAAAGTGATCTCATTTTTAAGATCTTTGGCTCCCAGCAGGGGGAGAAAAGTATACATGTCATTCAAAAGTAAATCCAGTTTTGTTGAGGGTTAGTCTGGTGCTCCTTCACATATTTATCAATCACTTCCTAAGCTGATGTTTGCTTTTCAGCTGCTAGGAGTCATTAAGGTTGCTTTTAAGTGGCTCTGAAAATCTCTTAACTCTACAATCACATACTAACCCAAAGAACAAATACTGCATAGAACATAAGAGAAGACTGGGACATTTAATTCCTTGTATATGTGGCAAATCATTACAGTTGGTATGTATATTCCAAATCTCCTGACTGCCGTTGGACTCTGAATGAAGTCATGACTAACTTGTCCGACAATACTTAGATCAGTATATCAAGATCCCAAAGGTTCCTCAGTATGCATACAAAAGTGACTGCCGATAAAATATCTTTTCTGAAGTGAGACACGAGTTTGTGTTTTTAGAAATCCTGTCTATAGTCTGACTGCAAACCTCCAGTCAGGGTACTGTGACCTCATACCTCAAAGTTCTTTGCCTCTGAACTTCTTTCAAATTTTTCTCTATGAATAAGACATAAAAATCCATATTTCTTTCTTCATAACATGGACATTAAAACACTAGTATTTTATTCTTCACAACAGTCGTTTACCAACATCTGTTATATGTTATATTTCTTTATGATGTCAATTTAAAATGATGCGTCATCTAAAAATAATTATAGTAACATTTGTGCAGCAAAACAAAGAATATTTGGAGAAATACTGACTCATCTCAGAAATTTAAAATACTTTAATTCCCCTTGGACACTTTGAAATATTTGTGAAGATTCAGAAATTAAGTTTGCTTAACTCACTGTCTTTTTGACTGTGGATGAAAGAGAATTTTTTTAGAGGTCAGTCTGTCTTATCTGTCCAGAAAGCATTTGCTTGCCAATAAGAAAATAAAAATGTTGATTGAACTAAGATCACGATTGTCATCAAAAGTCTACATCTGTTCTATTTCTAAAAAAAAAAAAAAAAAAGTAGAAGTTATATATTTATTTTCTTGCTATTCTAAAATGATCTCCTGAATATATTTAGTTCTTATCAAGACTTTCGGCATGATGTTGAAGACGCTCAGAACCTCTCACACCATGCTGTCACTTATTCAGCTCATGATGATGTTTGCATTGTAAATACATAGCTCCTGCTGTAGGCGTGACCTCTTCTGGAATTTGCAGTAACAGTAAGGGAAGACAGAAAATTTGTTTGGATAAAAAAAAATACAGATAATATAATAGCAGGTTGCAATAGACACTATTTAAATCAGATAAGTTGACTTTGACAAGAAGGTTATTAGGTAGTTTAACGTCAGCTTGCCACAAATCGGGGTGATGTAGGATGTCCTTCAGTGTACTGTGACTATGTTTCTCTTATTGGTAGAAAAAACTGTTTCAGCCAATTGCCAGGCAGAATATACCCAGGTGGGAAATCAAACAAACAAGGGAGAAAGAGAAGGCCAAGAGACACCATGTAGCCATTGAGGAAGCAAGATGTGAGATAGCAAGCCGTGAACGCACAAGCCTCATGGTAAAATGTAAACTAATAGAAATGGGTTAATTTAAACAGAGAGATAGCCAGGAGGAAGCCTAAGCCATTGGCCAAATAATTGTAACTGATATTCAGCCTCAGAATAGTTATCCAGGAGGAAGGCTAAGCCATTGGCCAAATAATTGTAACTGATACTCAGCCTCAGAACAGTTACTTCATAAGCAGCTGTGGGGACTGGTGAGCAGAAAGAAACTGGTCAGTCCAGTGTTACCATCAGGATGGAAAAACATTTCCATCTATATTGGGGTCATCAGAAAAGAAGGATCTTAGTTGAGAAAAAGCCTCCATAGAATGACCTATAAGCAAATCCATAGGGTATTTTCTTGTTTGGTGATTGATATGAGAAGGCCTAGCCCATTATGGGCAGTGCCACTCCTTGGATCTATAAGAAAACAAAGAGAAAAATCCAGGAAGCGCAAGCCAGTAAGCAACACCCATCCACTGGCGTCTGCATCAGCTCCTGCCTCCAGGTTTCTGTTCTGTTTGAGTCTGTGCTCTGACTTCCCTGGGTGATGAACTGCGATGTGGATTGTTAAACTGAACTAATGCTTTCCTCCTCCAGTTTTTTTTTTTGGTCATGCTGTATTTAGCACAGAACTAGAAACCCTGTCTAAGGTAGTGATGGCTGGGGGGACAGTTTAGGCAGGGTGATCTAAGATACTTTCGGCAAGTAAGGAGGCAAGGAGATGCTAGCTCAGCATGCATCTAACTAAGAGAAGAATGACCCAAGGAAGAAACATAAAAGATCCCAAGTCCTAGTTGTGCTCAGCATATTTCAGAGGCACGAGAAGATAGGGCAGCAAGAGAAAGAAGCCTTCAGGAGGCTGGAGAGGGGTATATGAACCTTTGGGCTCTTGGCAAGAAGCCTCTGGATAAGATGAAAGTTTGATAGGATTTGAAGCTATAAGAAAGATACTACTTGCTGATTCTAGCATTCAGAGTGTATTGAGATCCTTCTGTTGGAGAACTGAGGTTGGAATCAAAAGACTGCTGCAGTAGCTCAGAGATCAAGCGACTAACAGTCGTTGTGTTAACCAAGGAATAGGGGTAAGATAAAGGCCATGAAGGCATGCAGAAGGGGCACAGTGCAACTTGGAACAGTCTGGCATGTATTACTGTGTATATGTCTAAGGAAGAGCCCACAAATGCACAAAGGCTCTGTTATTTAAATTTTGTGCTAGACAAACCAAAGCCTAGCATCTGTCTTCTGTAAGCTTCTCTCTGCGCGTGATTAAAATGTAGGTTGCAGAAATGATGTTGAAAACGACAAGAAAGAACAGACTGCTGGGAATTTCTATTCAGAGCAACTTTATTGTCAGTTAATTGCCACTTAGGGTGACGGCAGACAAAGAGTAGTGCACAGTGGAAACATTATGCCTGGGAGACGGCAGACTTACTTCCACCCTCCCTCCCCTCATGGAAGACTACCCGTCCTTATCCCTTTCACTTTCAGAATTCTTCTATATAACCAACCTTTTCCTTCTCCATAAATTCTTCCTGCAGTTCTAATCAGACTACTAAAATCTACTTGTAAACCCCAGCTGTGCGTGTGTGTTTTCAAATGTTTGATTACAACACGAAGCACTCCAACTTATTTTCACACTATTTTTTTTAATTTTATTAAATTATAAAAGTTTCCATTTCCGCCCCTCCTCCCAACACCCTCCCACTCCCCCCACTCCCTCTCCTCCTCCCTCTCCATCCCTAAGAGCAGTCAGGGTTTCCTGCCCTGTGGGAAGTACAAGTTCCTCCCCCCTCCCTCCAGGTCCAGGAAGGTGAGTATCCAAACAGACTGGATCCCAAAAATCCAGTATATGCAGAGGAAACAAGTCCCAGTGTCATTGTCAATGGCTTTTCAGAAAGACTCTGGGCCAGCCACATTCAGAGAATCCAGCCACATTCAGAGAATCTGGTTGGATCACGTCCTCGTTCAGTCCCAGTACAACTGGCCTTGGTGAACTCTCATTATATCAGTCCCCTTGCATCAGTGGGTGCTCGCATCCCTCGCAGTCCTGATTTCTTTTTTCATTTTCTTCATCCTTCTGCTCCTCATTTGAACCGTGGAGGGCTCAGTCCGGTGCTCCAATATGGGTCTCCGTCTGTATCGCCATCCAACGTCGGATGAAGGTTTCCTCTGCTCTTGCCTTCTTTGCTCACGTTCTCGTTCCTTCTGCCTCTCGTTTGGACCTAGGGAGTTAAGTCCAGTGTTCCGATGTGGGTCTCTGTCTCTATCTCCATCCATATTCAGATGAAGGTTCTATGGTGATAAGCAAAATATTCATCAGTATGGTTATGGGCCAAGGCCAGTTCAGGCACCCTCTCTTCTGTCCAGAGAACAATCTGGGGATCTCTCCTTGGACCTGGGATCCCCTTTATAAACAAGTCTCTTGTAAACCCTAAAATGACTCCCTTAGTTGAGGTATATACTTCCCTGATCCCATATCCATCCTTCCTCCCTCCCCCCATCCCAGTCCCCCATCTTTCCCCATTCTTCCCCTACTCCCTTCTCTCTAACCCTCTCCCCTTCCAACAGCCCCCAACCCCCCCCCCCCATGCACCCGAGGTTACCTGGCACTATTGTCTATTTCCAATCTCCAGGAAGATAGCTACATGATTTTCATCAGGTTCACCTTCTTATTTAGCTTCTCTAGGATCACGAATAATAGGCTCAAAGACCTTTAATTATAATTAGAATCCACTTATGAGTGAATACATACCATATTCCTCTTTTTGGGTCTGGCTTACCTCACTCAGTAAAGCGTTTTCTATTTCCATCCATTTGCATGCAAAATTCAAGATGTCATTGTTTTTTACCGCTGAGTAAAACTCTAATGTGTATATGTTCCACACCTTTTTTAACCATTCTTCTATTGAGGGACCCCTAGGTTGTTTCCAGGTTCTGGCTATTACAAATAGTGCTGCTATGAACATAGTTGAACAAATACTTTTGTAGTATGTTAGGGCATCTCTTGGGTATATTCCCAAGAGTGGAATTGCTGGGTCCTGAGGGAGGTTGACTCCCAGTTTCCTGAGAAACCGCCACACTGATTTCCACAGTGGCTGCACAAGTTTGCATTCCCACCAACAATGGATGAGTGTTCCCCTCATTCCACATCCTCTCCAGCATAGGCTATCATTGGTGTTTTTGAGTTTGGCTATTCTGACAGGTGCAAGATGATATCTCAAAGTTGTTTTGATTTGCATTTCCCTGATCGCTAAGGAGGTTGAGCATGACCTTAAGTGCTTTTTAGCCATTCGAAGTTCATCTGTTGTGAATTCTCTATTCAGTTCAGTACCCCATTTTTTAATTGGGTTAATTGGAGTTTTAGTGTCTAGTTTCTTGAGTTCTTTGTATATTTTGGAGATCAGACCTTTGTCTGTTGAGGGGTTTGTGAAGATCTTCTCCCAGTCAGAAGGTAGCCTTTTTGATTTACTGACAGTGTCCTTTGCTTTACAGAAGCTTCTCAGTTTCAGTAGGTCCCATTTATTTATTGTTTCTCTTATTGTCTGCGCTCCTGGGGTTCTGCTTAGGAAGTGGTCTCCTGTGCCTATATCTTGTAGACTACTTCCCACTTTCTCTTCTATCAGGTTCAAAGTGGTCGGATTAATGTTGATGTCTTTAATCCATTTTGACCTGAGTTTTGTACATGGTGATAGATATGGATCTATTTTCATTCTTCTACAGGTTGACATTCAGTTATGCCAGCACCATTTGTTAAAGATGCTATCCTTCTTCCATTGTATAGCTTTAGCTCCCTTGTCAAAAATCAGGTGTTCATAAGTTTGTGGGTTAATAGCTGGGTCTTCTATTCGATTCCATAGGTCGACTTCTCTGTTGTTATGCCAATACCAAGCTGTTTTCAATACTGTTGCTCTGTAAAAGAGTTTGAAGTCAGGGATGGTAATGCCTCCAGAAGATCCTTTATTGTAATAAAGGTATAAAATAATAGATTGTTTTGGCTATCCTGGGTTTTTTGTTTTGCCATATAAAGTTGATTATTGTTCTCTCAAGGTCTGTGAAGAAGTTTGATGGGATTTTGATGGGAATTGCATTGAATCTATAGATCACTTTTGGAATCTATATGAAATTCTTTATGGAAGAATTGCCATTTTTACTATGTTGATTCTCCCAATCCAAGAGCAGGGAAGGTCTTTCCATTTTCTGGTATCCTCCTCAATTTTTTCTTCAAGGACTGAAAGTTCTTGTCAAATAGGTCTTTCACTTCCTTGGTTAGAGTTACCCCAAGATATTTTATGCTATTTGTGGCTATCTTGAAAGGTGATGTTTCTCTGATTTCCCTCTCTGCTTCTTTATCCTTTGTGTATAGGAGTGCTACCGATTTTTTGGAGTTGATCTTGTATCCTGCCACATTACTAAAGGTGTTTATCAATTGTAGGAGTTCTTTGGTAGAGTTTTTGGGGTCGCTTATGTACACTATCATATCGTCTGCAAATAACGAAAGTTTAACTTCATCCTTTCCAATTCGAATCCCCTTGATCCCCTTATGTTGTCTTATTGCTATTGCTAGAACTTCAAACACTATATTGAAGAGGTATGGTGAGAGTGGACAGCCTTGTCGTGTTCCTGATTTTAGTGGAAAGGCTTTGAGTTTCTCTCCATTCAATTTGATGTTAGCTGTCGGCTTGCTGTATATAGCTTTTATTATATTTAGGTATGATCCTTGTATCCCCAGTCTCTCCAACACCTTTATCATAAATGGGTGTTGAATTTTGTCAAATGCTTTTTCAGCATCCAATGAAATGATCATATGGTTTTTTTCTTTTAGTTTATTTATATGATGGATTACATTGATAGATTTGCTTATGTTTAACCAGCCCTGCATCTCTGGGATGAAGCCCACTTGATCATAATGGATAATTTTTCTAATGTGTTCTTGGATTCGGTTTGCCAGTATTTTATTGAGTATTTTTGCGTCAATGTTCATGAGTGAGATTGGTCTGTAATTCTCTTTCTTGGTTGTGTCTTTGTGTGGTTTTGGTATCAGGGTAACTGTAGCTTCATAAAAAGAGTTTGGCAATGATTCTTCTATTTCTATATTGTGAAATACGTTAAGGAGTATAGGTATTAGCTCTTCCTGGAAGTTCCGGTAGAATTCTGCATTGAAACCATCTGGTCCTGGGCTTTTTTTGGTAGGGAGATTTTTAATAACAGCTTCTAATTCTTCACAACTGACAGGTCTATTTAGATTGTTCACCTGGTCTTGGTTCAACTTTAGTATATGGTATTTATCTAAAAAAATGTCCATTTCTTTTACTTTTTCCACCTTTGTGGCATAGAAATTTTCGTAGTAAGATCTAATGATTCTCTGAATTTCCTCTGTGTCTGTGGTTATGTCCCCCTTTTCATTTCTGATCTTATTAATTTGCATGTTCTCTCTCTGCCGTTTGATTAATTTGGATAGGGGTTTGTCGATCTTGTTGAGTTTCTCCAAGAACCAGCTTTTTGATTCATTGATTCTTTGGATTGTTTTCTGTGTTTCTATTTTGTTGATTTCAGCCCTCAGTTTGATTATTTCCAGTCTTCTACTCCTCCTGGGTGAATCAGCTTCATTTTTTTCTAGAGCTTTCAAGTGTGCTGTTAAGTCTCCAATGTGTGCTTTCTCCGTTTTCTTTAATTGGGCACTTAGTGCTATGAACTTTCCTCTTAGCACTGCTTTCATAGTGTCCCATAGGTTTGAGTATGTTGTGTCTTTATTTTCATTAAATTCAAGGAAAACTTTAATTCCTTTCTTTATTTCTTCCTTGACCCAGGGGTGATTCAGTAGTTGACTGTTCAACTTCCATGAGTTTGTTGGCTTCCTGGGGGTAGCACTGTTCTTGAATTATAACTTTAATCCATGGTGATCTGACAAGACACAGGTGGTTACTAATATTTTTTTGTATCTATGGAAGTTTGGTTTGTTACCCAGTATGTGGTCAATTTTCGAGAAGGTTCCATGAGCTGCAAAGAAGAAGGTATATTCTTTCCTATTTGGGTGGAACGTTCCATAGATGTCTGTTAAGTCCATTTGATTCAATACCTCCAATAATTCTCTTATTTCTCTGTTAGGTTTCGGTCTGATTGACCTGTCCATTGGTGAGAGAGGAGTGTTGAAGTCTCCTACTATTAGTGTCTGTGGTTTGATGACTGCCTTGAGTTCTAGAAGTGTTTCTTTTACATAAGTAGGAGACTTTATATTAAGGGCGTAGATATTCAGGATTGAGACTTCCTCCTGATGAATTGTTCCTGTTATGAGTATAAAATGTCCATCTCCATCTCTTCTGATTGATTTTAGTTTGAAGTCAATTTTGTTGGAAATTAGAATGGCCACACCTGCTTGTTTCTTAGGTCCATTTGCTTGAAAAACCTTTTCCCAACCCTTTACTCTGAGTAGGTGTCTGTCTTTGTGGTTCAGGTGTGTTTCTTGTAAACAGCAGAATGTTGGATCCTGTTTTCGTATCCAATCTCTTAGTCTGTGCCTTTTTATAGGTGAATTGAGTCCATTAATATTAAGTGATATTAATGACCAGTGGTTGTTGACTCCGGTTATTATTATTTTTTGTTTATTTGTTTAATAGAGTTTGTATGTGTCCCTTCTTTGAGTTAAGCTCGTGAAGGGTCGCTAGATGTCTGAGTTATTGTAGGCAGTGTTGGCAATGTTGGATTCCTTGGGTTGCGAGTTTCCTTCTATTACTTTCTGTAAGGCTGGGTTTGTGGCTACGAATTGTTTAAATTTGTTCTTATCCTGGAATATTTTGTTTTCTCCATTGATAGTGAACGATAGCTTGGTTGGGTATAGTAGTCTGGGTTTGCATCCATGGTCTCTTAGTTTCTGCAGTACCTCTATCCAGGACCTTCTGGCTTTCATGGTTTCCATAGAGAAGTTCGGTGTAAGTCTGATAGGTTTACCTTTATAAGTCATTTGCCCTTTTTCCTTTGCAGCTCTTAATATTCTTTCTTTAATCTGTATGTTTTGTGTTTTGATTATTATATGGCGAGGGGATTTTTTTTTTTTTGATCAAGTCTATTTGGTGTTCTGTATGCTTCTTGAACCTTCATAGGAATATCATGTTTTAGGTTGGGAAAGTTTTCTTCTATAATTTTGTTGAATATATTTTCTGGTCCTTTGATCTGTAGTTCTTCTCCTTCTTCAATCTCTATTATTCTTAGATTTGGTTTTTTTATTGTGTCCCAGATTTCTTGAATGTTTTGTGATGAGAATTTGTTGGATTTGCTGTTTTCTTTGATCAGAGCATTTATTTTCTCTATGGTATCTTCAGACTCTGAGATTCGTTCTTCGATTTCTTGTATCCTATTGGTTATGCTTGATTCTGTAGTCTCTGTTCGTTTACCTAGATTTTCCATATCCAGCCGGCCCTCGTTTTGTGTTTTCTTCATTGCCTCCATTTCAGTTTTCAATTCTTGAACTGTTTCCATTACCTATTTGATTGTTTTTTCTTGGTTTCCCAGTGTATCATTCATGGATTTACTCATTTCTTCGAACTTTTTGTTATATTTCTCATCCATTTCTTTACTCATTTCTTCAATCTTTTTGTTGTACTTCTCATCCAGTTTTTGAAGGGAGTTATTCATATCCTGTTTAAGGGACTCTATTGCTTTCATAATGGCATTTTTTCCGCTTCTTATGAATTAAGAGGTTCAAGTCCTTCTATTGTAGGGTCATTGGGATCTGTTGTTTTCATGTTGTTTTTTAGATTGTTGGAGGAGTTCTTGCCTTGGCATCTGCCCATCTCTTCCTTCAGATGCTCTCTATTGGATCTTCTGGTACCAGGTTAGGTTCCCTTGTTGGGCAGGGACTTCACTGACAGAAGGCCTACCTTTCCTCAGGCAGTCTATTGAAACACAGGCACTCCCTCCTGCCGGGTTGCACTCACAGCCCAGTCCCAGCGTGCAAGGGAACAGCTCTGGGGAGATCTTGTGGCCCCAGAGGGAAGGGGGGAAGAGAGGAAGGTGTGCCTGGATAAAGGCTGGGACAGGAGAGCTCCGCAGGGAGGAGCCGCCACTGCAGGGTGACCAGAAAGTCGAGGGGGGTGGGGAAAGTCTGAATTCCTCCTAGCCAAAGCCCTCGGGCCAGGAGCAAACTCACCCCTCCTCCAATGGATGTCTGCTAGAAGTTCACTCTCTCTTGCTGGCCAGGAATGTGGCTGAGCTGAGACAGGGCTTGCCTGTCGTCAGGCAGGCTCTCAGAGCACAGGAACTGCCCCTGCCAGACTGAGCCCACAGCCCAGGCCCAGCGTGCAAGGGAGCAGCTCTGGGGAGATCATGTGGCCCTTTCACACTATTTAAAAGCACTCTTTTTGGAGCTAGGCCATAGACCTATGCAAAACCAAATATTATTTTCCTACTAAAGGAACATAGCAACAAAATGACTCCTGATGACATTCTGCTATACCCATAGATCAATGTCTTGCTCAGGTATCATCAGAGCGGCTTTCTCCTGCAGAAGATGGGCACTGATGTAGAAACCCAAACTGGACAACCTGCCGAGACTGAGAGAGCTCTGAACACTGCCCTAAGTGGGATGTCTTTGTGAAATTCTTGACCTCATGACTGAAAGAACCATGGGGAAAGGGGGTGGGGAATTGTAAGACCTAGCGGGGATAGATATTAATAAGAAAACGGTGTCCTCTACACAGCAGGAATGACACACATATAAACCACAGAGATGGTGACAGAATGTGCAGAGCCTCTACATGTTCATCCAGGCAGGGCACTAGCAGTGAAAGAGAGAGAAGTGGACATGATCTCCCATCCCTAACTAAGAGATTGTCTTTAATTGGCATCTGCTTGTGAGGGAAAGGCTAGTTTTCTTCAATTGAGTCTCACTAGGTATATAAATTACATTAAAGGGTCAGCCCCATGCCCAGCACAAGAATGCCAACACCAAATTAATTCAAGATATTTTGGGAATTGTATTTTTGTTTTTGTTTTTCTTATTCTATTTTTTTTCAAATGCTTTCTTTGGGCATTATTTACCTCACTGCTTTTTGCTTGTATATTATGGCTTCAAATTTTGTGGGTATTTTTTATTTTCCTGTGTATTTTCTAGAGAGGAAGAGAGGAAACAAGGGAGAGAGGGGGAGAGGAGAAAGATTTGCAAATAATACTATAGGAATTATATATATGAACACATCATATACAACTGGAATATAATGATAAACTCAATATAAAATATTATTTTTGTATTTCATGTATTTATTATTATTATTATTTATTATATAACATCATCTTTTACATTCATTTTAAATTTAACTATGTTATATTTAAAGTGGGGAACACATACCATCTTTTATAATAATTAATTTTTGCTGATACAAAGTGACACACTAGAAAGCTTTCAGCTTTCCTGATCACATATTTGAATAATTAGTTAATAATTTATGCATATTTCGTTTTGCAACCAGTTGTTGGGCCACAGAAAGCCATTGAGATAGAAACACAAGGTATTAAGAAGACTCCAGATTGATACACTCAGAACTAGTGTAGTTTGATCCATGATCATTTATTAGTAGCCCACCCAGCCCCTGGTGCTCGAGATGATTCACTTACACTGTAGTTTTGGAAGATGGATGTGTGCTGATTGATATCACTATGGTAGAGTGTACCTATCATGCTTTGGCAGAAGGGGTTGCCTTTGTCGTATGTGTAAGAAAACACAGATATTGTGGAATGAACCCAAATGTCAAAAAGAGATCCTAAGGATGAAGCAGCCTGCTTTTACTGAAACGTATGAACTGTGCATACTAAGAGCTTATTGCACTTCCATTTTAAAAATAAAGGCGCACATTGTCCTGCATCTACTTGCTGACTTTCCTGATACTGTGTTTCACGATAAGGTACACATAAATTCCTGCTGTGACCCCATGCAGCAGCATAGTGTTAAATGATTCTAGATGTACACACAAGAACATATGCACTTACTAGAATGCATGCAGCATCTCTTCGCCACAAAAAAAAAAAAAAAAAAGGCGCCATTACACTTGGTTTAAAGGTAAATGATCAGACAATGATATATCATGGTGGAGGTTATTGTTGCAGTCTACAAAGAGTTGTTTAATTTGTCTTGTCTATGTCTTCTATATGTACTTTTATTCCAAAGAACAAAAGAACACACAGACCTGATCAACCTCTAGTTCTTTACTGGCATTTCCTAGTGAGGTTGTTAGTTACTCAAGGACTATTTCCTCCTTTCTTTTCAAAATTTGATCAAATAAGTAACAAATCAAAGGAAACAGTTGGGAAGGTGTAGGGATCTGACCCTACTTCACCCATGAAAAATAGACTCGCATGGGGAAGTGTGTCATATTTGAAACAAAAGACAGACAAAGCTGAAAAATGCAAAAATCGCACTGAAAGGCACTTTCCAATACGTTAGATCCCTGCTTTTTTTGGCGGTCTGCCCATACCTGAAATACAACAATTCTCATAAATATGAAGAAATAAAAGCGAAGTTTTACCTGCCCCTGAAGAAATTATTGGTATTAACACTTTAGGCACTATAATTGGGACGCATTTAATGGAAACCAAAAGGTTTCCAACTTAACGTTAGTTTGTCCTAAAGAAATGAGAACTGCAGAGTGACTCCAGTCATCCCAGACAGTTTTTCTGATAGAAATCAAAAAGGACAACCTCCAAGTTTGTAAAAATTGGCTGTAACTCTGCAACTGGCAATTGCTGGCCGATTTTCATTCCTTCCTCTGTATCTCAAGTCTGGGTTTTGTGTAGGAAAGCCTTTGAAGTCCATGGGAGTTCTCCTGCAGGGAAGGGGTGTCTGGGAACTCGGATCTTTGCTCCCACATGTTTCATAAGTGGAGGAGTTGCACTAATGCACACTGTGCTTTTGCTTCTGCTTTTCCTCACGTTATCACAGAAAGATTGGTTTGAATTCAGAGAAAATATTAATCTGCATGATTTTTTCAGATACGGCAACAATTCAATTAAAATTAAAACATGCATTTGCACCTTAACTTCTAAAAGTGTTTTGTGTGTGTGTGTGTGTAATAATTATGAAAATATGCTAATTGGTACATAAATGGCTTTAACTCTTGCTGTCTTCCGCTAACCCCTGCTTTCATCTCTCCTCCCTTTTTCTCCCCCTCTCTTTTTCCTCCTCTCTACCTCCTTTCTGCCCCTCTTTCTTCTCCCTCCTAGATATAAGACTTTAAAAAGTTAAGTCATTTGGCATCAAGTTTTCCACATTAGTGTCTAGTCTAAAATGGAATTCTTCTGAAGGCTTAAGCAAAATCTGTCTAGCTATTTGTGAGTTATGTGAAAATGGAATAAATATGTTTCTCCAGTTATAAAAAATACTGTTAAGATTTTTCTCCTTGCTCTTATAAATCAAATGGGGCTGAAGCAATAAACTTCAGACCTGGAAAGATTAGAATCCCACTGGGGAAAGAAAATGTAGCCAAACTCAATGAAATTCTCCTAAGTAATTTTTTTATTTGTTAATCTGTAGAATTTTGAAGAAAAGTGAGTTAAGTGCACCTAGTAATACGTCTTTGTCTACCTGTCCTGAATGTGTTTTTCTCTCTGCCCTAATATCTCTGCAATTTCAAGGTATTGCGAATTTTATAATCAATAGTACAATAACTAAGTGATTAATAATAGCCAACTAAGTCAAAAATGTATTTTAATTAAAAAGTATTTTAATTTTTTGGTCATATTTATCTACTGTCTCCCAAAACTCTTTTCAGATGCAGCCTTCCTTCCTTGCCCACCCGACTTTGTGTCCTTTTTAAAAGATCCTTCATGAACAATTTTTGTTTCCCAAGTATTCTTGGATGCACGACTTTCCACGCAAGAAAACTCAGCTTACCACAGCTACACTCTTGAAGAAAATTCTTTCTATCTCCCACAACCAACACTTGCCAACAGCTTACCTGTTTGGGACGGTGGTGTATACCCGGGTACCCGGCGTTTGGTCAAGCTTACCTGTTTGGGACTGTGGTGTGTACCCA
This sequence comes from Myodes glareolus, assembly GCF_982192425.1. NCBI lineage: Eukaryota > Metazoa > Chordata > Mammalia > Rodentia > Cricetidae > Myodes > Myodes glareolus. The sequence goes on from NC_142045.1 coordinate 9,142,318, forward strand.
CCAATAGCTTGGGACGGTGGTGTGTACCCAGCTCCCCGGCATTTGGTCAAGCTTACCTGTTTGGAATGGTGGTGTGTACCCACCAATAGCCTACCTGTTTGTGACGGTGGTGTGTACCCAGCTCCCTGGCATTTGGTCAAGCTTGAGCTTACACAGGTTTTACACATGACGTTCCACCTGTTGTGAATACATAGGTTCAGATGTCCTGCAATGTCCAGGAGACAATAGCCACCACCTCTAGTTCTCCCTCATCGTCCACCAAGATCCCTGCACTCTGGGAGGAGGAAATACCATACATATGTTCCATTTAGGGCTGAGCATCCTGCAAACTCTTATTTTCTGTGCCTTGTTCAGTTGTGAGTCTTTGTGTTGATCATCATGTACTGTAAATAGAAGAAGGTTTGGAGAGGCATTACTCTGTAGGCATACTAAGATCATTAGGAGTTAGGTCAACACTATGTCCATTTAACAAAATACTGGTAGGCTTCCCCTAAAGCCTATGACTTGTAATTTTGGTGATGACCCTAATCTTTAAGGGCTGAACCACTTCTTTAGTCCAGGCCTCTGATTTGTCTAGCCATAGGTTCTTTGCCCGATAATGGTGCTAAGTATTGGTTTTGTCTCGTGGATTAGGACTTCAATTTGATCATCAAATGACTGGTTACTTATACGATGTTAGTGCCATTATTGCATCTGTCTAGCCAGGGTATTCATTGCTGCATCTCACGGGGTTTGTAGCTGGGTATGATTGCTTTTCTCCACCAAGAGCTTGCATAGCACGGCAATATCTTGTACCATTTAGGGGTCTATGGGACCTCACAAACCAACGATTACAAAAGAAATAATTCATTTCTGGCACCGGGATTTTTACTACTTAGCTTTTAATGTCTGCTAAGTAAATGTTTTTATGTGTTTGTATGTTTTAGGAAGTTTCTGCATTAGCAGATTTCCACATCTTTTTGAAAAATCTTTAATGGTATTTGTACCTCTCAATACCCTCTCCTCTACCCTACCCTCTGTTCCACCACCCCTAGTTCACCCCTTCCAGTTCTATTTTTCCCTTTTTGGTGTGGATGTGGAGGAAGGGTCCTTTATCTTCATTGATGGTAGGAATTATAAGGTAGTACAGTCAGTTTGGAAAGCAGTGGGGCAGATTCCCAAAGGACTCCATATCCCATTCTGAGAATACCTGCTCACGTATGTTCACTGTTGCTACGCTCACAATAAACAGTACTTAAAAGTAGCCTAGCTGGGGCTGGAGAGGTGGTTCAGAGGTTAAGAGCACTTAATGTTCTTCCAGAGGTCCTGAGTTCAATTTCCAGAAACTGCATGGTAGCTCACAATTATCTATAATTATATCTGGTACACTCTTCTGACTTGCAGGCATTGAGGCAGAACACTGTATATGTAATAAATAAGTCTTTTAAAAATAGCCTAAATGATAAACATAAAGCAAAGAAAACGAGCCCACAAATCACAATTCCAAAGAACCTAGACAACAATGAGGACTCTAAGAGAGACGTACATAGATCTAATCTACTTGGGAAGTAGAAAAAGACAAGATCCCCTGAATAAATTGAGAGCATGAGGATCTTGGGGAAGGGTTGAAGGGAAGGAAGAGGCAGGGAGGGGAGCATAGAAATATGTAGAGCTCAATAAAATCAATAAAAAAGAAAAAACAACCTAGATTTCTAAAACTGATAAATTGATATTTAAAATGAGGTATATTTACACAGCAGAATATTACACAGTTAATAAGAAAAATAAAATTCACATGTAAATGAGTGAAGCTGGAAACAATCATTCTGAGTGAGATAACCCAGACCCAGAAGGACAAACATCATGTTTTCTCTAATCCATAGTTGTTAGATTTGACTATTCAATTATTTGTGTTTAATTGGAATGCACATAGAGATCAGGGAATTGCTAAGGCATCATGGGGATTGGATTTCAATGAAGCAAAGATGGAACACACTAGTGTGGGATTCCTCTCTGTATGTTGGGAATACCAATGGTGAATAAAGAAAATGTCTTGGGCCAGCAGAGGAAATAGAAGTAGGTGGGAAAAACTATACTGAATGCTGGGAGAAAGAAAAGCTGGGTCAAAGAGATGCCATTTAGCCCATCCAAAGACAGATGCTGGAACCTTGCTGGTAGGCCACAAACCTCGTGGTAAAATATAAAATACTGGAAATGGGTTCATTCTAGATGTAAGAGCTAGCTAGCAATACTCTTAATTGGCCAAGCAGTGGTTTAATTAATACAGTTTCTGTGTGATTATTTCTGGAGTCTGGGTGGTGGGGAAGCAAACAAGTGGTCTCCTACTACACACTAGTCTATCAGTAATATTAAATATGGGAACTGGTGACACAAGTCAGCACTTAAGCGTGCTAGCTGCTGGGTACTGCAGAGCTGAGCTTGGTTTCTAGTAAGAGTTCACAACCGCCTGTAACTCCACCTTAGTGTGATCTGATGCTCTCTTCTGGCTCTCAGGGGAGCCTTCACACACATGTCATAAACCACAGAGAGAGAGAGAGAGAGAGAGAGAGAGAGAGAGAGAGAGAGAGAGAGAGACAGACAGACAGACAGACAGGCAGACAGACAGACGGAGGGAGGATTTACAAGTAATATTAAGTGTGTAAACAGCCTTTTTATAAAAAAAAAGGGAGTAACTATGACTATATTTGTTCTGCAGATGGTTTTTTTCCTTAATTTATAGTAGACACTGTTTTCCACAACTCATAGTTTTGCTCAACAGCAAACTACAGCCAATCAGCAACATGGTTTTGCCACTATGGTAAATAGAGTATAATAATGTATTTTGAGATTAATAAAAAAAAAGGCCAGGGCATGCACATGTGCACACACACACACAGAGAGAGAGAGACAGAGAGAGAGAGAGAGAGAGAGAGAGAGAGAGAGAGAGAGAGAGGTACAGAGACAGAGATAGAGACAGACAGACAGACACATACACAGAGAGAGAGACAGACAGAGACACAGAGAGAAGAGAGACATTTAAACTCAGAGAAAAAGCACACTCACCTTTCATTACAGTATATACTCTTGCTCCATTTTCTCCTGAGCTTTGCCCAATCTCTTATTGACGCTAATGCACAAACTAAACATCAGTGACTATGTTAGTGGTATAGAAAGAGGCACGCTACCTTCAGAGCCTCACACCAGGCAGAGTTTCAGGTCTCTCTGGGGAATCTTGCAATACCACTTCCTCAAACACAGGGCCCACTGCATATGCTGCTTTTGTCTTGTGTTCTCTTTCACGGCCAGATTTAGCCTTACTCCCTGATGACGTCTCAGGAACTACTTCTACACCTTATCCTAATTACTACTCCTGGACTTAAATTTGAAGAAACCCTATGGGCCATAACACCTACTTGTGTCTCTGTGTGATCCAACAGAAGTTCCTTTGCCTTGAATTTTTAGTGGAACCTTCAGTATCCACGACTGTTGTCCATCATAGACATGGGAGGAAAATCTCTACATTTTCTTTACTACCCAGTTAGGGCTTAGTATTATGAAACTGACTTTGAACTCATCATCACTTTCCTTCATTACTATTGATCTCTTTGACTGCAGATCACTACACACACACACACACACACACACACAGACAAACACAGACACACACACAGCACTCTTGAATGTTTTTGGAATGAGTTCAAAGTTTGATTATTTTGTATTCCATATTTTTAATGTCTTGGGCCCCTATGATCATTAGTATGGACGGCATTGCAATGCTCTTTAGCTATTCTTTCTGTCAAAACACATGGCTAAAATTGTACTTCCAGGGTTTCTGCACTAGGTAATCTAGCCTTGAATCAGCTCTGCTGTCTGGATAGTCCAGGAACTATTAATTTTCATCTTGGCTTATTGGAATTGAACTGAAATTAACTCTGTTGCAAGCTTCATCTTCCTGTCCCCATGCCTTCCATACTCCAGACTTTCCTTTAACTATCTGCAAGTGCTTTTATTTAACAGGTTTTGATAACCACAAAGGCATATCTACAGATTTATTTCCTGTATATCTCAGCCTAATCATTAGCTTAGGTTATTCCCTGACCCATCAATGTGAACAGCAGCGATCAGGCCTTTCTCTCCACAACCTGCTCCTCTTTTGTTCTATCAGCATGGTTTTCTGATTTTTCTTCGCATTGCTACTTTTTTTTTAACCTTTATGCACAGTGCTTCAATGCCTCTAGATTAAGCAGACTTAGAGATTATTTTTATGCTTTTGTTAGATAAGAAGAAGAATATGAAAGTATTAATCCTAAGGATTGGAACAGTTTATGAGACATTGACATGCTGTTTTATATCTCTTCATACTGTCTGAGTTTCTTCCACTTAAGTGTGCTTGAAATAATAGATAGATTTAATGAGACATTCACATTCAATAACTGATCTTCCTTAACTTCTAAGTGTTTAGTTCTAGCCCTGCTCCATTAAACCCTGTTCTTTACACATATTATTTTTTATCTCAGTGATCTTCTCTTCCTGCCGGGCTTAAAGCTCACCCCAAGAACTGCACACTAAAATACATGGACAGTGTCTTGGCCAATGTTCTATTGTGATGAAGAGACACCATGACCATGAAAACTCTTATTACATTTAATTAGGGCTGGTTAACAGGTTAAGAGGTTTAGTTCATTTTATTCACGGTGGTAAGCAGGGCAGTGTAGGCAAATATGGTGCTGGAGAAGTAGCTGAGAGTTCTTTCTATATCTGGATCGGCAGACAGCAGGAAGAGAGAGACACTGCACCTGACTTGATCATTTGAAACCCGTAAGGACACTCCTAGTGACACATTTTCTCCAATAAGTCTACACCAACACCAACAAGGCCACACCTCCTACTCCCTGTCAATTAGTGCTTCTCTCTAATGACCAAGCATTTATATATATGAGTCTATGGGAGGAACAGGGTCATTTCTATCCAAACCACCACTGACTGGCTTTGTTTATAAGTTTATGAATTTCACAGCTGAAAGCCCTATCTCACAGTGTTCAAATTACTTACTCAATAAGCTCTAATCCTGTGTCTGTGGGCAGTGCTTGACTTTTTATCACACTGATATGTTAGAAAGAAAATCAAGTGATCCACAGACCTAAGTTGAGGCACATGGAACAAGAGTCCAATTTTCTCTTACGTAGCAGATCACACACAGTTCCTGAATCCCAGCCTAACCCTCTGGATAGAACCTCCTCCAAGGACGGCTTCCTTCAACCTGCAGCAATCATACTGCGCACGCTCCCACAGACTCAAGACAAATGTGCTTATCAGTCTTCCTAATGATCCTCAGCTAGACTGCAGGAAACTCACACCAAAGTGCTGCTGTTGTTTCTTTCAGAAATTACTCAAGCTGCTTCAATGATGGAACCAAGGTAACGTTTGACAGTCAGACAATCCGCTCAGCTTTGCTCAGCACGCTTTCTTCCAGCAGCACGGACCAGTTTCACGCACAAGCTTACACATTTCTCTTTCTGCCTATTCACCCGTTTCAGCAGACTCCTTACTTGTAGGAATATATTCCTCTCATGATTCATCGCCGTGTTTAAACAGAAGAATGTTTTCTTTCACCGTGTGTATTTTTTGAGAGTAAACTTTCCATTCCATATTGGGAATGACAGTGGACAGCCCATGATTTCCAGTCAGGGCTTGACATTCTGGTCCCCAAACAGAGGAGATGCTGTCATCACTCACGCGAGAAGCCATTAGCCAAGATGAAATTGCTTGGTTTGCTCATTAGAGACAACCAAGAAAAGAGACTCAAAGCCAGAGAAAAAGAATACAATTTCTTAAAGCATCGAAAAAAGTGCTTTGCCTACACATTTAATACAGAATGCAAAAGAAAGGCGGTTTCTAAAATTGTGCAGAAGAAAAATATATGTACAGTGAGAAAAGTACACTGTTCATTTAAGATACCCAAAATTCATTTCCCAAAGGGTTTTCTCTATCAACTTTGAAACTGACTATTCCAGAAAAATAATATCAGCACAGTAAGTCAGTGCAGCTTTCTATTGCTATCAAGGCACAATATTCTAACATAAAGCTGTATGCTTGTCATTTTGTAGCGCAGGGGCAACTTCCACTTCCCATCACAAGGCTAAAATATAACAGTTTTAATTATATGTAAAACCATAGAAGGAAGTTAAGTATCAGTAGCCAACAGTGTTTTCTGCCCCCTGAGGGAGAGGGATAACCATATGCCAATGAGTCAGGATTTGGCCTGGTTCTAAGATAACATAGAAGTCACTTAGGCACAAATGATACGACTCACAAGAATGAGTTTTATGGCCAAGAAGTAATCAAGGCTTTGGGGGTGGGAAGTCTGGGACAAGCATAATATTTTGGTAGGTATCGGTGGCACCTAGCTCATCAGACAGAAAAAGATCTCTCAGTTGTGAACTACATCCATTCCCAGCATTCTGGGATTAGGACAGACTAAAAATCCCCTTCCTTTGAAATAACTGTGTGCTTAACCTTCCTGATTTATCCAGTGTTTATCTGTATAAATAATGACTTTTTGCCTTTTAAACCCTTTCATTGATTACCAAGTACAGAATGATCTGCCTTGAAATCATATACACACAAACAATAAAAATGAGTTTAGGATGTTGCACACACACACACACACACACACACAGACACACACACAATAACAATAATCAGACAACAGTCTATGAACTTAGTGATGGAATGCAGGAGGAATTTGAGGACTGTTACCTGCGAATGGCTGTAGGGAGGAAAGGGAAAGGGGAAAGTGTTATAATTTCATTCCCATTACGGGCAATTTAATAAAAAAATTAATGCCAAACCATAAACAGATATGCACTTTACAAACAATGATGATCAATAGTCAGTGTTTTATATTACTGTGGTATAATAAGCTCACTAAGCAGTCAGGCCTCAGGGCACACCATTCAACACAAGTGACTTTGAATACTTGCATCTCGGAATATGCTGCATACTGGTGTATGATACACTGTGCTCTATGATCTGTGTCTACATGGTCACACCTGCGCTTGATAGAACGCTAGAACCAGGACCATTTTCATCTCATTTTAGAGATCTCCATTCTGAATTAGAGACGTCTGTTCATTTGATTCGCAAAGTACATGTCACAACCAAAATTCTGCTTTAAATCAGCAGTCAGTCCTTGGTCCCTCTGTCCTATGAAAGGAGCTGAGGGAGGTAGACACAGAAGTGACTTTAGGTAAAATAATGTTCAGTGGGGATGTAAGTTAAGACCCCAAAACCTAAAGATGAAATGCCATACTGACATCTGTCACCTAGCAATTCCACAAAGATGACATTTTTTTTTAGATATGCTATAAAAATGCCTGAAGTCATTGAATGATTTCCACAAGATACATCTCCAAAAGCCACATGCGTAACATTTATTTTCAGGGTTACAGCTGTTCAGAAGCTCGTCTATGTCTTCAGATTTGCACAAACTCAGAAAATTCTTATTTACTGTCATAAATCCAATCGTTCAAATCTTCACCCAGCCAAGAATAGATCAACCCAAAGCTGAAGAGATTGGATCATGAAGCTACAGCCATATAGATATATTTTTGAGGCAATATTAGGTCCCCTAATTTCTGGAATAGTGTTTGATGTCACCTAAATTATGTAGAACAGTCCTTCCTCTACAGGAGATCTTGGATACAAAGGAAGGAAAGAAGGAAAAAGGGGGAGCTGATTTTCAACATAGAATGAATTTCAGTGGTTGATTCAGTTATATGCGCTATTTAGTGGAGACAGTTCTTACTGACACTGCATATTATGTCAACTGCCATATAGACATTACATCCATATTGTTATGTTTTATCATATTCATGTTTCCTGCCTGTAAATCCTCTCATTTATATCTGGCACTCCTTATTGTCATTTTTATTCCACTGATTTTCCATTTCCTAGTTTGCAATAGTAATAGTCTTCAATGTAAATGACTTTGTTCACCATTATTAAATAACTGGCAAGCTCCACACTCAGACTGACATACTTAAACGCAGACCTAAAACGAATTATAACTAAGAATGGAATCCACAACTAGTAGAGTAGATACAGACCAAAAAGTATAATAAGAATAAAGTCAAGTCATAGCCAGATTAATTGCAATGGATACTCAACTATAAATGTTTTTCCAAAACAGTGTTTCAAGTTCTAGAGAACATTTGGAAGGAATATACCTCATAAATTAAGATCATTTCCCCTCAGCATTCATTCTCTCCACATAGATTGCCCTGACAGTTCTCTTCTTACTTCTTGTCCTCTTCCCCAGCCCACAACACACACAGTGAGTCACACACTGCTGGGATTTCTGATGGGATTTCTCTCCTCGTGATTGCCCTCCATTCCAGCCCTTATCCATGAAAAAGTCAGATATTTTCTACAGACAATTTCATGCTGAATCACGGGTATGAATTAATTCAGTGTGCCACCCCTTCAACAAAGACGTCATGTTATCAATGCTTGGTCTACAAATATAGAGTCAAAAGTTGCATTTCTTTTTTGTCCACAGTGTACTTCTGAGATATTAGATGCAAGAACCATTGATCTCAGTGACATACTCTTTAGCTGGGTGCATCATGCTTGTCTTCTGAAAGGACTACATAGAAGCAGTAATGGACATTTATTTCCTTAGACTTTTTTGTCTCTATGTAATCTTGATTGTTATTGCAGGGAGCAGGCTGAGCCGTATCTGCAGCAGCATTCCCTGTGAGAAGCTAGGGCTTAGGATTATTCTGAGAAATGAAATACATACTATTGTGAGGGTTCTTTTCTGGATTAGTACTGCTTGAGTTCTCCTTGTGAGAGAGGAAATCTTTGGTCATTTCTCCAGGACATGGTGAAAAAGTGACTGAATCATCTATGCATCTATGCGCACATGTGCACATGGTGATGTATGAGTTCTAATGCATCTATGTACACATGTGCACATGGGATGGACAAAGGCTAATGCATCTATGCACACATGTGCACATGGGGATGGACGAGGGCCAATGCATTTATAATGTGGGAGTACCCTCTGTGAGCTGTGATTAGCATTAATGAATCAAGAAACTGCCTTGGCCTGTTGAAAGGGCAGAACTTAGGAAGACAAAGACAGAACTGAATGTGGGGCAATGGAAGAGTGTTTTTCATAACTTCACATTATTCACATCGCATTTGAAACAACTTTTAGTATAGCAAAGCATAAATGATCAGCTTTCAGATGTACTTAAATACATAGTATTGCTATTAAATGTGAATGTACATATTCTTCTGCAATTTACACTTAGCTGTCTGCATGGAATGCCAAAATCTGCACTGCTGTCATTGGAGTCACTTCCAGACATTCTTCTGAGAAGTCTCAACTCAGCCCTCCTAAGGTATAATGAGATAAAAAGAAAATTATTTTCAGCTAACTCACAATGTCATTTAAGATGATTTCTAAATTAAATATATGTAATGTGTATGTGAGCATGCACACATGAAAATCCGGAAGTGAAAGATGATAAAATGTCAGTACTATAAACTAAAAAGATAAGATCTACTTGAATATTCCCTCCTTGTTAAAATTTACTCAATTGTTTTATTCTAAAATAATTCTGAGCTGTTGGCTGGGCTGCGGTGATGGCGCATGTCTTTAATCCCAGCAGAGGCAGGTGGATCTCTGTAAATGTGAGGCCAGCCTGCTCTACAAGAGCTAGTTCCAGAAGAGGCTCTAAAGCTACAGGTAAACCCTGTCTCGAAAAACAAAAACAAAAACAAAAACAAAAAAATCAGAAATGTTACCCATCATTACCTTTCTTCATTATGAAGACAAGGCATCTCTTTCATGCAGGAGATGATGTTGTCTTAGATCCAAGCTGTGCTATTAAGGGATGACTTAAATCCCTGACCATTTGAAAGGAGTTATTAGGTATCCTTAATAACACGGTAGTCTCTCTCCAAAAGTACTTTTTGTAAATGTCAGTTGTTGTTAGAAGAAAAGGTTAAGAAAAATTAAATGTGTCAGAGTCCATAAGAGCAAAGAACAATGCAAGGACCGGCAGCACTCTAGAGCGGAAGCAGTTCTGAAGTTCCCACCACAGCATGAGCAGCAGATTTTAATGGGCTTTTAAAGAAAAGCAACATAGAGGAATAATCCCATTGGAATGGCTACATGGTTACAGCTAGGCAGCTTACTTTATTTGAATATGCATGACAAGACATTGATCCTGTTTGAGCACAGTCTAATCTGTTGGCTGCCAGTGACTGGCCAAAGCACAGTTGTTTGCCATTAGGCAAATCCCAGAAGCTTGTTGTGAGAAATACCTACTAAATTAGGTTTCGTTTTCCTTGTGCTTAAAGGTAAATTGTGATACTTCCAAAGTCTGTTTCATTAGAAACTCAGACTACAGAAACTGTCACCGGCCAACAGCCTTTTTAAGTTATTACACTATGCCTGATAGCATCATAAATGAATGTGGGTTTTTTCTGAAATTATTCAGAATTAAATAATTAAAGCATTCTCATCTAAAGTCTATAATACAAGTGCATAGATGTAATTTTTTTACAATTATATAGTCAGCATTTCTTTTCATCCAACCAAGCACAGACACACACTCGTATATGTACACACACACACTCACATACACCCACACACACTCACACACACTTCACAAATACTAAAACAAGAAAGCAGAGCAGACAACAGAGTGCGAGAATCTCTACACCGTTTAAGCTAATCCAGATCAGCAGCTAAACCCCGACCATCTATAGGTGACTCAAAAGCCTCCTTAAATACTTTGAATGGCATTGTGATCACTTATCTCCTTAATTATTGACCTTGATATTGAACAAATTAATTCATATGTTCAATGTGAAGACTCATGAAATTTAGAGTCAATAACATCCACTTGGTAAATAAATATGGGGACTAAGAATTATTTCCTCCAAATTTCATTTGCCCTAACGGCTGACCCATCCTATAACTGAGGAGATATGATTACAAGGAGCATTCCTTAGATCTGAAACAAAGTTGACTGTTTAACCCTTGGCTTTCTTTTCCTACCTTGTCAGTATTATTATGAAACTACAAAAGGAATTTCTATTCTGAGTCTGACAGTGGTTAACAGAGAAGAGGTCATCCGTACAAGGAGACTCAGCTGTGTACCATGGGAAAAGGACAGTGGGTAAATTTCTTGGACTTGTCTCTATTGGAGTTTTATGTTTAGAGATGTTGGGACCAGCCAAGACTACTAAATCATGGTGGTGTTGAGACTGTATGTTCACCAAGCAAAATTTTCAATGATCTATGCTTAGAAAACTAGCCAGCAAATGGCAAAGAACAATTCCATTCAATTCCATGGAATAATCTATAGACAAATTCTTAACCACTGGAAAAATCGTTCCTTGTGACTTGGAAGCCCAACTATGACAATGGAAAAGGCTGTGAATTTGAAAAGGCACACGGCAGATGTATGGGAGTTCTGAGCGGAGGAAAGGGGATGACAAAGAAGTGTTGGCTTCCTAGAACAAAGGCCTTCTGAGATGCAGAGAAAAGCACTCAGTAGCACGTGGGAGATTTTTCTCCAAGTACCTTCTCTACAAGAAAATTACTTTCTGAAGGTTGAGTCTGAATTGCTTGGGATATTGTAGATTCCTTAGCTCTTTGAACTTTTGAAATGATTCAAAAACTTTACTCCGCATTAAACAACCACCTTGAGGGAGACCTAAATAAAAACTTCTATAATACCAGTTTTGGGGTGAGGAGGAGGGATTCCTAAGATAATAGGACTTGACTTAGTAGGTTGGATTCTGAAATTGAGCAAGTCATAGAAAGTCTAATGGGAAATTATTTTGAGAGCGGATATATCAGTTTCAGTTGAACGCAGAGAAACCCTGAGAGCTACACAATTACCTTTTTAGAAGCAAAGGAAAAAAAGCATCCATCCACGCTATTTTTATTCTTTTGTTTCACCACTCAGCCCCATTATGCCTGCAATGGAAAGCACTCATGATCCTGGGCAGTAAAATTTAAACAACTTTCCACTGGAAACATTAACATCTCTCATCAAAGCAAATGTTTTAGAAACCCGAGCCGTCTACTTTACTTCAAAAACAACCCTGTAGCAATTACTTCACTTTTCAGTTGTTTGTATTTAAATGCCTATTTATAGTTTTTGACTTATTTTTATTTGCAATGTAAATACCGGTTAGCTATGCAAAATTATATGAGTGAAAAACATGTGACTATCCCAACATACTCTAGATCTCCATTAGGGATACTTTTCAAACAGAATATTTTATCCAGCAGTGCTAACGGAAGGTTGCTTTCCCATGCAGAAGTTGTCAAAGTCTGTGTCTTTACACAGCATCTTTACCAAGGACGCCTACTCTGCAAAGTGTCCACTTTTACCTACCACATACCGCAACATTTTTTATTGTTCCCTGATCTTTGTTCTAATTTCATCCTCCTTTATCCTTAGCCGATTTCCTAAGCATAACCGAAGTGAAACTTACACACTTGCAGGTTTATATATACACATGTATGTACACATGTATACATACAAATGTGCAAGTACACATGCACATATGTTTGCATGCTCATAAACACAAGCACAGACACACAGGCACATACATGCCTGTGTGTGCATAACATTCATATGCATACTCACGCACGTCATGTATGCATGCACACACAAGCAAACACACACATGAACGCATACTCAAGGACACATGTGTACACACACACACACACACACACACACACACACACACACACTTACGCCTTGCTATCCTGATTGATAATGCTGGAGAAGGCAGTGATATATAAAACTAAGTTTAACAGAGAGACATGTTTTAATTCCCAGCAGATGTACTAACAAAAATGTTTGAATAGACCTGAGTGGGAGGAAAACTAACAAGTGTGGGATGGAACATTTTGATAACAGAGCTCAGGGCTCCACGCGGTTCTAGGCCTTTCCATGGGTTGCCTGTGCAAACTTTGGGAATTGTTTTCATGTCTTTTTGTAATCTATAAATACTGACTTATGAATCCCTGTTTGTAAACCTTCCATAGGAGAGAATAAAGTTGTCGGTAACACAGTCAGCTACTAGAAACAAGTCTCCAATCTAAATCTCACCAGCTCTCCACTAACTAGTTCTTGACTCTGGGGTTTATGCGCAGATTGTATTTCCTTAAGAAATGCACGATTCTGAGGTAATTTCTAGTTCATCATTTGGAATGTAACTTCTCACACGCAGTGAATCACTTAGAAAAGTAAAGCCAATGTTCGGAGGGCTCAGCAGACAGCAGCAGCTCACATGCTCCGTCTCTTCATACGGCACGCATGGAAACTCCAGACCCTCAAGTGCATATGGCAGCAGCCAACCATGAGGAGAGACAGTGGGAGAGAAAGGACATTAGTGCCTTGTCCCATAGTCAGATACACTACTACCTGAAAATCAGACAAAAAGCCAGGAAGAGCGGAAACAAGATTGTAATGCATTCAATGAGGAGAATGAGGCAGGAGGATTACCATTAGGGGGCAGTTTAAGCTATAGAGTGAGATCATGTCTGAAAAATTAAGGTTTAAAAATGAATAAGCTATTTTTTGCTAAAGTAATAATCTTTAGAGAGTTTTATGAGAAATATCACAGATGAGAAGCCAACATATCTATTTTTATCACAAATCCCTAGACTATAGATAAATTCTCATGAAGTTATTATGTGGGGTAAAAAGTGTAACGTTTCATATGACTATGTTCTCATGGTAGGCCATGCAAATACTAATATGTCTCATTTTTCACAGTTATGAATCTATTCGTTAGGTATGTCTCTTCTCTGTCATTTGTTGCACATTTTGGAAGTTGCTTGATTACACTTCCTGCTTCCTTAAGTAATATTATTTCCCTTCTCACATCTTCGATGGGGTTGAAGAATAGATAGTTGTAGTTACTTTCCTCTCATGACTTGGCCAAGTTATTTATGATACAAGACTCAAACTCATTAAGGTAGATAATTATTGAATATATTTGTTCTTATTGAGTATACTTTTGTATTCGGGTTAGAACTCTCTTCTTTAAACAAAAGGAGGAGGTACTCGAAGGTATCCTACAGTCAATAGCCTTTAAGTTAACCACCCACTGGGGCGTGGCCTCTTGTGCTATTTATGTCAGTGTAAAGCATGCATCTGGTCTCTCTTTTCAGGCTGTGGCATTTGGTTGCCATTCAGCTCTGCATTGCACCATCAGGTGTTTTAGGCAGGCAAAGAACCACAGCTTCACAGAGTTAAATGCAGCATAACCAAAAGCAGCACATCTTAAAATAATATTCTACAACACACTGCACTGTTGAGGATATTTGTGTAGCAAACAGCTCTGGAAAGAGAGAGACCGTGTCTTCTGCTAAATCCAAGGGCAGGTTTCCCTTCTCTTCCCTCCCTCCTTTCCACTCCACTCCCTTCCCCACACCTTTCTTTCCACCTTGCCCCTTTCTTTCCCCCTCTTGCTTCTCTCTCTCTCTCTCTCTCTCTCTCTCTCTCTCTCTCTCTCTTCTCTCTCTCTCTCTCTCTCTTCTCTCTCTCTCTCTCTCTCTCTCTCTCTCTCTCTCTCTCTCTCTCTCTCCTTTTCTGTCTGGCTTTCTTGAGTTCTCTAATAGAAGTCTTCCATTGCTTTCTTTGAATGCAGTTATATTTTAGCACATTTTCCTATTCTAAACTTTCTTACTATATTCTTTTCTTAGTGCATAAACTTAAGTTGTTATTCTTATTATGGTCATATGGGCTAAAATATAATGATTCCAGTGAGCACTAATCATAATAGTTTTGTTTTAATTAACAATATTGATGTGTGCTGAAACCACTGAGGGAAAATTTGAGGAAAGACTTAAGCCTTACTCATCTCCTTGTGGTTCTATGTGTGTGTGTGTATGTATGTGTGTGTGTGTGTGGTGTGTATTGTATTATATGCATTCAATCATAATCAATTAATTATGATTGAAGGTTATCCAGTTGTATAAAGAAGAACAAGTTTAACCAAATTACACAAAATCTTAATGTGTTAAATAATGGATTAATTAAGAAAAGTAAATTTCCTATTAACTGGTGCTCATTAAGAAAAAGCACACACTCACTTTGGTATCCTTGCCAAAATGTGCAGCCTGTACCTCACTGAAAGAAAACTGTATCAAATGAATCCAAGGTTGATAATAATTGAAGCAATGCAGTTGGCTCTGAGAAAGGTCCCTGGAGGCAGTGATAGTGAGTAACTTGTGGAGTTGCTAACTGCAGAAGAATGGAAGAGCTATCTATTTTCTGAAAAAAAGGATAATTTATCAATAGTATTTTGTTTAACACTTAAAGAATCCGCTGCATGTGCTGAATTCATGTCTATCAGTGACATTTCATTCCATTTCCTAAAGCCCAGAAATAGTAACTGTTGGAGTAATATTCATTCAGATTAATTTTCTACACTTAGGACATTTCAAATATGTTTTACAGAATTCACTAAGCAAGCCATAGAAAGAATTCTGGAATCTTAATTATAACTTTTCTTGACATTCATTGCATTCTTTCAAAAATGAGGTTTCATGAACCACAAAGGAAAATTCAAAACAAAACACTAGGCTACAAATCCATCAACTTTTTTTGGTTTTGAAGTGTTGCATAAAGATGCATGGTTTGTTCATTTTTTCACTGTTTTCAAACTAATGAGGCAAGCTCTCCCTGACATGTTTTTAATGAAATTTCTATGGCAGTTCTCTACTGAAAGCAGAGCGGATAGGCTATGAGATGCACAGCAGCACTGCCATCAGCCCCTTCTCCTTTCCTTATGAAATGTATCAGCTTTTAACGTCTCCAGACACAGGGCACAGCACAGGACGACTCCTAAGTTAGTGCAAAGGCAAAGCCGCATTCCTTTCCCTCCACTTCCCCACGCCACTGTGGAAAGGCCAGCAAATGTGCATTTTTCTTATCCCACTTCCGCCAGCTCTTTTGTTTGCCAGAAATTTATGCTAATTGCTGGGGAAAGGGACTACCAAGAAACACAAGGGATACAATTCATGGTTTAATTTAAATACCAAATTCAGCAGTAGAGACTTACCTCGGGATCGTATACCATCAAGATACATTACTGTAAATACTAGCAATTGTAAGTCCAGGTTTTCTCAGAGGGCTTATACAGAAGGAAAACAATCAATAAAAAGAGGTTTACAGTTAACCAGGGAAATTCAATTCTAAGAAGAGTTCCAGAGTTAAAATGGAACTCTCGGAAGCTTCGTGAGCTAGAAACAGAAATGGCTTTGTCAACATTTTAAGAAATGCCTTCTGTGTTTGTTAAGTATTTTCTTTCTTGACCACCAAACCTCTCCGCCGATGCAAATAATCCCAATCAAATCAAATCTAAGCGAATCAAAAGATGCCCATGTTTAATAGATGGCAATACTCCTGATAGCCCCTGGAAAACATGGAGAGGGGAAGAGATAGAAGGGGAAACCACAGGTAACCCGGTAACCCGGAGACCATGTGTTCATTCTCTGGTGAGCAGTTTAAATAGCCTGTGGAAGTGGTCTTGACCTTCCCCTGGGAGGGGTCACCATTTACCATTTGGCGGGCTTTCTTGAACTCCCTCCTGAGGAGGGTCACCATGTAGCGGTCTTTCTCAGAGTGGAGTTTGGACTGAGGCAACTCTCAGGGGAGGGAGCTTTTGCCAGGAGCTGGAGTGAAGGCCCCAGCTAAATGTTTCAGACTTTTTGTGTAAAGGGTGGCAGGGAGCTGAGATGACACTTTCAACCAAACATACCTGTCTTTCTTTGGATCAAGGGTGCTGGCTCAAGTCTGGCTACTTTCTGCTGGCGTGGGGCTACAAGGGAGAGATGCGCGATGTGGGAGAGGGGAGAGCCGGGAGTTGGTGGACTCCGCTCAGCGAGAGGTGTGGCTGGAGTGGCATCTGATTCACTGTCATCCTGGAGACCTCAGGCAGCTGTTTCTTGAGGGAGATGAGAAGGTAGGTGGCTAAAAGAAAGAAATATGTTATTATTGACCCTATGAATGGGGCTAGCCATGGGAAGAGTCATTAACTGCTAGAAAGAATGGGACAGAGGGGCGCCCTAGTTGTACAGGTGAGGCTCGAGTGTATAAGTGGGACACAATAGCTCATAAAATCAGATTTTAGTTGTAGGTGTCATTGAGCCAGGAGAGTTGGTACCAATGGTGAAGTCCCAGGAGCTGGTGTAGGTGTTGGCATTGTCTGGAGAGCGCCTTGTAAGTTGGTCTTGGCCCAGACAGCAGGAGTGACCTGTAAACTATGCTTGAAAGTGAAAAACTAATATGCTTGTTAGTTTTTACCAGACCTGATTTTTGATAGAGCAGCAGAACTCTTTCCCAGGAATCTGTAGGTGTCTGTAAGACACCTGGAACAGATTTACATCTTGGTGTCATAGCAAAAGGCTGTCGCTTTAGATTAAAAGTATGAACATTTTAGAAGACAATTAAAGGGAATTGGAAACTCTGAACCTCTGAACATATCCTGAAACCTGTTAATCCTAAAAGCAGTCTTCCACTTCTTCAGCTTCCTGGATGCTACACCTGGAAAATCGATCTTCTCATCCTGCCAAGACAGGTAAATTAAATCTTCCCCCCACAGGAAAGTCTTTGGGCTTCTTGTACTCAACAGCTAACGGCAAGCACTGCTTCTAAGGTTGGTGGTCTCCAAAGATTACGGAGAGACTTGGGATTGCCTGCATAGCTAAAAAAGCTGTCTCATTTCTGCTCATTTATCCCTCCCAGATCGGTCTAACGGCATTTGATGACTTAAGGTACTGGTAGCTCATTACTTCATTTGTTAAGTTTCCTACTAAATTACAGACAGGTGTGCCTCTTTCACAGGCTTCACAGTCCAGGATTAACAGGTTTCAGGTGTATCTTCAGAGGTTCAGAGTTTGGTGTCAGCTCATAAGAAAACTTGATTGTAGAATACCAGTTCAACATCACAATGCAAAATACAGACAAGGAGGTTTGAGCCTCATGGCGTTCTCAGTAACTGTTGCTATTGGGGAGCAAGCTCTCATCTTTCTCCATGTCCTGGCAGTAAAGTCCTAAACAATATCTCCGTTTAAAAAGTGCCAAGGGGATAAGGCTGTGGGCACGCAAGCTAGTGTCTGGAGCAATCTGTATGAATTTGGAGATCAAGGCCGTTTAGTCATGGAGCTGTGACCCACACAAATCACAGCTCCAGAGCCAAAAGTGATTAAAGAGGAATTTCATCCCATGACCTCTTGGATGACATTAAAGCCCCTGCAAATAAAAAAGTCTTTAGAAACACCATTGAAGTGGTCTTTGTTTTCATCCCACTTCCCTCACAGGTTTCTTTCTCATCTGTGCTCCTTCCCAACACCAAAAGAAAATTCTCTGCCGTTTCACGTCCATAAGGCTTTGTTTTTCTTCCACTCCTATAGGATTTCTTCGTTTATTAATTTTGATTAACCATTCAGGATGACCTTATAATTGTCATTCTTCATGATTGATTATAGTTCTTAATTTGTTTGCTTTGTTTTTCATTGCATGCACTTATTTAATGTGTGTGAATATATGTGCGCCATGCATGAGGAAGCCAGAGAACAATTTACAGGAGTCTGTTCTCTTCTCCATACAGGTCCTGGCGATCAAACATAAGACATCAGGTTAAAAAGCAAGTGATTTTACAGAGACAGCCATTTTGTTGGCCCACAGTTCTTTGATTCTGTCTACAAGTATGATCTCTCTTATACAACTTGTTATCTCACACCCACCCCAGCATGAGGTTTAGCCATGCAACTGCTTTGCAATGGTGAAGTTTTGCATAGTGAAATGCAAGCAGGGGCATGCCCAACTGTCCTCCTCCTTCTCCTTCTGCTCCTTCTCCTCCTCCTTCTCATTCTTCCTCTTCTTCCTCTTTCTCCTCCTCCTCATACTCCCCATACTCCTCTTTCTCTTCCTCCTCTTCTTCTTTTAATAGTTTATAAGACTTTGCTTGAATTGCAAGGGGGTGGGAATTCTTGGTACCTGTATTGCTTTAGCTGGCAGCTAGCTGCCTCATGACTGTACATAGACCACTCAGAAGCTCAGAATACCTGAGACCTGCCCAAATCAGTGACCACATTGTAATGAGGTAAGTAAATTCTTCCACTGCATTCCTCATGTTTGCGCTGCTATTTTATAAGGCACTCTCATGAAAGAAGGCCCATAATGCACTGTTGAAACAACTGATGTATACCACTATATGTAACGTGAGAAATGAAGAAATGCTGGAACCACTTATCCACTAGATATCTTCTTTCCTGTTATCCCACCGGAAACAGACAAAATCTAAACATGAATATCAGAATAAGATATGAATGATTGGTTTTTATGAGTTTAAATCTTTGAAGAAATAAATTGAAGAAGACATCAAAAAATGAAAAGATCTCCCATGTACTTGGGTAGGTAGAATTAACATAGTAAAAATGGCAGTCTTACCAAAAGCAATCTACAGATTCAATGCAATGTCCATCAGAGAAACACAAATCAAAATAACGCTGAAATTCCATCCTACCCTTGTAAGAATGGCCAAGATCTAAAACACTGGTGACAACTTATGCTGGAGAGGATGTGGGGTAAAGGGAACACTTCTGCATTTCTGGTTGGAGTACAAACTGGTACAGCTGCTTTGCTTATCAGTATGGCAATTTCTCAGAAAATTAGGATGCGCAATCGTACCACAAGGACATGTGCTAAACTTTGTTTATAGAAGCATTGTTTGTCATAGCCAGAACTCAGAAACAACCTAAATGCCCCTCGACCGAAGAATGGATAAGGAAAATGTGGTACATTTACACAATGGAGTACTACACAGCAGAAAAAAAATGGCATCTTGAAATTTGTGGGCAAATGGAGGATCTAGAAAACATTATATTGAGTGAGGTAACCCAGACCCAGAAAGACAAATATCATACGTACTAACTCGTAAGTGGCTTTTAGACATGAAACAAAACAAAACAAAAAAATCAGCCTACAATTCACAATCCCAGAGAATCTAGAAAACAAAGAAAACCCTAAGAAAGACATACATGGATCTAATCTACATGGGAAGTAGAAAAAGTCAAGAACCTCTGAGTAAATTGGGAGCATGGGGACCATGAGAAAGGGTAGGAGGGGAGAAAAAAAGAGGGGAGTGGAGAAAAATATATAACTCAATAAAAACAATTTTAAAAAAAGAAAGATACCTAAATTAAAAGGAAAATTTTAATCTAAAAAAAAGAGATAAATGATTGAATTAGTTCTGTCCTGATAAATGATTAAAACAATTATATTGTGTAAGTATGGTGTATTTTGTGGGGTTATATGAATATATGTGTGGGGACCCAGACATCAGTGGTGGTCTCTTCTTTAGTGTTTCTACACCATTCCTGCCTTCCTGCCTTCCTGCCTTTCTTCCTTCCTTCCTTCCTTCCTTTATTCCTTCTTTTCTTTTCTTTCCTTTCTTTCTTTCTTTCTTTCTTTCTTTTCCTTTCTCTCTCTCTCTTTCTGTCTGTCTGTCTGTCTTTCTTTCTTTCTTTCTTTCTTTCTTTCTTTCTTTCTTTCTTTCTTTCTTTCTTTCTCCTTGAGACAATGTGTCTTGCTGAGGCTGCAGCTTACCAGTTTTGCTAGACTGCATTCACAGAGAGCTCCAAGGATTGCCTATTTCTGTGCCCAGCACTGGTTTCTCAATCACGTATTCTCATGCCCATCTTGCGGGCTGAGGATCTGAACTCCTTGGGTTTTTTTTTTCCTTAAAAAACACTGTACTGACTGAATGATCACCTCAGCCCTGAAAATAATTTCCCTTCATAGAGGTAGAATACAGCAGTCAAGCTTTTCAGTGCAATTTTCTAAAACGATTCTTAAAATCTTATGAAAAACTATAAGGAAAAAATACTGTTTATAAATAGAAATTACTTTTCACAATTTATATTTTATTCTTAAAATATTGCTTAACTTGTTTGTGATGTTATCCAGATTTATCTAGTCCTTTCAAAGATCCTCACAATATACATATCAAAACCAACGATGAATAAACTCTGAAGCACCAAACTTAAGGGGTTATAATTCTGTGTTTTCACTTTGCCTCTTTTGGCTCCAAGAACTTTGGAAAACTGAAGTATATACATTTGTCTGATCTGTCTGAAACATTTCCTAATAAGTACTTTTGAAATAAAAATTAGTCATCCAGAGAAAAAAATAATTGACTATCTCTGACTCTACTAAACTTTAGAGAGTTAACAGATGACAATAGGTAACTCCCAGATTAACAAATAGATTATTTAAAATAGATACAAGGAAGGGGAGAGTGTAGAGTTGTGTCCACTGACCTCAAAAGCCTAGTTTTCAAGCCGAAGGTACAAACAAAGGAATTACTAATTCAGACCACAGCGATGTCGTTTTTACAGGCTGTGGTTACTCCAAGAGGCTTTAGGGATCCACCCCTCTGCCTACCATCCATTTTTCTTCACCCTGACACATGGCCACAACATTCATGGTGAATTAAATATGAATTAAAATCAGTGTCCACAATCACAGACAAGCGCAGCCAAGAGAAATTTCCCCAAAGTGATGAAGTCAGAAGACCTGTTGATGTGCCCTGAAGACGGAAATGCTGGCACGCTAAGAGGAAGGCAGAGCAGTATAGCAGAATATTGAGTCTAGAAACGGATCCAAGAACATATGGAAAAGTATACATGGTAGCAGTTGTATTTCAAATCAAAGATAAAAGTATTTAATAGAATTGAAGCAAGGAAATCATTGTCTGGAACTGACTACATCTGACCTATACTTTAAATCTTCCCTCAAGCACATTTTAGATGAAATGGCATGAAATAGGAAAGGAAGAAACCAGGTGAGAATTTTGAAATATCATCCAAGAGAGTTCTTCAGAATTTGATAAATGAATTGAAATAAAATAAATACCCTCTCATTAGAACAACACATGGCAAAAATGAGACAAACAAGCATAGGGGATAGGCTGGTAACCTGGGACTCTACTTGGGTTTTAGTTAAACACACCCCAGTTATTCAAATAATGCACTGGACAGCCTGGTTTCTTTACCTGCAGACGTGAGGCACATACTTGCAACTCTGGGCAATGCCCTATCAATCCTGGATACCCACCTCAATTGTGCTATGCATAAGACCACAAGAAAAATCTCTTCCATGTAAAGACCATCAAACACGTTTCTTTTGTTCCAGATGCAAATCTATGTGGGATTTTGTTTCAATTCTTTTATTAAGAGGTAAGAACCTGGAAACACCCTACCTGGACCCTGACAACCAAGAACAATAAGATAAATAACAGAATAAAAAAAAATGATGACACCTATCACTGACAAAAGATAAGTTATCCTCCTATGCAATGAACTCACCCCAATAAAAAGGCAAAATTAACATGTGTTAAAATAATACAGGAGTCTTTTTTCCTTTGTTTTTGTTTTCTCAAATGACTAGAATGGCCCTGCAGCTGAATGAGTAGAGGCAGACCTCAGGGAATGGAAGCACTCAAGGTTCAGGTATCTGAGAACTTCAGAATGTGTTACCAATTCCAAATAAAATAAGTAATAATAAATATTAAACGTTTTAAATAAAAATCCCTGGTGACCTCACCTTTTAATTCCAATTCTTGATGCTTGCTCCACAAAAACAAATAATCAAATTTTTCACATAAGACTGCTGCTTCACCCACTGAAATCTGCTGTGTGGAGTAGCTGGCTGCACTGAGTACCCAACCTCAAGACACAGCCTTTCAGAGTACCCACAGTGGTGATAGACAGTAGCCCACTGGCCAGAACTACACAAGTGCTTTCCATCTGTGTTTAGGTGAGGTGCTGAAATGAACACACTGACACACTCCGTATTGTGAAATTTTGTTTCATATTATTAAAAAATCCAAAAGTCACTGTTTCAAAACTCTGAATGGAGGCTCAGAGATGAAATCCTCAGATATATATATTCTATGTGTAGAAGAACTGGCTTGGATCTTGCACAGAATACATGTACATAAGCAACTGGCCCATCCAAATTAGGATGTGCTTGGAGATTTAGTTTTGTTGTTCTTAACAGTTCTAGGTACAATTAAACAATCACACTCATTAGAAGCTGTGTGAACTTGTGCTGTTCTTTTCGTCGGCCTCTTTCAGCCAAGTTTTTATCCATAGAGCCAGCGAGGCCAGTAGCTATGCTACTGCACACATTACAACATTGGAAGAGAAACCTAGCTCAGCTACCCATTCTGATCCTGGAAAAACTGTTTGCATCTATACTTATTGTTTGGTCTTTTGGTTCCCCTCTGGAATCCATTTTGCCAATGTGTTCTCCCCGACTTTCCTGTAAATGATTCTTTAAGGGTTGGTTCTTTGGAGATCGTCCTTCTGCCTGATGTGGGGTCGGTGAAGATCTTTTCCCATTCTGTAGGCTGCCGCTTTGCCTTGTTTGCTGTGTCCTTTGCCTTACAAAAGCTTCAACGTTTCAGGAGGTCCAATTTATTGACTATTGCTCTCAGTGACGGTGCTACTGGTATTATATTCAGGAAGTGGTCTCTTGTGCCAATGTGTTCAAGACTACTTCCTACTTTCTCTTCTATCAGAATCAGCATGACTGAATTTATGTTGAGGTCTTTGAACCACTTAATCTTGAGTTATAGATACAGATCTATTTGCAATCTTCTACATGTTGGCATCCAGTTCTGACAGCCCCATTTGTGAAAGATGTTTTCGTTTTTCCATTGTACAGTTTTGGCTTCTTTTTCAAAAATCTGGTGTTCTTATAGGTGCATGGATTTATGTCAGAGTCTTAAATTCAATTCCGTTGGGCCATGTGTCTGATTTTATGACAATATCAAGCTATTTTGCTTACTATAGCTCTATTGTAGTGCTTGAAGTCTGGGATGGTGATGCTTCCAGAAGTCTCTTTATTGTAAAGGATTGTTTTAGCAATACTGGGTTTTTTGTTTTTTCATATGAAGTTGATTATTGTTCTTTCAAAGTCTGTGACAAATTGTATTAGAATTTTGATGGGGCTAGTACTGAATCTGTAGATTGCTAACAACTGACAGAGGGCTGATCTCTAAGATATGTATATCTCAAGAAAATAAACATCAAAATACCAAATAATCCAATTAAAAACAGGGTACAGATCTAAACAAAGAATTCTCAACAGAAGAATTTCAAATGGCCAAACAACACTTAAAGAATTGTTCAGTGTCTTTAGTAATAAGGGAAATGCAACTCAATATGACTCTTGAGTTTCTATCTTATAATTGTCAGAATGGCTAAGACCAAAAACACTGATGATAGCTTATGTTGGAGAGGTTGTGGATTAAAGGGAACACTTTTCTGCTGCTGGTGAAAATGTAAACTTGTATAATCACTTTGGAAATCAGTATGGTGATTTCTCAGAAAATTTGGAAACAATTTACCTCAAGACCCATTGACACCACTATTGGACATATACCCAAAGGATACACAATCATAACACAAGGACTATGATCATAACAGCATTATTTGTAATACCAGAACCTGGAAACAACCTAGATGGTCATTAAATGAAGAATGGATGAAGAAAATGTGGTACATTTATACAACGGAGTACTACTCAGCAGTTAAAAAAGTCTACATCATGAAATTTGCAGGGAAATGAATGGAGCTAGGAAAAAAAATTATCCTGAGTGATGTAACCCAGACACAGAAAGATAAACAAGGGATGTACTCACTCATCAGTGGATACTAGATATAAAGTGAAGACTAACCAGATTACAATCTACAGCTCCAGGAAAGATAGATAATAAGGAAGACCCTAAGAGAGATACATGGACCACCATGAGAAGGGGAAATAGATGAGATCTCCTCGGTAAAACTGACTTGGAGGTGGGCAGTAGAGGGGAGGAGATGTGGGATGCAAATAGAAAGTAATGGAATGGTTGAGTAGGGGGAGACATGGAGGGGGAGAGGAATGAAAGAGATATCCTGATAGAGGGAGTCATTGGGAGTTTATGGAGAAACCTGGTGCTAGGGAAACTCCCAGGAACCCGCAAAAATGACCCCAGCAAAGACTCCTAGCTGCAGTGGAGAGGGTGCCTGAACTGGTCTTCCCTGGTAATCAGATTGGTGAACATCTTAACTGGCATCATAGAGACTTCATCAAATAGCTGAAGCAGATACAGAGATCCACAGCCAAGCACCATGCTGAGCTCTGGGAGTCCAGTCAAAGACAGGTGAGAGGGATTACATCAGCAAGGCGGAGCAAGATTATGAGGTGGAAATTCACAGAAACAGCTGACCTGAGTTGGTGGGAGCTCACTGACTCTAGAATGACAACTAGGGAGCCTGCATAGGACCAAACTAGGCCCTCTGCATGTGGGTGATAGCTGTGTTGCTTGGTCTGTTTTAGGGACCAGGAGCTATCCCTGGTACATGAGCTGGTTCTTTGGAGCCCCTTCCCTATGGTGGGATGCGTTGTTCAGCCCTGATGCATTGGGGAGGGGCTTGGTCCTGCCCCAATTTAATATTCCAGGCCTTGTTGACTTCGCATGGGAGACCTTACTCTTTTAAAGTAGTAGAAGGGGAAGGTGGGTTGGGAGTTGGGCAGGGGGAGCTGGAGGAGGGTGGGAGGGGAATTGTGGCTGATATATAAAATGAATTTTAGAAAATTAAAATAAATAGAAAAGAGTTGGTTCTTAAAACGTTGAAAGCAAAGATTTCATGGTGGCTTTTTCTTCTTTTTTAGATGCTTTGGATGAAATTGTAGACATGATTTCACAGCATGACTCCTGTTCCTATGCAGGTATTTCTTTACCAGAATGGTTCTTACATCCAGGACAAAGGAATGCCAGCTGCGCAACACACAGGGTGGAGAGATGGCATAACTGGACGCTAGGTGGAGGAATTACTTACCACAGATGAAGGAAATGAAGGACGAAGAGATGAAAAGGTGAAGAAAAGGACTGCAGAAGAGACTGCCCTACCATGAACTGGCCGAGCCACAGCCAGGGAAACACAGCTCACTGTGTATGCCGTCCTCGTGAGCTGGGAAAACAACTGCGGATTAAGCATTCCGTCTCTTTAAATTCATTATATTTTTGTGTACTTTTGGGAAAATATGCCACAGGAACAGAATGGGCTGGAGCTAAGAAAAACATTTATGAGCATACTCCATCAATTTAGTATAAGACGACATGAAAAGACAATAGGTGGTCCAAGCACATTTGACAACATTGATGACATTATTATTATTATTGTTATATTATTATTATTATTTCAGTACATGGTATAATACAACTTAATAATTTGCTAAAGCAAATATGAATACAAACATTATGGGAATAACTATAAATATTTGAAGAGCGATTAGTCCTTCCTTAAGTTTTGGAAGCCCTGGTGCACCTTTCCTTCTGCTTCCTAAATTTAAGCCCTTTGGACCATTTCAACTGAGCATGTGAGTTTTCCCAACTTTACATCCCATGAGTTTCCAAAGGGAGTCAGTCTGATTCTGGATCTGCAGATGCCAAACTTTGCTGCTGACAAAGCCACCTGTTTCTCCTTGTTAAGCATCAGGTTTTGCTCTCATCAAACACATTCTTCCAACAGCTTGATGCTGCCACCCATGGAGCCCCCTGAGAAGCATTCTTGCTGAAAATTAGGGGAAAAAAACTTTATCACATCATCATAAGAAAGGTATTTTATGCACTATATTTTAACAGAAAAAGGACTGCGTTTTTAGCCATACATAATTATTGTCTTAGTTACTCTTCTATTGGTGTCATAAAATATCATGATCACTGCAACTTATAGAATGATGATTTATTTAGGGAACTTGGTTTCAGAGGGCGAAGAGGGTGAGAGTATGATCAAGGAATGGAGGTAAGAGTTGGCAGGTGACCAAGCAGCAACTGAGAACTCCCGTTTTGAGCTGCAAGTAAGAGGCAGAGAGAACACTGGGAATGATGGGAGTTTTTTTGAAACCTCAAAGCCTGTCTCAGGTTACACCTCACCTTTAACAAGTCACATCTCCTAATCCTTCCCAAGCAGTTCCACTAACTGTGTACTAAGTGTTCAAACACATGATCCTGGGGGGAGCCATTCTCATTCACACCAGCACACTTGAATATCCACAAACTCCTTTGTTTCTAGCTCTGGGGATTGACCTCAGGGTCTCACATGCAAATATTCGAACACAGAGTTACATACATAGCTTGCAAATTATCACTGAATATGATTGCAGGACGAAAACAAATTAGGAGAAAAAATTATGCTGTGGGATGTTTTATGCTTAGAAAAGAAGTGTAAGTGTCCCTGAGTCTTTCCCTGCTCCTAAGTGAGAGGCATGGTGTAAGAAAGGAGAGATGTGGAACTGTTACTGTGACCTGCATGATTATAGGTACCACACCCAGTAGAGTGATTACATATACACAAGTGGCTATTTACACTGTGATTTCTATGGTGTCTCCATAGTAACACATTTGCCCTTGGACTCTTTGCTTACTAGGTTATCAAGGTTCAGATTAGAGACTGGGAGTTGGTAACTACAATTTTACCGTTTCATAGAGGAAAAGGTATATTAGGATTTTTTTTTCTAAGACAGGTATTTTGATAGGTATCCCAGGGTAGCCTAAAAACTAAGATCTTCCTGACTCTGCCTCCTCAGGGTTTTCATTATGGTCATCCACCACCACGGTCAAAAGTCTTTTCTACTTTTACACAATTTAACACATTGTCTAAGTGATCAAAAAACTATATTGGTGAAATAACACAAAAGGATTTTATAACTAACTCATATCTGATAAACTATAAACAATAATTGCCACCAAAGTTCCCTTAATAATCTTAAGTGAGTAAGTTGCCAAATAAAATTTTAAAAATATAACAATGTTTACTTTACAGACTTTTTGACTCTAAAAAAGATGTCACTCATCTCAATGGTGACATCTCTTAGAGTTGATTAAAGACTGTCTTTACTTCCTATCACCTTCCTTTAAATATGCATTTCAACTTGACCAAATGATTTCTTTTGAACATAAAATGACATATCAGTTTCTTCAAATACTTTTTTAGATTTTCCTTATGTGGCTACTATGCCAGCTAAAAACCACATCACTGGCCAAGTAAATTCCAAGCAAACTAAGTCGTCACGATGACAATGAGAGCAGTAGCCAGTATTAATGAGAGCTGAGGATATGCTAGCCTTCTTATGTGTAGCAGCTCTTCATCTCCTTGACAATTCCTGGGACAAGCTGTGTGATTACTAAGAGGCTGAACCCTGCTGGCGAGTAACCTATATAAATTCCCATTCTTGTGCATGGAGGACCCCAGATGATAGACATCTTTTTCAGGAGAATTTTCTTCCATTTTTCAAGTGCTGTACACTGCCCTCACCCGGATGTCACAATCATTCCTAACTTTGTTTTGCTAGAAGCTGTTGTTCTCGACAATAAGTGCAGTATGGTTCACATGTACTGTCTGTGAGAGTCTTGTCTTCTTACAAATCCAGGCCTGCCAGGGAGGACATTTTCACAGTCCTAGAAAGAAGATTTGTTTTCCCTCAACACCAGATAAGAGCAACCTGAATTTTCTATTACTATACAGAATGCATAACGAGTTATTACAGTATGGTCCCCAAAGCTCTTCAGATTTAATCTGGAACAACACTAAGATTTTTTTTTTCTGTTTTTCCTTCTCGCGTTTTATAGCTTGCAGTAATGGTTCAAAAATAGTGAATCAAGCCGTCAGAGCCTGTGGCAAAGCAAGACAGTATCTGCTCTGTGGATCCCAGGGCTCCACTGCTGTTAACATTCACAAGGGAGAGACTGCACACCAGGACGGTGTTAGAGAGCATGTAACTGGACTGCGAGGGTTCCGGGTTCAGTGCTCATCTTCAAAAAAGTGGAAAAAGAATTCTTTACACATTTATAAATTACCAATTTCTATCTCAAATTTTTGCCCTCAAGGACAAGCCTTTTAGTATTCTGAGGGCAGAATGAAGAGTTTATCTGAAGCATGCATGCTGTATAGTGAGAGAAAAGCATGTGTCTGATTCAGTTCGAGTTGACCTATACGTTTTCATCCCCGTGACACTACTTTTATACAAAAAATTAAAGTGTACAATATGGTTTTTTCAGCCCATATTTTTGGCAAGATTATCCTCCCAGTGAAAGGTGAACCTATTACATTAAGATAGCCATTAACAACGGTTTCCAGCAGTGTTAAAATCTCGGCCTGCAAGCACAAAGCAGAATTTTGAAAACCTTACCCTTTTCATCACTCTGACCATATCTCAGTGCTACTGTGTTTTAAATGAGATTGGCAATTATATAAATTGTTTATGGTTTTCAGTGAAGGCTCAACTCCTTTTTTGTGTAACATCTACAGATTCCATGGAACCAACTGAAAGATCAAGATGCCCATAGATTGCAATGGACCAGAATAGAGAATGCTCAAGGATATGGCTTCAAACACTTCATTGTAGCTCTTCTTTGGAAAAAGTCACTTGTATTATGGTGTACTAATCAAGGCAGAAAGTACATAGCAGCTGAGGTACCTATGAAAGTACACAGTAAGAACTCCTACAGTTAAAATTCCCTAGCAGAGTTAAGAAAGGAGCAACTAGATTCCAGCTTAACCTATGAGAAAAAAATACCTGCAATTTAATATGCTACGAAATGCAGAATGAAACCAAACTCATTGTGGAACACACTCCACTGTCACATGCCTCTATCAGTATAATAAGTTACATATAACTTCACTTAGCTCATGAGAGAATGTCCCCATTTATATCACTCTGTTCCTTTTTTCAACATTGACAAATTGCCTACCTGACTACTAAAAGCAAAAGTACTGCAAGACAACAAGGTGTGTCTGTTACTTTCTTGTTGCCATGGTAAACTTTCACGACCAAAAGAAACTTAAGGAAGAATAGGTGTATAGTGGTTTACTGTTTCTGGGGTCAGAGCCCATTATGCTAGGGACATGTGGCATATCAGGAGCAGGGAGTTGGTTTTATGTTTTCATTTGCACGGGAAGCAGAGACAGGAGAGGAATTGATGCCAGGCTATACATTCTCAAAGCCTACCCCCCAGTGACACTTCCTCCAGCAAGAATCTGCCTCCTACAGGTGCCATAACTGCACCAAACAATGCTAGCAACAGAGGATCAAGTGTTCCAATATATGAACGTGTGGGGACATTTCTCATTCAAATCACCACACTCTGTAAGACAGAGGGTAAGAAACGAGAAATGTATGAGCACTGATGGGCAGCTCAGGAGGTAGAGGAAACAATCCCCATAGTGCAGAGGAACCATTGGCCACTGATGGAGAAGGAAACATGAACTTCAACAGCGAGTAACTAAAAATAAGACATACAAGAAAATGCTCACATCTTTCTTAACTCTGTCGGAGGTCTAGAGTGGGACTTGAATTCTAACAGACAAACACTGGAAGTGATGTTATAATTAAGGAGATTTGGTCATGCATTATGAAGTACACAACTCAGGAACAAGTTTAAATAACATCCCAGATCATACACTCATACACACACACACACACACACACACACACACACACACACAGACGTACACACATACACACCACTGACTTAGGTATGCAACTGTGTAAAGACACAGGTTTTGATGTACAGAAATTTCATTTTCATTGGGAAAGGATGTTGTCCTGTATGGACTCACTATATGGTTGGTATAACATTGGGAAATTCACAGATAGAATGACTTCAAAGCTTAATAATTCCAACTCTGCTTTTCAAGGAGCAGTTAAAAGTGGGAGTTAAAATTTGAAAGAGCCACATTTAAATTCTAAGTCCACCATTCTTCAAAAGTGTCGTTGTGAGGAAAACATACAGCTCTGATTCATCTGTTCACTCTTTCCTGACATGGAGAATAGTATTTTCTTGATAGTGTGTCAAGAGATTTTGGTGTGATTATATATGAGAAACACCGTAATATATACAAATGCTTTAAGTAACAGATAACCCTCCTCCATCAAAGATTGTTGATTACAACACTGGGAAAATACAATATCCTGCTTTGTCTCGGTTTTCAAGAAGGAATTAAGTTTACCATTGCAGTAAAACAAATCACAATCTAGAGAACCTAGACAACATTGAGGACCCTAAAGAGAGAAATACATGGATCTAATCTACATGGGTAGTAGAAAAAGACAAGATCTCCTGAGTAAATTGGGAGCATAGGGACCATGGGAGAGGGTTGAAGGGGAGGGAAGAAAAAGGGAAGGGATCAGAAAAAAATGTAGAGCTCAATAAAATTAATAAAAAAATAGAGAACAAAAACAAAACCACAAAAAAGCATCAATAGAAAACATGTTTAAATTGAGAAAGAAGCATGAATGTGTCTTAGAAAAATAGACAGCATCTCATCACAATCATGCTTGGGGGCTCTATGATCAAGCAATGAAAAATCTCAAAGAGATGGAGCACTTTTAACAAGCAAGATTCAAGCCATAGATCAACTGAATGGAAATAAAGATTTCAAAATCTTATCTTGCAATGAAATATAAATATTTGTAAATGTTTGCTCCAAATATAGAATATGATATAGACAAGTCCGTTCCATTTAGTTGGACTTTTCAGATGGGAGTTTACACTAATCTGTTACTTAAAGTTAGGTCTTTTAAAATGTCACACACAACGCTGCTGGAAGTCCATGAATATGATCATGCTCCTTGAGGCTGTGCTTTCTAAAGGACAGCCAAAACCAGAGTTCAATTTTGAAATAGCTACACTTGAATCCTAGGTTCACCATACAATAAAAGTGTCATATGAACAAAATATACATTCCCTACTGCATCTGCTTACTCATTCCAACAAGAAGAATATTATTTCCTCGATAATATATCAGGACGATTTGGTGTGATGCTATTGAAGCAAACACCATGCCCTTTTCTTTTTTTTTTTTTTTAGTAAATTTTATTAAATTATAAAAGTTTCCATTTCCGCCCCCCCCCTCCCAACACCCTCCCACTCCCCCCACTCCCCCCCTCCTTCCCCTCCGTCCCCCAGGGCAGTCAGGGTTTCCTGCCCTGTGGGAAGCTCCAGCTCCCTCCCCCTCCCTCCAGGTCCAGGAAGGCGAGCGTCCAAACAGACTGGATCCCCAAAATCCAGCATATGCAGAGGAAACAGGTCCCAGTGTCATAGTCAATGGCTTTTCAGAAAGACCCCGGGCCAGCCACAGTCAGAGAATCCGGCCAAATTCCGAGAATCTGGCTAGATCACGTCCTCGTTCAGTCCCAGTCCGACTGGCCCTGGTAAATTCTCATCAGATCCGTTCCCTTGTATCAGTGGGTGATAGCATCCCTCGCAGTACTGATTTCGTCTTTCATGTTCCTCCTCCTTCCGCTCCCCCTCCGGACCTCGGGGGGCTCAATCCGTTGCTCCAATGTGGGCCTCCGACTGCATAGCCGTCCTTCGCCAGATGAAGGATCTATGGTGATAAGCAAAATATACATCAGTATGGTCATGGGCCACGGCCGATTCAGGCACCCTCTCCTCTGTCCAGAGAGCAATCTGGGGGATTTCTCCTTGGAACCATGCCCTTTTCTTGACTCCGATAAAATGAATAGTGGATGTTGCTCCCGTTCCTCTTACCTTCCTAGAAGACCACACACACACACACACACACACACACACACACACACATCAGAAATACGAACCACCTACACTCTAATTAAAGCCACACAATTAGTTACTAAGCTTTATTTAAAGAATAAAAGTCCTTTTACAGTGTGTTAAAAATGTTCTCAATTAGGTGTATTTAGATTTTGGTAGGAACACATTTAGTTTGTGTAAAGCCTAACTCAGACTTTCATTTTTCAAATTCTTAAAGTCTCACGTGCACCTATCTTTATCTGAAGACGCTGACAATATATTTTGGATTAAACACATAATCTTTCTTTCCTCTCTCCAATTCTATTTTCCCCAATCTTAATTAATTCTGAGATATAGTACTTTTATAAAACTCAACTTATTCTGGAACTTCAGATATGGCTCAAGATAGCTTGAAGCTCTTAGGCTGGCTTGGGATTGCAGATATAAAGTTATTAGCATTATCATCTAAGAAAGAAAAGTAGCGTAGTTAGAATTACATTTGTACACAGTGTATCTAGGACAAGAAATATTTATAATATAAATTACGCTGTAATACATTCTCAACTATCTTACCAAGAGCTATACTACCCAAACTTTCATTTTATAGTCTTCAGAATTATATTTTAACAGTTGATTGCCACTTATGTAGTGTCTTTGATGTAAGATATAAAGTTTTTACTTTAATGATGATTCAAACAATGCATTAAAAGTTTGTCAAAAGTACCAGGGGCTGGAGAGATGGCTCAGTGGTTAAGAGCACTGACTGCTCTTCCAGAGGACCAGGGTTCAATTCCCAGCACCCACATGGCAGCTCACAACAGTCTGAAGATCCAGTTCCAGGGTATCTGACACCTTCACACCAATGCATATAAAATCAAATTAAATAAACCATAAAAAATATTTTTAAAAAAGGTACCCACTCACAGGAAATTAAATAGTATTGCATTTAAGTGATGCACACACATATATATATATATGCTTACGTTCTCATTTTATAGAAAAGTGAAGGATTATCAGAAGATAATAGTTAAACATAAATATATCTCATGTTTTTAATTAAATTCACTTTATTTAATACATGAAACAGCAAAATCATATATATATACACATACATACATACATACACATATATAGCAGTACCACATGGTGTTTCTATACATGCACACATTAAATAGGTAGCAGTGCATACCACAGCACTGTATAAACCATTTTAAACAAAAATCTAAGAATTTTACCAACATTGACATCTGAACAACTTTACAGGACGCTGGGACTTTTCAGGGTTGCAATATTAACATTTATGATGAGCCTTTTAAAGACTCAAGAACATGAAGCAATGCATAGATTTAGGAGATTCTTTCAGGGGCCAAAGAGTAACATGTGCACCAATCCTCCCAGTCTCAAGCATGGACCCCAGGAGAAGCTCCACTGAGATGGGACTGATGGCAAAACCTCGCATGGCTCGCTGCACACCAGGAGGGAGGGCAAGCGCTCCAGCGGCGGGAGGATGTCTGATTCCCCACACACAAGATTTATGATTTTGAATGATTAATCAGCAGTGACCGTGATTTGTTTTCAAAGAATTTCTCTTTGAAATGTACCTTGATCTTGATATATTACTTTAGGTTGATCTACACAGGGGGAAAAAAAGTGGCACCAAATGCTGCAACCGCTTTGAGGGGAGTTTTATGTGATCATTAGATTTCAAAGCCATGCACTTGGGGTAATCTTCCACCTGGAGATCTGAGCATGGTTGTTTAGGCAAACTCCTTCTTCCTCTCAGGATTCCTCCTCCTCACCTCCCGTTCTCTCTAGAACGATTTGAAAGCATGCAGAGATTTTTTTTTTCTTCCTTGGAAGGGTTTGCAAGACAACTTCCCCTTACTTGAAGTAATTCCTACAACGACTAAGGAAACCTTGGGATCAGCACTGCAACTACTAAGCCTGCAAGGCACCGCTTTTCTAAGCGTTTAAAACTTGGGCTTTCTGTAGAAGTTACATCGAATATTTAATATGTTTTCCATCACGTCCACTTCTGAACCCTAGTGAGAAGCATAATGTTATCCTCTGAGCAGCTTTGACGTTTATTGCTTTGCAGAAATTGAGTGTTTCAGGTAGAAATGACTACCACAGATATGGTAGGGAGAAAAAATGTATTACCTTTCTTATTGCTTTAGTAAAAGCGGTAGAAATTCTTTATAGTTAATCTGTTGAGCAATAGGTATGTGTGTGGGTGTGTGGGTGTGTGTCTGTAGGTCTGTGTGTGTGTGTGTTTGTGTATATGTATGTGTATATCTGTCTGTGTGTGTGCCTGTATGTCTATGGATATGTGTGTGTTTGTATGTATGTATGTTTGGGTTCTGTATATGTGTACGTATCTGTTTGTATGTGTGTGTTTGCAAGTACATGTGTGTCTTTATGTGTGTGTGTGTACATGTGCGTGATCTGTATATGTGTGTGTCTTTGTGTATGTGTGTTTGTGTATATGTGTGTCTTTGTGTATCTGTATGTAGTATGTATATGTTTGTGTATATATGTGTGGATGTGTGTGGGTTGGGTGTTTCCAACTGCTCATGAATTGGGGGAATCTCCCTGGCATCAGCAGACAGGGGTTATATTTCACTCAGCCCTTTGCCATGGAAAAGGAGTCAACAGGATCCAGATGTTAGTTCTGGGCGTTATAGAGTGTCTGCTCTGTAATCGTTGTCTGAGCCCCAAGCCCTTGCTTTATAGTGCTTGAAAATCGATTCTCCCCAGCCTTCAGCAAGAGCTACAAAACTCCAACACTTTCCCATTAATCCTTAGGGTGAGGGACTGCTGCTGTGCTTCCTACCCTCGGAATTCCTGAAGTCATGGGAAACTGGAGCATTTACAAGGAAATCCCTTTTGGAAATGAGAATGAAACCACATGCTGATGTTTTCATGACGTGTCAAACTGGAGCTACTGATTGAGAGTATCATTAAACTCTTCAAAGATACATGGTTTCTAATATATGTATGCCAGTGCTATATTATCAAATTAGTGGTGAGTTTTGATGTTATGTGTGTATGAGAGAGAGAGAGAGAGAGAGAGAGAGAGAGAGAGAGAGAGAGAAGAGAGAGAGAGACAGAATGAAAACAAAACTATAAAAGATTAGGACAGCTGCTTCAATGATTAAACTCTGAAATGGAGAACTAGGCGGTGAAAAGACAGTTTGACTTTTGCCATCAAAGAAAAAGTTTTAATGACAATATACTACTATAAAGAAAGCATTCAGATTTCTCGCTGGAGTATTTCTACCCCTGAAATCCCAAGCTTATTCCTTACTGAAATTAAAGGTAGGTACCTGTCTATTCTTGATGGTCATACAAACTTGCTTCTACTGATTTGGTCTTTTGAAAATTTTTGAAACTCATTAAGGACTGTCATATAAGATAAAACACTTTGAGGTAAATATGACAAAATTTCCTGAAAGGAATTGGAATAACAGCTATGAGACTTCTGAGCTGAGTAGATTGCCATCCTCAGGCAGTAAATTTTCCTCTAAGGTTTTGGGAAGACAAAAAATGGCAAACATGCATAGTGGCCTTTTTATTTTTGCTGTTTTAGCATTAGAAAGTGTTACAATTAATCTATTATCATTATTTCCCTTAAAAATTAAATTGTGCATGTGTATGCATGTGTGCACACATGTGCATGCATGTGCATGGTATGCATATGGGTGTGATGTGTGGTGTGTGGGCACATCCAGGTGTACAGTTGTGTGTACTGCAGAAACCCACGTGTGCTTGTGGAGATACGTGTAGCAAGCATCTAGCTGGTGTGACAGTGTTACAGACGCAAATTTTGGAAAGCAATTCAGTTTTAGCTATTGGTAAATTGTATTTTAAGGATTGCAAACACAACATGTCAGTGTGACATGGTCTTGAACAAAGAGTTTGATACATCTTTAAAAATAGATAACTTTTCTCATCTATCTGTCTGTCTGTCTGTCTATCTACAGTGTTTCACAAAGCAGCCCCTGCAATCCTGGTGCTTACTATGTAGGCCAGGCTAGCTTTGAACTCAAAGAGATATACTTGCCTCTACCCTTCTTATTACTAGGAAAAGAGTCACAAGCTACTGGAGCTTTATATGTCCAATATTAACAGGAAGTAAATAAACAATCTTTCGATGTTCCAAAATACACTCAGTTTCAAAAATTTGCACGTTTATTTAATTGTATAATTTTCCCTTAATGCTTTTGCACACATTATGGCATATTTGGGAAAAAAAGATAATTTAGCTCTATTGTTCTTAGTCATGATTCTGACCTTTCTAGATTCAAGAGGGATGAGCTTCAGTAGATGGGCTAAATGCTTTGGGAAAAAAAAAAACTGGAAAGGCGTTCTCACTGTTTAGAGTAGAATCTCATCATTACCATCTGCTGTTCTCTAGAGATTTGCTGCTGTGTCTAAAATTCCTGACTTGTCAACATAACGGAGGAAAGAGTCATTCTGGTTCAAAACATCCAAGTTCAATGTGCAGTTGCTTGGCTCCAGAACCTGGGGTAGAGCATCACGCCAATGAGAGCATGGTACTGAGGCTGGTCTTCACTTCTTGGGGTCAAGAGAGTGCTGGAGACAAGATACCACTGAAAGTTTCCTTTAGACTGACCTGGTCGTCCAGCTAGATGCCAGCTTACACAGTTTCTACAACTGCTTAGAACAACCTCACTGCTGTGTCCCCAGCACTGGAAACAGAAGCCTTCATGCGGTATTTTAGACGAAAACTATGACAACATTTCTCTAGAACAGACGGAGATGTGGTCCTCTGTTCAGATGATGTGGAACAGGACCTGACACAGGAATTATCCTCATCTGAATTCTAAGTGATAATCCTTTGTACTGCCTTATCGTGTAAGCTGTCCAACTGGTTCACTGTCATGTCCTAAAGTATCTCTTGAACTCAACAACAAAGCATTGTCTTCCACATTTAAATTCTTACAGTTTTTTGCATGGTAGTGTTTATAAAATGAAAGAGCAGAAAAAATACATTTTTTTCATAAAATTTAAGTAAAAAGGGGTGAATGCCAATTACCCTCTGTTTCCAAATGAAATTAACCTCACTTTGTTTAAAGAACCCCCCTATTCAGCAAATGTAGCGACTGACTGTCCGAACATGATAATGCTATAGAGGGGACCCTTTGCAAGACTCAGCATGGTCAGCAGGAATGACATCACCGCAGTACCTGCATGACCTTCTCCTTTAGAGGTGGCTGTCCTTGGGCAGCCACCACAGCTGTGTGACAATGGCCTTGACTACATAATCCTTCAAAGAAAATGAGGGCAGCCAGGTTTCCTGAGGTTTAAAGAGGAAAAGGAAGAAAAAAAAATAAAAGAAAGAAAGATCAACACCATAGCCCGGCACCTTGGCCCATTGGAAGAGAAGAAAGCCTTCTCTTGTTGTCCCTGGATTAGGAGTCTCTATCCTTTAAAGAGCTGCAGGAGTCGGCACTCCTGTGTCCCCACACTCTTGGCGGAAAGGCAGAGCAAAGCAATCACTGCTGGGCCTTCCACTCATTTGCACCAAAGCATCAGCATGGAAGACGTGGGCCACACCTGTTGAGAGGGCAGCAAGCCCAGTGTGCATAGAGAGGAGAATGGCTACAGACCTTTCAGGAAGCTGAGAGAGGAGGAGAGTGCCCTGCTCTGGGGTTCTCCCAGCCAACCAGCTTGACATGACTCAACAGGATAATGTGGCCAGTCAGGTGATTGGAACACTCAGGTTCCTGTTGTCTTTTAGAAAGCTCTAGATATTTATTTGAAGAATAGAAAGGAAGTAGTGATTTTCTTTAGATGCTGATGTGGTGGGAGGAGAAGGCCTAGGATTGAAGGCAGCCCTTCCTCTTAGAAAGGCGCAGTAGAGGGGCCAGTATTCTTCTCCCCTTTCAAGTCTCAACAGCTCCTTTAGGAGAACAGGGGTCAATGAAGCTCAGCTATACCAATATTTGAGATAATTTGTGTTGCACAATGTGGCATGGTTTTGTTTTATACTTCAATGCTGAGTATTAACCAAGAGCCTACAACATCATAAGCAAGAATCCTACCCCTGAGCTCTACACCAGTCCATGGTGACTTTCTTGATGAAAAGAACAAGATCTACAGACATTAAAAGTGAAAAGAATTCTAAATTGTTCATTGGACTCAAGCTGCAAGCAGTAGACAAGCGTTCACTTCCACTAAGCATGAATAGGCCCCATTGTGGTGTTACTGGTAAAATGGACGCGCAAAACAAAGACTATAGTCTGTAGTGGGTAATCATCCCTGTTGCCTTGCTGAGACTGACTATCAGGATGGCAACTCATCTCTTTGTGTGCTAATGAGTTTACAGAAAGTTTATCCAAGAAGGGAAGATACACCCTGTGTCTAAGCAGTTTTCTTCCATTGGTCTGTACCCAGACTAAATAAAAAGGAGAAAGTGAACTGAACACCAATCTTCATCTCTCTCTCCTTCCCGACTGCAGACACAGTGTGGACCGGAGCCTCACACTCCTGCTACCGTGATTTCCCTACCGTGATAGCATCATTTTCCCACTACTCCATCAAGCTGTAAGTGAAAGCAAGCCTTTCTTCCCCTAAGGCATTTTCGTAAGATGTTTGGTCATGGCAAATAAGACACATAACTGCACACAGTCTAAAACTGCTTTCCTTACAAACACCAGGCCAGCGCCTCAGCCCCGTGAGCCAGGACTTAAAAACATCCGTATATCTTACCAAGGAAGCCGTGCCTCACTTCTGCTTCCATCCCAAACGAAACAAAAGCCTAACCCTATACTCCTTCCCTGCAAACACACAGAAAACACAAAATACCCAGAGACAACCACTGATTATAGGAAATCTGTGAACATGACAAAGAACAACACACACTGTCGTTTCACAAATCACCACTTGGTAATCGTGAAAGGTGTGAACTGAGTATTGATTAGGACAAAAACCCTCTAGTTTATCATCATTACCGTCACTGTACACAAGACCTTGCTATGTACCAGAAACATGTAAACTAGTGAATGAAGCAAGATGCAATTCCTAAGGATGAAATGATTCTTCTAGCTTTTCTTATTGAGGCATTATTTACATAGATAGGGCCCTGGCACCTATAACTCACAGCCTGTGGGACACATGTTCTATAGGCCAGCTTGGATGTGGTCTAACACAAAATTACAAATGGATTTAAAAAACAAGGTATTCTTTGAATTTTTAAAAAGGATAGTAGTCAGTTGAGTCATGGATACTCTTGATTCTTTCTTATTTCTTTATAGCCTTTCTGTGCTTATTCCTGAAATAGCATATGCATTTGTAGGGGCTTACTCTTCAGGACTTTTTGTCCACTGATCTGTGTTCTAACCTGAAAGCCTGTGGGAACGATGTTAAGGAGATCTGTCAGTTCTTTCCATCCTGTTCAAACATGGACATTCTGTTTTGTGTCAAATCTAAGAGGCATTAAAAAAGTCAGAATCTTCAGTCTCTAAACATGAACATCTTTTAAAGTGCAGATTTTTAGATTCTTCAGGCATCATACTGCCTGTTGCAACCCATTGCTTTCAACCTGAGCTTCTGCTTCCCAAATAGTTCATAAAATAAAAATTGGAACTTTAGAACTGTACCACAGCTGTTTCATTATTCCAAACCGTATTCAATAAAGAAGGCAGCTCAAACATCAAATCAATACTGCTGGGAGCATCCAAATCATGTTGCTGCTAAGCAGCTTAAACTATGATATTATTCAATTCATTTCAAAGCCTGTAAGTGTAAGCCTTCTTTGCAATTAAGTAATTCCAAAATATTTTCTCTGAACTGTGACTAGTATGTAACAATTTTCTTCCTATGACGAAATCTTTTTTCTGTTACATTTGATCAAGACCAATGTGGCATAGACCTAATTCTAGTTCCACTGAATGTTTGTGAACCAAAGAACACAATGAATTAAAAGAACTGGCGTTTTTATTTCAATTGCATTTTGCATTGATAGGAGTGACATCATTCTTAGCAGAAGCCATCTTCTGCACATCCTGCCTTTCTTATTATGGCAACTTTCCACTGTGAGTTCAGATACTGTCTTGGCCTGCAATTTGCCCGTATGAGTTGCTTTGCTACAAGGTCAGACTATAGGTGTTTCACGGGTGCTGTCAGCAGACACAGGCTCTTGGGTCAGCAAGAAACCTGGTAAGCGGCATGGAAGCTAATTTCTTACAAATGGCTTACATCCACCTAGTCACTCAGGCCAAACAGGGCCAAGTGAGACCTGGCAATTACTGCTCTTGCTAGACAGCTGGAAGACACTCAGTGATCTTGGGGCGTCTCCTGTTTTTAGGAAACACTTAATAAACCTGAGGGACAAGAGCAATGTGGAGAAGTAGTGTGGGTTCCACAGAGTCAGGGTTTACAGTCCTGTCATAGCCTACAAGTCTGCACAAAGGGGCTCGGGGTCCCTGGACTATCACTTTGTCCCATTCATGCCTATGACTCTTGATTCAAAAAATAATTTGATTGAAATTGCTTTTAATTAATCTTCATGAATTCTATACATTATTCCCCTTCTCACAAAAATGTGTACATATGCCCAACAGCCTTACTTTCTAGAATACCTTGATATAAACTGAGAATGGAGAACTTAACCCATAATCTCCATACCACCAGTCCTAGGCTACTGTTGATATCTTTGGGTATTTTGAATTCATCTCATTTCCAATAAAGTCGATGCAAAAATGAGTGGCTACAAATTTCCGTCATCAGGAGAATAAATCATAGATAAAATAATAAAAGTCACTGTACACTGAAGTATGATACTGATTATATTACTGTCTTTCTGGAAATACTTCTCCAAGATAAGGCAGGTTTTCTTTTTATCATTTTACGATAGTACACATATATAGGTATACGTTTTCATACTTAGTTGAATTTTCCATGAGATTTGAGTCAGATGTGTTTGTGGTTTTGATCTTACAGTTGGTTAAGGCTTTATAATTTAAAATGTGGGTCAGAAAAATGACATTACACTCTAAACATTTCTTTTTAACCCCACTTCTACTACGATCTGTCTCTTGCAAGTGTGTGGAGCACACAGCTATAACCAAATGTTTCAAAAGTTGTAAATAAAGCAATTGCAGGTGAAATTTAGAAAATAATGCAAGAAAATGGGTGGTGGTTGTACCGCCAGGTGCATCTCTATGAGTTCAAAGCCAGCCTGGTCTAAGGAGGGAATTTCTGGACAGCCGAGGCTACAAAGAGAAACCCTGTCTTGAAAAACAAAAACAAAAACCAACCAAGCAAACAGAAACAAACAAACAAACAGAAAAACACACACATATGTCATGTCATGAATGCTCTTTTATTTTTAAGAAAGTATAGACAGTGCTGTGTCCATATCGTAAAGACTTGGTCTCTAGCCTAAGGCGTTGGGTAAGTGCTTGTGTTGTAGGAGGTGAGACCTAGAAGGAAGAAGCGTCCTGAAAGAAGAATTTAGGATTCTGACCCCACCCCATCATCTCTTCTGTCAGGCACCAAGTGAGAAATTTTCCCTACCAATCTCCTGCCTTGTTACATTGCCTTTCACAGATTCAAAAGCAATGACGCCAATCAGCTCTGGATGAAACCCCTGAAATCAAAATTAAAAATAAACAAAATAACAAAAAAAACCCTAGTTCCCCTTCTTAAGGTAATCGATGCAAAGTATTTACAATAGTAATGAAAACTGACGTAGACACTGCATTAAAATGAGAAAATCAAAGAAAATGTTTTCTATAACCAGCCCACACTTTGTGTTGCACCCGTCCCCTTTCCCTAGATGTGAGAACTGTAGCGTAGTGTTGCCTCTTTGTTTATGGAGACTTGCTCTCTACGTATTCAGCAGGCATTAGTTATGGTGCTGGGCGTTGTGGCTGATGAAAATAAAAATCAAATAAGATCTACCTGGGAGGAGTTTCTATTGCAGGAGGTAGCAATCGACTCAGAAGCCATGATGCTGACTGCAGTCTGACACTTGCACAGTGCTGTTGGCTTCTACTTTGTGCAATAGTCTCTGAAGTTGACCTTGACACCTGCTGTAACGTAAACATCGTTCCCTGATGCAGATACCCAACTACTCAGAGGCCACATTCATCTGTGCTTCCTTCTGCAAGAGTGCATACGCCGGTCAAGTGACACCGTGTGAAAAGACGTGGAGAGAAATCCATAGTGAACCCAGAAAAGTGAATGCTACGTTTCTGTAGTCTTCAAGATTCAGACTCCTCTCCACTCTTCCACGTTAAAATGGAACAGGAAGTGACTGGCAATAGTTTATAATACCATCAGCGGCAGTTTGTTCCACGCCGACCCTGTGTGGGTACTATGTAAATCCCTCTCTGTGTGTTCTTCCTCATCTTAATCCAGCTGGGTGGTGGACCCAATTGCAACTCAGATTTAAAAGTGAGATCTACGCTGAAAGAAATAAAACAGTAGACGTGCACACACACACAGCATTTCTATGAGCAATAGTATTCAAACCTAGACATGTCTGTTAACTAAGTCGATCTTTGAAAAATGCCCTATAATTTTTTTAGCATTTTTCTCTTACAAGGTTTGAAAATA
The DNA here is from genome assembly GCF_982192425.1 of Myodes glareolus. Taxonomy (NCBI): domain Eukaryota; kingdom Metazoa; phylum Chordata; class Mammalia; order Rodentia; family Cricetidae; genus Myodes; species Myodes glareolus. Next base: position 9,185,545 of record NC_142045.1, read on the forward strand.
ACAGTCCTTGCAAAGCCAAAAATCTTCCCTGTTTTGAAACAGTTAGCTAATTGAATATTGTTTTCATTGTTATCTTGGGAAGGCTTCAAGCTTGGTGCCATAAACAGCAGTAATTACTATGTTCACCTCTAAAGGCCGAGGCATCTATACTAACATGTGAGAAGGATTGGATTCTCTGGGAAACCTGCTACAGATTTGTGTCCTGATGTCTGGGGTTTCAGTCTTCAGTCTGAAGTCTTCTGCCTGAAGATCTTGCCCTTACATTGTGCTCAAATTTCCTTGTGGACAAAGACACAGGCATAGTCCAACAGAGGCCTCCTCTGCACCATAGTGTGCCAATATCCTGACTGACCACGTCTACATTAATCCAGCCTGAGGCACAGTAGATCTAGGTTCAAGCCAGGAATTTGGCAAATACGTGTAGTACAACTAAGATAAAAACAAACTTACTACTGAAGTCCAAAATTTAGCAACCCTATTTATGATAAAGTCTTTGGGTTCAGTTTCATGGGTCACGGGTTGCACCCTGAAAACTATAAAGGTGGCAAGCATTGAGGACACACTTGTGGGGTTCAAAAATATAAGTGTAGATTGTGTGAGTAGTGTGGACTATAGCCAACCAATCAAATAAGTCTGGCCTCAGCAGGAACTGTACTCTGAGCTAACAAACTGATGTCAGGAAGAAATTCTACTAAGCTGTGTAGAGACCAGACTTTCACCCATCTCACACACACACACACACACACACACACACACACACACACACACACACACTCATGCTTGTACTCACCCTCTATATTCACATATACACACATGTGCACTTCTTCTGAAGTCATCAGAGTCTGACGCCATGCATTTGCACATGACATTTGAACACATGGCTAAACTGAGCTGTAGTTGGGCTGTGGGCCACTATGATTAATATAAATACGGATTAATTTTCATTCAGTACTCTGGCTGTTCAATCTCATGGCTTTAGTGCTATCACCTGAAAATTCACTTTTTAAATCTTCCTGTTTGCCCTTATTTTATCCTATGTTTCATTTCTGCCTTTCTAACCTATAGCAAATTACTATTTTGCACAAGATATTGGAATGGACTCCTGATTTCCACACTGCTCAGCATTTCCCGTTTCTATGACAGATGCTATCAGCCCCCCATATCACCCAGACTGCAAAATTATGGGAGTTCTTTGACTCCTTTTTTGCAGCTTCTATGTCAAACAACTTGATAAATTTTCTCCAGGGTCTCTTTAATGGGTCAGAAAGTTAAATAATGCTCCCACAGGTAACCTTTGATGTGACTGATTGTCACATAAATATGTCCTACCCCTCTAAAGCAGCCAGCAGTCTGGAGAGGAAATTAATATGCCAACCAATCTTCCCAGGATGCTTTGGCCCCAATGGCTCTGCAGCAGCAGTTGGCAGTCAGGTGGCGCACAGAAGCCAATAGCTTGCACGAAATAATGATTTAAGGGCTTCAAGGGCAGGTAGAAGACAAAGTGACTCATATGGCTACTATCCAAAAAAGTTCACAGGAATGGGAGGTACATGTGGCTTTGAAGTAGAGGGTCTTTCTTTTTTTTCCCAGACTCTTGAACATTCCAGCAGAAAGCTCAGAGTTGTGGACTAGGTCAGTGATACCCTAAGTTCAATCCTCAGCACAGAATAGAGGAATAAGAAAAAAATAGAATTCACATCTAGATGTGAAAAAAAAACCCCACTAAGGGTAAAGTATTTACAGAAAAGGTTGCAATCTTAGCAGATGTGCAGCTGCTAAAATCCTTCCCCGTTCTGGGGGCCTCAGCTTCACTAAATTCCTGCTGGCTGAAACTGCTTGGAGTCACTTCACTCCAGTCAGAATGTCTGGGAAAACAAATGGCAGCAAATACTGCAGGGATATCGGGAGACGAGAGCAGTAATTCCTTGTTGACAGGACTGTAAACTGACGTGGTCTCCATGGCAATCAGTGGAGAGGTCTCTCTAAAGTTAAAGATAGAAATATCGCATGACCCAGCTATATAACTCCCGGGAATAGAGCCCAAAAGTCTCTATATTCTGCTAACAGAGATCACTGAACACCATATACATTCCTGCTCTATTCACAATGACTGGAAAATGGAACCAGTCTTGATGCCTCTCAGTAAATGACTGGATAAGAAAAGTGTGCTATGTATACCAAAGGGAATCCTGTGTTACTAAAGAGAAGTAAAACTTAAAGGAAACAGGGTAACCTAGAAAGTAGTATATACATCAATATCAATCCTTTTCCTCTAAATCTTTTGAAGTTATATCAGTAATTGTTATGGAATAAAATCTCCCTGCTAGTATATTTCTTCACTGAAAAGAACTATACTCAACAGAATAGATTCAGTACACTGTAGTGGGTTGCTTTCTAATAGGCCCGTAGATTCAGATGAACTGGTATTTGATGGAGGCAGTTACTACAATACTAACAAAATATTCAATCAGCTAAAAGATATTTATATGCTATCTTAAACTTATCATGAATTATTTGTACATTTATAAGATGTATAGGATGCAATTAACACTGTTAAATTTATATGTATGTTGATCAAATTAACCTGTTTTTTCCCAAAGACAGCTCTCTATGCACAACAGTGACTGCATCCATGCTGTGTGACTGTCTCTGCTAAAATTACATCTTTTGGATCTAGGAAATAATAGGGATGGGATGGGAGAAATAAATTGTTTTATAGGCTACGTTAGTTTTATTTTTATTTAATTTTATATTTATTTTTATTTGTTTATTTATTTATTTTCATTTTCTCCTTTATGATGGAGGCAGATGTTCCTGGGGTAGTAGTCACTGTGAAGGCCTTCCTGTTTTTTAACTGAAAAAAAAAATATCCAGAGTTGCCTAATTCCAATGGAGACTGAGAACTAACAGCAGGAAGTGCAATGAAAGTTAGTACTATAGCATCCACGGCTTGGCACCGGGAGCACAGGCCCTGTGACAGACAGAGGACTGAAAAGCTGCAAGAGCACCTGGCTAGGCAGGTTCCCCCTAGCTCTGCAGACACGATGTGTATCCATACACATTCTCCATACTTGTGCTGCTATTTAAGACATAAGACAGAAAAGGGGTGCCTCTTAACGACTTAAAACCTCCAGAGGTGCAACTTGCTCTAAAACGAAAGCCTTAATAACAGAATAAAGTAGGTTACCGACGACAAACCCATCTTTCCACAAACACACTTGCATTAGTCTCAGTCTGCCAGAGATTGCTATGGTTATCATGTCCTAAGCAGTCACCACATTGAACATCTTAGGTTCAAGACACAGATGACTGAAACTCATGCCGTCTTTATGAGCACCTGCAACTTATATGACATCACAACCATTTGAATCCTACTGATCCATCTATAAATTATAGCAGGATGGTCTTAGGCTGTTGCCCCAGGAGTATACATTCGATCAGGGTACATAGGGAGCACTAATTCATGTGAGCAGCAGCAACAGCTGTGGATACAATGCCACTACATTAAGAGCATTGGATTTCCCTTTATGTTCTATCAGAATTCAGCTGGTTTATCTGCCCTGTACTTTGATGGTTGTCGGGCTTCAGAGTCATCTTCTAAGGGTGATGGCCGTGAAAGTTTTGCCGGTCAGGTTCTACTGGAGTAAGAAGAACACATTCCTTGTTTGCTGCTGACAAAGGGAACAGGATATCGCTAGTGAACCCATCCTCCATATTTTTGGTCTTTTGTCTCTGCATCAGTAGCTGTAACTCCTAGTTGATTATTGCTCAGAATGAATGAAGTGTGGGAGAAAGGATGATCATGTTCCCAACCATACTGTCTCCGTAGCACTACACAGAAAAAAAATAAAGAAATACAGAGAAAAGATAGTAAATTGGAAACCCATGAATTGATCCATGGACAGAGAGTCCAGACAGACACAGTCTGGACCCCAATATACCAGTCAATATACTGTATATTTACTAGCATTATTGGTATATATACTGGTATCTCGGAGTTCCGACTGTGTCTTTGATGCTGGTTTTACACTCTCATCATTGCTCTTCCGGAGTCCTCTATTTATGGAGCCAACCCTGAGCAGCTTCATTCCTTATTCTTCACTGCCACTCCTCTCCTGCTGGTCTACCTGGACTGTCTAACCATTACATGTGCCTTTATTCTTCCCATCCTCCGATCCACACACATTTATGTCTAGGACTAGGATGCTTCTGCCAATTCACTTGGAAAAGTTCATATAGCAGATATTTTGGCCCTCAAAGCACAGGATATTTTGTTTAATTGGCTTCACAGCTATACCACAGAAAATTAAGACTTAAGCTCAGTGTCCTGACATGGGTTCTATAAGACCATGCTTTAGAGACCACTACTTCTCTCCCTCTTCCTTTTAGCCAGACTGTAAGCCTCCGACAGGTTTGCTGCTCAAATCACGCAGTGTATATGATGCAGCAGCAGCACTGAATAGGAGCTTCTGAGATTGAAAGAGTCTCAGACCAACCCCTACCTGCCGCATCCAGCCGCAGCAGCCCTTGTTTTGCATGCCTGTGATGTACAGAGGAAAGGTTCCCAATCTTGTTCTCCAGTCTTGGTTCTAGTTTTGCTGTTTCGGTTCTGTTTGTATTTGCTGCCTAATAATCTGCTGGATGATTAACTTCACTGTCCCCCAAATACCTAGCCATCAACTGCCAATTCCTTAGCATACAAATAGGAGAGTGTTTTCCTACAGAAACCGGCTCCTATGGGAGCAAAATACGCTTACCTGCTCAGTCTCCACCCTTCCGAGAGAATGACTGATCTCTAGAAATGAAAATCAAACAAATAAAAACAACAGCAGTAAAAAGAAAACAATAAGAAAATACTCTGAACAGAAGGTATAGATGTCAGTGAAATGTCGTTGGTGTTTTCTCTAAATGTGTGTTCCTTTATAGGCTTGTTCTTGCTTTCATCATTTCTTCTACTTGTTAATAAAGCCTCCCATATTTTCTAGGTTAGCAAGGTAATTTTGGTGTATACTACAGTAAGGTATGCATAGGGTTAGTCCCTGTTCTTCCAATGAGGAAAATGACATAAAGATTATCGAGGTAGTAGCAGAGAAGGCAACGGAATTCTTAAGTGTTTGCCATTGAAATTTTCCAGACAGGAAACTCTTGGAGCTGGAAGGCTAGAAAGAATGTCAGGATGTATTCCTTTAGTGACTGTTTAAAGTTGATCTTTATTATAAAAGGTACACTTGAAAGTGAACTGCACTGCAAAGCTAAGTGTTGTTGATATTTTTGCCATTGTAAAACTCATACAGACATAGTCTGGTCAACCCTAAACATTATACTAAATTACTCAAAGTGACATTTTATACTGCAAAAAAGGAAATAATATGAATGACCAGAGTCCTGGAATTTAATCACCAAAGGAAAAAATGTATGTATATAGAGTTAGAAATATTTACATTAGCAGTAGTTTATATTAAACTATTTAAATATAATTTGTGTATGAAATATTGATGGCCAGCTCATGTCATTTAACTCTTTTAATTCAGCAGAAATCATATCTAGTGAAACTTATTCAGTTTAGGAAACCCCCAATACACAGCAATTACCCAAGAATATTTGAATTAGAATCTCTAGAATATCAGGTAACTGTATTTTGCTTCTATAGGGCAAGTTTCTCTAGGAAATTATGAGATATGAGGGATTTATTTACTAAGTTCCCCCAAGTAATTCTGAAGGCATCATATTTGGAAATCAGAACAATTGTATAAACGGTTGACTAGGAAGGCATAAGAGGAGAAGATGATGATGGTGATGATGGGTTTTTTTTTTTTTAGTAAATTTTATTAAATTATAAAAGTTTCCATTTCCGCCCCCCCTCCCAACACACTCCCACTCCCCCCACTCCCCCCCTCCTTCCCCTCCGTCCCCCAGGGCAGTCAGGGTTTCCTGCCCTGTGGGAAGCTCCAGCTCCCTCCCCCTCCCTCCAGGTCCAGGAAGGCGTGTGTCCAAACAGACTGGATGATGATGGGGTTTATGGAAGGGGTGATGTTGGTTTTCACGAATATTTGAATAAGTGAAGCTTTCCATTTTTGCAGTGCCACCTTGATTTATAGTGTCTTAAAATTTAGCCTTCCAACGTCTCTGTTTGAGGCATCGAGGATGTTGGTATTGTGGATGGACGTCTTTTATTTCTATTTGAGTAGGGTATATTCAGGATTTAAAGCTAAGATATTCCTTTCACCATAAATTTTTAAGGAGAGCGGGCAAACCTTAACTAGATTGAGTCAGACAAAACAGGAACTGCAGATGTTATGAGAGCAGCAGGAAGGATACGGGCCTCACACGGCAGCTCGCAATTCCCAGGCAAAAGCACGTTTGCGGCACATAATTATCACTGCTGTATTACTTTCTGACACATATGGTATTGCCAGAAGGAATTTATTGCAATTATGAGCCAGAAACTTAAGCCATGGATATGCATGATAATGATATTTTGGTTTTGTGTGAATAGAACTTAAACGGGGAGGCATGGGTTATGGTATGCATTTTGAAGAAATTAAGTGATTTATGTTAATAAAAAGTTTATAGAGTTTGAGTTAAAAACATGTGTAAAAGAGGAGGAGATTATACATTAATTTAGTCAATAACTCACCAATTAACACAGTCATACTTGATTTATTTTGGAAGAGAGACAGTCTCATGGCAATGTCTCTGCATTTACTATTGGTGAGAGTGTTATAAATAGTAACAATGACAGAAACAATGGTTTCATATATGAAATGTAAAATCACCAATCTGTATGGGCAGGAGAATATCAGAAAATGGGTCTTTGAAGTTGTTAATGGACAGCATGTTTTTCTAATCACGCTAAATTCACTGTTCTGTTTTAATTTGATTATACCCTATCCAAATTCTCCAAGTACTCACTCATGTAAGAATAGAGGGACCTGGGGCTGGGCTGTAACTCAATAGTGCATTTGCCAAGTAGTATGAGGGCCTCAGTTCTACTCTTAAGCACTAGAAGAGAAAGAAAGAGGGGGGTAGAGATGCGGAGTTAAAGAAAACTTTCATTTTTTCCAGCATTCAAAATCTATGATTTGTGACTCTAAGTTTATTACTGAAAACCTTCTCCAGGTTATCCTGTACTGTGGGACAAGGGTCTTGTACCCTGTAAAAATTTGTCACTTGTATTGGTTTAGTTAAAAGCTGACTGGCCAATAGCCAGGCAGGAAGTATAGGCACAGCAACCAGAAAAGGAGAATTCTGGGAAGAGGAAAGGCTAAGTCCACAGCCATCACCAGGTGTGGAGGAAGCAAGATGAGAATGTGGGATCCCCTCTGTCTGCAGTGAATACAGATTTTATTACCATTGGTTAATAAAGATCCTGCTTGTCCTATGGCAGGACAGAATAGAGCTAGGGGAGAAAGCTAATCTGAATGCAGGGAGAAAGAAGGCAGAATCAGGCAGATGCTATGTAGCTCCCAAAGGAGAAAGGTGCCATAACATTACTGATAGGCCACAGCCTCATAGTGACACACAGATTAATAGAAATGGGTTAATTTAAGATGTAAGAGCTAGCTAGGAATACACCTAGGCTATTGGCCAAACAGTGTTGTAATTAATATGGTTTCTGTATTATTATTCAGGTCTGGGTGGCCAGAAAATGAAAAAGCAGTCTCCTTCTACAACTGTAAATTTGATTATTATAGATGATCAAATTCTAATCTATATTTATTAATTATACATTGAATTTTAGGGGAACTGCAGAAGCACACTATACCAAACAAGAGTAGAAACAGACATACAGTATAAAAAAATAAACTTCAAAATTGTATCAATACACCAAAATTCTTATCTATATAAAATATTTAAGATTAATAACAATAGCTTTTTTGGATAAAAGTAAACTCATTAATTTACCCTTTTATCTCCTCATTTATATATCACCTTTTTCCTTGAGAAAGAGATTGTTGTGTTTAATGCCTTGGTTTACCTTTTTTTTTTTTGACCAAGACCATAACCATCCCCCCAATGATAACAAAAGTTCATAACCCATTTTCAGTAATGTGGGTGTAGCTTTCTCTAGATTTATTCCTGTTGTTTAGGGATAGCATCTTTGGGGGAATGTTGAGAAAAATATGGGTAATAGTTAAGTCATGGCTGGAAAAGCCTGTGAGGCTGGATTATCTCAGCCAGAAGTTTTGAAATTGCTTTGAATGCAGAACTCTGAGAAAACTTTAATAGAGGTTACTTTGAGATATTGGATTACCTGGGTCATCCATTATTATTGATGTCTGGTCCCCTTGCTCAGAAAATACATAAGTTTTTACAGGTAAAATATACCTGTATTAATAAAAGTATAGACTGCATTTTATACAAGTCATCCAAAGATTACTTTTTTGTTTTATGTTTGAGGATGTAAAATATACATACAATACACGTCTTGTAATTTTTCTAGGTTTATTATTTTTATATCTATAACTGGATTTTTTAGGGAGTCTTCCTTGATCAAAAATGATAATCTTCAACTTTAAACAAATCCACAGCCTTTCATTTTCTGTGGGAACAAAAGAATAACCTCTTCCCCAAAGCAACTCATCATTTGGCTTTTATTTTGAAGTCAAGACATTTTTAAGATATGTAGGTTTATTTAATCTAACAGCCTGCACAATCCAAAATGTCTTAGAAGTTATTGCTTACTATCAGCAATCAAATAATGTAAAGAAAACACAATAACATACAGAATCCAGACTCACAATAACATACAGAATCCAGACTTCCTGTGTAGTTTTCATTGTTACGTGGCTGTTTTTCATTATATTGCCTTATTCTTTCTTTAAAGACTATGTTATTTTTAAACTATTTTTTCTAAGACTTTGTATATCCTTTTTTTTTTCTCTCCCAAGCCTACGTACATTTTAAAACATACTCTAACATGTTTAGAGCTTTTTTCCCCCCTGCCTGGATCTGTCTTGACTGTGTATCTGTAATCTTTGCTGTCTGCATGAGAACAACCTCAGTCCACCATGTGGCTTAGCTCATGGCATGCTGGCCGGGCTCATGCTAGAGGCCCAAGACTACAGGCAATGGTGACACCTTTCTCCTAATGTCTTCCTGCCTAGATATTGGACAGTCAGCTCTTTATTAAACCAATGAGAGTAATCTATAGTCACAGTGTACAAAAAGTATTATTCCACAGCAGGTCTCCCTTTCAGAAACGTTAGGCTCGGACATATATAACAGATTAATTAGCATTCCTGGTGCTGTTGGAGAACATCTGGAAGAAGCAACTTGGGGAAGGAAAGGTTCATGATCTAAAGGAAGCATCAAGACATCATGGCAAGGAAGGTGGATGATGGATGGTCTGTCTATGGTGGATCAAATCTGTCGTATTACCTTGGATGTAACAAAGCAGCAAGAAGAGAAAATGGGGTCTGACTATAAACCAGAAGGCCTCCTGCTTTCTCCAGATAGTCCCCACCCTCTGAAGCTTCTACAACCTCCTAAAAAAGCATCTCCTGCTGGTAGTCAAGTGTTCAATCACATGAAACTATGGAGGACCCTGGATGCTCACACAAAAATTGTATCTATTGGCTTCAGGTTGAAAGGGGATCTAAGGAGCTCAATTTTAAGTATTGTGAGGTGTTTTCTCTAACATTTATCCAAGAAAATGTCATCACATTGAAATTTCTTATTTAAATCACAGAGTAAAACCAGTTGGGGAAATAATGTTACTCAATGGTAGAGTATTCAACCTCATCGCCTTCCCGTTTCCACTGTTTGAAAGGCGTGCGTATTTTCCATTGCTAAAACAACTACAGAGTTTTATAGAAAATCATTTCCTTCCAGAGTGCCTCAAGTTTTCAGATGTGCTGGAGAAGCAGCAAAACCCAACAGAGGGAATCTCCATTAGGGCAAGGAAAGGTGCTGTAGGACAGGAGCTGAGCTTTCCAAAATGACTGCACGCGTGCAAAGAACAAGAACATTAAGAAACACCGTATGCTGTGGCAAAGTCATTGTGGATCTTTTTTTTTTCTTTTCCCTTTTTTTTCCTCTTGAGTTACACAATTAGGACATTATGGAAATTAGAAGCTTAAGAAGTTGCTTAGATCATCTTTTTACTCTGGCAGCTAATTTTAGTTTATTCTAGGTGGATTATAATACCTCATATATCCTCAATTTCAAGTGTATGCTGTCAGTCTCAAAGCAGAAGAATGGTAAAGTGCTATAGAGTGTTAAGGCATCACCGTCGAAAATCAGCTAGGTAGCAATGGGGTAAGTAATATCTACTGCAGAGTTGCATTAAGTTTGTCCCATAATAATAAATATGGTAAGAAAAAATATTAAAAGCATCTTTGGGGAAAAAATCAGACTCTATTTGCTCAGTCTAGTTTATTTTTGGGTTTGTACAGAAATTGCAGTGTTTCTTCTTTTCCTATTCACCCTCCAAAACCTCCCACATATTCTTCCCAGCTCCCCTTCAAATTCATGGCCCTTTTTCTTCAATAATTTTTATTGCATGCATATATGTATTTGTATGTGCATATATGTTCCTGAATATAACCTGTTCAATCTAAGTAGTGCTATTTGCATGTATATTTTCAGTGTCAATTGTTTGGCTAAGAATACTATGCCCTTTCCCCATTTGTTTATTTTTTATAGTTTGAATTTATCCAAAAATGAAAGGCACTAACAGTGAGAGTTTAACTAAATTAACATCATAGAGAATTTGTGTCCCTCTCCAGCCAGGTAGGCTCACCGCAGAACACTGCCGTTCCTTCAATTCTAGTCCCCCAGTCTTACTTATTCCATCTCCACCGTAGATGACCTTCCACCCCCACCCCCCAGCCCTCTTCTCCAGGGGGTCACACAGATCTTCTCCTGCAAATTTCCTTCCCGCAACTCCTTGCTCTATCTTTTCCCCAACTTCAGTAGGCATTCTCTGAGAAGCCACAGGCTGCTCTGGCCAGGTAAGCAGATCAGGTAGACTAACTGCTGATCTTCGCCTCTCCTCCACTCCATCAAGCCCTTGCCAGATTCTCCTGCCCAGCTCTGTGGCAGACCCTTCTGCTGTGGCTTCTCCTCACTTTCTAGCCCTGTTCTCAAGTGACTAAGCAGATTCTCGGGAAACAATCTCCTTTTCTCCCTTTTGTGAATTCCCTCAGTCCCTGCATCCTAACAAATCCTAATTCCTAAGTGTCATCTCTCAATACCTAAAAATTAATTTTACCTGGAGTCCCCAATGACTACACCTATCATTATCCCAGAAGCTTCCTACAAAGCAAGATTCAGCCATGACACACTTCTATAAACCAGAGAAGGTAAGAAAAACCAAGGAAGAAACATGCATGAAACAGATACTAAACCATGTGTCAGCACCTAGAATAACAAAGTCCAAAGACCAGATGAGTAATAGCCAGGACAATATCACTAGTGCCCAGCAACCCGACCCCAGTTGGCCTTGAGAGAAGACTTTAAGATGCATAGCTGAAGCATAAGACAAAGGTGCTGATTCCTTCTATCAATATGATAGAGGACCTCTGAGGGAAACTGAATAAATCACTTACAGAAATCTATAAAAGCACAAACAGTGTGAGAAATTGAATAAAAGAGTTCAAGATTTGAAAGTGAAAAATAGAATCAGTAAAGAAAACCCACTCTGAGGAAAATCTGGAAATGAAAAATCTAGGAACTTGAACAGGAACCTTCAGAGGAAAGCCTGACCCCCCAGAAGAAGGGATGAAAGAGAGAATCTTGGGTATTGAGCACACAAGAAATGGATACTTGGGTCATAGAAAATGTTAAATCTAAAATACTGGAACACTATGAAAAGACAAAATCTAATAATAATGGGAATAGAGGAAGAAGAAACCCAGGTCCACAGGAATATTTTCAACAAAATTGTAGGAGAAAATTTCCCTAACCCGAAGATGCCAATCAAGGTAAAAGAAGCATATAGAACACCTAATAGACTAGACAAGAAAAGAAAGCCTCTTGGTACATTATAATAACAACATTAAACATACAAAACAAAGATTAAAAGCTGAAAGTAAAAAAATATCAAATAATGTATAAAGGCAGAACTATTAAAATAGCACCTGACTTCTCAATGCAAACTCTGGAAGTTAGAAGAACATGGACAGATGTTCTCCACACTGACACAGATGTCAGTTTAGATCATTATACCCAGCAACATGTCAATCATAATAGATGGAGAAAATAGACATTCCATGTTAAAACCCAACGTAAGCAATACCTATCTACAAATCCATTCCTACAGAAGACTTTAAAGGAAAAAGCCCAACCCAAAGAAGTTAATCATATTAAACAGAACAGAAGGAAAAATCAATCCCTGCCCAGAAAATCCAAAAAGGAGAAACACCCCCCTACACACACACACACACACACACACACACACACACACACACACCAGCATAATAACAGGAACAAAATTACAGAGCATTTAAGTCTCCCAAAATCAGAAGTCTCAATGTCACAATAAAAGACTAAGAGAACTGATGTAAAAAAAAAATAATCCCCAAACAAACAAATAAACAAAAAACAAGATTCATACTTCTACTGCCTCCAAGAAACACACTTTAGCATACATGGTAGACATCACCTCTATGTACAAAGAAGGAAGAAGATATTTCAAGAAAATGGACCTAATAAAAACAAGCAGGTGAAGCCATTTTAATATATGACAAAGTAGACTTGAAAACTGAAACTAATCAGACGAGATAGAAAAGAATAGTAAATACTCCTCAAAGGGAAAATTCCCCAAGTGGACATTTCAATTCTTAACATCTATGCACCAAACTCATGGGCACCCAAGTTCATGAAAAAGAAAAAAAAAAAAAAACAGTAGCACAGTTTACAGTTTAAATCACATATTAACACCAACATACTGATAGTGGAAATGTCCTCACCCAACTCTGACTAATAAACAGGTCATCCAGGCAAATACTTAACAAAAATGTGGAAGCGAACTTACATTACAAACCAAGGGGACATAACAGATATTTACAGAGCATTTCACCTAAGCATAAAATAAAAAATACCACTTCTGAGCACCTCATGGAAATTTGTCCTAAACTGTTCACATACTTAGACACCTGGCAAGCCTGAACAAATAAAAAAAATTGACATAACACCCTGTATCCAATTGTACCACCACAGACTAAAGCTGATATCAACAAGCACAGAAACAACCAAGTGTGGAGCCCAGAAAATGTGAGCCTATTTCCAAGCTGAGCAAAGGTCAGAGAGGTGGAACTTACCTCTATTCCTTCAAGGTTATTGTGTTTCTACTCAAACAAAGATCCCACCTAGATTTAAGTCAGAGAGTTCTGCTCTCTCAAGGTTATTGTCAACAGGTGTGGCTAATAGCCAGACCTTGTATTTCAGGACTAGAAAAGTAGATAGGTTTCTACCTCAAACAAAAGTCTATGGATCCAACTGAGTTCCAGTTCCCTTAAGGAGATAACTTTGGATTTCACCCAGAGAGTGGTTTGCCTACAGAATGTTTTGGTCTAGGGCGTAAGCATGACGTGTTTTGTTCTAGCAACAGAACATTTAAGTATGGATGTGGCCCCACAACCTTCAATTGGTATGCTCATTTCCTTGTATCACGTTAATGAAGTTTTTTGTCTTACTCCTACCTTTTGGGATCAGGGGTATTTAAAGCAGTTGGAAATTAACCGTGGGCAAATTTTCAGTACTCACTGAAATTCCCTCCCAATATTATCCTATATGTTTCTCTGTTTTTATTATTTTCTTTCATGTCCTCATATTCTTTACTGTATTTCCAAATCCCTAAGCCTTTACCCTGGCAAGAGGTATTTGTGTCAAGGCTGATCCCAACAAGAAAATTTACAAACTCATATAAACTGAACAACTCTCTACTGAATGCATAATGGGTCAGAAAATAAAGAAAGAAAAAAATACTTTCTAGAATTGAATGAAATTGCGTACACAACACGCCCAAACTGATGGTTCTAAGAGGCAAGTTCACAGCACTAAGTGTTTCATAAAAGAGCTGGAAAGCTCTCATGTATCACACAATGGCACACCTAGGAGCTCAAGAACAAAATGAAGAAATCACACCCTAAAGGGCTGAAATGAATAAAATAGAAACCAGCAAAACATAACAATCAAACAGAAAAAATACAAAGTGTTAACAAAATGGAATTGGTGTTTCATTTTTGAGAAAAATCAATGAGATCGACAAACCTTTATTCAAATTAAATGAAAGACAGAACACTCAATTTAACAAAATTAGAAATAAAGAGGGGGTACATAAACAACAGGACCTGAGGAAATCCAGAGAACTATAAGAACATATTTTCAACACCTCTAAATCTCCAAATAGGAAAATCTAAAAGAACTGGATCTTTTTTTCAATACCCACAACTTAGCAAAGTTAAATTAAGATCAGGTAAATAAATAGATCTATAATCCCCTAGTGAAATAGAAGCAATAATTTAAATTTTCCTACAAAAAAAATAAAAAAGAGGAAGTCCAAGGGTAGTTAGCACATATAGCACAAATAATCAAAATCCAGAGACAGATACTGGGGTTCAGTGGAAGAACAGAAATGCAAGGTAGCCAAGCCGCTAGAAAGTTCTTACCCCTACCAATGGGGCTCGATTGTCCTCACTGTGAATGTAGACTACAATGCTCTACACCAAACCTCAAACTGAAAACTGTCTACAAACTGAACTCCTGTCTATAGGCACAGAGTCCTGTCATATTTTCAAAGAAGAGTTAATGCTAATACTTCTCAAATTATATCACTAAACAGAAAGAGAAGAAACATTGTCACATTTGCTTTTTACAAAGCTACAGTTACCAATAAACCATATAAAGACCCACAAAGAAAGAAAATTACAGACCAATTTCTATTATAAACATAGAAACATTATCAATAAAAACTTTGCAAACTGAATCTGAGAACACATCAAAAAAAAAATCATACATTGTGATCAAGTAGGCTTCATCCTGGGAATTAAGAAATGATTCAATGCACAAAATACAATAAATGTAATCCATCATATAAACAAACTGAAAGTCAAAATTCACATGATCATCTCATTAGATACAGAAAAGGCCTTTGATAAAACCCAACTTCTTTTCATGATAAAAGTGCTGGAGAGATTAGAAATCCAAGGGACCCACCTCAACTAATAAAAGGAGGTTTATTGCAAGTCATGCCCAGAACCAGCTTAAATAGAGAGAAGCACAAAGCAATTCCACTAAAATTAGGAACAAAACCATGCTTTCCAATCTCTCTTCCTATTCAGTATGTTACATGAGGTCTTTTCTCATCAATCAGACAACTGAAGGAAATAAAGGGTATGCAAATTGGAAAGGAGGAATTGAAAGTAACTTCATCTGCCGATGGAAGGATCGTAGATATGTGACCCTAAAAGTTCCACTTGGCAAACTCCTGCAGCTGTTCAACACTTTCAGCTAAGCAGCTAGATACAAAATAAACTCACAGAAATCAGTAACCCTGCTATACACATGTAATAAATGGACTGATAAAGAACTCCGGGAAGTCATACATTTCACAATAGCCTCAGATAATATAAAATACTGTGTAGATAGAATTTTCTGTCCCTCCTGGTCCTGCAGCTGTTCAGCCCCAAATTAACACACAGTGGTTTGGCCTATTGCTCAGGCTTATTACTAACTTGCTCTTACAACTTAAATTAAGCCATAATTATTATCTATATTTAACCATGATTCTCAGTAAGGCATTCTCATCTTGCTTCCTCTGCGTATATGTTGTGCCTGTGTCTCTACTTTTCCTCTTCCCAGAATTCTCCTAGTCTGTTTGCCCTGCCTATACTTCCTGTCTGGCTACTGACTAATGACTGACATATCTTTGCAGTTTACAAGAACATTATCCCAAAGCAAGATTCCTTTTTTTTTTTATTGATAATTGTTTTTCAAGGCAGGGTTACTCTGTATAGCCTTGGATGTCCTTGAACTCATTCTGTACTGGCCTCAAACTCACAGAGATCATTCACTCTCTGCCTTCTGAGTGACTGGAGTAAAGGCGTACACCACTGCCGCCCAGTTGAATTATATAAAATAAAATTATACGTGTGTGTGTGTGTGTATGTGTGTGTGTGTAATACTATTATTTTATTATTGTTATTATTAATTTGGGTTTTCTCCTGAGCAATTTGCCAATTTGCTCTACATTTTAATCAGTGGAGGGTCACATCAAAGACATGCTTTCCTATACAACCCTGGTCTGAATGTTTTGCAAAGTAGCTTATTTGGACAAAGTAAGCATGAACCTGAAGTCTGGGGGCAGTCAGGCAGCACTGTCTAGGGGTTTCTTCCAGTCGTGTGTTCTGGCATTTGGTTCCATGCTTTGGTAACTAAAGTAGTGAATTTCACAAAGGGTTTACTTGCAGTCAGGACATGGGTCCTATGCGTGTAACGAGTGATCTCATGGTTAGGGTTACATGGATGACGAACTGCACCTATATGTTCTCTACCCTTGGTACTCTATGGGTATAAATAATCCAGAGTACAGATATAGCTCTTTATTTCCCTCCTTTTATGGATTTCTGGAGATTCGATGCAACTCTCGATAGAAAAGAACACTCAAGCTGGGTCACTCTGCATTTGTCTGAAATGAATTTTTCTTTCAAAGTGATGGTGGAGATTGAACCTAGAGAAGGTTATGTATACTGTTCATGAATGCTTGTTAATGTGCGCATTTTTCAAGTGTAGGTTCAGACAAAATGTAACCTGCAGTCCACGCAGAACAGAGTGGAACATTTGGCTTCTCCCATTTCAAAGTCGCCTCTGACTATTCCTGTCTACCTCGCACGCAGAGACAGGCTGAATCAACCCTTCTAATTTTGAATGGCAAGACACGAGGCTAGTTTCATAATGAAGACATTAGCTGAATAAGAACACAAAGGGTCGTTAATAACAAACAGATGATTTGACGCCTGGGAGGTGGTGGATTCTCTGAGGAACAGGGAGAGTATGTGATAAAAGCAGGGTGTCACAGGCTCTTCTCCCCAGAACAGAAAGGTCCAGATCATAAAACAGGTAATTCAGTTATTTTCAACTTGTAAAAACATTCACTTTTTTTTTTTCTTTTTGAGGTAAAATTTTTAGAGGTGTCTCAGAGAGAGTTATTTCCTTTTAAGATTCTGGCAACTGGATGGTTGCCAGGATGCCTTGTTTTCCCAGCTCATTTGAGGATTCCCGTTGCCTATCAGAGTATGTCTCTGGCATAGCTCAGCCATCACCGCTTCAAGCAGCTGCTCCTTCGTCTGCTTCATTGACTTTTTTAGTGGCCAGAGAGTGAATATTCCACCAATCTGAAACCTGGAGTGTTTGAAGGGGCCCCTTTGTCCACCACAGTCTGTACCAAGCTTATATAAACAACATTCCCTTTTGCGGGGCTTCTAAAGTCTGGTGACCACAAGGTGGTGTTAACCTTTTATCCTTCATTCAGATTTTTTCTTTTAATGGGAAAATTGACTCCTGAATGAATGAGAGTTCCTTTCTGTGACCTTGCTGGAGGAGGAATGTGGCTCGTTTTCAACATTAACGAGTTTAGACTTGATCCTGTGTGACTGTAGCAAGATCTCCAGGGAGGGCTAGGAGCAAACTTGCACTTCAGATAGTCACAGCCCTGGGATGAGTGTCA
Source organism: Myodes glareolus (assembly GCF_982192425.1). NCBI lineage: Eukaryota > Metazoa > Chordata > Mammalia > Rodentia > Cricetidae > Myodes > Myodes glareolus. The sequence goes on from NC_142045.1 coordinate 9,203,216, forward strand.
GGGAGAGCTGAAAAATGAGCCAGCAGCCAGGGATCTTTCAACAGTGGTAGAGGCCCGAACAACCATGACAGAAAATTCAAATGTGTGAGATTCATTTTTCCAGTAGTTGCCCCTGGCACTGGGGCTGACGGAAGTAGAACAGAAGTCAGAGAACAGCGAAGCCAGGGGACTGGAGTGAACTGGCTGCTTCTGTGCTGTGAGAGGAACACAAAAGATTTATGGACATGCAAAAATAGGCATTGGTATTAGAAATGTAGTTCTAGTCAAGTAGACAAGTGCTGAATTGAAGAAGAAGATGAATTTCTTTTCATTTTAACAGATATGTAAAATTCGAATCCTCAAGGCCACCAGCCAATCTTCAATGTTCTTAAATGAAACATTTGTAACAAATGTAGAGTGTTCCATAGGAGAAGGAAATGTCAGTCTGATCTTATAAGGCTCATTTAGATTATTAAAATATTTAAAATAAAAATGCTTTAGTGTCAGAACTTTGAGCAGAATGAGCCAACAGAATCAGAGCTCGAATTCTCCTTAGTGGAAATTTAATCATTCTCTACTTAAATTTTCTTACTTTTCATCATTCATAGGAAAAAATGATCTAAACTTTATAGATTTCTTGGAGGATGTTTCATCTCCTGCTTCCTGTCGATGGCTCTGATTTGTTCCCTCAGAAATTAGCTGAATATTAGTCACATCCTCTCTTCTCAAAGATGAAGCTGTCACAGTTAAGTGAACCAGCCCAGAGAATGTGAGCTTGGGAGAGCTGGCTCTTTCCCTCATCTGCCTTATCATGGTGTGGGTGGGGAAGAGATGCCCCCCTCACTGCCTACAGATGGTGGGAGAGATGGTCCTGTGGTCATATGAGCTGGAGAGCTATTCCTGGCTCTCACCAGCTAGCTGCAGCATTCGGGGGAGTGGCCCCTGCACCTTGCCTGGGCATCACAGTAGAGCTAGCCATGATGGTCCAGGGGTGGGAGAGCTGACACTGGGACCATGAAAGCAGGAAAATTGACCCCAGCACTGCTCGTTGATGTGAAGGGGTGAAGGCAATGCTGGAGAGCTCGTGATGGCAGGGGAAAGCTGGTGCACTGACCAACCCTGCAACGATACAGGCCCAGAAGCAAGGTTATGGGTTGACCCACCTCAACATGTACTCCATCTGTGACCTATGGGAGCACATGCAGGGACTGATCATGTAGACCCAAAACTACAGGCTCTCCAGGACACATGACAACAGAATATCCATGAAGACTCCCAGTGAGGAGCAAGCATTGATAGTGTAGCAGAACCCAGAAGCTTTGAAAAAGACCAATGACTCTTTGCAATGAACACTTTCAATCAAAGGCAAAGGGATAAAAGGGTTTACTGAGTGACTCACTGTATCACACTACAGCTCCCATGATGGGATTTTCTCTTTTACTTTTCTTTTCTTTTCTTCTTAAATTTTATTTTGGGGGGGGGTGGTGCAAGGGCAGAGGGCAAACACTAGGGGCCTAGGAAATGATTAGGATTGAGATGCCTGATTTGAAAGGCACAAAGAATAAATGTTTAAAAATTCTCTCTTCTGAGACAACTTCTGAGAAATTTCTGTTTATATTTGTACCCTATTTTTAATTGGGTTGTTTGGTATTTTGATGTCTAGTTTCTTGAGTTCTTTATGTATTTTGGAGATCAGTTCTCTGTCAGATGTAGGTTTGGCAAAGATCTTTTCCCATTTTTTAGACGGCCATTTTGTCTTATTTACCACATCCCTTGCCTTATAGAAGCTCCTCAGTTTCAAGAAGTCTCATTTATTAACTGTTGTCTCAGGGTCTGTGCTACTGGTGCTGTATTTAGGACTAGGTCTCCTGTGACAAAGGCTACTTACCACTTTCTCTTTTATCAGGTTCAGTGTAACTGGATTTATGTTGAGGTCTTTGAACCACTTGGACTTGAGTTTTGTGCATGGGGATAGATATAAATCTATTTGCATTCTTCTACATGTCAGCATCCAGTTATGCCAGTCCAATTTGTTGAAGATGTTTTTCTTTCCATTGTACAATTTTGACTTCTTTGTCAAAAATCAGGTGTTTGTTGGTATGTGGATTAATGCCAGTTCTTCAATTCCGTTCCATTGATCCACATGTCTGTTTTTATGACAGTACCAAGCCATTTTTATTGCCAAATCTCTATAGTAGAGCTTGAAGTCAGAGATAATGAGACCCCTGGATGTTTGGCAGGGGAACCCTCTTTGAGGAGTGGACAGGGGTTAGGAGGGAATGTGGAGAGGGGAGGGAGGGGCAACAGTGGTTGGTATGTAAAATGAATTTTAAAAAGTCATAGATAAAATGTTCTTCTGTTTTTCTTTTGACTGCGTTAATCCAGACTGTCAATTCTACACTTTTCTAGATACATAACCGATATTAAAATAATTTTATTAGCAGTAAAGAATGAAGTTTAAGTTATCAAAGAAAATACAAAGTTCTTAATGTTTACTGCCATAATAGATAGATCTGTTGGCATGTTCCTGTAATCCCAGCCAGCACTCAAAAGGGTGAACCAGGAGTCCTACAGTTTGATAGGTAATCTGAATACATAATACTTTATTTTATACAAACAGATAAATGAGCATAAAATACTATTTCAAAGGCTTGTGGCTAAGCTCATGTTTATAATATTTCCCTATGATTCAGGAGATTGAGGATTCAGTCCCTAGCACTTGAGAATTAAGGATGGTTTTCTAGAACTTCAGTCTCTATGGGGTAAAATGTAGGAGAAATCTGTGTGAATCATCACGGATGTGAAGATACATAGGCAGACTCTGTCTCAAAAACAAAGACAGTAGCAATAAAGCATCAGAAGGAAAAAAACACAAGGAACTGGGAAATTTCACTCGACTGTGTCAAACTGCAGCAATAGGACACGAAATGACTAGATGACCTGTATTGATACCACAAATTATTACAAGCGTTTTGGAAATCATCCAAATTTTAATTGCAATAGTGAAAATGAGAAGACGTAGAGAAAAATTATTTAATCACATAACCAAGATAAATCAGCATTATTTTCATTAAAATCACTATGAAATTTCTTTTCAGGAATACTGGGATAAGTATCATCCTCCCTATTCCTCTCCATAGATATAGAAACGCCCTTAAGTTGCCTATGAAATGAAGGGAATAATGCTCTGGAGAGTAGGAAGGAGCAGAAGCTGAGGAGGGATAGCTGCTGTGTAGACTGGACTCCTGTCTGGCCACTAGAGCAGCATGGCAGCGAATGGGTAAGGATGTGACCTGGAAATGACAGGGAATTGAGAGCAAAGCTTCAAACAGCTCCCAGGAACACGATTCCTTCTGTAATCAGAGGACGAGGACACGAGCAGCCTAGCAAACAGACAACTTTTGAACCCAGCCCCTGGACTCCGGCCAAAGATCACAGAAAAGGCTGCAGTTGATGCGGGAGAATTGTCTGTATTCTGTCAATCATATTTTAATAAAACGCTGATTGGCCAGGCAGGCAGTATAAGCGGGAAAACCAGACAGGAAGTAGAGGTGATACAATGAGAACAGGAGAATTCTGGGAAGCAGGGAGGTTCCTCAGCCACTCCTGCGCAGACCACCGGAGAGGCAGCATGTAACGTGCCCAGCTGAGAAAGGTATGGAGCCTTTATGGCTAACATAGATGAGAATGATGGGTTAATATAAGTTATAAGAGTTAACAAGAAGCCTGACCTAATGGGCCAATCAGTTTATAATCTTATGGAGTCTTGTGCGTGATTTTCTTTGGGACTTGCTGGCTTGTTGGGGTACTGGGCGGGACAGAAACCCCAACAAGCCGGCCCCTCATGTTACATGCAGTGCTTCTTCGCCCTGCCAGGAAATACCAAATGAAGATCTCAGACCTGTGCCCTCACAAGGCCGCGTCAAGGATTCGTCGCCCTTGGGTAAGGGAGAGAGACTGTCAGTGACGGGATAGTGTCACACATTCCTTTCCACCTGACTTGATGACCAAGAGGAGATGCCGTCACAGAGTGAGAGGCCATGTGGAGAGAGGTGGTGAAGCCACTCAGCGATGCCAGCCACTGACCTCTGCAACCTCAGAGTTCTCATCTTCCAGCAGTATTAGGAACCTGTGCTTAACAGTAAGGACCAAGTTGAAAGCCAGTCCCCTCTCCCCACTGAAGTATTGAAGCTAGGTTCTCTTTCATGGTCAGACAAATATTGAGATAGTCCTTCTTGGGGACTTGTAAAACTATGTATTCTCCCCTTTTTCTTTGAAATTACAATACAATTACATTTCTTCCTTCCTTTTCCTCCATCCAACTCTCCCACATATCCTTCTATATGCTTCTTTGAATTCATAGCCTCTTTCTTTTACTAATGATTTGTAGAAAATTAGTATCACATAACATCAAAAGTATCCAGCTCTAGGGACTCTCAGGCACCAAGAAGCAAGACATTCTTAGACTGAATGAGAGAAGACAATCCCCAGATACAAATACAGATCCTGATATGTTATGTTCAAAGGTTGAAGCTAATGTAATAAGACTTTCAGTATGTATTAACTTATGAGGCTACTCTATAATACACAGTGAAAGCTAAAATGGTAAAGACCACCTCCTGCTAGGAGCGCCAAGATGGTGTTATTAATATACTGTGGTGAATTATGTATGTATAAAGACCTAGAGTCAAAAACCCCGAAGCAATCACAAAAAAGTTATCCAAGGGGATGTGTTTAAAGAGAGCATGGTGAACATAACAGAAATTCCAATTCGGAGGAGGTTAAGGAAAAAGGATTTCACAAACAGTTACACGGCAAGTTCCCCATGAGCAAGACTTTACTTAGGGCAACCACAAATTTACATGTCAAGAATTAGAAATGAAAACTCATAGAGATAGAAACTAGATCAATGGTGACAGGAAATGAGATCGGGGTGGTAGAATGGAGGTGGCTGGTGGTACCAAAGAGTAACTAGCAGGTCTTAAGCTGATGGAGTTGTTTCCTACATGCAGGCTAGAGTGGTTGTATGCCTTTCCATATATAATAAATTCACACATGCACAAAGGTGTCAATTTTTGCCTTTTTCATTTTGCTGTCTAATTTTAGAAGGCAAAAAAAATACAAAACATCAAAAATCAGAAAGCTTAAGAAATACAAAACCTGAAAAGTATTTATTTAAAACTAAAATGTTCCAGGAAAAACCTAACAATTGGTAAGTTATGCAATATTCTTAAGACAACAGCCATTTATCCATATTAGATGTTGAAGACATCTAGATGATGATAGCTAAATATGATGTGATACGATATATAGATGATGGATAGACTTACACAGACAGGTAGACACAGATATAGTCACACAAACAGACATAGATAAATGATATATTGATTTATAAAGACAAATTAACATAGATAATATATAAATATAGACAGATACAGATATGTAGAAAAGCAGATACATATATCCATATAGACAGATAAAGATACATACATACATAGAGAGATAGATGTATAAGTGTATATATACACACATTCATATAGGAAGACATATATATGTGTGTGTATATACATATATATTGACACACATAAATCAATCTGTGCTTATAGAGAAATCCTTTTCTCATTTGAATGTATGTAACTCTAACATAATGAAGTTAATGAAACATAGAGATGATACTGATAACACTTTTAAAATGGTGATATTACATTGCAAAGTGAAAATATTAAACACCAGGGCATAATATATGTACCTCTGTGTGTCTATGCATATTTATACATATATATGTGTGTCTCTGTGTGTGTGTGTGTACCTAAATATGTAAGTACAACCTGCTTAGTCTGTAAAAATTTGGAGGTGAGGAAGGAAACATTGGTTACATGGGAGGAAAAGTAGAAAGGGGTACATTATATAATAATCTCAGAAAATAGATTTTTTTTTAATACGGGAAACAAGCATAGAACACATAAAATGATCCTAACAGTGTCACTCCTTCATCTCTTCTGCTTCCGCTGGTCCAAAGGGTTCTCGGCCTGTGAGTTCCATCACCAGCGTAATGCAGTGCCCTGTGGTCTCAGGCACTGGCCCAGCCCCTCAGAGTGTGGGTGGGCGACCGCGGATGTGCATGTGGAAATGTTTCATGCGCTTGTTTTCTCTCCTTTCCCTGAGGAGCAAAGAGAATGAAGAAGGAAATACATTCAAAGGATACCAGCCAGACACCATTCAGGGTGATTCCTGTGTGTTTACAAGAGTTTAAACCTCAGCTACTATGTTTAAGACAGTGCCCAGACTCTGGCACCATGATTGAGTGTTGTTTTTATAGCCGTGATACGCTAATGCTAGTGCCCCAGAGCGAGATGTTTATACAAGAAGCCTTGTTCACGGCTTTTCTACTGTAAGGAATGCTGCACTTATTTCTTTAAGTGCCATCTTAAAATGATGGCAAAGGGAATTATAATGTCCTTTACACAAACATTGAACTTTACATTTTCAAAGGAGCAAGCATATGCATTAGTGTACTTTAAAGGAGCAAGAACCAGAAAATATTTTAAAGTAAAGATGAAAGAGTTTTTGTCTCTGATCAGGAAGCAAAGGCACACATTGACTTATGTAGATTTAACTCAAGTGTACTATTACGGTGTGATTAGCGTAGAAAGCTCATTTTGTTCATCACAGCAGGCTACTGTTTCCAACTTGCAAGTTTCTGGAACTATCAGATTTGAATGAAATTTGTTATACTAATGCAACAGCCTTTTAGCCACATTATAAAAGTAGTTTGCATTTCCAAAGCCGGTGTGTGTGTGTGTGTGTGTGTGTGTGTGTGTGTGTGTGTGTGTGTGTATGTGTGTGTGTGTGTGTGTGTGTGTGTTTCTATGCTAGGGATAAACTCAGAGCCTTACACACTCTATCACCTGTCTATACCACACAGCAACTGTCTCTTGCCACTTGGGGAACATTTTAACCTTCATGCCTCTGGTCTGTATGTCCTCCTAGGATGAATCATGAAAGACAAAATTCTTGAATAGGCAACAGGCATAGATCGATTACATTCCAAGAACAGGAAGGCTTTAGGGTTTTGTTTCACCTTGATCTGTCTTGTCCACGATTTCGTTAGCTCTCTCTGTCAGAGGTGCTAACAGAAGCTGAAGCAGTTGAAGTTTGGAAGTAAAGTGGTACCTGGTGTGAGATTTTATTGGTAGAATTGGTAGATTGGTAGACCAGACCCTCAGGTCTGAAAACTGGCACTGCTAGGGTGTGTGTGTGTGTGTGTGTGTGTGTGTGTGTGTGTGTGTAAGAGAGAGGGGGGAGGGAAGGAGAGAGAGAAAAAGAGAGGGAGAGAAAGGGAAAGAAACTCCCTTGCATGTTCTTTCTTGCCCTTAGTTGAAGAAAGCATACTTTTCCAAGACAACACTTCCTCCATGTCTTAAAATGGTTATGTGCCCAGGGTAGCAAAGACTCACCAGACTCACCATTCTAGTTCTAGTAAAGGACATCTGTGAAGATTATCAACTGCAGGGACTCAGAGAGCTTGGCTCCTCCATGTACTCAATCCAGTAAGTTCTTTCGGTGGTGATGAGCCTGCAGAGGCTGGCAGTAACCTCTTCTCCTAGAGCAGCCTCTTGTACCTGTTTCTGAAATGCAGTCTGAGACATCAATGATGGGACCGGTCTGATTTGTAGATAGAAACTTGCTTATATCTAAGTTTGGAGCCATACTATTTGATAACAAAAATCAAGTTAAGAATCAAGAAGTTGATGGAATTGAAGAGTGTATACAACCAAAGGAATGCATGGGGCTACTACATTGGACCTCACTGGGACAAAGAAGTCAACACAGCCAATGGAAAACAAGGATAAGAGAAAAGTGTTATGGAAAGAATGATGGACCCTGTGCTGCAGAGAGGCGTCCTCTTTTTTTACATATTTTTCTTCTGAAAATTTCATACATGCATCCAATGTATCTGAATCCTATCTACCCCTCACGTCCCCCTTCAACTACCTGCAGGACCTACTCCAACATAGCATTCTTCAAAACTTCATAACCGCCTTTAAAAATTAATTATTGTTTAAAACTCCCTTTCATATTAGGGCTGCCTATTTATAGGCATGGATGGAACCGTAAAACACGTAAGTGACCACTGCATTCCCCAGAACTGACTCCCAGAAGCCATTAACTACCAATAGCTCCTCAGCCAGGGTTGAAGTCTACAGCGTCTCCGCCATCCATGTTGGAATTTTTAACTAGATTCGTTTTTTACAGGGTTTGTACAGGTGACTAGCTCTTATGAACTCTTGTGAGTAACAGCCACGTCATGTCCTGAAGAAAGCTTTTCCCAGCTCTCCTCACCATGTCAAGACCTTATGTTCATTCAGCCCCCTCTGCCCATGAAGCCCCCCTGAGCAATGGAGGGTTTGATATAGATGTGTCATTCATTGCTGAGTACTTAGCCACTTATCAGCACTGTGAACCACTACCCACTGCAATGAGAAGCTTCTCTGACAAAAGTTTGGAGCCTCACAGATCTATGGGCATACACAAAAGTATTTAGACAGCAGTTTGACAACCCAACTATTTAGAATAGAATCAGACGCTTCTCCCCTAGGGCCTATGTCTTCTCTAGCCATACAACTCTAACCAAATTTTATAAGTCAGTGAATAAATTTCAACTGAGACTTTGGAGATTCATTTTTCAACATTTGCCAGCATTTTTTATGATTCATTACACATAACCAGGTCTTGAAGGAAAGTTTTCTGATTCCTTTCAAAGGATAGTAATCAAGAGGGGATATGGCACAGGGTGGCAGCATCGAACACTGGAAAGAAATGAAGTGTAATAACTGTGCCCGTGAGAGGTCAGGCAAGCTAAAAATACAATTTTCTTCTCAACTTATAGTTGGCTTTCCAATAATTTACCATTTTTACATTTTCTTTATGTATACTATTACTTACAATACCTTCTTCCATAGAATTTCTATGTCTACTATTAGTAATGTAGTTAAGTTGTGATATTAAAGTCATATTTTTTTTCCAATAGAATCAAAAAGTACGGGGCTTCTGACAAAACCTACCACTGCTTGCATGATCTATCTACAACTGTGGTTTTCAGACTCTGAACTTTTTCTGTCCATTGCCTCGAGTCCATAGGCAGATCCCTCTGCTATACAGCAGTCTAGAGAAGAATTCTCCAGTGTTCTTCAGGGTTCGATATCCTTCTTTTCTTTAAGCCTCCTATCCACAAATACCCTTAAGCTCACACCTTATGTGATACCAGTCTTAATTTTACCAGAGTTAGCTTAAGGATTTGAAAGTATTCTCAAATAAAGGTCTAGTTATTACTGCTTTCTATTATTTCACCAACTATGAAATGCTGTAGATAAGAGCAAGCAGCTTCTTGGTTCATCATGAAATTATGTCCAAATAAAATTATTCAGTAATGGTATCAGGGTTATGTCATTAGGATCTAAGTGCGGTTAGAATTCAATGTAGCTGACAGCTGAGTGGAGCAAGCTTAGAATAGTCAGTCCAGGATCTCCAAATGTTAAGAGAAACACATTAAGAAAATTCAGGCATCTGGATGAAGATTTAAAAAATTGAATACAACTAATAGATGAAAACACGTCTGTTCTAGAGCAATGGTTCTCAACCTCTTCATTGCTTCCTAACTAAAAACCTTTAATACTGTTCCTCATGCTGTGGTGACCCCCCAATCATGAAATTATTTTTGATGCTGCTTCATAACTGTAATTTTGCTACTGCTATGAATCATATATAAATATCTGTGTCTTCCAACAGTTTTAAGCCACTCCTGTGAATGAGTTCTGCAACTGCCAAGGGGTCATGACCCTCAGGTTAAGAACCACTGTTCTAGAGCCTGGCACACTGGCCTGAGGATAGCCCTTAATTGGAAGCCAGTATGGGATGCATTGGAGACAAGGAGCTCTGGACAAGCCTGAGCTACCTATCATTAAAAAAAAAAAGTTTTTGATAGATGCTAAGCTATTACTTTTTTCAGATCCTTTTGACTAATTCTTCATGTAAACAATCTAGCTAGGTCTTTTTATGCCCCTATTATCTGTAGCTAAGGTAGCTGACATTTGGTGACCTTTGTCAAGTTTCCCAAGGCGACAGTGATAAGGTGATGAGGCTTTCAGCTGCATCTGCTCTCACCAGGAGCTCGACCTATAACTGCATGTTTCATGACCCATGACTTCATGACTGCATGCTGCAACAGCAAATGTGTTATTGGAGTGCCTGGATAACTATAAGACACAGATTCCTAGTTCTACCAGTATGAGAATGGCGTACCTGTATGAGAGAAACAGAGTTTATGGACACCATCGTCTGTCAAGAAGAGAATGGGAATGAATTCACCCATGAAAGTACAGTAGGAAGGTGCCTAGATTTTCAAAACGCTGCTCAGCATGTTGAGCTGAAGTCCTTCTGGCTCCCAACGCTATGTCAAGGGACATGAAGCTGTTCCACTTCTCATTTTGGCACAAATGAGACAAGGAAACATTCTGAGCAATGCAGCATCAGCGACTTAGCTCTCTGTACCTCAACAATGAGTGGCTAAATGTGGAAAGATATCAATTGCTCCTAATGAGAATGTGTGTGTCTCCACTCAGCAGCTCTCAGGGAGTAAAGAAGCTAAAAGAATCCAAAATTTTAAAAATAGGACTTGAGATGTGCCCTCAGGATTTAAGATACGATATAAACAGCAGAGGAAGGAATGCTAGGTGGGGTGGGAGGCATCATCGTGAAAAACTGCAGGATGGATAAATGTTGAATGCAAAGCATCTTAAACACTTGATCTAATCTCTGTGTTTGATCCGAGCGAAATTGAATTATGTTAGATAAAACACAGATACCAGAGTCAGCAGAACACTAAGAGTGAAGGCCTCGGGGTGTTGCGTTTCTTTGCTTTGGTTATCTGCATTCTACATTCATAATTTTTAGTTTGTTTATGCATCTAGCCACAACTGATTGAGCATCCATAACATGCCACATTTAGTTCCAAAATTTTCTCAACACTTATAGAAAACAACATTCAATATTATATCCATTCATTTGAAACTTCCAATTTGGCATGTTTTGCTATGGTTCACCTGTGTCTACAGCTGTGCTTGGTGTGTGTTTGTCTCTGTATATTCATTAGCATTGTGGAAGTGTGTGTGCATGTGTGTGTGTGTGTGTGTGTGTGTGTGTGTGTGTGGTGATATTTTGTTTGCGCTGTAACAAATAAAGCTTTTCTAGAGATCAGAGCTCGCCCCTAGTTAACCATAGAGGCCAAGCAGTGGTGCCACACACCATTAATCCCAGCATTTGGGAGGAGGAAAGAGGAAGTAATATGACCAGGCAGAGAGAGGAAGTTAAAAAAGTAGGATGGAGACAGGAATTTACCGCGTTTTGGCTGAGAAGTTGGCAAAGTAACAGGTGACTATGACTTGGTCCTCTGTCTCTGATTTTCCAGCATTTACTCCTATCTGGCTCTGTTTGTTTTTTTTTTAAATAAGATCAGTTAGAATTTGCAGTACATCTAGTACCCAATATGAGACACAAACCCAAGAACTTGAGATTAAGAGTCCCGTGTGCAACCAACTAAGCTATTAGAATTTCTGCTCTCTCTCTCTCTTTGTGTTTGTGTGTGTGTGTGTGTGTGTGTGTGTGTGTGTGTGTGTGTGTTTGTGTGTGATTGGGTGAGGGAGAGAGAGACAGAGAGATTTTATGAACTGGATAAAAGTGCATAAACTCATAATGAAGGTTTTATTCACACTATTTCTGTGCATTGAACATCATACAACTTTTTGGACAGAGGGTTTTAAGTCAATGACAAATACATATCTGTCACCCATGGGGCCCTCCCTGGGTTTGATGTCTAATACTAAAAACATAAACAAATAAGGTTATAATTTAGGAACACATAGAACTAAGGAGATTGGTGGAAGGAGGTTTTCATTTGAGTAAATCTTGGATATTTTCTCTGGTAGCCTGTTCATTGTGCTTCAAAAACCCTGTAAAATTTACAGAGTAGGCTTTCCTGTTGCTAGCTAGGTCAGGTCTACTCAATGCCATGAAGGCTCCATAAATATAGAAGCAACTCTAGCAAGACATAAGAGCATTCAGATCTAAAAATCATCAGTAGGGAAAATACAGATAATTTTAGTGCTGTTGGATTGTCAAGTACCTAACCACATAGGTGACAAAGGTCATCTGTGTCCAGATACACTCTCCAATGATTAAAAAAATAGTTACGAAATTTATGAAGCCACACAAACAGCAAGATATTTCTGTAATGCAATTCATTTCCTACTTGAGCTAGAAGGCATCTTTAAAGGTGAATGTGAATTTATTCATTAATTGATTATCAAAAGGATGATCTTTAATTCTATTTTATAAATAGCAGGTAACAAGACTATTACTCTTTTTCCAGTCATTTCATTATTATCTTTTGAAAATATATGATTGTACAAAGTAAATGTGTGTATGTGTGTGTGTGTATACACACATAATTTTTATTGATTGAATGTTGGATTCCAATGCAGAGTGTTAAGTCTTGAAACCATTTAAAAATAAACAAGAGACAACAAAAGCAGATTCAGTAGGTTATATTTGTATATATTTGTGAATACACACATATATATGTAACAATAATAATTAAATAAAAATAGGTATCAATTTGAGCGTCAGGGTAGCCACGAAAGTGAGAGTATCTGGGAGAGGATGGAAGGAAGAAAGGCACCAGGGAAAGTGATGTAATTAGAGAGGGTATTTGTTAAAGAGACAAATGGAAAGAAAAATCATCTCTCTAGACTAATGGTCTATGTTCAAAACAACAGGGTTGCAAGCTATGTACTAAGAGGAAATTTACTTTAAACAATTAACTTACAATGTAGTCAGAATTTTGATGAAGTAGTCACTTTCAGAGAGTATCAAACAACGTAATTTAACTCCTGCTTTGACATTGCTCCAAGATTACACAAACTAAAATGCGGGAAATGTTTGGAGAGAAGAGAAGGCCTGGATTCACAGTAAGCCAAATAAAAGGAGACACCCTTTCAAGTTTTGCTGTTTATATGTATCACCAACTATAAACGCACTGGTATTCTGCTGCAATTCATCCACAATAAATTGTCCATAGGGCTAACATTATCAGGTACACCAAGGGAAGCAACTCCGTCGTAGATTCATTCAAAGATAAGTTTCCCCAGCAACAGAATTTCATGAATAGAATCTTAACAGAGGGGAAAGATAGAAGTAACTATACATGCAGGCATTGTGATATTATGAAGGTATTCAGCTAATGAAATAGTCAAAGAGTTCATTCCACATTACTAACCATAGAAACCTGGGAGGAACATTAACATTTTGATTCAAAATTTATTCAAAGTGATTGGAAAGAATTATTCAAGCATTAACATGAAGAGATATTTCATTGCTAGGTATTCATTCAAGGAACACGTCTCAAATTTGCTCTATCAGAGGTCTTCCTTATTGTTCATGCTTGCATTATATGTTGGAAGGAAGAGGCTAACAGGAACTGCTATCTTTGAGTTATTTGAAAATGGTATGGACTTTTAAAAACTAATACGAAACTAATTTTAAATAGAGAAATAACACAGCAGAAGTCAGCTAACACGTTGAAGGTCTACTGCGGCCATGATCCGGTTTTATCCCGTTTTTGCGATCTAAATCAATGTTTCCTAAGCCATGTGGCCTTTTCCTAAGCATGTAGAGAGGAGGTCTGCATTCTTAGGGACTAGGAGCTTAGCTGAGGGGCGTCCTCAATTTTAAACATGTGAAAATCGGGTGGTCACTATGTTGGAGGCAAGTTCAAAACTGAGCAGAGGTTAATATACTTAAGCCTTTGTTGGGCTCCCTGTCATCTCTCCCATAATTTCACCCAAGCAGGCTCTGTTTTCTTTCTGCGTAATTATCTCTGGCATACATCTGGCAACTTAATCCTTGAGAATCTTTCTGCAGTTCTGCAAGGAGTGGAGTTCACGGAGCGCTTCACAGCATCCTTGAACTGAAATTGTAGCTGGGGAGAGGGCTGGCCCGATTCCTCCTCCCACGGACACTTAGAGTGGCATTGATTTGTAGGGCTGCTTTCAGGGCACTAAAATAAAGTTAACTGCAGAGGAGATGAAAAAGATGCTATCTCAGGGAACCATGTTCCTTCCTGCTGTGTGGCCTCTTCCAAAATATCAGGGTCACTCTAGACTGCCCTATAGGCAGTCATATCCCCACCGCCTCCCTTCAGAAACACAGACTGTAACAGACGTCACCACAAGAGCTTCTAGCTTCCTTTATTAGTCCCATTATTGATTCATCACATTATTTGCACTAAGAAGCCTTTAACAGAAAATAAATCTATTAACAGCATTAGAAAAGTATCCCTGAGATGTTTCACAAATGTTTCCTGGCCATATCTTACAATCCACAGACACTGTGAAGTCTAGTGTATTCATGGGTGCCCGTCAAGGACTTCTTGTTCTAGGTACTAAAGTATATAAATAGATTTGTGTTGTAAAATTATGTTTTGGTTTTTTTGTGTTGTTGTTGTTGCTCTTGTTGTTTCCTGAAAACACGACCTCATGCATGCAAGATATAGATTCTAGACCTGAGATGCACCCACATTGCATCCTCATGCATGCAAGACATAGATTAGGATCTGAGTAGAGGGGTGGAAGGCGCGATGAAGCTACTCTCTCTTTTCGTTTGACAGGTAGTCTCTCTCGTGGAGGGCGACTCTAAAGCTCAAATTGTAAGTGTTGCAGGGAGGGTTTGTGATTAGCTATTTTAAATTTATCATCAGTTTAACAACAACGAGAAAGGTAAAAATGTCACATATCTTTCAGGATGTGCTTCTAAGCTACCTAGTACATCTAAGATTTGACCTAAAAACTGGATTTCAGATATATTATGTTAGGAAGCACAGTAATATGCATTTCTTAAAGTTTTGGTACAATTTGTGGCTAACTTATTAAGCAAATTAATACAAAATATAGGAATTGTGTACCAGTTTGGTGAGAAAACAAGAAATTCATATATTTATAATAACAAGACACTGGGCATTCTGTAGCCATGGATGATCTCATTGTTCCAATGAAGGCTTCATATACCTGAGGATAATAAGCTGGATACTGAGTTCTGCCTATCCATCCAAAATTAATTAAACCTCTGCTAGATCTGAAAGCTCAGGCTATTTTAAGAATGCTGTGATGAATTTACTTCTGTACTGGGCTAATGGGTGTATCTAAAACATGAAGAGGACTCGGGGACACTAGTCTAGAAGGTTTGAGCAATTGCTTGTCCAAGAATTTCAGTGTCTTCAATCCTAAAGTTCCTGGTCCGTGATTGTAAGGTGATAATGTGACACTAGGGATTGTTTGTGTCCCTTTTCATGCCTGGTAGAAATAGAAAAGGCCTATTGATAGACGGTACAGGGTTGGTGATAGGCACCTAGAGCACAAGGCTTCTTTTTTATTTAAATTTATTTATCTTTTTAAAAAAACAATCTTTTCCCATTTTACATGCCAACCCAGTTCCCCCTTCCTCTCCTCCTCCTGCTTCCGCTACTTTTCTCCCACCCCACACCCCATCCGCTCTTCAGAGAGGATAAGGCTTCTCATGGGAAGTCAACAAAATTCTAGTACATCACTTTGAGAGAGAACCAAGGTTGAGCAAGTTTTTCTCCAAAGAGAATGGGCTTCAGAAGGCCAGTACAAGTAGTAGAGGTAAATCCTGGTCCCACTGCCAGTGGCCCCACAGACTGCCCCAGTCTTATAACTGTCTCCCACATTCAGAGGACCCAGTTTGGTCCTATGCTGGTTCACCTGCTGCCAATATGGAGTCAGTGAGTATTCCTTAGCTTAGATCATCTGATTCAGCTCCTCCCTCTTGTCAACTGGACTTTGAGAGCTCAACCTAGGAGCACAAGTGTTCTTAAAAGGATATTCAGGAGCGCCTTTGATGGAGTATAACAGAAGTAAAACTTTTCTTACAGAAAGAAGGACTCTCTTTATTGAGAATTGCATGTTTCTAAATCTAAAACATATAGATGAGAATATGTAATAGTTCTATATTTCCCATGAACAGGAAACAAATTTTCCTTCAAATGATTTTCTCCATGTCATGTGGATCAATTATTCAGTCATGCCACATTCTTACTTCTGACTCAATTTACAGCTGCAAAAATGACAATGAAAGGACTTCACTCAAAAATAATCACCATATAGCACTTAATGATATTTGCATAAAAGTCAGCTTTGACAACACATAACTAACATTAGCCTGGTAATAAAGAGGGTGACAAGACTAAGTCTTATTATCAAGACGCTGTAGGTCCTTCTTCTACCGTGCTGACAAAATAAATTGTCAAATCTAATAACCTGTTTAACTACATTAGAAATTTTATTTGCATTAGTCCATCTAAATATATAATGACAAAATCTTATCAGTTAAATTTTTGTTACTTCTAGAAAACATCTGAAGTTACTCACCCTACCTGCTCAGGTGAAGTCTTTTGTGTTTTACTTTTACGTAAAGCCATTTTCTTCTCACAGTGGCAAAGGGAAGCCCTCTTCACACTCTCAAGTTCCTAAATACTTAGATATAAGAGCTGCTTCTCCCGCTGGAGAAACTCACAATTTGCTGTCATAGCATTAAAGTTTAAAACAAAAGACACCAGCCTCTAGTCAATGACTTGCCTTCATCATTTATTTATGCTGCATTTCTTAAATTGTGTAAAGATGGTATTGCTATTTTCCCTTGCCTGCCTAAGGTACCTAATTGGTTTAATAAAAAGTTACACAAATAATATCTAGACAATAGGCAGTCACTAGGGCTGGAAGGCAGAGAGAACAAGTAGGAGGAGACACCTGAGGAGAGGGGAAGAAGAAAAGAATGGGAGATAAAGAGAAGGAGATGCTTGGAGCCAATCAACTGGCCAGCAGCCAGCTAGCTAGGTGTGGAGTAGGACATACAGAATAGAAGAAAGGTAAAAAGCCCTGAGGCAAAATATACATGAAGAAAAACAGATTAAATTCAGTTATAAGAGCTAGCAAGAAACAAGCCTAAGTTAAGGTTGAGCTTTCATAACTAATAATAAGTCTCCACGTCATGATTTGGGAGCTGGATGGTAGTCAGAAACCAGCTTCGACAAAAATACCACTTACCTAGGTAAGGTCATGGGGATTAGAGAAATTAGTCAAGGGCATGAAGATGGGAGTGAAATAATAAACAGAAACATAGGATAGCACTGGGAGGGAGCTCCAGTGAGTACTGAAATCCACCTGCATTTAATTCTCCATATACTTTTATACCTCAATACAAAAGGGAAAAGAAGACAAAAGACTGCTTTAACATGATACAAAGAACAACTTGAACAGATATTTGCTTCAACACTTTGAACCATCAAGCCATTAGTCCATGAGAAAAGCATTCTGTTGTTTAGTCAGTGAACCTACCTGCTGTAGGACCGCCAGTTATTTGTTCCTGGCTACTCAGCCCCAAAATAATCACACAGAAACCATATTATTTGCCATACTATTTGGGCAATAGCTTAAGCATATTTCTGGCTAACTCATATTTTAAATTAACTCATCCCATTAATCTGTGTATTGACTCAAGTCTGTGGCTTACCAGGTAAAGTGCCATCCGGTGTCTGTCTCCGGCGGGGTTACACGGCTTTTCACTGACTTTGCCTTCTTTCTCCCAGCATTCAGTTTAGTTTTCCCTGCCTAGCTCTGTTCTGTCCTGTTCTTCTATAGGTTCAAAGCAATTTCTTTATTAACCAATGGTATTCAAAGCATACAGAGGGGAATCCCACACCACTGACCCTAGACAAAGTATCCTGAAGGCAGCCATTCCCAAGGTGAAACCTCTGATTTCAAAGGAAGAAGCAGAAGTGTGCTTGAATATCCTGACCATTGGTCAGGGTTGAGTGGATCCACCTGTAAAAATCATCTTAATGTCAAAAAGACCAAATAACCACACCCTAGGTTAGGATGTGCAGCCACATTTGTCAACAACTTTTGAACAAACTAAAACTCTCTGATCTTCAGACAAGGTGGATATAGGTTCACATTTTTGGACCTCAACAGATGGTGGATCAGGAGAAAGCACGGTACAGGGTAAAAACTAAAGAAGCAATAACATGACTCCCAATGATATTCTGCTATACTCATAGATGAATGCCTTTCTCAGCCATCATCAGAGAAGCTTCCTCTTGCAGCAGATGGAAGCAAATACAGAGGTACACAGGCAGACATTATGCAGAGATTTAGATCTTGGAACATTCATACCTAAGTGGTATGTCTACATAAAATCCTTTTCCTTAAGGCTCAGGGAACCCTGCAGAAGAGGAGACAGAAAACGTCTAAGAGTCAGAGTGATGAAGGAAACATGGTCCTACAAATCAACAGGATCAAAGCCGAAATCAACTCAAAGAGAACGAGGCAGCATGCCCAGGACCTGAACGAGTCTGCACCTGGTGTGGTCCAAGAGCTGAAAGGACAAGTGGAGACGAAGCCCATCCCTATCCCGGAAACCACTTGCAAGTGACTATTTAGTGTCTTCCAAGTAAGTGTCACTGGGGAAACAAACTACCTTTCAGATAGATTGTATACCCAGAAGTAGAAGACTAACAGAAAAGGAACTCAATGCACCTTTGGAGGTTACTTGTCTTACATGCTGTCAGGGATTTTCCTTTTTGATGTGTACTAGTTTCAGTAAGGGTTCTCTAGAGTCACAGAACTTATGAAATGATAAATTATTTATTGGATTTTATTGAAATGACTTACAGGCTGCAGCCCAACAACAGCTGGTTGTGAGCAGAGAGTTCGAGCATCCCGTTGTTGCTCAGCCCACAAAGCTCGGTGTCTCGGGGCCCTTCTGTATCTGCTGGGAACCCGAAGCAGTAGGCTCCGGTGCCAGTGAAGGAACGGATGTGCCGACAGGGCAAGGGCAAGCAGACAAGGAACTAATACACCCCATTCCTTCTACAGACTTCCAGTAGAAGTAAGAGTTAGATGATTAGGAATGGTGTGGGTGGGGGGGAACAAAAGGACACATGGAATACAAAAGAGCGAAAATCATCTTGGGGAACCAGGGGAAGAAGGGGTGTGGAGTCAGGGAAGGGTAATCTACTAAAGCAGTCTTTGGTTTTAAACATGTCCTGTATCCCTGTTCTGAAAATTAAAAACATAAGTCCTTTAAATAGGTAATTTTTGATTTCTTACTGTATTTACTTATAAATTAGATTACTTAAGATTACTGCAAAATGTATAACCTGCTTTTTCCTACGCAGAAAATTGTTCCTCCTTTTGGAAGATTGTTTCAAATTTAGCTCAGGAAATTATTACACTTTTTGTCCAAGATCTGTGGAACAATTTACCTTACAAATGAGAAGGTATTGAAATCCCAGGGGTCTCTACAAATGGGCAGAGTAGCCATAACATTCCCAGTACTAAGTAGCATTAATGATGTTTTCCATTAAGTGTGTTTCCAGACTGAAAAGCAGAGTACATGTGTTTCTACAGACATATGTCCTTCAATTCCTAAGCATAAAGTGGAAATTATTTATTTTAGTAGCAAAATAGATGAGAAAAATAAAACTTTTTTAGAATTGTTCCAATACCTGTTAGTAAAGGTTTTTCAGCACCAGGGTCATAGCTGTGAAGAGAGTTGAGTGGCAGCAACAACATTCTGACAAGAAGCTAACAGTAACTCGGGGAGGGGCATGCCTTACACAATAAACTTCAGAATGAAAATCACTTTGGCGGCTTAAGACAACGCACACCCTGACCTCTCCTTTTAAAAAAGTACTAAAATGAACTCTGGCCTGTCCCTGGTGTGTCTGGGACAAACACACCAAAAGGAAGGGAAAACACTCAAGGAAGCAACATTCTCCTTTATTTTTCTCTCCTTTGAGAGAAAGGAGAGGAAAGGGGATGCTGGGAAGCTGGCTTTAGATGTAACATAGAGGTCGCTTATGTACACTATCATATCATCTGCAAATAACGAGAGTTTAACTTCTTCCTTTCCAATTCGAATCCCCTTGGTCCCCTTATATTGTCTTATTGCTATTGCTAGAATTTCAAGCACTATATTGAAGAGGTATGGGGAGAGTGGACAGCCTTGTCGTGTTCCTGATTTTAGTGGAATGGCTTTGAGTTTCTCTCCATTCAATTTGATGTTAGCTGTTGGCTTGCTGTAAATAGCTTTTATTATATTTAGGTATGATCCTTGTATCCCCAATCTCTCCAACACCTTTATCACAAAGGGGTGTTGAATTTTGTCAAATGCTTTTTCAGCATCCAATGAAATGATCATATAGTTTTTTTTCTTTCAGTTTATTTATATGATAGAATACATTGATAGATTTGCGTATGTTGAACCAGCCCTGCATCTCTGGGATGAAGCCTACATAGAAAGTGAGAAATTGGAACGGATGCTATCAGATGAAAGCATAGCCTCCAGGCCTTCACACTGAGTTATGAATAAGATCTGACTTGCATTCTATCTGTCCTCCTTTTCTCTTGTGATGAACTGTAAACTGAGACTGTGCCTTTGTTTCCTGACTGCCCAGACCAGAATAATCACACAGAAACTATATTAAATATAACACTGCTTGGCCAATGGCTCATGCATATTTCTACCTAGCTCTTATATCTTAAATTAACCCATTCCTATTAATCTGTGTATCGTCACAAGGCTGTAGTTTACTGGAAAGGTTTTGGTGTCCTTTTTCTTTGGCAGCTACATGGCATCTCTCTGACTCTGCCTTCTTTCCTCCTCTGTGTCTGCTTGGACTTCCTGCCTTGCTGTATTCTGCTCTGCCATTGACCAAAGCGACTTCTTTATTAACCAATGGTAATAAAACATATTCAGAGGATACAGAGGGGAATCCCACATCCAGTAATGGATGCAAGCATCAGCCTTGGTTAATCGCAGCCAAACATCTTTTCTAAGAAATCTGAGTGGAATTTCTTCATCAAACGTCCTTTTTCAACCAATTGCTCTTGTCCTTCTTGTCCCAAAAGTATGAGGTCAACTCAGACCCCGTGAGATCCTTTCTAACCAAAAGGATCTGAGAAAGACAAAGACTGTTGGCACTGGAAGAAATCTGAGGAACAGAGTGGCGAGCAAATGCAAGCCAAGTAAATGAAGAAATTTCCAAAGAACAGATAAAATGCATAAAAAACAAAGCAATATAAAATAATCAGGTGAGTGCGTCACCTTGTAAAGATGTTTATTAAAACATAAAATAGCATCATGACTCCTAATTTCTTTTTAACTGGTTTTAAATTTGTTAAATATTAACAAGTACTTTCTTCCAAAATGGTAAAACAAACATAATTAGTCGAAGGAAGCTGATCATTTAGCAGTGGGTTGGGCTGTCAGTTAACCCACTCCTCCTTCTTCACCAATGCAAGATCAGGTCTTTGTAAATTGTTTTGTCTTGTTAATATTCTAGTAACAGTTTTGACCACTCATTAAAATTGTTTCAAAAAGTTGTATCTCTATCACTAAAACATTTCTCAACATATACAGTGGTTGATTTTTTTGTTGTTGTTATTTTGTCTTCTAGCCTATTTGAATATTTTTGTCTCTGACTTTCAAGCAAAAATATCTAGAGGACTCTATTACTACAAAAATAAAGTAGTGTGATTGGATGGGAATGGTGTACACTTTTATTCCCAGCACTTGAGAGGCAGAAGCAGGTGCATGTCTTTGAGTCTGAAGCCAGCCTGATCTACAAAGTGGGTTCCAGGATACCCAGGGCTGTTACACATAAAAACACTGACCTGAGATCAAACAAACTAAATAAATAAACACATAAATAAACCATCAGGGCTTAGGATATGGTTGAGTGGATAAAGCAATTACTGTAGAAGTGGATGTATTAAAACATGTGTGACATCATAGTATTCCTAGAGCAAGACAAAGGGTGGATCCTGGGATCCTCTGAGCATCTGGCCAATATACTTGACTAGACAGCTGTGCTAAGAAATTAGAAGTCCTGCCTCCAATAAGGTGGATGATTGAGGCTCACACTGCAGATTGGTCTCTGATTGCCACACGAGCACAGTTGCACGCACGGGCCCACATTCACAAAATAAGGCGTGTAAATAAATGCACAAATACATGCACACGCCAAAGAGCAAAAGGAATTTGGTTGCGGTTTAAAGGAAGCATCCCATGGTGCGGTGGAAAACTGTCGTAGTGCTGGATAACAGAGACTCCCTAATGCTTCTGCAGCTTCCATCTCAAAGCACTGTCTTCTCACGTAAGCATCTGCAGGCTGCTTAGGCTAATTGAACTCGATTCTAAAGCAAGAATTAGACTCCAATGTGCACCTAGTGCTAGGCACAGCAGCAGAATCTGCTTGTGAGGAGTTTCTGTGAAAATGAGAACGTGTACTCATGTAAGTGTGACTGCAGTCTTTGCACACACATAGTCTCTGCCTGTGCTTTGATGAAAATGAGATGGTGACGAGGCAGAAAGGGCACCCTCACCAGTTTTCAGCTTGACAAAGGCAGGTATGGTTATGAAATGCTAGCAAATGGAGCAGTACCGAGACCAGTGATGCCACCTTACCCTCTAGCTTTTTAGGCTACACACTAAGTGCAGGAAAATAGATACATTTTTAGATGACCTTTGTCTCACTTAATTCCTTGCTTCTGGAAGGCACTGTATCTTAAATGCCTCAAGTACGAAGAAAAAAGAAAGGAAGAGAATATAGATAAAAGAAAAACACCTATTACTTCCGTCAAAGAAAAGGTGTCTCAGAACAAACCCTAAATTCATGAATCTGGAAAGCAGACTGGTATGAATGGACAGGAATTAGGAATGGGAGGGAGATTTAAAGAAATGGTGGGGGGGAGAGAGAGTAATAAGAATATATTACATATATGTACAGAATATTCAGGTAACAAAAGCAACCAATAAAATATGTAGAGACAGTAAAATGCAGTTCTATCAAGATGTATGGCACATATCAAAATTACTTGCGTCATCAGTGCTAGCATATCTCAGAATACTTCCTCCAATCTCAAAAGAGATCCTGTTGCCATGAGCAACCACCTCCAATGATCCCTTCTCCATACCTGTGCAAAATAATCTACTGCTTCTATGTATCAATCTATTGTTCTTTCGATTTCCCTATAAATGAGCTCACATGGCATGCCACCCTTTGTGAATGGTTCCTTCTGTGTAGCATGTTGTCAGGGGCTTTTCACTGTGCTGCACTTACTATATGCCATTCTTTCTTTTTTTTGTATTTATTATGAATATTTAGTTTTTGGTGGAATAGCTTGATAATATCCCATTGTTGGAACACAACAAGCTCTATTCCTTGTCATTGGATGGGCATTGGATAGTTTCTACTTTTGGGGTATTCTCAAAAGTATGTTATGTGCTTTCTTGTTCAGGCATTTTGGCCATTTTGAGTTTCTGTCTAGGAATGAATGCTGAGTCATAGTTAAGCTCACATGGTCACATTGTTTTAAATCAGGGTTGTTTTACCGTCTTATCGGTAAACTGTAAAAATTCTTTCTGCATTCTGATCAAAGACCTTACTTACATATAACTTACACATAGTTTATTTCGCTGTATGAATCACTTCATCTTGTCATGTCAATCGAAACACAAAGGTTTTTAATTTTCATTTCCTTGTTTATCTGTTACCTATTTTTGGTTCTTACACTTTTGAAATTTTACCTTAGAACCAGTTCCATGTCATAATGTCTTCTTTGGATGTACTTTGAGTTTGTCTTGTCTTTGATACGGAAGGAATGTCTTCGCTTTGACTTTTTGGGTTTCGTGAGAGCAGAAGCCACATTTTTTTTGCACGTGGGCATTTGGCCCAGAAGAGTAGCCTACGCTTTCACTACCAAACCTAATTGGTATTCTTGGCAAAAATCAGCTGCAAGGGTTTATTTTTACATTCTCGGTTCTATCGCATTGACCCACGTGTCTAACATTGCTAACCATGTCCCAGCGTTTCTGTGTCTTTGCAGCAAGCTCTAGAATCCTGCAGCTGAATCTGCTCATTTTGCACTCCTATATTCAAGATTTATCTGTCAGCATGGCTTCCCCACATTCCTCTACGAATATGAGGAGTATCTTATTAATTTCTATAAATGAGCCAGCTGGACTTAGATCTATAATTCAAAAAATGGCAAAGGTATTAATATTAAAACATAATGCCTAGTAGAGAGATACGACTCACCTTTAAATTTCTTACAGACTTCTACTGGGCAAGATTTTCTGCACTGAGTTATTTAACAAATTGAGTCTGGCATGGATACAAATGCTTGCTCAGGCAGTGCTTAAAAGATGAATCAGCATTTTAGTAATTGCACAGGGAGTGACTGAGGTAAATTCAAAAATGGAGCTCAGCAGGGCACCAAGAGGGATAATAACAGTATGTTCAGGATGCTGAGTGTTTGTTAAAACTGGTGTCTTAGGGTTGATGAGGCAGACCAATTGAAAATGATGAACAATTAGATTACAAGTCGTTACAAGCATGGGCATGTTTTCTTCTTCAGAGTTTAAAGATTGTTTTATTCTGACAGCAGTTTGTCATAAGTAACTGAGATACGACTAGTCCATAAAGGAATTGTGAATTTTGACTTGAAAAGAAGTGGTTTTAGGTAAGGCTGGTGTGAAAATTATCAACCAGAAAACCAACATAAAATCTCAAAACATTGATAAAGAGAAAAATAATTTTGCTACATATTTGTCCCCTCCCCCTGCGTGTGTGTGTGTGTGTGTGTGTGTGTGTGTGTGTGTGTGAGAGAGAGAGAGAGAGAGAGAGAGAGAGAGAGAGAGAGAGAGAGAGAGAGTGCATTATGGTGGTCATAGGACAACTTATAAGAGTTGGTTCTCTTTCATCTAGTGGGTCACAGAACTTCCTTGCATCATGAGCAACAGACAAAAGTCCCCCTGCTGTCCTTGCTTTGGCAGTTTCAGTGATAAAATAGTAGCTTCGACTGTGGAGAGTTGAGACGTTGTGGAAGCCGCAGCGTCTGTCTCGTGTCCTTTATCTCCCAGCAGAAGGCAAGGGTACCTAACGGCCTCAGGGTTTCTGTGTCCCAGCCTCAGTTTCACTACATATCATTTACCCTTATGCATTCTCATCTCATTCTTTTACTGATGCAAATTGTTAACTCGCTGCTATTTGACTCAATGACTCATTAGACATTGATGAAAGAATAATAATATAAATCCTACTCAGAGTCTCACTGAAGTAGGAGTCTAATGAGAAACCGAAACAAAGTAGCTGCAACTTGGTACAACAATATTTATAGTTGAACTATGTCTGTGAGTCTGTGTATGTGGAGAGAAGGGATCTAAGACTGAGGGATGAATGGTGTTTGACAGGACATTCGACAGGAAGCTACTGAGAGGGGTATGTGCAGGAACTGTGTTCCTACGAAAATGCTGTGCACATTGGTGCACATGCGAGCTAATGCTGGCATTTTTAGAAAACCACAAATATCCCCTACAGCTGTGTCAGGCTTGATGGTGTAAAAGGAACAGAAAGTGGTAAACAGTGAGATTAGGAGGGATTTGGTGTGCCATATGAAGATTATAAAGGAATCTTGTGGAGGTCTATTGGGGAAATTCTACCCATCATACATCATCCGCTTTGTTGAAGGGCCATGCTCTTAGTGGTGTGGAGGATGGACCGGAGAGGACTGAGGCCAAAGGCAGTAGACGGGGGAATTGAGGCTGTTATGCTAGAATAGGGTGAACCATGAAGCAGGGCCAGAAAGGAGGCGGTTACAGAAACGGGGATGAAGACACAAATGTGAGAGAGGAAAAGGCAGTCAATGAGGTCTGCTGAGAGTGCAGGAAACAGGAACATAAAGTAGGATGATACAATTACATATACATAATAATAATAATAAAGATAAGGCTTCTGAGAGTTCACTCAGCCTTTACATCAAATGTGAGAAGGAAGTATAAACCACAGAGGAAACCTATCCAGACAGCATTGTTTTCTGAGGACAGGATTCACTGTTTTGTCCTTTGCATATTTCCAAGGTACATACAAAGAATATTCAATGAGAAGTAGAAAGTAACAAGGAGATATAGAATCGAAAAATGAGGGCAGTGATACTGCTTCTTGTAACCATTGTTATTTTTCTTTTTTTCTTTTTCTTTTATTTAAATAAACATCATTATGGAAAATAGGCCTTTGCTCAGAAACAGAAGTCTGAGCCATGGATATGACATACCAAAAATATTTGTGGTCAATAAAGTCAACACCTCATGGACTTAGAAGAAACTGCAGTCACTTACTCCATGAACTCGTAGCTTCTCTTGGCTTTGGGAAACCCAGTGTTATGAGTGTAATTGGTCATAGGGAGTTAGGCTTGGTACTCACCCCTCACTCTTAGTGGTAGGGAATGGACTACCTACCTTTAGGATCACTTTTGACAACCAAACAAAACAATACATATTTTAAAACATACACAGAAAGGTGAATGGATCAAGTAGGTAATTCCCTGCAATGCATCATAGTTCTTGCTTGCTAGAAAGGCTTGTGAACCGCCAGTTACTTTGCACTTTCTATGAAGCTTGGTGAAGTTATTTCTGGGTCTTTATAGGGCTGGATGAAAGGACAAAAGATTAAAGAAGTGAGATACAGAGCATGTTTTGTGTACTTTTTTCTCATGTGGTGGGAGGCAGGGCAGGGCAGCCAGCAGGAGGGGGGCAGCCAATGGGTGCTATGTGGAAGCTCACTCTGGAGGTACTGGGTCTGGACATGTGGTATTTCCATCAAGCCTAGGGCCGAGCGCTGAGGAAGCCTGACCCCAAGATATCGGTGCCTGGAATAGAAGGACTTAGCTTTGAAATAGCCTGTGTAATCCATAGACCAACCACTGCTCACTCCAGGCAGTTGTTGATGCCGAAAATGAAGACAGGAATAGAAGCTTATGAAACCAGCCCCTAGCTTCATCTCATCATATAACACACCACTAACGATTTTACAAAACCAGTGTCACTGTCAGGTCCCACGTAATTCAATCAATCTGGAATCACTATTAACACCGCAGAAAAAAAGAGACATCATGACACCACTGCAAAAAGACATTAAGAAGAAAAGGAAGGCAGGGGAGGCTCAGCTGAAAGGCTTTCTCTTCCATGTATCCGGGACTGACAGATACTTTTGTATATCGCAAATGATGGTAACTTAGGACTTCACGATCTTCACTTCCTTAGACTCCAAGAGACCAGCGTGTCCACACATATGCACACGGGAGCACCCACATACAGGCACACACGCACAGATGTGCACACACCCATACACAGACAAATGCTTCTACGTATCCCCAAAATAGCCAAATTCTTTTATTTGATGATTCAATACATTTCAACTCAAATAGTCACCACATAACCTAGGCACAGTTTTAAGCATTTTACAAGCAATTATGATGCTGATTTTCTTGTCAACTGATAGAGTACAGTAAGTGAACGCCTTAGATGGTAGACTTCTGTACATAAAAATATCCATGTATTCCTACGGGTGTATGGAGCAGAGTTTACAGGTAGTAAACGCCTAGCATCACAATAAATAGGATGTGTCCATACAGCACAGCACAGCACAGCACAGCACAGCACAGAGCGCTTGCCCTGGCAGTGGTCTCTCTGATTCAGGAAGGTGCTTCTGTGTTTTTCTGAGCTCCGCTCCTATTTCCCACAAAAAAGGGTTAGATTAGCCATGACTCCATGAGCTAATGAAATGTTCCGTTTCATTTGTATTTCTAAGAGCAGAAGTGGGAATTGATAATAATACAGGTGTTATCAAAATGTCCCTGCTACTCGTCGATTCTATTGACTTCCCCATTCCGTTGTTTCAAATCCAGATGACTCGTCTAAACTCGAGCACCATACAGGAAGGAAATACATGTGTTTCTGTCAGAGCAACAAGATTATAGATCCTCTTTGTTCCTCTGGCTATAACAATTCTGTTTAGAAAAAAAAATTTATCAAGCTAAAAATAATTGATCTATGTTGTCATAAAAAAGAATATTAAATACCTTTGGTAAAAATAGAAATATTTAACAAGATTAGAAAAGCCAACAGTTATAATGTCAAAAAGAGAATATAAAAATGTACACAGTGAAACACATAGAGCACCTCAGAGGGAGGGAAAGGGAAGGCCGCTCCTTGGTGCAGGTGTTCTTCCTCCAAACCATGACTGAACTTCTCTTCCTCCAAACGCTGAAAAGTTACCACACATGGAAAAGCCAGTCTTTCCTATCAGCACATTTAACTCATAGCAACATAGCTGCTGTATCTAAAAGGTGAGTTTGTCGAACATACACCATTCAGATTTATATATGCAAACATGAGGGAAAACCCAAGTGTTTCTGCATTGTTCATGATCAACTGTGCGTTTTCACCATTTTCCTGTGTTGGCATCGCTTGCTCCCTTGCCCATATGAAGACAACTAAATTGTAGCACGCTGTCAGTGTCGAAAGAAATGCTGTCACTCCGGAGCTTGCTAGTGATCTCCAAACACTTCCACCCTTTGACTGTTTTCGAAAAAGCATGGCTGTGTAGCTGCTGACTCCTCCTGGTGCCTCTTCATGCAGAACTATCCAGTCCTGCAGATGGAAGGCCGCTGAAGTAGACAACTGAGATTTTGGATGGAGACAATGAGTCAGATCTTTATCACAGCCAACGGTAGCATCCGACAGCCCTGTGGCAGATGCTGGTGGGGACGTGGGATGCTAGTGAGGGGTCTAAGATGCCAGTGGGGAAGGGCGCTGCCGTGGAAGATGCAGCTACCCGCCTGTGCTTCCTTTGCACACACAGTCACACTCCTCATGATGCTCCAGGGCCACGTCAGTGAGTGACTTATGCAATCCCTTGACTCCAGTTTTTGGTCTCAATTGAAGGACCTATAAGGGAATTAAAAACGTTGTGTTTAAAATCTTTTATTTTTCCATGTTTGACACCAAGGACCAGTAACACTTCAAACAAAACGACACAAAACAAAACAAAATAAAACAAAGCAAAGCATGACCTTGGAACCTAAAAAAAAAAAAACAAAACAAAAAAAAAACACTTGCACACTTCGGTGTCTCATAAAGTTGTATAGACAGTCCTCCACCCTGGTCCGCAAGTCACCCACCACTGTCATTTCATTAAAGAAAGGGTGTGTTAATGGCAAAACATTCAATGCAAACTGCACCCAGAATACAGAACAGCTCTCAGATTGAAAAACTCACCACGTGCCTACTACTTCCCGATGCAATCCTACAAGAGACAATTTCACCTTGAATATTTTGAAACCACTAATACACAATTTGTTTTTCTGTTGTTTTAGCTTCTTATTTTCATACATTTATTCATACGCTGCACAAATATTCACACTTGATACAACACACTCAAACACGGGATGTAGTGTGGAGAGAAACTTGATCATCTCACAGCTGAGCCTGCCCAATTAGGCCACTCATCGGTTCTCTTGGCTACACTTCAAACCCTCTGTAAACTTGAGGAGATGGATTAGGTGTCCCTCATAGACATCATGCTCAGCCATAGCTAAGTTTCTGCAGCTGGACCTTGCTGGACATCTCTAAGGAGGCTCAGCAGTTAACAATGATGCCCCCACTAAGTGAACTAATTCACAGTTTAGAGTGTTCAGGTTTTTAAAATAAAAAATATAGGCCTCAAGTTAAAAAATGTGTCATGATAGCACGGTGACCAAAGCATCTAGCTGTGTATTCTGTTACACGTATCTGGCAACTCAACATTTCTTAACAATTCATAACAGAAACTATGAATTCTAAGAATTATGTTGCTTGGTTTCTGAGCAAAGACCAGAGCACATAATAACATAAAAGTTTCATTTTCTCTACTTTGCGTGTATAACATAGATAACTCCATGAAGTGACCATGGAAATTCCCCATTCCTATAAGATGCCATTAAACCACAGAGACCCAAGTCTTCTGTTTGGCTGATGACTTACAAAACTCTTAGAAAAGGGGAATGAATGCATAACTTTTGGAGCACATGATTCTATCAGAGTTTAATTAGCTCACATTCTTTGGATAGTTACGGTGTGCCCGCTACCATAACAATGTGTTTATACACTTGAACTTGCAATAATCTGATGAGGTAATCTACAGTTATTACTTTTCTGTACACATGAGTGAATAGATCTAGACACGCTGAGGGAAATAGTGATTTGTGCCTAGGCCAAAAGATGAGTTATTAAAAGTAGAACAATAAATAACAGATGAAAGAAGCCACATAGCATCCAGGGCCCTTCAGCTGATTTAGCAACTCGCTTTCTTGAGGAACAGGCTTCAGGGTCTCACAGTGAGTGTCAGAACTGCAGAACCCTGAGATCTGTTTGCTCATGCTATTGCCTTCCGTAATTCTGGAGCGAACGTCAGTCTGTTCCTATTCTTTTAATTGGAATAATGACCATCTAGATAATGGGATGTAGTTTTGTGTCACTGATTACAGTGCTTTAAGTCAGCTGGGTGGGGTGTCATGAATGATAAGGTTGACAATGGTGTTATTCCTTGTCATATTCTTCCTTCATGTTTGCTTTCTGGAATATGTTTTTCTTAAAACTTATTAGCACCGAATAGCCCTAGAATAGGCAGTGTCATCATTCACCTCCATCGCCACATTTCTCCATTCAGCAATAAAGAACCATGGTCTCACGGGTGAGATTCCTCTACAGCTTGGACAGTGGGACCAAGTTGTATCTCTACCGCCATCTTCCTGACTCTCCTAAGACACTTCGTCTAATTATCTTCCAAAGGAGCAGAAGGCTCCCCTTCTAGTTACTTTAAAGAACAGGATAAGAAATTCCAGAACAGGGAGGGGATATTCAGGTAGCAGAGGCAGGCAGGTTGTCTACAGAGTCAGTTCCAGGAGAGCCAAGGCTGCACAAAGAAACTACGTCTCAAAAAACAAAGCAACAATAAAACAATGAACCATTTGAAGGAGTGCTTCACTTGGGCCTTAGTCTTACAATACAGGTGTTTACCAAGAATTGTGAAAAGTTGAGTTCATTCCTATGAACTAGTCTGCAGAAATGTCCCCTGCAGACTACTGTATTAGACAATTGACAGCTGATGCAGCTATTTTGGGGAGTGACTGAAGCTTCAGGTGGCCTGCGCTAACTTGGGAAGGCAGGTACAGTGTGTCACATATGCTCACTCTTCCTCTCGTTCTCTCTGCTCCATTTTCTCCTGTCAGCATGCTGGGAGACAAGTGATCAGACTCCTGAAGTTATAAATAAAGAGGCATCGTTCGGTTGGTTATGAAAACAGAAAAGCAGCAAACACGTTCATGTTATCAGAGCATCCTATAGAATCTTTAGTTACATACTCGTCTTCCCCAGCCTGAGTTCACTCCCTCACTGATAAAATCATCATACTAAAAAACCAGGCGTAGAGGAAGATCACTGAGCAAGAAGATGGGTAATGTAAAGGAGCAACTTGAAGTGAGCTGCATTTCACTCTAAATGTTTTGTACAGATGAGCTCACCGACTCTCCAATATAAAGTATATGGGTTTGTGCATTGGCAGCCAGCAGATAAGGAAAACGGGGCTCAGGGATAACTTGCTCCAGATCACACAGCTAGGAAATGGTAGCGGCAAGCAGGGCAGGCCTAGCACAAAAGATTGTATTTTTCGGTACCACACACTACAATGTGACTTTTCCTTTCCATACATTTCGACTCGTTAGAAGCAAGGAAACATATGCAAAGGTTTCATTTCGTTTTATTTATCTGTGTGTGGGATATTTGTATACGCAAGTCAGAGTGTCTGCAGACGTCAGAAGACAGCTACCAGAAGTCAGTTCTCTCCTTCTGCTGGGGGAACGGAGCTCGGGTTTTTAGTCTTGGTGGAAGCAGCCCTTAAATGTTGCTACACCTTACTGGCCCATAAACAATGATTTCAGAGTGTAAAACTTTAACACAGTCACTTTTAAAGTCCTGAGTGTGAGGGGATGCAGAGCTGGATCAGAGGGTATGAACCTTGACTGTTCTTGCAGAGGACCTGGGCTTGGTCCACACCACCCAAATGATGACTTAGAACTATCCTTAACTTAACTCCAGCTCCAGGAGATCTGACATCCTCTCTGGCCTCTGTGGCATGGAATACACATCATACTTACATATGTGCCCACAAAACAGGCACACATACAAATCTAAAGAATGGCGTAATTAGATGTAACATGACCGACGAGGCACTCAAACATGCTTCAAGAAAGATGTGATCTGCAAGTTTATGGCCTTATAAAGTTCCCAAGTCTCTTTTCAGAAAAGCTTTACATATGAAATAGAGAAACTCTGAAGGAATTATGTTTGCTTTCTAGCAAATTTTTTAATAGATTTATTTTATTTTAAGTGTTTACATCTCTCTCTCTCTCCCTCTCTCTCTCTCTCTCTCTG
The DNA here is from genome assembly GCF_982192425.1 of Myodes glareolus. Lineage (NCBI taxonomy): Eukaryota > Metazoa > Chordata > Mammalia > Rodentia > Cricetidae > Myodes > Myodes glareolus. Next base: position 9,235,637 of record NC_142045.1, read on the forward strand.
GGGGGGTGGGGCGTGGGGGATAAAACTGAATGTACCCTTGGGGTTCGAATGTGTCCAATCTTCCTGGAATTTGATTTACAGGTGGTTGTGGCCTATGGGTGCTGGGAATAATAGTTGGGCCCTCTGCAAGAGCAGAGCATACTCTTAGCCATTGAACCATCTTTTCAAATCAGTCATTCTTTGAGACATGGTCTCATTTCCCAAGCTGGGCTTGGCCTGACTATGCAGCCGAAGCAAAAAGATTGGAAGTTCAAGTGTTGTTTTCATTACTTGGCTCTAAGTGAGAGAAATATTATAAAATCTGAGTGATTGTCACAGCCTCGCAGGGACTCCAAGAAGCATATGCCACTGACTGTTTACTTGAACCTGGAACAGATATTTTGATGCTGGTCTGATGACATCCGGAAGCAGGTGCTGTGGGCACACGTGTGGAGCAGGTAGAATCACTATAAATACAGTCCTACTGAAATTACTGGGCGCAGGTTTTAGACAGTACCTTCGAAAAGGAAGGTATCTACTTTCAAATATGGTGCTAAAGTAAGGGCTGGGCTATGACCGGGTTTTATCGAGATTATGTATCTTCTTGGAAGATACAAGTTAGTGGTAGATCGGAGTGTAAGTAGGGTCACTTGTCTTTTGCAGTCTCCTGATTTGTCTTGAACTTCGAAACCATCAACACAGTATTGTTGAGAGCACGAAATTGGGTCAGAGGAAGTACAGCTTATGACACCATGTTATGTAGAATCACGAGTCGAGGGTTTCAGTGATGACATAATGTACATGAATAAAATTATTTTAATACAATTAAAAATAATGGAACACTTATACAAAAGTCAAATCAGAGGGTCAGACTTAAGTATCAATTAGATCTAAACCACCAAAAGAGTATCTCCTCTGGATACATACAAACACACACACACACACACACACACACACACACACACACACACACGTAGAGATAGTAGGATATATTCAGGGTATTCTAGTATGAACGAGTCTTTCTGTTTTGCCCATGTTAGCCTTGACTTCTAGACTCAAGTGCTCTTCCTTCCCTGCCCCCAAGTAGCTGGGACTGCAAGGGTGTGGCACTAAGCCTGCCTCTACTCATGAAGATTGTAATATGATGGATCCCAAGGTTTTATAGGGTAGTAGTTACTAATACTTCAGATTATGTTTTTATGAAGTAAAATATCAAAATTCATAAAACATGAAGCATGTTGTTTGAGGCAACAAGTATAAGATAAACATGATTCTAACTATGAATATGTTCTCACAATATTTATGGTATAACATTAGATCAAATGTAAAAACAGTTATCAAAGGTCTCATTGGTCAAAATTAATCAGTGAACTATTTCTCAGCTTGTCTTTAAATTATTCTTCTTCAATAGTTTGAGAATAAAGTATAGTTGAAAAGCTTCACTTTTCTTTTCCTTGGAAAAGAAATAAGTGTCTTGTATGATTGGGGCTGGGGTTATAGCTCAGTAGTGGGGCACTTGATAAACATACACAAATTCTGAACTTAAACCCAGTATCACAGAAAACAACAACAGCAACAAAAACAGATCAAAAATAAGCAAACAAACAAAAAGCCCAAAACGTCCCTCATCAGCGACAACCCAGCACTACACAACGTACTTTCTGAATTTTCAATGTCTGTGCCTTAAAACCAAAGGCCCTGATTTTAAAAGTGAAAATAGGAACACTTTGTAGACCTGGTGCTTAGCTTTCCAATGATGGGAGACTGTCCTTCCCAAACACCAGTGTATCTTAGGATCAGCCATTTGGTTTTAGGAAACAAAATGTCCTATAGAAACCACAAAGAATATGATGTACTTACCTCATGGTACTTTTTCGTAACTTTACGCGGGACACACTGACATTCATTGCAGTTGTGGAGGCAGCAGGCACAGTTTCCTCCGCAGCGCTTAACCAGGAGACAGCCTGGCCAGAAAATGGTGTCTGTCCTCTTTAGTTCTTCCCGAATGGACACCGAGAAGTTCCGAGGTGTGCAGCTGTAGAGTCTCACCTCCTCTTTCAGAAGGTTGAGGTTCACCACTAAAGGGCATAGAGAAAAGCAAGGGGGAAAATGACTCTCATGCTTCCAGCCTGCCTCCCCTGCACAAAGCTCTCTTTATAAAAAAAAGATCTGGTTATTCCGTGAATGATAACTCTAACAATATCCCTTCTTATTTTAACTAGGTTGTATGGCTCACCAGCTCACAAACTGGACTTTCTACTTCATAGTCTACAAAGCTTCATTATGATTTAGTGACCAATGAAGAGGTGGCATTGTGAAATATGAAGAAGAGAGCCAACGAAAGAGCTGGGAGCTATAAATAGGAAACTTTATATAGAGAAAAGGGACTGCAGCTTTTAACCTTAGTCAGAAAGCAGACAAAGGGAGCATTGCAGGGAAGAATAGAAAATAAGAGAGTACGGATGCTTCGATTAAAAGGCCAATGCAATTTAAAAAAAAATGACAGGCTCTTACAATTACATAATTTCTACAATCTCTGTGCCTATCAGGAGAACAAAATATAAGAATGAGAAAAATGTGTTTCTGAAGCTGGCTGAACGGACAAGAAGTGAAAGAAACGATACACTTTTCGGAGTAAGAGCAGCAGTTGGAAAGCTGGTCTTCCGTGGGGTAGGAATCAGTGTCCTCTGAAAGGTAGAACAATTGACTTCCTTCAGGTTTCTGCCGCTACCTTGTTGAAAGATGGAGGAGTGTCTAATTCATAGCCACTGCCTCTATTCTTTCTAGGAAGTTGTTTAACTACATTATCCTTTAGTGTTTAAAAGAGTATCTACTTGTGATGAAAATAAAAAAAAAAATCCTTTCATTGGATACACAGAGAAATTCCTCAGAGGACCATTGTTTTTAATCCGCACGAATACTGCCTCAGGAAAGATATTTTAAAACAATTTTTATAATTTACAATTGTTTACTATGAACTTATACATAAAAGGTAATTATCTGATATATATTCTAATTTTGTTTTGGTTTCTGTCTTATAGTTTTGCCCATCTTTTTTCTTACAAATCTTCCACGTGTACTACAACTTAAATGTTTTGGGCCCATCTATTTATTCAGAGTTTTATTTATTTATTTATTTATTTATTTTTGGTTTAGTAGTTATCTAAGATATATTGTAATAGGAAATATAAAGAACTGGGTTAAGTATTTTTAAACTGATACTGGAAAGATTATAAGATAGAAATCAAAATGTTTTTTTCCTGAGTGAAAAATGGTTTAAATAGTAACAATCAATGTGAGATTCTCATTCTGAAAACTAACAGTAACTGTTTTTAATTGTTTTTAACATGTGATGGGAAGAATTAGGCGATTGTTTTCTTGACTATTAACCTAATGTAGTTTGTTGAGGAAGGCTTTTAAATATTCTAAGGAATATATTAGATTATAAATACTTAATTGTAAGTTATAACCATGTTCAACTGTTGGAGTGATCAAAAACCTTGGTCAAGTGTATGAGTGTCCAAAGCAATGGTAAGGAGCCCATGTCAAAAAAAAAAGTATTTTTTAATTCGTTAGAAAATCATAGTTTTGAATATTTAACGATTTCATCTGCAAAGGAACCCATGAAAGCAAAGCTTTTAAAAAACTGAATGCAAATGAGTCAGTTGTTTCAGGCTCCCTGTGAAGACCAATCAAGCATCACTAATAAAGTTAATAGGATCGCTATGCTAACGAGGCCACTGATGCTGCTGCATTCCCCCTTGCAGAATGATTCAGGTACAGATATAGCACCATTTTATTTTAAGGCTGTGTGTGATTCGATTTGCTTCTTTTCTCTAGAAAGCTATGGTATCTGGACTGGGAGGGAAAAGGCTTGTATAAGTGGACACTGCAAAGGCTCATTGCCACATTTGTAAGGTCCATCAAAATCTTCAGAATGTGAATAAAGCCCCAGTTCTTAAAGGACCCCCACCCACCACACATAAGTTAACACATGCTCTTTCACAAAGCTAGAAAGGGGACTGCATATGTTCAGCTTAAAATGTTTACTTAACCACAACAAAAGGCTGGGGTAGATTTCCCAAGTGTGCTCTTGTATCTGCTACGATGTGAAAATTTAAACACACTTTCAAACCCACTTCCATTCATTTATCATGCTTGACTCAAGAGTCAAAAGTCCCTTTGAAAATACTGTTCAGCATGACTGAGAAAATACCTTCTTTAAATTTTCTTTCTTTTCTGTAGCCACACAATATGAATGAAAGCTCTGACTTAGAGCATGGGCTCTAAAGAAAATAAGACAAAACACTCTAAGTTTTTCCAGAAAAGATAATACGGACAAAAATACGGGTGCATTCGACTTTGTTAGCTGCTCCTTCTCTTTCAGATATTCAATCCTGGGCTATCATATTACAGCAATGCAATCTCAGGGTGGTCTTTCTAAAACGAATGTGGTAACATCATGATATGTTTATTCTGGGGAAAATCTATTTCAAGGTCTAATTAGACACTTTTGAAAGTATTTCCCTGTCCCTTTGCAGAAAGAGTCCTGCAGGGAAGTTGACTTGTCGTTAAGATCTTAGCCCCCATTTGCGTTTTAGTGTGTAAAGTCCTAAAAGTATACATGACTTTTTTCACGCTTACTGTCTGCTTGAAAACCTAATGTTGTCGGCAAACTGCATAGAGTTTCAACAGAGAAGGTGTTAAACAAATACGTGAAAGACCCGGATCAACACCAGATTCTTTGCGGTAGAAGTTAGCACGTGGTCAGATCTATGAGCTGCAGGCATGGGGATCGAGGCTTACAGGTTTGGGTTCAAAGGAAAGGTTTTAGGCTGGAATTCAGAAACACTTCTCCAAAACTCCTGCACATTTAAAACCAGTTTCTCACTTCTGCTCCTTAAGGTTGCACCTCGCAACCTGATTTGTATTGCTAGGAAGGGTGCAGACCTTCAGCTTCCTGTTCCTACACGCAGAAGAGGGAAGCGCCTCTCTAATTTATTCGTGGAGATCAGATCTGGTAAATCCGCAACAGCGTTCAGCCTGTGAACATGATTCAGCTGTCCAGGCCCTTGAACACAACCACGTTCAAACATTTGTGAAAGGAAACCGTGTCTGTCGGCATAGCGAAATACCGGCGCTGGGCAGGTTCAAACGTGACCTGCTGAGATGAAAGCTCATGCTCAGGAAGGGTGCAAGGGCGGGAAGGAAAGGCAGGAATCAAGTTTCTCCTCCTTCCAGGCTTTAGGAGAAGGCTGGTGCAATCTGCTGTGGAGAACAGCTCCAATGAACTAAACACTGTTCCTGCCACGTAAATTCTTAACTGCCGGTCTAGTCTCTATAGTAGTCCTGAGCTTCTGCTTCTGCCAGACTGTGACAGTTAATTTCCCTGTTCCTTCTCTCTATTGTCATTTGGGTTAGCACCAGCTCTTCCCATGTTCCCATTTGAACTAGCTAACTTCCCTGAAAACTTTGTTAATATAACTACTATTTTTTTTTTCCAAATCGTGGGAGATTAGGTTTAATTATCAGAACTTTTGTTCTTAAAAGAAGATAAGCCAATTTGGCCACAAATGATGGTTTCAAAGAAAAATTTACACCTTATGTTTCATCGCAGGCTACTGCTTTCTTTCTGTGAATCCTGCCTTATCAACGTGAACAGTTATAATTTGCCCTACTTTGTAGAAGTTTCTATGCGTACAAAATGGATACACCTCTGACCCCAGGAATACACAGTAAAAATGACTTCTAAAAAAAAATCACCATTTTTTAACCCTAAACCTAATTTTTCACCTCTGATCTTTTCTCTTGAATCTCAAAGTGTAGATAGCAATGATTTTCATTAAACCGAAAAAAGGGCTCCATCAGAAAGAAGTTTGGTGAAATAAGAAGAGACTGGTGTCTTTTTAGCAGAAGTGTCTCTTGATTTTCCTCCTGTTTATATTCTCATCTAATACATTCCTGTGCTTAGGTGATACTAGCATGGGTTGCTTAAGCCTATGGCCAAAGGCATTGAAACTCTCCCTTTGGGAAACTGTGGCAAATGAATCTTAAAACATCAGGCACTGAGAGAATCAAATGAGGCTCTAAACTGAAGAGAACGCTTACCTTTGGTTCTTTTCCCAAAAAGATAAGCTTTGCCCACCACCTGCCGTGATGGCTTATACAGGCTGTCCAAGTCCATTTGCCACCGATCAGGCTCCAGATACCGAATCAGCTCTTCCAAGGTACTGAAGGCCGTCACCGCGTTATTGAGCAGGTCCAGCGACAAGGCTGAAGGGTGGAACGCTGAAGGACTTGTGGTTTCGGTGACTTGCTGGAAGTAAAATAAAGCTCTTGTTAACTTTCCCTTTCGGTGTACACATCAAGATTCTCGGCTGTAGGTGGAGGAACACGGAAAGCAAAACCCCTTCCCAGTCAGGAGTAACCATTTCGAAGCTGAGTCTAAGGTTGTGTAACTGTAATACCGCAACACAGAAGAAGCGTGAGACGGGATCTAGGATTCATTTATGACATTTTATTTATTAACAAAAGGAGAAGCAAAGCAAAATGTAACTGCTTTTCAAAACGCTATGTAGATGAACTTTGAGCAATGGTCTGTAAGGAGTAAGACACTTCTATCTCCACAAACTAAGGTTGATGTGAAGATTGCTTTTTCATACTGGACAATTGAAAGTGTGTGCACCATGTACTAATCCATGACTCACCCAGAGCCCAGTACCAGGTATAGCTTTATGGATTTAAAACATTCAAACAGACAAAAAGATGAAAGATTTAAACATCTAAATACAGGTCTAAGACATATTAAGTCTTTAGAAGAGAAAAGCATGCTCTTCTCATTCCCATCACTAAAGGAAATCTTCAGTTCTCTGATTAAGAAAGCACAATGACTCCAAAAATATTACAAATAAAGCTTAACCTGCTCACCTGAAAATAAAAAGCATCTAAACTGTGAATGGTCAGCTTGAAAACTTTCTCTTGTGGTTTTAATTTTAAAAATTCAAATGTATGACTAAGGTAAAAGAGAAACACCAAGAAAATACCTTGGTGATCTGTGACAGTTACAAAGCCTATAACCAATGCCTCCTTTGGTAGTGGAGTCTCAGAATTCCTTGACAATGCAGTGTATTCCTTCTTGGTTATCCTCCAGAATTTTATGATAAGACTCCACGGCTAAAGACACCTTACAATTTAATTATGGACCATGAAGGAATGAAGCTGTTACTGACATGAACCTTTCCTCCTGACTGGAGACTTTCCACGGTGGTGGAAGATGCTCTGCACATGACTTGGAGCAAAATAATCAACAGTCTTACCCAGCTATGGAAACAATGATCAGCAAGAACCATAGGCCTGCCAAGTTATACACTGGTGCAATAGTGGCACAAGTGTTACGTGGGTAACCACTCTAACCACTCTGATTGGTTTTAAGCCCCATTCTGCAAAATGAATCCAATACCAGGTACCATTATTTGCCCAAGGACCTATGGCTAGAGAAGTAGGCTAGACAAGAGGAGAATCTGCAGCTAATAATCTGCTAATAGAAATAACCTAGGCTCTAAATTATTATCTTTATCTTTGTACACGTAGATTAGTGTACCCCTCAATCCTCATCACTTAAGTTTTTTCTTTGGTGTTATTGTTATAGATGGAGATTAATGCAGAGTGGTCAACATGTCAAGTGCTCGGTTCTAACTGGGACAGCTGTATCAGACCCCCTCCTCACAAGTCTCAGGGATCATTGAAGAGGTGGCAGGAAGATTATAAGAGCCAGAGGCACTAGGCATCTCCAGTGTAATGCATTTGGTAGACATGAGAAGGCTATTGCACACATGAACTCACAGTGGCTGTGACTGCACTCACAAAGCCTACACAGGATCAAACCAGCCCAGATGCCAGCATAGATGAGCGAGTCACTCATGAAGTTCCATCACTAGCTGAGTAACTGTTGGCAACTGATGGCTATGAGAGTGAATGGTCAATTTCCTTAAGGGATGAAGTACTATAGATGTTATTTATGCTCCAGAAGATGGCCTTATAGTCATGCCCATGTAGCATGTAGACATCACTTAGTATTATCTCTCTGTGTGTATATACATATTTATATAGCTTTATCTATATATCTGTATATCTAATATCTAACTATATATACCTATCTATATATCCATACACACACACACACACACACACACACACATACACAGAGAGAGAGAGAGAGAGAGAGAGAGAGAGAGAGAGAGAGAGAAGGAGCGAGGAAGAGAGAGAAAGGAGGGAGGGAGGGAGGGAGGGAGAGAGAGAGAGCACATGAAGTTAGAAGGGAAAAATAGGAGAATGAATAGGAGAAGAATAAGAGAGGAGGGAGAGGAGGTGAAGTTTATCAAAAACACATTCATGTATGAAATTCTCCAAAGTACCACTAATGATATCTCCACAGTTCAAACACAGACTCACAATGAAAACTCTTGTACATTGTATCAACTTTCGTCTTATTTTCCACTTTTCACCTTCCTTAACTTAGAAAATGACCTAGCAAATAATGTATGATAAAATCAGAAGAATTTAAATTGTCTGGTAGAAGAGATGGCTTTGAGGTTAAGAGAATATACTGCTTTTACAGACGACCAAAGTTGGATTCTAGACAGTGAAAACAAGCAGCACTCGTCCTTGGGCAGGGGTAGCCCTTTCAGAAAGAGTAGGCTTAAACAGTGAGTTTAGATCCCTGCCACAAGGGCCAGGAGATGGTGTCACGTGGTATGACTATCAGTAGTGCAGTCAACAGCCTCGGAGATATAAAGTAAAATGTGCATACTTATTTGATATGACAACTTCCAACTTTTATAATCTATGTTCACATAAAGATATGATTTTTTTCCCAAAGTCAGGCAAAATGTATATATTAAATTGCCAGAGGGAAGAAGTCGTGTGAACAGTGATTTAAACTGTGTATTGCTGACTGCCCTGCCAGGTTGCCAGTTCTCCTTGCTGCCCTCAGGTCTGTTGGAATCCGTGTAGAGAAGCCACAGTTAGAACCAAGGTTAAAGTCAATAGCATCAAACACCAAAGACAGGTCTGTCGTATTGGACCCGCACACTGGACACTTCGTGGGTTCAGTGAAACCTCCATGACGAAGCCTCTCACAAATAACACTGTTAACTGCAGCCTCCTGTCCCGTGTGTATGACGAGTCAGCCTTCAGAGGGTTAAATTCAAACAGAGTAAGGGCAACGCTGCCCCTCCCTTGAAGACTCCCCAGCCATACTAAAGTACGGAAAACCTAACTGTGCACTCTCTGGGTTTAGCGAGCAGTCTGTGGGTACAGCAGATGAAGGCCTAACTGTGCACTCTCTGGGTTTAGCGAGCAGTCTGTGGGTAGAACAGTTGAAGGCCTGCACCTTGTGAGTTCTGCTTCTCCTGCGCTGCTTAGGGGAATTTTCAGAATGGGCAGACAATGGAAAACAGAAGTTGTGTGTGTGTGGGGGGGAAGCCTTCTAATTTCTTTCCTATTGCAAAGGCCATTGTTCAGGTCAGAATTTCAAACTTTTTCTTCTACATTTAGCAGAGGGAAAATTCAAACAATATGTTTGATATTTAAAAGTATTTAAGGATCAGCAAAATGGCTCTCGAGCTGGTAAAAAAGGCACCCGCCGACCAGTCTAAGGACTCGAGTGTGATAATCAGGTCTCACATACTGGAAAGAAAGAAAAAAACAACTCCACAAATTATTCCCTGACCTCTACAAGTGTGTTCCTGCATTCACAACCCATTAGCAAATAAATATCTTTTACAATTTTAAACCTGACACATGTAAAAGATTGCTCAGACTTGATTTTTATCTTCTGCTTTTTATTTCCTTTGTCTACATAAAGATGGGGACCCACTGCGGGCCAGCCCATGGCCATATTCTGGAATGTCAACAAGTAAATGAACACCTTCACCTCAATAATCCACCACATGGTTTTCAACTCTTCCTTTCAGGACAGTGCTGTCCCCAGGCTTATTATAATCCATCTACTGACTCAGTTAGCAAACATTTATTTGTCAGACGCCTCCGGGATGTGCACTGTGGACCAGAGGATAGAAGATTTAGGTCGTAGGAAGCATAGGATGAATATTCTTTGGTCTTCTCTCGCCTAAAGAGAGTCAACTCGACCATTGGCTGCTATGAATCAGGTCCGTGACCAGACAAGGGTCACACAAATCCTGCTAGGTGCAGATCACCAAAAGTGCGGGTAGCTGCGGAACAAATATATTTTCATTCTTATTATTGAAAAGTGTCTGGCAGCCCATGAGGTCAAACAAAGTGCTCGTCAAGTGGAGCCAGGCAGCAAGCCTGGCTAAGTAAATCTCCTCACAGCCTTTTCCAGTGAGACATGTGATAGCCAGTGCTTTAGCGCCCTATGTTTATTGTGGCTACATTCAGTGTTTATCTCCTATTATCATCTCTGCCTCTTCTTTCGGGAGAAGAAAAGCTGCCTCCTTCCTTGGGAAAGTACAATCTGAACTGCTCATGCACTCACAATAAATAGTTACTGCTTTCGAAAAGAGTCTAGCTTGTTATTTCATTAGGGTCTGTGGGGTGAGTGCTATATTAGAAACTCAGCATTCACAACGAGGCTTCTCTAGACAAATACACACAAATGTTTATCGCGAGTCGCATAGCAACTGCAGAACTATAGTGTCAATTACGATTTATGGTCCGGTGTTCTCAGTCAACCACGTGCAACATATCGTAGACTCATAAAGGGTTATATACTTCATTCATGCCTAACACAGTTAGTAATGCATATTGGGTTATATTATTGTCGTTTAAAATAAAACAGCCAAATCCAAAAAGTTCAAAGTCAGGTATGCGCCCGCACTCCCTGGTACTCAGGAGGTTGAACCCAGGAGTTCAAGGACAGCCCGGGGAACGTGGAGAAGTTTCCTCTCGGAAAGAAAGAAAAGGAATGTAATAAGTCCAGCCTTGTGTACCGGTCTTCGTAGAGGTGTCTGCAGCCTCATTTCTATCACGTCAGGCTGATAGACTGCACAGAGCTTGGATGGGAAGAGTTTAAGCTGCAGACAGGGCACGCAGACAGCACTGCCTGCCAGGAACAACTGACAGGCAGCTTGCTACAGACACAAGAATGCCCTGGAACAATCCGTTTCAGCACGCTTCTCTTACTATCCCCTGGCTCGTATCTAAATTCATCCAGAAAGGACTTATCTGGGCTTTGTTTTTAAATTATTTTTAAGCCAGCAAGGCCAAGCCAATGCTTGCATTCCGAGGGATGAACAGATGTTTAGTACTGGGTGGGGGGATGGAGATTATATAGTTAGGTGAGGACTCCTAGGGAGGACAGCCAGCTGTGCCACATCCAGACTCTGGGAGAATCCTATAGGAAAGAGCACTGTGGTTGGATTTCCCTTGGTCGGTCTCCCTTAGGCGTTGAGGCCCAAAAAGTAACAGCAGAGGGGCTGGCTTCAGCCAGCACGTCAGAGCAGGACCTGCATGTCGAAGCCTGCGATGGCAGTTCAGAGGCCACGAGTGTCACAGCTCCATAAAATCCCCCAAAGCAGCAAGGTCTCGCCTAGTCTCATGTATGAAAAAGAATAAGATGACAAGTTTGGCCAAAATTGCCTTAAACAATGTGCCTATTGTGTTCCCAAGTACCACAGCTTCCTAACTTGATGGGCTAACACTTGCAAGGGGCTCCTGTTTTCTCATCCAGTGATGCTTGAACCAGCCTCTAACTACGTCTGTAAAACAAGGCGCCTTTGCCTTCTAACCCTCTTCCTTTCACAGGTTTGCAGTGCAAGAGAAAGAAGGAACTGTGCCCAGTTGTTTCTGTGCCACTGAGGTTTCTGCTCCCAGGTGGGGCTCCACTGAAGCTGATGCCTTGCTATGGACAAGGCAGGATAGCTAGTGAGTGGTGAGTGAGTCCACTACTTTCCACTTTTGAGATGAAATTTTCCCAAAGCACTGTCCACAGGGGCATCTGTGAAAAAGCCAAGTCAAGTTTGCTTGGTTTTGTACTGAGGTCTGAGAAATCATTTCACTAAATCAAAAACAAAGACAGGCAAAACGAACAAACAAAGAAACAAACAAATACTGCAATGGGTTTCAGTAGCTGAAAACCCGTATGAGGGAAGTGTCGTGGATCCTTTACCTCATCACACTGAATACTCACGAAGGTGCTCTTTACAGTGCTCAAGACATGGCGGACAGTAAGGAAGAATATGAAATAAAAACAGAAAAAGCCTACATCCCGCTTGCAAAGTTTGAAATGGTGTCTACCTCACCCCAGAATGGTAGAAAACGCGTTCTCCCCATATCTCTCCTCACTCAACAGATCACTCCCAGCCATGAAGACAAGGCATGCGATGTGTGGAGGGATCCAAGGAGAGAGGTTGCTGCATTTGATAGATGGTCCCAGGTACATGTTCAATACATTTTCCTGTTGGAGAAGAGACTAAACTTCATTCTGCCATTGTCTCAGACCTGAATGAAGAGGTTATTTTGAGTATTTTTTTGTTTGAACTAGGATAACGAGGGAGCTGGAGACACGTCTTAGCAGTTCTAAGCTCTTCTGTGTTCCTGCGGAGGATCTGGGTTCGATCTCCAGTAACTCACAACCATCTGTAATTCTAATTCCAGGGAAGCCACCGCCCTTTCTGACCTCCAAGAGCACAGGGCACCCATAGAGAGCACATTCGTACACTCAGGCCGAACACCCAGAGACATAAAATAAAGTAAATTTAAAATAATTTAAGGGACCAACAGTACAGGATGTAACAAATGAAAATTTAGATAGTGATCAAACATGTCATGGCGATTGCTGGCAGAGGTGGTTGGAATGGAGGTGAGTCTCTTGGGACATATATGTGGTTGAATCCCTCAGTCTGTTTCCCCGGTCTTCATCCTCGTGAGCTGACAGCCCCACAGGGCTCAGCACACTGTGCTCTGTGTGTTTGCTTTCTGCCCGGCAGTCAGTCCGCAGCTCACTAACTCTCTTGCCTGCTTTCTCCCAGTTTTTCCTGCATGGATGAGACTTGTCTATAGTTTGCTTTGCTTCTTTCTTTGATGAGTGGGTATCCTGTGCTTTGGCACCAGATCTGATTTCCATGGGGACTTCATCCTGCATACTTTGGTACCTCAGTAAATAGCAATGCTGTGGTGTATAGCCATCCTTTACCCCGTTCCCTGACTGACACACAGAGTCCTATAAATGGCCACTGAGGGCCTATGCTCAGATAATGCCTAAATTTGACAAGTTCCAATCTAGGCCATTCTCTTAAGTATTCTTCCAATTGGCCATTCTTTTTATTTTATTGGGAATTATACAGCATAATTCTATACATTCTATCACAAGTGGTAAAGGGGAATCAATAAAAATCCATATTTTTATTTTTCTAGAAATATATATCTTGTTTTCAAAATTAAACTTTAAAAATACCCTTTATGAGGAGCTCTTCCCAGAGAGATCCTTCATCTGGCAATGGATGGAGATAGAGACGGGGACCCACGTTGGAACACTGGGCTTAACTCCCTAGGTCCAAGCGAGGAGCAGAAGGAAGAAGAACGTGAGCAGGGAGGGCAAGATCAGAGGGAACCTTCATCAGGCAATGGATGGCGATGCAGACGGAGACCCACATTGGAGCACCGGACTGAGCCCCCCAAGGTCCAAAGGAGGAGCAGAAGGAGGAAGAACATGAAAAAGGAAATCAGAACCGCAAGGGGAGCGATCACCCACTGATACAAGGGTACTGATCTAATGAGAGTTCACCAAGGCCAGTTGACTGAGACTGAAGGAGCGCTTGATCCAACCAGATTCTCTGGAGGAGGCTGGATTCCCTGAATGTGGCTGACCCGAAGTCTTTCTAAAAAGCCATTGACAATGACTCTGGGACTTGTTTCCTCTGCATATTCTGGATTTTTGGGGATCCAGTCTGTTTGGATACTCACCTTCCTGGACCTGGAGGGAGCGGGGAGGAACTTGAACTACCCACAGGGCAGGAAACCCGGACTGCTCTTAGGGATGGAGAGGGAAGAGGAGAGGGAGTGGGGGGAGTGGGAGGGTGTTGGGAGGAGGGGTGAAAATGGAAACTTTTATATTTTAATAAACTTAAAAAAAAGAGAAAAAAATAATAAAAATACCCTTTAGTTTTAATACTGTTTAGATGGTTTACAGTGTAAGGTTGTACGCAGCTACCATAAATTTCAGTTTTCCAGGTGTGCTTCTGAAACTCGATGCTCACTCTCCAGGAGATACATTCTTCTTGTCTAAAGGTGTTCACTAAACCTGCTATGGGCTGCTGAAGATGTGAACATGCTCTTTTCTTTAGAGTAGAAGACCCAGTCCCCTACACCTAACCATGAAGATGAAATATCCCTCGATTACACTGTACATGCCTTGTTTTTGTGTGCCTCTACAGGGATATAGTTTCTAAGCAAGGATGAAACCACCTGCCTAGGAAATTGTTATAAAGTTAAGCAATAGTTAAACATCTCTACCAAATAAGCCTTTGCGATGCTTAAAAATTTCCACACACATAATGCTTATTGCAGTTAATTATCTAAGTTGTCACATTTTAGCAAAGGTAAATAATTACTCCAACATGAGTTGGTAACTTACGCTGGTCGGTATTGTAGGAAGGGGCATGACCTATTGGTGTGTCTTGGCATCTCCGTGCAGTACTTGGTATACACACGGGGCAGACCATAGTTGGCCCTGCTCCACAGAGTAGATCTATGAACAGAAGTCTGACTCTGCTAACTGAGATTTACATCCTGTAGCTGTTCTGCCAAAGAGGAAATTAGTGTCTCACAAGAGTGAGTACGGAAGTGAAATTTGAGTCTGTTCATGGCCATGATGACCTCCATGCTAAGCAACTTACAAAATAGTTTGAATTTTGTTAATTCATATCTTTATCAGTTTCAAATTTTTTTCTTTACATGAAATAAGACAAAATATGCCACCAAAATTACAGTTTCATTGATCATTCCTACTGGACATGGTTACCTTAATTACAAAGAATTGTATTCTAAAAGATACCCATAACGTAACAAGTGAGCATGGACTTCTCATGTCTACAGAAAGGGAAAGTACCAGGGACAATTATTTTGACTAATACTATCATTTAATTTCGCATCCTTGCAGTCATTCTATGACATTCCTCTTCTGCTATGATATCTTTAGTGTTTGTTCCCAGATCTAAGCACCTCCCCAAATTGTAGAATAGATAACGCTTTGTTCTTGCACTGTGTTCTCTCATGTTGGACATGATACTAAAAAGAAATTACATCACTCAGCAAGAATTTACACAGGTCACAAAAACCACCTATGGCAACAAAGAACACCAATATCCCCGCGGACCATTACTGCACTTCCCCTACATTGCTAAGAGAACTCTACCACCCATTGATATAGTGTGATATGGCTTTAAAAGGGGAGTAAGAAAGAAGGCAATTTGTTCAACAGAAAGGTCTATGTACCTAGCACATTCCACACTAGGATACTTCTGAGAAATTCCAGAGCCACTGTAATGCTCCCATCTCTCTGTGGACAAATTACAATCTTTAGGTAAGAGCCACAAAACAGAGAAGGTTCCAAGTGCTGTGAGAGCAATGGCAGCATAGAAGGACCATAGAAGAGCAGAGCAGAATGGTGCCTTCTGAGGATCAACGGCCTTCGGGAGTTGGGAGGGGAGCACTGTGAATATTAAGCCAGTCTGGATCAATATAGATCTAGTCTGGAAAAACAAGCAAGCATCAAAATATATTCCTTAAAAGCAAGCAAGCAAGCAAGCAAGAAAAGAACCAATAAATCAAAACTCAATGAAGACACACACACACACACACACACACACACACACACACGTACACACACGCATGCACGCACGCACACAGTAGTAGTTTGGGCAGTTAGGTAGGGTGGGAGATTCGTGTTTTAAGAATACAAGTTCACTTACATACATAACAAGTACTACAAACACTTACAAAGGCTTGATGGGGGTGGGCATACTTTTGGCCTGGCAGGATGTACATGAACATTGCTATTCCTTAGACTCTGCAAGGCCTAACTGGCAAAGCTGACTAAATATGTGGGAGATTTGAGACTTCTGCTGCAAGTGTGTGTTTCAGATACATCCCATTTTACATAGGGCTATCTAAGTCTGATGATGGACACGCACATGCAAGGGGTATTTTCAAGGCACTGTCAAAAACAATTATTTTAACTACCTTTGTAAAGATTCCACGATACAGAGAGCATGTTAGTTTCTGATGGTTCTGTGCATTATTAAGGAAATTATTCTATCAGTACCAAGAAGACAGCATTTTCCTATGTGCCCATCCATCCTGAATCCATCCTGTGCTCCTAATGCAGCTCCTGATAGTCTGAGAAAAGGTTCATTTTTTTCCTTTGATAAGACTCCAAGATTATACGGCTGTAGCCACTGGGATAACCTCATTCTTTCGGAGTCAGAACACTGTATATAACCTTGTATCAAATGGGTAAAACAGTTCCTCGGTGGACTTTGGACACACTTTAGTTTAGTCTACACCCTGAAAGCATGTACTTCCCACACGGACCGGAATGATTCAAATTTTAAGATATGGGGTTCTTTATGCCTTTAATCAAACACAGAGTACAAGGAGAAGGATATATGGCCCTGACATGGTTTTCCAGAAAAATAAAACATCGGATTTCACTGAGTTAAGATACTCCAAATAAGAACAAGATTTATAATTCTTCACAGGACAACTCAGGATTCAATTGTAAATGATACATGCTTCTTAAACTGTTTAGATAAAATTTTATATATGAGATTGACATAGTCCAACATTTTCTATGCCCTATATGTGTTCAAAGGTTGTGTACATTACATTACTAGCTCGAAATCTATTGACGTTCTCCCAAGGTTGCATGTGAATAAATGTGTTTGCATGCGCTCATATGCACACACACATATACACACACACAGGAACACCTGCACTGACAAACACACACCCACAGAGGCACCAGTTGACAAAACAAGGTAACACAGGAAAAGTGGAAATGAAGTGTAGAAGACTGACCTATATTAAGAACATTACTGAGAAGAATACTTTGAATTTTCAGAGTAATAGGAAGGTATGGGATTTTGAGTCAGAAAATCCAGGAATGAACTCGGTGTCCCCATTTACTACCTGCTTATGTGATTATTAGGGGGGAAAAAAAACCACTATTTTTTTTTCTTGTGCTTTAGAGTAGTTGGCTGTAGATCAAAGTTAATAATATAGAATAACCATCTTTCTGTGAATTGCAAGTGGTATGATGTGTTATGTCTATTTTGTAAGGCACCCGTGAACAATAAGATAGCTTTGACTCATTAGTTTGAAAGTGTAGTGGTTGTCCTGTGTGCCAGGTGCTCTATTAGAAAACAAAAGAAAATAGTATATTTCTGATATAAAAGCAATTAAACTGCAGTCATTCCTGAAAATGTCTAACTTTATGGTTTGTGTTGAGTTTATCATGCCTTTACTAGGAGCTCAGATGTAAAATAGGACTGTGTTAAGCCTGATGTACATCAAGAAGCCCTAATAAAACAAATCTCTTTTGATCAAGAATGTAATAACAGCTTTAGGAAATGAAGAAGAAAATAATGCAGACATTTTCCCCAAAGGCCTAAGAAGCAAAAGCTTAAAAAGAAGCAAGGGGCCAAACTAATGACTGACATGTCAAGTGAAGAGAAAAATATGAAAAAGTATTCTTACGGAGTGAGACTTAAAACTCCACGTAATTATTTACCTCCCTACATGATAATTATTTAGCTTCAGCTACTTAGTGTTATTCAGATTGCTTTCAGATTATGCAAAAGTCAGTAGAATCAACCTTGCCTAGATAAAAACAGTAAGGCATGTCTTGAAATGTTAAGCACAGGTCTCACTGAGGATTGCCTAGACAGACGCTAGCAGCAATATACCTCCCCGACGACATGCACATGAGAACCTCATATCCATTGGACCCTGAACACGGCATTGCATTTGCACAGTAGAGATTCTAACATGCCTAATGAAATCTCCCTGTGCATTATTCATCGAGAGACGAAAGAGAATGAGAGAAGCAGTGATAGCTCTTCTACGGTGGGTCATCTTTTTCTGTCAACCAAGGAGTCTAAGATAAAGACTTGGCATTTTTATGCTTAAAGCAAACGTGGCAACAAATTGGACATGTTAATGTCCTCAGAGGTACAGCTTTGGGAATGGGTGGTTAGGTAGGAAATCAGTGAGACAAATAGTATTGCTAATATGATTCACAATTTAAAGAAAAGATAAAGCATAGATTTCACTGGAACTATGTTCAAGACATAGGCAAACATGGAAATGTACAAATAAAATTCACTCATAATGCAAGTGCAAGGAGCATTGTGAATTACTGGAAATACTGAACCAGTTTGGAAGTGATTTAACATCCAAACCACATTCCAAGAAGAATGAGATAGCAGATGATTAAAAGCAAAACATGTCAAAACACAAAAGAGAACGAAACCAGGTGAGCATGAACGACAAGAGAGCTGTTTGGAAATTCCAGCAATTTCACAACAATGTCTCCCCTAAATAAAAAGCTCTTTGTATACCTTCCCCCAAAAAGAAGGAAGAAAGGAAGGAAGGAAGGAAGGAAGGAAGGAAGGGAGGGAGGGAGGGAGGGAGGGAGGGAGGGAGGGAGGGAGGGAGGGAGGGAGGGAGGGAGGGAGGGAGGGAGGGAGGAGGAAGGAAGGAAGGAAGGAAGGAAGGAAGGAAGGAAGGAAGAGAGGGAGGGAGGGAGGGAGGGAGGGAGGGAGGGAGGAAGGAAGGAAGGAAGGAAGAGCAAGCAGTATCTTAGGCAGAAATGCCATTAGTAGATAGAGCAGGAACCACTAAAGGCCCCATGCTGTGTGTGCCTTGTCCAAAAAACTAGCAGCCCTGTCCACACACTGAGTGACTGCTCTCTCCAATACCTCTCATCTGTTTCCTCAGTTAGACCTACAACAAGAGAAGAGAAGAGCAGCCATCTGCTGCGTTTCTAAGCACTCGGAAGGGAACGCCCACCTTGAGTCAGAGCTCAAGTCTTGTCTTTGATTCCACGGGAAGCTTAAGAAGAGCAGTGAGGTGCGCAGCAAACCATTTCTTAGACCCGAGCTCATTGCCCCTGACTCCTAGCATGCTTCGGGTACCTTCTGGTTGCTCAGCTGCTCAGCATCTGAACCCTGAATTCCTGTGTCAACGGGGTAAAACATTCATCAAAAGAAGTCCAACAATACCCTGTCCATTGCAAGGCAAGTAGGGGATCAAGAAAGTCTCCATTACCACTAAAGACCTTAGTACTGTTCTCAAAAATCATCCAGGCCAAGTTCCTAAAAGGAGTACGTCTTAATGGCTGCCGATGAAAAGTGAACCTAGACTTTGAGGAATTCCTCCTGAGTTTAGCAGGCTAGAATACCAAGTATTTTTTATTTCAAGTTGGAGAATTTTTAGAAGGAATTTGTATGTGTTTTGTTAATGAATGAAAATTAAAAAAAAAAAAAGCCAAAGGACACCTTGTTTAGGAGGCTCAGCGGTGAGCTCACAGCCACTTGTGGCCTGAAAACACGCCTGACCGATGATTCTGGCTGCTCCGGGGAGCACACAGCTCTCAGCCAACATCGATCTGTTTTCCAGTTCTAGTTGCGTGGACTTCAAAGGAAACAAAACTGGAGGTGACAGAGAAGTAGCTGCAAAAGCGCCATTTCACGCAGTTGGGTTAGCTTTCCCTTTCTCCCTTCCTTCCTTAAGTCTTTCTTTTTTTTTCCAATAGGCTAAGGAAGCATTTTACCACCGAGCCCTTTTTCATGTTTTAACGGTGAGTCAGCATCTTATTGCACCGTTAGGAGACCTTAGATCTGGTAGCCTCTAACCTCAGTCACTTGAGTGGCTGAGACTGCTGTCATGGGCTACTGCTGCAAATATGACATTTATAAATATGGCCTACAGCATGATGACACTTTTCAAAATTGCCTTATTGTAGGTCTTGGTCAACAAGTACAAGAAATACTCATGTAGAAGAACAGCATCTTCAGATCAATCCTTGCCAGTAGACCTGATCTTAACATAAAAATAATAATTATTTTTTTTTGGTCCCTGCATGCCAAACATTGAGCTAAGAATTATATAATTCGTTCTCACAACCGTGTTGGCAGAAACTTTTGTTCTCTACATTTTGTGTGTAAGCCAGTTTCCTTTGAGAACTCCAGGTTCTACAGAGGACAGAACATCAAGCTAGACCAGAAACATTCAAAGCCACAGAAACAAAGCATCACAGCGTGGGCCAAGGGGCATCATGGCTGTAACTGCTGCGTCCTTGTGCTATGACCCAAGCTGTGCTCTATATTTGATAGCATATAAGGAAAATAAGCAGGGGATTACACCTTCCTTTCCTGATCTGCTTGTTTGCGGCCTTGGTATAAAGACACAATTGAGAAGTTAAGTGATGAAGAAGCTCGGTTGACATATTCCACTGTCCTTTTCCTTACATCTTAAAGTAGAGCACACCGATGCTGGTAACTCTAATATTATACACTGGGAAGCAGAAACATTACAAACAAAAAACTTGGCTTTTTCATAAAGAAGTAGTGTAATGGTAAAGTACTGACAAAAATGGTACGTGCATTGGTAGGGCAGTGGCGGCACACACCTTTAATCCCATCACTTGGGAGGCAGAGGCAGGTGGGTTTCTGTGAGTTCAAGGTCAGCCTGGTCTACAGAGTGAGTTCATGGACAGGCGCCAAAGCTACAGAGAGACCCTGTCTCGAAAAGAAAAAATAGAAAGTTTTATATGAACTTTCACAATTACAGAAGTAGATCATAAGGCTTTATTTACAAGGAGAGAGAGGAAAGAGAGAGAGGGAGAGAGAGGAGGAGGAGGGAAAAAGAGGAGGAGGAAGGAGGAGAAGGATGATGATGAGAAACCATTGCTAGAAGATGGGGTGAGAAGAAAAGCGGGCACGGAGAGGAAAGGACACACTTCGCCATCTGGAGCTCCATACACATTATCATTACTTTAGTAGGAAACTCACTCCTTTCAGTGCCAAGAATCTTCCAGTGAGCCAGTCTATGATACACAGGTTGGAAAATACTGAAGTTTAGTCATAAGAAAATAATGGGAAGGAACAAAGATGCAAGAGATATGCACACTGAAGCAGACGTGTTCAGCTACCTTGATGCCCTAGGAAGACCCTGCTGCCAATCACCTTTCTACTGATCATGTGAACTGCACCTCCCAGTGACACTAGACCAGGCACCGTCTCTATGGAAACTGCACAATAGACAAATGCTACATTCATGATCTGAAAGACCCTTCACCTAGCTTACCGCTGTAATTGCTTCCCTAATGGCAGAAGAGCTTGGTTGATAATGCTCACCGATGCTCTGTTCCTCCAACCAGTTGAATGGGCACTTAGTGCTTCGCGTTTTGTCCCCAAGTATTTATATAGTATTACTTTGTACTATAATTATTAAGCTAGTTAAATACTGTATAATCCAAATTGGTGTTCTTTGCTCCTTGATATTGGTATGAACGCTTTGGAAGGACTCCATATAAACGAGCTGCTATAAAATTTGGTATTAAATATATAACTGAAAGAGCATGGGAGGAAGGAGCTCATAAAACACTAGAAGGGGTCACACATAGATTACTTTTAAGTATGCTGGATTTCTCATTTGTACGGAAAGAAAACCAAGATGAAAGCCATAGCTGAAGCGTTATAACTGTGATCTTTTGGAAGAGGATGGAATTTAGGTTAACAAACGGTGCTTCTAAAAAAAAAAAAAAAAGTCCCTGGCTCTGACTGCAGAGGAGTGAATTGAAACTCAGTGTTTATGACATGTGTCTCATTTTAATGACCCTCCATTTGAACACTCAAGTCACCTCATGCACTAGCCTCCGAAGGCGTTCCTGAATTGGCTTCCACTCATGTCTAAAATGAAGTAACACAGCGAGAGTGTCATTTACTATATTGTCTTTTGCTTTGAAAATGCTTTGACTTTCAGTTATTACACAGTTACATTGAATATGTAAATACTACCACATACCATACCTGTTGAAACCAAATTATGTGATTTCTTTTTTTTTTTTTTTTTGCATGAGAAGTGATTTAGTAAAACTGAAGTCATCCATCTATTCTGGAGAAAAGAAGGTGTTTTAAGCAATCACTTCTGCATCTTGACATCAGTTTAAAGCTATAGATTATATCTTGGGCTCTTAGCATCCTGGAACTTCATTAATCTCTGTCTTGCAGGCAGAAAGGGCTCATTCATGGATTTATGTATTGTGACTATTTATGTTTCACACATTAATTTTGGATCCAACATCAAGAGGAATGTTTTATGGTATTACTTTTATTTTGTACTTGTTAATCTATGATAGGCGCGCTACGCTAAACTGCAAAAATGCTTCCATTTTAGATGGCTATGTTTATGAAGGCACCAAATAAAGATAAAAGTTTTCTCTTGAACCAGATGATACTCTGAAGCCTCTTTTGAATCAAAACACATTCTTTATTCTAGGTTGAACCACTTTTAAAACTATGGGCTGATTGGATATATTTTTCATTCTTATTTATGAAAGATTCTTCATGTGCTTATTACCTGGCATGGTGCTTTGAGCTTTTCTTCATTCAGGAAAAAAAAAAAGAATCGAGATGTGTGCGGGAGGAATTGCAGTGATATCTGGATATCCATTTCAAGGCTGTGTGATGCTACACCAGCACTCTTCAGTACAGAGCAGTTTCAAGCTAATAGACCAACGCTATATGGGAAATGTCCAGTTTGAAATGCATGCTGTCCAACTAGCTTACTCAGTTTCAGCAGTAAACCCCATAGCAGGGTTTGTCCTACTGGCCTATGTGACCATCTGAGCACTGTGATTGGCTACCATGGCTCAGCAGCTCCAGTAAAGGTCTAAGGTGGATCACACCAACAGGCTTTGGAGAGATCAAAGTGAATGTAAACTGAGGACACCTACGTGCACCTGTGCAAGGTGGTAGTGTCCTTTGAGGAAAAATAGATGAAGGGTGAATGGACTCTTATGACTTCTTACAAATTAGAAATAGTCTCAAAATAATTGTTTTCCATAACAAAAGTGATTTGGAAACATGGCCTTATGGCTGAAATTATAAATTTTACTATACCATTTTGCATTTATTTGTGATGAACCTTGGCATGCAACATGAAGGAGCCTGCTTGTTGGGGCTTTCTGTCCTGCCCAGTACCCCACAGCTGGCAAGCCCCAAAGAAAAATCACACAGAGATCTCTATAAGTTTTAAAACTGATTGGCCCATTAGGTCAGGGCTTGCCAGCTGTGGGGTAGCAGGCAGGACAGAAAGCCCCAACAAGCAGGCCCCTTCATGTTACATTGGCAATGAGTAGTCTTTGTGGAAAATTTTCCTCTTAGGTAAAAGAGTGACAGTTTGTTCAGTGGTTATTGCCCAAACTAAATGAGGTGACTTAAAAGAGAGGCTCTAACAGAACAGTAAGAGTTCAAGCAATGCCATAGGATGCCCACATTGACAGCACTAAACAGATCACGTAGGTACTTTACAAAGCACACGAGGTTGGGAGGAACTAGGGGAATGGAGCAGGGTGGATTTGATCAAAACAGTGTGTTTGTGTATGAAGCTGAACAAAAGCGCAAATATTAAAATAAAACCATGAAATGGTATATCTATAACTGGAGTGCAGCTCATTGGTGGAGTCATTGCTTAGTTGATATCTGGTTTTCATACTCTGAACAAAACACATATACCTCCAATGAATGAATGTACTGCATTTTACCATACCCTGATAAAGTAAATAAGGAAGTGAAAAATCAAAACAATGGCCACCATAAGGGAAAAGTCTAAGGACTAAACGTCACTGTGCAACAACTCTGTGTGTGTGTGTGTGTGTGTGTGTGTGTGTGTGTGTGTGTGTGTGTGTATGTGTTGTCAGATTTTCATACTGTACGGTGTAGTCAACTCAGCCTCCTCCGTGCAGGGAGCACAGGTCTGTCCTACTCTCAGGCTCTCTTTTTAAAAAGTGGAGGGAATTTTGTTTGTCACATGTACGTGTATTTTGTCTGCACACACATCTGTGTACCACCAATGTGGCTGGTGTTGCAAGAAGCAGAAGACGGCATGCGAACCCCTGGAACTGAAGTGACAGATGTTTGCGAGTGGCTGTGTGGGTGCTGAGATCACAAATCAGGGAGAGCAGCAATGCTCTTAAGAGCTGAGCTGCCTCTCCGGTTCCAAAAGGTGAGAATCTTCCATTGAAAGTTGAGATTCTTCAATTAATACCTAATGAAGTTTGAGGTGAGGCAGGAGAATGATTGACACACAACTGAAGCCTTGCAGTGAAACTAACAAGTCCATTGTGTAAGGAGACACACAGGATCCCATGCCTTTTGGGGGGAGGGGAAGCTTAAATTTGTGGCAATTACACAGATCTTATTAAGGTGATCCAATTACACACTTTAGTGATGTGACATTTGATGGCAAATATTAAGCTTCTTTTAGTGTTCTAAAGGTGACGCCAAGGGACACAAAGCACTTCAGCTATAAATAAATCCATTCTCTGTAAAAGGGCAAGTCAGAAAGGGTCCCAGGAAGTCAAAAGGAAATAGTATCTGGTAGACCTGGAAATTGTTTGTGTTACGTTTGTCAGTAATGGGTTAGGACAATCTAGGGCTTTGTCACTCATCACCCTCCATAAAGAAAGGAAAATACTTATGTCAGAATGCTTGATGTGACTTCTAAGAGCCTCATCCACGGTGTGTGTCATCCACTTTAATACCTCCTCATTCAGGTGTTGGGAGTCAAGCCCAGGCACGCGGAGTGCCTCACACTTCAAGGTTCCGCACAGTTCTTTCTCTGCAGAAACTAAGTCTATTTAATGCTATTTCAGTCACTTACAGCAGTAGCAAAGTGACTTTTCCTTTTATCCCATCAAAATGTTCCTCTGCTAGAACAAGCATTTACTCCAAGCAATGCAAAATAATATAAAGACACAGTTTCCGAGGTGGTCTTCAACACTGCACAGATTTATTTGGAGATGTATTACCAACTCCTTCCTCAGATTTTGTTTTAGAGTCTTGGATAATTGCCACTTTAATGGATTTTTATTATTCTTGCATTTGAAAACGAAAAAGAAAGCCAGGCTCTGTGGTGTCCTTTAATCCCAGCACTCAGGAGCAGAGGCAGGAGGATCCTTCAGAGTTTGAGGCAAGCCTCATCTACAAACCAAGTTCCAGGGCAGCCTGGGTTGTTGCATAGAAAAACACAGTCTTGAAAAATGAAACAAAACAAGAAAAAAGAATTTTTAGCACAACTCCTAGATTACTTAAGGAAAGTGCCTTGAAAATACTTAAAATAGTGCATAAAGCCTTTTAAGACAAGACGTGGCACCCTTAATGTCTCACCCACAAAATGACCTGCAATGGAGAAGCACAAGAAAGAGCATTAGCCAGACACACATCATCTCACCAACATATTGACCAACATGGAAACAAAACTAGGCTTAACAAGGATGCTAGTACCCATCCACATACAGGAATTCAGGACCCGGTGCCTACAGTCACAGGACAAGGCATCCTGCTGGCAGAATTTCCCTTCTGGATTCTAGGGGACCTTGGTGGCTTATAGCAAGTCACTGATGATAGAAGAAGCAACTACAAATAAGGCTTACTCATATAATAGTCATCAGATTTTTTCCCTTTCATTTATTTTAGCCATGTATTGAGTGTCTATCATCCTTTCAGAAACTGAGTACAAGGTGATAGTTTTCAAACTAAAATGCTATGAGTCTTTTGCAGTTAAAGGCAATTTATACAGTAGGTACTTAATAAAAGATGCTTTTGTTTATCCTTTTGGTATATTAAACACTGTGTGTGTGTCTGTGTGTGTGTGTTTGTGTGTGTGTGTGTGTGTACATGAGCACACTAGTACAAACGCTCTTGAGGGTGGTGAGCTGCCTTGAGGTTAGAGTGACAGGATGCTGTAAGACACTGTATCTGAGTGCTCAAACACATAGCCAGGGCCTCTGCAAGAGCCTCGCTTTCCGGGAGCAACTTCTGTCTTCCTTGCCTTCACAGAAAGATTACTCTAAGCACAGTACAACTTAAATCCTGTTATTTATCACTTTGCTGTTGGCAATACAGTAGTTATGACAATTATTTCAGAATGTGCACAACAGCAGTCTATAGAAATAGTATGTAGGTATTTTGAAATGAAAGCTGAGATGGTCAGAGAGGGTCACTCTTTGTCACGTGACCCAAAAGTACATGCTCCTTGCTTTATAATGTCATATATCTTGACACACTCTAGAGAGGTTGAAAATAATATAATTAAATATGTATTTAGTGTTTGTGACATATCAAACATGTATACACCTGCTTATTAGGAACTGGCCTCCTGCCATGGCCACCAGAACTCAGGAGCATTGTGTTGCATATCACACTGTCAATTATGGGAAGGATCAGAACGAAAATCCCAAGCAGAGTCCCTGAGGAGTGCATACTGCTGAACACCACGCTGGAGCTGATGTGAAATCTGAAGTGGAGCCCGCCACTGAGAGTGGAGGACCTTGAAGTTTTAAGAACGTCTTTGGTGAGCATTTAAAATACAATACATTCACTTGCCAAAATTGACCTCTCTATGAGTTTGAAATGATAATTGTACTGACTTTTTAATTTTCATCAAAAACTAGAGAAAGTTATAACAATTGAGTTTAGATGTGTGAGTATGTGTGTGAATCCGTGTGAATTCAAAGTAATCTTAACATATAAACAGTATCGTAAAGATAGTCAAATTCTTGTAGAATAAACGCCAACAATGCTTTTCAATGGCATAGATCACAGAAAATAGAACATCAGGGCTTCAAGATGAAGTAACAAAACTGAATCAGTTACATACAATGGTAACTTTTAATTAATTACCTCTGTGCCCCATCAACAGAGTATTCAGGAACACTGGATATCATGAATAGAATAAATTCCAGGTCATACGTATAGAACACAACTTCAATGAAATTACAAAAGAAAACTTCCCATATCTAGGAAAAGAGATGCCCAAGATAAAAGAGGCATATGAAACACCAAATAGAAAGACCATAAAAGAAATGTTTGATGTCATATAACTTGAACAATAATTATACATAACAAAAAGAGATTGCTGAATGCTCCAAGAGAGAAGGCTCAAACAACACACAAAAGCAAGGGAATTTTCTGGTTATGTCTATCACAGCTAATGAACAAAGTATGATCAAAATCTTAGTGGGCTGGCTAGAAAGTACATGTCAATTAAACAAGGTGTGGAGCTCTTAGAGGTTGCGTTGCCAATACCCTCTATAATAGTCCAGGTAGAAGCCAGCAATCTTTGGTTGAGCATGTGCAAGTGAAGTCATTATCCACAACTGAACTTCTGATAACACAAAGTCAAAATCCCTGGTTATGTGCTAAATACACTGAAAAGGAACATATAACTCCCGAAGAGACATGACTACATACATCTATACACAAGTACCCATATTTCTCAATTTTTGTCACCCAGTCAAAATGCAACTTTCCCCCTCTCCATTCCTACCAAACCCCTCCCTATGAACTCAAAAGAAATACACTGGAGAAAAATTACTGTCTCACTGGTTGTGGAGGGACATGCATATAAGTCTAAGGAAACACACACACAAAAAATGACTGAATGTGTTGCGCCAAAATTATTTCAGGGTTTGTACCTCAAGGCCTACAGGACCTACTTGGCTCCTTATCGCATCTGATTGTCCTGTGTGTCTTGTGGGGCTGCAGAATGTGAATCCTGCTTCATGAGGCTGCAGGATGGGTAGATAGCACACTCACCTTTCCCTGGGTATGAATATGGAGGTTCAAGAATTCTGGTAACTGGAAGCTCAAGAAGCCAGAAAGAATGAAATAACCCAGGATATGAAAGTTGAGTTTAATAAAACAAATACTAAAGAAAATGCAAATTAAGATGAAATTGAAATGAAATATTCAATAAGTCTAGGGAAAAAAAACTCAATAGAAAGCCTTAAAAACACAATGAATCACACAGAAGACGAAACAATGGGGTTTGGAGATGAAACAAAGGAACTTGATCAATTACATAAAATGATAATGGTTAATACCTGTTATTGAAGAACACTAGGGAATTGTTAATAAAATCTATAAGTTATGGGAATAGATGAAAAACATTCCAGGTCAAAGGCATAGAAGACAACTTCAATGAAATTATAGAGAAAAACTTCCCAAATCTAGGGAAAGAGATACCAAGTCAGGCACTAGAGGCAAATGACACACAACAAGGTAAGTCCATCAGAATAACAGCTCATTTTTCCATGGAAACTATAAAATATAGAAGTTGGATCCATGTGATTAATTCAAGTTCTGAAATATGCCAATCATACTATTGACTTGACAAAACTATTTGTTATAAATGAAAAATAAAGAAAACACTTCCCATGATAGCAACAGGCTAAAGAAGTTTATAATCACCAAACTATCTCTACAAAAAGTACCAGGAGAAATGCTTTTGATGAGAGACCAAGTGAAGATTCCATGAGGGAAAATAAATGATACTCGGATAGGAGTTATGTGAAGTAGGTCAAAGAGGACAAATAGCATAAAATCAACAATTTGAAAGCAAATAAGTCATTAGTCTTTCAGTAATAATTTTGACATTCAGTAGTTTCAATCTCTCAATCAAAAGACTGTCAGGAGTATTGTTTGAATCAGAAAATTAGAGGCTGAGCTCCCAAAGTCCAGTTGAAGAGTGGGAGAAGTGTGACTATAACAAAGAGGTCAAGGCCACTCAAACAGTCTGCCTGAGCTAATGGAGTTTACTAACTCCAACCAGACAGGGAAGGAACCGACATAAAGCTAAACAAGATCTGAATGTGGGTGGCAGTTGTATGGCTAGGTAGACTGCAGGGCCACCAGCAGTGGCACCAGGACTTATCCCCAGTGCTTATACTAGCTTTTAGGGAACCTAGTCTCTTTGGATGGATACCTTGGTCAGCCTAGATATAGCTGGAAGGGCCTCGGACCTTCCCCAAAGCAATGTACCTTACCTTCTCTGAGGATTGGATGGGGGGTTGGGTGGGGAAATAGGTGAAGGGAACAGGAGAATGGGAGGGAGAGGGAACTGCGATTGGTATTGAAAAATAAAAAAAAGAGAGTTCTTTTTCTTTTTCAAAAAATAAATTTAATTTATAAAAAGAAAAAGAAAAGATTCCTCTTTTAGATATCTCCAAGAAAAAGAAAGCAATCTTACCTTAAAGGATAGATACTAGTTTAGAGAAAAAGGCATACAAATCTTAGAGCTAAAATTGACATTGTAGACTAAAGGAACCTAATAGGTATTTACAAAATATTCCAGCCAAACATGACAGTGTACAACTTTCCCTGCGCATTAGGATATACTGAAATAAAATGAGATAAATACCAGAAGAAGCTACAAATAGCACAAATTCATTGAGCATAAACAAGGCACTGTTGAATGATGAAAGGGCAATTGGAGAAATTTTTAAAAATCTTGAAATTACATGAAATAAAAGACAACTGAGATATAACGAAAGCAGTCATAAGAGTGAAATTTGTAGCTCCAGGTACTTACATCAAAAAGATCACAGATAAATGACTGATCAATTTACCTCAAGAATTTGGAAAATACAGAACAAATCAAAACCAATATTAATGCATTGAAGAGTAACAAGGGTAGAAATAAGGGCAGAAATCAATAAAAAAAAAGTTCCACCAAGAATCAATGAAACATAGAGTTTGCTCCTTTTAAATGATCATCAAAATGTACAAGCTCTTAATCAAATTAACTAAGAGAAAGATAAAGGTGACAACCAATGACGACTGTCAGTGGGATGAGCAATTCTCCTTGGGGATAGAACCCTTGATAGATTATCTGCTCCCAAGAGGTCAGGCCTAATCACTGGTAGATACAAGAAACACTAAATGAGCTCAGTAGGTAGTGTGAGTGTGTGTGTGTGTGTGTGTGAGCGTGTGTGTGTGTTGTGTGCATGCAATAATTAAAGAACAAGAGGTCATAAACTTAACAGGGAGTGGAGTGAATTGAAAGAACTTAGAGGGAGTAAGGGAGGGGAGGGCTAAAAATGATGTAAATACATTAACTGTACATAAGTTTTCCAAAAATAAAAAACAAGCATAAAATATAAAGACCATAGGCATATTCAATAAGCTTTTCAGAGTTGTTTCTATCATATTTGATTCCAAATTCATGCGGAATCGTTCTTCAAGGTTCTGTGTGACGGTTTAGTTTTTCTCTAAGAACTATAACATTCTTTTCCTTTCAACAATTAAGTTAAATGTCATTTTAAAAGCATGAAGAAATAAAAAATATTTTTTTTTATTTTATCAAAGTGTCTTTTCACACAGTGGAAGGAGAGAGTATTTGGTCTAGAACCATGCTGTGTGCTGGAATTACAACATCTGTAAAGAACCAGATAAGACGAGTGTTGGGCAAGAATAAAAACAGATGGTAATTCATCATAGCACAGTGACTAACCGCTACTGACAGTTGACAAATTGATAGTCTTCAATAGGCATCTTAGGAAAGTTGGAGCATACAGGCAGGAGCTATGATATGAAACACATCATGTAATAGAACTTACATAAGAAATTCCTACCACCCTTTCTTCAACTCTGAAGAGAAAGGAGGGAACGCACGACACGTTAGCCATTTAAATATGCTTACAGACTCCGAGCCAAGTCACACAATAAGTTTGTTTGTTTGACTCTAGAAACATTTCTCCAGTGTTGTAATAAAACTCCTGCTCAATTTATATTTTACAGCCATTGCCCCATCTTCCATCCAAGCAATGGCAAATATCAAAGTCATGTAGTGCTTCTTGCATCATTATTTCTAAGCAAGCCTGCCGGAGAAACAACTGGTACCACCCCAGAACAAAAGAGAATCTCTGACAAGTGACCATAGGCATATTAAATAATCTTTCCAGAGTTCTTTCTATCATAGTTGATACCAAATTCATGCTGAATCATTCTTCAAGGTTTTGTGTGGGTGTTTAGTTTTTCTCTAAGAAGTATAACATTCTTTTCCTTTCAACAATGTCTCTTTATTTCTTAAAAGTGTTCCTAATCACTCACATGACAAATAATATACCTATAAAGATGCATTTTTTTTCTTTATAGCAAGATAGAAGCAAAGTACTAGATTTGGGGAAATATTAGCCTACATATTCAAATTTTCTCAAAATAATTTATTCAACAACCTCTATTCAAATAATTCACATGAGGCTTAGAGAGTTACAGATGAAGGGTTTACCTGGGTTCTATTTCCAGAACCATCATCATCGATAACAACAAAACACAATATTCTACCAGGTACTGTAGTTTACCTGGATTATCACCCCTGGAGACGTGCAGAGGAATATCACTGGGATTCCTAGCTGCCAGCCGGGTCTGCCTGGCAAGTTCTAGGTTTATGAGATACCACCTCAGGGAAAAGGGGGGGTGCCATTCCTGAAGTTTGCACTTTGGTCTTTTCAGGCAGGGCATGGAAGGCTCATACATGTGTTTGTACACACACACACACACACATACATGCACATGAGCACACATGCATATGAGTGTTCGTGTGTGCCTGAAAGACATACACAGAAAAATTTCAAATGATAACACAGTGGGAATTCAATGCAAACTACTTTATTTATGATTCCACTCACATTAATGTTTGAAGAACATTATCTGCTATCAGGTCTGGCTCCTGAACTATCTCCACACTAAATCTTTGTGGTCTTAGGTATACAATGCTGATTTTTTTTCAAGCTCGTTTCCAATTGCTCACGACTTTTACTTTCAGCTCCATTCCAACGTCTGTCTGTCTTCCACATTTTTTTATAGGATTTCTGACCATTTTCTTGGGCAATACATGTGAAGCCCCTTCTTGGAGGCATGAAAATAATGGCAACAAAAGTGTCAGTAGGAACTGAAGAGAAGGATTGGGTCTTGTGAAGGAGAACACTGCCCGTGGGTAGAAGTCAGACTGATAATAGAGTAAACCTCTTTTTAGCCAAGTTCAGTCTCTGTACCCATTGTGACATACCCTTGGTTCAGTAAAATAGTGACTTCTCCTGACTCCTTTCCTATATACACAAAAATCTTGTCTATTTTAATAAAAATCTAATCATTCGACAGATGTATCTGAGGACGGCAGATTTCCATTGCTTGCAAGGCCCTCTGAGTTCTCAAAGCTACCACCACCTTTCAGACTGGTACCATTTATTTGCTCTTTGTGGATGTAAATAAGAATTTGTTTTGGATGCTCACCTTCATAGACCTGGATGGAGTGGGGAGGACCTTGGACTTCCCACGGGGCAGGGAACCCTGACTGCTCTTAGGACTAGAGAGGGAGGGGGAGGTAGGGAAGGGGAGGGGGAAGGGAGGCGGGGAAGAGGTGAAATTTTTAATAAATAAATAAATAGAATTTGTTTTGAAAGCAAGTTCTAGTCTACTAGGGCAAGGTGGAAGTGTGAGGCAGTTAATTGCTAAGATTTAACATTTTGGAGAATACAGACACATGCTACCACAGAGGAAGCCGCATCTGCTGCACAGGTCCCACTCCAAGGAGCAGGCTAAGTAAAAAACAGTCAAACCTGAATTTGAAGGTTCGAAGGTTTGCTTGAGAGTTAGCTAGACTATTTCTTCACCTGATCAAAACGATGGATTTTTTTCTCCTCAGACTAGAAACTTCTCTCTCCAGAGGACTGACATGAAATATCTACTGGCACAGCCAGAAGGAAGAGGCAAGAGCCCCCCTCTTTTCTCTCCCCAACTCCAGTAGCCACGGAACTCCTTTGTTCTCTGTCTGCATAATTAATAACTGTCTTGGCAATCAGTCATGCATTCCTCAATGGCACCTCAGGCACCGAGTGTCCTTCTAACCCCTCCCTGCAGAAGAAACTACCACAATGGCTGAGTAGTGATTTAACACAAGAGGGAACCATTCACAAAAGCAGTGTGAAAAAACAGAGCTGGGTTCTGCTGCGGGCTGCTCTCCCCTCCACAGCACGGCAGGGTCTTGCTCTTTTAATTTATCAGGAGTTGCACTAGTCTGTTTTCTCTTTATATAATTCTAACAAAAGTAACAGAAACTTCTGTATCCACGCAGGTGTCCCTGAACACACACAGTTGGAAAGAAGTGAAACATCTTTAAAAAGTAGGTCAAATTTGGTAGGATCTTGAGGGTAGATGGTCTGGAGTGGATGCAAGTGATGTGGCCCGTTCTCTTCCTGTCCTCCACATGCCTCAGAAACAAAATGGTGGCAATTCATGCTATGGTAGCTAGAGCATCTTGTCCTCTTTATATAGACCAATACCCATAAAATGGTAAAACAGAGTAAATAAATTGCTAGAAATATTATCTCATTACTTCTGAGGAACTTCGAAACCGTTAAAAGTGGGATTCAATCAAATTATTTAAGAAAATTTCTAATAGTGCAACAGTTATTCAAAATTTCCACCCTGTTGGAAGGAGAAAAACACATTTCATAGACATAAAAAAAATAACCCTTCACTCCCAGTGTCGCACGTAAGAAAACTTGCTCTACATATTAACAAGAAGAAAACTCCTGAAAGCATTCGCACAGTTTTACTTTAAAACTCAGATGTGTTTCTTCTGAAACAGTCTCCTAACAAAAATGAGAATTAGACTGTTCATCGGATATTTTGATACGGAGTGGAAAGTTGTTCTGTTTAGTCTTTGTCTGTTTCCTACATTTTAAAGGATGGTGTTGATGCGGGACTTCAGAGTAGAGCATACATAACCTGACACAAATTACTCCAACATTAAACAAGAACTTTTCTTTCTCAGAGATCTGAAGTGTGTTCGGGTTTTCACTGTGTGTGGCCTTCGAAGGGAAACAAGGTCCCAATGTTTTCATCTTTTCTTAAACAATCCCTCACTATTAATCTACCAGGGTATGTGTGCGAGCACTCTCCCCTCCTTCTCTTTCTCCCTCCCCTCTCATCATAAAAGAGAAAAAATACCGATGTCATTATAAACTTCTGGTGAACAATCATAAAACTTACTGTATCATTTACTATAAAATTTACACAGATGTATCTTTTATTATTTAATAATGATGCATCACTAGGGAACCATATTTCCATAATATTTTATCTGAAAGAGCAGAAAAGTTAAAAATGTAAACTTGTGTAGTATTTTTAAGTCATATTTCCTTATGACATACTGTCGTCATCTTCCAGTGGTAGCTTTAAAACTAAGCCTAACTAATGACTCCAACTTAACTGAGAAAAATGGAGAGACACTTTATTTAATTTGTCTTATTCCAAGTTATTTGAGAATCCAAAACAATTTGTTCCAACATTTCAACAATATAAAGAAAACTGTATTTATAAATCTTGAAATATTTCCCCAGTAAATCATTTTACAGCAGTAGACATAATTACTTAATGGGTATGTGTGACCAAAACAGTGTCTATGAGAAAATCGATGTTCATATGGTTTTCTTCTATGACATAATAATCAGAGAGCTCATGGTAGACTGGAAACAGAATTCCATTTCTTTTCACAAATAAAACTACAGAGAGAGCTCCTCGCTCTTAAAATATAACCTGCTTTAAAGTACATTTTATCCTGCAATTTGAGATTTCTAAAACTTTCACTGACTTAGGTTTTCTGTGTCAGGTCAATGTAAAATACTCATACCAATTTATATCAACCATACATTCATATCAGTTTAGATAATCAAAAGCAGGTAAAGCTGGTGATATGGATATTTTCACAAATAATACAGGAGTTTAAAATGGAAAGTGCATCCTAAGGTCATGGACTGTAGTGGATGCATCATTCACTGCCCCCACTCAGGGCTTCCCTTGCCAGAGCAAGGGAACGCAGACAACAGTTACACCACAGTTCAGTTGTATCCCTGGTGCCACTAACACATGAGCGTCTGGAGAGCACGTGACATCTTTCCTCTAACTCAGGCTCTCCAATGTGTCTTCTCAGTCTTTCAGTGGCAGCAATGGCAACACACAGCCGCTGAGACATTGGGATACCCCCACTTAGTTCTGAGACCAGTCTGGGGGAGAACACTGAGCTTTCAGAAAATCTTCATGAACAGCTGTAGCAGAACTGGTGTCAAGCTAGCCCTGTGTAGCAAACCTCAGTACAGGAAGTTAACGTCTACTGAGATTTTTGGATCATGCTATGTGTATCATTACAAAACTAGGAAGCCACTGTGGTCCTCAGTACAGCAACAGGTCCTGCTTGGCAGCTATGACTTCACAGTCAGCCTGCTCATTGCCTGTAGGGAAGTAGGGATGTCAACAAGAAAGTTCATTCACGACAGGAGGACAGAAATGCATGAAGGATAACGCAGGGAGCAAATACCACAGCAAAGACCCCTGAGCAAATACCACAAGGTCCTTTAAGTCGGCTCTCCAAGAAGTATGCTTTCTTCCTTTAGGCTTTCATTTATCGGATTCACAGCTAAGACGAATGAATCCTTGCCTGGCCAGTGTTAGGGCATGTGTGGGTGATAATTCAAAACAAGCGGCCAGGCTTAAAAGCATAATCACCTGTCACATTTTCATTCATCAAATCCCACTCTTCTGCAGACAGCTACGGAGAGGGGAATGGATGTGTTTGTAAGTAAGGGGTGAGGGGTACATGCACTCGAAGGAGTCGGGCAAAGAGTGGCAAATCAACTATCCAAGTAAATGCAAACACAGATGAGTCAAAGTTTTTGAAATTTGGAGAACAAAATAAAAGCAATTTTCTAAGCCACCAAATCACACTTCTTAGGAAACGGAGGGCCTGAGCTTCACTTTCTCTTGTTTCTTTCAGCCTATAGTTGGCTGTTTCCCTAAAGGTGAACAGAGTAATTATAACATCTTCATCTTCTCCAATTGTCCCACCTCCAACAGCCCAGTTCAGGTCCGTGTAGTGGCCAGAGTAGGGCTTCCTGGGTGACAGATGCTAGAGGAACCAAAGACGGAATACAAATGCTGCACACATGATTCATCAGACTCAATGCCATTTAAAAATGCATTGAATATAAATTTCATGATGGAAATATTGACGCAAACTTGACCTAGTCTCTCGGTTGCAGTGTGGACAAGTCACTTGAAAATTTCAAATAATGAATCAAAGTGAAAAGACAGGACTTTGAGTTTTTAAGGCAGGATCTCTCATTGGGCAGGATCTCAATACCTAGGCTAGACTGAGCACCAGAGAACATCAGGCATACGTCTTTCTCTGCTTCCCCAGGGCTGAATTAAATAAGCTGCCGTGCTTGGCTTTTTAAAAGTGAGTTCTGGGGATCGAAGTCAGAGGCTCATTTGTTCAGAGTAAACACTTTACCAACTGAGACAACTCCCTAGTCTGTGATCTTCCTATAACTACAAAAATGTCATATTTCATTTCACCACATTGGTAAGGCACTTAGTATTTCTAATCATCTGCAGAAAAAACGCTTAAGTTGATTGTGACAATTAAAAAGAGACCTTTGCGGTAAAAAATATTCCAAGCTAGAGAATGGTGTCTGATGCTTGGTATCCTCATTCTTATCTTTATTGAGAGGAATTCAAATTTAAAATTAGCCGACTCATCAAGTAAGGATAATCTCAAAGTTGTACTTACTGGCGTGACGATACTGTAGTGGATGCAGAATCCGGGTTCGGAAGGAAAGTACTCATCAGATACGAATCTTATCCGGATTTGGTTTCCTTTAGAAGTCTGCTTTCCTGGCACAGTCCCCGAACCACACCAGCATCCTAAAATACTTCCATCACTGGGCTCCTCAATTTCTACAAAGTCATACCTGTGAGGAAGCAAAGGGGCCAGAGACATCACTGCTTAACTAGGCAATGGAAATTTTGTATGTGCAAAAAACATCGAAGAAGCAGAGCAGTTGTTCCCAGGTGTGCTTGAATGGAGAGCTCACAGATGCAAACGTTAAAGAGAACAAACATGAAGACCCAGTTGGGAAAATATGAGACTTTTTTCACAGCCTTCAGATTTGTCATTAACAAACCCAAGGTTGGCTAGAAATTTAAAACTTAAATATTTTGCACAGAGAAAAAATATATGACATTCAATCTATGGATTAAGAATTATTCTAGTTTCTATCTTAATTTCCATCTTTGCTGTTCATTTTTCCTAGCTTGGGAAGATGTATTTTGCTTAGAACATTACCAACAGTTACTAATTAAGAAAAGCTTAGTACCAAGCGAATTCTGAGAATTCTGTTAATACTTACCAAGAAGAAGCAAACTACTGAGTAGTTATTTTTATTTTTAGGGCAGCTGATAATATGCACTTAGGCACAAGCTCACATTTCTGCTCTTATAACATCACTTTGCTATCATTCGAGTTTTCTCTTTTGCTTCTTGCCATTGCATCTAACACTTGCTAAGAAAATGATCTACTTTTGAGGAATATATCCCATGCTTCACCTGACACATAGCCCATTTTTAAACAACTGCACATATAAATAAATGATGGTTTCCTTGGATTGAATTATAAGATAATAAAGAGAAAATTACAAAACTTTTAATGATATAAAAGTCTGACATGTTTGGAAAATGATTGATAGATTTTAAAATACAAGGTACTACAAATACAACAAATAGAATCAAAATCAACATTTCCTATAGTATTTGATTTAAGGAAGAAGTTAATAAAAACACGACATATGGGTCAACAATAGTTATGAATCTTCCCCTTAA
Organism: Myodes glareolus; assembly: GCF_982192425.1. NCBI lineage: Eukaryota > Metazoa > Chordata > Mammalia > Rodentia > Cricetidae > Myodes > Myodes glareolus. Next base: position 9,273,379 of record NC_142045.1, read on the forward strand.
GTAATGTAACCACATTCTTTAGCTTTATTTTTCTCCCATGATCTTAGGAACTAAGACATTTTTTAAAAAAATGAAAAAGCATAACACATTTAATTCCATTTATTTTCTCTAATGATTTTCTTATTTTGTTTTCCTTGACCAGTTGCCTTCGAAAGAACATGGATTCACAGGAGAAGCAGTTTGGCTAGTGTTTGTTAACATAGGTCAAAACATCATGAAGGAGAAGAAGAGGGAAACAAAAGAGAAAAAACATATATGTAGTTTGTACTGTCTGATTTTGTATGTCAACTTGATACAAGCTAGATTCATCAGAAGGAGGAGACTCAGTTGAAGAAATGCCGCCATGAGAAATGTCAGGCATTTTCTCATCTAGTGATCAGTGCGGGAGGGCCCAGCCTGTGGTGGGTGGTGCCATTCCTGGGCTGCTGGTTCTGGGTCTTATAAAGAAGAGGGCCTGAGCAAGCCATGAGAAGCAAGCCAGTAAGCAGCTCACCTCCATGGCCTCTGCATCAGCTCCTGCTTCCAGGATCTGCCTTGTTTGAGCTCCCGTCCTGATTTCTTTCAGTGATGAGCAGCAATACTGAAATAGAAGCCTAGTAAACCCTTTCCTTCCCAACTTGCTTTTTTGGGCATGGTGTTTCGTCACGGGAATAGAAACCCTAAGACATAGGTCAAAGTGAAAGGAATGGAAAATTAGAAGTAAGCCATCCCTATATACTCAGGTGACCATATTGGGGATGCAGTAACCCTCATAATACACCCCTAAGCATTAATTTTCAAGGTGAACAATTGCCCGTGCCACTATTTAAAGGATTTTCTAAGCTTATTTTATGAGCCAATCAAATATCCCGTTCTCAGAGCCACATGATGAGGGACACGCAGTGCGAAGTGGCTGGTAATGATCACTTCCTCTCTTTGCCGTACTCCTGAGACCCAACAAGGATTTATGCTCTTTCATGTTTAACAAACAAGTCTAATGTTGTAGACACAATTTTTGTTCTCCTTGGAAATGTAGAAACTGTGAGGTTATGGGAGCTATTTGCTTCCTCCAAAGAATGTAAAGAGTGTATCAGAGAAATAAATTCACCGGTAAACATAATTGTCAGACAGCCAGCTTCTTTCAACCAAAATAAACCAAACCTGCAGAACAGGCTGTCTCTAGTTCATACTTACTAAAACCCTGTCAATTAAACCTGCCCCGTGAATTATCGAGCCTGACAGTGGTGAGAAACGGCGCCAAGTGAGTGTGGATTATAGAAAGCCTGGTTCTGCAAGTGTTGGCTGGATCGGGAGCAGGTTGGGAGAGGCAATAAAAATAATAAGACGGCAATTACTGCACAGAGCTTATCGGCTTACACTTTTGCTTCCCAAACACTAACAGAATCTTTGGACTCCTATTCAAACCCCAGATATTCTTCTAGACTCTAATTAATACTGAAAATGCTTTGAAGTAATTATCAGACTTACTAGGTGATTACAATGTGTCAGACACTTTTTTAGGTACCTCTGAACATTAACTCAATACATCCTCTTAGTAAACCGAGCTGGAAAAGTTCTGATTACGCACAGTTTTAGGGTCATTAAATATAGAGAAGTTAAGTAATTTGGATAAGCTTATAATGTAACTAATCATAAATTACAGCTTCACTTTCAGAAGCCCAATCCCAGACTCGAAGGTCTTAGAACAGCTCTTTTCAGTCTGTGGGTCGCAACCATTTAGAGTTCAAACAACCCTTTCCACATAGGGAAACACATATTTCCATTACATTTCATAACAGTAGCAGAATTATTGTTATGAAGTAGCAACAAACATTATTTTATGACTAGGGTCACCAAAACATGAGGCCCTGTATTAATGGGTTGGAGCATGAGGAAGATTGAGAATCACTGTCTTAAAATATAAGATCTTTGGGGCGATGGTGATGCATGCTTTTAATCCCAGCTCTCAAGAAACATAAACAGGCAGATCTCTGTGAGTTCACGGCCAGCCTGATCTAAGGAGTGGGTTTCAGGTCAGTCATGGTGATTGCACAGAGAACCCCTGTATTGATAACAAAAGAACAACAAAAGTAAAGGGAAAAAAAACAGAAGGAGGAGGAGGAGGAGAAGGAGGAAGAGAAGGAGAAGAAGAAGAAGAAGGAGGAGGAGGAGGAGGAGGAGGAGGAGGAGGAGGAGAAGAAGAAGAAGAAGAAGAAGAAGAAGAAGAAGAAGAAGAAGAAGAAGAAGAAGAAGAAGAAGGAGCAGCTAAGATACTACTCACTGTATTTAAAACATATCTCTATAATTAAATTTATTTTATTCAGACTCCTAACTATGGAGAAATTGTAGATTTCTACACAAAATCTGAACATGCAGTCATGTTTAAGGGCTGGAAAACAGACATTATAATGAATGCACCTGAACATGCACCTTGCCAATTTAGATATTTATTACAGCTAACTCTATAAAGTTTATCATCAGCCACTCTGAATTCTTTGCAAAGAATTTAAAACAATGCAGACTGTGGGAGGCAAAAACACAATCACACTTTCCAGGACTAACAACAAATGACGGGGAGATTCTCACGGGAACAAGAGAGCTCAACCTATGAGAAGTTCAAATTGTCATAGTGTGATTTTAAATTAATCTTATTACTAACTAAAATAAAAACAATTCCATTATATAAGCAGCCAATTCAATGTATAAAACAAAGGATAATTAAGGACAAGAGAAAAAGTCAATAAACAATAGTTACTGGTAATAAAATCTGTTAAGAGGTATAATCAAACAAGAAATTAATATTTATAATTAAATAAAAAACTGGCATATAAAAGGAGAATAATAAAAGAAATGACAAACAAACAAAGCCACTAACCAGGTAGGAGATATAATTACACTTAAGAATATACTTAAAATATGTAGTTTAATGCAATTGTTCATTAAATATATTTGCAAAAATTTATGAAATAGAAGACTAAAATATGAACTATCAACTTAACAAAGACTTAGTTAAGTAAACAACAACTCAGAGAAATTTAAAAATTGGTCAAGATTTATCAGTAGAAAGGATGAAATAAAATGGTGCTTTATGAGACCTCTATCAAATTATAAACAAATATATAATCCCAATTTCTCATAAATAATCTCAAAACACTAGGAATGGTAATCTTGCTAATTAATAGCAAAAGACCCCTAACCTAAACTTTGTATTTAATTCCATGAAATGGCAAGAGTTAGCATTCAGAAATATGGCCAATTTCACTCACAAGGCAGTTACAAAAAATTCCCTATCAATTATCAGTAGATTACATAATTAGAATAATTGGTTTAGTATGAGCTTTATCCATAGATAAAAATGAATACGGAAATGCTCTACAAAAATGTAAAAAAAAAGTAACACCAATATTATCATAATAGTAAGGAAGTCACCAATATGTCTCAATTAACTGCTTATTAAAAATAATACCAGAAAACTTTCAAATCTAGTGAAAATTTCCTAACAGAAACTGACAGCATGCATCACACATGAAGCGAGCTCGGTTCCCATGGCAGAGCACACCAGGTGCTCTCGTTACCCTTCTGTGCATTCAGAGAAGAGGTTGCAGGCAAGTTTGAAATAGAAGAAGCAAAAATGTTATGATAATAGCAAAGAAAATAAAAGTCCTTGGTTGCTGATAGATTTGCATGTGTACACATTTGCGTGTTTGCGCACACGTATGAGGACAGAGGACAACCTCGGCTGAGATCCTCAGGAATGCTGCCCACCTCCTTTGTAACGGGTCTCACTGTCCTGGAACTCAGCTAAGGAGGCTAGAGGCTGATATTATGATGTCTTCATCAAGGGCTTCCCCACCATAGTTTTTGTGTCAAGGTCTCCTGCTGAAGCAAGTGTTTGCTGTTTTCTGTAGACAGTCTGTCCAGCAAGACCATGAGTAGCCAGTTACTCCCTTCCCCAATATTACAAGGACATGTCAGACTTGAAGTTTTCACATCAGTTCTGGGAACTGACCAGATCCTCACCATTGCACGTCAAGCGTTTCACCAGGAGGACCTTCCCTACTCCAGCTAATATGTTTTGAGAGTGTTAGTAGAGTCTGAAGAGCCCAGGTGTGGGGCAGCAGGTTTGAGGTAAGCTGTGGAGGTAACTGTTCTATATCACTTATATTGGGGAAGATCTAACAAGAGCTCATCTGGGTTAGGGAAGACAGGAATCCAATTGACTTTAAATTTTGAGCTTTTAAAAAGGATCAGGAACGAATAAGATAATTCAGTAAATGGACTGCATATAGGGCTGATATGCAAAGATCAATACATTTTGTTCCTGACTTGGAAACTTCATGGGGAAAAATGCACTGCAGATGGCCAAACACAAAGAAATGTATTAGCCAGTACTGAATGAACACCAACTGTCTGAGAAAATGTATTACTGAATAACAAAAAAGCCATGGACCTATTTTTTAAATCAAAATCTTGATAAGATTTGTAACGTGTTGGTGTAAAATAGTAATTACCCTAGCACAGCAAGCCTGATGAGGGATACACACGCAACCAGTGCTTCACAAATATCAGCTCCAACGCCCATCAAAACTCATCTGGCTACTCCAATTATGCCACGGCATGGGGTACAAACAGGATATGAGATAAATCAAAGTCATGCAGGCCAAACTGAGAAAGGCAGGGGCAGAAGCTTGGCCTTCGTCTAAGAGTCTATACTTTAGAGAACCACCCTGCCTCTGGGAAAGCAGAACACAGTGAAGAATCATGCTACCCTAAATACCACTGTCTCTAAGTAATTCTCTACAAATATCGCTCGTCTCTTTTACAAAACAAAGATATTAAGCCGGGTGGTGGTGGCGCACGCCTTTAATACCTGCACTCGGGAGGCAGAGGCAGGTGGGTCTCTGTGAGTTCGAGGCCAACCTGGTCTACAAGAGCTAATTCCAGGACAGGCTTCAGAGTTACAGAGAAACCCTGTCTTGAAAAACCAAAAGTAAAACAAAACAAAACAAAACAAAAACAAAAAACAAAACAGAGATATTAGTCATTAACTCAGAAAAGGTTTCAGAGGATTAAACAAGAGAAAGTACCTGCACACAGTATTTAACAATAAACTTCTTAGTGAATACTATCTTTTGCATTTGTGGGGGTAGGCATGGATGAGTGCAGCTTGCATGTGCAGGGGTAACCTTACTGAAGCTTGTCCTCGAAACTGGACTGGCTGGTGACAAGCTTCAGGGATCCTGCTGATTGTGCTTCCCCAGCACTGGGGATGCAGTGGGCACGGCCATGCTTGGCTTCTTATATGAAATCTGGAATATGTGAACTGGAATCTTTATGCTAGTGCTGAAACTATTTAGTCTAACCCAGTCAATCCTAGTCCTGCAAGATGATAACTGCTTTAATCTGATGTAGAACCTCTGATGAAAGACTTAAAAACAATGGAAGAACAGGCCCTCAAGCTCCATATGCAATTATAAGCTGGGAGGACATTTTTGACTCTAAATAAAATATTGAATTTATGCCAAAGTACCTGGATATGATTTTGAGTACAGTTTGGTAATTTATACAGCACTGCTAGATAGGAAAACTAGGACAGTTAATCTAGGAGGTAATATGGAAGATTCTCAAACAGCCCTGCAGAATTATGTACATCCCACTTTGGGAAATACATATTTGTTCATATCTATGTATGAGCACGAGCCAGTATATCAAGTAGATTCCTGCACTCTCACCCTAACTTCGGTGTCATGGACAGTAACAAAAGCATGGAAGAAATTTAATTATGTGCATATGAGTAAATAAAATATGGGGTGTGTGAGAGATGATTGGCATATTTAAAAGGGAAAAATGATTACAGTCCTGTCGTTCACTGTACTATGTAATATGGACATTAGGATAAATAAAGTAAGTCAGGCACACAGAAAAATATTGCTTAGCTTCACATATATTTAGAATCTAAAAAAATGTCTACCTCATAGAAACGGAGTCAAAAAATGACAAGCAGAGGCAGGGAAAGGGAGAGACGATGGAAGGATAGTTATTGACCACAAGGTGATGTTTCAGTTACAGTAAAGGAATAGGTTACTAATCATGGCAAGGGTAAGGCACAGCCAGTGCCTGACAACAGAAGCCAGGCCCAACGCCGCTGCCGCTTTCTTGGTGGAAGCAGTTGTCTTGACTCTAGCACACCTAGGACAGATCAGCCTGCAGAAATACACTTTTAACAACTGCTCCCCTTGTAGTAAAGAACAGATTCGTTACAAAATCTCTGGGCACTTTCTTTTCTTTCTTTGAGTATTGACATCATGCTCAGTATGGGATTCCCAGACAAAAGGGTGAAGAGCCCTCCTCAAGAAGCTCAGGATCTCATGTCTAAAGTGCAACGGTTTATAAAGTACTTAATGACCGATCCTCATCCAGATACCCCCCAGATGCTTCTGCTTGCAACGGATGCCAACAGATGTTCCCTTTTTATCACTGCACTGCCATGGACAGGAAGCCACAGTTTGGACAGCAGTTGTCGGTGTCGACTCAGGATGATTCCCAAGAAATTACACAGAGCATGTGACCAAAAGGTGAGGTGCAGTGTCCTCAGACCCCTGCCCTCTAAAGAACGTGTCCTTCACTCTGTGCCTCAATCTAACTCGCAATGAGGTTTACACAAGAGTCTCACTAAATGGGATGGTTTGTGTGTACAGTGTTCATTGAGCACAGGTGGTGTGAGCCACTTATAAATTAGTCACAACTAAATGACAGTTTATATTCGATAGAATACTTTTACATATGTGCTAAGAATGCCTCTGGGCATTAGCAAAGGCAGGTAGAGGAGCTATATGTTGTTGTGGGAGTAACTTCCGCTGCCTCAACCAATAGTCGCTGAAATATGAGCCCACAGTGCAGCAGGGAGTGACTTCCGCTCCGTCAGCCAATAGCTGCTGAAATACCAGCCCACTGGGGCGTGGTATATTTCTCTTTTAAAAAGAGAAACAGATCCGGATCAGGCTCTCTTGGTTGCAATGCTTGGTCCCGGCTCCTGCTCCTGGCTCCTGCTCCAGCAACTAGGCTCCCTTCCTGACGGTTTATGGTGTATGTAAGTTTTACCCCCCAAAATAAATAACCCCTTAAAACATAACTAGTGTGGAATTGATTCGCTGATAATATGTAAGAAATGAAACTATCATTCTGCGGAGGACCTGGTCTCCTAGTATTCCTCACGAGGCTCCCAGGGCAGCCTGTGACTTGAATCCCAGAAATTGTGACATTCTCTTTGATCCCTGTGGGCAATAGCATGAACATGATGTGCATACACACATGCAGGCACACACACATGAATACCGAAAATTTTGCATGATGAAATTAACTTGGCTATGGAAAGATAACTCATCTTCACCAGCTGAAGGGAGACTGAAATCATCCAAAGGAGAGTTGGGGTGCAACCAGTCAGCATACTTTCTGGAACCACAAGTCTTAGCATTGGACAATGGCTGATACTCTTCAGTAAAAGGTTTGAATCTCAGAAAGTAGATAAATAAAATATCCTAATTCTACCTCACATGAAATGCACAGGTTCTCTGTTTTTATGTTGTGTATTTTCTGGGATTGCCACTTGGCTTGTTTACTAGGACAAGTGGCTGATGGACTATGTGGGATTCCGTCTTTCACTGAAACAAAGGATTGGATAGTGTTCTCATCAAATGTTTTCATTTTCAAAGAAAGGAAACAAAGCAGAAAGCTTTGTATCAAAAGCTGGCCAGGATGAAAATGGAAATGAGAAACACTGGGCTTAGAGCCTGCTTGGTTAATTCACCTGCTAGGCAAGATCCAGAGGCAGATATTACTTGGTAAGTTTTATTTTATTCTCTTCTTGCTCCATTTCAAACACTCCTTCCTCTTTTCTCTCTGTTTCTTCCTGTTTTAGTTACCCTTTCCAGGTGCTGTTACACCAAAGGTTCTGCCACAGCCTTCTACAAGTCCCCACATTGCCAGAAAACCTCTCAGTTTTAAACCGTTTCCCATAGGTCACTGCAGTTTCCTTTATGGCTTCAGCTGACTTCACTCAGATCTTTCTCCTCTGTAGAAGAGATAAGATAGTTCTTAAATAAGTTTGTGGTTAGCTCATGACTGTATCCATATATTTGTATATTTTTATCTTCCTACTTATTACATGAACCTAAATTTCTTTCTCGAAATACCAAGAACCAATGAGGCATTTCTCTTCTGAATCTCGTTAGGCTGATATATATGGTGTTAGTAAGTCATAACTATTAGTCTTAAAGTTTTTTTTGAAGTAGGACAGCCTTCCATTAGTAACACTTCAGTGATTTGAATAAAAGAAAATTGTTGTTTCAGATACAAATATAAAAAGCTGTGTTAATTATCACACACGCAGGCAAGGCTGGGAGACAATAAAATGGGCATTCTTAAAAATTTATGTACTCTAATTTCAATGGTTAAATTGTTTGTATTTTTATTTTAATGAGAGCTTAAAATATAAAAACTATACTTTGGTCTTAAAAAGAGAAGAGATCAACGACAATTCTGAAGACAGTCTTGGCCATTATCTTCCTGACTCCTGTTCCTTCGGTTGTTTACCACTACCGTGTGAGCATAAAAGGCCCAATTGGGCTGATCTGAGGACTGCAGGTCTTCCTTTGACCCGAGAGTAAGGCACACACTTCTGCTCACTCTGGTCCTGCCGACTTCAGTCAGAAAATCTAGGAAACTTTGCAGACAGCTCGCCAGTCTCCTTGAGGGCTTCTGGGCAACCGAGTCATTGTGGGCTGTTCCAGGCTTTAGTCACTATGAACCTCAACCTGGGCGCGACAGCGTATTTCACCAGATGGTAAACATGACCACATCTTTTGGGACAGTAATTCCAGCAATAATGGCCCTGTCATAGGTCAAATACTTACTCTATGTCACCAGGTTATTACTCAAGCGTTCCAATCTACACAGCAGTACATTTCGGTGGCTAGACTGAGCACACGCCTAGTAGTAACTTCCAAAGATTACAAATCAATATTTTGAAAATGAAGTATGGAGTCCGCTAATGCAGGATTATCTTCCCACATCTCTTGACACGCTTCCACTTCCTCAGACCTCAGCCACATAAGAGCTTCTCGGGCAAAGCCTTCTGGGAGTCCCAGAAGAAGAGGCAGTGACTTCATCGCAACACAGTGCATACCACACCCACCTCAATTTTAATTTTTATTTTCCATGAACATCCTGTTGCTATTCAATACATTCTGGAGGCCAAAGGGCCATCGGATTATTTATGTTCCCCTCACATGTAGCATGATACTTGGTTGATGCGCAGCAGGATGCACGAGTGCCGGTTGAATGGGAGGATAGGTGAGTATATACATAGATGGTACGGTAACAGATTTATAGACAAATATCAAGAGACAGTGTTGGCAAAAACACAATTCTATATATGGTGTTGCCATAGAAATAGCTCATACTTTTTACTTTTTCTTTCACTCCAATTCTGGATAGTTACATTAAATGCAAGCTGATTTTCTCAAATGTAGCTACATTGTTCAGCATAATGAATGGGATATTGATGATGGGATAATAATAAATTTGAATATAACACTTTGAAATGTGTTTTGGTGTTAGTAGTTTTCCACCACTCACTTGCGTGTCATAGCCATGGTGAGCTCTGAGCTCTGCGGACACATTTTCCACTCTGGTTTCACACAAGCTATAGTATTTGCTCTACTATAAACCCATGGTCTAGATATTTATCCCTATGTGTTTCTAAGGCAGTACATTGTCAAATACTCCTGTACCCATAGCTGATTGAGAGCATACTTATGCTTAGACATCCAACCTATGTAGTCCTTCATGTGTTGAATACAGAACTGGGAAGGAAGAATTAGTTATATAGTCTCAAGTGATTGAAGTCTTGTGTTCTTGGTTAAACTTTTTCTATGACCAAATATTTTCTTCCTTCTTTTTTTCCTTCCTTCCTTCCTGAAAAAGTAGGATGAGAAGGAAGAGGAGGAGGAGGAGGAGAAGGAGAAGAAGAAGAAGAAGAAGAAGAAGAAGAAGAAGAAGAAGAAGAAGAAGAAGAAGAAAAAGAAACACTTAACTAATCTCCAACGCTCTTCAGTCATACAAAAGACAGTTATTTCAAATGTTTTTATATTAAATATTTTGTCTATCTCCTCTCTGTATATTAGAACCCTACAATCTGACATCCTCATCAGCTTCCTAAAGATCATCCCAATGGACCCTCACAGGAACTCTGAAGTCTACCCCTCCCACATACCTCCTCAATATCACCAAGTTCTCATCTTTCTTAACAACAGGCCTTAACTGGCCTTGCTACTTTCTTAAAATACAGATGGCGCTGTCAATCACAGCTATTTTCTTTCAAATCTGGATCCCTAGGATCACCCTTTCATCAATATGTCTTACATTTCTTTCTGTCATCTACACTGATATTTTCCAAGAACCTCTTATGGAGCAACTGAGTAATAGTTCAGTGTGTGGTACCAAGGAGATGTTGAGTCATCCCTGCTAACAGCCATATCTTAGGGCAGGAATTCACAAAGGTTAAAGTCAATATCTGATGTTTCTTTGCAGCCAGCCTACTGATTATCTGCAAATCTCTTCAGATTGCCTTTCTGTTTATACTTCTATACTATCAGTCAGCTATCTATCACTACTACAACATATCTGAGACAATCAACTTGTAAGAAAGAAGGGCTATTTTGGCCCCTGGCTTTGGAGGTTTCCATCAATGAATGATTGTGTCCCATATATCCAGACTGTGCTGAGGCAAAACAGCATGGAAGGAGAGCACAGCCCAGCAAATACTCTCCCATTGTGTACCAAGGAGGAGATACACAGATGTGCTGGAGACACACAATCCCCTTAAATAGCAGACCAATATGTCTTCATACCTCCAGCTAAACCAAACATATTGCCTTGGTTTCTCTAGTCCAGCTCCCAGAAACTTGAAAGCATCAGAAAGATATACGATGTGAAAGTAGTTTCAACGTTCACATGTTTTATGTTATCTTTTCCCATTCTTCCTCCCTCCTCTTCTCCTTTCTGTCTTTCTTTTCTGTCTTCATATGTCATATGGAAGTTTAGCAAATACTTTTGAATGTTCGTTTTCATCTTGTGAGAAATTCCATCTCACATTATGGTTCTTTAGACAGAAAAACAAGTGTCTGAATTTTGCTAGTCTTAACAGAGAATGACCACAATCAGCAACCTGTTTTTAAATTACTACAGTCACTTTTTGGAAGTTCTTAATCTAGATAAATAGCAGGGAAACTGAAATTAGAGAAATATTATATCACTCTAATAACATAGAGTGAAAGCCTCATTTCCACTGAGATTATCCCCAATGCCTCCGTGAAAACAAGCTCCACCACAATCCCATGAAATAATTTTAGAAGCAATAAATTATGGTTCCTTCCGTTTACACAAATATTTTGATATCATGAACTTGCTTGCTTGTTCGAACTGCCAGACTGGGATGGAGAGCCACAGAGAGCACACAAAGAGACCACTTTTTTTTTAGTCAGTGTGGGGATTTCTGGTGAGAACCAGGCAGGGGGCTAAATCAGCTGCTTCCTGGGATATTGATTGGGTCTCTCCTCTGACTGGGAGGAAAGCATACTTGAAGACTGAGAATTTCATTCCTCAAGTTAATCTAAACGCTATGAGGAATAACTTCCCAGGATAAAAATTTTCAGAATCTGCAGAGGGTGACAGGTGACATGCTGGCATCACATGAACATAAGCGAGATGCTGAAACAAAAGAGTTCTTGGTTTCATGGGCTCAAGCCCTATAATGAAAAGTCAGGTAAGATGCACACTGACTGTTGGCGGAGCAGAGCTGTGTAGTGAGGGGAGAGTGGTCCGGGGCGGTCACAGCAGGTTCTCTGCCAGGACATTCTTTTCATGGAACTGTCCCCAGTGTTGAGTGTGCTGCTAATTGAAACATTTTTCATCTAAAAGCCAAAGTTAGAGATGAATTTTAATGCAAGGGATCATTCATGCATCACAAAGAAACCTGCATAATATATATTCAACTCTAGCCCTTTCAGAACATTTTTATAAAAAAAACTTTGATATTTTCAAAGCAGATTCATAAAAGATTGTTTGCATGGGAACAAAATTCTCTCTATCTTATTATATATGTATAACCTTCAAAAAGACAAAAAACAGAACTCTACTTGGTGCTAAAAAAACTGTATCTTCTCTGCAAATATAATTCACTAATTTTTGTATATTCCAAGAATGCATTGGGAGGGCTGGATGTGTCAAGAGGTAGAGTGTTTGCTTAGCATATTGTCTTGGTGTATTGGCGTGAAGAGACAACATGACCACAGTAACTCTCATAAAGGGGAGCACTTAACTGGGGCTGGCTTACAATTTCAGAGGTTTATTCCATTAGGACCACTGCAGGGAACACTGGTACACAGACAGACAGACAGACAGACAGACAGACAGTGCTGGAGAAGTAGCTGAGAGTTCTACATCTGGATCCCCAGGTAGCAGGAAGAGAGAGACTTTGGGCCTGGGCTTGGGCTTTTGAAAACCTCAAAGCCTACCCCCACAGTGACAGACTTCCTCCAACAAGGTCACTCCTCCTAATCTCAAGCAGTACCAACTCCTAGACGACTAAGCACTCAAACCTATGAGCCTGTGGGGGCCATTTTTATTCAAACCACCACACATATGTAAGGTTCTAGTCCCATTCCCAGTACCACACAACAGCAGCAAAACATCCTGCTAGTAGCAAATGACCTAAGTGAATTGGAGACATGACAGGCATCCTAAATAAACATTGGTGCCAATAAATTAAATTCTGAAGTACAAACAGGTTACCAATCCATCCTAACCAAAATCAGTATGGTGAATGGAACTAAACCTTTCATTTTCCAAACCAGGTGCTCCTCTGTGTGGGTGTTGAAAGCTACATTCTGGATTTGGCCTTGATTCTGACAAAACAATCACCTTCTTTTTCATATTCAAATGTTTTATTAGATTGTAGTAACCACAATCCTGCCAGGAATATAAGCCTCTTTATGCTAAAGACCTAAGTGTGCTCCTAACAAAAACTAATGATTAGGTCTAGAGATGATGTGTACTGCACATGCACACATGTGCATGTCCTTGCAAACACACACACACACACACTCCCATACACAGACAGACACACATCCCCATATAAACACACATACACATGCATGCACACATATGCACTCAAATACAAATCTGCTTACCCCCCATACACAGAAACACACAAACACACACACAGAAACACACACACACACACACACACACACACACACACACACACACGTAGTACTGAGAAGTGAGCAGAGATGCTCTAGCATTATACTATGGAATAACAATACTAACCTGAGAAGGTTCATACTTATAAAAGTATTTAACAACAACAACAACAACAACAACAAAAACCCTGGCACAAGAGAGGGTAGAGGGAACATAAAAAGTGAGCGGAGTGGGAGGAGACCGACCTCTGGGGACAGCAGAGGAGGGAAGAAAGAGGGAGAGGGGAGGGGGAGGGGGAGAGACAGTGAGACAGGCAGAGAACCAGAGAGAGGGAGAGAGATAGGAGGAGGGCAGGGCCCCTTTAAAAGGGAAGCTAATGAATGTGCACAGCACGTGCTTAGTGGCCACAGCTGAGGACACAACCTACCAGAACCCCAAGGTCACACTTGCTACAGTTGAAAATTAAAGGAGGTTTTCTATTTTTGGACAAACCTCAGTATTACCCACAGAGAAGGACACCCTATATTGACTTGGGGTTTATGTTCTAAAGCTGACTTCACAGAGAGCTCTCTTTTTGGAGGAAAATCTGGCTACCCGGCCCCGTATTCTGCCCACATTTGAGTAAATGTCTGTGTAAAAGGCAAGGCCTGGCTTATCCAAGCATGTACCATGACCAACACACAGTTTCAATAAATCTTAAGCAAGCCATAACCACCATATATTCTCACTTCAGCCCGCTGCACAGAGTCCCCTTTGAAGCGAGGTAATGAAACACAGCATTTCAATGAGGCTTTCCCTACGGCCTTGCTCTCACCTAGTTTTGATCTGATACTGAATGCTGTCTTTAGTCCCACGTCTATAGAACAGTGGAAGACTTTTCTTCATTTTCAACATTTATTTTTCAATAGACACACAGGAGCTGACCTTTTTGGGGGGGGGCATGATTCTCCTGCGATACACATCTACAGTGTGGAATGTGAAATTCAGGACCAGTGGTACTTCTAGCTCCTCAAATATGAGCGCCTGTGTACCGGGTGTACAGCAACACTCCTGTGAGTTGTTGTCCAGCTGTTGTTGAACCCTCTGGAGCCTTCCTGCACAATACAGGTTATTTTTATTTTTAAATTTTTATATATCAGGTTTATATACAATATACTATGATCATATTACCCCAGCTACCCTTTACCATGCTCCTATTCCTAGAAGCCATTTTCCAAGTAATCCCCATATATTCTTATGTCCCTCATTCATACTCTCTGTTTCTATCTGTGCCTCTGTCCCTGTCTCTGTCTCTCTCTGTGTGTGTGTGTGTGTGTGTGTGTGTGCCTGCTGGTCTCCCTCCTTCTTTCTTTCATTCCCTCCTTCTCTCCTTCCCTCCTCCTTCCTTTTTTTCCCTCCTAGACACTGGACCCAAGGCTATGGCTGCCAGACACAGTGATCTTCTCTGCTGCCAGCCCTGACTGCTCAGTCTTACAGAACCCTATCTTCTCTGACTGACATCCAGAGTCCTTCCACAGCGTTCACTTCAAAATACAGTTGTAAATTTGCTGTGCTGGCATTTCTGTTTAGGGGAAGAGAAATGAACACAACTGTTCAGCCATCTCAAAATCTTTCCAGGTTACCTGTTGTTACTAATTGTCAGTAGCACTTGTAGTTGCCTCTGACTCACTGTTATGTTGGAATGTAGGAACTGTAACCCTGGCAGGAACACAAACCTCTGTGTGTTAATGACCTAAGAGTGCTTCAAACAAAAACCAATGATTAGGTCTAGAGATGGTATGTTCTTATTCACATATGCACACATGCATGCATGCACAAACAAACTCACAGACACATATACACATACACACAGCACATGCACTCAAATGCAACTCCCACATGCATTCGCTCGCTCTCTCTCTCTCTCTCTCTCTCTCTCTCTCTCTCTCTCTCTCTTTCTCTCTCTCTCACTCTCCCTCCCTTTCCACCTCACTCCCTATCTGTGCTCAGGATAGATGCTCAAGTATTCTACCATAGAGCAACACCACTAACCTACAAAGTTGCACACTTACTGTAACTAAAAATTGAAGGTGGTATTTGACTTTGGGCAAATTTCAGTATCTGCATTCAGAAAAGGGCACTCCTATATTGACTATTATGCTCCTTCCCTAAAAATCTGAGTTCACAGAGAGCTCTGTCTGCACACGGAGAGCAGTGGTGTCACACACATTTAATCCCAGGATTTGGGAGACAGAGGCAGATGGATCTCTATGAGTTCAAGGCCATCCTGGACTACACTAGGTCAATGCGGAAACAAATCCAAGTGGTGGTGGCTCACACTTTTAATTCCAGTACTAGGGAGTCACATGACTTTAATCCCAGCACTAGAGGGGATGTAAAATGGTAGGAGAGAGGTTTAGTCTGCTTAGTGGGCTTACTTGACTTAGTCTGTGATCACTCAGCCTTGGTAGAGGTGAGACATCTCTAGTGGCTTGGCTGCTTTGCTCTTCTAGTTTTTGGGTTGAACCCCAATTTCTTTCTCTGGCTTTTTATTCTTTGTGCTACATAGAAATGAATGTTTTAATATTGGAGATATAATTACATTATATACAAATGGAAAGAGAAGCTGAGCTGGAAAGGCTGGCACAGTGTACCATTTCAAGTTTACTCAAACTGAAGGCCTTCCTTAGCCAGCAATGACCCTTGCTTCCTTTGATAGTACTTTCTGGTTAGACGATCCCAGTGGAGGATTAGTTATCAAACAATGAATTTCCATTTCGTCAGTTCAGCGTGTCTATATACCACTTAAATAACCTAAGTAGGTGACTTCATCCTGAACCCCAGCAAAACAATATAAAGTATGGGCATGTCACCAAGAAAGCTTCCAACATCTCAGAACCTCACAGTCTACAAACCATAAGGCTCTGCCTGGGAAAGTGAAGGGAAGTGACCCCTGGGCAACACAATCACCTGGAAGATGGGTGAGGGAGCAGAAGGAAATGCTGGAAGATACGAAGAATAACCAGGGGAAATGGGAGATCCGAGTGAATGACAAAGCAGACAGACAGAAGTGTGGGGCATGACAGACACATATTTTCTCCACTTGGAATGTTGATTTTGAACATTTCAAAACATAAAACCAAAACATTTCATTAGCCAGCAGCAGAGTCCTTTGATCTGAGCTTTATTCAGATCCCCACCCATCATTTTAAGTCCTCTAAGGAATGTTTTTTGTTTTGTTTTGCTGATTTTTTTCTTTTGAAACTAGGAAAGTACATTCTACCGAGGTCAAAGGATAACATAGCTATAAATTATGCCACGGAGTTAACTATACTCCAAAGACTTGCCCGGAAGGGCAATTGAACTCTAAAAGGACCTTTATTCTGTGGCCAAAAGTACAGGTGGGAAAACAGTAACTGGAAATTTGAAGGCTGCATGGCAGTCCTGACCGCCCTTAGCACCAAGACGACACATTGTTATTTTTGTACCACCTCTTCTGCTCTGAGTGCAAAGAGATAGTTTTGCTTTCAAGGACCCAAATCACAGTGCATCCCTTTGACTTGGAGAATGAGCATGAACCAGGAGCTTGCCGGTCATAGTAGTTCCGGCCAACCACAGTCCAGTTCCTGCTGCTCCAAGTCTTTGGTCTCCACTACTCAGTTCACAGCCTTCCACACTAAAATCTCTCCGAGGACAATTACAACAAAACGTACTTTCCCCTTGGCTTTATTGGCATCTGAAAAGACCAGGGTTCTAGAGAAGAAAGTCACCTAGAGAGAGGTAGACAGGGGCAGAAGAGGGCAGCAGGCACCCATCCTGTTAGATCAACAGTTGGATAAAGTCTCCACAGAAACCTCTAGTGACATGATCCAGACTGACTGTCTTCACCAGGGCGCTTCTGTGGTTGCTGGAAAACTAAGACCCAGTAACACTCTGGAAGAGATCTCACTATCTTTCCAATCAGGTCACTGACTCTCTGGGGAAATACATTTTAGTACTGCGCGGCTCCAGCAGTGTGCAAGATTATTCCTAGACCAGGCAGTACGGGTCCTCTCTGGGCCTGGCTTGTGTTCTTGCTGTTTCCATCCTATAGAAGGCAGAGAGAAGCAGTGCCTCTCCCCGAGGCTGTGCAATGGCCCAGTCTCCATGGCTCTTCTCTAGTGAAAATTCCAGCACTGTTGAAAATAGACAAGTAGCTATTTTGTCTTGAAGCAAAAGATAACTTGGATTTTTAAATAGAACACAGGGGTTCTGAGGATTCTTATCACATCCAAGTGCGTGGGTACCCCAGTTTCCAGTGCACCAAAGAGAAAACTATTAGGAAGAAGAAGTGTGTTGTCTGGTTTGGGAGCAATTGAAGAAGAAACCGGAGAAGAACAAGACTGAAGAATTGCAATCAAGTAAGTCTGAAGCTAGGGAAATCAATCCTGAAAATCCTCCCAGAACACTGAGCACCTGAAGCCCCTCTCTGAATACATGCATCCCCAGAATTGTCTTCCTACGGACCAGAGCATGACCCTTTAGCCAGAACAGCCTTGTCTTAAGACAGCGTGGAGAGAGATGTTCATATCCAGCTCAGGATTCAAGGTTCTTCACAGCTAGATCCAGATTCTCCACTCTCCCACTCCAAGGCAGTTCCCACTCCAACAAAACCCCTTGTTCATACAGTGCCTGCACTTCGCAGCAAGCTGAGCCTTCACTTCTCTGCCCTGCAGACATCAGTTTATTCTCAGGAACTTTGATGGCGTAGGCCTCCCTCATATATGCAGTATGTGGGGTTGTTCTCCTAGAACCCGGCCTCTTTCATTTGACCACCCAGATGCTGCTTTGCCTTCCTCCTTTGTCCACGCAGCTACAAGAGATTTGCTTTGGGAACATATGTGATCGGAAAGCATGTACCTTCTCTATATGCCTGTGCTAATCTATAACTGCTGTGTTGAGATGGTGTTAAGACACAGGGACTCGGGTGGTGATGAGATTATGGATGTCATTGTTATCATCACAAAAATTAAAATAAAACCCTCATTTCTTGTGCCATATGGAGAGAGAGAGCTAGAAGACACTATCTGTGGCCAGGTTGTCATCACCCCAGAGAGCTCTTGACATCTCAATCTTTGACTTGCATTCAGAACTGAAGAATTAAATTCTGTGTTTTCTAAGCCAGATGCCTATGGTATCGTATTACAGTAGCCTAACTGGGCAGAGACAATAGCCAGCAACTGCATGCCTCAGCCCAGAGTGCCTCCTAAAGCCAGATCTGGAGAGGTTGGTGATGCTTCCAGTCGCTCTGGCTGCTCCTGTGAAAACAAGCTAGACACAGAGTTTCCATGACATCTATGGCCCAGAAAGATGGCCATCTCTGTCTTCTAGCAGGTTCCCACGGCCTCCCTCCAGAAGCTCTGCTTTGCTTGGTTAACACATTTTCATGTGCCTTCACAAAGAAACTGAGACAGTGAGTTACTAACAACACCCTGATACTCAGTCTCAGCTTCAGGTAGGGAGGGAAACTGAACCAAGGTACATGGCGTGGCTTTGGCTCTCTCCAGAATCAAATATGGAATTGTTTAAACTAAATATAAACTATTAATAGTATGGCCTTCTTTCCCTCAGTCCTTTTAAGGAGACCCCAAATGTTCCAAAACATTTTGCTTGGGAAGTCCTTATGATGCACTTAAGTGACTCAATGGTTAGTATCAACCACATAAACAACACTGTCTTTATTCAAGCTGTATGGCTACCAACCAAGGGAAGTTTTTATTATTGGCATAAAGTTACATCTTCTTAAAATTTTTACATTACACAACTCCCAAAGGTTTATTAAGCTGGTATGAGAAATCTATGGTATTCTCAAGTACAGAAATCAGGGTGATACAGAGAAAATGGATGTTTGAGATTTGAAGTCTGCATGGCAAGTTTAGTCTACCCATCCTATGTACAAGTGATATTTATTTAGTTGTTAGCTCAAATACCCAATTATGGTATGATTTATAAAATGGATGGCAAAACAGTATAAACTCAACCCATTAAAGTAACAAGTGTTCCTGTCTATGCACTGGGTGGGTAGCATTTTGTCCTGTCTGTTTACTAGTCATCACCCTCACTATGGACTATGTGAGGGGACAGTCATCTCCTGCACATGACTGTCATCAGATTGCCCAACACAGGGCTTGGTAAATATTTGTTGAATGTGGGAATGAATAAATGAGTAAATAAGAAGCCCACATTAATTGTACTATAAACAGAAGGAAGATAAGCAAATGTCTAAAGGGAAAATTTTACTTTTAGAGAAAGGCAATAGATTTTTGATAATCTGTAATATTAAAAAATCTAGATTTAATTTAGCATACTTATCATTTTCATAATCCCCTAACTTCCCTTCAGTATCAGTCCCCATGAGCTGGTTCCAGTTTTCCTCCCTGAAAATGCCAAATGTTTGGAAGTAGAGGCATTATTGAGAGTCAGAATGACGATTAATATATCCTATTTCCAATGCTTTCTCTTATCATCTTTCTTACAGAAACATGGGTAATGAGAAGATGATTTACACAGAAAAAGAACAAACAAAAAATGCTTTAAAAAGTTTCCTGCTAAAGCCTTCCCCTGGGTATACCACGTCTCTCTAACATCAAAAGGCATGTAGGAGGAGGGTCAGTAAGTAATACATTAGGTATGAGTGTGTAGAGCAGAGGACCAGAAACCTCCTGATATTAGTCCAGCTATTCAGATAGATAGGTAGATAGACAGACAGACAGACAGACAGACAGATAGAGATAGACAGACAGATAGGTGGATATAGAGAGTTAGAACGTTTAAAAGGGAGAAATTGAAAAATAAAGCATCTCCTATCTATAGGAAGACAGCAGATACATACATATGTTCTTATAATATTCGTCTGCCCTGTTTTTGCACGACCCTCCTCAATCCTACCCCGCTGGCTGCACATTGTTTGGTTGAAGTCACAGCTCCAATTCTCCTCCTGCTTATTTCAACAGACTATCATCCCAGTGCTGTCGTACACGGAGCCCAGAGACTCTTCTGCACCCAGACAATGTCACTGTTGATTATAGGCACTTGCCTAAAGTGTGATCTATGTTTTTTCTCATTAACAGTAGCAGTTGTTGACACAGTCTCTTAGGTCACTGAGTCACCTTATGTATCTGTAATGGTGAGCTTCAACTGACAACTTGACATGATCTAGAAAGAAGAGAATATCAGCGAGGGACTGTCTGGACCCGTCTGAACCAGGCGAGCCTGAGTTCATGTCGGTTAGAGATAGTCTTGATACTAAATCTCAACTGATATAAAAGACCGAGCCCACTGTATTCACAACCATTACCTCGGCAGAGGATCCTGAAGTGTGTGAGTGTAGACGGTGAACAGAAGACTATCAGTCACGTATGCATTCCCCTCTCTGCTCTTCAGTGTGCATGTGGCATGCTGTTTCAAGTCCTTACTGTGACTTCTCAACAAAGGGCTACAACCTGAAGAGACCCTTTCTCCCTAAAGTTGCTCTGGCAGGAACTTAACTGCAGCAACAAGACGCAAAACTAATCCAGCTCCCATGTCCGTACCCCATGATGAAAGAGCCATTTGAAGCTCAGTCCAAGCACGCACAACCTGGTTTTGCCCATTTCCTCTTAAACATTAGCAAAGTTGTCAAACTGGTCTTGTTCGTCAGACATGAAATAATTCAACTCTGCTTTGTCATAAGTAGTTTAGTTAAATGGCGCCTGGAGTGAGCAGGGAAGGTGTTCTCCTACCACCATAAGCCCTCATTTTGATATGACTTGAGTCATCTAGAGTCACGGAGGTCACGACTCCCTCCCTCTGTATAACCTTTGTTGGTCTTTCTGGAAGTTCCTTGGCATCTATAACAAGCTAAGGCTTAAATATGAGATGCAGATTTGGACAGCCAAACTGACTAAGAAAAATGAGACCAGAGGTGTGAGCAGGTATTTCAAAGAACAGGAAGCAAAGGTGGCAACTAGTAAATACGGAAATGTCTCAATTTCCTCAGAACTGAAATTCGTCAGAAAACGAAATTCAAGTTAATGAAGAGGTGCAATTTCATACTCAATGTATTATCAAATTGACAGAAAGAGAAAGAAAAAGTTCATTAAGAAGAACGCAGAGATCTTTGTATATAGGAGATGTTTAAAATGGTCACTTTTGAAGGTAATTTAATTCAACTTAGTCAAGGTGGGACTATGGCATGTTGGGTCTGCATTCTGACCATTCTTAGACATCACTGCAAAGGTGCCTTTACTTATGCAGAAAAATGCCAGATAGGCCAAAGTTTCACTGCAGTAGAGGGAGCAGGGAAAGGTTGGCTAGGGCCTGGGGTGGCGTCATTCAGGGGGACAGCACTAACAGGAACAAGACAATGCAATCAGAGAGGAACATCCAAGCCACAAGAAGTGACGCCTCAAAGCTGAGCTCTGTGCTAGATAAAATCATATCGCACACCGCTTGTGGCAGGTAAGATGATAATTATCTTCTGATCATTAGCTGAAAGCATGTGGTTACTTAGGCAGCACACACGCATATCATGCCCTCATATATATGCCCGTCAGTCACATAGAAGTATCTGCAGTCCCTTCTACTGATGTAAATTTGGGTTTTTCAACTCACTGGTGTAAATCCCAGACTCTTCATTCATGGGTTTCACAAGATTTGGAATTCTTATTCACAGCAAAAATATCTAAATAGGAGCCAAGAAACACCAGTGCTCAGGGTGTTTAGGTACAGAAAATGCATCGGTTCCCATGCAGCTGCTCACGCCTCTTACCTGTATGATACCCTATGGGAGGCAAGATTGAATGAGAACACTGGTCTGACTTGGAGTAGTCCTTCTGTGTGGGTGAAATATCCTTGCTGACTCCATCTTGAATGCTGCTGGGAACCATGGTGCATTCCTGCCTTGCATTTTTACCCTGAATGTCAAATTCTGCTCTGCAAACTGTGTGCTTTCCTCCTGATGAGACAGGCTCCTGAGTTCTCATGTATGTACTTAGATATCAGTGTGTCATTTAAATAATGTACACCCTTAGATACAACTTTTGGTTGGGCACATGTACGTGTGTGTGTGTGTGTGCATGTGTGGTACATGCACGTGTAAGTGACTTGCTGGCATGCATGTCTGTGGAGGCCAAAAGCTTAATACAAGGCCCCTTCTTTGTCAGTTGCTTCTCTTCCTTAATATTTTGAGACAGGATATCTTTGGTTGGACACGGAGCTCACAGCTTCAGATAGAGCCCTGTCTCTGTCCACCCCAGCTTGAGATTATACACCAGCTATGTGTGTGTTAGAGATCTGAAATCAGGCCCTCATGCTGGTGTGCCAAGTTTACCGACTGATTCACCTTCCCAACTCTCTTTAAATACCTTCCTTATCTCATTGACTTGACTTTCAGGAAGTTCAAATATAAGATTAATGCCAATGATGATGCAGAGTGTCTGGCATAACTACAATCCTTTTCATGGCTCTTATTCTCTATTTTCTAGTATAAACAGTTGTGCTTAGATATGGTTTACAAATTATGTAGCGATAGAAAGACAGAAAGTAATCACTGAGTCTGTCCATGGGTAGGCATTCTGATTCTTTTGAAGAAAGACCTAAGTCGAAATAAAATTTGAGCGTGTTTGTCAACTTAGGTCAGTTAAAAACAAAGCCAAGATTCCCTTTAAAAGCAAATAACTGAAGCAAAGGGAGAATGCAGGGCTCGATCCCGCCGCGACTCCCCGTGCGCCACTCACTTGCAGATATCCTCCTCCGGGTCTTCCAGCCCAAAGCGCTCGTCGAACGTCAGCTGGATCCGCATGTTCTCGTCAGCTGCGACTAACCTCCACACCAGCACCGTATTCCTCGGATATGTGTGAGGAAACTTGGGGCTGTGGATGCTCCCGTTAGCAGACACCGTGACCACTCTCTCATGCTGTGGGTCTTGCACTCCTAAAGCGAGGACACAGGTACAGGCGTATTAGAAAGGATGCTTCCAAAATCACAGGCTTCAAAGCATTGGGTCACATTTATTATTCTCGTTTCACTTCAGGCACTGAAGTCAAGCATGCCTTTGCAATACACGTCAAGGGTCACTCTTTTCAACCTGGACCATTGTTTTCAGGGATGGATTTCACAATGGTAGGAAAACAGAAAATCAGTCCTTTTTAATCTAATTACTGCTATGTAAATTACTAAGTTTTGTACTCTATGTGAGTTTGTTATAATTCTATACTTTACTATCATTATTTTTTTCTGAAACGGTATCCCACATAGACCATGCTATCTCCACACTCTCTATGGAGTTGGCTTGAATTCCTGATTAGGCTGTGTCTATTTTCCAAGTGTTGGGATCACAGGCTTGAGTCATCAAGCCAACACTAGAACTGCATTCTAAAAAATACGGATAATTGTTAGTTTTCTAAATAATGACTTCGTTGACTGTCTAGAGTGAATGCATTGTATTGTTCGCTTTAATTATATTCATGTGAAAATATAAAATACTTGAAAGAAAAGAAACGTGAGACTATAGAAGTGAAATAGAACACTGTAGAAAGAAAGAGATCATGAAGGCTTCCCACGTCTGATGGAACTGCCAACAGCAGACCACACTACAAGTGTGCAGACCCCCCATCTCTTCTAACTTGCAATATTTCCTCGTCTTCTTGTCCTCAAGGTGTTCTCATTGTCCTAAAGTTTATTATTTTATATGTATGGGTATGGCTGTTTTGCCTGTAGGTACGTCTGTGGACCTTGTGCCTGTGGAGACCAAAAGAGAATGTCAGAACCCTCGGAACTGTAAGGACAGGTAGTTGTTAGTCAGCATTTGGTGCTGGGAATCAAACGTGGGTCCTCTATGAAAGAAGTCAGTGCTCTTAACTGTTGCTCCATCTTTCTTAAAATGATTTCACACTATGACCTCACTTACTTAGTAATAGGAAAAATCTTTTTTTATTGTTTTAATTATTTTTAGATGTCACTTTAAGCTCTTCTATAGGTTCTAGGTAGAGAGGATTGCATAAAGAAATAAGAGACTCCCAATGAAAATTATCAGTTTCAAGAACCACCCTGTTTTTAAAAAAATAAGAATGAAGTTTTATGAATACTCACTTATTAAACTTAATTTGGCAATCACACCACCCAACATTCATTCATATATTACCACTCTATCTTTAAAGAAATCTTTATAGCAACTCATGAGTTAAGCCAAGGCAGTGTTTGGGATCCTGTTTTATAGATCAGAAAATTGATTCGTAAATGTGCTGAAGTACAATGAGCTAATTAAGAATTCTACATGTCTTAGAAATTATCTGACTCCATTGAGACACACTACACTAGTTATTTAAGATACAATGACGGCTATATCAAGGTATAGTGAATGTATCACAATGTCTGTCTGTGACTTGATGCCCCGCCTGTGTCCTTGCTTATAAGTTTCCCACCAGTATTATCCATGTATGCCTTCTTAGATGCTCTAAATTCAAACATGCACACACACACACACACACACACACACACACAGAGTCAGACACATACAGACTCATATAGACACATATAGACACAGACATAACAACTCACACATGCGCATACATACACACAAACTCTTTGTCTCCCAAACACACACACACACACACACACACACACACACACACACACACACACACACAAAATGAAACACTGACCATTGGACTTGGTGCCATATCCTGGTCAGATATCAGGGTTGAAGCTGAACGCCATTCAGTTCCTAGCTACCTATCTACCAGGACTTTGCACAATCTTGCATCTGAACATCTTAACATCAGAGTTCTATTTCTATTTTCAAATGCTCATAGTCAGTTTTACAAAGAGTCTACTGTCCTAGTCTAGAATTCTTCTTTGTGTCAAGTTTACTTTTATTTTTTCCTGACTAATTTTACTTTTTTCTTTCTTTTTTTTTCCATTTATAAGAATGGCCAAGATCAAAAACACTGATGACAACTTACGCTAGAAAGGATATGGGTAAGGGGAACACTTTTCCATTGTTAGTGTGAGTGTAAGCTGGTACAGCCACTTTGGAAATCAGTATGGTGATTTCTCAGAAAATTAGGAGACAACCTTCCTCGAGATCCAGCAATATCACTTTCGGGTGTATATCCAAAGGATGTTCAATTGTACCACAAGGACATGTGCTCAACTATGTTATAGCAGCATTTTTTGTCATAGCCAGAACCTGGAAACAACCTAAATACCACACGACCAAAGAATAGATAAGGAAAATGTGGTACATTTACACAATGGAGTACTGCACAGCAGAAAAAAACAATGACATCTTGCAGCAATGAATTTTGCTGGAAAATGGATAGAGCTAAAAAACAAAACAAAACAAAACAAAAAAACAAAAAACACCCATCATTTTGAGTGAGGTAACCCAGACACAGAAAGACAATTATCATATGTACTCCCTCATAAGTGGTTTTTAAACATAAAGAAAAGAAAATCAGTCCACAAACCACAATTCCAGAAAACTTAGACAACAATGAGGACCCTAAGAGAGACATACATGGATCTAATCTACATGGGTAGTAAAAAAAGACAAGATCTCCTGAGTAAATTGGGAGCATAGGGAATTTGGAGGACAGTTGAAGTGGAGGGGAGCAGAGACTCAATAAAAATCGCCTTAAAAAAAAGAAACGTGAAGGCATTGAAAGCAAACTCCTTTCAGCTCACTCAGGAAGCAAGTGTAGTCTTAGTAGACTAGCGTAGGTCTCCTGAGAGCCTGAGCAGGAACTTCATTACATAAGGAAGTAATTAATACAGACATTCTTCTGCTGCCACATTGGGGTCAATTTCCTGTACACTATTAGAAAACTAACTAACATTCTATTGTACACACAGCGGCTGGGATCGCAAATATTGCTTTTTGTTCCAATCTTCAACAGAAATTGCATCAAAAATTTGCTTAAAGCCGTGTTACTAAAACCAAGTCAATAAAATAAAATTTAAGAATAATAAATTTTTAAAGAGATAAGGGTGATATAAGGAACTATGATTACGATGAAAGAGCAAACTGTTTCATCTGAGTAAATTCACATTACTCGGAGTGAATTTCTCAAGGTATTAAATAATTTAATGCCACATTTCTTCATACTTGGACTAGTCCTTGAGAGCAAGTACCTGTCTGAAAAGTTTTCCTCTTCCTGGGTATTAATGACTGGTACTGCCTTTGACTATGTTTACTTGCATATCATGCTTGAGGCTAACTCTGTGGTGGAAGACTGGCCCAGCAGGTGCAAAGCCCTAGATCCCATCTCCAGGAGCACACATATAAAATAAATAAGTAAATAAATACATGAATAAAGATAAATAAATAAATAAACAAAACTACTGTCTCTCCTATGAAAAACCTTTACAGTAATATATTCCATAGGATCAGAGAGGGAGTCAGCCTCATAGATACTATTTTAAAAATGACCATGAGCTATTTAAATATTCATAAATAATATCTAAGGTTTTTTCTTAATTTATTTATTTTACATCTCAGTTGCAGTCTCTTCTCTCTCTTCCCCTCCCACTACCCAGCCCTCCCACCTACCCCTCCTCTGTAATCATTGCTCAGAAAGGGGCAGAACTCCCATGGGCTTTAGCAAAGCATGGCATATCAAGTTGCAGTAAGACCAAGCACTTTCCACTGTTTTCAGACTGGGCAAAGCAATCCACCATGAGAAACAGGTTCCCAAGATCCAGACAAAGCACTAAGGACAGCCCCTACTCCCAATGCCAGGAGTCCCACAAATAGACCAAGCTCCACAACTGTCACACACATGCAGAGGGCCTAGGTTGGCCCCATGCACATTCTCTTGTTCTTTCAGACTCTGTGTGTTCCCATGAACCAGACTCATGGTTTCTCTGGGTTCTCTTGTGATGTCCCTGAAACCCCATTTCCTATAATCTCTCCTACCTCTACTCAGCAGGATTCCCTCAGGGGAGTCAATGATTGGCCATGGATTTCTGAATCTGCCTGCCTGGATGAATGGTTTTGGGGAACAGCCGGGGAAGTCACCAATCCAGTCAAAGGAGATGGCCAGTTCAGGCTGTGCATCCGCTGCTGCCGGGAGTCTTCGCTGGCCATCATTTTAGACTTGTGGAAGTTTCCCTTGCATCAGGATTCTATCCAACTCCAGAAAGACCTTCTTTCTAGTCATCTCTCTCAGTACTGGCTCTCTCTGCCCATCCCCCAACCTGATCCCTTAGGTTCCCATGAGCACTGAACCCCAGGCAATCTCCTCTATTTCCCCTTCCCAGGGAGATCCATGAATTCTCCCTTGGGCCCTCCTTGTTCCCTAGGCAATATTTCTGTGGACTGTAGCATGGTTATCGACTTTGCAGTTAATATCTAATTTACCATGTTTGTCTTTCTGGGTCTGGTCTACCTCACTCTAGATTTTTTTTTCTAGTTCCATCCATATGCCTTTAAAATTGCCCTTGTGATAAGGTGAAGCATCCTTTGGGTATATGCCCAAGAGTAGGCTAGCTGGCTCCTGAGGTAGATCAATTTCTAGTTTTCTGAGAAACTACCCTTTAATTTCCAGAGTGGTTGACCAAGTTTGATCTGAGTGTTCACCTTACCCCACATCTTCTCCAGCATAAACTGGCATGTGTGTTTTTGATCTTAGCCATTCTGAAAGGCAAGATGGAGTCTCAAAGTTGTTTTGATTTGCATTTCTCTGATAGCTAAGGATAATGGCTATTTCTTTAAGTGTTTCTCTGCCATTTGAGATTCTTCTATAGGGGATTCTCTGTTTAAGGTAGTACCTCATTTTTTAATTGAATTATTTGTTTTTGTGATACCTAGTTTCTTGAGTGCTTTATGTATTTTGGAGATCAGCCCTCTGTGGGATGTGGGGTTGTTGAAGATCTTTTCTCATTATGTAAATTGCTGCTTTGTCCTATTGACAGTGTCCTTTGCCTTACAGAAGCTTTTCAATTTCATGAGATTCCATTTATTGACTGTTAGTCTTAGTTTCTGTGCTATTGGTATTCTGTTTAGAAAGTTCTCTCCTGTTTTCAATGTGTTCAAAGTTCTTTTCCTATTTCTCTTCTATCAGGTTCAGTGTAACTGAATTTATGATGAGGTTTTTGCTCCATCTGGACTTGAGTTTTGTGCAGGGCGATTGATATGGATCTGATTGGGATTCTCTTCTGTATGCTATAAATATGTTTTATTACCATTGGTAAATAAAATAAAAAGCTGCTTTGGCCTATAGTAGGGCAGAATATGGACAGGCTGGAAGAGATATAGAGAAAGAGTTGGGGAATCAGGGAGACACCATGTAGCTGCCAGAGGAGACAGACACTGGATCCTTATCAGTAATCCACAGCCTTGTGCCGATACAAAGAATAAAAGAAGTGGGTTAATTGAAGATCTAAGAGCTAGCTAGAGATATGCCTGAGTCACTGGCTGAAGAGTGTTATAGTTAATATAGTTTCTGTGTGATTAACAAGCAGTCTCTCTTCACATAGATCTATTTTCATTCTTGTATATTGTGACAAGGTTTCAAGACAGGGTCTCTATGTATAGTCTTAGCCATCCTGGAACTCACTCTGTAGACCAGGCTGGCCTCAAACTCAGAGACCCATCTGCCTCTTCCTCCTGAGTACTGAGGTTAAAGGCATATGTGACCACTGCCTGGCTATATTTAAGTATTTTTAAAGTGAATTTACTTTTCTATTTTTTAAATTTTCTTTTGATAATCCCCTATATGTGTCAGAGCAATAGGCAGCAGTGCCTAACACAGAAAGTAACATTTTAATGAACTATTTTCTGAACATATTTATTTATACTCAATACATACCCTACTATATCTGAAGACACACACCTTATATGCAATATATGCTTGATGAATTTAGCAAATTTATCATATCTAACCTAGAAGACTGATCACAACCACTTGGAGTCAAAGAAAGCTTTCAACAGTGGCCTAAGTCCATCAGAAAGTATAGATATTTACATAATGATTAATAACATTAGCAAAGTTGCAGTTATAAAATACAAACAAAAATAATTTTATGGTGGGGGATCACCACAACTCTATTAAATGGCTCCAGCTTTAGGAAGGTTGAGAATCACTGATCTCAAACAAAACTGCTGGTGTGGAAGATTAGAACTCTATTTCCATGTACACCATCAAAGGTTCCTGACTAAAGTCCGTATACTTAGCGCTCTGTTTACATTTTTCGCCCTTTATAATTCATGGTCTCATTAAACATCATGTGAAGAAGAAATCTAGCCTCTGTTTGTGGTAATAAGCACTGAAATTTTCATTTAAGTTGAAATTGCGGCTTGCAGAATGCTCTTCAAACTGCGAGGCAAAGGCGTATGCCACCAACATACGTGATTGGAAGGTGAGAGTCAGTGTTTCATGGACATCTCAGGCAGCAAGGCCTATGATCAAAAAAAAAAAAAAAGGAAAGAAGGAGGGTGGAGGCAACAGCCACCCCGGGCATGCTATTAAATGAAGACCCTGCGCTACAATCCTGTGGTCTTTGCAGTCACCACTTTAAAATAAAACTTTACTGGGAATGCAAACATAAACATGTCTACAGTACCATCGAGGCTATGAGCCTGGTTAAATGAACACTTGCTTTGTTCATAGCCAGTGGCCAACACACCAAACTACCAATAAAACACATGCTTGCAGTTAACTGACTCACCTACTGACATTAAGTCTTGTAATGTTTGCAAAATAACAAACCTTGTATATTTTAGAGAAAAGGGAAAAACCACATGAGAGGACTGAGTTTTATTTAGAATTCACAATTAAAGCCAGTGCCAGATTATCTGGTCCAAACCCTAATGGCACAGCATTAAAAATTAAATGAGTCAAAAACAGGAAAAAAAGGGAGAGATTAATAATGTAGGTAGTGTAAAAGTACCAGCTACATATGGACAGCTACGGCTCAATTCTTTGACATTAAACCAGGTTAGTATTAAAATAAAAGAAATTCCTAATTATCTTCCACACAATACATATTATTGATTCTTTTAAAGACATTTGCTATTATTGGCAGGAAATAATAAAGCAGGAAGATCATAAAACCAATAAAAATTGGAATATTTCGCTATCTCTTATTGGTAAAGATAACATTAAAATGGTCTATTGACAATATGTAACTGAAGAAGAATGACAAATCAACCTGTTCCTTGACCCCCCACACACTCCTGAGGGCTGCCATTACAGGACTGTGACACCGTACCACATCTGACATATTCATATTTCACACTGATGTTAGTAACAACACAAAAGGAATTGTAGGAATTAAAGTCAGGTAAATAAAATCTGGCTCCGTCTATGCACTCCAGCACGTTCTGTGTCTGTCTGGCAGAACCAAGGCTGTTATCAGCAGTGTGTCACCACCCACAGGCTGGCAGACTTCTCAGATGGCACGTGAGATGTGCGGCATACTTCCTTCCAAGGACGTCTTAGCTTCAAATGTTCCAAAACATCTCTTTATGAATCAGAGCATCTATGGCTAATCCTTCATTGACAAGGGCATGTAGTCACTAGTCTCACTTGTACTTTGGTTTGTTTGTCTTTTTGATTATGTATTTCCTTATATATTATTTTGCCTTATCATCCTTCCTTATCTCCATATTGAATCATTTCTTGATGAGGCTCATGAACAAATTTGATTTTAAGAACAGTGGAAACCCTACGATTAACAACATGGATGTTTGTAAATTTATATGTATTGAGTCTACGATCAGAAACAAGTTTTTCTAGAAAAATGAGAAGGATGTTACCTTTCCCTTATTTGATTCTTCAGAGAAAAGGCAAACTTGAACTTCACACCAAAACAAATACTTCCTAGGCATTCTCTATATATAGAAGAGCCCCACAAATATTCTTGTTGTTTTATATTTTGAGTAAAAATAAATAAGTACTGTAATACACAAGACAGGAACTCTAGGTTTTAGCTTTATTTAAAACCATTTTTTAACCATTGTTTTGTCAAAATCTACCATTTCCTGTGTCTTTAACACCACAGCAGAACAACACAAGCTAATCAACAAGCCTAGAGAAGTCTGCACGGTTTACATGTGAGGAGAGCAAATGACTTCTAACAGAAGGTGAAAGGGGATTGCTTTACAGAGCGTACCGCAAAAACTAAAACATCAAGTTATGCCCAATTTAGGTTCTTGGACTTACTCTAGCTGATACACTTTTGTTCCCCCTAAAAGGAGTAAACAACCAAAAGAACTGTCCAGCAACTTGGAGCCAACAGAAACTAAACAGAGTTCAGTCTTCTTAACTTGGTAATTAGCAGGACTAACTTAGTGTCCTGCTTGGCAGTAGAACTAAGCAATATTCAGCTACCGAAACCCACCGAAGGTGAAACCTTTTCTCCAATGCACTCATTGTTTTATTGCCGGCTGCTACTTCAGTTCTGCAAACGTAGAGTATAATAGATGATCTGGTGATTATTTTCTTTTCTGCCACACTATGACTTTCAGGGGGCAGACAGTTTTATAGAAATATGTAAATGTTATCTAGTCTGTTCCTTACAGGTGCTGTTTACTCTGACATACTGGTATTGTAAGAAAACGTGTGTCCCAGAACAAGGCAGAAATGAGTACTATATATTATTACAGCATTTGAACAGTCCTAAGTTTACAAAGATTATTCATGATAAGGATACTGATGTTTCAGTAGAACAGTTGAAGTTCATCACTTATGTTCTATTAATTGTTGAGTAAAATCCATCATTTCTATTTGACATCTTAGTAGAAGTTCATTTACATTGTCTACACATATGCAGGCTGAGAATTTGCATCAGAGAATACTCATTGTTGAGACTGAACATTTTCTCAAAGGCACTGCTTGTTTTTAAAAATAAAACAAGAACAGTAATGTTACATACTCCGAGAATGTATAACACACACAGAATTATAGCAATGATGTTACTTAAGCTCTAAAGTATGAATCAATCAAAAACAAAATTTTGATATTTCTGGAGAAACTGTTTGATACTTGCTTTTTATATATAGGGGTAATTACATACTATTTAAAAATTAAAATATTTTTAAAATGAAAAATGATTCCATATCTACTTTTAAGAAAATGATAAACCCTGACCATTAACATTCAAATTCAAGCAGAATAAGGAAAACATTAAACAAATGCCAAGTTTCTTGAGGTCACTAATTAGGAGGCTGCTGGGTGAGCCACAGTGCTAAAGTAGTCACGTATATAAAACATCCCACTTCACAAGAGCGAGTTGGTGGAGCCATAGCTCTGACTTTTAGGCAGTGGTTTAAGAGTTGAGTGAGGAAAGCGGCACTTTTGCAGAAATGCAACTGCCAGGGCACTATCATTTACAAACGTTGAAAATTCTCTTAAATCTTAGAAAATTCTAAGAATGGAGGCCTAGGCTCTTGGCAGATGCTTGCAATGTGAGCAAAGTGGACCTGGGAAGCATCCATGCCTGAGGAGGGAGAGTTAACAGAGTCTTCCCTCACTATCCATTATTCTGAAAAAGTAGGGGGTGAAGGTTGTTAGGATCCTACCCAGAGCCATTGTGGAACATCATCAATGTAAATTGAATTCTGTCATTGTTCAGATGTTATTATGAGAACATTCGGAATGAATTCAGTGGCCTCTTCCCAGTGTTTGGGGCCAGACAATTTGAGGATAGCAATGAGATTAGGAGCTATAGTGGCTCTTCAGCCATTAGCAGAGGAGAGGCAGTTCCAGGAAAATAAGTCGATGTGCAAAATCAGGCAGAGAAATCTTAGTATAGAATAATGGAGGCAAATTCACATTGAAAACAGACAATAAACTCACTCCGCCTCTGACTTTCACAGCCACTTGTGCAAGAAGATCACTTTTATTTTTAAGACAATTAAATAGAATGTTAAAAAACTGAAGTAATACTTGGGGGAAGGAACCATCTGGTTGGGTTTTCTGGGATTCCAGTGATTTCAGGCTGTACCCAAGAAATCATTGCACCATTGTCTCTTTTCTTCTTTAAAATAACCCATTTGCATAACAAAAGATCTAGCATGGTCAAGAAAATTCTTCTTATACTGAGATTTGTCAACTAGTAAAGATTTGACCACATAGTATTTTAACTTTCAAATAATGATAAGAAACAATCAGCTCCAGTTTGATTCCATGGGGTCAGGCTCTAAAATGAGAGTCACTATGCTCTAAAATGAGAGTCACTATGCTCTAAAATGAGAGTCACTATGCTCTAAAATGAGAGTCACTATGGAAGACAAGCTGGACGTAATCATATCTATCATGATAGAGCACAGAAAGCAAGGCATATTCATACATCATTATGATAAAGCATTTGTTCCCAGAAACTAGACAATAAATATGGCTCTCTGTCTCTCTCTTTTATATATATATAAAAGATATATATATAAAATATATATATACACATACACACACTCTCTCACACTCACACATACATACACAATTATAAGATCTGAGATGGGAAAACATGTTTATATGATTTAGATGATTCTGGTTTATTCTGTTAAGTTGAACATTATTTAAGACACCATAATAAATGTCAGAATGTAGAAGAGAATACTAGGAACAAGTAAAAACTATAATAATAAACATTCATTTTAAAATTTAGCAAATCTACCATTTTATTTAATTAGAAATCAATGTACAAAGTTCAAATA
The DNA here is from genome assembly GCF_982192425.1 of Myodes glareolus. NCBI lineage: Eukaryota > Metazoa > Chordata > Mammalia > Rodentia > Cricetidae > Myodes > Myodes glareolus. Next base: position 9,307,274 of record NC_142045.1, read on the forward strand.
AAATATTAGGATGTAATATCACAAAGAATTGTTCAACAACAATATATATTTATACTAAATAAAATTGTTATTAAAACTAATATTATTAAGCATAAATTCATAGTACTTAAATAAACAGAGATTTATTATAGAGAAAATATTTTTAATAAAAATATTTCCAGAGAATAAACATCTGCTAAATTTTGTAGCTGCCTTGTATATGATTTTAAACATTGAATTGGATTTACTAGCCATTTCTAAAATGCGAAGTACTACTTATTCTATGTGAGATTACAGCAACTAGATAAATTACCAGTCTTTTGATGTGAGAATATTTTGAATTTATCAATGACTATAAAAATAAAATAATTATCATTCCAAACATTATCATAGGAAATTAAAATTACTGCATTAGTTCATACAAGTTTAAATATTTAAACTTCTCTTAGGTGAAGCCATGCACTATCAGGGGCCCTCCTGCCTGCTCAGCAATCAGTCTTCCTACTGTGCTACCTACTTATCCAGCAACATACGATTTTCTTCTGAGCACTAACTGGAGACAGGAAAAGTAGTGCTTCAGCTATGTTTCTGGAGTGAAATATATTGTAGTAACAATAAAGTTCCCAGTTGCAAATGCTAGTTAATCACAGCTTAGAGTATTTTACCACCTGCAGGAACTGTGGGAGAGGAGAGAAGATGTGTAAATTTTAAGAGTTTCCTTCATTCTAGAACTAATGTGACTATATCCATTCTCAGTTTTTTCCAACAACAATTATCACTGCAAAATCATGTTCAAATAGAGTCAAAGATCAAAACGCACGAGTCCTGAGATGAGGAGAAGAGGAAGGATTAGAGTCCAGAACAGAAGCAATTCTGTTCCAAGGAGCAATGGAATCTGACTTCCCCAAGTCCCCGAGAATGTTCATCTGTGGAAGGAGGTGTTCCTTGGATGCTCTAGTTATCCCCCGTCCTTTGATCATTACTGGAAAAACCATATCTTCAAATCTCAGGAAGACATGGAGGCTATTTCTGTCAAGTTGGATACTGTTAGATTCGGCTGGAAGACATGAGACCTCTCCTTGTGATATTATTGCTGTTTATGTTAGGCTAATCCCTCAGCCAACAAATGGAGCAGCTGCATTCATGACCTCCCAGGCTGTGAGCAGACCTGCTCCAACAAAGCACTTCCTTGCAAATTCTTGTCCTTGCAGCCTAATTCTAAAGTGGAAACTTATCCACTCTTATTTCTTCAAAATTTACTTAGATTTCTCTCAAAGACCTGGAAAACTTCCAGGAGATTTTGAACAACCTGCTGGTCAAATCTGGGAGAGCAGAGGCAAGAAGAGAATAGATCGGAGAATCCTTTGAACCATGCTTAATTTAGTAGCGGCGAATATCGTTGGACCAATTATCTTGACAAATGGATGTTGTTTCCAATTTCAAGTTGAGATAAAACTTTCTGAAGAAAGTTGTGCATGAAAAAAAAAAGCCTCAGAACAACTATTCATAACATCTTTAAATATATGTGGAGGGCTTTTGCAAATCTCTTGTTGTAAACCACAGCAAGCATCAACTATTTAATACAGCTACATTTTATCTACTTTTATAGCAGTTCAGTATATAGTATATACCTCAGTTTTACTTTTATTACAATGTTGTAATCTTGTTAACAGTAAGTCAATACAATTCCAAAAAGTTTCCTTTGGGGTAACAAAATAACAAATCCCCCCATCTCTCTCTGTCACACACACACACACACACACACACACACACACACACACGTTTGCTAACACTGACCTGTTAATTAACTAGAAAGCTTGATTCAGTTCCTTCTCCAAATGAACATACTAGTAAGTGAAGGCTGGGAAAAGATTCTAGGACACACCAGAGGGAAACCATATACCCCAGAAAGAAACATGATTGCACTCTGTTTAAATCCTCACACTTCAAATAATTCCACGTTACAGAGTCTACAGAAGTGACACTATTCTATACACAATTCTGTAGTGACCAGAAGACAGCACTCAGTCATTGGAGTGACCAGATAGAAACTCAAAAGCACCTAGACATAAAAGACGATAAATGACAAGCTTTTATGTCTACGTCTGTTTGTGTTGGAGGATCAGTCAAGAGCACTATATCACCTCAAGTTCTCTCATTCCATGATGGCTCATTACAGCAACCTTCAACACCAGGACATACTATGCAGCATGTGATAAAAAATGGTACAAACGCAGAGTAAATAAAAATGTACATTCAGCTTACCTTTTAATGTTCTTTCTCCTCTTTTCTATGCCAGTCCAGATGCTGGGGTATAGATCCTCCCTGCCAGTAGATGGAGATAGTAAAATTGAGTCTTGGTGACCTCAGATCCTAATCTAGGTGGTTCAGATTTTTCAATTTTGGATTTTGGAAATTAAAAAAATAATCGAATAATTGAGAAACACAAAGTTTGTAAAACTGTCTGAGTCAGTCAAATTAGCTTTCATTTGTGGACATTAGTACTAATTTTTATGGGAGATGGTCTTGGCTGGCATAGAAAAATATAAGAAAGAGCATTATTTGGTAGAACATATAAACTAGACACTTCAATTCTCTCAAAACTTTCACGTTCACTTAACTAATACCTATAAGTGCTCTGAATATGTTACTGGCCAGATGCTTAATTAATATATATTATTCAGTTAAAATTTTAATAACCATATGAAGTTATTCTTCCCCCCACTTCATGCTGTCTCAGAAACTGAATTTGTTTAAGACCCATACAGTGATTCCTGCATGCCACAGTTTTCAGGGCTCCTAAGTACTTGAAGTGTCTTCCACTTTAGGCAGGACTAGGGTCTTCTTATTATTGATAAAAGAACCATAGAGTTGAAAACCCCATTGCTAGTGTTAAAATCTGATTTTGTATTTTATTTTTTGCTTGCTTCAAATGAACACATCCTCACACAATTATTCAGATAGAAATTCATAAAGCCAAAATGTCATCATTCGAAGAGATTTGATGTATTAGCTTTAAAGGAGCCAGAGGATCCAAGGAACAAGGTACATGGTTTTGTTTGAGGATTGCATTCTTGACATCAAGCTCAAAGGTAAAATCATAAAAGTCTGGACATGTTGGCAAAGAATATGGATACTGTCACATTCAATAGCCAGTGAAGTACCCTTCGATGATAATAAGAAATCTAACTGAATTTAACTGAATTTAGCATCTAGGGAATGATGAAGTCACTGGCCCTCCTTTCCTCACTCAATATGTACACCTTCTGAACTACTGTGAGCAGACATCGCTACCTTTCTGTGTTCCCAGCAGAGCGAAAGTGACAATGCCACCGGCGTACATGCAGTAAAGCAAGATGTGGAAAAACAGCATTACACAATTAATCAAATCAAGTTGTTACAAATTTATTCAAAAATGTCATGACTAAAATTGTACATCCTTTTATGACGTTACTTCATTACTCTTCCCGAATGAGAATACTATTTCTAACAGTGCTTTACAAGCCTTATGATTCATATTTTCTAGAAAGGACAATAAACTTAAATGTGAAACATATCGAAAAGACTATTCCTAAGGAAACAGCATTATATTTCCTAACATGGGTGACCATAGACATTCTTGTCTAAGGTAATAAGTTGATTTTCTCTATTTTAACTGTGTGTATGTGAGAGTGTGTGGGGCACACACATATGTGTGTAATGCACTTGTCAATGCAAGCATGAAGAGGCTAGAAGAGAATGCCAGATATGTGTCTCTATCACTCCCTGGCTCACTCCCTTGAAACAAGGTCTCATACTGAACCCTGTGCTACACTGAAGAGCACCGTGCACCAGTGATCCAGTGGTCTCCAGCCCACCCCAACATTTCAGTAATGGGCATGTGTACACATTCACCCCGCTTTTCACATGAATCTTGGGTATTTGATCTTGGGTCCTCGGGCTCTTACATTCTGAGACATCTGCAGAGCCCAAACCAATACATTTTAAAATATAAAATAAAAGAGAGTGATAATGTCATTTCAGATCCACAGATATGAACCATAAAAAGAGTGCAGAAGACATAGACATAGGATTACCTTAATAACAAAAGACAGCATCAACCTCCAATACAGTTGACTCTAGTATCATGGCTGTCAACTCCCTCTCCACCATATTACATGTCACCGATCATGCCTACAAGCAGTACTGTACCTATGCTCTACTTGAGACAACACAGGAGTGATGACCTTTCACAGTCGGTTGAGCAGATGTGCCACATTGAGGAAGAAAAGGAGAACCACTGATTTCGTCATTCCATGAGTATTAAATTCAAGTTTCCAGTGAATGTGCTTTTCCTGTTTGCATCCTCCTCAGTTTAGCTGGCTGAGCAGAGATTTTTCTTTATTTTCATAAATTTGGTAATACCTCTTATAATTACAGTATTTTGCTCAAGTTGATTAAAACAGCAACAACAAAGTGACCCAGAGCATTCTCTGTATGGTTGTCTTTGTTGAAACTGAGATCTGGAAACAACATTATTGCCAATCATTGATTTGCTAAACTCTGGTGTCTTTTCAGTGTATGAGTCAGGACACTTGACACTAATTCTATCCTTGAAAGTAGAGATTATTCTGGAACTTAATCCTCCTGAAAAGGTGACAGATTTCAGAGATTGCTTAAATGGTGTTAAATGATCAGGTGTTGGGGAAAACAAAAAGGATAAAACTGCCAAGATTAGTGCTTTCCTATCCTTCAAACGATCATTTAGTTATTTGATTATTTCATTTTTAAGAATGTATGTGACTTTTATAACAATCTAAAAAGGACCATAGATTTTTACCCTTATTTTTTGTTCTTTTTGTCTATCACTGAGTCCCCCACAGTTTGTCACAGCCCCTCCTACCATGTGGACAATAAATCTGTATGAACTGGTTAGATGTCGAAGAGAATACCTCCTGCAAACACATCCACAGAGAAAATTTAGTAAATGAAAAGGATGACGCATAAGTTGATTCTTGGACTTTCATATGACATATGAACCTTTCTTTTAGGGAAGTGTTTTGTTTCAGCTTAAGTAGAACTGACAAAGGGTCATGCCTTACATAAGAAATGATGCCAGCATCCCTTCCAGTGACTGAAAATTCTGTTCCAACAGAATGAAGTTGTATTGAACCAATATTTGCAAATAGACTCCTGGGGTCTTCAGGATCTCTAATAAAAACTCCAAGGTGCAAGAAGCATCACATTCTGAAATCACAAGGCACACATTTATTTAAAAAATAATAGAGTCTTTGAGCTCTCGGCAAGACATGGGAAGTGAATAAATAACCTGCAATAAAGGCCTTGAAGGATTGTCGCTTTCCTGTACCTCATGAAGCACAACATAACATTGTGGTAGGGCAAGATAGTGAAGATTCACCATCATGGTAAAGTGTTTGCCTGCAGGATAGGAAGGTTTTGAGACAGTGATAGGAGTTCCTACAATTCTTCTTGCCTTTGTAATTGCTCTCAACACAAAAGTATCCTTCAAAATCCCTCCAGTATATCAAACTTCTGAACTAAGTCTACAGAAAAGACGGGTCATGTTTAATCATTTATCTCATGAGTTGAGAATGTTTTGAGATGCGCAATAGTCTAGAGGCTTAAACCAGAAAATTATAATCTAATTATGTATTCTAAAATAGTTTTCACACAAAAGAATGTAGAGTTTTTAACTCTATCCTTGGAAGCTAACCTTTAACCTTTTGCTGTCCAAATAGAAGTAAAGATTCATGTGTTTTAAAATGACATTGTCACTGTAAAGCAAAGCCGATGTCTTCTTTATTTTAATATGGGAACACATAGGCAGCATTAAAGTCACTTGGTTTTTGTAGCTTTCAGATTGTACAGTCTCCTTACACATGATGGGTAAGTGTTCTACCTGTGACCTATACTACCTGTCTCAAGTCTTGGAAAAGAAAGAAGGAAGATATGGGTGGGACAAGTGTTTGTGTAAAAATGATACACATATTCCTAATCAGCTATATGGAAAGGTATTTAGTATGCTGCCTAGATAGAAAATGGGTTTTCAGTATATAATTTAAAACAATCTAAGCCACAAATGATCTCCAATTGGTAAGTACTTGCAAATAAAAAAAAAAATTAGCTTACTTGAATGGCGTCTCACTGAGTATATCATCTATTTTTAAGGCCAGGCTCATACCAAGAAGTAGAAGATGGTCAACACATTGCTAATTTAATAGCAATTTTAGAGACAGATCCTTTGTATATATATTCTGGCTTCCAGTTTTGTGTGGTTGAGGGATTTCTGTGTATGAGAGAAAGTGTCTCACAGAGCTCTATTGTGCTTCTTGTGTTTTTTTCCTTTAGTTCTTTTTCTTCAGTTCATTCATTTTGTTCTATTCATTTTTAAAATTTTGTATTATATTTTAGATACTTACTCATACCTTTAGATGCTTACTTATAAAGAAAGAAAGAACATAGGTTTAGGTGGGTTTGGATATGGGGGAGGAGCTGAGAAGACTACGGGGAAGGCAAATCATAATCAGAATACATTGTATGAATAAAGTTATTTTCAACTAAAAAAAAGCTAAGTTTTTACAGACATCAATTTAAAATATTACCCATGGGACTGGAAGGATAACCTAGCAGTTCAAAACACTTGCTCCTCTGGGAGAAGACTCAGCTCCCACATTACACAACACAGCTGTCTATCCCTCCAGCTCCAGAAGATCCGACTTTCCCTTGTGGCCTCCATCAGCACTGGGCATGCATATGGGACATAGACACATGCAGGCAAAACACTCGTAAAAATAAAATAGAAAAAAAATTTAAAACTTTCCAGGCTGAGGGTGCAAGTCACTGACCGAGTAGAGACAGGAAAAACAAGGCATTACGTTCCATCCCAAGCAGTGAGTTTCCTCCAAATACTAAGTTTTCAGAAGAAGCTATCTTATAATGGTGTCACTAAAAATGTATGTTTACAAAATAAAGAACAGTATAGTAGAAAGTTCAACTTCCATAACTGTTTTCCAATAGGAACCATTTATTTGTTTTTGATGACTCTTCCCCAATCTGGAACACAGCATCTTTTTAGCATAAACAAAAAAGTAAATGGTGAACATACTCTAACTGACCATGTGCACAATTGTTTTCCATCCACAAACCACCACATGCAAATTCTGAAATGGCAGTGACTGGCTAATCGTTGCATGGATTTATTTCTGTGTCGTGAGGCCCCACTTTGTGTTTCTTTTCCTATTGTTGGTATTCTTTTGAATGGCTTCCTCGTAAATATGGCACTAGCTCTTCCCCAAGCAAGCCTCAGTCACTCTTCCCTAATCCCAAACCCCTAGTGACCTCAAGCACTTCTTAGCCTTAGATAAACACTGTCCCTAAACACAGATCCTTTGAATCCACATGAGGAGCTCAGGGCTCTCCCCTAAACCACAGAGTCACATTCACAGATGCATTGCCCCTTTTAGATTCTTTACACTCACTCCGGATGCCTCAGATGCATGCAAATGTATGAGCTCTACTCTTTCCCTATTTCCTAAATCCACACTATGAGACTCGCCATTTCACCAAGCAGGACACTGTAAACATCTTATCGCTTGTTGATGACCAGGATTGAGATCACGTTTAACTGAAAGCTCACTAAGCATAAAGCTCATTGTTCTAAAAACATTGCAGTTGTTTCTGCAATTGTCTTCAACAGAAACTATCCTTGCTCATACAGTGATTTTCCTTCTCCTTAGTAAAAGGTGAATGCTCCATCCTCCTGGCAAAGAGTTTTGTTGTCTCAAACTAACACTATTTTTGTACCAGATGGACACATCTACTAGTTTAAAACCATGTGTAAATAAAGAGCTAATCTCATACATTCCAAAATAATCCATTTAAGAAGGTAAAGTATTTCAGCAAGTAGGCCTATTCATGTCTGTAATTATGAAACTAAGTGAGTTAAAAGATCAGCAAGATGGCTTAGATGTTAAGGGATCTTGCCACCAAGGCTAATGAACTGAGGGTGATCCCGGGAACCATGTGGAAGAAAGAAGGAGAAAATTGACTTCCTGTAATTTTTTTCTGACCTTCAAATGTGTGACACACACACACACACACACACACACACACACACACACACGCATGCAGAATGAAAGGTAGGCAGATGGATAGACTAAAAGATCCCTTTAGACTAAACTAAATGACTAAGTACTTTCAGCATGGGGCTTGTTCTTCAAACTTTGTTCAATTTTTATTCACTTATAATGGAAGGTTTAACTTTCAAATAACTGAATTGTGATTTTTTAGTTCTAATTTAAGAAAATATACCCTTCATAATAATAAAACATTTATATCTCACCTCTTAATATTTTGACTATTTCTGTAGATTATGAATCGGGTGCAGTGCTGCCCAGCCAGCATTCAAAGAAGCATTCAGTGTACAGCTCACACTTCCCATCCCGGCCTCTGTCATATTTTAATGAAGAAACACATTGCTAGTATCTAATAGGTATTACTAACAGCTTAGCTAACATCGGTCCTTTATTCTTCTTCATTCTCCTAGATGATTCCAGAACCTCACACATATTCAGCAAGTATTCTACTGCTGCTCGATTCAAATGCTTACTGATCTAGTTCCCCCAAGAAACTCATAGTAATTATGTTCATTCCATAAAATTAATTGGGCGATTTCATGTATCTATAGTATCAAATTGACTCATCAATAGACATGGTTTTCCTGTCTCCATTTACTCTGATTTCCTGTGTTCTTTCTTTTTTTAACACTAGCTGAATAACTAGGACTATAGATATGGCAAATAAAAAGGCCCAACATAAAGCTGCCCTTAATAACCAATGAGCAATGGCTACTGACTCGATCCCTGCCAACTGAGAAATTACCCATGCCAGACTGGGGCACTATGCATAAACAGATCAAAGATCCAAGATAAGAAATATAAACAGCAGGACAGTATGATTTAACTGTATCCCTCAGGAAACCCTGTCAAAATATTTTGAATATTAGCCGCCTCTCTTCAATTTAAAGGTACCCATCTAGGGTAAGCCACAGCTAATACCTTACCAGGTTTTTTAGCTGCTATTTAATTCTAAATATTCTCATCCTTTACTTCAACAAGTTGCCGCGAGAGTTTGAAGAGTGTGGTTTTGTTCATTGCATTTATCACAGAATTCTTTGTCGCATCAAGTTTTATGGTCCTGAATGTGGAGGTGTCTCTGACACGATTGAACAGAATGGACTTTGTCATCCTCTCTCCAGAGACACATTCTTTGAAGGCAGGGGATGTGGTCTGTTTTGTTTATTGCTGAATCTCCAGCGACAGCAAGACTCTAAGGGTGCACAACACGTATGTTTAATTAATAGATTTGTGCTTGTATAATGACATGGTTTAAATGTATGTCATCAGACTTTGCCCTAACAGCGGTACAAATTCTTAATCCATTTACCTATTAAAGAATATCAAAGAAACTCAAGACTTCCAATGACTAAGAAAAACCAACTTCACAAAAACGGCTATCTTTCTGCGCCACAACTCCCCTTATCTTTACTTCTTTCTACCTATTTAATGACCTTAAATAAATAGGACTTTTAAATCTTATTTAGCTGGGATTTGGTTTTCTCTTTCTTTTTCTCTGATCTTTGTTCACATATCTCGTTCAGAGAAATTTCTCTAGAAATTAGCACCTGCATGCTTCAGAACAGATGGTATTTCCCGGTGTATGGAGCTGCAAGGATGTGCTTTGAACAGAAAGGTGAGAACCCAACACAGTATCTGCTATTTCTAAGAATATTTCCTTGAGGCATACAGCATCTGTGAAACGTGTTCTTCTCTAGAGACTCAAACTAGGCCTTTCCCCTGCCCCGCTCCAGAGGCTTACGTTGCCGTCTCCTCTACACAAATTGATACTATGAACTTACTTCACCAAGATTGTTAATTCAAGCATTTAACAAATCAAATATAGATTTTGTGCCTCAAAAAAAAAAAAACAAGTTCAGCCTCATGCAGTTGGTACAAAAATACTGTTAAGATTAAGAAACTTTTTTTTTTTTTAATACGAAGTCATTTCCTAAATGCATGGCTACATCTTCAGTAGCTTTGAAAACTGGGATTGAACCAATGTACAAGGCTAACTGCATAACAAGCTCCTGGTAAACATTAGCAACAAAACATTCTCCTGGCAGATACTGCAGATCAAGAACATAGAGGTTTAATAACAAGAAATCAATGGGTCTACCCAAAGCGTCCCTGTGCTGCTCTGAGGGTTTGACTGAAGAGGGAAAAGCTGCAGTCAGGTTAGAGTGAGTGAGGAAGGGGTGGGCAAGGGAACCCCCTGCAGAGGCCCCTTCTGCTACCGCTGTCGGATGTGCCAAAGTCTTCAGCAAGTTTTGCTAAGTCTGTATGTATTTATATTAGTTTCCACATGTGGATGAAACATGAAGTATGCTGGAAACACTTTTGTGTAAACGAAAGCTAGTTAAGACATGTTTCAGGAAAATAATTTTGTGTTCAAATTATTTTATTCTGTATCATTTTTCTGTCTGATTAGTTTTTTTATGTAGCCAAAAAGTGTAATGTATGGTGAAATTGTTGAAAAATTCAAAGAAACTATACAAAGGTTAAATTATATTGAAAAAAGCATTAAAAGTTCATAGACCAGCTGTGAACTCCTGCTTCAGCGCCCTGAGGGATGAGGCCACAGACGGGCATAACCACACCCAGCAATAACATGACTTAAGGACAAAGTGCACCTGACAATAAACTGCCTACAAAGTTCAGGCTAGACACTAAATTGATTGTCTTAAAAGAAGTATTTCAGATGAAACTGAATTTCTTAGTGACACATGGGTGAGAGATTCCACGCAAGTATTTTTATAACAAATACATTTTAGAATCTCTTTCATATTTGTACATAGAAAGCTAAGTCTAAATGTTCTTTCTTATGGCTTAAAACATCTATATATTTTTAGGCTCCCAAGAATTTCATGGAAAACTTTAGAGAAATTAGAAATAGATTTTAGCACAGTAAATATTCTGTTTATAAGAAGAACCCTCTTAATACAGTGCTGGGCACACGGAAGTAAGCTCTCATTTACCACTATGGACAAGGACGAATATAATTGTCTACTCTGACTAAATCATGGCAGTCAAAGTTGCTCCACAATTTCAAGTGTGTTCATCTTGTGTGTATGTCACAACATAGTGATAAAATGAAATTTTTGTGTATGTGTACATATTACATTATGTACAGTTTCTTGCACATACACACACACACACACACACACACACACACACACATAAACCTGAACGGCATATCCCACAATGGAGGAATCAAAAACAAGACTAGACCTTCAAATCCAAAAAGATCTGATGAAGGATTTGTTGCTTCTAACACATCCATCAACAAAGGCCAACAAGGCACTTTGACTGGGATACCTTGTTGACTCAAGACTTCAAAGGACCAGTGAGTCTGATGTGTTACACAAAGCCGGGTATACACATCACACGATGATCTCATTCTCTCTGAATGCCCAAGGCACATCTTTTGAGACTGGCATTGTGCAAGTGAGGCTTGTAGACCCGACTGCTCTGTAATTGCCGGATATGTTTAGGTTCTCCCCATTCTTAGTTAGGCTGGAAATAGCTGGAGGTTGCAAAGCATGCCTGGGGATATATTGTTTCCAGTGTTCCTGGTCCTGCTACAGGGTACAACAATTCAACTTGATCTTGCACAGAATAAACACTTAACTATTGTCACTCTAGAATTGCTGGGAGGACAATAAAAGCATTTCCTTTCCAGGCATCTATTGGGACTAATGGCACTGCAAGAATGCATATATATGTGATATATGTGTATATATGATGCATAAAGAGATATAAAAGTGAAAAACATGATATTTATTGCAAACCCTGCGCTTCAGGGAAGTGCTGTCCACAACTCATCAGTATCCGTGGTTTGTCAGCTACTGATTTCAGTTTAACTTTGACAAGAGCACCAAGTCCCTACCAAGCAGTTCCTAAAGTGGCCATGATAGCCAACATCCTTCTAGGATGTTCTGTTCAGCACTGAGGCTCTGGAACACGGTTTCTTAAAGTGACCTATGACACCACCAGGCTCTGAGTGAGGTTGTTGTATAACACATAAGAACATATGTTGCTAATAATAGATGATCTACTTTATAGATAAAAAAAGTGTTATAAAATACACAAGATGTGTTTGTTATATATGTATATATTTTTTTTCTTTAGACATTTTCCATATCTTCCTGTAGGAGTCTATGGCAGAGCTACAGAAATGGCATAGCTGTTTAGAACCCTTACTGCTCTTTTGGAGAATCCTAGAGAATCCAAGTTCACTTCCTAGCACCCATATCAAGCAGCTTTTAACTGCCTGAGCTCTAGATCCTGAGAATCCAACACCTCTGGTCTCTTAGGGTACTTAGACTCACGTTCATATAGCTCCACAGAGACACATACATAGGCATATCATTAAAAGTCAAATGAATATTTGGAAAGCTCACAAAGGTTCCTCAGAGCAAGGACAGCTATTTAGTGAACAGGAACACAAGCTGATCTGATTTGGGTGAAAGACGTGAAGGTATGTCACTCACACACAGGTTCATGAGGGCGGAACCATGGCTGAGGAGTCCACCATTTTAGCTTCAAGCGTAGTATTTGACTTACTGCACTCATAATAGTATGTTCTTGAAGTTTATAGTTTATGAATATTGTCACTTAAAAAATGAAATCAATACAGAAGAGGGGAGAAAGCAGGTCTGGACAAACAGCACTGCACAGATCCTCAGCCCATTTTCTGGAACCGACACAAGTCACCGCTGGACCCAGCACCAAGGATTTCCCCCACCCACGAACGGCTACTGTGCAGCCAACTTTCTGTTTATCATGGCAGAGGCACTTAGCCTTCCACCAGCAGTTTCCAGGTTAACGACTGAGGGAGATGTGGCACGGCCAGATGGGAAGCCTGAAGCGCATTTCATGCTGAAGGGTAAGTCAACAGCCGGCCATCGACGTGCACATCCGCTCCGACCTGTGAGAATGAACAACGCCGAGTTCACACAGCGTGACCGGTGACAACCAAGTGCGGCTGTGCACTGCGCCGTTAACAAATTGATTTAGCTATAAAAGCATGGCAGGAAAATTAGTACACACCGTTTATCATAGAATTAACACAGTCAGATGTCAGAGGTCAGAAGCTTAGTATCAACATTTATTTGAAAGTTTTAATGACATAGTGAATAGCTTTGAGGACTTGAACATGACAGACATAATTTTCAGAGATTTCTCAGATGCTAGAGAAGGGTGAGAACTCTAATATGATTGAAACCCATTTCTAGGCAAGACATTCTGAGCTTCTGGAAAGAATTCCCACAAAAGGTAAACTCAGTGCAGATACAGTAGAGAGATAAACAGTCGAACTTACCTTAAGAAAGCAAACCCTAGGTCTTCAGTCCCATTACCTGAGAGCAAAGACCCAAGATTACCAGCTCCTGGCAGCTTAACTTTATCTAAAGAGATCCGTCCCAAAACAAAATTAAAATTATAAACAACAAAGTAATCTTCCTGGGCGAAGGAAAGGCTGTGCTCCGTTATGGTTCTTACAGTTCCCTGTTAGACACTGGGTTTATTTGTTCTAAGCTTTTACCAAACACTTACAATAGGAAAATTGAAAAATAGCTATTACCAGAAACAGAAAGTCATGTGTGTGTGTGTGTGTGTGTGTGTGTGTGTGTGTGTGTGTGTGTATAGACAGACAGAAAGAAAGTTGGCGGACACTGACCTTAGTGTAGAAGGTAGCTGCTACAGGAGTGTTATTAAGAATTACAGTGTAATTAAGAATTCTTCTGGGAACTGTGAGGGGCTGGATATTCAGACGCCTATAATAACCCACTTTTGGTCAAAGTGAGAGAGCACTGGAGGCAATGAAGAATGAGTTTGACCAACTTTGGCTGGGGCAGCAGCTCAGCTTGCGCACTCCCTTGGCTTATACAGTAGGCCAAGGTTTTCCTCTCCAGCTCCACAACAGGGAAAGCCATTCCAACATAACTTCACATGACACTAGCCATGGAGAATTGGGCTGAACCCTAGTCTATGGATATTATCATGTTGGAAGAAGAGAGTTGCTGTGGGAAATTAAACAGTCAATAGCCTTTAGGTTAACTGCCCACTGGGGCGTGGCCTCTTATACTATTTATGCCAATGTAAAGAATGCGTCTGGCCTCTTTTTCAGCTGTGGGATTGAGTTTCTGTTCTCCATTCCAGCAGAGGATTCTGATTTGTGAGTCTACCCCTAATTAAGTCACCATCTGCTATTCTCAGTTCAGCTAGTGTGGGATTTCTATTAAGCAGCCTTCTTCAGAGAGTGACCGTCATTCAGGTGTCAGCTGAGACAGGACAAGGTAACCCACAGTACACACAGTAAAATCCTGGTCTCTTCACAAGTCTCTTTGCGAAAGAAGCTTTGAATTCAGGGAAAGACACATATAAAAATACAAGCAAATGGCAAGGTGATCCTGACAAAGCAGAGACAAAATAAACAGCAAATGTGATTCAACACAGATTTGATGAAACAATCTTTAGACTCTTTTATATGATCAATAAATGCTAAGGAATTAATTACCCTAATCAAGAAAGGTTTTAACAAAGAGCCCACGGAGAGTTGAGCCAACATAAGAACAAAGTGATCCAGAGGAAGGAAATGAAGGCGGAATCAAGGGGGAAGCTATCAATCAATAAGAACAGAGCAGTATTCCAATTGCATGGTACCACCTGCCCAACAACTCAACGGGCTTCCCAAAAGAAGACCTTCTTTTCGTCACTGCCCCACGTTGTTAGAAAGGCATAAGAATACAAAGGTGAGGGTCCTCCAACTTTCTCCTCACAGACCCAATCACACACAAATAAGAGGATTTTCACGACTCAAGAATATCCCCATGAACAGGTGAAATGATCAATTTCATGACCAGCAATAGTGCGTGTAGGAACTGAGTGTCCCTCGAGGACTAAACACGCTCTAAGCCTGTCTCAACTGATCTGTCTCACGCTCACAATACACTTTTGAACAGATATTGTTGAATCCTTCCCATTATTCAGAGAGAATTACAAAGAGGCCTGGAGGCAAGATAGGTACACTGTCAAACAAGAAAGGTCATGAACAAGAAAGACCATGAAGACGTCAGTCATGGACTGGAGAGTTGGGGCAGTTGTCAAGCATGAGAACCAGAGGTCGCCTCTCCAGGACTTATTAAAAAAAGTCAGGCTTGACCCCATCCTCTTGACCCCTCCCCATAACACTGGGGAGTTGGACGCCAGAAGATTGCTGGGGCTCATGGGCAGCCAACATATCCAAATGACTAGGCCCTGACTCAAAATAAAGGCAGGCGAAGACACTGGAGAAGAGAACATTTGATCTTGACCTGTGACCTCTACATAGATACACAAAAGTGCACACAGACACGTAAATGAACATGAACACAAACACAGACAGACATCGTAAGTCACTTCCATGATTGCTCGTGGCCTTTGTCACCATGACTCCCCCAATACCCCTCCTGTATGCTGCCGCCGAAAGCAGAGGGTCATAGAAGCAGTCGTTTCTCTGTGATGAAGAACTTGATAAGGACTTTGCAGATCCTTGAACTCTGTAACCATGAGTTGTTTTTATACAATGTGGTGGAATGACTGATTTTATCAAAACTGTGGAACTTAAACGGTTTACAAACTGTTAATAGCACATTTTAAAAAAATTTGGAAACAAAAACCAAATAAAAAACCCGATTTCCTCACAGTTCCCAAGCACAATAAGAAACTGTCCTCTTTCAAAATAGTGTAAGCTCTGGTGCACATCTTAACAAATCTATAAGTGTACTGCTTTAAAGCAATCCAGAATGTCAAAAGAAGCAGCTCATCTATTTGATCATCTCAATTAACCTCAGTGAAGATATAGAAGTTTAAGTGTCTAGTTGCACTTTCAACACTACCATTCTTTAATAGAAAATTTATCCGTGAAAAATTGTAAATGCCCCACTCAAACAATCATGACAACACAATTCTAAGTCAGTTATTAAACCGTGACAAGGTAAGGGACATTTACCATTGGATAAGTTATTTCCATAAACATCCCTTCTTTATTCTCAGCTTTTTCTTGCGTCTGGTAGATGGAGACTATGTGGACTATGAACTGGGCACCCGCTACGTGCAAAGCATCGATTGAGTCAGCATAGCTCAACATAACAACAGAAGCCACCACATTCTGGAAAAGTACAACCACAATGTGAGGCAAAGCAGAGCAAATTACTTCATGTTTCGATTTTGTGAAATAAAAATGACTTATATAGACATCCAAGTTCTAGGACATTCGGGAGAGAAGCTGGATTAAAATGGAATATCCTTCTGAGATCATGCCTTTGGGGATCCCCAACCAGACACCAGCATGCCCAGAATTGTATTACAGGGTTTCTTTGGGGTCTGTTTGTTTGTTTTTGTTCCTACCACAGCACAGAGACAATCTTCCCCGTTTACCACATTAGGACAGCCTCTAATAATGTACTCTAGTCTCCCACCCTGTTTGCTTCACAGCCATAGAACTAATGCAGTTTGAGTGGCTAGTTGTTCTCAGCCTGCCCATTTACAAGGTTAGGTTCCCTGCTTCAGGTTGTCCTACATCACAAGTATTTGCGAAATAAGTAAGAAGGTAGGTGGGGGACTAATGATATCATTCATCCCTAAGCACTTTAAAAAATCTATCCATCCATCTCTGACACACAGTTTCGAGCAGTGGTATATTTTCTACTCCTACATGATATTGAAAAGAAAGAGCTTAAGAAGTCATTAGATCCAACTTGTGGTTTACAGATGAACATCTAATTGTTCAATGAAATAATTGGGTCAAAGTCATTAGGATTTGGTGAAGGGTTCCAAGAGAGAAAGTTTCCCAGGTTGGTTGTCAGAATCTTGGGCTACTTGTCCCAGCCTGCTGCATTACTTTCTCTTTGATAGGTTTATTTCTGTCATGGCCCCAGTATCAAGTTATAAACTTCAGATGGGGCTAACTGATCATATTGGAGAAATACATAAGGATTGTGTGGTATTTTGTTAGGCTACTGTCTTAACAGACTACACTTTCTACGTATAATATGCAGAAGAAAACAAATTTGCTGGAGTATTGCCAAAAACCATTGATCATTACACAGACTTGATTCACATTAGCTTTCTCAATAAAGATAATAGCCTTTTTGAGCTTGGGGATTTTGTGTGTGTGTGTGTGTGAGTGTGTGTGTGTGTGTGTGTGTGTGTGTGTATGACATTTATATATTATATATGAACAACTGTTAGGTACAATTATATTTTATATATCTTTATATATAATATTATAATATTCATATATGCTATTTATTATACTGCAATATTTTAATTATATGTTATTAATTAAATATTATCATATTTATATGTAAATATATATAAAATACAACTGTACCTAACATTATCTTCTAAACTGTTATGTCAACAGACTGAAAGTACAGCTCACTATATCGGTGTAGTGTAAGGGCTATTTCAGGGATTTGACACTAGTTCCTGCTGGCTGTCACTGTTGCTTTGGATTTGAGGTCCATCCTGAATGCATTTCCACCCTTGGGGAGTGAGCTGACTGGCAAAGGGCTCCTACGCTAATCTTGAAAAGGAAGTTAAGTTCTGTCTGTCTCCACGGGCCATTCAAAACCTCCCGTGGACTCTGTTTTTAGTAGAAGTGTTTAAGATCGGATAATTGCCCTTCTTCCATTCTGTAAGGCTGTGTCCTCCTAGCAGGGAAGTTCAGTGTGATCAGGTGGAAAACAAGGGCAGCACAACACAGGTGAGAGGGGTTGGGCCATCTCTGTGTTTGCTAAAGGCATTCCCAATCTTTGGGCAGGAATTCTTTCTCCTCTCGCTAAAATGATGAAAATGTCTGAGGTCAAGTCTGGGGTGGTTTCCTAGGCAAAGAGATAAGAAGGAGAACTAGTGGGGAAGGCATTGCGTGGTTCCCAAGGTCAGTCTACAAAATTTCACTGGGGAGGTAATAAATCCTTGGCATTCTTCATGGAATTCATGCTTTTACCTTAATACCCAGAGTCCAGCCTGGCAGAAGTTGCATAACACTCACCAGGAGAAAAATCAGCATTTCATACATAAGCTTCCCTTTCTAACAGGTAAAACTTTAAACAGTTAAGTATCTGGGTCAAAATAAATAAAATAACCATTAGATCATCCTACTTCATACTCCTTACACAAGACACATATAATCGAGCAGGGACTGAAGGTGTGCAGCCTCAGCACTTGGAAGGCAATGGCAGGAGAAATTTCAATATTTTAGCATTTTATTTGCTCATAGTAAGGACCTTCTAAGCATCTTTATTTTTACCTGTTCAAAGGAAAAAGAGAAAGCTTAATGTTTAATTTAAAACACATAACAAAATTTAATTTGCTAATATCTAATACACCCAAACTGTATAAATGTTAAGAAACTAGCCCAATAAAAGTGTCATATTGAATTATCGATTAATAAATATGTGGCTCTATCCTATGACAGATCATGTGGGATAGTAAATTTTCTTTGGCAACTTGGCTAGGTTTAGAATCATTATAAAAACAGGCCTCTGGCGTGCCAACAGCAACGTTTCCAGAAAGTCCTAAATGAAAGGAGATGATCCAAACTGAGCAGCTCTGTAAATGGGCTAGAATTTTGGAACCATGATCAAGGGAAAATGGAGACAAGAACCAGTGTGCACCCCTCTCTGCTGCCTAATTATGGATGCAACGTGACCAGCTTCTCACCCTCCTGCTGCTGCACCAGCTCTACCATGGTAGACTGTACCTTTCAGCTGTATAAATCTTTCTTCCCTTCATTTGTTTCTATAGGCTATTTTAAAGCAATGTAAACATATAACTTGTTTTCAACCCTCATTATAAGTGAATTACAACTTGGGACCTGGTCTGGTAAGACCTCTGATGCTACTCCGGTAAAGAGAACAAATTAAGAAACTCAGTTATTACACTGATATATTCCTCATATTGACCCTTTGACTTTTTTCTCTTATTTTTATCTAATAAATCAATTTACATGGCTAGGTGCAGCAATGCACACCTGTAATCCTAGTAATTGGAAGGCTGCAGCAGGAGGATCCAGTAGCCAGACTATGTCTCTAGAAATGCCAGTATATACATACAGTTATATAGCAAACACAATAGCTGTGAGGTGCTCCAAAACTCGGTGGGTCTCTATGGTTTATGCCGGATTTGGCAGTGCTCTTTCACCTTCCGAGTTCTTAGTTCTCATAAAACCCAGCCTTGGCATCCTCAGAGAAATGCAGGTGCCAACTCTGCTTAGAAGCAACTGCAAGTGCACTGATTGCAGGGTTTAGTGAAATCTCCCTAGCTCTCATCTACCGTTTTTCACTTAAATCTATTTAGAGCCCATAAAATCCATCAATAAAATTCAGTCAATATGTAACACTTGTAAAATCTGAAGCATTCTTATCTTTGCTGTTGTTTTCTATTTCTCATAAGAGAACTAGATTGTAAAATCAAGCAGATACAAGCACAGCATGCTACAATGTATAGATTGTAAAATCAAGCAGATACAAACACAGCTTGCTACAATGTATAGATTGTAAAATCCAGCAGATACAAACACAGTATGCTACAATGTATAGATTGCAAATCAAGCACATACAAACACAGTATGCTACAATGTATAGATTGTAAAATCAAGCACATACAAACACAGCATGCTACAATGTATAGATTGCAAATCAAGCACATACAAACACAGTATGCTACAATGTATAGAGATCATTAGTTAGTGCTGTGACTGCAATCAATGTGGTTATGTGGATAGAATAATTAGTGTTGGGTGTATGACACTGACAGAAGCTTCACTCATTTGACAGACAAGTATGGTAGATAACTTTGTTCTGTCCCCAAGGTCAAATAAGCTAAACCGTGTGTCTATCACAAATCAATTCAAAACTGCCTGCTCTTTAAAAATAAGAGAGAAAATTGACTGATAGAAACTAGAGTCTAGATAAAAAGTTTTTAGGGGTTCGCAGGATCAAAAGAGCAAATCTGGTCCAAACCTCAAGCACATGCATAGTATAATTAATCCAATAATAATATGAAGATAGTTTATAGAGACTCTCATTGTCAAGAAGATACAGGCAAGCAAACTACTTCACAAAGGGTAAGACTCAGACATCTACTGGGGAATTTTTAACTATATATTTTTAAAAGGTTTTAGTGCTAATCTGTTTCAGACACAATTTTGTCATCAACTCAACTCTCTAAACTCTCCTAGCAGAATCTCAACCTCACGTCCTGTCGTCAAAGGAATCACATCTTTTGCTGAATGCTAAGTACCACTCCAGGTCCAGAGGTGAAGCACATTTATATACGAGCACACAGTTATGACAAATACAGTTAGCCCAGGTCTCCTCAGGGAGTGATGTCCTGAGTCCAGTTGTGGGCTCCAGACCTGGCTAAGGGTAGGGAAGTGGATTTATAGAGACACAAAGCCGTGCTGGTACAATAGCTCTACTTTTCCCCATCTGGACTCAGCTTTGAGGGCTGCTAAGGCTGGGACAAGCCTGAGGCTTAAAGATGAGAAAGACAGGGTGGCGGCTGGGTCATGAGCCTAATGGTGTCATCATTGAGTCCTCAAATTGACCCTTTAACCACCTTAATTCTAGACTGCTTATTCTATGAGACATCGAGCCTTACATTTCAGTCTAACTTGCGATCTTTTCTCATCTGCAGCTAGAATATCACAAATGCTAGCCTTCTGTTAGAGTTTCTGCGCACACACAAATGCATCCTAAAATGGAGCCATATTACTTACTGGTAGATAACCCATTTCTATATTCACACACTTGATCACAGATCCAGCAGGATGGGAAGAGATGACTGTATTCACAGCTGACCATCATTCTAGAGAGTAGATGGTAAAAGCTGCTATAGATTTATAAATTACTCATATTATTTATAAGCTGGAAACTCATTCACCTAAATGTTAGGTTTCCTCTCATTCTGCTTTATCTTACAAGTGACCCATAGAACAGGGGTCTGTCTGTCATGCCTCTCTGACAGTCTCCGTCTGCCACAATATTTATGTTCACAAAGTAACATGTCATGAGTTTGATAAAATATTAATGTTTCTATAGCTTCCCTGAAATCAGACGGTTTCCATTTTTTGCACTAATAAGTTAACTGGTAATATCAAAGATTATTAACGTTTTTCAAACAAGCCTCTATCAGATAAGAAAAATTCATGTATCCATGCCAGTATCAACAACAAAAAAAGGAGGCAAAGCCAATAAAGGAAAAATAGACAATTTGTTGTTTTCTGTGGCACTTTAAAATAGTTTAGAGTAAAAAAAAAAATATTTATGAATCACTCACTTTCAGAAAACATTTTCTTGGTAAATATCAACAGAATGTTTAAATATGTCTAAAGGGTTATATAAACAATTCCGCAAGAGTGTAGTCATTCAGTTTCATGTCAGCTGTGACAGGGGTCCTGTGGTCCCTCGGGTCTATCGGTAGAGTTTGCTTGTTGCCAGGGATTAAGTAATGACATCTCAACTCTGCTCTATTGCTCAAGTTGTACATTCTTATCTTTATTCTGCATTTATTTGAAATATCACATGCATCTTTCTAAAGAATAAAATGTAGGCAAAGGAAACATAATATCTCAAAGTATAAGCTTTATCTTGTTATAATTTATCATTTGCCACTACACAAACATTGTTATATAACTCAACCTTGTGCACATACTTATCCATCTAAACATTTGCAATTTGGTGTAGATTCATGAAACCCTTAAGGAAACAATCCCTATGCGGAATGGAGTTTGAGAACGTCCAGAAACTTCCTCAGGCAAGGCAAGGGCTTCGCCACTGGCTGCTCTTCAGCCTCCTGCCACACCATTCTTCCATGCATCATGCAAAAGTCTTTATTCAGAATTCCCTCCCTTTAAAAACTAACTTTTTTACTTATACCTTGAACTGGTACCTTGCTCTCGATCTTCCTATAGCATTTTCATTCTCCAGATTTGCATTATATTGTAATGCATGTTTTTGCTCAGTTTTCTTCTCACACCCCTGGATTTATACACATATCATTTTATATTTATTATCGGTCATTTTTAAATTTCTTACCAAGTCGTGTGCGAGCCTCTGTTTGGTACATATGTTAAGCACTTCAAGTGCCGTAGAGGAAAACCAGGCACATACAACTTTTACATAATTAAAGAAGCTATTACTTAACCAAGAACTCATGCCCGGGAAATAGAAAAAAGAGAAAAGAGAAAGAGAGAGAGAGAGAGAGAGAGAGAGAGAGAGAGAGAGGAGAGAGATACCAACTTTGAAAAGTCTGTTGACTACTGCCATACTTTGAGTTGCTCCTGTGGGGGGGCTCTAATGTTGAGCTTCATCTTATGCTAATGATTCCCCTGTGAGCTTCCCTCAGAACACTGACAGAATAAACATTCTGCGTGTCTCCAACCAAGGGATAAAGGCTCAGACTCCATCCTGGAGTATTCCAAACCTCTCATCTTCCACTCAAAGCTGTTATCCTCAGAAATCCAATTGTCATGCCCGGACAGAGGCCTAGCCTCCCCTGAGCCGTGATTTCCTCACAGAGTCCATTGTTACTTTTCTCTCATCCTTGTATCCAACCACTTACCCGCCGTGACTGCATCATCTCCCACACAGGTGTGGCGACATCCCTAAACCTCCTAACTGCTATTAATCCCACCTTCGGCTGTAGCACTTTTTGCCCTTTCTAATATAAACGCCTCTGTAAGAGGGCAGGCATCTCCCACAGTGTTCCAGAATTACTCAGAAAGAAGAGGTATTGTTGTCAAGATAAATGGAAGGAAAAACTACTTAGCCTGCCTGTTAAAACTGGGTTTCATGTTGGTTCTTTAAGCTTCAGGCACTTAATAGCCATGTGTCCAGATGTATGGCCAACGATACAGTAAATAGGGTTTACACTACAAATGTGAACCTGTAGGGCAGGTTTTTGTTTTGTTTTTTTTTTTTAAAGTTCTTAGGTCAATAGAGCTCCAGGCGTCTCACCTCCCAGAAACCTTTCAGGGCAGCTAAGCTTAGACATCTCCAGACTAAAGCAGACCTGTAGCTGGTAGGCACCATTCGGTTTCATTTTCTGATCTTGAGGCCTGCCAGTTTTTTGTCAGTTTTCTTTCATGAGGAGCAGTTTCTGGGGCACACGGACATCTCAATGGCAACTTGGCAAGTTTGTTTATGTTGGACTGGTCATAGCTGACATTGTGCTCTTACTGATTTTTACTTTCATTTTGAGATTATAATATAATTATATCATTTTCCCTTTCCCTTTCCTTCTTCCAAGCCCTGCCATAGATCCATCCTTTCTCTCTTTCAAATTCTTGGCATGTTTTTTAATAACTGCTGTTTCATACATATTTGTGTATTTTTTAAATGTGGAATGGTTCAAGTGTTGAAGGACAGGAAAAGTGGTGTGTTATATTACAGTGTGTATTTGTGTCATTACCTTGGTTAGTCGGTTTTTGTTTTCATCATTCTTTAATCAGGTCCTCTAAGGGAAAGCACAAAGCCTGTCATCTGCGTTCATACGTGCAGACTGAATGTTCCCAGCACATGCCCACAAAGAGAGTGAGCCCTGGCTTGGATCCTGCCTGTGCCAAGTGTGGTGGCAGAAGCAACGGGAAGAGGGATGAGCTGAAAGTCATATTCAGAGAACAGAATGACCTGCATGGAAAATGGCCAACTGCTATTGGGCGCATTGTGCAACACCTTGTAATCTGAGCCTTGGGAATCCAAACATAACAACCCACCTCATCTACACCCCACCCACTTAAAGACAGTGACTGTGTCACCTGACCCCATGAACTGCCACTTCAGCATTGGGCACACAGTGTTGCCAAACGTCCTTTTCTACCTGACCCGTGCCTCCCGGCACTCGGACCCATGAAAGCTTTTCTGGTGACTTCAGAAGTTTCTGGGGCCTGCCACCAGCAGCGTTCCTGGATTACGTAGGGTTCAGAACTCTTTCCCATGCTTTTAGAGTACATGTACAATGTTTTGGGTGGTTTATTTAGAACCAAACAAGAAGATTTCTTCTTCTTGTCCCAAGAACTTGGCACACAATAAAATGAAAACTGAATGACTGTGTTGCTAAAAATGCCAATATAGAGCTCCAGTAGTAAACTGTCCAGTGTGCACCGTAAATATTGCTAAGGTAACAGAACAACATAAAATTGTAAAGGTATCTTAGAGAATGTAATTCTTCCTAAAGTGCATTCTTTTAGTATTTCTGCTCATATCCACAAAGGAGTTCATCTGGTAAAGTACACACACACACACACACACACACACACAAAGAGAGAGAGAGAGAGAGAGAGAGAGAGAGAGCAAAAGCACAAGTGGTTTGATGAAAACATGTGCTGAACTCTGTTTGCAAACCGTTTCAGAAGATGATAAGATCAGGACAAAGTTTTTGATGAAAGCATCGGTGATGCTCACATCTGTATTCGAACCCTAGTCAGTGAGGTCTGCCAACGCCAAGGTCAGTCTCCAGCCTGATAGAGAGTGATTGAGAGTAGTGACCCCCCGCCAGCTATTACCAACAGACAAACTGACAGAACTCCAGATTAAGTTTTTAATCAAACTTTTACAGTGCTCAGATGAATTAGTTGAGCACAGATCCAGCAAACCAATATAAGTCAAGTCCTTTCTGTAACATGCCCTGAGACATGGTGGTAACTGAGCAAGTCATCGGCCATTGATATCAAAGAGAAAGTTTTAGCTGTGGGTAATCATTTCCCTTTAAAATGGAGTTATCCACTGACAGTGATGGATACTATGGATTTTTGTAATTGAAAAATTTAGAAACAAACCTAATTCAGAACTCATGCTGTAAATGACACTATGAAAATGAGCAGAGATTTTATTTTACTTGAGCACATTGGACACAGCAGTCATGAGTTTACTCAGCCCTCAGTGGCAGCTTTGCAAGGAACAGAGGGAGTTCTGAACACCATCCTGAGTAGACACTGGGGTACCAGCCATCTAAGGGAACAAATGAACTCTGACCCGGAAGCTTTATCTGCAGAGCCGGGTAAATAACACCTTCCTCACAGGGTAAAGAAAAAAAATAAGTAAAAATATCAGTGAGTGATAGAAAACGATAGCGGCAGATGTTGTCACAATAATGCTAATCAATCACTTTTCCAGGAACAGACCAGTTCGGGTATCATTAACAAGAGCAATGCATGTCTCTCAGTTCAGCTGTGAAATCCCACAGGCAGCAAAAATTCAACGATTCCCAGAAAGAATTAATGGGTTTTTTTCCCCCATAAACAGGTATGAGAGTTTGTATTTTTGATGATGTAACTCTTCAATTTTTAATTTCTCTTACAGTATCATCTCTTTTACTCAAACTCTCAAATAGAAATGAAATTACGTGATAGTGCACTCTCCCAATTCATGAAAAGCACAAGCTGGGAAACCCCATAGTATAAACATTTCCAGGGGTAACTAGGATGGGACTAATTCGGGGTTGGGGGGAGACTACCCATACGTTAGAAATATAAAAACAGATAAACATGTAAAAACACAGTCAGCCATGGTGGGACACAGACACCTTCAGTCCCAGCACTTGGGAGGCAAAGACAGGTGGATCTCTGGGTTTGAAGCCAGCCAGGTCCACAGAGTTAGTTGTTCAGGACAGCCAGGACTACACAAAGAGACCTTTACTCAAAAAGGAGAAAAGGAAAGAAATATTCTTAGAAAAACTGCAGTAATTAAGCAACTCAGACAAAGGGTTTCTGTTGATCTGGTAATTTCTCAGCAACAGCTGGTGACATCATTCACATTGCTGGGGCAGATGTGTCCCACAGCCCCTGCCTTCAGGTGGAGCACGGGGAAGCTGGCACTCACGCTATTTCCTCCTGTGTCAGCCTGCGGGTTCTCACAATGATGTCCTTGTTGGGATTTTAGAGGACTAAATCCTCTTAGTTAAGGCTTTGGTTTAAAAACCTACAAAAATCTGGCCCCTTTGGATGAAGTCTCAACAGCTGCTGCCCATACTACAGCAGTTCACTAAGTAACACCTTGCAACCTTCCTTCTCGCTGGCCCAACTTCACATTTGCTACTCTATTCTTCTGTATTTAGGGGGAAAAAAAGCCATGTGCTATGGTCTGAAAGTGGCTCCCTTGTTGAAGGCTTGACCCCTAGCTACAATGTTGTTTTGAAGACTGTGAGGCCTTTATGACCTGGGCATCAGGCCTTGGAAAGTTATCTCTGCGCCTTTTCCAACCCGTTTTTCTGCTTCACAGTACATGTCAAGAGAGGCATCTGCCTTGCTCTCCTGCCTCTAGGAATGCTGCCACGATAGGCTGAAATGCCTCCAAAACCCTGGGCCCAAATGAACTTCCATCCCTTCCCTCTGCCAGGTACTTTGTTACTTTGTTGCAAAAATAACTAATAAACCATATTCGCCATAATTATTTTTAGTATATTCTTTGGGAATAGTCAAAAATTAGTTAACAGGTGACAAAGGTTAAGATAAGATTAGAATATTGCTTTTAATGTATAAACCACTATTCAATGTATTACACCAAGCAAGAGCCATGCTCTTTAGCCTTCAGTCCTATGATTCAAAACCAGGAAGACTCCATAAATACAACAAATAAAAGAGCCCCTACATTCCCTTATGAAATCACTCATTACCATTGAAAGCAAGGCGGTGGTGGCACATGCCTTTAGCCACAGCAATCAGGAGGCTGAGGCAGGAAGATCTGTGAGTTTGAGATCAGTCTGGTCTACAGGATGAGTTCCAAGGCAACAAGGGCTACACAGAGAGACCCTGAGTCAAAAAAAAAAAAAACAAAAACAAAACACACTGTCTACATGCTCAGATTCTACTGACATCTTGGATGGGAAATATCAATTATATCTATACTTACACAGACACTTCCTATTTTAAAGTCATCCATGAAAATCATGCTGACCATTACATTTACTTACACAGGAAAGTAATGACCTAGATTCATTGCATTTCGCCTGATGCTCACCTTGATGTAATGTTCACCTTTATTACTGGCTACCCAGGTGCTTAGGGTATAGCAGGTCCTGAGAAACCACGGTCAGACTAGTTTACTGCCTATCTATTGCTGAACAGAAGGCTGGCAGGACAGTTATACCTAAAATCATTACCACACTATCAGAGGCATACTAATTAGCAACGGGCATGCTGCATTCACAACCTCCTCTGGACAATTCTAAGTAACTAGCTTATTTTCACAATCCTGATGTATTGTCAGGCTATTTTGAAGTCTTTGGAGAAATAAATAATCTAATTACAGTCCAAATTCAATAGTATAGGATATTGTAACCTATAATACTACACTACCTGCCTAACTGAAAAACCTAACTACTCAGTCTCTCTCTCTCTCTCTCTCTCTCTCTTACACACACACACACACACACACACACACACACGCTCACACACACATACATGGAAATGCTGGGCACAAGCAGGTGAATCTCTCCACAAACAGCACTGTAATTTGCTGTGAATGACCCATGTCAACAAGGCTGTTCCTTCCATCATCTGCTGGATGCAATAGGCATGGGCACTAATCAATTATATCCTAGGAGCATTTTAATTTGGAAAACAATGCATTCAAAGCCAATTAATCTTCTTACTGATAGGCAGTATGTGCAAATACAAAATTGATAGCATGAGATTGGAACATAATTGAAATTCTATCAAAAAGGAAAATAAAAGGACTCTGGTTAATAAATCATTAGCCTTTTTCTAAAATATTAATGCAAAAAGTGAAATGAAAAACAACAGGCTTTTAGTCACTTTGGACACATTGATTTAGGTTTAGACTCTAATTTTCTATACTTGGATCCAGCATCATATTTATCAATGAGCCTTGTCTAGTTGGTACTAATTACTCTCAAGGCTATCACAGCCCCTCCTACATAGTCTACTCCTTCTGCAAACACACTAGAATGCAATTACGTCTAATGATGCTATTTCTATTTTCTCTTTGTTACTATAGTGTCCTTGAGGAAAGTATATGGTCTTTGAATTCAGACAACATTGTTCTCCTCACAGAACCCAATATGTCTTGAATGATATAGTAGATACTCCCCACAGGCAGTCAAAGATATCATCATGCATACATACTTTTGGTACTACATAGGGTTCCTACTAATAATGACGTAAAATAAAAGCAGGCAAAAGAAGCATGTGATGCTCACTTAATTCTCAAAACATACTATCTCTAAATAATGTGAAATATTAGCACAATTTGAAATATGTAAAATAGTTCAAAATGCTTTCTTAAAATTCTAACTTACTTTATTTTTTTTTTTTTTTTGAGATTACAATATAATTACAACTCCCTTCCCTGTTAGCCCTTCGAATCCTCTCAGGTACTCCTTCTCACTCTCCTTCGAATTCCTGGCTTCTTTTTTTCATTATTCATTATTCAATGCATATATGTATACACATATATGTTGCTCAATATACTCACTCATTCTATATAAGGTTACTTGCCTACATGTTCAGGTCTGATTATTTGGTATTGAAAACACCTCTCAGGTTTTCAGCTTTCTTCTGTTTACTCTAATTCTTTTTGTACGGTTGAGGCGTGAAGGTCTTTCCCCGTTCACTTTGGCATGTCCTTTGGTGTTGTCCTCAATATTATTATTATTACAATTTTGCACTTAGAGGACATCATATAGAAATCGTTTCTCTCCATCGTTCTAGGGACTGAACTCAGGTCCTCACACTTGGCAGTAAGCAATCCTACCCCTGAGCCATCTTGTCAACCCCTCCAATCTAAATATGTTTATATTCAGCAGTATGGAGCAATCCATGAGAACGAACCTCTATCCTCAGTGCAGTTGCCAAAAATAATAAATTCTACCTGGTCCTCCAAGAGATGAACAAACATATGGCCTGAACTGAGGAGATCGCAACCAGGAGCACCTGTGTCCAGACACTCAACAATAATATAGAAGCTGAACTGAGCAACCGGAGACTGTAATCTCAGTCCTGGGTGGCTGGGGTTCCTGATGTTCACTGACCAGGTAGTCTATTCAAATCAATGGGCTTCAAGTTTAATGAGAAATCTTCTCATAAAAACTAAACTAAAGTAGACATGAATTGAGAATGAAAGCCAACAACAACCTCCAGCATACTTGTGCCCCAACACACACTGGTACACACGGGCACACGCACAGACACCACAAACATGCACAACGTATGTCCGTGTGCATATATGTTTGCGTATATGACATGTCAGTGGCTTTGAGTAAAGCATGAGACTAAACTCACAGGAAGACAAAGACAACTGGGAAAGGAGAGCGAAAAGGAAAAGTTACTAAGGCTACGAAAGAGCTGAACGATGATTCACTGAGACGGCAAACACCACAGACCTATTAAAGGTTAGCTCTGTGCATTAAAAATTAATCCACTTTCATTAGAGTGAATCAAAACAAGTGAACGTAGCCAAACTTCCACAGAAAACAAGTGAGATTAGATAACCTACCATTTTAACTGCAAACGTCAACAAAAAGAGATACCAGGATTAAAGGATCCTGGCTAATTAAACATTAATGAATGCTACAAACACATGGAGTCTAATGTACCGTGACCAGATGCATTGTTTAAAAACATAAGGAATAATTGAAGAATTTTTAAAGGAGAATGTAAAAACTTCTTAGCATGTTAAAGTGTGAAGTTCGTAGAAATCATTGCCATAGAAATCATTGATGAGGAGCCTCGGCTTGTAATCAGTCTCTGTAAATACATCCTTCACAGCTACAGGGGTCCTAGATGCTTTTATACACCCATGCACATCCTCAGTCATTTCCCTAAACTAACTATTAACTGTGCCGTGAGGGTACAGGAGCTGCACCAGTGGGTCGAGGCATTCTTGCACCATCCAAAAGAACATCTGATCTTCTTTTTGTGCAACCATTCTGCAGCATGCAACGCTTTATGCCATGGTCTCTTTCAATAAATGCACCTCCCTTCTGCTGCAGCCCCTCATCTGACTGATGTGTCCCTAAGCCCACTTCTTTTCTCTTTCCATAGTGACATTTACAGGACTTCATATAGCAAACCTTCCATTTTATCACTTTGGATGAAAATCTAACCCCACCATTTCAGGGATAGCTAAGGGTCATCGCTAGAGTTCTGACCCATCAACTCGGAAGAAATATCAGGAATCCACACTCTTTTCCCTCTTATCAGCTTCTGCTTATTTGTCTTGGGGTAGGGAGCATGCCACAGCATGTCTGTGGAGTCCTATAGGAACTGGTTATCTCCTTCCACCATGTAGGAGACGAGGCATCTACATCAGGGCATCAGACTGTGGGCAAGCCTCTTTATGGAATGGGTCTTTTCTCAGGCCCAAGAGCCATAATCTTACCAGGAGCCCCAGGTGCTTCAGACATTAGATGTATTCAGAAATCCCACAAAATACTCCTAGAAATGAAGGAAGTCATGAAAGGCCCTCAGCAAGCATATGTAATGATGAAGAAAACTGTTGAAAGAGGCTTACTGATCATAGGAAGTCTGTGAGTCCAAGAGAGTGAAACCAAGGGGCAGGAAAGAGAAACTAAAGATCTAAGCCCAAGGGAGAGGTAGTGAAAAGAAATGTGCAGAAATGCGCAAGGAGAGGACATGGAGGATAGCTGGCTAATCTTGCATTGGAAATTAGACAGGAAACGTAAGACACTGGGGGTAATATAAAAGCGGTTTCTTTTGGGGCATGCCGCACCCACGGCAACACCAGAGTAACTTCAGGAGGACAGAGAACACTCACACAGAGAGAAGTGCGAGGCATGAGTGTGAGCTCCTGGCTGTGGAATCACCAACAGAACGATAGTAGCAAGCGATCATAGGAGAAACACTCCTACAGGAGACCCCAGCGCTTAGCCAGCCACCTCTGGTACCAATACTCTGACTCCTGACTACCTCAGCTTATTCTTACCTAGCTGCAGACGGTTTATGCTATGAATACATGCATGGCTTCAGTCACTATTGTAGAGATACAGTTCTGAAAATAGCATAAGCAACACCTGCTATACAGCTTAGCAAATTTTAGTATTCTGTGAAATCAGAAGGGTTTTTTTTTAAAGAAACTAATCCATGAACACACAGGATGAAAGTGGATACAAATAATCCCATAATTAAAGAGTGATTTTTGATTTGTGAGTCTGATTATTACACACATTCAGATAGCATAACCGCCAAGGAAATGATTGCTAGAGAAACAAGCCCACTTATGCCAACTGTGGCCTACCGATCAAAAGTAAACAGACGGCACAACCAATTTTTGTTGAAGTACAGCTTGTGCTATAATTCGGACTGGCGTAAATACCAGGGGAAAGTAAAAGTAGACAAGATAATGGTGTGTGACGTCCAAGATAAAGCATTCCATCATCTGCAGGACTAAGGGCATCGTTGACATGACAGACATCTGCCTTGAAGAAGGCTGACTTAATAATATCTTGCCAGTGACTCAAAACAAGGTTTTCAATAAACTTACAATAAGCAAGATAAAGCAAAATAAAAATGTGAGGATTGACTATGTCAGTTAAAATGGACACAGCTATCATACGGGTGCAGTGAGAGTTTGGAATAATTTACAAGAAACTTGTACTTAAATGTAATTAAAACTAGATTCACGCAGCTAATGAACGACTCTTGGGTTTTAATAGTGCAGAGAGCTAGAGTCATTAGCAACCACCTTGGATTTTCATCTCTTCAGCGCCCTAATTTCTCCTGGGTGACAGGGAAGGTGGTTGGGATTGAAAGTCCTTCCGTTCATCATTAGTTGTGCCTTTAGGCACATTAGTAAATTTTACAGAAGTCCTAACGCCTCTGAGACAAGGGCTAGCAACACTCCCTTGAACCGCTGTGAACATTAACTAGCTTATGAGATGGGTGGGTTGCAAAAGCCCATCATTTGCTTAGTACAACGAACTACCATTTTTCGATCACACATGGGACGACTTCCTCATTTATAAGATCCAAATAAGCATCCATGCACAGCACAAATAAGGAACTTTTGATATAATCATTGACAGGAATTTTAAAAACTTTAAGAAACTGTCTTGCGTTTGGGGGTGGTAGAGCTTGTGGGTTACAGTGAAGTTAACTGCGCAGACTCAGCTGTTGTACAGCTGTTTCCCCCTGACTGAAAGATACCAGGTAGGAGCGGGGTGGAGCCCGAGAGACTCAAGAAAATCCCAAGAACCTCCCAAGATTCACAAGCTCCTCTTGGAGAAGATCTAAGCCATGAGCCAGTGCTGAGGATGAGAGTCTTTGGTCTGCAGCTGTCATGCAAAGGACTTTAATCATGTTACTTAATCTGGGACCAGATTTTTCAATGATACAGGTGCCCAAGTCACCCATTCTGCTACAAACCACCTCTCACCCACACTTCCATGATGAACAAATTCAGTAGTTCTCCGAGCTTCATTAGGCCAAATCTGTTCTTTCATCTTGCATTGCTCCATCATTCTATGTTCAAAGAAATACACTCTCCAGAAAAACGAACCCATCCCTGAAGCTCAAATGTCTCTCTTCAACCAAGTCTTTCTTGACTACTATGTAACAGCTGCCAACCAGAGCCTGGGCGTCCCTAGCCTGCACCATGGTTTATTTCTCTGCTTGGCATGTGTGTGTCACATGATAAAGCCACACTTCAGTGTCTACGATCTGTTTCTGCTGCTGGAAGGTGAGCTCCATAAGATCAAATATGTGCCATGGTCTCTACTGTTTAACTGGTGGTGTGTAGCAGGTGCCGAATAAATATCTGCTTAGTAAAATTAATGTGTCGGGAAGAAAAACATGTGGAGGCTACCTTAAAAAACAAAACAAAACAAAAAACTTATCCTTAGGCAAATGGAACATTGGACAAGGAAGCTCACGCTGGCTTCAATCTCCATGTCTTTGCAAGCCTACCCTAGGAATGACACAGCAGCCAGAATCCAGGCTACGCCACACAGAAAGGATGAAGACACAGGGGTTGGCTATGGCTGGGAAGAGTCTTGGAACTAGAAGTAAAGGCCAATTTCAAACAGAGTCATAAAGTGTGGCAATGTGTGGATGCCTGTTAAGCAATGAACTCTGCTATAGCTGTGCAAGCCGGACACTGTTGGGAGGCCTCATGTTCACGGTTTGGTGAAGTTTTCCGCAAAAGCCTATGAGTAGCCGCACGCTCCGGTAGGTATTTCACGTAATCATGTTGTGCTGATTTCATATCCACGGGTGGTTTATTCTTCATGAGCAGCTGTGTAAACTGAAACGTGACTCAGAGACACTGATCAAGTGTCTCTACACAAGGCAGGCTGGAGGAGCAGAGGGAGGGCTTGTAGCTTGCTAGCCTGGTACCGCAAACCTTCCTCCTCTGCTTTTACTGTATGGAGCCTCCTTCCCGAGTCACCATTTGGACTATGTATCCAATCTCAAACCTTCCTCATCTGCTTTTACTGTATGGAGCCTCCTTCCCGAGTCACCATTTGGACTCTGTATCCAATCTCTGATTGAATCCCCAGGAAACACTACTTACTCAGACACTAAAGTAAATCCACTTAGAAAGAGAAGAGCAGAGTCTCACTTTAATTACACCAGAGAGGCCATTCTGGGTGCCCCAGGGGCCCTTGAGATCTGCGCTACATACCTCAAACAACAGACATATACACTGGCCCACGCTGAACGTATTCCAGAGAGATGAAGCTCATGGCTTACAAGTTAATCATCATACAAAATGCCAAAACCCAAAAGACAATCCACGGTAGCCAGAACAAGTACAATTCATGTGGGAAAGCAAAAAAGGATGTATGCACGTACTAGCTACATATTTGCAGGCACATACATGTCCACGAGGGTAAGTGCATATATAATGCATATAGAGTATACATTTTCCATGCTGCTACTTCCTGGAGTTATCAAGTTGGAAATGTAAAACATTTAACAGTGTTTCATAAGTTCCGTGGATTCAACAAGACATGTCACTTAGACGTACGACCAGTTTATGCTTTTTACGGCCCTACATTTTAAGTATTGCCTGATCTTTAAAACCGTGTCCGTCGCTAATGATAGTAAGCCCAACTTCATTTCATTGTTTATAATTCTCGAATAGTTGTTGCTTATGGGGAGAGAGGGTTGGCTCTACCCCCTTTTTAACGTAAACTGGAACTTAATCACTTTATTGTTTTGATTTACAGGGTTGCTTTCCACCACTTGTAAAACACGTGATCTAATGGAATGTCAAGCTATCATTTTAAGAGCAGGCAGGTGAATAATAGCCGTTGACTTCCTGGTTTTTCAACTTCATCGTAATTAGAATTCTTTGAAAGTAGCTTAGGGGGATAAGATTTTTTTTGTTAAGATTTATGATGTACTTTTAAAAATTCCTGAGCATGGGCAAACGTTTATCTTTGAAGTGCTGGGATATAATTAAAGTGTAAATAGACTTTTGATTCCTACTGAGGCTACAAGAGCATTTTTTCTTGCAGACATGGGGTTCTGGTTACTTATTGTTCTGAGGAAGGTTAGGTGAAGGAATGGGAAAGGGGCGCACGAGGGTAACACGGGCAGCTGGGTTATACTTGGCAACTGGTACATTTTTCTCAATTATGTGTAATTACGTACAATCTTAACATTTTAATCTCGGGAAATTAGAGTTCTTAGAAAAACTGTGACAATAATCTACAGTACTGCTAGATCCTTTTTCTGCTTTTGTCTCTCATTAGCGAGCTGGCATTCAGTTGTTCTATCTGTTCTAGTTAATGACCCAGTGCTACTATTATTAACCAATGCAAATCGTAGTCAAATTTCCTTAGTTTTGCCAAAAGTTCTTAAGTTCCAAGATACTGTATTTATGCTCAATCAATGCGTTGGTTGCCTTGCGTTTCTCTTGTGGACTTTTCCTTAGGTTTTCTGCCTTTTGTTTGCTTCTGGTTGTTCCTTTCCTTGTTTCTGGATAGCAGAATCATACTGGGGAGCACTGGACAGATGTTTTATAAAAGGACACCCTGTTTAAACTTCACTGTTTCCTCACAATCAGATGGTGGTCTATATCGCTGACCACCAGGACACAGAATAAATTTCTATTATGATAATTTCATTATGTTAAAAGAACATGCTACCCACAAAACGATCGCAGCTAGAGTTACTCCGAATTACTCGCTAAGGGAGTAGGCATTGGCATCTCTATTGTTTGATTGCTCTCAATATCTCATTTCCATATCTTTGAGAAAGAGGAATCCAGCACTATTCCTTCCACGATGGAGCACTTGTCCAAAATTCAAATTTCACTTGCTGAAGAAATTTGTCTTTTTTTCCCCCTTATTCATATGAGTGTGTGTATTGATTTAGATGTAGAATTGGATACATACTTTATACAGTTATTGTGCTTCGGGCTATATTATAGGAGACAGCAGCTTTCAATAAAAAGGACAACAGTAATCAAAGACCTTCAGTGGTATCCCTCATCATAAAAAATATGATATAAAAAAGGCCCACAAGCTTGTTCTATAAAACCAGTGGTTAGTATTCTGTCATTTAAATCACTCACTTACTAGATTGTTCCGTAGAACAGTAAGTAGCATAAATACCTATAACGTGTTTTAAAATTTGAGCATTAGTGGCTTCTCCTCTAATTTGTGATGATGACATCTATCAAATTCAAAACCAAATATTAAAATTAGCAAAAATATTTCCATGAGATCATGAAGCTTGCGAGTTTTAACTTTCCCCAGATATAATATAGGAATGAAGACAGGAGAAAACACCCAGCAAGTTAACTATTAGAGTTATGCAATGGCAAAAAAAAAAAAACCCACAAAATTTCACAATCATAATGTTTAGCCCTTCTATAATTTCACATGTACATAGCCATCTACAATCTTAAAAGTGACCTTTTGGAGATAGCAGAGAATTAGGACTAACTCTGAGTTGAAAACCAAAAGCTTATGAAAGGGTATGGTTTAGACACTTAAATGGCAGTTTAACGTTGTGCATTTATGTTGAAATGAAGCTAAGGAACAAGCAATATTGAGGAGAGAGGTGACAGAATACAAAACAGGTCACCAAAGAGGTAAGTAATGACTGGCCGGGTGGAATCATGTAGCCCTGACTGAGTCTTAGACTTAAGCTTAGCACATCCTCACACTTGACGGCATCTATCACCATCCAGCATATATATGCATATATCTACATGACAGTTTGACTGAAAGGAAGACATATACCCAGAGCTGGGTAGACATGACTAGTGGGTATGTCTGGGAGGGTGTTCATGGCAGGAATGAACACTGAAATCAACAGACTCAAACACTAATACTTTGTCACATAAAAACTTAGAACATTTTATATGTTGCTACTTTTGTGCCATATTTTTAGAAAAGTGGTTTCAAATTCTATTCATATACTACACATTTGCCAGCACGTGTGTGTTATATACAAAATATAAACTATTTTATATAAAGGCTGAACAAAGTCACCTCTAAACCCATTTGTGGTTTAAGATGACTAATAACTACCTGTGATTGAACAATAACTACAAAATTAAATGATTTGATCAGGATTCTAACTTACAAGGAAGAAAAGGTGGAGTCTCAATTTGAGGGACAAGGAAAATATTGTTGGGATGCAGACAAAAAACAAAGAAGGTACTAAGAACAAATCTAGTTCAGAGCTTGGAAACCGGAGTGATTTATTTGTTGCTGTAGTTTTGTTTGTTTGTTTCTGGGAGTCAGAAAAGGACCTGTTGGACAGGTAGGGATACCCAAAGCTTCAGGATGGAAGCAGGGCAACTCACAGGCATCTTCAAAAGTGAAAGCATCCAGATTCCTTGCCTTTCCTTTGCCTCAGTTTACCTGAGAACCTGAAAACTCAAGGCCAAGAGCTCTGCCCCTCTTGACATGAAGTGAGCTACAAGAGCTCACTGAATGGCAGTTGCTAAAATATGCAAATGCCTGCCAATAAGATACTGAAAGATTTTATCTGCTCCTTGGCACATACAGCAAAAGCAGTAAAGATTCCCCAGTATGGAATCCTATTTCATCCTGCAGTCAGCATAGACAATTTTAACACAAATCTCCAACAGAGTAGGTCAATAGTTAGTAGTTTGTTTGTTTTAACAGTTTTACTGGTAGGCAAATGCATCCATAACAAGTCACCCATTAAAATGTGCAATTCAGCAATTTGAGTGTATTTCCAGAGCTATGAAACTAGAATTTTTAACTAGATCATTAAATTGACATTAATACAATTACCATTGCTTTCATTTGCCCTTTAAGAACTACCTTTATTCTTATCACAATTCATAAAACACTGAATTAGCACATTGTCAAAATAACATCTATCCTTCCCTAAGTCGGGACACTTTCAGAGGACTGAAAGCCTGTTACCCCAGGTGACACTAACTTCCCATTGTTTTCTTGGAACTTGAGTTTACACTGCGGGCAGGGGCGAGTTGCTAAGGGAGCTGATGCTAAAGAAAAGGGTAGAGAGAGTTGAGAAATTCTACACTCCTGTACCTCCTTTTCGTACCCATACAGCTGGAAAGTGTACTCCCCTAGAAATGCCATTGGCAAAGAGGCACACATCCAATACAAAAGAGTCATACTTAAATACAGAGCATGAAATTATGGACACAGAATGAAACCCGCAAATTCTCTACATTCAGAGTTAACTGGATGTGAATGTAATCGAACAATTGTAGCAAAACAACCCAAATGCCATCACACTTGAACATAAAGTTTGCTAATATTTATACGTAATGCGATTTTCATTTCTACCTTGAGTACGATCTCATTGTTAATTTTCTTACATTCATATAGTGAAAGTATTTCCTAAATGTAGTTTTGAAATTACGGTTTCAAAATACTTATCTTGTAAAACCTTTAAGAAATTAATTTAATCCAACTTTAACCCAGCATTTGGAGTTAATAAGCTTTCAAACATTCACTGTTTAGAGAGAATTCTGCACCAACTACAAAAATGAAATACTTTTCTTTTCATAAATTACTTAAGTTGATTCAGACTCCACAGCACTTGTGTCTTCCAACACACAGAGGAGTTTCAATTTGTTCCATGGTGAGGGGGGTGGCAATTAGAGAGTTCAGCTGTGTGTTAAGGGGCATTGCCTTTGGAGCGAGAGGAACGTAAGAGGCTGGCATTGCTGAGATTAAACACCATGTAAACCATAAGCCATAAACGAGCACATTTCCTTCTCTTCCAATTTGCCTTGGGTGCCATTTAATTTAGTTTTTCTAAGTGTACCACCTACTCTTTGCTGTGGTGATGAAACAACATGATCTAAAGAGACTTGTTGGGAAAAATATAGAATTAATTGTGGCTCTTGATTCCAAATGGCATCATAGCAGGGAGACGTGACAGGCGTGGAGGCAGGGGCAAGAAGCTGAGGGGTCAGACTTCTGACCACAATCATATAGCAGAGCCAGGACACTGGAAGTGGGGTCAGGCTGTGAACTCTCAAAGCCCACTCCCAGTGATACTCTACCTCTAGCAAATCTGCACTAATTCCCCAAACAGCACCACCAACTGGAAGCAAAGTGCTCAAATATCTGAGCCAATGGGAGACGTTCTTTCCTGACCACCACACTAACACTATGTTTCTATTTATAAGGAACCATACATAAGGAATTTAGTCCAAGTTAGTATAATTTTAAACTAAGACTCTACAACAGGATTGGGTATAGATCAATGGTAAACTACTTAAGTGATTGCCATGTAATCCTGGATTTAGACGCTAGAACCACAAAGCAGAGAAAAACCACCTGCAATAATCAGCTTTTAAGGAGAGTTTATTTTTGCTCATAAGTGCATAGGTTTAAGTCCATGGTCACTTGGGCCTGTTGGGTCTGGTCCCGTGCTGAGTGAGAAACAAGGGGCAGGGAGCACAAACGGGAGGAAACTCCTTGTCTCCCTTCCACTGTTTGAACACGTAGTAACCACGTTTAATAGACTGAACAAGACACTGAGGAGATGCTTTGGAACACAGCCTTAATTCTAGGCTTTCGCATAGAAGAGCCACTTTGAGTGGCTTTACAAGGCACAGTAACATTTGGAAGTTAGAAGTGAAATCCTTGAGGTCATCTTGATGACTCTGGACCATTGGGAAACGTTAGCCTGAAAACATAAGGAAATGTATTTATTTGATGCACTTTAGATTTTCTTAGTGGAGTCAAAGTCTCAAAGAGGGATTAAATATTGTAAAGATTGAGTCTTGAATTCATGAAGAGAGTTAACACCAATTCATAATAACTCTAATTTTTAGTATTATTAATTCATACACCTGAATCTAACATTATCCCCAAATGATACCATGTGTTAAAGAGACTATGCATAGTCACAGACCAGCAAAGCTAACCAAAGAAAGTTCAAATCTATGAATCAAATTAAGTGTCCTTCAAGTGCTAAAAATGCATGGTTAAAAAAACTAGCTCATAAAATAGAGACACACTGGCCAATTTTCTACTACTGTAGTGGATTGAATGAGAAAGATTCCCTCACAGTCTTGGCATTTGAACACTGATCCCTAGTTATTGGGGCTATTTATGGGGGT
The DNA here is from genome assembly GCF_982192425.1 of Myodes glareolus. Lineage (NCBI taxonomy): Eukaryota > Metazoa > Chordata > Mammalia > Rodentia > Cricetidae > Myodes > Myodes glareolus. Next base: position 9,346,929 of record NC_142045.1, read on the forward strand.
AGAGGAGGTGCAGTCTTATTGAAAGAACCCCAACATCAATGGGGTTAGGCCCGGGGAGATAAAATCCTGAGGATGCTTCCAATTTGCTCTCTCTGCTTCATGATTTGGGTTCTATGAACTCTCAGCTTTCTGTTCCTGCCACCATGTCTGCAGTATGTTAGCATGCTTCTCCCTGGCCATCGTGGACTCTTTTCCCTCTAGAACCAAAAACCACAGTCGAAATAAATTCTTCTATAAGTTAAAAAAATAAGAAAGAAAACTGAAAAATAAGAAAAAAGAACATTAACAAAACTTTAAATTTCATTTGGTGAATAAAAGAAATAACAGAAAACCAAGACGAGATGTAGTTAGCAATTAATTATAAATATTGCTGTTTACTAGCACTAAAGGAAAAAATGGTGAAAGCATTTAGCTTGTAAACTAACAAAGAAGCAGAAATGCAAAAGCCATTTTCTTCTTTAAACCGTTTCTTAAGAATAAACGTAAAAGCAAAGATTCTCTTTTTAAATACCCATCAAAGTCATTCAAATGATGAACTTTCTGTCTCCATTTACTATAAAACTAGCAAGAAAAAAAAATGAACCATGATAACCGAAACAATCCTGAACACTAAAAAACTTCTGGAGGTATCACCATCCCTGATTTCAAAGTGTACTATGGAGCCATCGCGACAAAAGCACATTATTGCCACAAAAACAGACATGTTGATCAATAAAATCAAATTAAAGATCCAGGTGTAAATCAATACAGAGGCCCAGAACTGCACATTATGCCGAGAGTGAGAAGCCATGGAATGCTCAGCCCTAAATGGGTGTCTCCATCAATTCCCTCCCCTCACAGTTCAGAGAACTCCACAGACAAAGGCACTGAAGGAGTGTAAGAGCCAAAAGGAATGAAGAACACCAAGGTGAACAAGGCCCTCTAAGTCAACAGTATTAATTCACATATGAAATCATAGAGTCTGATGTAACACTCCAGGGCCTGCATGCATCTACTGTAGATGGGTCCTAGAGCTGAAAGGACAAATGGACATACACCCCCATCCCTAACGCATAAATAATCTCCAAATGAAAACTGCTTGAAAATGAAAATTTTTCTTTCAAAGAGTCCCACTGAGGCAACAAACAAGAGTTAATTAATAAGAAACCTGAGCTAATAGGCCAAGCAGTGTTGTAATTGATAGAGTTTTGTATGATTATTCAGGTCTGGGCAACCAGGAAACAAATGAATGGTCTCCTTCTACAAAATGGTGCCCATACATTTAGGGCTAACCTATGTGACCAGCCACATACTTTGGGTCTAGGTATTTGTATGCCTGCTTGGGGGTAGGAGGAAAGTAGCTGAGAGTATGCTTGCTACTTAGTATCTCTACCTGAGAAAGCAACTAGATCAGGTCTGCTAGGTGTGCAAGGAAGGAAAGCATGGTGGATTCCCACCACGATAAGGAGGGTCTTTTACCTAAGTAAACAGAACTTTGGTTTATTGATATATATAAATTTAAGGTACATATATATATATATATATATATATATATATATATATATATATATATTCCTACTCTTGTTTAAAGTATTGTGTTTGTACAGCTCATTTAAAAATGTTATATAAGTTAAAAAATAAAGATTAAAGTCATCTAAAATAATCAAACATTTAATTATGCTACTTAGGTTTCTAGATATACAGAGATATATATCAGATAGTCTTCAACACTTCAAAGACCTAAGGAATATGTCATTTAAATATTTTAAGAACTTAGACTTTTCTTAACAGTGAGACATATCTGCTTCTGGCAGCATGTATTACTTCAGAGAAGCTGCTGGGCATTTAAGAAACTCATTTTGGAATTTGTCCTCAATGTGACCAGGCTAGCCATTTGGGCAAGAAACTGTTTTTGCCTGGACTACCTGATGGTATGTATGAACTGGACATGCAGAACCCACAGAAAAGTGACTGCTGAACTTTCCAAAAGACATGATGGTCCTTCAGAATCTCTGCTTCACAGAAGAAACTGCTGGACATTCTGCAGGACACAGAAGAAAGCAATTGATGAATTTTACCAGTACAGGGCAGAACAGATCTTCAAATTTCCTGCTTTATGAAAAAGTCTGCTTGATACTATGGACCTATAGGCTGAAGATGGATGCCCCAACATTATAGAAGAACTTTGGGTGACTGTCCAGGCAGAGCGATGTCAATCTAGAAATTTGAAAGTTGTTTACAATGCACTTCCTGTTTACTTAGGTATAAAGACCCTCCTGTGTTCTTTAAAGAGTCAAATACAGATATAGTTTTCCTTAGTTATGATAAAAGATAAATTAGATATAAAATTTTAGATTCACAAAGATAGAATAGATGATAGAGTATTTTCCTCAATTTGTCAAATGTAAATATATTAAATATATTAACTATAATTCTTGTTTGATAAATGTTGTATATGTAATTTTACTATGTTACAGTTAAAACCTTCCTTTTTAATTAGACAGAAAGGGGGAGATGATGTGGGATGTCCTTCTGTATATGTTATATTGCTTAATGAACAAAGCTGCTTTTGTTTATGGCAGTACAGAATATAGTCAGGTTGGAGGAGATATTTAGAGAGAGGTAGGCAGAGTCAAGGAGATGCCATTTAGCTGTCGAAAGAGAAAGATGCCTACCAGTAGGCCACAACCTTGTGGTGATACATGGATGGATAGAAATGGGTTCATTTAAGATGTAAGATTTAGTTAGAAACATGCCTGAGACATCAGTCAAACAGTGTCATGATTAATAAAATTTTTGTGTTATTATTTGGGTCTGGGTGGCCAAGAAACAAATGAGCGGTCTCATCTACAATGTGCATTCTTGAAACTGGCCCTTTTTACACATACATAAAACCATTTAATTATCAATTATTTATTTAGGTCTGGTATTTATTCTTGATTTAATGAAATGAAGAAATCCTTACAAGAATCCAATGGGGCCTTTAAATAAAATGCTGTAAATAAAGCATAATGGGAAATGTCAGCGTAGCAAGGGTTAGTCAGAGAATTAAAATGGTGGAACATGAAAGATATTGCCAAGTGTCTTAAATTTTGACTTCCCGAGACAAAGACTTTGGGATGGAGGTTCAAGTGCAAACAATCTATTTATTCAAGGGATTGAAGAAAACTTAATAAGGAAATAAAGCAAGGAAAGGGAGAAATCCCTATGAGAACAGCTGCCATAGTGATCAATGTCTGTCACTTCCCAGTGGGGACACTTTTATCTATGCTCCTGGGTCGTGCACATGAGGAACATGCTCAGTAGTATTTCTACACTACTTTAGGTCACTGGAGAAGATAATTTCCTGTATTGTTTTGCTGAGCTACAAGTGCAGGGCTTGCAGGAGGGAGGCCATGAGCAGACGTAGAAGTGAGGTTCTGCTAAGTGCCACTCAAATAAGCAGCAAGGAAACTTGTCTGGGTGCTCGGGTGGAGTCCCTGAAGAGCTCTTGGAGACCTGGATGCTGGAATCCGAAGGCAAAACTGGTGAATGACCCTTTAGAGAAGCAATCTTCAGAGCAGAATGAAGCTCAGTGTGCTTGTCACAAAGAAAGGTAAGTCAGACTAGATGGTCAAAGTAGACATTCTTGTAAAATCAGGTGAATAGAGCAGGCCAAAACACTGTTGCAAAGGCTTCGTGAACCAGAGTGAAATGGCAGGATCAGGTTGGGTTTGCATTCTTAACAGATTAGCTAGTGTAAATGACTACTGGTGACCTTAAGAGCAACGATAAACAAACAAATACAAAAACTCAGGAAATCATCACCTCGCAGGGGGTAAGGGTGGTTTGTATGCAGGAATCTGACTTGTTCATAAGCCCAGGAATCAACAATCAGAGGTGGCAGAGAGGCAGACTGGGGTCCTGCCTCCTTTCTTCATTAGCAACTCTATGAGGTAATAACAATGGCCCCTTTCAAGAGGAAGAGGGCTATGGCCTGACAGCTGGGGAACCTGCAGGGAACTGAACTAGACCTTCCGAATGTGGGTGACAGTTAAGTGGCTTGATGTGTTGGGGGTGGGGGAACGGCTGGCAATCGCAGTAGGACCTATCTCAGGTGCATGAACCGGCTTTTTGGAGCCCATTCCCTATGGTGGGATACTTTGCTCAGCCTTGGTGGGGTGGGGGGTGGGGAATTGTCCTGTCTCAGGTTGGTATCTCAGACTTTGTTGACTCTCCAAGGAAGGCCTTATCCCCTCTGAGGAATGGATAGCAGGTGGGGAGAGGGGGTGTGGGGAAGGTGGGAGAAGGAAAGGGAGAGAAAACTGGGGTTGGTATATAAAATGAAAAGTAAATTTTTTTCAATAAAAAGTATGGGGAAAAAAGAGGAAGAGGAGAAGGAGGAAGGCACAAGTGTGGAAAGAAAGTAAATATTTTTGGGATTCTTAAAATTAAGGTGTGTATTAGGTTACAGAGAGTAGGAGTCAGAGACAAACAGCAAAACACACACACAAGCACATTCAAGATTTGTGCACTATATGGCATTTCGAAGCCAAGAGATAGAGAAGTTATAATATAAAAACAAGAGAGGGGAATCCAGAGAATAAGTTTGTATCTATAATCTTTCATTTTTATGCTATCATTAAATGGTAAATTCAATATTTCATTTATTCGGGGGTTGGAGAGATGGCTCAGAGGTTAAGAGCACTGACTGCTCTTCCAGAGGTCCTGAGTTCAATTCCCAGCAACCACATGGTGGCTCACAACCACCTGTAATGAGATCTGGTGCCTTCTTCTGGCCTGAAGGCATGGAGGCTGAACACTGTGTACATAATAAATAAATAAATCTTTAAAAAATATATTTCATTTATTCTTTCTATAAATATTGACCATCAGAGAAATTATGACCAAATGCACAGCACCATGGGAGAGGAACGGTACTTCCTGTATCAGTCTTCATTTTCAAGTGCGGAGAAGTCAAAATGACCAAAGCGGACAAAGCCCATGAGCACTCGCGGGCAGGGGGAGGGGGAAAGGGTGAGTCTCACCAGGGACAAACACAGGCAGTTTTCAGAATTAAAAGACACTAAAGCTTTTTAAAGAAACAGAGACTTTTAAAGTCTGGCGTGTAAAGGCTTAAGATGCGAACCTATTCTGAATCAGAAATCCAAAGAAACAACTCTGGAGCTGAGTCACTTGTGGGAGTCTAACTCATGGGAGTTCAGCAAATCGTTGAATCTGTTCTGTGGTAAAGTATATAGATAGGGTTATCAGGAACTATGTGTCTAACATTAAAACAATTAAATATACTTCCAAGGAATTGAATATTAAAATTCAATTTTTAATGTTTCCATGGTGCCAAAATATGTTTGTACTCAAAGAAACAAGCAAACAGAAAACAAAAACCACAAAAACAAATAAACAAAAAACATGCCTGCACTTCCACTTTATACCGTATCATTTTCCGTAATCCAGCTGTGAACAGGGATAACGGCTTAGTAATTTACTTCTCACATTGTCCATTTTGTTTTTTATTTTGCCAGTCTCTAGGTCACTTCCTGGTACATAAATCGATCTAGTTTTATTCCTAGAGATCTAAATCTCATAAATTACACATGATCCATAATATGCATCCAATGATAAAATTACTGGATTTGGATAAGGGAACAGGAAAAGATCTTGCTTGAGTAAGGAAAAGATGAAAGCCAGGCTCAGAATACTGGCCAGACAGTAAAGGGCAAGGGTCAAGCTGCTAAGACGAATGTATGAGGCTCACATGGTCAAGGAAGGAGCAGGTTAACGCACAGACCACAAGGGTATTTTGCACCCCGTGGCATGCTCTGCGCTTGTCTCTTTAGGTACCCTTACACTTAAGCTCACTGCTTGGGTTTCTTTTCCTCAAACTATAAGAGACTCTGAGAAGCATCCTTGTATGGTAGCCTTTGAGGAATCTGTAGTACACAACCCCAGAAGAACAGAATTTAACATAATAGACTTGCAAAACACTGCAGAAACCACATTCGTCCATTTTCTCATAATCAAAAGGTTTATATAGCCACTAAGTATGGATATCTTGGGTGGCTCGTGTTTATTTTTTAATTTTTGTTTATTTGGGGGGCATGTGGATGTAGAAGATGTTTATGTCCCTGTGCTCGTGAATGTGTTGGTCAAAGGTTGACACAGGATGCCTTGTACCTTCTCTCACTATACCCAGAGCTCCCCAGTTCAGCTGGACTTGAAGAACGATGAACCTTTGAGAACCGCCTGCCTTCCCTTCCCTGTACTGGGATGGCAGGTACTTGCTTCCACACTGGGCTTTTTTACACAAGTCCTGAATACATTAAACTCAGATTCCTCTGCTTGTCCAACAAGTACTTTACAAATGGAGTGATCATCCCAGCTCCTCCAGGGTGATTCTGAAGAGGATATGAGCAGGCATCTAGGAGAGCCAAGGAATGAAATAAAAAGAAAAATAATAAGGGTAAATAGGACAAATTCAAAGAATGTAACTGGTATCTGAACAAACAAGGAATGAGGAGGGAAAATGATCAATCCAGACCTAGGGTCCTAAAATCAGTTTTTCATTTAAAAACCTATAAAATAACAATTCTCACTTCCACAAAACACAGCTGGTTATGCTTCATCAAATCAGAACAATCTATTGTCTTTCCAGTCCCTCCAAAGGCAACAAGAGACAAAGGAATTAACCCCAGAGGGGGAAAAAATATTTCTGTGTCTCTCTCTTCCTCCAGCCATTAATGACACAAGGTTCAAAAAGATCTAGCTCCCGTCAGCTAACAGAGTGGGATCCCTGCTCCCTCTCAGTGCGCAGGATGATGGAAGAGAGAGCCCCTGCTTCACCATCTGCCCCAGGCTTATGACATCAGGGATCACCGATAACACTTTAAAATTGGGGATTTCTAAAGTTTGTTCGCCTCCATTTCAAATGGTCCTTTGAAGATACTAGTGTTGACAAGCCAGAGCTTGCGAGGTCTTGAGAAGCCTAAAGCCCTGCTCCAAGGCCCACACAAGTAGAGATGTTGAAAAACATTTCCCAGGTCACACATGGTGATATGCCAGATGTTAGAACACAAAATAGGCAGTCGCAAAATTATGGCTCTAAACCAAAGGACCTGGTTTGCTCACTCTGTTAGTTTGTCACTATATTGATGTGTCTCTGAAACTTCTCAAAGGCATACCACTCCACATTATTAGAGGATACTCCATGAATACCAGCACACATCAAATATTTCTTAAAATTATAACTTGAGGAGTTAACCTCTTTCAACAATGTATTCATTTCTCAGAACTCTGTATAGCTCACCCTTGCTAACATACATCTTTTTCCAAGACAGGTGGAGCAATTTCAGGCAGTAGAAAAAAAACACATATAAAAGCCATGGAAAAATCACCTTCAAAGCCCAGCGCTGAGAGAACTGGGAAATATACCTAAGGTGGAAAGATGGGAACTTGACCTGCTTCGTGGAAGACCTGTACAACAAATCAGGTGTGAATGGCTTTGGAGGTAAGGAAAACGCAGTGCAAACTCACAGAATCTTAAAAACACCATTTTCTATGGTCTTGTGATGACAGTTCTAGAGCTGAAGAAAAACAAAAACTTCTTATAAAGCTGAAACACCTTGTTCGAATTATTAGCTTATGATAATTAGGTACCACGAATATAGCTTTATAGTGTTAATATAGATAAACTTCAGTCTGGGTTCATATCCATTTTCTTCTGGTTTCATTCCCTTGCACTGACTTCCACACATCCTGCTGCTTCTGAGTGAGGTGAAGGGTAGTACTCTGTCATGTATAGAATACAACAAAACATTCTAAATGGATAGAAACTCTGGAAGCAAAGGGCACAACAGCCTTAGGATTCTGACAGAACTTAAAATCAATAAGCGTGGATCCTTTTGTGTGGACGGTAAAATAGCAGAGTTCCTATTATTAGAACATTTTGCCTTTCCTTTCCAAGACTAACTGCCGGACATTTGAAAAGATAACAGTGGCAATGCAGAGCCAGTCAGATGCCTCAGAGCTATAGGAAAAAGAGTGCAAAGTTTCTACTGATAAGGAAGCCAAAACCATTGGCAAAGATCTAGGGAGGCTTTTGAATGCCAGGATGACTCTCACCTCTGCTTAGTACCTTTGCTTCAGGTTGTCTGCCTGGGGGAGGGTCAGCCATTACTTTCTCCCAGTTTAAACACACACACACACACAGAGAGAGAGAGAGAGAGAGAGAGAGAGAGAGAGAGAGAGAGAGAGAGAGAGAGAGAGAGAGGGAGGGAGAGAGAGACAGAATTCCTGACATTCATCACACTCTAACTGTTCATGAGCACCGCAATGGCCAAGGTCTCAAGAGTGGGCAAAAGCAAGGCTCCCCTGTTTAGACAGGAAGCCTGCTGGCCCTGCTGCCCCAGCATGCTCCAGTCCCAGAGGCTTTGGACCACCCGGACATCAGATATGCTAACTATCCTCTTCAACTAAAGAGGAGATATTTATTCAGAATTATGGTTTATACTTACACTGAGACAGACATTTGTATGGATTTCTAAACATTACATTTATAGGCTTTTTAAACATAACATTTATAGGAGGTCTTTATTTGGTTTGGTTTGGTTTGGTTTTTCCTGTTTTAATATCTGTTGAACAGAAAACTCTCAGGTAGTGAAGGGTTTTTCAGTGTTTTATTTTGGAATATTTTTCCCCTTGAAGATTGTTCTGAACATCCCTCACAGAAACATATATTTCATAACCATTTTAAAGCAGTTATAACACCTGCCTATCACATTTACAGTACATGATTCTGTTTTTAAAATAGCTCCAAGTTTTAGAAAATATATAAATTATATATATATATATATATATATAAGAGAGATAAGACAGGGATGTTTATGTCTCAGTATCAGCCCTACTTAATTTATTATTAGTAACATTAGTGAGCTTTGTTTTGAATAGGACTCACTTGGTAGAGATTATTTTCATATATCCTATAGATTTCTTACATTATTTTCATTACTATAGCTTTTCTATTTCCTTGTGTTGTGTGTGTGCATGGATACACATGGGTGCACGCCCAGAGTCTGTAAGAGAGCCTCAGATACCATGGAGCTGCTTTTCCAGGCCTTTGTGAGCCACTGACCTGCGAAATACATACTCTGGTCCTTGGCACAAGGAACAGATGCTCTTAACTACTGAGCTATCTGTCCAGGTTTGTTTTATGGGTATGACTGTTTTGCCTTTGTGTATGTATGTGGGCCACATAGTTCTAATACTCAGGGAAGTCAGAAGCCATCACGTCCCTTGAAACCAGGTGATAGCATGTGTGACCTCCACAAGGACCACCAGTGCTCTTCACCACTAAGCTTGCTCTCCATCCCCCTATTGAGATCTCAGAGATCTTAGACCAACTCGCTGCTAACTATGTAAGTTAACATGACCTTGAACTTCTGATTCTCCTGCATCCAGTCCCCAAAGACTGAATTACAGGTATGCACCACCAGCTAAGCTACAATCTTCAGGGACTTTCTTTAATTTTATAAAGCAATGCTTTTAAAGCTAACATTCCCTAATCAGAATAGGCACGTTTACCTTACCGAGATAAAGGAAGTAAGCCTCAGCCAAATACACTACTGTTATCTCAAAGAGTTAAAAGAAAGTTTAGAATGAGAGCTATGACCACCATCATAGAGCCAGTATGACCTAGGGGGAATCTTGGCCCTGACACTTCACTCTGAACTATGGAACAGGGCCATAGTGAGCATTCCTGCCTTTGTGCTTTCTTGCCCTCATAAGAACACTGGACAACGCATGTGGTTTTGAAATACTTTGGTCAAATAAAGCTAAAGAAAGATTGGCCTGTGGTAGTTACAACTAGCTAAAGATTTGTCACCAAATAACAAAGAAAGATAGTGTACAAATACAGTCTGAACAATTAGGATAGGTGATAATAAGCTGATTTATGCATTTGTAACATTTTATATTGCCGAAGATCATGCTCATCCTACACACAGATCAGTTTACTGCAAATCACTGCTTAGTGCTATACTAACCGCAGCGTCAAGCATCTCTTGATTCTATCAAGAGACCATGTGATGCCACTGACCTGTGCCATGCTGATTTGTACCAGAACCCTTTATAATTTCAAATTGAAACCACCCACCAATACATTACTCAGATCTGGCCTCATCCTTAGGTAGGGAGTATGTTATTCTATATAATAATGTATCTGGCCTCATTACATTAAAGTCTCCTTAATCAATGTCTGTGTTAATGAATTTGCTATTTACTAAATATTAATGTTCATAGGCAAATCAACACCTAGCAGGTAGCACCTTTTGTGATCCCGAGAACACTGCCAGATGCTACAGTGAGTGACCTGGGGCATTGTTTTCCCCAGCTAATGTTCCCAGGCTCTGTGGAACATCTCACCTCAAATACATTGCAAATACTTCCCCTTTCAAAAGATATTCAGTCCTAGGATTGGTAATTTTGTGCTTTCTGTCAGTAGATATGCTGTATTTAAAAAAATGAAAAAAGAAAATGGAACAGGCCCAAGAAAAGATCTGAAATCCTCTCCAGTGTTCCTAAACCCAAGAATGCAGGTTATAAGGGTAACTTTACAAACACAAGGTATGTGTTTGGCAAGCTTCACTTGAGTAGGAGAAGCAGCAGTGTTGGCCAGGAGTGCCGATAAAATATGCAAAGACGAACCTCCTTAGAAAATACCATAGCAAGAGAAAGCCTTAAAGGTGGTGTTTGCGAACAGAAACACACAAGAAACAAGAAGGGTCTTCAGGAACAGTTGATGAAGATGGGACCAGGGTCCTTCAAGGCAGACTTTCTTCTGCCTTCTTGGTGTCGCTCTTCCACGTGACCTCCCCTCCCACCCCTACTTCTCCAACCACACCTCAGACTTCCTGCTACTCAGGAGAGGGGAGGAGCAAACTCAGTCTCCTGGTGTATTGATTAACTGTTGTTAGCACAGTTAACGTTTTAAAGGCAAATGCAGAGTAGGGAAAAACAAACACTTTTTTTCCTTCTCTACGTATTTTTGAGCAAGAAGTCCAGCATGGATGGACTGTAGAAGATTCTTGTGAAAGGCAACTGGAAAACTGAAGGGGTGGAAAGACTTCAGCCAAAATGGCCCAGAAAAGCTGCGGAGGGATTTCAGAGGTGGCGGTGCCGGTGTGAGGGATGGACCGTATTCATTAAAGAGAACCTCGAGTTAGGGTGACCATGGTGTTCCAGGAATAGCAAGACACGATGAGCTAAGCAAAGAGTGGAGTATTAGAATGCTTGAGGTATTTTGGAGGCAGTAGGAGCAACGTGTTTTGGTAAACACGGGAATAAAGAAAGGATAGGGGAGGGGAGGGAAGGGGAGGGGAGGGGAGGGGAGGGGAGGGGAGAAGAGGGGTAGGCTTCTAGAGGTAATGAATTGCTGAAAATACTAATTGGCACTGCACTGTAGAATTCAGAAGAAGAATCAAATTTGAAAACTGAGTAAGACGGTCATGGGAGATAGGTCAAAAACCGAGGGATGCAAGGGAGCATCCACCACTTATACCCAGTAGCCACACAGATGTGACTATGAACGGATGAAGTGGGGCATGCAAAGAAACAGAAATGTAGAAATAATCAACAAACGGCTACAGGAAGTGCGGGCCTAGAAGACATTTGGAGAGAAAAGATGACAGAGCGTCTTGGAAACATCATCATGTAAAGCATGTGACTCATTTCCCAAGAAATGGGTACAAAAGCCCCTCCTTGGATAACCATTGGCTCTCCATTGCCGGTTCAATAGACTACTACTGTGCAAACCAGCCAAACAAAGTCAGGAGAATTCAGGAAATGGCTCATATGAGTACAAACAGGAAGCTTGTGTCTACCTTCCTGAACACGAAAGACAAAATAGCATTTATAATCCAAACTCTTCAACAATATCTCTAGATTGCATCTCCAAACATTCTGTAGTGTTTGTTGAAGTACACATGTCTTTAGCAACACCTTAATAGCTGGAATGAAGAAAACCTACTGACCGGTAAATTCTTTAGAAAATACCAAAGACATACTAAAAACAGGCAAGCAGAGCCTACAAATTTTTTTTTTCCAATTTTATCATTTAGCAGGGATGTGGTGGCTCACGCCTTTAATACCAGTACTTGGGAGGCAGAGGCAGGCGGATCTCTGTGAGTTCGAGGCCAGCCTGGTCTACAAGATCTAGTTCTAGGACAGGCTCCAAAGCTATAGAGAAACCCTGTCTCAAAAAACAAACAAACAAACAAATTTTATCATTTAGAAATTATTATTTTAATGTCAGATTACCATATCTATTACTTAATACATATATTAAAATTTATCAACCGGAAAAAATTTAAATTCTTAATAACAGAAAATAACACTCATGTAGTTCTCAGGTTTTAAGGGAGTTTTACATACTCCCTTAAGTATATCAAACATTAGGCAAAAGTAAAATTTTGACTAACAGGAATCATATAGTGGAAACACAGGAATTCATGTATAAAGGAAAGTATTAGCTACATGATTATTGTAGGGCTGTTATAATGTCTAAATTTAATGCAGTCTTAGAGTCTACCTATAAGGGGCTGACTGAACGAAATGTAAGTTGTTACCAGAGACAGAAATCGTGAGGAGCAGTAAAGAATGGAACAGGCCTAGCGCTACCTGGAGAGATTTACAATCCAGACAGTTGGAACACTTTATATAATTTTCTTCTGTGTATGAGTTTTCACGAGAGAAAGAAATGTTCCACAGATATTTTTAGTCTATCAGTGACGTCAGAGAGTTGAACAGCCACTGACAATAACAAGTATTTATAGAGGAAAAACACCGAGGAAAGCTTGTACCGTGGACAAAGGGTTATAAATCATATACACGAAACCTTGCTTCTCTGAGAAAGGTGACTTGGATTAATACATGTAGAAAACTACATGTGATGCAAGGAAACAGTAGATGGTTTTCTCAAGCAAAGGTGAGGCATTTTTATTCAGAAAAGAATCTGGAAATTACCAATGAGCGACACGAACCATGTGTGCATGGTACTTATGTCATTGCGTGTATGCCTACATATACACCGAGAAGCTGAGCGCACATCACTGCTAAGAATATGACTACCAACACATGGCTATAGCATGTAACATAAACTAGTAGGAAAGAGCAACTCATGTCACACCGTCAGTACTAAGAAAACAATCATAATGCTGACTAGGTGCAATAACTTAAATTTTTTAAGTCATATTGAGTTGAGATAAAACAGCCTTGGTATAAACTAGTAGACTAGAATTCCCACTAAGTGGGTGACAAAGCCAATGTAGGTTCAGCCCTTGCTTAGGTCCTGAGGTTTCTTGTTCAGTAATGTCTCTGAACGCAGTGGCTTCTCCCTCAGCTTCTGGATGGATAACATCCATGCCCACACTATTAATGAACTAAACTTTCTGCTATTCCATCTACGCATCACTAGATAAGGCTGCTAAGCTTCACCCTCACCCTACCTGACCTCGACTGTAGACAATGCTACTTTTATTGATATTGAGTGTGGGTTTTCTTCTGGTCCCAAATATCACCTTACAGTATACAAGAGCATATTGTGTTGTAAACTTACACTACTGACATGAAGACTCATTAGAAAGATAATTCAATGAGTCAGACTTACAAACAAGAAATAACATGTGGGTCCTCTGCTCTGTGAAAGACAATCTTCCAGTTAGCAAGGGCCACATGGGAACTGCCTGAATTTTCTTCCACACACCTAAGAAACAAAACTAGGCTCATCAAGGAGAACTTGGAGAGATGACCCACACAACCCAAGTAGTGAAGAAAATATCTGATTCATTTCAGTAGCAATGAGGAAGTAACAAGAGCCTTGTGCATGGTGTGTATGAAATATAAGAACTAAATATTTGGCATTACATATACAAATCATGATGTATGTACAAAAGATACCTCATGACATAGCTGTTGATATAAATGTGTCTTCCAATGAAATTGAGTGATCATAACATTCTGTGAATACTTCATTTCAAATACCATCATTTAAAGTCTATCATTGACTCTTCCATAACCTTGACTCCCTAAATAGTACCCCTACTATATGGTGCTGCTAGAAAGGATCCAGTTCAGTGAAGGCAAAGGGAGAATGGGGCTGGGGATGTAGTTACTTACATTTATCACATTCAAATAGCTATTAGAGGCTACTTGGAGAGAAAGTTATGTGGTTGCTAGGCAACACAACTTTCCAGAATCAATCATGAGCCAGGCAGACAGATTCACCGCTGCCATACTGAAGCAGATAATGACCAGACAGGCTATTAACATGCAATAGGTCTTTATGTAACTTTGGACTTACAAATGTGCATAGTTAGGGCCAGCAAGATCGTTCAGTCACTATAGGCACTTGAGGCCAAGACTGACAATTTGAGTCTGATCTTCACACTGGGATGAGGGAACTATCACCTGTAAGCTGATGTCTGATTTGTGTAAGTGTGTGATGGGAAAGTGTACACACACACACAAACAATATTTATTAAATCAATAAATATTTATAGATGTCATCTTGAATTTGTAAATGTATACCTAGTGTACCTATTTAAAAGTGATAAAAAACTGCCTTGCAGGCAAAAAAACTCTAAAACCACCATCTTGTTATGATACTAAAGCAGCTGACCTTTGATGTCAGTACAGACTTCCCTGAGTACTTAAGTCAGTTTCCAAGTGTCTTGAGAAAGTTCAGAAGTTGAACCCCATGAGAATTCTCTGAGATCATAAAATTACGTTTAATAAGCAAAGCCAATGCCACTTAGACTCCACCCTTAAAGGCTCCCTAGCCTTCAAAGTTCCACCACAAGCTGGGGAGTAAAGGTTCAAAACATGAGCTCATAGAGAACATCACAAATTCACATCAGACATTACTTCAGTGATACGTAAGACAGAGTACATGCCTTGACAGAGTAGGAACACTAATGTATGGAGAGCATGGCCAAACAAACAAACAAACAAACAACAGCAACAAAAAGACTTCCTGCTTTAAAAATGGACTCTACTAGCAAAATTAAAGAGTCATGGGTGGATTCGAAAAAGATTTAAAAGGATGGTCTCTTTCCCTATAAAACACTAAGTTCCTGGATGATCTTTTAAGGAATAAATCCTTAAAAAATCCGTCCAAAATTTTGACAAAAAGGAAACTAATTGTGAATCCACTCTTAGACATGGTATGAAAAATATACTGGAACACAGTCCTGTGGTCTGCCTGAGGGCCTGAGGGAAGCCCCAGTTGACCATAAAAGGGCTGTCTGCATGTACTCAGCAGACCGCACGCAGGATCACACTTACTATGCAGCCCATTCCTTTGGATTCACAGGAGCTCCTGAGGGCTGGCAGCACAGGAAGGTCTCAGGGCTCAAAGCAAACAGGATTCAAAAAGTTACCACTTTCCTCCCAACAACCAATGTGCTTGGTTTTTCTCGCTTAGCTCCTTACACACACACACACACACACACACACACACACACACACACACACACACCTTAGAGTCACTATAATTTAGCAGGTGAAAATTCTAAAAACACTTGAAAAGAATGTTTTAAGCTTTCTCGGGAAAATGGGAAACCTGTCTTTCGTAGACAGAAACCCTTTCCAGTAACACTGCAGCGGTTGGAGAAGTGAGGTATAAAAAAAACGGGTCCCTATCAGGCAGTCACGCTGCTTAGCAACTTAGTCTGTAGAAACAGCTAGTATATACACCACTAGAAGGAGCAAAATTTAAAAATCAAAAAAGGCAAATAACAAACTGAAGGCAGTAAAGGTACGTGATGCTGCTCACTGAGTGAGCATGTATGAACACACATCTGCTGTACCGGGGTGCTAGGACAAGAGGGTGTTCAAGGGAATGACTGTAGAGCCCCGGGTTTAGCACCTGAAAAGCTTCTGAGACTTCTGTGCAGTGATCTGCATCGACAGAAACTACTACCTAGGACCCAGACTATGATTCCCAGCTACTAAGTAATTGATGTTATGTCCAGAGATCGAGACAGTTTCTGTCAGTCAGTCGTCTGTTTAACTCTGTTTAACTGATCGCCTCTTGCTGAGAGGATTCTCTTTAAAACGCAGCTCTTTGTGTGGGACCTCAAAATTGATGCAGATTTCATAACCAAGTTGACAGCCTTAACAGTTTTTGAACACAAAACAGGAAAAAATAATCTAAAGCCAAATCTGATGCACACAGACCTAAGAAAATGCACACAAGTCTTTTTCTTGAACTAATTAGTTTAAAATTATTTTTCTTACTATCTAATTTGTTTTTAGAAACTTCTATATTTATTTATAGTCTCTCTAGCCAGAAAAATGGAGAAAGATATTAGTATATATTAATCAGGCTAGAATTTTGCTGAGAGCCCACAATGAAGAAAGAAATTAAGTGCTGAGAAAGACTAAGTAGAGATCATGTGACCAAGCGCTGGGTCAGCCAGAACTTACATACTGCTCGACTGTCGCTTTCAGAGATCCATACTTTACCTTTGATCTGCAAAACCTTCTTCATATCCCCAACATCTGGACTTTTCCTTAAAGCACCTATGGGGTGTTATTAAGAATTAACCAACAAAACTACAGGGACAATTGACAGGCATTTATCCATCAGGTTGGGGTGGTGACTGTAAACTCAAAATCTTGCAAAAAGCACCTTGGAAAGTTTAGTGACCACACAGACTCAGCAGTCTGGTTTCATTTCTCTTCTGGAAGCAGCCACAGCTGCCCCCCAGTCCTTCTGTGTGACCCTGCTCACCCGTGAGTGGCCTGGATGCCTCGGTCATTAGACTCATGGCACAAAGATTTCAGCTCTTTTCTTTCAAGGCCAATCAGACCACACACATATAAACCGTGAGAAAATCCATATTCCACCTTCTCTTGGGTTTGACGACATCTGTTTTTTCAGCAGCTATATTCTTAAGCTGGAGCCCTGTAAACCAGACATGCACAACACCTCAATGGTGTGATCACTTTTGACAGCCCTCTGAGAAGTCACCTAAAGGAGCAGCTTAAAAGCAAGAAAAGATTTTTGCTCACAGTTTCAGAAATTTCAGTTCATGGCTGACCGTCTCAATGGATTGTAGCCACATGTCTGAGCCAGAAGTCTCTTGATCGTGGGGAATTTGGAGTGAACATTCTTCATCTTATGGAAACACAAGCAAGAGTAAGGAAGGGATTGGGATCAGGCATCACCTCAAAGTTCTGTCTCAGTACCTATTTCACGTAACTAGGCCCTACCTCCTTAAGTGTCCAGAATACTGTCCCCCCAAAATACTGTCCCCCCAAAATACTGTCCCCCCAAAATACTGTCCCCAGCGGGGAACCGACCTCTCAGTATATGAGCCTTCAGGAAGGAAACTTCATATCTCCATGATAGTCATATACTCTTTTTAAAAGTCTACAGAATCTACAAAAAGAAGGAGCGAGACTAAAGCCCTCTTCAGGCCTGGCGCAGAAGGCGTGGAGGGGAAGCTTTCAGTATGTGGAATGCCAAATCTGTCCTTAACTGCCACCTGAAATACGGACTACTCTGTCACACTACAGGAGGGCAACAGCGCCGTCTCCACAGCATCCAGTGGGCAAACAAACAGAATCAGAAAAGGTGCAAACCCGAATGTGCAAACCCCGAAGTTCTGCCCAGGATTCCACTCACTCTGGCTGACTTGCATTAACAGCGAAACGGTAGGCAAATATTCTAGGTAACAAGGTTCTTATTCTGAGGGGAAAGGAAGGCTATGGCTTATTTTTCATTTACTGCACGTGACCCCAGAAGTTACTTGCTTACAAACAAGTAAGCTTTTCCTGAAGGAGCTCAAGTCCACCAACATCACTAAAGGAAGGGCTGCCGCATTCTCTCACCCATGGACTAATTTTTTTTTTATTAAAACTTTTTTCATGGAAACAGTTTATATTTGTTTATTATACTTTTCTATAAAGGGGGGCTTTTTATTTTTTTCTATTTATCAGTGACCCATACAAGCTGAAAGGCATATCAGGAGAAAGCAGGCAGGCAAGAGTCAGCCTTATTTTCCAGCTCCTCTAACAGCCCCGTACATGAGGGACACAATGTCCTCGCTGCTTCCAGGATGGCCTCACCTCCCCAAGGTGGGAGGACTGTACAGGAACCTCTGGCATCTAAGTCACTCCCAGAATGTGTCTTTGTATTTTTAAAGATATTCTAAACCAGAAGATGTCCATTGCAGAAACAGTTAAGAACGTATCTTGAAGCTTCAAGTTACTGGAGACTGTTAGGTATCGTTTAAGCAAGAATGGAAAAGGACCCCCCTCCCCTTGGTTTCCACTTAAGAGGCTGGGATGGGAACAGTACCCGGACCTGTTCCTGTGGTCAGAGGCCAGGAGAGTGGTGTAGGTGTGTTAGCAGAATCACCAATGCCAGCGCAGGTAGAAGGAAACCTCAGTGGACCTGGTCAGTAGGAACTGAAGAGGACAGAGGACCAGAGGCAGGAGGGCAAGAAGAGCCAGGCTGCTCACCTGCGTTTTTCCTTGCACGAGTGAGCAGATGACGCATTAATGACTGACAGCATTCCCAAATAATTGCTTGCACTGGGTATAGATGCATTCACAGGCAAAAACAAAAACAAACAAAAGACATAATGCTTCAGAGGGATTAGCATCATAAATGAAAATTATAGGGCTTCTTTCAAAAGACAAGACAGTGCAGTACTCTGGAGCTGAATTTTCGCCATTCTTTATCCTGCAGCCTGAAAGGCCTTTCCCTTGGTTTTTCCAAAGGGAAATCACAAATAGATAAGAATAGATGCCCAGGTACGAAAGCAGGAGCAGGCATCGTTAGGATCAAATATGGGCAGTTTATTTCAATAAGTTGGCAGGTGATTGGAAATTTATCATACTTAGGAAGACAAATTAATTTATAATTTCCCAATCTGTTAGTATAGACTTTGGGAGGCATGCTGGAAGCAACCTGTGAACATTGTAATTCCTCATAGGATGTACACCCTCCCATACACATTTGTCTATAAAGACCACGGTGTGCAACCAGATGACATATTCCCAATGCTTCCAACAAGTGTCCAAGGAAAAAGAAAAAAAATCAACCGCAAAAAAAAAGAAAGAAAGAGAGAGAGAGAGAGAGAGAGAGAGAGAGAGAGAGAAAGAAAGCAAGCAAGCAAGCAAACAGAGAAAGGAAGGAAACCAAGAAGAAAAGGGAAGGGTGACTTTAGGTTGCCGTGTGTTGGCAGCCATCTTCTTCCCAGACAAACCCTTAGATCTGAGGAAAACAACATTTCTTGTTAGGTGCCAACAACAACACAGATAATTGTTACTATGGCTATGCTGTGTGTATGGGGCATGCCCTCTCCTGCCTTGACCGTAGCCACGTTAGCCTCTGGGATAAAAGACAGAGCCAAGTTTTTGATCCTAACGCTAAAGGGCCAACTTCAGCCCTGCCATGGCCTGGTTTCTAATGCCAAATGCTGCACTTTAGATGCTGTCTGTTAGAACGAAATGAAATGCTGCTTGCCTCGCTCTCACTCCAGCCTCTGGATTGGAGTTAACAATTAACACCTGGAGCTGCTCCTAATGCAGCGTGGGCTCACTGGAGAACATCTCAAGAAGAGCAAATGTCTTTTAGGAAGGGCGTTACTAATAATCTTTTCTGCTTCCTACTCTGGCCCTCATCAATAAAATATTTATATAGCACATATCACACTAGTATTTATACACTCATGGAAATAGTTATGAAGACATGTAGAGATATTTAATATGCTTCTGTGATCAATGAGGATTCTCCGGTGGGGAGGGGCTGTTTGTTCTGTCCTCTGAGCGCCATGAGTAATGTCAGCTCAGTATAATTCACAACTTTTCTCATGAGAGGTTTACTGCCCTGGAGGCCAGCCACTTAAGCAGGGTGACATTCAGGGCTGACATGTGTAGTACCAATATAAGAAAGGTGGGAAAGAAGTATAGCACACAGGGGATGGTGTTAACTCCAACATTCCTCTCCAAATTCACCCACACCCTCAGTAAGTTCTTCCAAAGAAGACCTTCCTTTCTCCTTCTGTTTCTTCCTACCTGCCTTCTTCTTTTATTTCTTTCTTTTTCAGTTAAGAAACAAAAAGATCAATTTATTCTATGATTTCCTAGTAAGTACAAAGCCTAGGAAGAATGCTTACCTCTTTTTTAACCAGCCACATTATTCAAAGGTGAACAATATAGGAACTGAAGTCACTGGTTGGAAAAGCTATCAGGACATTTCTCCTAAAAGTTTGGTGTCCTTGGATCACCAATGAGGTTTGATACTCCCTTTCTTCTCTAGGGCATATTCATAGCATCTGTCTGGATCATTACGGAGTAAACACACACACAGTCACACACACACACACACACACACACACACACTCATACACAAATTCCCATATTCACATATAACACTCTCTCACACACACTCACACTGTCTGCAAGGCAATGTGCAATGTATCTTTATAACAAACTGGCCCCAGGAAATTATTAATGAGGGGTGAAGAGGTTACAGGCGGCTAAGCCCACAAGAATGCCTATGCAAAGAAACTGCCTATTCAGACAGAGGAGCTGAGGGCTGTGTGGTGAACACTGGCGCTTGGAAAGGAATTCCTTCCTAGGCAAGAAATGGTCTCTACTGTCCACAGCCCAAATAAAATGAGTCATAACACTCCAGGTTTCCTAACTGTGTATTAGTTGGGCGACCTTTGGTTCCTAAGGAAGTCAAGGACAGCACTAACTAAAAAAGCAGCCCTGTCCCGCTACCTCTTTCCCCAGTACCACAGTTGAGGACCCATCGGAGATGGCACAGACTTGGTCCTGCCAGATACTATTGCTATCACACACTGGATGACACAGTGTTTGTAACGTTTGGCTTTACTTTCAGGAAGGGAAGCAAGAAAACCTATGCCAGGAAACAGGGCGGTTGTACTCTTTGGACAAGCCCAGGCATGCCCCACCGACAGCACTGGCTGAACCCTCGCTTCCTAGAGAAAGTTTTCCTGCCGCTGGAAAAGCTGGAAGGTTGTAAGCTCCAGAATAGAACTTTCAGTCCCTCTGCCTGAGCAGGAGGATTGTTTAGAGATGACAGTACCTGAGAATTAATGATAAGGAGGAAGTTCTAGGTTCATTGTCTACCCCCAAACATGAGTCATATTTTCTCCCTGTGACGATGGCATAAAATCCACTGTCCCCAAATTAGGATGGGTAATGCGACCCTTACCACTTGGAAAAAAGAGACGGTACCCACAGAGGTCCTATGAACAGACCTGCTGCAGCTGCCCTCATCCAGCACTGCTCCCTCCAATTATTTTCCCAAGGTACTCCTCTGCCCAAACCCCAGTCCCTTGATCTTATTCCTCTCCCCAATTTATCATCTGCGATTAAAATAGCACATAGGCCCCGTGTCTCTTTCCTTCGGTTTCTACATCTTTCTGTGAAGTCCTAGGGACTAGAAAATTACAAAACCTCTGTGTGTCTTTTTTCCTCTCCATACACTGTCATTTTCAGCTTACCTTGCACACCCCAGCTCCAAGAGCTAAGGTGTAAACTGCTGCTCCCTTCCTACGGCACAATAAGTCGGATTCTGCTATGAAAACCATCTATGTATACCTGTAATTATAAAATTTTCTAAAATGCTTATACGTGCTATAATGCACGTAGATATATTCATGAAATCAAAAATAAAACGTGATAATAATTACCAAATAGATCAAAACAAATCATGTAAGAAATCAAATCTTCATCGATTTAAATGCTTACATTTCGAATGTCGGAATGCCTCCAAGCCCTGAACATGATATTGTGGGTGTGATGGCTTATATTCTAAACATGGAGGGGAAAGGTGGACACTTTTCCTTTTGCTCTGGGTTTTTTTGTCTCTGCATGGTGAGTACGTACTGCCTGTAGTGAGGTTCTAGGTACAGCAAACAAAGCAGAGAAAGGTGGAAAAGACCTACAACAGCCTCAGCCTTTACCTGGTGGAGGCTCAGGGACTTCATTCGTGAAGCTGCCTTCCAAAAAGCATCGAACAGCAGGGCTTGTTACTAAATTAAATCAGATTTCATCCCAGGGTGCTACTCCTATACTTCCCATGCAAGAGTTAAGGAGTGAGGGATGCACATGTTCAGGTATTTACAGGTTTATGAATATGAGGTTAGATTTTGCTAAATTTTGAAATCTCCAATAGCATGAAAGTTCTAATAATTAAATCAACACATTGCTGAATGGGTCTAGAAAGGTTTCTGCTGTAGATTGACACAAGGCAAAAATTAAGTTAGCAGGACTCCTCCGGAGTGACCTCCAGTTGAAGAGATACCACAGGTCCCGGGGGAGAAGTTCAGCTGGCAAATGGTCTGTTGTGTACACACGAGGCCTTGAGTTGGGCTACCAGAACCCATGTAAAATCAATGCATAAGCAAATTAATTAAATTAAATAAAACAAGGAGTGGTGGATGACCCAGCGCTGGGAGGTGGGGACTGGCAGATGCCTGGGATTTGCCAGACAGTCAGTCCTACCTAACTGGCTAGTTGGAGGACTGTGAAGGAGCCTGTCGTGAAAAAATGTAGATGGCAATTAAGGAGCTATACAGGGGTTGAGTTCAGTGCCCTTGCCCCATCACACACACACACACACAGAGAGAGAGAGAGAGAGAGAGAGAGAGAGAGAGAGACTACTGATACTATTGTATTGAGCACAGTATCCATGGCATGAAGATAAGGAAGGAAGGTGATTCCCACCTTTATTCCAGAGTCAGCCTAGCATTTGGATTTTATCATAGACAGAGAATGGTATTTCTCAATTAGCCAAAATCTGAGCCTGGTGATCCACTCTCCATCTAGTTAGACATAATTGAGTCGTTGCTTCCTTCAAAATGTGTGGCGCGAGAAATTAAATTGAGTCCCTCCTGTAGCCAAAGATGCACTCACACAACAGCATGATCCACACCTAAATTCTCTAGGTGTCTCTAAGTGTCAATTTTAGGGGCAGCAAAACGGCCAGTGACTTGTTGACATGCAAAGGGAAAAAAAATGTTCTTCTCCCAGCCATATTGTCCCACTTTAGCCTTCATTTTCCAAAACGGAGAAAATAACAATACAGGCCATACTGTCGTCTGTAGAGTACGACTTGTTTTAACGTCAGAAGGTGAGTATCTATCCGATTTCACTATCTTTAAAATAAGCAAAACCTTATTCTGGAGCTTGGCTTAACTCTCTGGTTTGGCCAACACCATCCCTATCCATGAGCATTGGAGTCACCAGAGTCAGTACCAGGAGCGTGAAGTCACTGGGTAACAGGGTTACAGGTCTGCTAATGCAGAGATAGTCAACGGTATCTATAAGCTTCTTGGGAAATGCCGTAGCTATCTGTTGACATTACATCATTGGGGAAAATATTAAGAGTTAACCACTACCTAGAACTCAGATTCCTTTCAAATTCTTTCATCACAACTGCACCTTTGTGACTGACAGACGATATCGGACCACACTAATGTTTTAAGATATGAAGTATTCTTTAACCTGTTGTCTGTTCCAGTACAAAGACCTAAGTGACACACAAAACGTGGAAATCAATTTTGGTGGCTAGACTAACATGAAGACAGCAGAGGCCAGCTCTTGCCCGAGTCTCTGGAGGTGCCTGGTATTGAATAGTTAGCAAATCGATCTACGCAAACCCAGCTACTTTATTCAACTTTCTAATTGCCGTTAAAGAGATTCCGTTTCCTTTATTAGCCTCTATAATGGACTTGAACTATCAATAAGCTGTAGAAAACTTTTATTTGATTTCGGTTGTGATTTCCTTTTCTTCTTTTTCTAGCATCAAAAATAGATATATACAGCTGAGGGAAAATCTATAATAATTTTCCAGTTATTGAACATAAATAGCATTGATTAATTAGCATGAAAATTGAAGCTCAAGGAAGTTTATTATCTCTTTGATCTACTTTGAGGATAACTAGCCACAAAACAAACATAAGAAATTTTCTCTTTTCATGGAAACACTAAAGGAAATAAGAATGAAATATTTGAAATACAAACTAAATGCCAAAGCACAATGTTTAAATTACAGTGCTCAAAACATGAGATGACTTCTTAAATGTGTTGGGCTTTATCCCTTGAGTGAGAGGGTTTGCACAGTCAAGCTCCATTGGTTCATGTGGGAATTGCTTCTTGCTTTAATATCAAAGATTCTTGCTTCTGTACCAAAGATTGCCCCTCTCCATCAACAACTGTGCTGAGAAACTTGCCTTCGACACCGAGTCACGGGAGCGCCTCTCACAGAGCAGAATCAGACAAAATGCTTGCCAAGCTCTGTCAGTTGGATACTTGCCAGGGAGTATTCCGGACTGGAGTCAGCTAAGGGGTAGGTAGAAAGAATCTGAGAAGAATATGGAACTTTGAAAAGCCTTGGTCAGGATTCACATCTGACATGACATCACCCCAGGAGATGTGTCACTCTCTTTTCTACAGAACTCAACTCCAAGACCACTGCTGTATCAGGACCTTTTCACTACAGAGCCCGTGACAGTGCACAGCGACATCATCACTGCTTCAATTATTACATGTATTTGTCCTGTGAAAGCAGAGACAAGAGACTCCCATCTGTGCTTCTGATAGTCTGCTGTCCTTAAAAATCAACCAGATGATAGCTTGTAAGTATATCTGTCATAAAAAAGGCAGTCAATATGTATTTTTTTCTTTCTTGTGTTTTTTGTTTGTTTGTTTGTTTTTCAAGACAGGGTTTCTCTGTGTAACATCCCTGGCTGTCCTGGAACTAATTCTTGTAGACCAGGTTATACTCACAGAGATCTGCCTGTCTCTGCCTTCCTAGTGCTGGGATTAAAGGCATGGGCCACTACTGCCTGACATCAATATGTATTCTTTTCAAAAGTATGTATGGCAAATTTTTCAAGGAGTTGAAACATAAGCCAAGATCCTGAATAAGGTGTAACAGAAAAGAACAAAGACCATCAATGTATCGTTGAAAAGGTTCACGTGAAGTCAGAGAATTAGTACACCCAAGTCCTTAGCCCAGGACTGAAGGATGCCGGGATGAAGTTGCCTACACACAGTACCCATAGCACCAAGCCAGGTAGCATTTCTGCTAAATGTCACCACTTCTAATTGCAGCTGACTTCAAATCTAAATATACATGATACATAATAAAAACAATGAAGTCATTAATAACACTCCATCATAGAGAAAGGAAGTCAATGTAGAATACATGCCTGGTTTTACGTGTCCCAAACACTGTACTCCCTTGCACACATCACAAGCCTGTGCAGTCTAGGCACCATGCTTATGTAAACAGCAGTGGGTGACTTTGGTTTGCCTGTGACACTATAAATATTGGCATGTGCTTCCTGCTATGAATTCTGAACTCTCTCTCCAGGGTCTGCTTCTGTTTTGTCTATACACCAGAGTTACAGAAAGCTTGCCCATAATCTCATATGTTCAGAGCTGAGAAAATCAACTTCATTTCCAAGAAAGAAGAAAACATACCCTTGGTATTCTTTGAGTGACTATAGAAAACAACAATAACAAACGAAATAAAACAAAAGAAAAAAAAGCCCTTTCTTAAATATTTTTGCTTTCCAGAGGACAAATTAGAATTGCCAATCTTAAAACCCCAAGGCACAAAGAGAAAACTAAAAATCAAGAGAAAACACCTGAGCTGCAGCTGAGGTTAATTTGAAAACTCAGAAGGGGCAGAGAATCCCAAAGGCAAAGTTTTTGCAAATAAACTTGGGGAGGTCATGATTTTTTCTGACCAAATCAACTGCTAGGAAACATGATGACAAAGTTCACGGTTTCAAAGCAGATTTTCCTGGAAATGACACATTTCTGTTTTCTGGTTGAGGAAACAGCATTGTAAGTGTCATCATTATAATCTGCCCACCAGGTTCTTGGTTCATCAATTTTATTCAGTCTAAGCAGAAAGACTGGGGCCATCCTGTGTGTCCCCTTTTAGTTCCTCAAAATGAAGCCAGACGTTAGTTGCATCTCTCGGTTGTGAAATCAGGCATATGACTCACTTAAAGCTCTCAGATGATGGCTTAGGATCTCAGCAGCCAACGGCACCGCAGGACAGGCCGTGCTGGCTCTAAGTGTGCTGTCTGTATTTCACTCAAGACCCTACCAGCTGAGGCGCTGTGCTAAAGATTAGTCAACATTTTATTGACTGACACTTAAAAATCATGGAAGATAAGACCGACTCATCGATACCTTAAATCCATAGTGACAACTGGTGACTACTGGGACACTCTGGGAGCTTGGAAAATGGGAACAGGAGACAGAGAAACGGAAAAGGTTTTTTCGTTTTTTGGTTTTGTTTGTTTGTTTGTTTGTTTGCAGAACACCTGGATGGATGACCCCGGAATGTCTGTGGGCTTTGTATAGTGTGAAGAACCTCTGCTCCAGTCACAAGCACTTATTAAATGAGCAGTATGGTCAGCCTCTGGCAGCTGAACTATGGTAACACCTTCTAACTCCTATGGCCCTTGCAATCACACTGAGAGATCCTCTAGCAAATAAAAACCAAACAAATGTGTATTAAAGACACATAGCTTTGAACGGTAACCTCATAGTCACAAAAGGATAACCATGTGAGGTTCCAGATGAGTAGTTGATTTGTGGTAGTGATTCTCCAGTGAACACACGTATCAAAACACTGAATTGAATATGGTAAACACACAGATTTATTTATTTTATTGACGGCTTTTGACGAAGTTTGGAAGATATAGGATAGTAAAATAATGATATAAAAATATTAAGCATATGTTTTAAAAAGGAAAGCAAAATAAAGCAGTAGGAACCTAATCTAAATCTAAAATGTGAGACCCTTCTTGGCTTGCTAGGGTCTTATCAGTAACATTCACATAGTTCTATAGTATGTCAGATATAGACCTTCATCATTAACAAATAACATTTCAGCTCTATTTTTTCCACAACGATGTGTTGAACTGTGAAAAGACAATTGCATGCCAAAGGAATAGGCTTTTCTCTCACAAGCCTATGCTTCTGCACACAACTCTTCCTTTCCTGCTACACTCTTCATCCTTCACCATCACGCTTAGATACTGACGTCATAGAAGTCTGTGCTATCCTGGAGGTAGCATTCCAAGAAGGTCTTTAGTATATCACAAGCCACACTGGCTGGGAACACCAAGTGCACATACAACCACACTTGCTAGACCTGTTTCCAGAGTGAGACAAGGCCATTAGAACAACAGTGTACAAGTCTGAACTGACCTCTTGTACCAGAGGGATGACGGGGCATTGGGAAAATGAAGATGTGCATGGTGCTTCCAGACCAGCTGTGGGGAATCTTGTGTAAGAAAGAAAAAGGAAAAAAACCTCAGTAGCCCTTGGGAGCCACAAAGCTTTGGTCCTTAGTCTCCAACCCAGCAGTACCACCACCACTTCAGAACTTGTTAAATGCAAACTCTCAGGCTCCACTCAAGACCTGCTAACTCAGAACCTGAATTTCAATCTGATCCCAGGTCATCCACACCTGATTGCAGTAGCTGAACCACACCTGACTCAATCACAGGTCCACTGTGGGGAAACTATTTAGCATTACCCTCATACAGCTGATCAAAGGGGTAAAAAGGAGGAGCTAAAACCTAGATTGTTGTTGGAGGCTGTTCTTCTGTTCCCGGATGCCCAGAACCAAAATAATCACACGGAAACTATATTATTTGCAATACTGTTTAGCCAATAGCTTAAGTGTATTTCTAGCTAAAATTGTTGTATCACAAATTAACCAATTTCTATTAATCTGTGTATCACCATGTGGCTGTGGCTTACCAGCAAGGTTCCAGCACACCTGCCTCTTACAGGCAACTACATGTTGTCTCATTGACTCCACCTTCTTCTCCCATCATTCAATTTAGTTTTTCTGCCTAACTCTATTCTGCTAAACCGTTGGCCAAACAACTTTATTCATTAACCAATAAAAGCAACAAGTATACAGAAGGAATTCCCACATCACTAGATCATAGAGTAATAAGGAGAGTTTGGCACAGTTT
The DNA here is from genome assembly GCF_982192425.1 of Myodes glareolus. Classification (NCBI taxonomy): domain Eukaryota; kingdom Metazoa; phylum Chordata; class Mammalia; order Rodentia; family Cricetidae; genus Myodes; species Myodes glareolus. The sequence goes on from NC_142045.1 coordinate 9,374,963, forward strand.
GTATCAGAGGTAATCAGCACCCGACTTTGGATAATGACAGCAAGCAGAAAATACAAATACAACTATAAATATTTTACTAGCAAACAGAAATGTCAATATTCACTCACAACCTTTGTGGTCTTCTTCAATGGACTGTATCATACTTTTGGAGCCTTTGTGTTGGAATACAGAACAGAAAGTGCCCATTTGAAGCTGCAATTCCCCATCGGAGTGTTAAGACCAAGACAGCCCATGTACTCTAAACATGGGAAATTGAATCACTGAATGGCAGTAAGGTATCAGCAAGATGGGTCCTAGGATACCAAAGAAACAATAAAACCGATGTGTTCAGTATTCCGATTTTCAGAGGAAATGGTCCAAGGATCAGTGAGCGCTGAATCCCTTAGACATATCAAGGATCTCACCCTTTCTGCCTTTCCAGCGAGAAGCAGGCGTGTGGCAGGCATGATGAGAACTGCTCAGAGTCTGGCAAGGCCAATGATTTAGCTCATTGTGTTTGGACCCACAGCTCAAGTCTGGCAACAAGAATTGGACCCTCATGAATTTGACCAGTTCTCCCTAGCGCTGGAATTGTAGCATATGACATCATGCCTGGCCCTCAGAACATACGCAAAAGTGAAAGGAGATAAATGACTCAATAACATTGTGTGTTGACCTCTACACACTTACGCATGTGCACGTCCTTGCGAACACCCCCACACGCACTGTTTACACAATAATAAAAATGTGCTTCACCTAAGAGTGAGCTAGAAAGTCAATAGGAAGAATATAAAGTCTCTGAGCATTTCTGGGTACATAAAGACTATGAGAGTCTGGATCTTGTTCTTTCCCATGTATGGAGCCTATCCCTCCTCTCTGCCTGTCTCCTATATCCTAACATGCCAGTACAGAAACAAAACATGGCTTCCTCTCTTTAGCTCTACTCTGGGACCACTCCGATATCTGTTTCCCTCTTATATCTCAAATTCTCACACCCTTACTTAGCCGTTCTTCTGTACCTCTCTTTGCATTGAAGTATTCAAAATTTTTTTCCAGTTTATTTTTTTCTGGTCACCCTACTCTTGATTCCGTTGCCTTTCAAACTTTTCTCTTGACCCTTGTTATTCTCCACACTCTGATTCAAGGCAAGTGCCCCCATGCCTGGACTGTAGCTCCTTCTCGGGGATTTCACCATGCATTTTCTCAATCCTTTAGCTGACCATCAGAGGTCGTATGTCTCCATCTCTACTTAGGAACAAGTTAGGTGTAACTCATAATTTGACTTAGTGAAGCTCAGAAACGGTGGTAACTGGACTTTTTTCTGAAGTCAGTCAAATATTCTTCCTTTATACCTCCAACTTACAGTGGCCATCCCTTTAGATCTATTTCTTATGTTACTGTCAAAAGTTATATTTTAGACTAAGTGTATTCCAATTTATAAAAATCTCCCTTTACCTTTGATTCTGCAAGGTCCTGGTGCTGGCTATATTTCCAGTCCCTCCATACATAGCCTTCTCCAACAACTTCTCTCAATACCTTTTAATAACTCAATTATAAACAAGCTTGTTATTTTTTCAAGTGTGCCCAACACTATGACATTTTTTTTAACCCTGCCAAAATGCTGGTAGCAAATCTCTCCTTTCTTCCTCTCTCTTCCTTCCTTCCTTCCTTCCTTCCTTCCTTCCTTCCTTCCTTCCTTCCTTCCTTCACTGTAGTTTTCATTTTTAGTTTTGAGGCAGGTTCTCCCCCTACAGCCTGGGTAACCTTGAGCTTACATCAATCTCCTGCTTCAACTGCCCTAGTCCTGTAATTATAGCTGTGTATATCATTACTGGCCTTAGATGTGTATCCTATGTTCTCCTTTGAGAATAAATGACTCAGAGGCAACAAGCTGTACAGATCTTAAGAGACCACGAAGGGTCCATGTGATGATGGCTGGGTGCCCAGAACGGCACTTTGGAAGGTGATAGAAGATTTAAATGGCCAGAGTCTAGTAGGAGGTTTTTATATCACTGGGACCATGCCCTTGAAGGATACAGCAAGAAACAAGCACCTGTACTTTTCCCTCTTCTTCGTCTCAGCCCTAGACTTCCACCATGATGCCCTGTCCCAACCAATGGCTTAAAGAGATGGGTGAGAATTGCTACAACCCTGAGCCTAAGAAGACTGGTCCCTTTTATGAGCTGATTACCGACGTCACTGCTGTAGTGAAGGAAAGCAGAGGAACGCAGGGGCGAATTCAACTTCTCATGCTCCCTTATGCTTCGCAGGTTGAGTAGGGACTAGACTTCCTCTGCCATTTACAACTCAATTCAAAGAGTTTGTGTGAAGACAGAGAGCATGCAACTACATAAAGGAGTTGGGCCCGAGTCTCAGCGGTTGTATGCAAAATCACAGAGAATTCAATTGAAGAGAAAATCTTAGAAGATTTTTGTTGTTGTTGTTGTTGTTGTTGTTTTTCAGACTTAAGATCATCGAAAGAGAGAGAGGAGAAGAAGAGAGAGCGAGTGAGAAAGGAGGGAAGGAAGAGCAAGTTTCACATTGCACAGAAACTATAGAATCCACCATTGTCTGTTGTTTAAACCTGGAAGTCGGAGAACTTACTTCCTCTGTCAAACTTCCAACAGCAATGCTGAAGAGGTGCCAGCAGGGTACGACAACATCCGTTATTAAAAGCTAGAAAAGATCATTGATTCATTGTTTTGTACTATGGATTACTTACTCACTCCCTTCCTTTAAAGCCAAGGAAACCAAGCAAAGCCGAGGGAAGCCAGAGAACAAAGATATGCTATAGACTTGATGTAGAAATTAGGTACCATCTCTGCTCACCTCGATGCCCACGAGCATGCTTGACTTCTGCTGTTCACCCAAGGTGCAAAGTTTATGCCCTCACCTATACAGGCCCCATGTTCTGGATCAGTGGGACACAACTCTCCTGTTCAATTTCCAAGAAGGAAAAGGAATATTCCAACGTAGCAAAGAGACTCTGTGGAGAGGACAGCTGAGGACTGGATTTAAGATCTAATTCTCCAGGAAGATGAACCAACGTCATGTGAGGTTTGTCAAAAGAGGTATAATCCCAAGACAGACAGAGTTCCGATGACCATGAATCATAACCGCTGCTTAATTTCTCTTTCACATGGCTGTGGTTACAGGTCTGCTCTTCTGAGCCAGAACAATTATTTTACAATTAGTTTAGACATGCCTGAGCCCAGAAGGAAAATTTCAATTTCAATCATCATATTTTCCTTTAATAGAACCCAGTGCTACCAAAAAGGAGGCCAATTCATCTTCTCACATCTAGTGGAATAGACAGACAAATGTGCCTGGGCTGAATCTTAGGTGTTTTCAAGCTGTGCTATAAAATAACAACGGTAGGATTTCAAGTGCTAGACAAAAACAAACAGACAAACAGCCAAATTTATTTCTTTACTCTCAAGATGGAGCCCAGGCATGACCCTATGAAGCAGCACATACAGCCCTAAATTTGGACTGCAAATCTATCACTTAAACATCTAGTAAATGACCCAATTTGTTTACACGGCCCTCTAGCTTTTTATGGACTTTCCATAAAGAAGTTATTACATCCATTCCCTTTATTTTGTTTAAGAGTGTTTGAATGAGCCCCAGAACCACAAGCTAGTTAAACAAGCCTTGCTTAGATGGACGTGGTCTCATATAATTCACCACTACCGGGGAACTGTGCGGAACGGTGTTTGTAGTTTGGAAACCCGCAGATTCCCACATGCCAGAAGTATTTCCTGTGCTGTGTGCAGCTTTCAATGCTGGGCAGAGATAGCCTATGAGGCCCATGTTCCCGGGGTTTTTTTTTTTTTTTTCCAATGCAAAGTGTGGCATTTGCACGTCTTCCAGAAGGCCTGCACCTCCAAGGGTTTTGCTGTGGCGGGCTAACCATTCTGAACAGGCTGCAGAGGAACACTGCAAGGGAAATGGGAAATCCAGACAAGCTAATGGGTTCCCTAAGATGTAAATGCAGGCTGTAGAAGGAAATCATTTTTTAAAGCAGTTAGCTTAATGGGGCGCCCAACCGATGCCTATTAAAAGTTATCGGTGCAGATTAAAAATGAATTTCCACCAGGAAAGAAAAACTGTTTTTAAGAAGCAGAGAGATTATTTAATTCCTTATTCCATGTGCTTAATCACGCCTTTAAACCTCGAGTCTGCAAAAATCCTCAAGAAAACAGAAATGAAAGTTGCTCTTTAATGGCTTAGTGTCACCCGTTCAGTTTCTAGAGGAGCCTCTCAATATCCTGGCCAGATTTCAGTGTGCAGCGCTGTGCTGGTCCTAAATGGCTGCTTCATGTGCAAATAGTGAAGACAAGTTTGACCACAAGGACCAACACAGAGCACAGTTCTGTTGCAATGATATCTATATCTCTAATGGATAGAAATTGCATCAGGCGCTATGAAAAATGCCCCTGTGCTATGACGTGTGGTACTGTGAGCCTCTCCACGGGCCTATGGAGTGCCAGCAACAGCACACTGAACTGTACGCAGAGTTTGAGACACTGTTCCACCCAATTTAATTGGTTATAATTATTATGGTTGTTATTTTGTTAGCAACACGGACAGCTCAGCCCCCAGGTCTCATTCCTTCAACTATGTATGTACAGATCCATGCTTTTCAAATATATCCAATTTCAATCTTTTTAGGTATCTACAAAACTGCTATAATAAATTCAAATCTATTTATTTAACTATTTTTAGTGTTATTGATCAGAACCAGAGTCTTATACATGCTAAGTGTGTCCTTCAGTGATCTGATTGCAGGTCACACTTTAGCAAGCATTGCTGTAGAATTATGGTGTCTCACAAGTTCTTCAACAATGTGAACCTCAACCCCCATAATCATGTCTAGGTTTAAAATAAGACAAATCAAGAAATACACACTTTGAATTGTATCAGTTTCCAAACTGAGTGAGAAAGCACCCACCGATAAAAACGTGTAAAATTCTGGCATGGTTGGCACACATCTTTTATTGAGCACTTGGGAGGCAGAGGGAGAAAGATCTTTGAGGCCAACCTGGTCTACACAGTAAGATCCAAGACAGTGAGAACTGTGTAGAAAGATGCTGTTTCAAAAAAGAAAGAAAGAAAGAAGGGAGGGAGAGAGGGAGAGAGGGAGGGAGGGAGGGAGGAAGAAAGAAAGATGGAAGGGAGAAATGAAGGAAGGAAGGAAGGAAGGAAGGAAGGAAGGAAGGAAGGAAGGAAGGAAGGAAGGAAGGAAGGAAAATATTTCTTTCATCTCATCTGCGCCCATCTTTGCTCACATCTAAAGCAAATGTACTGATTATAAACACCCTCAGTTGCTATAGACAGAGAAATTATAGCACTTTAATGCCTCCCAATTTACATTTCTAATCACCCTAGCTGTGAACACATGTGACGATACGGGACGTAAGCTGTGATTTATCCCTCAGTAGAGAGAAAAGATGACTGGAAGACAGATATCCATATAATGAGCCAGGAAAGAAGAAAAAAGAACTGCCAGACACAGCAGCAGTGTCATGGAAATCTAACTTCTGCTGATGTTTCTCACCTATTTGGTGAATCAAGGGCGGGTATAGAGGGCAGCTGGGCGTCCTTAAACCAAAGGCCTCGTTCTATCTTACAAACACTGAAATGCTTAAAACAGCATCCGCCGGGAGCAAGGACGCCTGGACTGCAAACAGCACAGCTGCAAGTAATGGCAGCATATCTACAAAGCACACTCACCGTCATTGGGTCATTTCCGGTCCTTACCTATCTTAAGATCCTGTAGGTGTTATGATATATACAGGGGCCAGAGGGAACCTCCACAGAGAACGAATGCAGTTTCTCAGCAAAGGCATCTGTCTCGTAAGGACTAGTATCCTACTGCACTTGACTTCTTTGCTTAAAACTAGCAAGGCTGATGTCCTGTTTAGGTCACAGCTTCATTATCCCAATGCTGTGGAAGAGAAGCTGCCTCTGGTCAACCTCTGGAACCCTCCCCCAGCCTCCTTCTGCATGCCATCTACTTCATGAATGAAGTGTGAAAATAGCTCTTTGTTTCCGTCCAGGAGGCAATGCAGAATGGTGTGAAGGCAGGCAGGGCTTGGGAGCTGGGAGGGAGATTATGCAGTTAGCTTGTCTAGCCCATTCACAATATGCTTAACTACTGAAAGAGAAAAAAAAAAAAAAACTCAAGCAACGAGTAATTAACCATGAACACCAAAGCAGAACTCTGCCCCTCCATGCCTGTTTAGAAAATAACTAAAAAATAGTGGTTTGGAGCTGAATTATAAACATGAAGACAATTTTGTCTTTCATTATGTGGACTGTGAATGCTGAGGGAAGCAGACCCTGAAAACAACATCAAGACTTCGAATACAGGAGCTCGGAACAACTTTCTCATTTCCCGCTCTTGCTCTAGAGTCTAGAATGTTCTAGTCTTTGTTGTTTCCGTCAGGCTGCTCCCCTCTGTAGAATGTTTCCTTTTATCTCAAACACTCGTTCCGAATCAAATCAGCTTATGCTTACAGAAACATTTCTCCTTGAACCTGCTATTCGGGGAAAATCGGCCATCCAGACCAAGCATCTATTCAAGTGCGGTCAGTCCTCTTCATGCTTATATTATTGCGGACACAGAACTGATAGCCCACGAGCTAGCGGATGGTTCTGCCCACCTTCTGCAGCAGATTTTCAAGACCAATAACTGCCCCTGTGCTCAGAAAGATGGAGCACGAGGATGGTGAGTTTAAAAAACCAGCCTGGGCTACAACCACGAGGTCAAGATCAGCTTGAACTACAAAGAGCAGATGTTTAAAAAGGAGGAAGAAGAGGAGGGGGGTGGAAGTAACAAGCTCTTCGTGCACCCAGCAGAACCCCAGCACCTAGGGCAGAGAGAGCTATGGACAGAACACATGATCATTACCATGCCCTATAAAAGCATTGAAGAGCTGCTTCTCAAAGACTAGGCACGTGCCTACAAGGTCTGTCTTGGAGTCAGACTTAAGGAGACTATTTCACCAGCTATGAGAACTCCACTAAGCTACTTGCTTATCTGAGTACCTCATGGGATGGCTGCAGATGAACTGTGCCCTTTCTGCAAACACAGAGCATGAATATGCTCCCTGACAGGCACTTCTGAGAGCTCCTAAAGCTTCCCAAAACGAGGGACTTATATAGAGCTCCCAAGAACCGTCCCTAGACTGTGGGTTCTGTGTTTTCCTGGTGGCCCCGTTGTCTTCCCAATGTGCAAAAGACACTGCAGTAATGGGAACCTTGATCACAGCAATGTGCCTTCAGATGGGAGGTTGGCTTCCTTCAAGGGTATACAGTACTCCTCAGGAATTGTTCAGCAACACACCTCATTTCATGGCGAAATTACTCAGCTCACCAGGAAAGGGATGAAGGAAGTCAAGCACAAAAACATTATCATTTGAAAGTTAGAGGAATTACCACAGGCCATGAAAAAGCAAATGCAGTAAAGCTAGCCTTGGAAAGACAACTGGGCGACCACCAAGACCAATGACAGTCATAAGTAGGCAATGCCACCTCCAATGGACCACAATAACATCTGTGATGCCTGAGATCTAATGGGAAGCGAATTCAGTACCATCAGTGTGGGAGATGTGAACTTAGAATGCACAAAAATATCACATTTAAGTACTTGGCTTTAGTGTTACAGCTCACCTTTATAAATTCTAGGCCGTTTTTGTCGAGATTTAATCATTTCAAGAGAAAGTTTCTTAAATTAAACCTATGTTGTCTCAGGCAAGTCATTGATCTATTGTAATGAGTTTATTTTCTGGTGTTCTTGGCTTTGTCGAAAACAAAAACAAAGAACTTCAGAATGGGACCAACAGTGTGACGTACATAAAATTTTTTTCCATAGAAGAGCACATTGTGCTTGCTCTAGTTCACCACGTGGTTGTTCATTTCCTACGAAACATTTAGTGAAAAATATTGCTATATAAAAGATTAACATTTTAAAAATACATATATCTCCATTTTTAGGACCAACCTTCCCAAAATTAAGCATCCATTTCATCACAGCCAATTGCCGAACTGAAATATTAATTAAAATAACTCATAAGGCAGTTGATCTGCTTGCTGTGAAACTGAGTGGTAAGAATTCTAAAGGCAGCCCCTTTAGTCATTTGTCAAACTAGCCTAAGCTTATACAGCAGAATTATCACAATATGCATTAGCCAAACAAACTGATATATGAATTGAATGTGCTCATTATGAAGCTGTTTACTTAAGTGTTCTTATAGATAATGTTTTATCTCTTAGACAAGCAAAGTACCTTATAGAAAAAATGCTTTGAAAAGTATCTCGTAAAAAAAAAAAAAAAAAAAAAAAAAAGTATCTCATTCTGACAACACGATGCCATTGGCCTATTGGATTCTAATATGAGGAACAACAGATCAACACATTAGCAATTAAGTGCTGATAAGCTATCTCATACTTTTACAAAGGGTAGCTTTTCTCTAAGGCCTCACCCAGTTTTCTTGTCAGAGGATACTAGGGTCTTCCCAGGTCAGACATCATCATCATAGTACTAGTTGCTAACTTCTAGCATGGTAAGGTGCAAGCTGTCTATGAGTCAAAGCACACAATGAAAAGTAGCCTGGTCTTCTGGTTTCTCATCTGCTTACCATTCTCAACAGTCTTAGCCCACATCAAAGCCCCATCCTCAAAAGACACAACATATGTGTACATGCAGACAGCACTTTTAAATAGAGTAGCTAGCATCACACCGTATCTAGGAAACCTGCCCACTGCTTGGTACCCACTTGGGGTACACTTGGGGATTTGGAATCTTCACCAAAACTGTCGAGTAGTATTCTGATCTGTCCTACCACTCCCAAGTTTATCTTCCTCTGAAAAGGACCAAACACTGTGGAGGATAGCTTTAAAGAGGGCCTGCTTCTATAAGAAATACCACTGTCTCGCTATAGAAAGGTGTCTCTCATACAGACTATTTCACAGATATTGGTGGGAACACAGGATTTGCCTCACCCTGATCCGGGGGTTATAGCTCCTACAGAGAACCAATCAGAGGAGGCCCAAGCTCCCAAAAGGACTCAGACTCCATAGTAAGATCTGAGAAGAACAGACCACCGACTGAGAGAAAAGAGTCAAGGAACAAGAGGAGCCTAATAAAGCAGGTCAAGTCCTACACAACTAATCATCCTTGATGAGGCACTAAGGTTGGATGGTTGGATTGAAAGGTCAGAAAAACCTGTCCTGGGAGACGGTATGTCTAATATCCATGACAGGAAGGGACAGCTAAAGCAAAGGAACAGTGGTCAGTACTTGCCGGGGAAGCAGGGACAGTCAACCAAAGCACTGGACCTCCCATGACTGCCTCCATTCATCTTCTACATGCAACTCTTAAAAGTAAAGCCAAAAACCTGCCGGTGAGGTGTACCCCAAAAGAAACCACACCCCCTCTTTGCCTTTAGACTACAGTCAATAGTTACAAATAAATGATCCATCACATTAAAATTAGAATAATCTAATGAAGAAACTTTGATTATGACATGGTATTTTGACACAGAACAAAGCCAATGGGGATTACTCTAGATGTGCTGGAAATACTGGATTTGCAGATGTTTTACATAAAGTAACCTCTATCAGATTATCATTAGGATTTTTAAATACAAGAGATGGAAATTTATAGATAGAGCTGAGACTCTTAACACTAGGAATGTTACAATCACCAAGGTAGAAGTGGCCATCACACAGGCGAGAAGGGGCTTTCAGGAAGGCAAATACACCAAGACAGCTAAGGCTCAGCTGGGTGAGAGAGCTGTACCACTCAGGCTGCGACTGGAGAGAAAAGCCTAGTTCCGATCCCTGCATCTGTTTACCAAGCATTAACAAATACCCTGCGCATCTGCAGAGCATCTCCAGGACCTGAATACGTCCCGAACGCCTTCTAAATCTAACGTACATTAAATCTGAATCAGCACAAACCATGACTGTTGGCACAGGACTTCCAAAACCCACCTACTGCAGGGAAAGGCCAGGACTCATCGTTACATAAGAGTTCTTTCCCTAGTCAGCTGCCTCGGCTCTCATACAGAGCAAAACCATAGGAGGAAGTTTCTTCTTAAAGCTCCTAAATAACAAAAATAAATGTTACAAAGGTCACACACTCTAACTTGCAGGGAAGTTCTTGTAGCCCTCACTCAGATCCTGTGTCCCGTTGCATCCCTTAAAGACTCTGGTGGGTTTGTGCACAGTAGAGCTACACCTAAAGGGGTAAGAGGTGGACACAGGTTGATTAGGGTACAGGTGTGTGGCAGCAGTAGGAAGAAAGATCTAGCACTCAACGGGGGACCAAAACCATTCCTAGTGGACCATTCTGCCCTAGCTCAGTTGCCCCAAGAACGATGAAGACTCCTATAGAAATAGCATATGCAACTACTGATGCTTCCAAGTGAACCTCAAGAGAAGCAAACTGTCAGTCAAAATTCAAAGTGGTTAGAGAGAATGAGGAGAGTGAAAAGCAATTTCAGATTATGCGTCAATTAAAATCACTTGACACAATTCACAGGAAGCCTGACACCAGCGACAGCCTTGGGATAACCATCTATTTGGACTACGTTCAGCGCACAAAGTAAGGCTTTCTTCTTGCTGCTTCTGAACATATAGGTGATTCCTCCTGCTGCAATGCAGAGACTCTCAGGGAGAACTTTGGCATCTCACGGTAGGAGGCATTCTCATCCCAAATACTTATGTCATATCAAGTTTAGCAGCCAGAAGCCCTCCAAGTGGGTTAATGGTATTTTCCAATTCATTTCCTTGAGGAAAATTGAAAAAGCACTGCTTCATACTGGAGCCTTCGGGGTATGAAATAAACCTTCAGGGATGAAGAGCTGGGGGTAATGTTCAGTGGTATAGATCTTCCCTCTCATGTGTGAGGCCTGGGCTCCATCACTAACAGTGAGAGGGAGGTAGATAAAAGTATTTTTTATTCAAATAGAAAGAATAATAATCTTACAATAGAAGACAAGCAAACAAGTAACTAGTAACTGGATAAATGATGCCAGTCCCTAAGTTTCAGTCACGCCCACACGCTCCAGTCTAAGTGTGAATATCCAGCTCTGCTCACGTAGCATCCAGTTCCCACTGACGACCTCAAAAGTAATACTGCAATTAAGGCCTAGGAATATAAACACATTGGGAGGGGCCCTTGAAAATAGAGCCAAGCTCCTATTATCACAAAGCAAGATCAATTTGAACAGTGCCTTGGGCCTTTGCATACAGCACATCAAGTGGACCCCTGGCTTCTCTAGGAGGATTTATCAGGAGGGTTCACACCTTCAGGGCGCAACAATCATCAGCACAAACAACAACAGGGCAATCAAAACCCAAACACATCCCAAGTTGAGGCTGAACAATGACCCAAATAAGGAAGTGGCAATTTTGAAAGCCAAAGAGAAGGAAGGAGAAGTGGTTATTCCAGGAAATCTGGACACATTCCAGAGGGATCTTCTCTCACACCCACCTGTTAGCTTCAAATCCTGAAACCCTGAGGAAGTGGAAAACGCAGCCTGAGCATGTGCAGAACTATAGCTCTATACTGCCCCCTAGTGCCGGCCAGGCCCACCTCTTCTTAGGCTGGAAAGGATAAGGTGAGTTCCTCTGCTGTCTACTTCCTGCTGCCAACACTCCAAGAGCTAAACATAGCCATATCCTCTGCCCACAGATTAGGAAACGACTGAGCTATTTTTAGGATCATACATCTTAGGAATGAGAAAGAGCCAGCCTCAGATGGCACCAGAATGTGTGTGGCCTGGCTTACTGAACTCACCTCTCCTGGGGATGTGGAGCGACCCAGCGGCTGTAGGCAGCTGAAAGTTCCAGGGCCCTCACTGCCAAGTGCTGATAACATGCGGGTCACAAGAAAGGACCACAAGGAAAGAGCAAGGCCATGCACAGGTCCTGAGGAGTCTGGGAGATGCTAGGACACGGCAGTAAGAGATGAGGGACCAGGGACAGGGAGAAGACCACAGCGCGCCGGTGTCATGAAGAAGGTGATCGAGTAAGAAGCGCTACTTTGAACTGGACATTTAGTTTGCATGATGCAGGACAAAGGTTGGTCGGATCTGCTTCCTGCCTAGGTTAGCTGGCACTGTGGCTCCTTTGACCCCTCAGCCCTCTGCAGGCCATATGATTATAGACAGATCGCTAGACAGACCTTTGATCAGGTTCAGGAGCCTGTAGATGCCACATGCCATCACATTAGCTAGGGGTAAGGAGCAGACGCAGCGATAAATGTGATACTGTACTGTATCCTGGCACAGCCTGGAATAATGAAGAGGGCTTATGCATTTTTGGACTTTTTTAAAAAAAAGATGAACACTTTACAGAACTGAAATCCAGATGTGGAGCCTTGAAGCATCCCCTATATAGAGAAAATGTCACTACCAGTTAGACAATGCTTGCACTCGATTCTCAATCTCCAAACGTTGTTCCCAGACATCTTACCTGGTTAGTGAGGTTGCATTGTAAACAGATGACAAAGAAGAAAAACATGTCCATTTCTTTCCAAATAGCAGCACTTGTACACAGGGTGTTTAATACTCCAGTTTCAGGCAGCCTACATTAACATTGTGGTTTTGTGTGTAGTATAAAATTTCTATTTATAAAAGAGTCTCAAGAATTACTTCATAATGGCAGATCAAGAGCAAAAGACTTCAGAAATGGCATGATGTAAATCATATGGGGTTCAGAGGCTAAGCAAATTACACACCCGAAGCTTCCCTGGCCTTATGAAAGGAGCCTTTCTCCAGTTCTGTGCAATCCCAGCCCAGGGGAACTTGCATCTGAACGTTTTCTAAACATTTCAGGTACACTTGAAAGCTGAAAGTAATTCTCATTTCCTATGCCGGATTAAGTCGTTTCCAACACACACAAAATAGTCATTCACGAATACACACAAAAAACACACCACCAATAGGTGAGGACTTCTGGGCACAAAGGCACTTTTAAAAAAAAAAAGTTCAAGAGAAAAACCATCTCTGATTGCCTTGAAAATGTTTAAGTGGCCTCTCGACCTTTATCTTCTCACCTAATTCTTAATTGGTGCCTGCCTTCCCATATACAATGTTTTAATTAAGGACACTGATGCCTTTCCTGAACCCACTCTACCCACACCCCCCGGGTACCTGTGCAATTTCAAACTTGCCACAACTCATTCATTTTCTTCTTAAAGGTGTTCTTTTACTTGTGTCTCTGGCTATATGCCACCCAGCAATGTCTTTTCCAAGCCTTCCCACAGCCCCGTGTCCTCTCCACGCTGAGGTTGTGGAGCACTCCGACTCGCGCTGCCCAGTGAGTTTTGGAAGTTGCAAACTCCGTTTCCCCACCACCCCCCTAAAGTGCACGCGGATTCACAGAACTCCATCTGCAGCGCCAGAGGCGCGACCATCAGCTCCAGGGTTGAAGGAAGGACCCCACACGCCACCGCACAATGCCAACCAGAACGCACGGAGAGAAGCGGGAAGCGGGAGGAGGGGGCGAGACTCACCGTTCTGCTCCTTGTCGCTGGAGAGCTGCAACTTGCTGCTCAGGTTGGACTCAGCCCGAGTCCCGGTTCTCTGGCCGGCCAGGGCAGATGTCAGCAGGAGAAGGCCGAGGAGGAGCATTTGGCTGACTGGGGCGAGGGCTCACTCGCGGCGGGCACTGGGGAAGCGGCGAGTCCGAGGCTCAGCCCAGCCTGGGTAAGGCTGCGCTGCAGTGGAAGCGCCTGGCCGGCTCTGGCAGCGGAGAATCGCAGGGTAGTTTCCACATAATCCCATCCAAAACTTTTTCCTAGAGCCCTCTTCTGTGTCTCCAGTTTTTGAAAAGGATCAAAGCAAAACCTGGACCTGAACCAGTTTCCCAAGGTTTAAACAAATCCTGAGCTGTGCCGAAGTGCCGGGGGTGGGGGGTAGGCGAGGGAGGAAAGAGGGGGTGGGGACGCGGGGGAGCGGCGAGGAGTCGTGGCGACTCGCAGGGAGCACCTGTCAGTTTGGGGGGCAGGACGCAGGCGAGGACTCAAGGTCCCGCCGAGCCAGTCTGGAAGCCAGGTCGGCAGCGAGGCGAGCACCTTGGGATCAATGACAAAGCTGCGGAGCGGGGCGGCCGGCGGCGCCCCACCCCCACCTGGGGGGAGGGGACCGTGCCCGGCGAGCGCCGCGCGGGTCCTGGGCGGGCAGGGAGGCCGCGGGGGCTACTCGGGGTTGGCCCCAATCCACCGCGGAGCCGCCACCTAGCTGCGGTCGGGCGGCCACCGAATTCCTCCCGGGTACGGTGTACGCTCTGCAGGAAGCCGGGAGACCCAAGGCTGCTCGGAGTCCCGCGCGCTCGGGTGCCTGAGCTGCAGCAAGGTTGGACGCGCGGCTGGGGAGCGGTGGCCGCTTTGCACTGACTGCGCTGGGCAGGCCTGGCGGGCCGGGACGACCGCGTTTGTCCCCTCCCCGTCTCCACCTTCCCCCAGCGGGCGGCGCGCGGGGAGCGGGGCGGGCGGACGGGCGGGCGCGGGGGGCGCGGGGGGCGCGGGCCGCCAGCTGGCGGGCCAACAGGTGCTGGCGCAGACAGGGGGTGCTGCGGGGCCCGCGGCAGACTGAGCCCACACTGTGGCGAGGAATGCCGCCAGGCGGCCCTGGCTTTCTTTCCCCTGGACGCCCCTAACCCCAAATAAGGAGCCTGAGGGCTGCTGAAGGGTGCTGCAAAAACTGAGAGAGCAAAGTAGGAGAGGACAGCCACTCCTCTTCTGGCTCTCCCTGGCTGAGACTTGTCTTTCATTCCGAAGGGGATCCCCACTCCCAAAGAGCTTTGCCAGGACTCGTGGCCAGAGTTCTGAACTGAAGAAGGGAAGCTGAACTCAGGATCCTTCTAGAACGACTCTTTCTGAACTAGGACGAATAAAGCAAAAGTGAAGACAGAGTCCAAGTTGTCACATGAATTGAAGCCTTGCACCACTGAATCCAAATGCACCCTGTCAGGAAAGGAGCTGGGGTTGGAGGGGAGCATTGAGCACTGGAGTCTCTACTTCAGCAGTTGGATTCTGCATGAGAGTTTACATGAATACAACACCTACCTCTGGAGTGTCTGGGGACACCATGTGGCAATTCACATACTCTTCTAGGCTGTCCCGGAGCCCCTGATACTTGAACTGGTTGCTCTTAAGCATGAAGTGCTTGGTGCTGAGACCTAAACGGGTTTGTTCTTAGGGATTTGTCAGCAGAGCCTGCAGTGGGTCCACGTGCGATGCATGTGTCTGTGACAGGATCCAGGATGCTTTTCTTATCAAAGGGCAGAAAATCTTCATGAAAGTGTTGAAGGCACAAGCAAAATTTGAGTCCTAAACAAAAGGATGCATCTTCTTGGGCAATAAAAAAAAAGAAAAGAAAATTTTAAATGACATCTCAAGCAAATGCCTTGCTGTACCGTCAGGTGTGTCATCAAATCTTTTGTCGAATCAATCAGGGCAAGCGCTTCAACCCCAGAGCCAAGGTGACGCTATTCCTGAAACCCAGGTATAACTCAGGACCAGGAATTAACTGCGAGTCCAGTCCCTATGCTAAAACGTCAAGTCTTTCTGTTCTTGGACACAATCGGGCCTACCAAACAGCTCTCTCTGCTAAGCAGGTCCCAGTCCTCTTTCCCCATCTTCTAACTGGGTACTGGAGAGATTGCTCCTTAGGATAACTCCTGTTTGGCAGCCAGGAAGTCCTAAGTTCAATCCCCAGCACCAAATAAATAAAAGTACTACAGTTCTCCCATGAAAATTTTGCAAACATGTCCTATTTATTCACCCTTCTTTGGTTCCTACCTTCACAGTGCTGGATATAAAGACAATGAGTCCCTTACTCAGACTTTGAGAGTATACAAGTTAATGTTACAAACCTGTGGCTTTGTTCAAGCTAGCAGCTCAGCATCTTCCGTGCAAGTCCGTAACTGCACATAGGAATTCCAAAACTATTTTGTATAGTTTTTGCACGTGCAAGGTCCAATTTTAATCAAAAGGAGATACAAAAAAGACACGCCTCCTAAAAGGATCTCTTTGCAATCCTTACTGCCCCTTACTGTCCAGTCTTCATAATTTTCTTGGTTGTCAGATCAGGAATTTTCTAAATGAGCGTTTTGCATTTCTATACAGTTGGCGTTCTTGACCACCCACATAGGGTGTGTGTGTGTGTGTGTGTGTGTGTGTGCGCGCGCGCGCTCAGATTTAATCCATTTGCACTCAAGACTGCAAG
Organism: Myodes glareolus; assembly: GCF_982192425.1. Taxonomy (NCBI): domain Eukaryota; kingdom Metazoa; phylum Chordata; class Mammalia; order Rodentia; family Cricetidae; genus Myodes; species Myodes glareolus. Next base: position 9,391,189 of record NC_142045.1, read on the forward strand.
GGGTAATGACTAAGCTTTATTTTGTATCTCTTCAGATTGGCCAGAACAGTGCCTGGCACACCGGGACCATAAATAAACACACGGGGCTGACTGACAGATTTCTTTATTGGACTCACATTCTCGCTGGAATTTCAGAGAAGGTTGTATTTGAAAAGTTACAGACGATCTCCAATAGGACTCCGCCTCTGTGTTTCACCTCATCCATATTCCACAGAATGATTTGACAATTGCCTTTATAAATAAAACCAGCCAGGTTCTCCTGAGTGACCCCAAGACAAAATCACATCCACATTGGCTGGTTTCTTCTCAATGTACCCACATGGTTGCTGTTTGAACTGCTCTTGCCCTTGGCAAAGTTCTTTTTAACACTTTGTCCTCTGCTGGTATTTTGTTCCCTTTTGCTTTCAAACTTTCCCCAGGAAAGTAAAACCCTTGCACTGAAAGTCAGTTTTACAAAGTCCAGAGTCCTGCAATTACTAAACAATCTATTTTGAATGAATATGGCTTTGTTTTAGCTCAAGGCATTTTCCTTGAGGAATGGTATCCACGCCGCCAACCAAGAAAAAAAAAAATCATTTCAAACATTCTTTGTGGTTTTCATGTTTTTTAAAAAGCCGTAGGAAGCTGTGGGCATGGCAATCCTCCTGGATGGATTGGGAGCCAGGGAAACCTATAAATTATGACTGAAAACCATGGCAGGATGCACTTGACTTCTGGATGGCCATGTGGGGGAGGGGAAGAGGAGTCTCTACAATTTTTTTTTTTAAAACTGAAATAAGCCTCCTAACAAGATATCACACCAGTCAATCTTAAAATAATGAGAAGGGAAGAAAGGCAGGGACCATGGGAATGTATTTTTCAGCCAGGAAATCAAACAATACAAATTGTAGTGTTCTTTTTCAGTACACACACACACGCACACACACACACACACACACACACAATTATTTTATGACATTTTACAGAACTTTGTACCATTTAGCAGTAGGTAATGGAGCATGAGTTCTCGAAATTCTGGAACCTTTGTTCTACAGAAACCCCATGCATCTTGTTTCCACCATGCTAGCAAGCAACAATTATACCCACATATGGAAAACCCTGGGCCCAGGAAATCATTACTAAGCAAAGCAAATGCCGCAGACCGCAGAGAAACAAATGTCTGCTCTTGGGGGAAAAAGATAGCAATAAATAAATGAAGCCCTCAGTCTGAAAGCATTTCTCGCTTTCATCTCTTTTCTCTGAACACCCATATGGGTATTAGAAGCTCTCTTTTAGTAATTAATAATAAAGATAATGATGTCAGTAAACCATGAGGCTGGATTCCCAATCTAGAAAAAAGGAAGCACTCGTTCTTCCGTTCTCCTCCCCTGGCCTCAGGTATCACTTTCTCTCAGTGCCTTCTGGAAAAGGTTTGCCTCCTACGGCAGATGGGAGACACGTTTGCTGAGACCCTTCTCTCCGAGGAAGGGAAACGTGCTAGTTTTGACTTTGAAGTTGGGTAAGAGAATGCAAGGTGGGGAGTTAGATGTGTGTGGTCCAAGACAGGATACACGGGTGACAAGGACAGTTGTTGAAGAGGCCCTCTGTGGCCTTTCTCGCTGAAGAAAAGCTGCTGTTTCCTTTTGGAAATCCTGGTGACTATGCCCAGATTTTTGCAAACTCTCAGATGTGTTTGTCTGACTCAGACTTCAGAGAAAGTGAGCAGTCAGCAGCCAGCCCCAAGAAAGGAGGCCCGGTGACCTCCCACCCACAGCAACACAAGATAGCTTCACAAGGAGCCAGGAGACCATGGGCTGAGTCTGCCTGTACCACTAACAAACATCCCTCCCCTCTCCACCTCCTGTTCTTTTTCCTAGGAAATCAATCCTGGATTCTGTCCCAAACCCCTGCCTGGTTTCAAATTCTTTGATTCTTTGAGCGATTATAGATAATGATGGTAATATATTTTCAACCTTGGGTGCTTTTGTTCTAATGACCAGCACAGAGATTTCCTAGTCAGAGTCTAAAATATTGCTGAATGGATGCTACTGCTTAAGCCAGTCCCATCAAATGTATTATTATTATGCCCGAGAAGTTTAGAATGAGGCTCTACTGACAATGCAAAAGAAGGTAGAGAACGGGGTTTGGAAATCACTGAGCTGGAGCAAGAATCCCAAGTTTTATTGCATTCAAAAGACACTAATAAACTCTGCGTGCTGGCCACCTTTTAATTTTTAATATTTGGCTGGTATGACAAGAACGCCAAGAGGAAGCCTGGCCCCGAGGCTATATCACATTAAAGTGAAATAACTAGTGTAAAAAACTGACTTGTAAATAATAAGGAAATAATATTATTGTCAGCCAAGAACAGAAGGTTGATCTCATGCTGTTCTATAGAGTCACACTGGTGGAATGTGAAGCAATCCGCAGAGCAAGGAGGATCCCATAAAAGCATGGACTACAACCCATCCGAGCTCTCGGCCCCATCAAGAGTCAGCCTGATGTCATTCGTCTCTCCCTTGCCATCATTTGTAGAATATGAGAGCCGCTGTCTCACGGTGACAAATCATAGCAAAGGGGTCAAGTCACAACCACAGACCCTCTGTTCTCAGACAGTGACCCTCTTATTCCAAAGGTCATGGGAGACGAGCCCTTATACTTTGTGATCATTGTTTCAAGCCCAGCCCTCTTTTGGGCTACAAGGCTTTGTCGAGGACATAGTCTCAGGTCATTACTTCAAAGTCAACATTCAAAACATGTTATTGACTTTGTGTACATTTTAAGTGTCGCATCATATCCCATAAATACATACAAGGACTATGTGAAAATTTAAGTGTATGTAAATATACACGTGTGTGTGTGTGTGTGTGTGTGTGTGTGTGTGTGTGTTTTGAAAGCAAGTTGGCTACCCAATACAAAAGGCAGCTTTCACAGTGTTGACAGTACCGTGGCTCACTTCTGAAGTTCAGGCTGGAGCAGCAAATCTTTATCCCCACGAGCATGATCATTTTCATTTCCTTGTCTTGTTTACAGTGAAAAACAGGCTTCTTCTTTTCCATCTTAAAACCGACCAATCTTTTTAAAGTGTAATTTAGAGAAGTTTTATTTCTTTTGGCAGAACTGGGACCGATGCTTCTCTTACATTTTTATACCACTTACCCCTGTAAACGAAAGCTCCTGGAAAGGAAGGCACCACCCTGCTTCTGAACCTTCTGCACGACCCAACAGTAAATTGGAACTTCACTGACTGGAGAGGTTGGAATGTTGCAAGTCCAGACAGAGCCCATTTTACAATTTGTTTGGAGCTATTGTTGGCCCCATTAGTGGCCATTCCTCGGCCACTTCTGATTCCGACTTAACATTCCTGTGACTAAAATCTTTAGGATTAATTAACTTAACCAACCACTAGCACCTGCGAAACAGAAGCCTAGGAATCCTATTAGTAGCGTCAGAGACCTACGATAGAGATGTCCCCACTTTTCTGTAGCCCTCCCACGTAATGTTTCAACAATGTATTTGAAAAGTGGTTTTCTTTATTCTTTTCTTGGTTCTGGTAGCATACAAGCTTCATCAAGCTATTGCCCCATTTGAACTTGGTGTTTGGGGTAACCAAATCTGTCTCTGTCCACAGTCACTCATGCTTGGGTCCAAAAATATACTCTTTTACTACCTTTGAAGTCAGAGCTGTGTTTATATACGTACACTCATCTCGGTTTCTTTTCAGCCGCTCTTCTTTGAGTCGTCCTTGAAATTAGGGGGAAACCGTCTCCTCTTGAAGACTGCTCAAAAGCAAGCCAACGAAATGTAAGCGAAGGAATTATTCACATTCGATCCCACTTTTTGAAGATTTTTACTAGAGCCTAGCAATTGTAGATGAGTTCAGAAACATTTTATCTCTTAATCCTCCCACAAATCCTTTGAGAAAGGGCATAGCTTTCCTCTTTTCTTAAAGATAGGGCTTCTCTGTATTGCCCTGGCTGTCCTGGCATTCTCTATGTAGTCCAGGTTGGTCTTGAACTCACAGACATCCTCCTGCCTGTGTCCTGAGTACTGAAATTAAAGGTGTGTGCCGCTATGCCTGGCTAGCTTCCCCCTTTTACTATGGTGTGATGAACCAAGACAGGAATGTTCACGTCCTCAGAGGGATACAGTAATGACAGTTTGTTTCGTATATGCTTCCCTGCTGACTTTAGTGTGACACCTTTGGGGGACAAAAGCTCCCCTACCTGAAGATTTCTTAGGGTCTCCTTGTTTTCCTCCTTCATGACTTCCCTATAGTGAAGCTACAGACCCCATAAACAAACCTCTCCCATGAGTTTAAGAACACTAAAAGAGTCTAAGACGCTTAATCTTAACTGAAAATTCAAAGAGAAGAATGAGTGTGGATCTTTAGAGGCGGTGATGGTGACTAAGGCCTCAGGCACCAGTCTCTCGGTGCAGCCCACCCAAAGTTTGCTGGCCAGAGTTGCCTGCTTGCAGGCCAGCCTTAGTCATCTAGCAACTGCCTGAGATTAGCCCATCTGCGGGCAGTTAAGTCACAGAGTCTGTCTCCCTCCCTTTAAGGATAAAGGGAACAAACTATCACGCCTCTTTTGCTACTGATGGTTGCCACCGGACAGAAGTATCCTGACTGGGAAGAGGCCTCCTGTCTTCCCTCTTAGTTCTTCAGACTTTGGATCGTCTGTAGATGTCAAAATCGCTCACACACTCCTAGAGATGGACATTGCGCTGCTCTCAGCCGTATGTTTCTGATTTAAAGTTCTGGGAGGAGGGTTTTCTTAAACTGTTTGGTAAGGCAAATTTGCATCTCCATTGATAACTTTACAAAGGTATTTTAGATTTCTTGGAGGAATTCCAAGCACAAAGACCGCTGCCTGCACGGACTGGTGAGTGGTTAAGCCCTCAGGCAAACAAGTCTCCAGAACAGCTCTTACTCCATAAAACAATTCCATTGGGGTCTGAGGGCATGCACGTTATAAAATGTCCCTGCTGGTGTCACTTTTGTGGCATCCCATAGCTCTCGGGGGAACATATGTCTGTCTGTCTACCTATCTTTCTATCTATATCTCACATATTGCTTAAGACATATGAAACTTGACAGAAAAATGCAAGAATCGGCAATTTATTTTTATTTTAATCACTCCGTTTCATGCTCAGTGACAGAAATGACTGCACCATCTGAAAGATATCTGAAGAATTCAAAGCACTTCAAACTAGCCTTCCCTTTGTGTGCTTCTAGATCTGTTTTTTGCTGCTTTTGTAGACTTCTGTTTCAAGATTATTATTGTGGTGTTTAGCGACGTTCAGCTTCGTCAGCACCACTAAGAGACAGAAACTTCTCACGCCTCAAGGCTAAGTTAGTCTCGTACAAAAATTCACCGTGCCTGACATGGAGCCAAGGTGCCTAATTTCATTTTCTATCCTACAAAGCTGATATTACTTTACTGTGTCTTTTACTGTTCACTTATTTATTTATGTGTTGCTGGGGGTCACACCTCAGCTTCATCTGTGTTAGGCTCACATCCCACCCCTCTGCTTGACTCTTACAGTCTTTGTTTCTTATAAACTGACAATATGCCTTGTGTAAGTTTGGAGAAGTCAAAGTGATATCATGGCCTATGAACACCATGGATCATAGGTAAATCCAGCTAGTTAATAGATTAGTTTCAAATATTTAACCTTTTCATGAAAAGAAAATGTGAACTTACTTTCACAGCAGTTTGAAAGTATTGAAGTCCCTGTGTAACGTTTTGCCATGTTGTTCAATAAACTAAAACTTATCCCCCCCCCCCCCCCGGAGCCTTAAAGCTGACAGACTTCATCTCCCCGTTTCTGATCACTAGGTCCATGTGATCACCATGTCACTCTTTGTAAGTGTAAATCCATTGCTTTAGATTCTACCTATGAGAGCGAGTGTGGAATATTTGTGTCTATGCCTTTTTTCCAGTTTGCACAAATACATTATTATATATAAATAATATATATATTATTATATATTATAAAAATATATAATATTTTTATCCTCTGCTTCTTGCTTGTGGGCCCTTGGGTTGCTCAAATCATTTGGGTACTGCGCTACAATGACCATGAGGGTCCTGAAGTCTCTTTGACAGATTGATTTCAATTCATCAGTTGGGTAAAATAGTCATAGCAGCATGGCTGGATCAAATGGAAATTACATTCTGTAGGAGGCTTCATCCGGTTTTCCATAGGGCTCCCCTTGTTTACATTCCCGCCAGCTGTGACAGTATTCCCTTTCCTCCACATCCTCACCAAAACATTCTATCTTCTCTCTCTCAGATAAAAGTCATCCCAAGGGCGTGGCATGGCATCTCCCAGTGGTTTCATTCTGCATTCCCTAAGGACACCGAACCACAGAGAGATTTTGTAACCTAGGTCACAGGCTGTTTAGGTATGGAAGGCAGGTTTTGAAATGGTTCTAGGGTAGGCATGGCTAAGCATTTTCTCATTGCTGTCCCAAAACATCTCCTCAGTGGGAAGTAAACAGTGCCTCTGGAAAACGTTTCAAATGGTAAGAATATATTTATAATAAACATTTTATGTTTATTTTATAACTCTCCATAATTCCAGTCATAAACAGGTAACTTTGAATTATATTTTGTCCAACAAAATATAATCTATCTTGGTTTTGCCTACTATCAAAAAGATAATGTTAAGTATTTTCTCTTCGCCGAACCTCTCCACCGACTCAAATAATTCCAATCAAACCATATTAAACCGAACTAAAAGATGCCCATGTTTAATGGAATGCTCCCAGGTAACCCTGGAAACATATGGAGAGGGGAAAAGAGGGGAGGGGAGACCACGTGAAACCGGAGACCACGTGTTCATTCTCTGGGGGAGCCCTTTAAGTAGCCTATGGGAGTGGTCCCGACCTTCCCTGGGGAAGGGTCACCACTTGGAAGGCTTTCTCAGAGGTGGAGTTTGGACTGAGGCAACTCCGAGGTGAGGGAACTTATGCCAGGAGCTGAGGTGAAGTGGGGTGAAGCCCCCAGCCAAACAATCCGGACTTTTTTGTATAAAGGGGTCTTAGGTAGCTGAGGTGATGCTTTGACCAAACAGATAATGACACGGGCATAAACGGAAGCAGGCATCCAGTCGATGAAAATGTCGGTATCTTGATTGAATACTCTATTTAGTGGGACGAGGAAAAAGCGATGGATCACCTGAGAAAACACTAAAGATAAAGAACTAGTGTTCATTTCTTCACGACAAAACTCAGCCATAAAATCCCCGTTAAATGTGTGTTTGGTCCTGAAAACAGAAATGAAAGAAGCACTGGGTTAGACTCAAACAAGCTCGGAAAGGCTGTACCGTGCAAAGCTGTTGCCGTGATGGCTGAAGGAAAGGGAGAGTTAGGAGTGGGAAATACATATTTGCTGTTGCCACTGCATTATCACGGACTTTACAAAAATAGCCGTCTATCAGGAACATTAGCAAGCAGTTGGACCAAAGAAGTTACAAAGTAAGTAAAAATACATTTGTGCAGCCTTCAACTGCTCTCTCCGAGTCTGCCCCGACCATCACTCGGCATTTGCTTTAGTTTCCACCTCCAGCCTAACCCCTGTCTTCTCGAATTATCTGCTCCCTGTACAGAGGCCTCCCACCTGCTCCCCTGCTCCCTGTGCTCTTCCACCCCTCCACAGTCAGGCGTCAGAGGACCAGCTTGATCTAGTTAGATCTAGATCCCCGTGTTAAAGGTTTCAGGCCACCTTGCCTGCAAGATCAAAGCAACCCCGTCCTCTGATCAATGATCTGTTTTTCTTTATGTGCCCGAGTCTCCAGTTCCCTGTGCCTCACGGTTTCCAGACACGGTATATTGTGTGTGCTCGTATCATTCTCGGTGGGTTTTACATCTTCTCTGAAGCTCTCTCCGCAGCTGTAGATAATATTATAGGATAGTGTATTGTTTGGCTTGTATGTTCTCTTTCCAGTACTTAACACCTAGTGCTTAGTGGTAATAACTAAGTCTTCCAGGTGAAAACCACTGTTGTGAGAATTTCCTATATGTTTATCTTCTCTCTCTCTCTCTTTCTCTCTCTCTCTCTCTCTCTCTCTCTCTCTCTCTCTCTCTCTCTCACACACACACACACACACACACACACACACACACATACACACATTACAAATCTACAGTATAAACCCATAATGATCTCCTAAAGACATCAGGGGACACCTGGAGTAGCTGTAGCTCCCAGTACGGTAACACTCAGGAACGTGCAGATGATACGTTGTGACCCAGATAATGGGATTTGAGCCAGCATTTTCCAGTGCCTTTTGAAAGCTAACTCTAAACCCCATGCATGTATCCTTTTCGTCACTCATTTTTTCCATTTAATAGGCAATGCTCAAATACTCAGGGTATTTGAAATCAGGGTGAAAACGTGTTGAACATTTAACCAGCGGAGGAAACCTGTACAGAAATTCAATATTCCCAGCATCTGCTGGGCTACTGCTCCATACAAATAACAAAGGAGTTATCTTCTGAGTCTACGGGATTAAAGAGAATAAGGCAAGAAAAGTCTTTAGGGAAGCGTTCTGCATGTTTTAAACATGCAGCCTGTACAACCAGCTGCACAGTTGCCCTTTGAAATAATGAGATAAACACTTTCTATTTTATCTATTAATCTGAATGGGTCATCTCAAATAATTAGTAGGATCCTCAGAAGCCATGGTTTCTCTTGGTTTTGGTTTTTGTTTTTGTTTTTTCGAGACAGGATTTCTCTGTGACTTTGGAGCCTATCCTGGAACTAGCTCTTGTAGACTAGTAGACTCTATGTAGAGGCCTGGCCTCGAACATAGAGAGATCTGCCTGCCTCTGCCTCCCAAGTGCTGAAATTAAAGACATGTGTTACCACTGCCTGGCTCTCTCTTTTCTCAAGGTTATTGCTAATATGATAGCCAATTTTATGATCAATGGAGTCAAAACCGGGAAAAGACTAACACATTTGCTTAGCCAAAGAAACATTTTCTTATGTTCTGTCAATTTTGTCCATCACATCCATGCCAGAACGTCTCTTGTCTTCTCAAAGCTTTGCAGAACAAATCTATAGCCTTGCCACACCCTGCGTTAATGGGTTTGTTTTCTAGTTTTAAGGAGATTATCTCCTGAATATTGCCTATAAACTTTTGATGGAAGAATTTTACATTTTACTTTGTGATTCCTCTCTGTTAGCCATGTGTGTTCAAACACCCGCGCTGTGTTGGGTGTAGCCCTATCTGTGTTGGGAGCAGTAGCAAGCCACACTTCACACATGTTTGACACATGTTTTAATACTTGTTGAGGAGAATTTTAAGAATCATGAGGTTACTAGATGCACACACACTCATCCTCCTGTTTAGGAGGAAACAAAGATGGAAAGGCAGCCCCTTCTGACGCTGCTGGGGTGGCTGGAGCATGTGGAGTTCATTTTCTTGCTTGGCTGTCAGTCAAAGCTGGGATGGAGAAAAGGAAGTGCTAAATTACAGAAAACAGCAGTCAACCCGTATGATTCCCCCAGTTCACACCTACATCTAAGTGCAAATCGCACAGATAAATGGAAGTGACAATGTGTATGTCTTTGTGCAAATCTGGTGCTAGATTCCATTCCAACATCACTGGGCTGTCTCTGGGGCCTGGCAAACGGCCTGGGCCCATATTGTCTGACTGGCTTAGGTAGAGTTAATGCTTTCTGATGGAGAGATTGTACATACCATATGGCTTCCAAGGGTCTGTCTGCTTAATAACCAAGCCATTTCATCCAAGATGTCATCATTTTGGCAAATAACTTATTAGAAAGCAATTTTGCTTCTTGATAAGAAGGTAACAAATGCAGTCCTTTTTTAATTCTAACTGTGTATATTATAGTCTAAAATATGTGTCATACGTAAATCCATATGCTTATTAAATAGTTCTCAAACTGCTGCTGCATGAATATGAGGTATTTTAAGACTCAAAAAGCTCTATAAGATATGGGATGTTGTGGTTGTATGACTTGTCATCTCTGTAACAAATTAGCTAAACAATAATTCATTTGAATTTTATGTGCTCGGGGAAAACGAATTTATTACAAAAGTTGATGCTGCAGCCCTGGATTAGTAGCATAAAAGACAAATGAACCAAATATGACTCCCTATCAAGCACCAACTAATTACTTTAAGAAATGTATTTACATCGATACTTTATTCTAAGAAATAAATTTATTGGTAATGTGGTGACAACAACCTGTCTTAATGATCTCATGACATATAATCATGCATGTTATTTCAAATTTATAAATATTTATTCTCCTTAATGTCAGACTTTTAAAACCCGTTCAGGATTGTTTTTTAAATCCCTCTGTAGGTCTCTCCAGATACATATTATATGCTTAAAGGATTCATTTGTAACTTGTGTGTGGGTGTAGGGTTTCAACCACTACTCTACCAAAATGTGCCTGCAAAATTGATTGAGCAGAAGATCAGAGAAGAAAGTTTACGTGTGTTCTTCAAAACTGTAGTAAATTTTCATTTGTAATTTAGTTTTGAAATATTTGAAAAATGTTTACAGTACAATAATTGCTACTCCAGAATACTAATTTGTTATAGAACACTATCACATACCAGAAAAGATTCAATAACAAAAGTACGTATTTTTCTTCAGACAACAAAAGAGAGAAAGAAGTCAACAAGCAAGCAAGCAAGCAAGCAAGCAAGCAAGCAGACTAACTAGCTAACCAGCTTACCTCTCTGGCCCTGAGCATTTATAACTAGAAAATGAAGTATACCTGCGTGAGTGTTTTCACTTTCCCGGTTTTCCGGTCCACACTACAAATGTTTCTTTTTAAAATAACTCTTTCTCTTGGTTCTCTTTCTTTGCTAAGATTGACAAACGATTGATGGAGAGACTATAAGACAGAGGACTGGCTGGAGATGACAGAGGGCTGATCGATAGAAAAGTCTTCATGGGTTTCCGTGTGGAGGGAGAGTTGCTAAAGGTTCTCATGTCTGTGCTTGGATATATTTTTGGGCTAATAAACATAAATCTGAATATATTAATATTGGATTAAGAAAAACTTATTCAGGAATGAGAGAAAATTAAAAACTCATGAAGTTGAAGACAGAATGGAAGTGAGCTCAAAAGTAGGGAGAGTTTGAGATCTTTCACCGGAATATACCTGTGCAGAGAAAAACCTATTAGTCCTAATGTTTAAAAATTTAGAACTCACGTTATTAATCACTGTGTGTGTATGTGTATGTGTGTGTACATAAGTGTTACAAAATGTTAGTGATTAGTTTCTACTTTGGTTGCGCTCATGCTAACAAGGTCGTGTTGTTTGGACTCTGTCGAGCAGGGAGAAACGATATTGATTGAGAGGCTCTGTCTATTCTTCCTTACATATGCAAATTATGTAACATTAATATTAATGCGTTTAGCTAATAGTTACCAGTTACAGAAGGAATATTTCCATTATCATTGCACAATTATATAATGATGAACATTAATATTGTATAGGTCAAATATAAATTAAGACCACTCCATCTGTTAAAACTTGTCTCACTATGTGTGGCTTTAAATTTGCTCTTCATTTTTCTGTGTGTCTAATACTGTACAGTTACTCACCCACACTGATAACACCAGGGGGCACATAGAGGAGGCACTGTATGTGTTGCTATAGTGACTGGTGTGCATATTTTAAACAAAAAGGAACCATCATGCTTTCGCAAATGGAAAGCATGACTTTCCACCGGCTTTCAAGCTGTTGAGGAGCAGGCGTTACTTTATCTAAGGTCATTCGCTCTCCGTTTCTTTTCTGTTTCTTAAAGAAGTCAATTTATGCCAAAGATACAAATAAATCAGATTGTTAGGAGTAATAAGATAAAATTTTCATTTTCTTCTGGAAAATCCCAACTCATTCTTAAGTAAGCAGTTTTGAGAAAGAAAAAAAACAAAAACAAAAACAGGGTCTAGCTTGAGTCATTAACTTCAGCTCTTATTCAAGGTTTACAACCAGAAGCTCATTGACAAGACTTGCTGGCCATTGAGTTGCAGGGGTCTGTGTGTCTCGGTCCTCCTAGTCCTGCTGTTCACAGGGGTGCAGGGCATCAAAACTCCAGTCCTCCTGCTTGTACGGAAAACCCTTTACCGACTGAATCATCTCCAGGCCTTTCCACTTAGTAAATACTATTTCTTTTCAGGTAGTGAGCCAGAATGACCGGTGAGGCTTCACTTTTAGTTTCAATCTCTTCTCTCTCCTTCTTGTTTTGTCTCTCTGCCCCTCCCTTTTCCTCTGTCTCTGCCCTCCTACCCCCTGTGGTGTGTGTGTGTGACAGGGCAGGGTAAGGGTTGTGCTTCTGGGACTGAAACCCAGGCCAATCACTCTGTCATCGAGCTATAATCCCTGCCCTTGAAGCACCTCATTTAAAACCACTGTTAACTATGGTTTTCAGGTGCTGGGCTATACCCTTAGGGTCAGCAGAGAAAGCAGAAAGTGAATGGAGAAGAAACCCAGGCAAACCTTCAGCATCTCCTAGGCAGAGCTCGGGTAGAGAAGAATGAAACAAAAAGTTGAAAAGTCAATTGCAGATTTCATTTTAAAAATGTTCATTCAGGGGTGGGAATTGAGATTTGCAATTTTAACATTTGGGAGGATGAGACAGGAAGGAGGATTGTGAGTTCCAGACTAGACCGGGATACATAAGGAGACACCATCTCCAAAACATTCTTTTGATCTTCATTCCTCTACAAGCAAATGCTTGCATTGGAAGAGCACCCTTTGATGTTTTATCAGATGTACATACTGAGGACAGGGAACACTTTTGTTATTCTTTGTACCACTGCCTTTCCCCTCTCTACCCGCATCCTGGCAGCCACGCTGCTGCTTTCCATTGCTGCCGAAAAGCTGACATTGCTAGCATGGTACAGAAGGGGAAGCATGCAGTGTATTGTTGATGGTTTCTGTCAGTGGCCTCGATTTGTCCTTTCAACCAAGTTACTGAAGAAGAGAATTATTCCTTCTTATCGCTGATAGTAATTGTATGTTACCCTTCTATGTTGCTCATCCGGTGATAGACATTTTGGCAAGTTCCAGGATTCTTGGTATTACAAACAATCTCTCAACATTTAATATAAATTCCATGAAAATTTGTTCTACTTGCAATTCTTTGCATACATTGTGTGGTAGATGCACATTTTAATTTTTATTAGGTTTCTGGGGTTGGGAAATTGTCTCATTAGCTAAGAGCGCTTGCTCCTCTTGCGGACAACACAGGTTCAGTTCCCAGGAGCTACATGGTGGGTCTCAGTCAGATGTAACTCCAGTTCTAGAGGATCTAGTGCAGATATCAAACATTAATAACCACTAAATAAAATAAATCTTTGAATTATTGCTGTCAGATTTGGGCCAGTTTACATGTATATTAGCATTTTATTGTCTTACAAGTGGTAATGTCAGCAACTTTTAGCTTGACATATCCAAACATTGTGACTTTAGCTTGTGTCCCTAGAGATGATGACTGGCAATGTCTGTCCACGTTCTTGCTGGCCACTGAAAACACTTTGTTCTGTATTTATAGCATTTAAAAATATTTTAGATTGTGTGTATGGCAGGGGTATGTGTGTAGTGTACATAACTGTAGGTGCCCAAGGAGGCCAGCAGACTTGCATTTCCTGGAACTTGAGTTGCAGACAATTGTGTTACCTCACGTAACTCACATCTGTTTCCTAGGAACTGCAAACGGAATCTCTGTCCTTAATGGATGACCCACCTCTCCAGCCTCATGGTTAGGCATCGCCTCTCTTTCCCTAGACGTGAGGCATTTCTGATACTATTTCTCTTCTTTCGGCATGAAATTCTTCTCTAGCTTCCATGTCCAGAATTTCTATATTTGTTTTTTTTTCATAGTGTTCCATAGATATGAAATGTTCTAACCATAATTTCATACTATTTTTGTCAGTATTGGAATGTTCCACTTTTCTACCTTGTCGCAAACCCTCATGTTCTGTCATCCCCTTGATCCATTCTATCCGTGGGGCTTTCCACAAAGCTTTTGACTTGCTGAATTTCTTATTTACAATATTTCAGGTTCATTTACCTTCACCATTTCAACTGTTGTACTGAATGTCACTTTCAGATCCGTTTCAGCCTCTTTATTTTCTTCAGTTGCTCACTCTGCTCTCTTGGAATTCATTGGGAGTTTATCTGTGTCCTCCTTGATTTGTCTGAGCAGACTCGCAAACACTCTTTTGCACTCTTTGTTTGGAATTTGATTTCATCTCCTTCATTTTTATTGGCGGCAAGTAGCATGGATTAGGAACTTTGAAAGGATTGGGTTGCCTTGTTTTCTCAAAATTCCTGTGTTTTTCTGTTGAGGCTTGTGTCAGGTTCTGCCATTCAGTTAAGTGTTTTTGTTTATTTATTTTTAAACCACGCTTACTCTTTCAGTGAGAGAGATACAGCATTCAAAACCGGCTAAATGGCTCTAGGGCGTGAGTGTCACGTGTTTTTTGTAAGGTTGTTGCTTTGATTTCTTCTTTGTTTGTTTTTTCCTACTGGATTATTCTTTGGGACACCAGGCTTGATTCCTAATAATCACCTAAGAGTACAATACTGTCAGCCAAAGTAACCACTATCAAAGGATAGGCCCACTATAAAAATGCAATATAGCCTAATAAAACACAAGGCTTTATGCTTGGTACGCGAAAGCCTCTTACACTCAGGTAATTAAGGGTCAATTGCTTTAGGAGATGGAGAAACACTGATGGTGCTGGGTATGCGAATACCTTAGTGCTGTGAGCATGAATGGGAGGCGAAAGAAGCAGAGTCACGTTAGCGATTACTGTTGAGTTAAAATAGTTGAAGTAGGGGAAGTAGAAATGCGAACTGAAGGACAAGTAGGGACATGATGGAGGAAGTCTTGCCTGAATGTAGAATGAAAAGAAAAACACAAATAAATAGGACCGAATGATCTAAAACAGCCTCCAGGAGGCTGGGAAACAGAGAGCTCATTAACAAGGCTGTTCTATGCCCTCTTATTAAGCTTATGTGAAAAAAGAAGAAAATACAGATAGGAAACACAATGGAAAATAAACAGAGAGAGGACAAGAACAGAGCAAGACAGGTGCATGTGTTGGAATGAGACGTCAGCAGAGACGGAGGATGAAAAGTCTGTCTTCTTGGTGGTTCTAGTCTGAGTAGCTCAGCATTCCATCCTGGACTTCCAGATGCCTACCAAAACCCTAGGTATTCCTTTAGGAGGCTGAGTCCCAATGCTATTCATAGATCTGGGCAGTCCGTCTGGTTCAAGCGGAGAACGTTGTTCTTACCTCCGACCGCCCTTTGGAATTCCATGCTAAGGATGCTTCTCTGGTCAGCGTGCTGTGCTGTGCTTTATAGGTGATGTTGTGGATGCTAATCATACTTCTGGGGGATCCTTTAGAAATCTGGTTCTAAATACTGGCCCTGTCTCGACTGCTATTTATGCTGGTTAGTTTGTATTGTCAGCGACACAAACTAGAGCTACCTGAGAAGAGAGAACCTCAGTTGAGCAATTGTCTCCATTAGATTGTCCTGTGGGCAAGATTGTTGGGAATTTTTTTCATGATTGATGACTGATTTGAGAGGGTCCAGCCCATTGCTGGCAGAGCCGTTCCTAAGTAGGTGGCCTCTGGTTATATAAAAAAAGCAAGCAGAGTAAGCCAGAAGGAGCAAGAGATTGGGTTGAGTCCCCCATCTCTGCTTTAGTTCCTACCTCCAAGATTCTCATCCTGCTTCAGTTTCTGCACTTGTTCCCTCCACCAGGATCTGGAAAGAGCCACGGCCCTCCTTCCTCTGGAAACCTCAGAGCACTCTTGGCCCCATCAACATTTTTAATTTTGGGTCACCAGCATCAGGAGCTTTTCCTGTTATGGGTTCTTTGTTATAGAAGTCCTGTGAAGCATACTCATTAAAAATACAGAGGATTTTATGTCTTTATCCTCAGTTTTTGTGCATTTTATTTCTTTTCCACCTGCGTCCTTACAGCGGCCAGAGTATACAATACCATGTAGTAAAAATAGAAATAGGATGTTGGTCATGTGCAGATCCTGATCTCACAGAGTGTGCATTCAGTGCTATGTCAAAACCTGTTTGTCTGGGGCCTAGACTGTAGCAAGAAAGGAGCTTGAGTCTTAGTGGTCCCCCTAGGGCATGCCTCCAATGATTGGGTGATTCCCTACTGGCCTGACCCCTCAATAGCTCCACCACTTCAAAACAGATGACCCAGAGGACCACAGCTCTGGTACATAGACCTCTGGGGATAGCCCAGTTCCAAACTCTAGCAACAACTATACATGTCCAATTTGTAAGATAGGCATAGTTATCTCCCCGCATCAGGCGAAAGATACTGTAGCCATTCCATATACATTTGCTAAATGAATAAACGTGTTATCACACATATAAATCTGAAATTGATTTAAAACAGAGAAGCCCATCTGGACATGGTGGCTCATGCCTGTATTCCCACATTCTGGAGTCTAAGGCATGAAGATCACTGTGTTCGAGGTTATCCTGGGCTACAAAGTACTTTAAAATAAGTGTTTATTAAAGTCAAATTTAGATATATTAGTTATAGACACAGTTCTAAGCAAGACATAATTTTAAAAAAGACAATTTTTCACCTCATGAACTCACGGGAAAGGCAGCAGCACTTGAGAGCTCCGTATGTAGCAAGCATGACCCACAGAGCTTTGCTTCTCTGCTTAGCTCCACGTAGAGAACCCAAGAATTGCTTAGTATGCTTTCGATCAAGTGAGTTTCCCCAAATGTTAGACTGCACACACATGAACAGAAAAGATCTGTGATGCTTACTTGGAAGCTGTGGCATTGAATCAAGGATTGGGAGGTGACTGCTATTCCTATTTCCATAGTATAATCATGTCCACATAGAAAACATGTCTCATGAAGAAATTAAACACTCTGTTGTCATATATGGGACAGTATAATTATTTAACATGTGTTCTTCAAGTGTTCATTAACAGATTATTAATTTTCAAAAGGAATATTAAGATCTTAATAAAGAATAGAATGCAGTTGAGTTTCCCCTTTAGTAAAGCATCACTAATAACTTCTTTATCCCACATTTCCCTTTTCATTGACTGAAAGATATGCAGAAAACAAGCATAATTGCTGATACATAGCAAGACTTAAATGAAGTCAAACGTAATTCTTACTTCTTTTCAAAATGGTCTTTTCGATTGTAAGAGTTATGGCTTCAGGAGGAATGTGGTGCTGAAGATTAGCCACCAGGGATTTGCTTTTCAGAAAGGAATATCCCTGTTCATTTTATCTGCTCAGCACACACCTACCATGTGAATGCCTGACATTTGAGTGCTCAAGACTAATGAACAAAAATATGTAGTTTTTAGTTGGTCTATTGAGAGTTTGTGTTCATAATTAACTCTAAAACAAATGCAGATATTCTAGGGGGGGAAGTACAAGCATATGGACTATTAAAAAAATTTATTGTGTAATCTGTCTAATTAATTGTAAGAACAAAACTGAGTATTAGAAAACTAATGCTAATTATTTTTGACCAGAAGGCAAGGACCTCTGTTCAATTCCAAGGTCACCACTTATAGCATATTTTTCCTTGATCTGCCTGCCTCTTTCTTCTTTTGCTACCTTACCAGCAAACCTCTGGCCTTTGGTAATCTCTGTCTCCTCTCCACACTATCATACTCTTAGGGCAGAGGGGCCTAGAAGAGTTAGGACTATGAAACTGAAAATCATTCAGGCTAGAGCTGGTCTGGGACCCAGACCTATTTAGTTTTTGAAGATCTCTTTCTTATATTAATATTTCTCTCTATTTCTTACTCAACCAGGGTGGGGATAGAGAAGTAGCCAGCCAGAAATAATCAGCAATGAATTAGGCATTTAGAGACAGGAGAGAAGGCAAATCCTCCAGCCATACATCAACAAATAAGTTAGTGTTGAAAGTCAATCTTCACTGTCAACCTTACAGCATCGTGAACACATCTCCGCATGTGTCTAGGACGAGGATGTGTCCAGAAAGATTTAACTGAGTAGAGAAGAGTCGCCTTGAATCTGATCAACACCATACCTTAGGCTAGAGATTAGGACTGAATAAAAGCGAGATAGAGACAGTGAATGGAGCACCAGCATTTGCGTGTTCGATTCCTCACTGTGGGACAGAGCTGAGGGGTCATTCTATATTTTTCCTACTCTGCCTTCCCCACTGCGATCTTCTGTACCCTCAAACTGTGTTCAAGTAAATTCTTCCCTCCTGTAGCTTCTTTTTGCTAAAGAATATTAGCAAAAGATATTTTGCTAAAGAAAGGAGAAGAGTAATTGATACATTCATGTTCGCACATCATTGATGAACAAAGTTGATTAAATCTTCTCTTTCAAAGGACAGAAAAGACAGAGAAGGAAATAAACTTCAGTGCCTCACTAGAAGAACCCCTGAGGAACTTCTCTCCTATAAAGCACTGATGATAAGGCCATTATAAGCAAGATATGGAACCTTGTACCCAATCATTGTCCTCAACTTTGGGTTCCAGGAACAGCAGTGTCAGATTAGAACCTGGATGAGGGCAGGAATCCAGGCTGCATTCTGAGTAAGAGTTTCTCTGCTGAGAGCCGACTTATCCACTCTAGAAGCAAGGACTTCTGGGACCACTCTGAGGAAGCCGAACAAAGCCAGTGGATGACATCATGGCCCAAACTGTTTAGCTATAGACATCTCTTGCCCTTGGCCCCAGTTATGCCTTTATTAAAGCTTATACTTTATGTCAGTGCTCTAAATATGGACTTGAGGAGATGGGACCTTTTAAAATCTATTTCTCTGAACATGTCACATTGATTATATGCTATCTCCCTACCCCTCTGTCTCCAGTTGGGACTGTTGGGAGCTGTGGGCTCATGATGAGGTGATTTTTATCACCAGCTTTGTATATAAATTGCAAAGAGTGAGTTGTGTTTGGACATGAAATTCTTCTGTGATACCAGAAACCAGTTAATAAAGATTTGTTTTGGTGCAAGATGAAAAACGATCACTCCCCACTCCACACATTCTACAAAACCTGCCTTTTGGGGACTTCTCTTTGGTGTCTTCTCAACACAGTGGACAGAGACCACAACATTCCAGTGTCTCTTGTATATTAGCAAAGTTTCACGTAGAGCTATTGAACTGTTGCTCCAATCAGAAGTCATAATTCTAATCGTACAAAGCTCCTCCAGGTCCCAAGTCACCCATGTTTTCTACAGTTTGACATAGGAGATGGGCAATCTGCCTGCATTCCCAGACCCACCAGATCCTACGCCCTCCTGCTCCCATTATGTCCATGTTGGATCCATATGATAAAAACAGGACAACTTCTTAAGGGACTGGCGCTCCTGTGATAATGAATATGAGCCTTCTGTCAGAGCAAGTGACCAAATAGTTCCTCCAGGGCTGGATTTGGAGACTCCTCATTCTTCTCTCCCTCCCTCAGCTACAAGACTGTTCTGCGCCCTAACACAGGCAGTAAACTGTTATTATTTCCTTACAATGCCTACTCAGGTCTTGTTCCAGCTGTTTTCCTAGTGCTCCTGGGTTGAGTTCTTTCCCGATGACTCCTCCCTGGCTTGCTTCCAAGGCTGTTGGCCCCAGCTTTGGGAAGCAGTCCCATTTCTTCAAGGACTGGTCCCTCCCCCAGCAGCTGCAATCTTTGATCGGATTGTCAAGCAGCCTCAGCAGTAGACTTTGACTCTTCTAGGAAAGGACCAATCCCCAACAATGGACCAATGTACCAACAACCATTCCCTCGTGCCCCAGAGGTCACTCAATCCCTCGTGTTAGCCACAGCCAGGAGAGACCTGAACTAAGTGCCCATCTGCCGTGCATCGATTCCTATGTTTCTGGCAAGCTCACAAGCACTCCATTCTTAATCCTTTTTTTAAAAAATGTATTTTTGAATTGAGCTATGTACATTTCCCATACTCCCCTTTCTTCCACCATTCCCCCTTTCACCTTCTCCTCTTGCCCCCACCCCTGAATTTACTCAGGAGATCTTCTCTTTTTCTCCTTCATATATTTCTCTCTTAGGGTCTTCTTTGTTGTCTGAGTTCTCTGGGGGTGTGGTCTGTAGGCTGGTTATTCTTTGCTTTATGTCTAAAAGCCCCTCATGAGTGAGTACTTATTTGCTTGTCTTAGTCTGGGTTACCTTACTCAGTATGGCCTTTTCTAATTCTGTTCATTTGCCTGTAAATTTCAAGATGTCACTATTTTTTACCACATAGTACTCCATTGTCTGAATGTACTACATTTTCCTTATCCATTCTTTATTTGAGGGGCATCTAATTTGTTTTCAGGTTCTGGCTACCATGAATAATGCTGCTACGTACATAGTTGAGCAAATTTCCTTGTGGTGAGATTGAATGTCCTTGGGTTGTATGCTGGGTCTTTGAGGAAGGTTGTTTCCTAATTTTCTGAGAAATCGTCATACTTATTTCCAAAGGGCTATACAAGTTTGCAATCCCACCAGCAATGCAGAAGTGCTCTCTTTACCCCACAACCTCTCCAGCACAAATTGTCATCAGTGTTTTTGATCTTGGCCATTCTTACAGGTGTAAGATGGAATCTCAGAGTTGTTTTGATTTGCATTTCTCTGATAGCTAAGAATGTTGAGCATTTCCTTAGGTGTCTTTAGGCCATTTGAGATTCCTCTATTGAGAATTCTCTGTTTAGATCTGTACCCCATTTTTTAATTGGATTATTTGTTCTTTTGATATCAAGTTTCTTGAACTCTTTGTATATTTTTAAGATCAGTCCTCTGTCTGATGTGGGGTTGGTGAGGATCTTTTCTCATTCTATAGGCTGTTGTTAACTTGTTAACTGTTTCCTTTGCTTTACAGAAGCTTTTCTGTTTCAGGAGATCCCATTTATTAATTGTTTCCCTCAGTGTCTGTGCTGCTGGGGTTATATGTAGGAAGTGGTCTCCTGTGCCAATGTGTTTAAGTGTACTTCCCACTTTCTCTTCTATGGGGTTCAGTGTGGTTGATTTTATGTTGAAGTCTTTGATCCATTTGGACTTGAGTTTTGTGCATGGCAATAGATACGGATCTATTTGCATTCTTCTACATGTTGATATTCAGTTATGCCAGCAACATTTTTTGAAGATGCTTTCTTTTTTTCATTGTGTAATTTTAGTTTCTTTGTCAAAAGTCAAGTGTTTAAAGCTGGGCAGTGGTGGCACACGCCTTTAATCCCAGCACTTGGGAGGCAGAGGCAGGCAGAGGCAGGCAGATTTCTGTGAGTTCGAGGCCAGCCTGGTCTACAAGTGCAAGTTCCAGGACAGGCTCTAAAACTACAGCGAAACCCTGTCTTGAAAAAAAAATAAAATCAGGTGTTTATAGGTGTGTGGGTTGATATCCCCATTCTTAAATCATTCACTTCAAGGGTTTTATCAAGCCTTGTCCTCATCTTTGAAACCTGCCCCAAACTCACAGACAACAGGAAAATCTCACTATACCATCTTACAGAACAGAAATGTCAGTAATCTAGTCGTGATGATTCCCAAAGCATGGAAGCTCCATGCTAACACGAGTCACCTGAGAGATTTGGAAACAGTCCTGGTAACGAAGGCCCACGCCTAACGCCCTGCTCCACAAGTGCCTCCAGGCTAGCCTTAGCTCTCCTTCTCCAAATACAACTAAAACGACAGTGAAGAACACGAAGGAGAATTAATCAGTGTGACACATTTGGGAAATGAACAGACAAAGGGGTCCAGTGGTCATCGAAGAGTTGGAAAGTCAGTCCATTCCTTGGATGACAATATTTCATGGCCTTAGAGGTCTTTTATTTTGTTTATTTATGAAGTCTCTTGCAGGGATTTAGTAAGAAATGTCCTACATGAGATTAGATATGCGAATACTCAGTGCCTCATTGGTGGCACTGTTTGGATCCTATGGGAATCTTTGGGAGGTATGACCTCACTGGGGGATGTTCACCACTGCAGCCAGGCTTTGAGGATTTACAACTTCTCCCCAATTCTTAATGCATCTCTGCTTTCTTCAAAAGGTTGAAGATATGCTTTCTCACCTTCCTTATTTGGAACCATAAACCAAAATCAGCTCTGTCATCTGTAAGTCTGTTTGGTCATGGTGTTTCATCAGCAGGAAATGGTAACTGAAACACCCATTATGATAACACTACTTCCTTCCTGGTCAAAAAAGTTAAAGCTAAGTCTACCTGTGTTCCTGAGTGGAGACCCAAGGTATTACATGATATTGACTTCTTTTTTAAAAAAGTTAATCTACCTGTGTCTGTCAATCACCTGACCAGGAGTATAGTCACCTGAAGACATGCTAAAGAGAGGAGAAGACTAATTATGACCTTAAGCAGGTAATGTCTTTGCCCTTTGTCACCTGCTCTGTGCCCCCCTTGAAGCAGATGCTTACGGAGCATCTACTACATAGCAATACATTTCTGAGTATTAAAAAGAGGAACCTCTTCCTAGCTCTGTGTTTTGCACACTGACCAAAGCCGGACCTGGTTTCTCATGGACCCCAGTCTTTTGCTTTCTTCCCATAGACGTTACTCTCATTTGCCACATGGTTACTTGGGCATTTCACCCTTTTTTTAGAGGGTGAAATTTATTCTGGTAATGCTCTAAACACAGCTTAAAATTTAGTATTAGAAAAAGAAATAACTAAAATCTCAATACCAGAAAACAACCCAAAACCCCCAAATAACCACCTTGTTGTTTTCTTGTGGATTCTTGTAAGATTGCCCTGTACTTGCTTTCAAATCTCTTTATATGAATTCTTTTGCTAATGCAAATAAGAGACTATAGAAGGGAACCTCGGTTTCCCTAATCTCGGGAGAGGGAAGGCTATAGATGAAATTTCTCACCTAAAACATCTTCCTAGAAGATAGGTTAAAGGAAATTAAAGTGAAATTAAAGTTTGGATGAAGAATAGGATGTTTGATAAGAAGACAGGCTGATGGAGGAAAGAAAGAACCAATCGTATCACATCTTTGCACTGAGGGTTTGCTTTTGGTTTTTTGTTTGTTTGTTTTTTATTTTCTGCTTTCTGAGGGTGTTGTTTGTTTGCTTTCGTTTTTTAAAGCAGATCTCTTACTTCTTCTAGGCTAGCCTGGTCTACAGAGTGAGTTCCAGGACAGCCAGGACTATACAAAAAAACCCTGTATCAAAAAACTCCCAAAAGAGTCAACTCCCCCACCCAAATAAAACAAAGCAACAACAAAAACGATGCATTAAGGTTTAAACTGCAGTGTGTAGTATGGGCACTCTGTAGAAACCAGTGTGGTGTGGACCTTGGATGCAAAATCTGTGTTGCACCTCCTTCAACCAATAAAGGAAGACATAATTAACCACACAGCAGTACTATTGGTCACGATTTTCAATCAGTTGAATACTAGTCTGGGTGTTTGAAATGAAATACATAACCACACTCATTACTATGGAGCTACCTTATGGGTATTGTTAGCTCTAGGCAAGGAAGGGACAGCGTGTACAGAAAACAGGACTTTGGTTTACTTTGTCGCTTCGGGATCTTCAGCATCTTCTCCTGGTTCATTTTCAACTAAGCAGTGAGACACAGTTCGAGGATTTTTTTTTTCTGAAATGTAAACTATTAAAAATTTAATCTGACTCAGAAGCTGCCTCTTCCTGTTTTTCCTACATGCTTCCTACTCTGACAAAGTGATCCTAACTCTATCACTGGGGCACAAGCAGGAGCTTTTAAGTTTAAACAGAGAAAATTCGTGGCAGGTGGCAAGAGGTTTGCACAATTAACCAGTATTAGTCGTTTTCTCAGTTCTGTCCCTGTAAGGTGATGGAAGATAATCCCTGGAGAGAACACACTGTTTTTCAGGAGGTGATTGCTCCTGGCCTAGCCCTGCCAGCTTTTATGATTGTCCTCATCTTGGGTGGAGACATGAATTCTGTCATAGCTTGGGGAGTCGTTTTGGACTCTCACATAAAGATATTACTCCATCAGCCTTACTGTCCCTGAAACCTGAGGTGACTGTGGTTTAGGTTTAGGATAATGACTGCCCCCTCCCCGTTCTCTGATAGTTCTTCCCATTACTTTATGGCCCCCAATATGTAAGGACTATTGGGCAAGAAGGGTTTCTAAGTGATACTTTGTAGCTCCTTAGTGGAAATTACCGGAGAGAGCCTGGTCAAATTCCAGAGTGTCAATTGAAGTTCTCCATAGGAGAAATAATAAAAGAAAAATAAAACGACAAAAGGACCCCTATATTAAAGGTGCTACAAGGGCCAAAGGACTAAACTTGAAGATTTTGGAGAGTCAACTTGCAAAGAAGGCCCGGTGGTTAAAAGCACACTGAATGTTCTTGCAGAGTGTGCGGTTTGGTTACCAGCACCCACATCAGGCAGCTCATAACTGGCTGCAACTTCTGTTTCAGATGATCTCACACCCTCTGGACCCAACAGGATCCTGTATGCCTGCAGTGCATATCCACTCACGCAGGCATGCACACATGCACTTCTGCATAAAATTAACAGGAACAACTGAAAAGGAAATCTTAAAGATTATGGAAAATTAAAATGTTACATGTCAGAGACCAATTATCTTGGGCTTTTCTCATTTCTTTAAAAAGTCGGCCACTAGGCACACTTGCGTCTGACCCTACAGCCTGTGACTATCACAGTTTTACAAAGGATTCTTGACAGATTTTCTTAACCCGAAGCTAAGCATGTCGTCAGCTACCATCTAAAGTTCTAACAGACTTTTTCTTCTGTGCTGCTATAACCCCCCACCTGTGGCCCCCACCACTGTATTAGGTAAGTATTTTGCTATAGGACTTTCTTTGTTTTCTTAACCAATATAAAGCTCATACACCCAATTAAGCAGTGCAACATGGTCTCTAGGGAAACTTGACTCTGCCTTTCCATGCTGTGGTCACTTATATTTGGCCCCGGAATAAATTATCCAGTATTCCCTTTGAGGTGAGAATTGTGATGTTTTTAATTCTTGGACAATAGCCAATACTGTAAACAATCAGAAATGGGCCCTTTAAAAAGTTTATGAAAGTTTCACTCAAATTCTTCCATTTCTTTCAGTGAATTTGGTAACTTTTCTGTGAAATTTATTTAATAGATTTTTTGAGACTAGATTTCCTCAGAGTTATTCATTCAGTCCCATGAATTCACTATCATAGCCCAGAGTCTTTGGAAGTAGTTTGCCGGACTGTTTATTTACTTTCTTTATCGGTGTTTGAATAAATATATTTTCTTAATCATAGCATTTATTGCTTCTTCCTTCTTAATCTGTTTGTTGTGATTCTTATGAGGCCATATAACAATGTAGGATTGTGGAAAAATTAACAGTAGTGTAAATTTTCTGAATATGAATTGACGCAAATTACTTCAAAATCAAACTTGTAATGAGGGCAAAGTGTTTCTGATATCTCCTCCCCATGTTGTATCTCGCATGATTTCATTGTCTCCCTTGTCTCTGAACGTAGAACATGAAACCACACACTCTCCCTGGTGTTGCTACAGATCACCAGCAAGTCCTCTCTGACACACTTGCGGCTGGACTCTAGACTTATGGCAGGGATCTCACGGTGTTGGTTGGCTTGTTTGTTTAGTTTGGTTTGGTTTGGTTGACTGTTTTTCTCTAATGGAACATAACTTTAGAATATAAAGAGTTCTAGGTTTTGCACCGTCTTTCCTCATCGCATCAGTATGAAAATGGTTCACTTTATATTGCGTTGTTTTGAATGGCTGGTTTTACAAAGAGGTTCAAATTGCTAACAATTATATAAAAATGATAAATAAAGTTTGCTTTGGTAGTAGGTCAATAATCGCAATGATTTTTGAAGTATCCCAAAATATTTTTGGTGTTTTGTACTAAGAATATGCATGAGGCAGAATTCCCAACTCTAATGATTACAAAATCAAACGGTTGATCTCCACTGAAAAATTTTGAAGATGACCTATGTCTTGCAGTATCATATATTCATCCATGACATAACTACTTACGTAAAAACAGATAATTACACTAATCTCATTTGCATGCACATTTGCTTTTGTCATTACTAAATGGCAAAATTATAATTCCGACATAGAATATCTTTAAAATAAACCTCTTCTTTATAATTTATTACCACTAAGTGCTTGAGTTTCATACCTACTTTATATAATCTATATATCCAGGGCCATATCTTATAAAAATTTCTCAGGTCCAGAGGGATCATGAGTTCAAAAATTTTAAGAAGCCTTGGCATAATTTTTTATGATGTTTTCTGTTGTGTTTTCCTTATTCTTTATACTTTTCATCTTTTGAAAATTGAATTTCCTTTCTGAGTGTCTTGTCCATTTTGCTTTGACAGAACTTTATTGACTTATTTGTTTTATATATATATATACAATTATATATATATATATATATAATTTTTCCCTTTCCTTAATCTATTTCCTTACTCCATTCTTCATTCTGTTTGTATCATCTTTGAAATCATTGACCATTTTTACAATTAACCTTTTTAATTCTTTATTTGCCATTTCACCCATTTCAATATCTGTGAATTTAGCCATGGATGCATTGCAATCCTTTTGAGGCTTTGTGTAGCTTTGTTTTTCTTATGTTTCTTTAATTTCTTTAGTAAGATGTGCTTATCCATTGGCTTGGGCATCACCTTCTGGTTTTAGTTAACAATGTCTTTAACTGGGCGGTGGTGGTGCACGCCTTTAAACCCAACACTCAGTAGGCAGAAACAAGTGGATCTCTGTGAGTCTGAGGCCAGACTGGTCTACAAGAGCTAGTTCCAGGACAGGCTCCAAAGATGCAAAAAACCCTGTCTTGAAAAACAAAACAAAACAAACAAACAAACAAAAAACAACAACAAAAAAAGTATCATCAGGGAGCAGTCTACCCACCAGAAGTTAATGTCTAGGACTATTCAGAGAACAAATTATCAACTACTGTAATAGCAACACTAACAGATGAAGCATGAAGCAAAGGAAGAAATACACTTAAATACAATTAAAGTCAGTGAATACACCGCAACATCACCACCATAAAATACAAAATAGGAAATCTAATACAGAATGAGCTATAAAGATAAATATTATTGAGGGCAAACATTGTGATGGTTAGTGAGTGAAGTCATGGAAGGAGGCAGGAAGAGAGAAAGCGTGGAGAAGAGACGGGGTTAAAAAGGAAACGGAAAAGAGAAGTCTGGAAAAGAAGAAAGGAGAAGAAGGAAAATCAAGGAATTAAAGAAAGACTTTCGAATAATAAAAAAAACACAAATTTAATTAAATGTGAAGACAGCAACACAAATGAAAGCACTAGCATTGAAAACAGTGAAGTCAGATATTTTTAAATCTCCAGTGAGAAGAGGTGGAGAGACAAGGGCAATAGAACGTAAAAGAAAAACAAGATCGTGAAGTGTTAGAAGACGTTTGCGCTGGGTCCGCTAGAACTAAAGAGCTGGATGGAAGCAGTGAGTGTCAGCTGTGCTATTTGTTGATGACGCCGCTAACCCTATACTGGAGAACTGCCGACTGCCACCTCAATTCCTTCACTTTGAAGCTTCCCCTTTCTACATATAAGCACCTGCTATCTAAAACAACTTTACAGCCTGTGGGCTGGCTATCCAGGTTCCCCCACTTTCCCTAAATGCCCCAGTCCATTTACCGTGGGATGGTTATTATTTGACCAGTGGCTTACCTGCGATGCTTGAGGGACTACTTTCTGATCCAGTCCTGCAGTTGGACTCCAGGTTTGCCAGAGCTGTGTGCTATCTGATTTGTCTTTTCCCTGAATTGTCCACACGCCCTGTTCTGCTGGGGAGAGCTGGGTTGGAGCCTAATGCTACTCGTCTTTACCAGACTTCCTCTCTATTTCTCCACTCTTTAGCTGTGATGTCATTCCCTTTGTGGACCATTGGGCTCTTCCTCTCTTTCTGCAATACAGCCAAGGGCCTGCAATCTGACTCTTCTCATTACCTCATCACATGGGAGCAGTTTCTAATCATTCACCTTGCCTGGGAACCTTTATTCATTCAATAATCAGGTCAATTCTGTCTTATAGTTAACCAAATAGCCTAACAATTTAATTAGGAATAAAATAGTAGGCCCATTTTATTGTAGAAAGTTAAATTACAAGCAGAATAAAAGAAGATATACAATAAATATCAGGGACATAGT
This sequence comes from Myodes glareolus, assembly GCF_982192425.1. Classification (NCBI taxonomy): domain Eukaryota; kingdom Metazoa; phylum Chordata; class Mammalia; order Rodentia; family Cricetidae; genus Myodes; species Myodes glareolus. Next base: position 9,419,336 of record NC_142045.1, read on the forward strand.
TCAGTGAGAAAACATTCACTTAGCACATACTAAGCTTTTTCCCCCAGAAGTACATAAAGAGAAAACAATATATTCTAAGTATTTGATTTAATATTTCAGGTGAGAAATCAGGCAGCATAAAATTGGTTCAAAATAATCCTAAAGATTAAACACAGAGCACAACTTTCCTTCATATCAGGGCTATCTGTAGGACTACTAGACTCTCTCTCTCTCTCTCTCTCTCTCTCTCTCTCTCTCACACACACACACACACACACACACACACACACACACAGGCACACACACAGATAGGTATATGTTGCTATATTTTATCTACAACTAGCAAGGTTATGAAGTAAAGAAAATCTCTGACATGCTTCTTTCCCCATTACCGTGACTCTGGGGACCAAAGATCGTCACATTCTGGAGTCACAGAAACAGTGACCAGACCAGAGCTCTGATGTCTTTGAAAGAAGTCACCTGCAGACTGCACACAGGCACAAAGTGTGCACATCCTTGCACATACTTGTGCATACACATGCCTGTGAAACCACTAAGCTTTCAGAATTCCCTGCCACAACATAGGTTATCTAATACTTGTGGTAATATCATATGCTAAGTTGTTAGAGTGATAGAAACCACATGTCAAAGGAATCAAATGAAAAATAAAGATTATTGCTAAACAGAATTATGGTAACAGAGAGAAAGGAAAGGAATGAATAACATTTTCAGGCACAAATGAAAGGGATCTTTTTGGTCTTCTATTTAATTTTATAAAATCTGGGGCAAGATTGAGTTACTCTAAAATGACATCTTCGATTATCAGATGATAAATTTCCTCTTCCTTGGATAATGCCATTCTTTTTCTTGTTATCTTTGAGTTTGGAGACTTGAGAAGAACTTGACCTCATCACCACACGTTTGATCTCCTGAAGCTACAAAGTGCTTTGGGTCCCTTTTATCCTTTCCAGCAAATATTCGTTGTCATTGTGTCCTCTGGATTAATGAAGCATATCTAGATAGTGTTTGATACTGGGAATAGTATTTAATGGCTTTTAAACTCATTGTAGACTATTTTCTTGGGAATTTGTTTTTAAATTTCTTCCACAACTTACCAGTGAAGAACAATGTGTCCTCCTAATTCCAGGAAGTTGGGTTACAGCTGTCAAAAATGATGGTCTGTATAATCAGGAACAGAAAATAGAATAATACTTTGAAGCCATTCCTGCTGGGAGGTGTGCAGAATATCCACCAGAGAGGGCCAAAGGATACCTGCCAACGGGTAAAACCCAGCAGCTGAAAGTCAGAGATAAATAAGAATATTTGCTACAAGTGTCTTGAAATCGTGAAAAATTAGACTGGGAAGGCATTGGATAAGTACACAGTGATCCCTGTCTTATGTGATGAAGTGTCCTGGAGGGAACAGAGTTATCTCTGAGTAACCCACTTTCACTGCTAGATCTCAAGAATGTGCAGTTATGTCAATGTGAAGGAAAAGGAGCCCTCTGCTTCTCAAAGCCAAGTGCAAGGAGGGCGCGCCACACACTTTGAGCATCTTGAGAACAAATACAACAATGAGGCCACTGAGCAATTGGTCTAGAAATGAAAAAGCTAATCCATTGTGAAGCTTAAGAACGGGTTTTGCCTGGGAGTCTAATGTTCACCTTAAGTTCAGGTATTAGTGGAAAGGGGGAGCAGGCTGTACGACCTTATTCGCTGATCACTGAGATGGAACCAGAGAAAGGCCTCTCAGGCTTGTCACCGAAGCCTAAATCACTATCCAAGTTGAGATAAATGACTAGAGAGATACTATTGGAAAGAAGTCAAATAGAGAAGCAAGACTGATGTCCAAATCACCAGCTGTTCTCTCTTTGGAAGAGAAAATTAGGTCCATGCCACAGGGACAGAAACCAGGAAAACAAGAGATAAGCTAAGAAGTGACTGAGGTCAAAGAGTCAAACTTAAGCAAATCGTTCAAAATAGAGTCACAATTGCAACCAATTCTTGGAAAACAAGACAAGCATACTGTCGTACAGAAGGATCCCCACATCCTGCTTCCTACTTCCCCTTTCTGTCCGAGAGAAAGCAGCTTTGATGCTCGGCATATTGCAGATTGCATTCCTGGAAAAACAAGCACATCTCCAGTCTCTTCTCTACCTAGTTATGGCCAAGGAACCATGTGCTAGGAAAAGCACTATGTCAAAAGTGTTCAGGGATATCTCCAGTAAATGTGCTTTAAAAGCATCTGCAGACAGACACTACATCACTGTTTTGAATTGTGTATGTTTTCTTCTGTCGTGCCATTTGGATCACTGGTAATCCAGCAACTCCTGTTTGTCTTTAGTTTCATGCTAGAGAAAGTAGACTAGACAATAGGTAGGACCTGAGTGTCTATGAAGACTTTATGAGGCTTTTATATTAACTATTCACCTCTGGTCTCTTCTTTATGAGTAAAAATTGCCAATATTTGACTTCATGTGTCTACTACAATAGAGTCCAGTTGACCTAAGCATTGGTAATTATTGTTTATATTCTTGCTAAGAAAGGGATAATGTTAAGTGTAGTAAAATTCTTGTATAGCTAAATACGAACTTAATAAACATTAATAATAACTGATAATATTAGGCATTGAGTAGCCCGTTACAACCCTTGAAAGTTTCCATAGGTTTCGGGCCACTGTAAAAGCAGAATATGTTTATGATCTAATGATGGTTTCTACTTATGAGAAATTTTCATGTGATCTTAAAATAGTGAGAAACCTAGCCTAATCCTCTAAACACCTAGAGAAGAAAGACTGATACATCGTTATGAGAAAAATGTGGATAATAACAGCAACAAAAGCCCTCCCTCATTTGTTGTAGAAATCAAACGAGCCGCTTACTCTACTGTGACATCAGCATTTCCAGCTGGAGAAGGGCCTGCAGGACAGCAGCTACTGTTGGGTACGTATTGAAAGGCTTAACAGTCTCTCATAAAAATACCAAGAGCCATCCTACAATTTTAAATTTTGTACCAACAAGTTTATTTCAGTTTTCAATACCACTCAATCTCTAGTCTTGTATTGGGATTTTAAAAGACAAAGTACATTCTAATATTTCAAGTATTTTCTTTCCTGTGCATGCAGTACTTAAATGAAAATAAAACGCCTATAGCCTGGTAGAAATATGTGAAAAGGAGTTTAAATATACAGACTTGGCTTTTATAAGCTGCAATATTTGTAATGGACAATAAAACAAAATTATAAAAATGAGAGAAGATACCACTCAATTTTTAATTAGGATGACAAACTAAATGATATTTTAATAACTAATTTCACAAACATAACTGAGGAAATTGATATAGTAATTTAATAATTCAAATGCCAACAAACCACTGTATTGTTTTCCCCGTGGCATGTCAATGCATATTTAAATCTATTTTTCAATATTTTAATATCAATTGCAAGAACAGAAAGATAATTTATTCATTTTTGTGGCATGGTAAGTCAGATTTTTTTCTTTCTGTTCTTTTCCTTTTTTTGCAGCAGAATCAGGACAGTTTATTAGAAAATGATACATTTTCAAGACAGGAAGCTGAACAATAAGTGTTGGAGAGAGAGGAAGAACATTTAGAAGCTCAAATGACCACAGCCAAGGCCAAATAGTACACAGGATGTGGGCTTTTATGCCACACATTGTGGGTTTTGGGGTTTATCTGCAGAGTGTGCTTTCTCAAACATACTATGACATGAATTTTCCATAACTTCTTTTATTGAATCTTTGGGTAATTCACACCATGTACCCCAGTCCCACATATTTTCTAGTCCTTTATAACGGCCCTTCACCCTTGTAGCCTCCCTCCCCCCCCAAAATAATATAAATTAGAAAAGAAAGAAAAAAGAAAAACAAACAAACAACAAAGCCCTCTGGTTGACTTTTCTGGACAATGACCTGCTTAGTTCTACCAAGCACAGCATTCTGTGCATGTGCCGTTCCCTTCCCCCATCTTTCCCACATCCCCATTACATCATCATCCATCATAATGGCTCTGGAAGTTGTAGTGTATCACACAGTGTACCCCTGTACCCAAACAGCCCAAACAGCTTTTCTTGAGAAAGATCATTGCAAGTGATTAGACTAGCTCAAGACCTCTGGCTACTACTACAGTGTCAGTACTGGACTCTCGTAGAGGTTCTCTGATAGCCTGCCGCTGTTCTGAACTCTGGATGTGCAGGGTGGCCCTTTCACACACTCCAGCCATGAGTAGATGGGGAAGATGTTGAAGTGAGCCAACTTAAAGACCTGGATCTCCACCTGGGTGGTAGTTAAGTTGGTCAGCCTCTCAGCTTTCCTGCATTCATGCCATCAGAGACAGCCCCCCTCTGGACAGGAGAGGGTCAGGGCCAACTCCCCTGCTCTGCTTAGGTGAGGGATGGGTCCAGCTGTCCTGCAATTGCACCAGTCTGGGTGAGAGGTAGGGCCGGCTCTCCCACACCCTTGCCCACTGGAATCTATAGCAAGGAGCAGATGGCAAGGTGGAGGAACTTCTCTCCAGTATTCATGCTGTTGGGGCCACTGGGGCCAGCTCTCCTTCATCTTCAATACCAGGGCCTGCCATATTTATTTCTTGTTACTGATAGTTTATAAGCGATTGTTTCAAACTTACAACTCATTCCTGACAGTGTGTTTTGCTCCTTTAGGATTGTGGTTATACTTCAACAAGCCTCTGTTTGGTATATTTCTCCTGTGAACTAGTTCTTTTGATGACCAATTTCTTGAGTTCTTTGTATGTTTTGGAGATCAGAACTCTGTCTTATATGGGGCTGGTGAAGATATTTTCCCATTCTGTAGGCTCTCGTTTTGTCTTGTTGTCTGTGTCCTTTGCTTTATAGAAGCTTTTCTTCTGTAAATGTCTCATTTATTTATTAATTGTTTCTCTCAGTGTCTGCGCTACTGGGGTTATATTTAGGAAGTGGTCGCTTGTGCCAATGTGTTCAAGTGTATTTCCCAGTTTCTCTTCTATGAGGTTCAATGTGGCTGGCTTTATGTTGAGGTATTTGATCCATTTGGACTTGAGTTTTGTGCATGGTGATAGATATGGATCTATTTTTATTATTCTACATGTTGATATCCAGTTATGCCGGGACCATTTGTTAAATATGCTTTCTTTTTTCCATTTGATACTTTTTTTGCTTCTTTGTCAAAAATCAGGTGTTCATAGGTGTGTGGATAAAACAGTTCCATTGTTTCTCCTGTCTGTTTTTATGCCAATACCAGGCTGTTTTTAGTACTGTAGCTCTGTAGCAGAGTTTGAAGTCAGGGATTGTGATGCCTCCAGAAGTTCCTTTATTGTACATGATTGTTTTGACTATCCTGGGTTTTTTGCTTTTTCATATGAAGTTGAGTGCTGGTCCTTAAAGGTCTATGAAGAATATTTTTGAGATTTTGATGGGCATTGCATTGAATCTGTAGATTGCTCTTTGTAAGATTGCAATTTTTACTATGTTAATTCTACCTACCCAAAGAGCATGGGAGATCTTTCCACTTTCTGGTGTCTTTTTCAATTTCTTTCTTCAAAGATTTAAAGTTCTTGTCATACAGGTCTTTCACTTGTTTGCTTAGAGTTACTCCAATATATTTTATGGTATTTGTGACTATTGTGAAGGGTGATGTTTCTCTGATTTCTTTTTCAGTCCTTTTATCATCTGTGTAAAGGAGGTCTACTGATTTTTTTAATTAACCTTATAACCTGCTATATTACTAAAAATGTTTATGAATTTTTTCCATCTTTATTTTTTAAAATTATATTATCTTTTGTCCCACAGATTCTTTCATATATATTTTGACTTCTGATATGTTTTTATGGGATTCCTGAGTGTAGAGCTAATAGATAATGTTGTCTCTATCACTTGTGTCATTTCTTGGGCTCTCTCGCTTCTCGTTCTTTGTTTTGTCCTATTCTGACTTTTTATATCATTTCATTATTGTTATTATTCATTTATTATTATACATTAGAATCCTGTTTACCTTTTAATAAAAGACAGAAAGGACGTGAATATGAATGGGAGGGGGACCACAATGAGGATAAATTATATGAAAAACATCTATTTTAAATTAAAGAAATGGTACTATCATGTTATATAAATTTTTCCTTGTATTATTGAAAAAATATGTTTTTTCATGAGTAAGTAATACTTTACTACTTTTGGAGACTTTAGTGTTACTAGCATACAAACTTTTATATTTATTTTACAATGACTTGTTTCTAAAATCAAGATAACAACATCATTAGAACTTCATTATATATTTGGACACATTCTCTGTATTATATGGGACATTACTGTCCACGAAGGTAATTAGGATAGTTTCTTTCCCACAAGCTCAGTATGTGTACAAGTTTGCTTCAGTCATAAAATACCAATTTCCGTTTCTTTCCCCAACTCACTGCACATGGTCTTCTCCTGGTCTAGTTATGTAGTGCTTGACAAGTAAAGTCATAAAGCAGGTTCAAGAAAATGATGACACCCCGGTTGTTGCTGTGTGTGTGTGTGTGTGTGTGTGTGTGTGTGTGTGTGTGTGTGTGTTGGTCAGCTTTCTGTCATTGTAACAAATGCCTGTGATCATCCATTTTTGAAGAGGGTAGGCTAATGGGAGAAGACCATAATTTCAAAAACTCATGATCAGTCGGCTTTGTTGATTTGGTGGCTAGGGTAAAGTAGTAAATTCTGGCAAAAACGTTAGCGTGCAGCTTCTCACTTGTTGGCTGTGGGAAGCAAAAGGGATTAGAAGGGGCTAGAGCTCCAATATGTCTTTCAATGGTGTAACTCCAAAGATCTGAATATCCACAAAACCATGACAATCTCAGTGTACAAACAATGATGACAAATACTTCAGAGTTTATGACCTACAATAGATGGTAAGAAGTCCTAGCTAGTGGAGAGCAGGGAAACACTTTCACATAACCAGAAACAGACCGCTCAACTGTTATCCAGGAAGGACTGATGACCTCAAGACTCCTGGAACCCATCTTCCCGTAGGTTTATGAGGAGATCACAGATCTTCATTACTAATACAATTTTTCAGTCACAACTGAAGGAAAAGCTCAGTTGAAATGGTATTGTTATAAAAATAGGCATGTCACAAACACTTCTCATAATACAGCATCATGAAGCCATGATGCTAGACATCTATAGCCTTGCCCTGAAGATTTGTGTGTTAGTTACTGTTGACTTACTATCAGCAAATCCCTAACAGAAACATCTCAGAGGAGGAAATAGTGAATCAGTTTCAAGGAGCTTTGGTATAACATGGTGGGGAAGGCATAGCTGAGTTCAGGGCAGCAGGAACATGGGCTAGCGGCTCCTCACATCCCAACATATCAGAAATCAGGGGCTGGGATTGATCTTCAGGGTTCCACCATAATATAAATGTTCAGTTCTGCTTGGTTCAAACACTGTCCATCTCAAAGAGTTTGCATTTAGTGAATTGTTGTATGGGGTTGCAGAGCTGACTCAGCAGTTGAGAGTGTTTCCTGCTTTTCCCTAGGTCTTAAGCTCAGTTCCCAGCACCCACATTGGGTGGTTTGTAATGGCTATAGAACTAGAGCTCCACTGCATCGGACATCTCCTTTTGGCCTCCGTGGTTATCAGCTTACACACGTGCACACAAATAAAGTCTTTCAAATATATATTATTGTATCAAATTGTACTTAAAATATTTGGTTTAGCTTTTTCTAGTGTGTGGCAGTGCACAAGGCTTTTACTTAAGTGAGCACTGTGAAGTTTTTGCTTTTTATTTACAGTTCTCATGGACAGCAATGGACAGAACAATTCTCTCAAACTGGCTTGTAGCTTATTGTAAAACAACATGCGAATTTAGTATAATACTATGCAAATTTTATTGTATACCGCTTAATTAGTGTATTCAAAACATTCTAACAAGATTTTTAGTAAAAATACTAATAAATAAAAAAGCACCACACACCAAATTTAACCAGACCCAAGACAAAGTCTATATAACTTAAAAAAAATATTCCATCCAGTTAGAACTGGCACCTGAAATGGACGCTCTGCAGCTGCACATTGGGTTGACACTTTCAGTATTCTGTATGTTTTATGCAAGTAACCATCACAAAAATCTGAAAGTCCAGGTCAGAAATAGAACCAGAAAAACAATGAGCGTTGCAAACCCTTTCAGAACTCGTGTTCCGTTCACTCCTTCCTCATCCCTTAGAGTCCGTGTTACTTCTTCTTCCCTCTTCGTGATATTCTGGCCCCACACGTGCATTTGCTTATAAATCTGTCTGTCTGTCTGTCTGTCTGTCTGCCTCTCTGTACTAAACCCCACATACGAGAGAAAGCTTGCTGGTTCTTTCTTTTCGAGATTGTGTGACATCACTCCATATTATCCATTCTAAGTACATCACTTTCTTACAGCTCTTAAACTTCAGGGTTTGTTTTTTTTTTAAATATTCTTGATTGTTAAATGGTTTCTAGTTTTGGTTGTAAAGTTTCTTTTTTGATGTTACTACGTAGTCTACATTTAGGTTCTTTAGTGCTCAATAAAGCTGCTTTCATAATTCTTTATCTTATAATAGAAAAAAATATATGAAAAGTCACTGAAGGAGATTTACATCTGGGCTGGAACTTAACATCTCAGTCCATATCCAGTTATATGATTTTATGGCTGAGCAATATATGCTTCATTCTCTGTACAACATTATTCCTTCAAATCTGTTGACTCCATTTTTATTTAGAGCTGAATGATAGTCCATTACTATTACACCAGGAAATAGCAAGAATCTGATAACAATTTTTAAATATCCATTAAGATTTCATGTTTACAGAGCCATTAAGCAGAGGGCAATTTGAACAGTGTGGGTGTTACTGCCACGTGCTGTAGTTTGGATTCGGAATGTGCTCCAAGCTCACTTGGGTTTAAAGCTTGTTCAACCCAACAGGAGGTGGAACTGCAGAGACAGAACCATGGTGAGGGTAAAGCAGGTGACCTAACGTGCCCTAGAAGGGGTATTAGCCTCTGACCTAATGTTTCCTTTTTCTTACCCTCTCAACTGCCGTGGGACAAGCTATTCTGTGTGCTTGACTGCTTTCTGCAATGGTGTGTGCCAATTACAGTCCTGGAGCAACAAGCTGCAATGCCAACAAACTTTTCTACTGTATATGCTCTTTTCTTTTTGTAATTTATCAAAGTAACAGTTGACAAACACCACCCACCAACACCAGTGTGGCTAGTGAACAGAAGTCTGCAGAATTCACAGTGGGGTACGAACTATGTGCTTATGGTATCAAACCACGGCTGTGTGATTTGGTGTTACTGGCCTGTATTTATCATGATTCAGGAAATTTCGGTACTTTCCCTAGTTAGTCTGGAGATCAGTTATACAGTTAGAATTACTACAGTTGATAATACACAGGGCATGTTTTGTTAATTCATGCTACAAAGCAAACATAAGTTATCAACCTCCTCTACTGATGTTTGCATCTGTGGAAAAAATAAATTGTATTGCATGAGATTATTTAAGGAGTCCCTTTATGTCAAAATCAGTTACATATGTAGTAGGAGGACCCACTTGTTCATCCCGGCCACTCAACTAGCTTAGGTCTGAAATAATCACACAGGAACTCTATTGATTAAATCACTGCTTGGCCTATTAGCTCTAGCTTCTTATTGGCTAACTCTTACATCTTAATTTAACCCATTTCTATGAATCTGTATAATACCATGAGGTCATGGCCTACCAGCAAAGTTTCAGCTTGTCTATCTCCAGAGACGAATCATGGCATCTCTCTGACTCTGCCTTCTTTCTTCCAGCTTCCAATTCCATCTTCCCCGCCTGCCTAAATTCTGCCCTGCTTTAGGTCCAAAGCAGTTTCTTTATTCGTTAACCAATGAAAGCAACACATAGACAGAAGGCCCTCCCACACCATACATACACCTAGCTGCTATACCACTAACCACAAACAAGGCAAGTGCCTTCCTGTTATCCATGCAGTGCAACCACTCTTCCCTTTCCTAGCTCAATTATCTTACATCACTCCTCCTTATTTGCTTTATGGTTAGGTTGGAATAATACGATACACTTGCCTGAAGATAAAAGCTGCCCACACTCTTCCACCTTCTAGATCTCCTTTTTTCTCCTTTCCAGCTAACAAACGTTTTAGGAATACTTCTTGAGCTGGATATAATGGCTAGAAAAGTCTGAGTTTCTAAGTCGCTGGGTTATTTCCTATTGAACACATTGTCTCCAATCATGTGCCCCTCAGTCCACAGTGGGCTGTGGCAGACATTGACAATGACCTTTCCTGATGATTCTGAAAACTTAACCTTATTTACTGCAGGATTGACCCCCCCACCTTCAATTAAAGAGCACATTGTTCTGTTTCATTGCACCGTGTGCCCTGAGGTCATAGGACCTGCTAGATATACCTCTTCTCTACTGCAGTCTTTCCCCAACTCATGGTTAGTACTGAATAAATGCTGAACAAGGGAGTGAATATTTACAAAACGAGATAATAGACATTGTAACTAAAGCAATGGCATGCACCAATATAAAAATAATACCTAAAGAAGTTTTCAGGACCTGGCTATACAACTAGGTGGTAGAGCATTCACCTAACTGAACCAGGGTCCAATTGCTCCATAAAAAGAAAAGAACAGTAAAACTATGTTCAACTTAAACATGATTCTAGAAGAGAATATTTACTTTTGCAGAATTTAAATTTGTAAATATTTTGTAGTATATTGATCTTTTACTCTCTCCATACTTAGTGTTTACAGACTATAGCACATTTTTAAAAGTATCATACTTTTGGGCTAGAATGTTACCTTAGCTGTTAAGAGTACTTGTTTTCTTGCAGAGGACCTAGGTTCTGTGACTTTATCTCCAGGGGATCTGTTCTGATTTTAGCCTTTGTAAATACCAGGTACATATGTGGTGCATTTACATGCATGAAGGCAAAACATTCGGACACATAAAAATAAGAAAGTAATACAAATGAAAAATACCTAACTTTCAACTGATGGTAAACATGTATCAGCCTTAGAAACAGGTTTTTTTTAAAGAAATCTATGTAGGATTATCATGAGAAAAATATTATGCATAATGAAAGTTAATTTCTTGTATAGTTTGCAGAATCAGCCTCCCAATAATTACAATTCAAGATGCCATATCTTATAATCTAATTACCTACACAGATCTATCTTTCTAAATTTCCCTTTTATATTAATGAAATTTAGTTTTTGAGAAATTTAAAGTTCATGCAAAATTAATAGAAAACAAAAACTTTATGCATTCCTCCTGTGTCGGTGACACTCCTGGCTATAAGGAAAGACTCCAGGGAGGGTGTCTGCTTTGGCTTGGGGCTTCACGAGTAACAATCTATGATGGTGAGGAGGTTGGCAAAGCAGCTCACTTGTGGCAAGATCATATAGTTGAGGATTACTCACCCCTTGACACATCATTAAATAGAAGGCTTGGGTCAGAACCATAAGCAGACATAGGTTCAAGCCCTGTCCCTGACCAGCTGGGTACCTCATGTCCACATGACACCATGAGGGACATTTTGCATTCAGACCAGAAGATCTTTCTTCTAATGATTCCTTCTTGTTAGAATCTTCCAATAGTGTTGTAATTGATAAACAAATACCCTTCGATTGAACAATAATTCAATTGAACACATACATTACCGTTACCTAAACTTCACTGTATTAGGACTTGCTCTGTGTATATTGCTTGGCTTATAATATGTGATGGCAAGCTTTCACACTTACACACAGAGTAATGTTATTACACTCAAAATCCCACATGGTGTAAATTGGTCCTTTATTAAGCAATCATCAGAAAGACTTACTCCTATTCTGTGGGACAGTGGTCTTGGACCCTGTCACTTGTATTGTTTTAATAAAATGCTGATTGGCCAGTAGCCAGGCAGTAAGTATAGGCAGGGCAATGAGAAGAACAGGAGAATGCTGGGAAGAAACAAGCTGAGTCTTCAGTTGTCATGCAGATGCAGAGAAAGCAAGATGAGAATGTCTCATGGATAAAAGGTACCAAGCCATGCAACTGACACAGACAAGAATTACGGGTTAATGTAGGATGTAAGAGTTAATAAGAAGCCTGAGCTAATAAGACAACCAGTTTATGATTAATGTAAACCTCTGTGTATTTCTTTGGGATGGAATGCTGTGGGACCAGGTGGGACAGAAACCTCTGTCAACATTCCTGCAGCGGATGGGGACAAATACAGAGGCTCACAGCAGACATTTTCAGAAAGAGAGACCTTGGAACATACAGTTCCACAGGAAATATCTCTATCAAATCCCTCCCCTCAGAGCTCAAGGAGACCTGCAGGAAAACAAGGCACAAGGAATGCGTGAGTCAGAGAGGATGGAGGACACCAACAGAATTAAGCCCTCTGAATCAACTAAGCACAGAAACTGAAGCAACATACACACGGCTTACATGGGTCTGCACCAGGTTGATATGAGATCCCCCTCTTTATGCTGTGACTATGTTTTATTGGTTAACAAAGAAGCTGATTTGGCCTATGACAGGGCAGACTATCACTCGGCAGAAACACTAAATGAATGCAGGGAGATAGAAAGCAGATTCAAGCAGATACCATGTAGCCACCCAAAAAGCAAGATGTGAGGTAACAAACCATGACCCTCGTGATAAAATATACAATAATAGAAATGGATTAATGATTAGTTTACAATGTAAGAGCGAGCTAGGAATACACCTGAGATGTTGGCCAAGCAGTGTTGTAATTAATACAGTTTTTGTGTATTCATTTGGGTCTGCGAGGCCATAAAACGGAAGTGCAGTCTCCATTTGCACCAGGTCCTCTGTGTATATGTCGTCAGTTTAGTACTTTTAGGAGACTCCCAAGTGTGTGAATGAGTAGGTCCCTGAGTCTTGTGTTTTCCGTTAGACTATTTCTCTTCCCTTGGTTGGCCTCGTCCAACTACAATGTGATGATTTTTGCTTCATTGTATTTTATTTTGTTAAAAACATTGTTGAGGGGCTGGAGAAATGGCTCAGAGGTTAAGAGCATTGCCTGCTCTTCCAAAGGTCCTGAGTTCAATTCCCAGCAACCACATGGTGGCTCACAACCATCTGTAATGAGGTCTGGTGCCCTCTTCTCGTCAGCAGGCATATACACAGAAAGAATATTGTATACATAATAAATAAATAAATATTTTAAAAAAAACATTGTTGAAAAAATTCAGGATATTGAAGAATAGAATTCAGTTTACAAATACATGGAGTACATCTGAAGCTATCTTAATTTTGAAAAATCATGTTCAAAAACTATATTGAAAAAATATATCGCTCTTCTGAAACGCACTGTACAAGATTTGTATTGTATTTTATATAACTTTGTTAAGACATCACCACATCATTATTACAATAAGACAAGCTTTCCAATCACTTAAAGAAAATCCCAGCTGATCTTTCCAGAAGCCCTAGCATCCACTGATTCTTTACTTTGTCCACACTTTGTGTTCTCCCTAATTTAAGAGACTGAATATCATATGCAGCATTTCTAGACTGGATGCTTTCACTTTCTTGTAGACATTTAAATTCTCTAGTTTGTCCCACATCCCGGCAGCACATCTCTTTTCCTATCCTGAATACTCGTCCATTGGATATGTTCTGTACCAATCCCTCCATTGAAGGGTATCTCAGCTGTGTCTACATTTAGGCAAATGAGTCAAGCTGCTGCAAATTTACATATGATGGCATGGACGTAGGCATCAATGACTTTGTGACAGACCAAACAGCACAAGTTAGATCAAGTGATATGAATATGGTTTGTTTCATGCAGAACTGCCAAACTGTCTTCAAGATTGGCTGATCCATTTCAGGTATTCCCACCAGCAGTAGTGAGATCTCTCTGGGCTCCACATGCTCATCGGCAGTCAGTTCTGTCAGCACCCTGGGTTTGTGGGGTTCTCATCTCAAGACTATAGAAATTCTTCTCAAAGTCTGATTCCACGAAACTTTTTTCTGTCATTTGTTTGCAGACAGATGTTCTCCTTATCGTGTGTGAAAACTGGAAGGAACAAGTGCAAGACTAAGATGTGCCTTTGATAGTCAGGTTTAATGCATTTTTAAGGTTTATATTGCATTACCCTTTGAATCTAAGACCCAACTTCATATATGGAGCAGAGACTTGCTGCTGAAAGTCCTCAAACGCCTGCAATTAACTCTGTCCATTCTTCACTCACTCAATGTTTTGGGGACAACATCTAAGCGCAGGGCAGACTCCTGTGATCAGTAGCTAGAAGGAATGGTATAGTGCCCTTCAAGAACCAGAGAGACTGCCGGATTGTCCCAGTCTTAGCTTCAGTGTCATTCTGTCCCCATATGAAAACGGAGCTCATTATAAGATAGACAGGTGGGACACTGACATCAACAGCTGCTATACGATTTCTTCGGAAGCATTGAGCCCCTTCCCCTTATCCCCACCGTTGTGACGTCTGACAGATGGGTGCCATGACAGCCCCAAGATGGCTGGAGACGAGGACGCATTCATGGGGTGCCTGCTCTGCTCTGATGGAGTGGCTTTTTCACAGAGTGCCAGAAATCTGTTAGCACATAGAAATGACTATGAGGTGCAAAGCACAGTCTCTAAAGGTTGTGAGAACCGAGAAGCTGGATTCTTCATCATCGAAATACAGCCTGTCTTTGTTCACACTTCCCTCTTGGCAGCCAGCTTCAAGATGATTGCTCTAGGCCTGACCCTTGAACGTAAATATTATCTAAAGGATGAAAGCTACAATTTCATATAATTCGAAAGAATTCCAAACCCTTCAGCACTGATGATGGGAGGAAAGGCTACAGGGATGAAAGTGGGAGTTGTACTTTGTGTCTCGTTTATACTGGAAGCAAGCATCTTTTCAAGTGAAAAGCCAGACTGAGTGTTTCTTTACCGTGTTATACTCAGACTGGAAGACAGTTTACTTGTCAAACATAGTTCAGTGTAACTGTGCAGTTATTAAGTAAGATAGACATTTGTCCGGAGGAGTAATAAATGCATGCTGACTCATTTGGAGTTACATGTGAAGAAGAAATTCTGCCACTTGTCTGTGCTATTCTAATCATATGTTATATGTAACTTGCACACTACCAGACCCAATGTTGTTTCTGTGTGCCATGTACTCCAGGGTCTGTGCTAACACTAGGAAGACAAGCCCACACTTACAGAGGAGGCATGTATAGAGAACAAAGGAGCAGATATGTACTCATTATCTGTAAAATATTGAGGATAATAATTACATTATTAAAACTATTTACCCTAAAAATATCTGAGAGATAGAGTCATCCAAGTGGGTAATCCTTACTTTTAAGCCTCCCTTACCATCACTGAACCACACTATAATAAGATGAGGGCCAATAACAGCTTAACCAGAATCATAAATTACTTTTCAAGACATACTCTATTCTTTTGTCTTCTGCCACACATCAATGTCAGACTGGGTCACATGACTCAATCTGACGAATTTCACATGGGCAGAAGGAATACTCTGACAACTGGGCAGTTTACCATTACTTACCAGCATCCACCAATCAGTGAGGCACTGCACTGGATGTCACAGCATGCTCACAGCTGGACCACCCAACTGTCGATGTGAGCAACCTGCAGGCATTACTAAAATGTGTCACCAATATCTAAAGACTTTAAAAGATCTCTTTAGTTATAAAAAAAGCAAGCTAAGGAAGAGAGATATTGAAACAGAAGGAAAATCATGAGAAGAAATGAAGGAAACAATTGAAATCGCTTGCTTTGTGCGTGGCAATGAAACTTAGAGGAATCCAGCAAGATGACAAGCCATGTTACACAATAAGGAAATATGTGCTTAAATGCATTTAATACTTTGAGTATTTGGAACTCAATGCATTTGGTATTTGGAGTTTTCTATTATTTGCTAGATATGTGAAGGCAGAACAGGAATGAACAAGTTCAAGAAGGAGACATACCACTCATAAGTACAATAGAAAGACATATGGAGCTTTGGGAAATTTGTGCGATCAGAAAGGAAGACTTATTATATATCTAGTCAGTCATGAGCTTGATGAATGATAAATGTCTTGAGCTATGATTGTTGATAGCATCTATAATACAACTTCAGAGCTAAACCAAACCAGCACAGGGTAAGCAAGCGTTTCCTTAGAGCATGCCATTGTGAACTCTGAGAGTTCAATAATTTCTTTCAGTTGGATGAGAAAGACTGAGGATGAGTGAGCAGGCCTTGAGTCCCTGGATATCGCCACAGCATGGTGATTAAGTCTAAAAGGAAACATGACTCAAAAGAATTTGGCATGACTGGGTTTCTAGAAAACAAAACAAAACAAAAGCAAGACCCAAAGCTAAGTTAGTGGTGCTAGTAGCCTGGGTCCAGAGAGCACCCCCTCAAAACATAAAGGGACACTTGTGTCACCTGTTCTACGAGCAGGAAATAGGTCTAGAAAGCAGGCCAGCTTTCCCTTATATTTTCAGTAGCAACAGCTCAAGTTACAATCAAGGGGATGTACTGGAGAGGGGACATGGCAGAAGTGCTTCCAAGTGTTGTGGAGATACTGGGTGGAGGAACTGTTCCCAGGGGTCAAACTGGGGCAAAAAAAAAAAAAAAAAGAAAAAGATCCTCTAGCACCAACAACCCTCCAGCGGGGCCTGGTGGTACATGTCTGTAATCTCACCTATTCAAAACAAATGAATCACAAGTTTGAGGCCTGTCTTGGCAACTTAGAGTACCTTGTCTCAGAGAAGTAAAATGAGAGCTAAGAATGCCTATCACTGTTCCACCCTCCTCCTTCCTTCTCCTCCCTTTTCCTCCTACTCCATTGAGATAGTTCCAAAGTTAGCCTAAAACTGACTTTGTAGACCAGACTGGCCTCACAGTCACAATGTTCCTACTGGCTTGGCTTGCCAAGTGTTGGGATGACAGGTGTGTACCACCACAACTGGCTTTCACACACCTTAAATGGGGAGTCCCCCATTTAATACGGGGTCCTGCAACTGAATGTGGGGATCACAGACGTTTTGGCAACAGTAAAAGGTTTCTAAATGTGTGGCAACCAAAAATTGATTCACAGCCAAATGTGTAATGAATCTGAGGCATTTCTGGCAGTGTGCGCTGTGTTACCCTGAGAAACTCCATTACAGCCTTTGCGCTGAATTTGTATCACACCACACAGCACTAACGAACACTGTCTGAAACCTGTTGGCTTAGATTTGAGACTGTTGTATAATACAAATTATCGGCAGTGTCAACTCTAAAGTCAAAATATCTACTGATTCCGAAAAACGTTAATGATGTTTTATCTGCTGCAGAATCAAATATTCAGCCAAGATTTATGCAAAAATAAGCAACAATGACTCCACCTGGTTGGTATGACGTCATGATGCTGATAGCGCTACTACAAGACCTGTTTTGGGTACCAGCTGCTCAAGATGGTTCCAACTTGGTTAGCTGAAATGGTGCACCTTTTTATAACCTTCTGGCCAAAATTTCAACTAAGAACCTCAGAAAAACCTTACTGACTACTCAGAGACTATGTGCAATTATATAAGACAGTAATCTCGAATCTGAACTATCAATTTACTTTCACAGGATCCCATAGAAAAAACATCACATCCATGACAGCTGGAAATAATTCTATAAGACAATGATCGCTCTCCCAACAAAGTTTGTCCTCAGGGTTAGGGACATCAATTAGGGGTTGATTATAACTGGTATAGGGATGGGGGTTGTGGTGGAATTTATGTAGGCTCAGGGATCTCTTTTTAAGAAAAGGAAAGAATAGAAAAGAAAAGAAAAAAGGGAACTTGGATGGGATAATAGATTAGTGTGAGCTTACTCACACGAACAGCAATAGTGAGCAACAGAGTGACTACTTGTGAGCGATTATTTATAGGCAATTTACACTGGTATAGATTTTCTTGTACGTTGATACAAATTCAAATTATATTTGTTATATTGAATATGCTCCTATTTCTGTGTATACCTAGGCAAATTATTTTTGTCACATTGTTTGCACTCATGTTTCTACCTCTGCTTATGACATTTTGTATATTTATACAATTTTGGAATATATATATCATATTGCAATATACATTTCTACCTCTGATCAAGAAACTAATACAATGCTTACATTTTGAGGTCATTCTCCTCATTTTTTGCACAGTTGTTTAAAGATTGTTTAATATTCTAATATAAATTCGTAGTCTTTAAGCTATATAAGTATTAAGAATTATAGGTCAATAGTCATCCATATGTGTCATTCTTAGACTAATCAGGTTCTTTAGATATGTATAGATTGTATTCCACATAGATTGGTAATCTTTAACTACTTCAAAGAGCTGTAGAATATCACATTTTGATAACTTGGGGTTCTTGATAAATCTGATAAATTGTGTCTCTTGTAAAGATACAGTTGCTCCTGGCAGCACCGATCTATTTTCAAGAGAATGTTGAGTATCAAAGACACTTCACTTGGAGTTTGTTTTCTCCTTGGCAAAACTTCCCTTTGGGCAAGGAAATGCCCGTGCCTTGACCACTAACAAAATGCATGGTGTCTGGACAGGACAAACAGGATACAAGAAAATAGATTGTCAGATCTTGCCAAGACAGGGTAAGACGATTTTGAAAAATTTCCTGCCTCTGAAAAATAGTCTGTCAGTTATTCTAGGCCTTGGCCAAAGTTGGTTGCTCCAATATTGCAAATGAGACTTTGGGTTACTGCCTAGGTAGCCAGTTGTCTCTGTCATTTATTGCACATTTTGAAAGTTGCTTGATTGCACTTCCTGTTTACTCAAGTAATATTATTTACCCTTCTCAGCTCTTCTCTGGGGTTGAAGACTAGATAGTTGTGGTTACTTTGCTCTCATGACTTGTCCAAGTTATTTGTGATACAAGACTTTGATTCCTTAGAATAGGATAATTATTAAAGTATTTATCATATGTTTCTTGCTTGATATTGTTTATGCTGATTGTACTTCTAATTTTTATTCTTGATATTTGTTCTTATTGTATATATTTTTATATTAGGCTTAGATCTCTCTTATTTAAACAAGAGGGGGAGGTGCAGTAGGAACTTCTTCAGCCAGTAGCTTTTCAAATAGCAGCCCACTTGGGCATGGCTTCTTATACTATAAATGCCAGTGTAAAGTCCTCTCCTCCAGGTGTTGGATTTGGTTCCTGTTTTCTGTGATCCATGAGTCTACCCCTAAATAAATAACCCTTTATTATACTCAATTCTGAGGTACTATAGGATATCTTCTTAGCATCCATCTTTGCAAAGCCATCTAATTGGTATGCAAATTTACTTCCCACTATAGTAAATGATAAAATTCTATGCATAACAAATAACTGCTTTTCAATAAATTTCCCTGATTGATTAGCAATCAATATTTGATTTCCATATATCTACATGACATGGGGGTCACATAAAAAGTTGCAAGGCAAAAGGGACTGTGAATGAGTGGTAGTTAATCTTAATTCTCAATTGGATGAGACAGAAACACCTGTTGGAAGGGCCTCTGGAATTATTATGATTAGAGTGAAGACCTGATTACAGTGGGTGGCCCTACCCCCTGTTCTGACATCCTGGGTGGTATAAAAAGGAGAGTGTGACCAGAGCACGTACCTTCCCTGCTTGCTGACTTCTGATACTCTGTGACCAGCAGTTTCCATCTGCCAGCCTGACTTCCCTACCATGGTAGTAGATAATAACCCTGAACCATGAGCCCAAAAGGGACCTTTCCTTCCTTCAGTTCCTCTTGTCAGGATGTCAGGATATCTCTTGTCAGGGACCAAACATACCCAGCTCTACCTATATTCAAGATGGGGGTACATTGTAGTTATATGTGCTTTGTTATACACTGAATGGATGATTATGGTGTGATTGGACAATTTTGTTCTTACAAGTTAAATGTAGTTGCATTTGTCCTTACACAGAGACTGTCGTAGGGTCCAGCACTCTGCTACTGGTGCCATTATGTTACGTCTTTCTTGCAGAAAGGGAGTTGACACCTGAGAATTATTAAACAATAAAGTCAACCTCAGAAGGTAAATCTTTAATAGACTCTAAGATACTAAGCCTGGACAGGGGAAGAGTCTTAACAACTGCATCGTCACAGGGGTCCTACACCACATTCTAACACACAGGAGGCAAAGGTGACCTCCATTGGAAGGTGGTTCTTAATGGGGACTCAATGTTTAGAAAAAACACTGCATTAACAAAAATCTTCATACATGCTTACTTTAACAGCTAACTGTGTTAAATATTTACGTATTTTTTTTTTACTTGAACTCTAGTGGAGTTGATGACAGAGTATCTTGTCCCTTTTAAATCTTATTGGTGTGATTGATATCCTAGATGGCTTTTCCTGTAAGCTAGTACATGGTACTAGTTTTCACTTGGGACTCTGGTTGAGGTTGTTGATCAGAGCATGCATATATAGCTTCTCCATGTGATATCAGTCTCTTACTGTACAACCTTAAAGGCAATGAGCTCCTTAATACTGGGTGTACTAAGATTAGCCGCAGACGAAGCTGGAAGACATTTAGTCTCAACCTCAAAGTTCCTTAAACTTAATTGGAGTACATCCCATTATGTAAATAAATCTCCAAGTTGGGAGGGTTGGGTGGGCAAGATTAGCTTCAGGGCCTGTCCTGGAACTTGCTCTATAGACCAGGTTGGCTTCGAACTCACAGAGATCCATCTGCCTCCACCTCCCAGGTGCTGGGATTAAAGATGTGAAACACCACTGCCCGGCTTGAGACATTTTTTTTTTCTGGATGATTTGTCCTTTTTATTCAGACATCTCATTTATCCAGTGGTCTTCAGGTTCCTTAGCTGGATACATTTATGCCTTTACAGGTTCTAGTATGTAAAGTAAGACTATTCTGCCAGTAATTTTTCACCATTAGTTAATATATTCCACTAAAACTTCTACACTTTAAAATTATGTTTATCTACAAAATAATATTGTAAAACTGTTATGTCTAAGCCACGTTTCAAAGTGTCTTGAAAGGTCTGACTGAAACACTGGTGATAGTCCTCAGGTGTTTCTCCTTTCTGGTTCATATTTCATTTTCTTGCTCTATCTGGTTGGCCCAGAACTCATGACATAATCCAGTTTGGCCCATTGGCCCATTCTTCTTCTTTTTCTTCTCCTTCTTCTCCTCCTCCTCCTCCTCATTTTTCTCCTCCTCCTCCTTCTCCTTCTACTCTTCCTCCTCTTTCTTTTTCTGCCTTAGCCTAGGAAGCAATTTTTTAAAACTAAAAATCAACATGCTACAGTATGCAAGAGAACAGGCTCTGCACCCAATCTAGGCAGCTTACTTAAGCAGACCCTGTTGTCATAAACACAGGTGAGTCAGCCCTGAGGACATGAGAGCAGCAGAGCTGACATCCTCATCCCACCATACCCCATCTGCCAGTTGGTGGCATGGGTGAGGGAAAGATGATCTCCCCTTGCCTCTGCCCCTTGCTACATACAACAGAAGAGAGAGAGGGGGCTCTCAGGTCATGAGCAGGAGAAAACTAGACCTGCCCCTCACTAGCTGCAGCACACAGGAGAGATGTCCCTGACCCTAACCTGGGCAACATAATAGAGCTGGTCCTAGTGGTGTGAGTATGGGTGAGTCAGATCTAAAGATTGAGAACAGGAGCACTGGCCCTGCTCCTTGCCGTAGCTGCATTGGGTGAGCAAGTTGAGGCAGTGCTGGAGAGCTTGCCCCAGTAGTGGGGATGAGGGAAAGCTGGCAGGCTGACCAACCCAGCGACCACTCAGGCCTAGAACCTGTGAGTTGACCCACTCCAATATCAACCTCATCTATAAAGTGTTGGGGAACATGAAGGGGGCAGAACTCCAGGTTCAAAACAGCAAGATCCCCATGACATAGAAGAGCAACAGGATAGTCAAGAGGAGCCCCACTGAGAACCCACAACTGGTGATATAGAGGAAGTCACCAGCATCGAGTCAGACTAACGACTCATGGTAATGAATATTTGCCAAATAAAGATGAATGACTAGAGAGTAAACCGTTTGACTCAATGGGCCGCACTACAATTTCTACAAAAGGTTCTTCTCCTTTGTGGTTTGCTTGTTTTGTTTAGTTTTTGGGTTTTCTTTTAAAATTTTGTTTTAGTTTTTGGGGGGAGGTTACAAGGGCAAGGGGCAGATGTGTAGGGATGGGGAGATAAGTGGGATCGGAATGCATAACGCGAGATCTGCAAGGAATCAATAAAAGTTAAACAAAGAAAGAAATGTTTTAAAATAAGAATAAAAATAAACTTATTTCAATAAAAAGAAAAAGAAAAATTAAAAAATCACACTCATCAAATAATAAATGTGTATTTATATAAAAATAAATATATTACTCAATTTGATCATCATAACTAGAAAAATCAATGAGCTTGAGTACAAGCAAGAGAGTAGGGCCTACGATGTCAGGAAGCAAAGCTGTATTTTGCCTGGAGCAAAAACTACACTTTTGCCTGCAGATTTAACTGAGGCCTTTAAGTGTTTGGTTACACATGCCATTCTTTGACATATTCAATACAAACTAGAGAGTGGTAAATTTAACAACTTAGTAAAGACTATGGTGACATACCCTAGATTCTAAGATTCTGAAAGAAAGAGAATATAAATTTAATGCCAAATAATCCAAATAAAGATTATACCACACATTTAATAAGTTAAATTTACATAATAAAATACATCATTTTGAAATATGTTTAATGGTAGCATTACAGAATAGGTTCTCAGAATAAAGGTATAGGCATTGGCCAATGATGGGGCTATCAGTCTCTGTTTTATTTAAAAAAAATACTATACATTTTTAATGCAATTTGCTAAGGCTGTGTAAATGGGAGGGGGGGGACAATTTCTTACTTCTAAGTCGCCATACAGGTCTCTCCTTCAGAGAACCTTGCCAACAGCCTTCTGTAATGTGGCACCAATTTCCACACTCACAAATCTGGCGGGCTGTTGCTGTCTATCTTCAAAGATATCATTTTTCTCAGGAGAGAACGTCAAGTGAGTGTTAAGGAGCTTCATGGTACAAAGCGGTTTACCAAACTCAGTAACACCCAGTATTCATTGAGGCCCCTCTTCTGTTGCCAAGGAGACTCAAGGCAGGAAATAGAAATTGTCTTCTGCCCTTCCTTCAGTCAGGATCTCTTTATCTCTTGCTCTTTACTAGCTGCTTGTCAACCTGCTTCACACAAGCCCACACATCTCACAATGAGAGAAAGCACTGGGATGTGGGATTCTCCTCTCTATGCTGTGAATGCAATTGGTTAATAAAGATTCTGTTATGGGCCTATTGCGGCACAGAATAGGACAAGGTGGGGATTCCAAGCAGATAGAGGAGTGAGAACGTAGGCGGAGTCAGTGAGAAGCCATGTAGCTGACTGAGGAGACAGATGTGGAACCTTGCCCATAGGCCAGAGTCTCGTGGTAAAATATTAAATAATAGAAATTGGTTAATTTAAGGTGTAAGAGCTAGCTAGAAATACACTTAAGCTATTGGCCAAAGGTATTGCAATTAATACAGTTTTGTGTGATTATTTCGGGTCTGGGCAGCTGGGAAATGAACGAGCATTATCCACCAACAGCACTGTTAAATTTTGATTTGCTAAAACACATACTCTCCCTATATTTTCTACAATATTTCAAAATACATAAAATTGTTTTGCTAAGGAAAGCATTATAAGTGAAAATAGCTTCACCATTTACATGATTCATTTGGTTAAAGTACTGTAGGCCTGGTAGCTTACAATGGCATAAATATGAAGATTTTAATAATTAAATTAGTATGATATTTTGTCTCACAGTAGTTCGTATATTTGTCAAGCATTGGGCCAGGTTGAATTAAATACTCAGTTTTATTCATTTTTAACATCTAAGTTATAGACTCACTCTTGCTGTGAAGAGCAATAGGTATGCTTAGCACAAGTTAGACGCACTTCACAACAGAGCCAGCCCAGGGCAGATGCATTGCAGGGAGATCTGTGGACTATGTATGAGAGCCTTCAAGGTAGCCACACAGATCTCCTATCTCAAAACTGTCACCAAGTTGGGACCAGGGGTCTTCGTTCCTATTGTTCATTCTTTAAGAGATTCTAAGGCACAGTAATTGAAATCAGGTTTATTTGATGCTTATAAAAAAAGACTTTACCATATGTTTTTCCATAATTTCATAGACTCTGTAGGATTTCAGCATTTTCATCTAATAAAGAAGAAAATTGGTTTTTTAATTATTACACTTTCCTCTCCTAAACTAAAGAAGCATTAAGATTATATGCTCATACAATTCTGGATAAGAACGTCTATTTCCAGGTTGCCTAGATTTCTTCCACTTCCCCTTTGTGCAAAACAGTTGTGTTAAGCAAGGAACAGAAAAAGAGGCAAGGATGTATTTGGCCAATGTAGGCCATAGCCCCAAAATGTCTTAAAGCTCAATTTGAGGACAGCAACTAACCCAAGTATAAAATTTTAAGAGTGCGTGTGTAACCATTCAGAACCATATTCTGAAGTCTCTATGTCAGGCTGCAGACAGGACTTAAATCTCTAGGGTACATTCATGCACGTTATCCATTCCACACAAATAACCATTCAATAAAGCATACAAGTCAATCAGAAATCTTCAACATGTTGTATTTGGTTATATTCTTTACCTCGTATGATGATCCTATGTCCCAATTTTAAGTCCTCTGAAAGATATTGCTAGGATCTCAAAAACTGTCTTTTGTTCCTCACCTCACTACAGGACACACTTAGTACTAGAGTTAGAGTCCAAGCACAGACACTACTGTTGAGTTTTCAGGGGGATGGCTTTAATTTATTTTCTTCTCGTTGCTACTCAGAATGTTTGTTTTGTGTGCATAATTATAACTTATGCATCAATGACTTAAGTATGTGCTAAGCAGCTCTCAAAGCCCAGTTGAATGGCTTAATGCTTGTAGTGTTTCAGATTAGGGACAATCCTTCATCATACCTGATGATATACCTCCTGGGATCATGTCCAAATTATTCCTCAGAAGAGAGGACTGTGCCCCAGCATTTGACATAGTTTTGTTTATTCAAAGGGTTGATAGGTGACATCCTTTAAAATAACCAGGCAATACGTCCAGTCTTTGATGTTGATCATTTTTGTTGGCCCATTAATTGCATTTTTTCTTTGTGTAATAGAATCCCTGAATGCTCATGTTGAGTTGCCAAGAGCAGACAAGAGGAACGGCACCGGAGAAGTCACTGCTGTTCTTGGCCACAGGCGTTTCCAGCCTGAACAATGGCTTTGTTCCCTGTAGCTTTCAGCAATCTCATATCGTGAGCAGGAACTGGGTGAGGTCAACAACTTGATGGCAAAGTTACAGACCTCTGGCAGGTAGTCAGGAAATGCGGGCTGGGTTAGGAGAGCAGAAGGTGTAGCAAGATGCCTAGGCTAAAAAGCAAAACCAAACTGCTGAAGTATGTTCTAAAGCTTAGATGATTCTGTCAGCAGCTTGTGAGCACTCTTGTGCGGGATCGATTTCTATATGAAGAATGAAAAGAGGGAGATCAAAATGTTGAGCTGTCAGACAATAGAAAAATTAAGAATGTACATTTTATAAGAAGACAACCATTTTAAGGTACTCTCAGTATTACTGTATCTTTACCCTTTAAGTTCTTACTCTTTTTCCATAAGTCATGGTTGAAACTGATGATTTCTTTTCAAAAGATTTCATTTTTAATTATGGTATTGATCTGCATTCAACACGTGAGTGCTGGTGCCCATTAAAGCCAGAATGGGAGTCAGATACCCAGAGTGAGTGTTATAGGTAGTTGTGAGCCACACAGCATGGATCCCCCAGGAGAGTAAGCAGCAAGCATTATTAACCACTGGTGCATTTCTTCATCGAAGGATATTACTCCTTTTAATAGTAATTATTGACATTTGACATTTTTACAGATTTGGAGCAATAAAATAGAGCCAATTCATTAGAGGGATATGGATGAGAAAATGGAATAAAAGCAAACCTGAGAATCCTAACGGAACATGCTAATGGATAAGAATGCACCTTCTCTGAATTTCCCAGGAAAGCACGAGTAGGTGAGGAGGTGCTAGGAAAAGGTCCAGGGTGAGAACTGGGGTTTAGCTCAGTAGTGGAGCAGTTGCCGCCAAGCACAGGACCCTGGGTTTGGTCCTCAGATCCAGGAACCAAACCAACAAAACAGAAGAAAATAAAAAGATCCAGGTCTTAATTCAAAGATATAAAGAGTTTTATTGAAAAATGCCCAAGCTCTAAGGAAACTCCTTAACCTTATTAAAATCTGATTTTCGATGTCCTGAAAAGAGACAGACGCTGTTCCAGCTCTCTCTTCTAATCTTCATTAGCATTCTAAACTTTTTCTTAGCCTTCTATGCTGATTGTATTTTATTTTTTAATTCTATAGATCTCCTCATTCTGTGAATCTAGCTGGTTCTACTTAGTCTTTAATGTTGAACTGTCTTCGTTGCTCCTAGCAGAGAGAGTTGCATATACAGATCCTCACCATTGGGCCATAATGGTAGAGAGATGTGGTATTGGGGATCAGAAAGAGAATATAACTTTCCCTCTGAGCCTACAGCCTCCCTCCAGCCTCTCTCCACAACACCATCCCTTTGCTTCAGCCTCCAACCTGCTGAGTCACTCCCAGGGAGCCAGCTGCTCACTCCAGTCAGGGAATCAGGTAGGCAATCTTTGTTCTTCCTCATCTACTCCCTTTGATTCCCCAGCCTGTGAGGCAGACCTCCTGCTGGGGCCTCTCCTTCTGCCTTGTTCCTGTACCCAGGGGTCTATGCAGATCCTTATGGCAAACCAACATTTCTCCCAATTCTGCAAACGGTCTCAGACTTCCCAACTTCTATTCCATTACCATGTCTTAGTGTCAACTCCCAATACCTAAGTAGGAACAAATACAGAGACTCACAGTTGGTCAGTATACAGAGAGTGGGAGACCTTGAAAGCCTCAGTCCTAAATGGGATGTCTCCGTCAAATCCTTCTCTTTAGGGCTCAGAGAACCCTGCAGAAGAGGATGCCGGGAGACCGTAAGATCCAGAGGAGATGGAGGACGTCAAGAAAACAAGGCCTTCTAAACCCAGCTTTACCAGTAATCATGTGAACTCACAGAGACTTAGCAGCTTGTTCAGGCTGTATATCTCCATCTCTAACCCGGAAGCCAACTCCATTTGTTAACTACCTGCAAATGAAGTTAGTTTTTTCCTAATAGACTCTTGATGGAGGAGGGCTAACTGTCTATGTGTTGCTTTCATTGGTTAATAAAGAAACTGCCTTGGCTTTTGATAGGACAGCAGGTTAGATAGGTGGAGTAGACAGAACAGAATGCTGGGAGGAAGAAGGCATTGAGGCAGACGCCATGCAGCTAGCCCCAAGGTCAGACATGCTGAATATTTCCCAGTAAGCCACCACCTCGTGGTGCTACACAGATTACTAAATATGGGTTAAAGCAAGATGTGAGAGTTAGCCAATAAGATGCTATAGATAATGGGCCAGGCAGTGTTTAAATGAATACGGTTTCCGTGTAATTATTTCAGGTGTAAGCTAGCTGGGATCCGGGTGGCGGGAAAGCAGCCTGCCACTCTTACTGGGGATGCAAACCACTCTTAAGACCAGGTCCCATGCGCATCAGTGGATGACCAATGCAAATTGAATCCTGCAGCGTCTTCGGAGGTTGCTTATGTCATAATGTTTTGTCCGCACATCTTTTAAAGACCTTACCTGTCCTTTAGGTCTGTTATGGCTTCTGGTTTTATGTCTTTAAGGAATATCTGCATGTGTGTATGTGTTCTCAGGACTTTTTCTTTAGCTCTTTTGTGTTTGTTGTTTTGTGTTATTTCTGTCATTTCAGTACATTTGTTTTATACCACTTTGTTTAACAATTGTTTAGATGCCTGTTTGTTTTCTAATGAGAGATAGAAAGGGTCCGGATTCTAATGGGAGAGGTGGTAGGGAAGATCTTGGAGGAACTCAGGAAGGGAAATAGTAACTAAATTTTATTGTATAGAGATGATTATTTTCAGTACAACAAAACAAGGTTTCTTTTGTGTACCAATATGTGAGCAAAATTTTCTTGACCTAAACTTTATGGCCCTTAAGGCTCCTAAACAGTAGAGCAATTGAAATAAATTGCTTACCAAGCTGACAATCTTGACAAAATAGTTTGTGATTACCAATTTTAAATCAATAAGACACATTTCCTCCTAGATAGGAAACATTGAACAAATATGTACTCAGCTGTATGATGAAATAAGACTGGAATTCAGGAGCAGTAGTGTGTCTGGATTCCCAGCTACTAAGATGAGTGCGGCAAGAGGATTGCTTTGTGCTGACCTGGGCTGCATAGGAAGAGGCTCATCTGTTTAGAACCAGGAACAGACTCAATTTGAATAAACTCAAGTATTTGATAAAAGAGGAGAATGAAACAGCATACCATCTTCATCTTCCTACTAGTATAATAAAATACCAAGAGTTACGTCTGTGAGAAAAACCTAGTAATGTCTTGGACAATGAACTCATTGATTTATGAAGAATCACAAGTAATCTTTTACATTAAGAGTATGCTATCAAGTCTTAAAAGGACAGGGATCTTGCAGATATCTTGATGTAATCCATCCATGCCTTTATTGTCACCGAAGGACAGGTCATTGTTATCCGCTCTGAGAGATAACAGCGAAAATTTAAGAGCTATTTTGTGAGCTGTCTGCTTAACAGATTGATTTATAAGACATCACACTGAAAACTATTATTAAAGTAAACAAACCACTTGCTGCTCAAGGGCAAGGACTTGAGTTTGAATCCCCTGAACTCACACAAAGCCTGATTCTGCAGCACATCTGTAATCTAAGTATTATCAGCAGTGAGAAAGGAGGTAGAGACAGGAATGTCTACCGAAGCTTATCCTCATGGTCCAGCTAGCTTGGTGTATACAGCATGCAGAGGTGAATAGCAAAGTGATATTGTCTCAGAAAGTAATATGGAAGGTATGGGCTGACTGACACCCAGAGATCTACAATGACCACAGGAGGGCCATAGCACCTACATGCCTAGCACTCACATATGTAATACATAGACATAGGTGACACAGACAGACAGATAGACACTCACTAGAGCTAGTTCCAGGACAGTCTCCAAAGCTACAGAGAAACCTGTCTCAAAAAACTAAAAAAAAAAAAAAAAGATTAAAAATACAAATAAAATTAAGATACAAAACATAATAACCAATATAAGTTCATCTCTTTTCATCGTTATTCTTCATTTTATTACCTACTTTGCGGTAACATTTCCTTTGTATTTGCACATTGACAATGCTCTAGCAGCTGGAAAGCTCACATGCCCCTTCCCAGGTCCATACTCGGGTCACAAAGGCATTTGTCAGGCACAGCCGCAGTATTTTCTGAAAGCAGGCGACCAGTGAAAACCATGGAATTCATCACCGTAGACAGTTTGCTATTAAACACTTCCTAGCTCATCCCTGGGTCGTGTTTGATGCTACATAGAGCATCATGACAGTGATCTGGGGAGGATGATTACACTTTCTCTGATGCCCACAGCTATATTATTGTGTTCCCTATTTATAATAAAATCACTTTAAAATGTCCTATTGCTAAAGGTCACAGTTCGGAAGATGTTACCATTTAAAAGACGACCTAAATAACGCCATTGCGGGTAGGGCAACAGCAGCATCCCCATGGAGACGCAGGACAGCTTTGGTTCTTTTCCATGCCTTGCTACAGCTACAGGTGTTCTCGCAGCCAGTGCAGTTCAGCTTGTGTATGTAGAGCGTGGGGACTTCCAAACCAACTGACAGAGTCCAACCATGTTCCAGGCAATTTGAGCTTCTTGATGATTGGGTGAAGATGTCAATGTTTCTTGTGTACATTTAACGACCCAAACAATGCAACTGATGCATGTATCAACTGATGATTCTCATGTGTCCACACCAAATGCACACCCATCCTGTTCTGCCCACCTTTTACTTTCTTCAAAGACAAGCTGAGGAACTTCTGGCAAGCTTCCCCACAGAAATCAAACCCCTAAAAGACAGTTTCACTCATAGCCTTTCTGACTGAATGAACATGGAATGTTCTGTGGCTTAGAAACTACATGTAAATTATTTGATTCATGCTCGGATACAATTTGCCATGATACTTACCTTTCATAATTGATTTGCAGTCACTTTTTATATTATATAAAGAGAAAAGCTTAAGTACAATATCAGGTTTTCCTGATTTCAAATGTAGGTTAAAGAAATCTTTGGCGGGCTACAAATACGTAAATGCCATTTATGTCCTACCTTGATATTATGTGCAATGTTACACCTAAATGTGTTTTTTACATTCTAAGATCAAAACACTTTCCAATCATTTCTTTTTACTCCATGATAAAAATACCTTATTATAAATTTGTTGAGATGACAATTGCTTATTTTTGATTTTCCACATTTGATGTGCAATTCCCCCTGTGCACTGTGAATACCATTGTTTAATAAAGAAGCTACTTTGGTCCTATCACAAAACATAATAGAGAAGGGTGGAAATTCCACTCAGAGATAGGGGAAAAAGCAGGCAGAGTCATTGAGAAGCCACGTAGCCACTGTAGGAGACAAATGCCAGACACTGGATGGAACCTTACCGGTAGTTCACAACCATATGACGATACACAGATTGACAGAAATGTATTAATTTAAGATGGAAAGACTAGCTGGGAATATGCTAGAGTCATTGGCCAAACAGTGTTGTAATTAATATAGTTCAATGTGATTATTTCAGGTCTGGACAGCCAGGAAACAAATGAATAGTCTCTGCCAACACATATAGTCTTATACAACAAAACACCTTAGTTGTTTGCTATAAAATTTAAATTATTTATAAAGTGTATCCTTTTGTGATCCTCAGAAATCAAGGAAAACACTGGAGAAAATCAGATATAACGAGCTTCTCATCATAAAGCACCACTATTTGGATGATGTGGATTCTTTGTTCAACGTGAAAAAATCAACATGTCCAAAGATGGAACTGCAAATGTCAAGAAGTAGATACCCACATTTCTAACAGGATGTCATGAGGTAATCTGATTTTAGAGGCAAATATAATAAATTATCTATATTTATCTTTATACATATCAACCCAAATGTATTTGACAATTATAGGATCCTAAAATAGCAATTTAGATCTTTAAGTTGCAAAGCCACTTATTGTGGAAATATTTGAAACCAAAGGATATCTCACTTGACTGTTATTTATGTCACAACTTGTTTCATGAAGAGCAAATTGCTCTTATGACAGTTAAAGCTATTAACATGTCAAACACCAAAATTAATACTGAGTTCTCATAGGTAGAGGAAATCACTAGAACTCAGTTATGTTCTACATATTTATTTCCTTGAGGGGGAAGATGCTAATTTTTTTATAAAAAACTAAGATTATGAGATAATCAGTTATTTTAAAGATGTAGAAGGTTTAGTCTAGACACTGAAACTAATTAGAAAGTTCCATACATGGGCTGACCCTGAATTCCAACTCTTGAGATGAAACAGGGATCCAAATAAAATAAGATAATCTGGCTCAAGCTTCATGACATCATGCCAAAGTTCCATCTTTAACTGTTTAAAAAAATATATACTTTTTAGTGGCCAAAGAGAAAAACAATCACATTATTTTCTGACGAGGACGATGGTCCATGTCTTTCTCTGAAGTGAGATTAATTTTATTTTTCTTCTGGCTCAGCTCCCTTTCAAGGATTACAATTTGCAAACCTAAATAATCAAAAGGTTGTTCAAAGTGAAAGACTTTTCAGCATTCTCAGTATCCAGACCCCCCACTCATTTGCCCTGATGGAGGTCTTTCTCACTTGCTTTGTTTGATAATATTCTCAGAGCCCAACCCGTGTTGGCATATGCATAATGGAGCAACCTAAACACCCCCATTGGCTCGAGTGGTCATCTACATTAACTTTACCTCTGAGAATTTAATGCCTTATCTAAAACATGTCCCTTTCAAACATCAATGCTTAAGCTATAAAGCCTTGGGGTGCTTTTCCAAGTATATATTTATTATGGTTTGAATATGTAACATCTCCACAGGCTCATGTGTTTGACCTCCAGCTGGTGCTACCATGTAAGGAGTCTCTGAAACCTTCAGGAGGTGGGTGGGACCTCCCTGGTAGAAATCGCTAGACATAGGTTCCTGGGGAAAAGCCAGTGCACGTGAAAGCTGGCCCCTGGCTCAAGTGTACTGTGCACCTCTGTCACTTCTTTGCTACATGAGTCTGTCACCATGGACTCAAGCATATCTTCTCAGCCATGTTGGAGAGATAAGCTCTTAGAACATGAACTAAAATAACTATTCTTCCCTTTAAATTGTTTGTCTTAAGCACTTTGTCATGGAGACAGAAAAATAATAAAAAGATACTTATTGGGTTTTTTTTTTTACAAGTTTTATTGTGTGTGCAAACCACAGTGCACATGAGGTCAGAAGACAACTTGAAGGAGTTGGCTCTCTCCTTGCAACACATGGACTCCAGGGACTGAATATAGTCAATGGCTTGGTGGCAAATTACCTATTGAGACAACTTGCTATCCCTTCCTTCCTTCCTTCCTTCCTTCCTTCCTTCCTTCCTTCCTTCCTTCCTTCCTTCCTTCCTCTCTTTCTTTCTTTCTCTCTTTCTTATTTTACTTTTCTTTATTTTACATTCCAACCACAGTCTCTTCCCCACCCCTCCTCTTATTACCCCTCCTCCCCTCCAGCCCACCTCCCATGCACTCCTTCAAGTGGGTAAAGGCTTCCATGGGGAGTCTCCAAAGTCTGGCACATTAATTTGGGGCTGAACCAAGCCTGTACCCCACTGTATTAAGGCGGAGCATGGCATCCCACCATAGGGAATGGGCTCCAACAAGCTAGCTCATGAGGTATAGATCCTGGTCCTACAGCCAGGGACCCCTCAGGTAGTCCATGCTTCACCACTGTCTCCCATATATAGAGGACCCAGTTCAGTCCCACAGAGGCTCCACGGCTGTCGGTCTAGAGTTCATGAGTTTCCACAGGCATTGTTCAGCTGTCTCTGTAGATTTCTCCATCATGATCTTAAACAACTCCCTTGCACATAATTCCCTTATCCCTCTCTTCGATTGGATTCCCAGAGCATGGTCTGGTGCTTGGTTGTGGATCTCTACATCTGGTTCCATCAGTTTCTGGATGCAGGCTCTATGATGATAGTTGGGATAGTCACCAATCTGATTACAGGGAAAGAACGGTTCAGGCCCTCTCTCCACAATTGCTGGAGTCAGCTGGGTTCATCCTTGTGGATTCTTGGGAATTTCCCTAGCACTAGGTTTCTCCCTAACCCCACAGTGGCTCTCTCTATCAAAAATCTCTCTTTCATTGCTCTCCCACTCCATTCCTCTCTCCCTTGACCATTCTGTTCCCTCATGTTCTCATCTCCCATCCCCTCCCCTTTACCACTCTGCCTCCCCTCCTGTTTACCCAGGTTATTTCATCTTCTATATCCTCTTCCCATGGTGATCCATGTGTCCCTCTTAGGCTATTCCTTGCTACCTAGCTTCTCTGTAGTATGGTTATTCTTTGCTTTACATCTAATAGTCACTATGAGTGAGTATACCTTGATTGTCTTTCTGAGTCTGGGTTACCTTACTCGGGATGATTTTTCTAGCTCCATCCGTTTGCCTGAAAATTTCATGATGTCATTGCTTTTTACAGCTGAATATTACTCCTTTGTGTACATGTACATTTTCTTTATCAATTCTTCAGATAAGGGACATCCAGGTTGTTTCCAAGTTCTGGCCATTATGAATAATGCTGTTATGAACATTGTTGAGCAAGTGTCCTTGTGCTATAAGTGAGAATCCCTTGGGTATATGCCCAAGAGTGTTATCACTGTGTCTTGAGACAGATTGATTCCCTATTTTCTGAGAAACAACCATGCTCATTTCCAAAGTGGTTGTACAAGTTTGTACTCCCACCAACAGTGGAGGAGTGTTCCCCTGACTCCACATCCTCTTCAACATAAATTGTCCTCCATATTTTTGATCTTAACCATACTGACAAGTGTAAGATGGTATCTCAGAGTCGTTTTGATTTGAATTTCCTTGACGATTAAGGATGCTGAGCAATTCCTTAAACATCAAATTTTGGCCATTTGAGTTTATTCTGAAGAGAATTCTCGCTTTGTACCCCATTTTAAAATTTGATTATTTTGTATTTCGATGTCTAGTTTCTTGAGCTTTTTATATATTTTGGAGATCAGCTCTTTGTCAGATGTGGAGCTGGTAAAGATCTTTTCCCATTCTGTAGGCTGCCATTTTGTATCATTTATTGTGTCCTTTGCCTTACAGAAGCTTATTAGTTTCAGGAGACCCCATTTATTGATTGTTGCTCTCAGTGTCTGTACTACCAGTGTTATATTTAGGATGTGGTCTCCCATTTTCTCTTCTATAAAGTTCAGTGTAACTGGGTTTATGTTGAGGTTCTTGATCCACTTGGACTTGAGGTTTTGTGCATGACAATAGATATGAATCTATTTGCCAACTTCTCAGCTTCTGTCCTCTGCATACAAGAAACACATCTCAACAACAAAGACAGACATTTTTTTCAGAGTAAAGGGTGAGAAAAGACTTTCCAATCAAATGGACCTAAGAAAAAAGCTGGTATAGCTTTTCTAATATCTAATAAAATAGACTTCAAGCTAAAGGTAATCAAAAGAGATGAAGAAGAATATTTCATAATCATCATAGGAAAAAACCGTCAAGATGAAGTCTCAATTCTGAACTTCTATTATCCAAATACAAGGGCACCAACATTTGTAAAAGAAACATTTCTAAAGCGGAAATAACACATCAAACCCCACACACTAAAATAGGGATACTTCAATACCAAACTCTCACCAATGGACAGGTCTGTCAGATAGAGATTCAACAGAAAAATAAGGGAACTAACAGACATTATGTCTCAAATGGGCTTAAAAGACATCTACAGAACCTTCCACTCAAACATAAAAGGATATACCTTCTTCTCAAGACCTCATGGAACCTTCTCTTTTTTTCTAAAAGAAAAATGTTTCAAATATGACATTTTATTGTCATTCTTTTATCATTTGCTTCCCTCCAGCTAGGCAGAGTGTAGGGTCTTTAAGGGACGGACTCAGGAATGAGAGGGGTAAGAAAAGGATGAACCCGGGGCACTCCTGTGATGACAGACTTTGTCAGCTAGAGGACATTCTGAGCTGCCCGGAGCTCCGACATGCCCAGGCAAAAAGCAGGCATGAGAGACAAAAGGAAAGGAAATAAACTCATTTTATCATGTATGAAGATTTCCCTAGCGTGAAGTATTGAGGGACTATTAGTTGCATTGAAGTATTATATTTTATTTTTGGGGGGAATTAGTGTTCTGGGAGTCAAATCTAGATCCCATTATCCCCAGGCGAGCAAACATTCCATCTCTAAACACTGCTTCAACCCCAACAGCAGAGCTTTTCTCTCTGCCTGAGAACCACCCACAAAACGTCTGAAGATTAGGGTATTTTATGGATAATAGGTGTTATTAATCAAATAATATATTGAATTAAAAATTGTACCAAATGAAATGTACAACACAACAAAAAGTTCTCATAGAATAATAAAAATAATCCAAATAATTATTAATTATTTTTCTATTTTTGATCCTGATGAAAAAATAATTAAGTATGTAATATTTACTGGGATTTTCTTGATAATCCCTTTAGGCTCAACATTTACGCTCAGAGTTAGAGTCAGATTATAATTCTTATTTTCACTAGTGCGTGGGTTGCAAATTATTTGAATTATCACATAAAAATAAATACAGAATTTATTTACTAGGATGTTTTAGTCACAGAAAATGAGTGCGTAAAACCGATAGTTATGTGAGTTCTAAAGCAAACTTGTGCCCCAAACAAACTTTGCAATTCCCAGAAATCCCGAGAATCCACCGAGATCAGTGATTCTCAACCAGTGAGTTGAGACTCATTTGGCAAACATCTAGCTCCAAAAATATTTACATTATGATTCATAAGAGAAGTAAAATTACAGTTATGAGAAAGCAACAAAAATAATTTTATGGCTGGGGGTCATCACCACATGAAGAACTGCATTAAAGGGTCACAGCATTAGGAAGGTTGGAACCACTGACCTAGATAAAAACTAACAACAAAAAGATTAGTTCAAGATTGAAAGAAAAAAATCTTGACTATATAAGGCTGCAATTCAAAACAAAACTTTTTTCTATGTCTTTATGATTCATATGTTCATGCTATAATTATTTTTTATAAAAGTATTTTGTTGAGTATTTCCAGAAGAATACTTGCATTGTTTGCAAATGAATAGGAAATGATTAGTATTTATTTTGTTCTTAAGTTCTCTCTATTTATTAAATTCTTCCCAGGATCTTATGAACAAAAGTGCTGTAGAAAGCACATTAAATCACATCATATTAACTCATTGCTTCAGGGCTTACATCAGCATTTTGATTATCTTATATTTCTAGAGAACTAAATCATGGCTGGATGACATTATGTTTCTTGGATTGCGAAACTCTATTACATTGAAGAAAATATCATTTTAATGTCCATAATTGGTAAAAAAAATCTATTAAGAAATGATCTGGTAAGGAAGCATGTGATATGAATTTATTTTACCTGTAAATGTGCAAAATTAAAATTGATAAATAATTGGAATTGATAAATAATATATTAACTATATATGGTATATATTTAAATTATATTTTGCATGGGCATATTAAAATAAATGGCCAATTTTATATATAGACACATTTATAAGTACTTTTTCCTTTTAAAATTTGTATCAATTGACATAGAGAAACAGAAACTTAAGATATATGGGAGTCCCACATGATTTCGGAGTCCCATATTTGCATGTAAAATTAATGAAAAAAGTATTAATTAAATAAAAAAATCTCTCAAAATTATTTGTTATTTAAAGTATACCATGTCCCAAACCCAAACCCAAATCAAAATAAAAACAATTTTGAGATAATGAGAGGGAGGAGAAACGTAAGGTTGGGTGTGGATAGGAAGGAGGTATCACAGATGAGTGGGGGCAGAGACAAGAATATGATCAAATGCATTGTATGAAAAATAAATAAATAAAACATTTCAAAAGAATGTAATATATTACTTTTTATATACTGGTACTCCTTTCTTGCATTAACACACTGGAATTTCCTAACAGGATCGATCAATTTAGGACCCAATGATCAACATTTTCCCATTTCTCCATTTGCTGGTTAAATATTTTAAATATAGTATTTCCCCCAAATTTCATGTATCCTATTAATAAAGCAAGTAACAGATTTTCAGGGATAATTTGACTAGGTTCTCCTTTGCACATGGACTTCATTTATTTATTCAGTTGTCAAGGGAAGGCTCCCTCTGCTGTATTATGAGCAATGACCTCCTGTTCTCTCTCCTCTTGCTTTCCTCTGTCAGCTCTTAGCTTGCACACACTGATTACTCTAGAATCCCGTTCTGCTAAGTGGTGTGCTTTCTCATGACTGACTATGTTAACAGCTTTATTTATTTTTCTGGTGCTGGGGATTAAGTTCAGAGCCTCCTGAGTGTCAGAGAAGTGTTCTGCTCTTCACTATCTCCTCAGCTCTGAGCACTGACCAATTTTCAGAGAACTTGATTGCTGGGAAGACAGACTACGCCTTACAGCTTCCTCTGTCTTTCCAATAAAAGAAGCTTGAATTCAATTGCATAAAACTCAGAAGAGAGAAACAAAATGTCCAGTTTTCCTCCTGGTATGAGTAAACAAGAGCTCTTAAGTGCAGAAAATTAATATAAAGGATTTGCTACCTGGGTCCTGGAGGAATACTAAGACAAACCACATAAAGAAACAGCAGGAATTGGCTACAATTAGTTGCAAATAACTGGAAGAGATTAGGATAACAGCGACTGAGACAGGCACAGACCAGGAGGCGGGACACTGCCCAGCTGCCACTGATGTCATTGAGTAGAAGCAGGAAGTAGAAAAGACAGGGTCATGAAGACAGCCACATTGCTGGGTGTTGATGGCAGAGGAGAGTAAACAGGAGGACAGAACTTCCTCCTACTTTCTAGACTCCTTCTAGAGTCTTCCCATGGCTGAACCTAATGGGTAGTTATTGGCCAGGAAGGCTGAGCTAAGTAAGCAGCAGAATTTCAGTGCAGTTCCCCAAAGCCCATTGTTGAAGGACTAATCTGGAGCTCATTGAAGGATAAACAAAATCTAACACATCCTCGAGGAAACAATTGGCATGTGTATTAATTGTATTATTTGAATTTCATGTCAAATTGAGGTGCGATACATAGGAATAATGGTACATGGCAAAAGGAGCCTTGTACATACAATCCATTAGTTAATTTCTAATTCAATTTTGATCATTGATTTTGGACAAATCTCTTAAAATTGCCTAAACTTCCTATGACTCATTGTGTTGTCCTATTGGATGACTGGGAACATAGTCTAAGCATCATTGGTTTATTTGCTTCCATGATTTTCAGATGAGCAATTGAACACATTTTGGTTTTAGAGCCACGTAATATGCTTTAGAATTTATGTGAAGAAGCTTAGGAAACCATCAAGTGTGTAAAGTAATGTTAGATCAGTCTGTTTGCTTCTAGACACATACGCTAAGAGAGCAGATTGTCTTTAGTTGCTGCACGTTGTAGGAACTATGGTTTCAGTAGGGTTGTTCTTACAGTACATGGTAGGAGGAAGCAGAATCGTTCTTTGTCTTGTGCAAAATTATTGCAGTTTTTCTGAAGTGGGAGAAGCTGTAATTACTCTTTCCCAGAATCAGAAGAACATTGTGAAGGATTGTTTTCACGGTGCTTTTCACTATGAGAGTTATGATATAGCTGGGAAAATAAAGAGCAGTCATTATACAACTCAGTACTGAAACTGCTGAATATTTAGTCTAGCACATACATAGCAGGCTGAGTGTCGAGTACATTTGCATCTGGGATTCTTGGCATTATTCTGTAACGTTCAAATAAAAATCAAAATGAAATTAACAAAAAATACTCATCTCTGAAGCAAAATAGAATGAAATAAAGGAATAAAAATATTGGAAGTTGTGACTATGAACACAGAACAGAAAGACTTGGAGGCTTACACCAAACTCCAAGACTGTGATTCTGGAATTTATTAAACAGAACAATGCGTGGCGCATTTGGAAGCAATCTGTGTGCTATATTATGCATTCGCGAATGAGTTGTTTGGATTTTGTGGCTACTTTTGGTCACTGCACTTTTTAAAAGATGTAGACAAACTGAAATTGATCATGGGAGGATGAGAACAGTGAATGAGAGGTTAGATAATCGAGGCCTGCAGGAAGTTTAAAGAATCCTGGACAGAGAGAAGCCCCGAGGAACAGTCTGGGTGCTAAGATTGGATGCAGGAAGCGTCTCTCCAATATTAGAGTCAATTAATACTTCCCCTGTTGGCCATGGTACCTAGAATAAAAATGAGTTTAATAAAAGAACATTTTATTTGATTTTGATTCTGCCTTTCTTTGCTCTGAGATGGAAATGCTATAAAGAATGTAATCCTTGGGAGGATAAATCTCTCTAGAAATTGGAAAGTGGTTGCCCAGATCTTTCTGAAGACAGTATTTATTCTCCTTAGCATCAAACAGACTGCGCAGATATCTTATGTGTTTGGCTGATATTAGAAACCAGATACTTAGTCAATCATCTCTTACCAGGATAAGCAATATACTAGAAAGAAAAGGTAACCAGAACTCTCAGACTCTCATGAAATCCAAGGAAATCTATCTAAATCTCTTCATAGGTCTACAAACAGTGGTTCTAGTCTGCTAAGACACTGCTAGATAATCTTGAAAGAGTACTCACAGGGTCTGGGCCATGACTGCCAACAGCGGAGGGACATAATGACAAGTAGCTAGATTGTGTAATCCTTGCAATGGGGGTTTCAAAATGCCATCCTTCTTGGGAGGTGAAAGGCTCCCTCACTTCCACTGCAGTGACTGTCCAGTTGTCAACAGAGACACCATGTGGTAAGGAGAAGCAATGGCAGCCAAGATAGTGAAACCAGCTGTTCCACCTATATGACACAGAGAGGCCTCAGAAAATGGAGGGTTTTTTTGTTTTTGGTTTTTTTGTTGTTGTTGTTTTTTTGTAATCAGGACATTTTGAACTGAAATAGAGATATGATTACATTACAGCCCAAACTGGAAGAGCAGCCATGGAGAGGAGCCACTGTATTAAGAGTACGTCTTAAAGATAAAAGGGCTGTCTTAAGTTCAGTTTGAAAACATAATAATTTACAAATTACTCGTAAAAAAAAGCATTCCTAATATGCCTAGATTAGGTTCAAGTGTCCCATTTTCAACTCCCATGACTCTAGAAATTTCTACTTAGAATTAATCAGAATTAAAATTTGGGATTTCTTGCTGGGAACTCAGTCTCCCCTCCAAAATGGGAATTGTACAAAAACACACATTTCTCACCTTGTTCCTTTAGAATAAACTCATACTGAAAGGATTTCATTGACATATTCAATAGTAATCCGGGGACCAAAGGCCAAGCTTTACCCCTTTTAACAAGAAAAATTAAATAATGTTTAAATACCTGCTCACAATAAAACTTATCCCCAGATATTATTACTAGCACATCTTTACAAACATTCAGAGAATTAATATAAATAAGAACTTATACCAGTTAAACATATTTCTGCCAGGAAACAAAAATAGAGGTGTCAGGAACGGCAACTGTAGAATGACTGTTGCCCTGCAATGGCCGTCTACCAACGGAAGGTCCAAAGATCCAGTAACTGTATCTTTGAAAAAAAAAAGTATCCTTGAGACTGGATACTCAGGTCCTCTACAGTACACGATGGAAGCGTTTCTGCCTGTGGGGGAATGAAATTTGCTAGCATGAGTGACAGGCAGACAGAGAGCAAGATTCCTTCTTCCATATCCATTCTGTAGGCTGTCAGCAGAAGGTGTGGCCCAGATTCAAGGTGGGTCTTCCCAACTCAGAATGATCTAGTTAAAGGTGGATCTTTCCACTTCAAAAGATTCCAATTCAAAGTGAGTCTTACCACTTTCAATTCATTTAATTAAGGAAAAAAAAATCACTCACTCACCAGTTTACCCAGTATCTTGGATTTTAGTTAATTCCAGATGTAGTCAGCTTCACAACCAAGAACAGCAGGTATGGTTCCTGTTTTTATTAGCTTAATATTCAAATCTTGATTCCAAATCCTAGGAAGGAAATTACAAAGGAAGTTACAGACCACTCTTGGGCATAAATTCAATTCAATACGTTTTTACAGTTATATGGATTCCAGTACCAGATGAGGTCTTTCCATATGCAAAGGTTGTTTAACATTTACAAAAGTAATTTATCACTGCAGTCTACTACCTGAAGGGAAAGGGAAGATGAGGAAAGGGACATAGTTAGCTCGACAAGACTTAGAAAAATGATTTGAGCAAATGCAATATTTATCCATGATAAAAATTCCAAAATACTAGGAATAAAGAAAAACATATCCATCTACAACCAGGTAGATCTATATAAAATTAACCTGTAAGACTTATAGACACATGTCTTAAAGTCACAGAAAAGTTTAAAGTTATGAAAAATTAAAAACTTTCTTTTAAAACTATTAAGTAACAATTAATTTATTAATTGAAATTTAAAAATTCACTTTCAATGAACCACTCAATAGTTTCCTTGAAAGTATTGAAGCTATAGTTAGTAAAATAGGCAAGAAACATGGCACAGCAAGCAGAAAGAATGGAAATAAAACTATTATTCATACATATAATGATCATATGGCCAGAAAATATTAAGAACTTATTTACTATTATAGTCAAATAGTGAATTTCTCAAGTGTTTTGAATACCTGTTCAATATCCAGAAATCATTTGTATTCCAGATACAAAATAGGAAAATTAAAACTGAAAAATAATAAATGTTACATTATCATCAATAAATGTTAAATATGTTTAATACAATGTATGAAAGAATGTACACTAAGTAAGTACAGGTATGATGTATGTTTATTGTATGGTACAGTGTTTGAAGGCACAATACTGAAAAAAAGGGGCCAATTTTCTCCTAAGTTTGTCTAGGTCCTATGCAACCACTATAAAGATCCCAAAGATTCTATTTTCAGTCTTAAATTAAAACTGATGGCAGGGTGTAGTGATGTACACCTTTAATCTCAGCATTTGGGCGGCTGAGGCAGGAGAATAGAAAAACATCTGTGATTTCGAGGTCAGGCTGGTCTACATTGTGAGTTCTGGGATCATCTACAAAGATTTTGATTCAAAAAACTGAGTCATTTTTAAAGCCTGTGCAGATAAGTTTAATGATCATAAAAGCAGGGCTGATGAAGATAAATAAAAGTAGAAACTAGACCCTACTAAATACCAAAAACCGTTCTAAAGACACAGCAATGAAATCAATGCAACACTCATGCAAAGACAGCCTGAATGGGGCCTTGGAACAGGAAAGTTCTAAATCCCCACCCCCCCGCCTCCTCCCATTATTGAATGGTAGTGAACGTTCTGAGGCACATGGAGCCCATTTACCCTTCAAAAGGGAAAGCTTTTCTCCCTTCTGGCAACGCTGCTTGAAGCTGACCTGCAAGTCTCCTCCTTTTTTACTGGGACACAAGTGGCCAACCCTAATTTTAAGTTAACCTGCATTCATCACAGGGAGAGAAAGATGCAACCACTCACTTGCTCTGGATAACTCTAGGGCCAAGGCATCTGTTATCTGATGGAGTACAGTGGGCTACTGCAAAGGCCACCAGGTAGTAGTCCAATCTGCACCTGCAGGGCTAGATGTGATGATCCTCAGGAGTGCAAGGTAGCAGCTGACTGTGTGGCTATTGGCTTCAGCGGTGCCGTTCTTTCCCATTCTTATCTACAGGAGGGCCATCAACAATCTGCAACTAATTAGAATCATCAGAATAGTCATAAACATTTATAGTTTTGCCATTGGTCTGTGTAACTTTCTTGTACTGTTCCATGATCCAGCCGAAGAAGATCTGTACCTCTAGATATCCCAGAGAACAGAATTTACACCGTTCAATTACCTTGATGTCATTATCTTAATTAGAATGCATGCCAGAGGTGATCAATGCCTGGAGGCCTTGGTACCATCCATATATTCCAATAAAACACCCAAATAGGGATATTTTCCAGGGTCAAGAGATACTTCATACTTAGAAGTGAGAGAAAGACTATTGTTTCCCTTATCTCCTATTATAAGTCAGGACAATTCTAGACAAATCCATTTGTATTAAGGAGACCCGATGTGTTAAACTTGAAAATGATTATGACTATCATTTTTTGCCATTGTGTTCCTAAGTAACACAATAAGCTACTGTATAAGTAGGACACATAGGGTTCTTTAGAAAATCTTGGGTTCTTTAGAAAATCCTATGTTCTTTAGATGTAGTTGGTGATTTTTACCCTTAAGTTAGCAAATGTATCAGTTGTTTAAAAAAAAAAACCAGTGAGGAGTTTGGGAGACATCACAGATGGTTCAACATCACGTGCAGCCTTAAGCTTCTATTGCAGGGCCCGATTACTTCCACTGGGCTAACCGATGCCCTTTGAAGAGCGACTCCTAGCCTGATATATTAATGTGTGTTAGCATTCTAGACAAGCACTGGAGCATTGGAAGTGATTATGTGATTAAAAACTACACACGGTCATCTAGATTCTTCCAAATTGGCCATGAAATGAAGTCCGTTATGTCTGCCAACAATCCTCTTGCGTCAGAACGGGTACATCTTGCGGATCAACTCTGAGTTTATCGGAAAGCCCAAGCTTGTCCTTGAGGGTTACTCTAGCTAGCTTGAATGGTCAAGTTGACCCAGCCTGGAGTTGCCGGGGAAGGGAGTCTCCACTGAGTGATTATCCTGGTCAGTTTGGTCTGTGAGATGACTGTTGGAGATTGTCTTA
The DNA here is from genome assembly GCF_982192425.1 of Myodes glareolus. Classification (NCBI taxonomy): domain Eukaryota; kingdom Metazoa; phylum Chordata; class Mammalia; order Rodentia; family Cricetidae; genus Myodes; species Myodes glareolus. The sequence goes on from NC_142045.1 coordinate 9,463,352, forward strand.
ACATTAATTTATTTAGGATAACCCAGACCACTTCAGGTAGGACCATTCCCTATGAAGATGGTCCTAGACAAAAAAAAAAAATCTTTCTTCCTGTAAATAGCTTTTAGTAATAGTGTTTATCACAAAACAGAATGAAGCTAGAACAACGCTGAAGCTCAAAGCCCACATTATCCAGTCCTTCCGTACACTTCTTCTCTCTGCTCACACTCACTGCTAAATTGATGGTTCAGACAAAGAAAAATTTCAAGGTTTTTCTGGAGTGGGCTGACTTGGGATGTGAAAGAAAATCGTTCTAATGAGCACAGCTTAAAGTGACTGCTTATTAACTTGGTGTAAAAAGGGAATTAGTGAAAACTGAGAAGTATGTAACCTAAGGGTCAGCAGCAAATGGCTTGCTCAACTAGTCAGTGCTTTGGAAAAGAAAGATTTGGAGATTTGAGAAAAGTCATTCTGGAGAAGCATTCAAACAAACCCACAGAGATTGGCCCAGTGAGTGAAATATCTCCGTACCACGTATGAGTATTAGAGAACACCCACCAAGAAAGAAAAAACAAGCAAGCAGACACAATGTTTCATCTGGCCACCATGATATCCCAGGGCTGCACAATATATTCACGAAAGAAACAATCATGGTGGCTGGGATGTGATATGCTTCTAAAGTTTTGGCTCCATTTACCTGGATGGAATTACCTTTTCAATGAAATGCTACTTCTCAAAAAGACAAAACAAAACAAAATAAAAAACAACCAAGAAACCAAAAAAAAAAAAAAACCCAACCCCAAACCAAACAAATTAAAAACAAAAAACAAAACAACAACAACAAAAACAAACAGAACCTAAACTCAGCATCTTTGGAGTCCAGTCACTGGTAACCTAACATTGGCTGTTTAGGGAACCTGTCAAGAAGAAAGGACCATGATGAATCTGACAGGAAAACTACATCTGTATGTAGGCCATCCGTGAACACCATTGGTGTGCATTTACTAAATATTTGGTCCAACAGCATGGAATCCTTTGTAACACTCACTACTGCAGATCATGTGACTCGGTCTATCACAGAGATGATGTAAGCCCATACTATGATTGAGGAAACTTTCCCAAAGATTAAGCAGATTGTATAATTTGTAGAGAAAGAAATGATGATTATTAACTGTATACCCAAGGCCATCTACAAAGCCCAAGACAGTAGAGTGTCTCATTAGGATGCTTCTTTTAAATTAACCTGGAAAGAGAGGCTCATTAGAATCCCAGAGGAAGCAATTCTGTGTTGTGTAAGGGCTACACTCACGGTTCCTGCTTCGAGAACTAAGAACTGCTCCTCCCTCTACTGTTATCAGTAATGCTAGAAAATGGCTTTTAGTTGTCAGTTCCCCTTGAAAATGACATTCTGAGCTAAATTTAGGCAGATTTTAGGTACAAGACTAGGCTTCTATTTTAGGTCTGTTGCTAATGACTGAATAACTCAAGAGCATGTGGAGACTTCAGCTCCAGATCTTAGCTCTAGAGCATCTCGAATGGTTTACTGATTCTGTCGTTGGTGCTGCCTTGCAACATCATTTCTCTCTCTCTACCCAGTATCAATTCATTATTCAGTCTCTTTTCTATGATAGTGAAACTGATTTTAGAAGCATTCCACAACAAACATTTGACCTGCTAAATTCCGCCTCATGATCTTCTTTCCCGGAGCAAAGCCAGTGGGGGTTACTTATAGGAGCAGAACTGACTTAAAGATAAATGCATCACCAAAGACCACCCCAAAATGGGTGGATAGTTTACAAATACTGGCAATCCTGGACTACACTGTAGGTAACTCAATGGGCTGGAGAGCATCCTTTCCAAGTGACTCAGTTGGTCTAAATCTCTTCTAGGTAGCCAAGCTGATTTTTCTTGCTGGATTTTCCTTTTGATGAGTATGTGGTGCTCTTCCCTGTTTCTTCTCCTTAGTTTTGGTTTGAAGTTTAGTTTGTCAGATATTAAAATGGCTACACATGCTTTTTTCTTAGGTTCATTTGCTTGAAATATCTTTTGTCAACACTTCCCCTAAGGCACACTGACATTGAGGTGCGTTTCTTGTATGCAACAGAAGGATGGATCCTGTCTTTGCATCCATCCTGTTATTCTTTGTCTTTTTATTTATTTGGAACTGAGTCTGTTGATGGTGAGAGAAATCAATGATTGTTGATTTGTGTTCTTTCGGTGTTGCTGGAAAAGGTGTTGGCGGTGATGGTAATGTATGTCTATGTGCTTTGCCTCTCTTCATTTGACTTTGCTGGTCTGGAATTATTTATTTCCTGTGTTTTCTTGGATGAAGTTAATATCTGTAGGATAGAGCTTACATTCTAGCATCTTTTGTAGTCTGTATTTGCAGACAAAGAGTACTTAAATATTTTCTTCATGAAATGTCTTATTTTCTCTATGATGGTTGAAAGGCTTCCTTGGCAGGTATTATAGGTGGCATTAGTGGTCTTTTAGGGTACCTAAATCTGCCCAGGCTCTTCCAGGTTTTAGAGTCTACAGTGTAAAGTCAGGTATAATTCTAAGAGGTCTGCCTTTATATGCTACTTTGTCTCCTTCCCTTATAGTTTTTAATAGTCTTTCTTGTTATATACAGGATTATTGTTTTGATTAGTATGTGCTAAGGGACTTTCTTCTCTGGTTCTGTCTATTCGAAGTTCTGTATGCTTCTTTGATATTATTATACTTTGATAGGCATCTCCTTCTTTGGAATTAGAGGAATTTTCTTCTTTGATTTTGTTGAAGCACACACACACACACATACACACACACACACATTTGTAGCGTTAATGTGTGTTTTTTCTCCTGGATATTTTCTGGCAGGTGATTTTTAGATCTAACATTTTCTTTGACTGATGTATCCATTTATTCTTAATATCTTTTCAATGCCTGAGATTCTCTTTTCCATCTCTTCTCCTTGGTTGTTGAAATTTGTTTCTGTGGTTCCTGTTTGAGTTCTAAAATTTTTCGTTTCCAGATTTCCCTCGTTTGTGTTTTCCTTATTGATTTTATTTCCACTTTCAAGTCTTAAACAGTTTATTCATTTCCTTTTACTGTTTGATTTGCTTTCATAGATTTCTTTAAGGGACCTATTCAGTCCTCTCTAAGGACCTCTATCATACTCATAAAAGCTCTTTTAAGGTCTTTTCCTTGTGCTTTGACTGTGTTGGAATCCTCAGGGCCAGGCAGCGGTGGGGTTGTTGGCACTCATGGAGATAGACTGTCCTGGCTATTACTACTCTGCTTTTCTGCGATCATCTAGGCATCATGGATTGGGAAAATTGCAATTCAAGATGCAGATATCGGGACTTGTTTTTGTTGTGTGGATGCTTGGTCCTTGGTTTCTATTTCCTCCCTGGTTCTCTGAAGAATATGTGTAGCAGGCTTTTCCTTTTGGGTCACCAAACACCTCACAAATCATGACTTAATATTAGTCAGCGAGGCTCAGCCTTACCTTATGTTTGTTTCTTGCTACTCTTCTAGCTTAACCTGTTTCTCTTTATCTATGTTTTGCCTTGGGGTTTTTTAACCTTTCTTTTCTTTTGCATGTCCTACTGTGTCTAGCGACTGGGGATTGCCTGGTTGGCTGGCTTGGGGTGTCTCCCTCTCTTTTCCCCTCATTCTCTCCTCTTGTCCTTTTCTTCTTTCCTCCTATTTATTCTTTCTGCCTGGCAGCCCTGCCTATCCCTTTCATGCCTAGCTATTGGCTGTTAAGCTTTTTATTTGACCAATCAGGTGCCTTAGGTAGGCAAGGTGAAACAGCAACACACCTCTACATAATTTAACAAATACAGTATAAACAAATGTAGCATATTCTTTTCCTAGTTAAAATAACATTTCATAATAAGTGTGGTACCTGTGTGTCGCCTGGTAAGAAAATCTTCTGTGGTCCTCATGGGTGTGCCCGCAAAGTGTTCCAGGTAAAATGTTTTTTCTGGATTATAGCTTGTGTCCAGTTAACCCAAAACCAGACAGTAGATGGATACTGAGATCTGAGACTAAGGAATAAACAGGCTGGGGATAGTGAAGCAGCTTCACAAGAGGATGGAAAGCAGGGTATTCCACCAGGTAGCTTCTGCTTAGTTGGTCCTTTCGATGGGGTGGAAAGTGAGGAGCAGCCACAACAGCAGGTCTGCTCTAGTGGTGGGGATGAGACTGTGTGTGGGGTTTGACTTGGAGGAATGGAGGGAGAGGTGAAGATGGTCAATGAACTGACTTCTTCCCTGTTCAGGGTGGCCTGTAGGCTCCCAGGGAGATCCTGCTGGAGCTGAGTGGTGGGGCAATGTAAGGAGAGGGGGGTGAAGAGAAAAAGATTTCTGCAGTTCACTCTAGATCAGGGGAGGGGAAAGGGAGGCCTGCACAGGTCATCTATTGCAGAGTTTCGGATGAGACCCTGGAGAGTGGACCTGGAAGGATGAAGGGAAACGGAAGGTCTGCAGTCAGCTTCCCTGCTTCTCTGGCCAGAGTGCTCTGTGGGTTCCCAGGCTGGGCTAAGCAAGGAGTCGGGGAGGGGGACTAGAAGGGGGGGAAGATCTGCACACTAGGGGAGATCTCAGAGGAGTCCTGCCTCAAAGCCCCATTGTCTTTAATTTTGTGTCACAACTGTTTAAATGACTCAGACGGTGGGATTTTGTTACACCAGCAATAGGGAACTAACTTCTTACCAAAACGTTCCAATCCCTCGTAGCTGGTATTGTTTGCCCTGTAAGTGACAGACAGTCATGTGAAAAGGAGAAGGAAGTACTAGCAAAGAGAATCAGACATAGAGCCTCAAAGTTAAAAGATTTCCTATCCTTTCTTTTTACATTTAAATTAATAGTAGCAAACTATTAATTTATTGTTAGTTTTCAACAAAAACTATAAAACTTGAATCTTATAAAATGAACTGAGTATAAAAACATACTCTTTTCGTGTGTCTTTGGGTTATCCCCCATAGGTGGTAAAAGTGAAAATATAAACCAAATTTATCTTTTACTCATTTCAAAAAAGAATTTATACATTGAAAAATGTTACTTTTTTGCAGAATGTAATATGTCTGCCATATGTTTCCTACCTATTAACACTGCACATTGTTCTTTTTGCTGTTTTCATTATTCTTCCTTGGCCCAACTGCCCAGCCTTCTTTAATTCAGTAGGGAAGAGAAATACTCAAGAACTATTTAGTTTTTAATTTCACAAGAAGAGAAAGTATTTTGATGAGTAGGACAAATTATCTTCCAGGGACCTTATGCTAACAGAGATAAAGAAGTAAAAGAATAAACAAATAAGACAGCTGCTGACGGGGAAAGGAATGTGCAGACTCACAGTTACTGAAATGAGAAATGCTATGCAACGTTAATATGGGCGGGGGAGCCTGAGTCTCAGAGAAAATATTTCTAGTGAAATTTCAGGATAACATTTTCTCTGTGTAAGAACTAGCAGAGTATATTCTCCACAATTTTCATGATTACAAGCGTCTGCAGGGGAGGATCGATTCGTCTTGTTGGAAGGAAGCTAGCGGACCAAAGTACAACCTGTGAAGTAGGAGGTGGTACATAATGCTTTGGGAAATAGAATTGGTAATGGTGCTTCTCTCTTTTTTCTTTTTAACTGAAATAATAAAACGTGGAGTATGGAAAATTTAGAAACATACTGAGAAAATCCTATTCCTCACTTAGGACCCTGTCTGTATTTCAAATCAGAAAGGGCAAGAAGTCACTCTGGAACTCTAGACTGTGGTAGAGATTTGAATCCAGGGAACTGTGTCCTTCTGAAGACAAGGGAAAGGCGGCAGAAATGTTACTGCACTCACAGGTAGTTGTGGGAAAGGTTATGTCCCCCAACCCCAGATTTCTGATGTTGCAATTCTTTTCCACCCCATGTGATGGTACCAGAGAGTGGGCCTTTGGACAGTGGCTAAGTCATGATGGTAAAGGCCCTGTGGTAAACCTGTAATCAGAAAAGCCAGCTGAGGTGATACTCTCTCTGTCCTTTAAGGAGGCAGGGAAGAGAGCCATCTGAAAACCAGGAAGAAGGACTTCAGACATTACATCAGCTGGAACTCTGACCTCGGACTTCACAGCTTGGGACTGCAAAAAAGAAATTGTTAAAGCTAGCCACGGTATGGGATTTTGCTATAGTAGCCTGAACTAAGACATCCACATCTGGTTGGCTGCTGAAGTGACCAAAGACAAGGATCTGTACAGTGAAGTTAGCTGAAGACCCAAGAACAGAAAGGACCCAAAGCTATTAAGAATAAATCATATTCTCATTCCTCCCACTCTTCAACTGGACTTTGGGAGCTCAGTCCAGTGCTCTGATGCAGGTCTCTACCTCTGTTTCCTTCAGTTGCTGGATGGATGTTCTATGGTGACATTTAAGATATTCATTAGTCTTTCTACAATGCAAAGCCAGTTCCAGCACCCTTTCCTCTTAGGGTCTTAGCTGGGGTCATCTTTGTGGATTCCTGAGAATTTCTCTAGTGCCAGGTTTCTTGCTAGCCCCATAATGGCTCCCTCAGTCAAAATATCTCTTGCCAGAATCTCTGTCCTTCCTCCATTTCAACTATCCCATTCCCTCAAGTTCTCCTCCTCTCTCCGCTTCTCCCCTCATCTTCCCCTTCTACTCTCCCTACTGCCCCCATCCCCATGCTCCCAATTTTGTCAGGTAATCTTGTCTATTTCCTTTTTCCAGATGGATCTATGTATATTTTTCTTAGGGTTCACCTTGTTACTTAGCTTCTCTAGGATCATGAACTATTGACTCAATGTTCTTTACTTTACAACTAGTATCCATTTATGATGAAAACACCCAGGGTAACAGTTTACCTGAGCTGATGGGAGTTTATCAACTCCAACCAGACAGGGAAGGAAAAAGGTCCAAGCTAGACCCTCTGAATGTGGGTGATGGTCGTATGGCTAGGGCAGACTGCAGAGCCACTGGCAGTGGCACTAGGTTTTAACCCTACTGCTTGTATTGCCTTTTTGGAAACCTATTCCCTTTGGATGGATACGCTGATCAGCCTAGATATAGTAGGGAGGGCTTTGGACCTTCCCTAAAGCAATGTGCCTCACTCTCTCTGAGGAGTGGATGGGGGTTGGGATGGGAGGGTAAGTGGAGGGAATGGGAGGAGGAGAGGGAGTGGGAACTGGGATTGGAATGTAAAAAAAAAAAGATAGTTTGTTTTCTTTTTTAAAAAAATTACAAAAAAGAGCTGAATACAGCAATCAAGGAGATGAGAAAAGAAGGCAGAGCAGGTGGAAATGAATATGTTTAGAGTAATGAGCAATGACTTACGGCATCGAGAGATAAGAGAAATAAAGGGCAGAATATGTGAGTCCCCTAGGTGTTGGTTAGAGCCTTCTGAATTGAGAACACCTAATCATCTTATATTCAAGAAATGTAGCCAGATGAGGAAATCAGGGAAGGTCAGGGAAGACAAAAAAAGATTTCTTCCTTTGAATGATGGAAATAAAGCCTTGTGTCCAGATGATGACATCATTAGAAAGTGTGGGTATGAAGATCAAGTCGGGGAGAGAAGTGATGATATTTGAAGTACAAGGGAAGCAACCGAGGAGTTTTTATTGGATGGTAACAAACAAGTGGAGTTCATTCGACCAATACATTTGTTCGGTGCACATCAGAAAATTTATAATCACATGCCTTCTAGTTTATCTCCAATTCTGATTAAGTAGCAAGAGGGTTGTGTGGGAGTTTGGGGAGAATTGTAGAATATATGAAATAACTGTGAAAAACAAGGGGGAAAACATCAGATTGCTGGTCAAATCTAGTGTTCCTCTGCAACAGCTCATTGGGATTTTGATGCTGTGCTGCTAGCCTTTCTTCACAGTTTGGAAATGGTGTAGCTGGGCGCCTGCTCTTGTAACTGTGCTGCGAGAATGTAGTCCCAGTGGGAAGCAGTCTGTCTGTTCGAGAGCTGTTCCTCTCATTGTCTTACCACAGTTTATGCTCCCTTCACTGTCAATGAAACTAAGCCTAGCAAAGCACACAAGCGCATGCCAGCTACCTTGCCATCTCTCTCTGGGTTTGACTTGGTTCTTGTCTCTTCCTTGCCCTACCACTTCTTCCTTACCGCTTCCTTAACACCATCTCTGCAGGTTCTGATTCAATCATGGTCTCTGCTTTTCTTTGGTCTTCCTCTTTCTCAATGCTCTGCCTATGCTCAGATAGTTGTTATTCTGTGAAGAATATTTCAACTCGGTCAACGTTTGTGTGTGTGTGCGTGCGTGTGTGTATGCACATAAATATATAAACACAGCCTGCTGAGTTGATTTAGTGCTGATAGTATGGATATGTTTTTAGGGATGACTACTAGTTTTGGACAGCCAGTTAGGGACTCAACCCTGTGGCAGACACTCCTTAGATGCCTGTAGCTCTCTGCCTAGGTGCAGGGCAGCATGACATCTCCCTTTTCCACTGTAGCATGTATATAGTGCTGTCAAGGCTCAGGTCTTATTTAGGTATTTCTGAGGTATCATGTTGTAGCTTCACAGTTCTTTTCTTACCTCACTAACTATTTATGTTATGGCGAAATAAAACCCTTTCAAGGAATAGCAATGCACCACACACTCTACACCCGTCTTTGCACTTGCTTTTGCAATTATTAGAATTTCCCCTTTTTCTTTTGGTTATTCTGATCCCTGATACTGAAGGACCAACCACAGCATAGCAAGGCTTCCTCTCCTCCTGAAGCTTGTTAAGACCTCCCTTCCTGGGCTTCGGAAGTTGTGAACATTTTATACATGTACAGTTAATAAAACTATACTGTAATATCCAATAGAATTCCACATAAGGAAGCAGATAGTATTGTGTTTAATTCATTCCAGCCTTAATAGGCTATTATGAAATTTCTTTGTGTTCATTGTACGATCACTAGGATTTATGTCTAAGGCTGTTTTTTTTTAAATTATTGTGAAAACTGCTTCCTCTGTTATCTTGCACACCTAATCCTCGTTGTCTCTCCCTTTAAGCATGCCTTCCTCAGGCTAGGGATGGAGCTCAATATTATAGTGTTTAAGACCTGTGTTTAATTTCTAACACTAAAAACAAACAAACAAATAAAAGTAACGAGGCAAAATTAAATTAAAGGATCTCTCCCTGAGCCTGTTTACGGTAGTGTTTTAGTCACTTGAATGAAGTTCTCCTTGGTGGTTTCATGTTGATTATCCATTTATTTTATCACTCATGTTCTCCAGAATCCTCTTCTGTTGCCTGAAGGCGTGTGTGTGTGTGTGTGTGTGTGTGTGTGTGTGTGTGTGTGTGTCTTAGTGTTGGGAATCAAACACATTGCTTTACAAACTCCTGTCAAGTGCTTTTTTTCACTGAGCTGAACTCAGTCTCTGAAGTACTTTCTTACCTATAGTTGGGCACTGCTCCATCAGAACTTAAAGATCATTGAGCAAAGGTGTCTTGTTGTACATTTTCTACTAGATTCTATGAAATTTATTCCTAACGAGATAGTCCTTACTATTTCTCCAGGATATCTATAGAATCCAATAGTTTCTATCTCCTTCTGTGCCTCTAATTTACCTAGTCTTTTCCCTCACACTGTGGTAAGTGTAAGGTACCTTGATAGACTCCATACCCCAGCTCTCACAGAATGCAAGGGTATTGCTGGCACCGCTCATTCATTCTGCTAGAACCCTGTTTTCCCGGAGAGACATTTCAAGAATGACATTAATCATTTTTCATGGATTCCTTGATTTAAGGAATATCTGTCTGTCTGTCTATCCATTATCCATCCATCCTACCATCCATCCATCCATTCATTACCTATCCATCCATCTATCCATCATCCATCCATCCATCCATCCATCCTACTATCCATCCTACCATCCATCCATTCTTCCATCTATCTATCTAAAAAATGGTTTCTTGGTCAAATGTTTTCAAATCCTTGAAATATCAGGTTGCCCAGGCTGCTGGAACCAAACACACCAGAGACTGAGTGACTAAACAAATCTTTCTTCCTAGCAGTTCTAAAATTTGAAACCCAGTTTGGAACTATTGGCGGACTTGGTGTGTAACAGGTTCCATGTTATGGTAGCAGCATGCATGTTTCATACTGCCATGGTAGAAGGCGGCAGGTGAACTGTCTGGGATTCCTTGCTTAGGGTGCTAATCAAGTCATTGGTGTCCTCCCTCATGGCCTAATTGCCATTCAGACTGCCTTTCTCTTAAGACTTTCTCATTACCAATTAATTAGAATTTCAATACATGTGCTTTATGCATAAACATAGTGGACAAAAGTTACAAGTTTCTTTATCATATAAAAATTGGTTTGTTACGTATTATATAAGTCTTAGAAAGAAAATGCGAAGGGTGTTTTCCTTTCTTTTCCCCACAGCAAGCATACTAAAAGCTATTGTTGCATTTTAGAAAATGCTGAAGTATTACATTTTATCAGAGTATTTCATTTTGCTCCATTTGTTTATTGACTGAATTAGTTATTTTCTTACTGTAGCGACCAAACACCTAGCAGGTAGTAAACTGAGGGAGGGTGGACATCTTTTGGCTTATAGTTTAAGGGGATACAGTCCATTCTGGCAGAGAAAGAACATGGACATAGGAAGTTTTGGCTTAAACATATATTTTTGATATGGTTTATATCGGAGTGAGTAACCTTCACAAACTGAATAACCACCGTAATTATTTTTTCTAAGGCTCATTTTTGAAGTAGTAATAATATGGTCAACGTAAGCTCATGGGGGCTCACAGGGTCTGAAACTGCAATCACGTACAGAGACCACATGGGTCTGAGCTAAGTTCTCTTTATCCATGCTGTGGTTGCTTAGCTTGGGGTTTTTGTCAGATTCCTAACAGTGGGAGTGGGTGTGTTTGACTCTTTTGCCTACTCTTGGACCCTTTTCCTCCTCTTAGGTTGTTTTACACACCCTTGACATGAGGGGTTTTGCACAGCCTTATTGCATATTGTTATGCCATGTTCAGTTGATATCAATTGATATCGCTGGGAGACCTAGGCTTTTCTGAAGGGAAACAGAAGAGGAGTGCATCACAGGAAAGGGAAGGGGGAGGGGGAACTGGGAGGATTAGAGGAAAGGGAGACTGTGCTCATGGTGCATTATATGGCAATAGAATTAAGAAAAAAGAAAATAAAAAAGATAAAATGAAAAGAAAAATTTCATGTCATTTACATAGGAGGTAACGTTTCTTTTATTATTTTTACTAAGGACTGAGGTCATAAGTCTAAGATATCTGATTATGGCATACTATCATGAAAGTGCCCTGGCATTGAGAACTCTAGCAACACGATACAGTCCGGAAAATGATTTTAGGTCATACAGCATCACTTATAGATTGCTCCTCCCTGTGGGTAAACCATGAGCACAGGGAGATGTTGAGGCAGGCCATGTGATGTCTCTAAGCAACCCTCACTGTATTCTGACAAAGTACACTACCCATACTGAGAAGTAGATCTCTTCCATTCAAATCTCATTCATCTTATTCTTACAGCATCAAAATTAATATGGAGTTTGCATTGCACGTAGTTACTCTTCTGGGTATTCTGTGATAGTATCAAATATAAAATATTTTAAGGACCTAGTTTCAAGAGTCAGTCATATGTAGGTACTCTAAATCATTTATTAGTGAAATGACTTTCAAAATTCCATGATATCCTCTGTTCTTCCTCTATAACTTACACAGCATGATCATTGATCATGAGAAATTGTTGAGGATATAAACAAATCGAAAGTTCTGCAGAATATTGCAGAGTAGTAGGTTATTTGCAACCTCAATCAATATCAAAGAAAATTTAATTTATATCATTGTCATTATCATTCCTGTGTTGAACACAAACATTTCAGTAAAAAAGTTGCTGACATTGTAACTAATGTGTAAGATTAACCTGTATCTTGAGGTAAGAGCCTGCTTGGCTTCAATTTTCTCAACGGTTCAAACATGTTTATGTCTAGACATGGAGCTGTTCTTGTTGTTTCATATCTATGCAACTGGAACCAAACAGATTCGGGGTATGCTGGGGATTCAACACAAGATGTCGTACAATGAAGCACAAAGGCCAGCACTGAGTGACTCTCCTAGCCCTGGCACCCACGTGTCGATATGGCAAACAGAATAGAAGCTGAAGAAAAGCTCTGACTTCCTTTTCTTTTCTAATACTTTCGGTGATTGAGTTTCACTCTCCAGTCCCTGGTTTGTCACAAAAAAATGGTCACAAAAAATAGCTTCGTATGTCTTGAAGTTCTTAATGTACAACACTAGAGATATTTCTTGTATATTAGCATGGGATTAAGAAAATGCACCTCTTGCTTGATGTGAGCTTCAAAAATAGTTATATGATTGGAGAATAGTTTAAAGATTATTTGCAGGGTCAGGAAAATATGTAGCAGCGATCTAAGATTGTCAACTATTATTGTTATTATTTCAGTAAGGCTCCTCATCTCCTGACGCAAGTCTCGCTTTTCCTTACAGTTCATGAATGGAGTCCAACAGGGGCCTCCAGGTCACTGCACTCACTGTCTTCTGCTGGAGTCTTCTCTTTTATGTCTACACATCTCTCTTCAGTTTTGAGAAATTTTAGAAAACAGTGGTTTAGAAAAAAAACACATCTTAAGCAGCTGGGTGCACTTTTTGCTGATGACTATAAAGCCAAATGGACTGGAATATTGATGAAACCTTCAAAAAATGATTATAATTTGGGCTATCATTACAGAATGAGCCAAGTGTAAGAGAACAATAAAGAAATGAACTTATACTTAATATTGTATTGATGTTGAAAGGATAAGAATAAAAGGTACCTTTCTCAAAAGACCAAATGATATCATAATAATTACCTGTCGCCTGCCAACATTTGATGTAAGATACTTATGACTATATTGAAGTTACATGTTCAGGAAACCTGATTGACCATAGTTAAGGGCAGGTCTGTAGACACCGGAAGTATGGTTCCTACGGATTGTTTTGAAATGGGCTTACAAAGTATCTCCAGCTAGTTGAAAATGAAAGAACTAAAAAGCAAATGTAACATCTTACTGGATTTCATAATTCACAAGTCTACTATTCTATGAAGCAAACAGAAAAAAAAACATAAATGGGGGAAGAATTATTCACTATTACTCCTCTTTTTTTCAAGTATTTAACCCCAGGCAACAGGTGTGATTCCTGGAGCAATTCTCCCAATTCCGTATCGTCATTTTCATTTTGCCTGAGCATTGTCAGTAGAGAAGAAGTGAGAGAAGCATCTATCTTTATCAAGTTTACAGCTCAACCAGAGGCGAGAGCGCATGAACAGTAGAGTGTTCTATAGTATGTCCGAATGGAAAACTTACCACGAGAAAGAAAAGGAAAATGAGGTCTAAGTGATCATAAATCCTTGGCACTTTTCACTTTCAATGAGCTTCCATGAGGTGCTGGTATCTGAGATAGAAGACAATGACACTAAAGGGTTAATACATGACTCTCTGTCGGAAGAGCATTTCAATCACAGGGAACAATTGGAGGCACCAAACCCAGGTGGAACAAGGATGGGCAAAATCAGAGCAGCTAAGAAGGAGAGAGAGTGGAAGAGGGAAGGAAACAGTCACAGAGGTGTGTGTCGGGGGTGGAGAGTATAGAAAAGATGTTGAAGATGATTGTATGCACTTTGGTTCATAACGCCCTGGGGTCACATTGCTGGGTTTTGAATGAAGGAACAACATAATACAACACGAATCATATTCTACTCTGAAGATGTCCCTCTGAACTCTCTGCTGAGAAGATTCAGAAACAGAACAGTAGATGAACAACTGATATACCACTGTGGTAGGGCCGCTTAGGGGTAGCTGCTGGGGACCCCTTCTAAGGGGACTGCAGTACATAATGTCAAAAGGAGTTGGATTCCAGGATTTCTGCACTGAGGGTAAATGTGAAAAAAAACAAATCTTGAATGGCTGCACAGTTTTGGGTCTTGCAAACCCAGAAGGCGAGTTTTCATCTGCAGAGTAGAGAAAGGTTGCTTGTGGCTCCGTTTTGGAGAGAACCAAGTTTAGCTTTTAACATGCTGAGTCTGATGCGGGCAATGGGTAACAGTGATTGCCGTCTTAATGGGCTTAGACTCATTTAGGAGACAAACCTGGGAATATTTTCATACTAGGGTAACTGAAGTGAGAAAATGGGCCATAATGTGGGTGGCACAAGGCTGAGCTCTCAACAAAACTGAATACAAAGGCCTAAGCAAGCTTGAGTCAGCATTCATTGTTCTCTGGTTCCTTCCTGGCATTAGAGGTGATGTTACCTGCCTCCAGAGCTTCCCCACCATGATAGGCTGCATCCCCAGAATGGTAAACCAACAAATTCTTTCTCTTAAGTTGTTTCTTGTGGAGGATTTATTCATAACGATGAGGAAATTAATTAACACAGCATGCGTATTACATGTAAAAGTTTTCATGTTGAAAAAGCAATGGGATAGAAAGCATCTAAAACTCTGGAAAGATGTCTAGTCTGATGAGGAAATTTAGGAATAAGCTATATGAAGTTTAAAAACATGTTGATGGATGAGTTGACCTGAAATGGAGAAAGAAAAATCAAGAAAAGTAAGTCACTACTTGGCAGATTACAGTAGATAGACTATTTCATGGTATCACACTCAACAACTGTACTACTATAAGTTGATCATATTCATGAAAATATTCAAAATTGTAAATGTGACTTTTCTCCTGCTTAATAGACGCCCACTTAGATCATTGACTCTCCAAGCTTCGGGCACAAAACCTCAGGGATCCAGCACTACTACTAGATACATTTTAATGAATAGCCTCATTCCCCTTTATAATTGTTACATTTTGGGTTGCAGACAAATGGGACAAAAGGCAGGAAAGAGACCAGCCTGACCTCAAGCGCTCTAACGGCATTTATTGGCACAGCAGCAAGGGCATCAACTTTCCCCGCGAGAAGGGAAATTGTGAGAAGGTGGGCAACGCTGTGGGCTCTTGTAGGGTTGGGCGGACACAGGCTCAGTTAGGATCGTCTTGTAGACTTAGGTACCAAAAGAAGTCGGTAGAACTGGACAGACACAAGTGCAGGGCAAGACAGGCTTGAGAAATGTGTGATTTCCTTTTTTGGGGTTGGCATGGGGAGGATGCTTGCTTAGGCCAAGCAGTGTGTCTTGAGATCAACAAATGGTTCTCAACAAAGAGTTCTTCCTGAGATGTGGATGTTACTGGCACATGGGTGGTAACAGCTGAGGAACGGTGGTGAGGTTAGCTGAGCCGCAGGTCTTCTGGTTTTCTACCGCTGGCTCATGCTATCTACAATACTTTATATGTGCATGTGTGCATGCACACATATATTACATATATACATATATGATATATTACAGTCAGTGATAGGAAAACTGAACAGGTTGTGGAGATTTCAAGCATGGATGTTCTAAATGTCCCCGTATAATCATATGCAAGAGCTAAGTCTACTTGATTACTTCAGACTCTCCACTCCAGGGAAACCAGCTTTTCCTCAGTTTCCACACTACTCATAACTCATATGGTTACATGAACACTAACTTCTGATTCCTTACATACGGTCTGTCCTCCAAATGTTACATGATATGAAATCTGTGTAATAGAATAGCTGTCCTTTTCGTAAGCCTGTGAAGTACATGGCCATATTTTGGGACAGTTTGTTCTATTTCATTTAGTGCAGACTTTAAAGGGAGCAACCATGACTGAGCAGGGCCAATAATGATCACTGGGAAGCAGAGTGCTTTGTGACATGAAAGTAGAGGGACCATGCCTGTCTCGTGATGTGTTGCAGGCCAGCACATACAGCAGCGGACACATCTGTACCTCCACATACACAGTGCTAGGCTATACTCCCTTAGGTTCAAGTCAGTTAGGCTTTCTGTGAGTTCCTAGCAGGTGGGCATGGTGGCACAGGTATAAACTGCCAGCAGCAGCCTGACAAAAGCAGGACAATCCGGAGTTTGAAGCCAACCCACATAGGGAGAGTCCTGTTTCAACACACACACACACACACACACACACACACACACACACACACACACCAAAAAACTTATCTTTCATCCAAGAGTCTACATCCCACACACAAAGCTGCTTCCTAACAGTGGAAATGAAAGCTAGAGAAGTTTAGTACCAAAAGGCAGACATCAACTGGTGTAGCTCTGCAAAATCATTGTTGAGTTTCTGGTAAATCCTCTCTAAGATCTCTAACCCGCAACCCCAAGTAAATCCCTTAGCGACCTGAGCTTCAGGTTCGCCATCTATAAAACTGGGTAAGACATCATAGTGTCCAGGCACACTAAGGGCCAACTGAAACAACGTGAGCTCAGAGAATGCAGGGACCTTTTTACACATGCACAATGTTAATTGTGCATCCCATGTTAAGAGCGGGGTTCCCTGGGTGCTATATTGCTGTCATGATTCTGTCTAGATGAAGCCTGCATAGATAGGTCACACTTCCGAAATTGGAATTATCATTCTGACATGGAGCAGCCTGCAGAACAGGCAGGCGATGAAACCACAGTAACCTGGTCCAGTTTGGTTCAGGAGGGCCAACTGCTGTCCCACCTTGTGTAGCTTGTGTCACATGCTGACCTTAAGCTCTGCCACCCGGCTTTACCTCATTATCTCCCAACTGTCTCTCCCTGGGGTCCCTACGGTTCCCTCTGACCCGCCCCGCGGTGCCCCGCCAAGGGCCTAGGTGTCTTCCCCGCCGCTCTCCCCTCGGTGCGGAGTCTGCTCCCTCCCGACCGCGACCCGCTCCTCCGCCCGCGGTCCCCGCAGATGTCCGCGGCGCGCCACGGCGCACGCTCGGGGGCGGAGCAGGCGCGTCAGGCTCGGCGGCAGCGGCGCGGGCGGCGGCGGGGACCGGCGGGACGCAGCTGCCTCTGCCCCCGCCACCGGCGCCGCCGTCACCTCGGCGGAGGGCTGCGGGGCGCCTACGGTAAGGCCTGGCGGCGAGGTCTCCGCGCTGCGGGCTCCAGGTCTGCGCACTGCAGCGGGACCGAGCAAGGACCCAGGGCGGACTCGGAGGACGGTGCAGAGTCCAGTGCCCGTGGGGCACGGGCCCGTGGCCCGGGATGGGGACACGCGGCGGCCAGGGCCCACGGGTTCTTTGGGGGAGGCATCCCCTGGCCCTGCATTGGCCTCTCTGGAAAGCCACCTAGAGTTGGGGACTGGGGCACGGGAGCCTGACTGTGGTGGCCAGCACCGCTCCGGGAGGGCAGGGGGCTCCTGCCGAGGGGGACAGCCCTACTGCGGTGCTGGGACTCTTCCGTGGAGGTGGTAGTGGATGCGGGTGAAGAACCTAATAATATGCTCTTTGAGCCTGCTGTAGGGTGTAGAGGATAAATACGGGGAAAATCTGGGAGGGAGGGTTAAAAACAGGACATTGGCAATGCAGATACAAGAGTGGGATGGGAATGGGGTATTTGGGTCTCAGGTTTTATGGGCTTATAATGAAGCACAGAGAAGTGATTTTTACTATTTGGCTGTCAGTAAATGCTTGACTTTTTTTTTTTTTAGGTATTGGAGTATGGCAGGAATAGTCTCTTCTGGGCATAGGCAGTGATATTCAAATGTAGGTAGGAAGATTATCCGCAGAGTTTGAGCACACTTCCAGTTTTGTTTTCTTGCTATTTACCTAGAATAATCTTTTTGTTGAGGAGTGTTCCCCGAGTTCTCACATCCATGGGAAAACTAACAAGCCAACTTATATTAATGCATAAATTTTCAGAGTAAAAAAAAAGCAGCATGTAGGTTTGATGATATGGTAAACCCAATGGATGTAGAGTGTGAAACTCTTTCATGATAATCTTCCTTTATCTCCATCAGTTGCTTAATACTTTGAATTAAGTACTATGGTTATTTTTGAAAAAAAATGCATTCAAAAATTCACACAATGTGGATTTAAAAAAAAAAACACACATCGAATGTACTAGCCAGAGAGAATTATCCAAACAGTGTGTTAAACATCCTTACAGGTATCTGCCTGAACTTATTTTTGAATATTCTCCAGTTTAATACCAAACTTTAATTTCATATAACCCCAGAGTTAGAAAGTGGACAGTCTCCAATTGCATCTTATTGGAATCTTGTTTTTCTCATATGTTTTTCTGAAGTGAGTTTTACGGTGATATTCAAAAGGGTTTACTGCTATGTAAAGGAAACTTACATGTTCCATGATGTAGGGTTTGAGATACAATACACTTACTTGTTGGGTAGCCGTGGGGACGCCCCTTAAAAAGAAGCCACAGGCTTGTCACACACTTCTTAGTGTGAATGTCTTCTTGTTTTCTCTTCTAGATTGAGCTGCCGACTCTTCCATTCTCAAGATGAGGCTTTCCTTGGCAATCTCCTTTTTTATTTTCCTGTCCTTGTGGGTTGAAGAAGCTTGTTCAAAAGAAAAATCGTCCAAGAAGGGAAAGGGGAAAAAGAAGCAATATCTGTGCCCGTCGTACGTTCCTCATGTCTTATATCCTTCTGCAGAGCCGTGTTGCTGCTGTTGGTAGAAAGTCAGACTGACTACTAAAATGCCCGACCATGACACTTTTCACATCCAGCTGTGACCCATTGTGTCCTGCTAGCAAAACGCCAGGGTAGACAGAGGTTTGGAGTGCCACGGTCCCTTCCTAGTGGTGAAGGAGGCTTCGTTCGTACATCTTTACATATCATTTACAAAAGTGAAACAAGTTATTATTGCTTTCTTTGGCCAGATATGCAACTTTAATTGGATACTAAGAGTCCATATTTTGAGAAAACACCAGTACAAAAAGTACTAGATTTAAAAATAGTCTGACAGGAAAATTCATTAAGAAACATATAAACTACGATCTTGAAATACATTTGTATTGGTATATCACAATGGAAGCAAATTTATTTGCATGGTAGATGACAGTTCTTTTTCTATATCTGTAAGGAATTTAGTGTATCCCTCCAAGAGTGTGTTATAAAATATAGAATGACTCGTAAAAACAAAATTCAGCTACAATCTCTCCAAAGTCAAGGTTTATCGGCTTGGGATCTTTTCTGGGAAGGCTTAATGTCACTGGTCAAGAAAAGCTGAAAATAACCATCAGATGAATGCTCTATAATGATTTCTAAATATTATAATGTGTTTTAGGCAATAGTACAGCATTTGTAATTACTTGGCTGTGATAGGCCATTTTTTAGTTAATATGGTTGAGATGTCATATTGACCACAGATGTTTTACTTCAGCACCTGATGAATCGTGAACCATTGTAGTTTTATAGATGTCTGTAAGAAACATCAAGTGTCTTAGGAAGAAAATTTGTCAGTCAAGGACTTTAGACTTGATATATTGAAGATGATACTTGTACAGATGTGAGAGATGGAAAGTCTGAAATCGTGTTATGGAGAGTAATGTCTGACATTAACTAAGTTTCATGTCATGTCAAGAGGCATCTCCTAATTTGACCATTGACATCCTACTTATTTAACAGTATTATGCCAGGGTCAAATTATGGGGTGATAGTCATAAAGGACAGCCTTGAGTTTTATGCCTGCTTCTCCTTGGCCTCTATACCCTTGGGTATCTGTTGAGTGATGAGGGCCCAGACATATGTTTAACCACCACTTGCTGACATCAGGATTCCTCAATGATATGACTTTTGTATCCTAATCAGGAGGTTAACCTTTGAGGGCCTTCTCCTTATATGAAAGATGCATTTTCAAGTTCTGAATATTCCCTGTTGATACAAACTAGCAGAGTTAGTCTTTGCTAGTTTCTACCATAGCCTTAAATTTTTTGTTTTATTTTTATAATTTTGAGACTAACTTTTGCTGACGGTTGTAGTAATCCTGTTACTAGGATGTCTAGCTCACCTGTGTGCAAGTAGGGCAGGGATGATGACTCAGCAGGTGAAGATGTGATCATAAGGACCTGAGTTTGCTCTCTGTAACCCTAGAGTGGAAGGAGAGAACCAATTTCCAAAGGTGTAGCCCCCATCTATATGCATGCTGTGACAGGCGCACACACACATGATCATAACAATCAATCAATCAATCAATCAATCAATCAATATATTTCAAGGAAACGTGCCCTAGGAAATTACAGTTCTTTATTTTTGGATTGAATGTTTTTTCTTTTCTTTTTTTAAAATTTATTTATTAATTATGTACACAGCGTTTTCCCTACATATATGCTGCAGACCAGAAGAGGGCACCAGATCTCATTACAGATGGTTGTGAGCCACCATGTGGTTGCTGGGAATTGAACTCAGGACTCTGGAAGAGCAGTCAGTGCTCTTAACCTCTGAGCCATCTCTCCAGCCCCCAAATGTTTTTCTTATAAATAAGTACCTCTTGGTGTAGGAATACAATTCTATAATTCCAACAGATGATAGGAGGGTGGGGAGTTCAAAGCCATTCTGGGCTACACAGTGAGACCTCGTTTAAAAAACAAGCAAACAAAACTGAAGTAAAATAAATAGAAAATCTGGGTTAAGAACAAGAGCTTAAGACATTCAGAAGTCATTTCTCTGGCTGGAGTTTGGTCCGTTATTTGAAAGTTCTCTAAAAACTTAGACTAGAATCTCAGCCATAGTCGTGTACTGTAAAATAATCTTACTCAGTGATTTGTAGTTTAGAAGTCTAAATTGTTTCTTGTGTGTAAATTTGTTAGGTATTTTGCTCAGCAGAGTTAAAGTGAGAGATCTTAGAAGGTGAGGATAGAAAATAAAAACGTCTTGATATTGTAAGATTCTTCCTGGTGAACGCTTGTTTATTTAAACATTTGAAGAGTGGCATTCATAAGCAACGGGAGCATAGATGCCTAGCAGCCTATTTGTAGGGAGCGAGAATTAAATAGTCCTGTGTTTCCATTAGAGCAGTAGTTTCTCCTACTGAGAATCCCATTCTGAGAGGATACATTTTAAAATCCAGGAGAGGCGCTGAAGAGGTATCTCAATGTGATGCTCTGTTCTGCCTGTGAGATTTTCCGCAAGCCCATGTGTACAACTAAGGTCACTCACTGGTACTTCCCAGGTCTTCATTCCTCGTTCAGAGCTGTGTAGAGGGTCATACCCTCTGCATCACGTTACAAAGCTCAGCTTAACCTGCAAGGACTTGCACTCAGAACTCCTCCACACTTTTCCTAACACGGTTCCCCTTGGCTGGCAAATGGCCCCAACACCTCCTTGTCCTCCTAGGGTCACTCTTGGTCTAACCTTTCTTAGTTTCCCCAATTCAACAGTCACCAAGACTCGGAAGCTCAGCAGCTCTTCTCTGCCATGTCTGGAGAGTCTTTACTTTCACCCCCACAGATATTGTTTGACTTATTTTCCCTAAAATCTCTTATCCAGCTTGTTCTAATCTTTCCACTTCTCATTTTGTTTTGTTCTTGCTTTTATTTATTTTTTTCTTGACCATTCCTTTGCCACACTGACCCTAGAGTTTTTCCAGGTCTCCAGTCTAATTAAGTCATTCCACCATTGAGACACCTTGCGGGAACCCCGTGGCTTGCTACATATGGCTGACATTTCATGGCTCTACATGAAGACTCTTGATGGCGAGAATTTAACATCTTCATCGCCATCCTCTCCATCTCAGTCCTTGGACCACAAACAGCGCTCATGGGTCACTCCCATTCACACTTGCTCCTTCCCATCGCTGCCTGTGTTCTTCTCAATAGAGCACCTAGTGCTCTCCCTGTGTTAGTGAACTTCTACCTCTACCTCGCTGCTGTTGCTCCAAATTCATGGCAGTAACTATCGCTTATACACTATTGATTCTCAGTCTGTCCACCAATCTTAAAACCATGACCTATACTGAGAAGTGTGTGTGTGTGTGTGTGTGTGTGTGTGTGTGTGTGTGTGTGAGAGAGAGAGAGAGAGAGAGAGAGAGAGAGAGAGAGAGAGAGAGACTGGCACCATGCTGTTGAGAGGCATCCCAATCTCTTCCCTCTCCACAGCCCTCCCTCTACTTGCCTTTCGTGGTGATCGTTCCCTGGAGATTATCAGTTAAACTGTGTGCTTGCCCAGCTCTTTGTAAATTCACAAGAGAACAGTGCCTTCCTTGACTCATTAAAAGCGAACACTAGAATGCTTGGTACAAAATGAAAATTTCTTTAATGAGTGCAGGGAAAGCAGAACACCTTTGTCTGCTTCTCACTGGCTCTGTTATGTCTGGATTTTACATCAGTTGATATGGTCTTAGCAGATGAACAACTGGATGAAGTCACAACTAGGTTGATGAGTGGAACATTTTTACTCTAGTTTATGTTTGGATATGATGGCATTTTGACTTCATCATATTCAACATTTTAACAGTGACTGGAAGGAAACTTTAAAGAAAAAGACTCATATAAACTGAAGTTTGTAACATTGGGAAATTCAATGTGAGACAGAATTGATGTCAAGTATAAGCACTGAATTATGGTACTGAGACTCAGAAAGAAGAGATTTGCTTACTGATATTATTTGCAGAATCATATATATTCGAATGGCAGGGCAGGTGAAAAGGGCCTATCTTGCAGGAAGCCAGAAAACAGTAAGAGTAGGGAGGGCTGAAAAGAACGTGTATGGGGGTGAATTTGAATGATGCACAATGATACACATGTAAGAAAATATCATGATAAAACCCATTAATTTATGTGATAGCAACAGCAAAATAAAAAAAACAAAGTGATGGACAAAACCAAATGAGGTAGGGAAATGAGTTACCATTTGGTTTACCCATCATTTGTGCCTGTATGGATTAAATAGACTACTGGGAAAATGTTTGATGGCATTATCATCATGATATAAATGTATATATATATATATTTACATATATAGAGTTATACTTGACACTATATTTAAAGCAAATTTTGAAGATATTTAAAGCACAGTTTATGGGCATTTCTGCACTGTTCTACTCAGTATTTCCAGGACAGAGAAATGATAGAAGCAATTAAGATCTTTTTATACTAGGAAATGCTAAAGGAACTGAGATAATTGAAGGTTGCTTTCAAATGTTTGAAAATTTCTGAGGTTAATAAGAAACTATACTTCATGACTTGGTATCAGCTAAAAGCCATGCTAATGAATCGAAGTTGTAGGGAGTGAGATTTTGGCTCCCATGTCAAAACTTTCTGTTAGAGAGGAGATGAGATATAATTGATTAGAGACGGGGTTGGGAAGTTCTTGTCATTAGAGCTATTCTGGCATGGGAGACTTGTTTGGCAGGCTTGTGCTAAGGGGTTTGAAATTGGATATCCAGGTAGACCATATGTTGTGTTTAAGGCTGTTTCAACTTGCGAGATTTTAAAATTCTGTAACCCTAACATTATATCTAATTATCTAACAGCAATAGGAAATCACGTCTTCATTCTACAGATTTAAATTTTATCTCGAGCCAGTTAGATAAATCTGCCTTTACTCTTGGCAGATTGACTTGGAAAGTTCTAGTATATGAAATGCATATGACTTTGTCTTGAGTTGGTAATGAAAATCTGAAGACCTTAATTAACAAAATTTCCCTTTAAACCAGGTTTGGTGATGCACACCTTTAATCCCAGTACGCAGGAGGGAGAGGTTGGAGGACCTCTGTGAGTTCAAAGCCAGCCATATCGACATAAGAGATTCCAGTTCAGCCAGAAATACAGAGACCCTGTCTCAAAACCCCAACCCAATAAGTCAAGTGAAACAAAAACAAAACCCTAATTTCCCTCTGAAATTTCATAATCAGGTTTTTTGTTGTTGTTTTAAAATGTCCTTTAAACCCAGAAAAATCCCTTCTCTGACATAGTCCAGTCAGAAAGGATAAGCCAGTCTGCCACCCCTCTGAGGAAATGCCTGCAGGATGACAAATGAAAATGATCAACACTTCCACAGTCAGATGCCCATGTGTATTGTAGAAACTGGATCAAGCTGAAAAATATACTTAATAATTCCAAGAACAACAAGAAAACAATTTTAAAACACAGAAGGACATTGTTGCTCATCGCAGCTTCTGTTGGCAGGAGACAGCGTAGCTCCTTTGCCCTGGGCTTGCCCAGCCTCTGTCCTGCTGTGCATCACTGGTTTTGCCATTGCTGAGTGACCAGTACATATTCTTATGCCGAGGCCTCTGAATTTCACACACGTGGCAGCTGCTCATGGTATGTGTAACTAATGTGTTTTTGAAGTGCATTAGAGAACCGTCTTGAACCTGATGTGTGTGTCACAGAGAGGCAGACGATCTGGTGTGGTTTTCAAATGCATCATTTATTAGTCCTGTCTTTAAAAGTAGGGGACAATTCACAGCAAACACAGCTAACAATCAACGGAGCTCTCAGCGACATAACCAGTGTCTGGAGAGAGAGTTCACCCACAGACAGTCAGGAGAGGCAGCAAAATAAGCTGAAAGTCAGATTGCCTAGTGCACAGCAAGCCAGGAGCCCCCCCCCCCCACCAGTCCACTGGTCGGGGAAGGTCTGTGAGTGGGTGCTGGCTCTGCGACAGACGCTTCTTGAGAACTAAGCTCCTTGAGAGCGCTGGATGCTGATAGTCATGGCTCCAGTTGCGCTTACTTAGGTCAGTCAGGGTGCTGTACTTGGTCGCCAGGAGATTCTGATGGGAGACATGATCACTGGAAGGAACCCATTTTGCTACAGTACATGTCTCATGTGTATTGTGGACTTTTTGGAGCCCAACATGTACTAAGATACTTGGAGCCTGGATTTTAGTAGTGCTTCTGAGCTTTGTTTTGTCTTCTCAAACCTCATGATCAGTATAGGTTCCCCATGCCTAGGGCCTTTCTGGGTACACTCAGGTGTTCACTTCTGCCATTATCTAATTCTGGTATCAGGACACTGAGCAGGACTGCCACCATCTTGTGGAACACTCCATTTTGCTTTCAGATTTTTGATCTAAGTGTTCACTACAAAATCTTTCTTCTGTTTGTTTTTTGGCTCACACTGTCTTCTCTCCAAGGAGCTTCCCAAGGAGCCTTTAGTGACTTAGGCAGCTCTTGTATGGGTGTGCAATCATGTCAACCTGCATTAACCCATCTCCTCAATACATGTTCTCAAGCCCTCAAAACTCTAGTGTTAAAATCACAACCTAAGTAACTCAGGTTTATTTTGATTCTGTGCACACAGTGAAAAAAAATGAGAGTTATTTCTACAAACTTGTTCATAAGCTAAAAATATTATGTATAAATATAAAGGCACTTGATATCTTCTGTGAGAACTTTTGTCTCTTTCAACGTGTAATGCTAGGATATATGCATTTCAGTTGTGTATACAGATGAGAGGGGGAGATACATGGAAAATCAAAAGCCGTCATCTTTAGGCTAATTTGTATGGTCCTCATTTGTCTCCATAGTTTCCTTTATCTAGATTTCATTAGCAGACTGGATGGATCTTTACTTAGTTCCAGTTCCTTGCTTCCTTGTAGAAATGTTCAAGATGAAAATGTTGGCCCAAGATGAGAGGCTGATTGAAAAGGATAATTGCTCGTATTGTCATCACTCTATACCTGGACCAGGATATTTTTTTCCCTTGGGTTCGGTTATATGTTTTCATATCACCTACTTTGCAATTTCTCTTTGAGGGCCTACTGTTATTTTGCAATCACTTGAATTAACGATCTTGTCTTTCCAAGTAATTCTCCAGCTTTCAAAATTGGCGTCTCCATTACTCCAGCTAGTCAGGCATGAAACTGAAATGGAACCCACATCTTCCCTCGGAATGATCCCCTCTATCGTCACGTTCAGCTTTCTTTTCGATGCATCTGCTCTTTCCACTATTGTCAAAAGAGCTGTGGTGGTATTTCCTCCTTTAGTCGCCTTGTTGTTGTACATCTACAAAGCATACTGTTTTCATTTTCAACTTTCTAGGCTTTTAGTCAGTAGCCCTCAAGTGCTCATGCCCAAATGTCGAGCATATTATTTCCTTTGGCCCTAGATTGCAAGAAGCTCTTGAATTAATATTCCTGACTTTGGTTGCAGGTACTATCTTGTTTTAGTCTACCCCCATTCCTGTCTTTTCCTTGCTTACTACCACTACCACTACCACTACCACTACTACTACATTTGGAAGCATAACATTCTCTTTAACCGGATTTTGTCAGTTCTTTAGGATTTAGCTGAGTAAATATTACTTTGTCCTAATAGGCAGAGTTTTTATATAGTCAGAATTTTCATTTTTTGGTGGGGGGTGAGTTCTGTGAACTAACAGCCTTCTGTAGTAGTGGGACTAGGTAATGTCTTGAAAATTGGTTGAAATTCAACAGTTAGAAGGGGGAAAAGTATTCGTCATCTGATTTTAGCTCACCTGTAGTACTGTGCTGAGTGCCTGCTGCCGCCATTTTCATCTCTCCTGTAATATGGAAGCTTGCTCAGAGGGTCCCAACTGGCACTTCCATGGTCCTAAATTGTTGTGTGTTGTTGGATGAGTTTTACTTTAGTTTGTTATCTTTGGTGAATAGATGAATAAATAACTTCTAAGTAAGGTCCTTTCTTATAAAATAGATTAGCCTCTTTTGGATAAGCCAAATTACAAAGCCAAGACTGAGGAGAGACATGCAGAAGAGATACACAGATTAAAGGATGCTGTGGATGGCTCCAAAGAGAAAATGGATTTTTTTTTTAAAGCAGGATTTTTTTTGTTTTATTTTGTCACCACAGTGATTTTGAACCAGAATAGGCACAACCAAAATTAAGTGTGACGTAGACAATAATAGCATTTCCATTTATTTTCATAAGCCTGTGTGGTGCTGGTGTTGAACTCCTTCCTCTTCCAGAATCCTTTTTCTCTCACATCATATATTTTGACAGTTGACGCAATTGAATCCTTCATATGATGATGTCTTTTACTTTTTAGTTAAACCGTGTGTGTGTTAACAGTTTATGTTGCAAACAGTTAAGAGGAGGTGGCCATATATAGTTTTAGAACATGGCGGTTTCAAAGCTTTGTGCCTAAGAGCTCCATTTGTGCCTGAAAGTGCAGTCGAATCCAATGAGTGCACGGTTAATCTTTTTACATATCCATGGTTTAATGACTGTGCATTTAGAAGTGATATTGGTAAGGTGAATTCACTTTGCACATCTCCTCACAAATGATGGGCAAGACATAGCAAGAAGAACATTATTGCACATACTGAAGAACACTAAGTCCCTAGAATTGGGTTTCAGTTTTCCCATGTGTACAGTGAAGAATTTTGATTTTATTCAGTCATGCACACACATCTATTCACTTGAGGCAAGTTGATCTTTTATGATATTATGCTTTATGATTGGTTTGTAACCTTCTTTTCAGGGTTAACTTATTTGTTTAAATTGTTTTTGTTTATTAGCTTTGATATAATGAAGCCAAAAAAGAAAAAGAAACCTACACAAAATTCATTTTCTAAAGCAAGTTAGTACTAAATGGATCCAGTTTTAGATTTGTCTTATCATAATACAAGTATTTCGAAGTCGAGTAACGCATGTGGGAGCCGAATTATTTATGTTACCAGTTTCTCATGCTTTCACAAATTAAGGGAATCGACTTTCAGAAATGTGACCTCTTTGCTTCCTTTGAAGGTAAATAATTTCTTTAATGTGGCAAGGAATTGGGAGTGTTTGTACAAGTGTCTTTTGTTGCTATGCTAGCTCCTGACAGAAACATTTGCTCCCTCTGCTATATTTCATGGAAATTTACACTCACAACTCAGAGGGCAAGTAATCTAAGTTCATGTACATACGCATGGTCCCTCTGAGAAATAATGTACGTATGAAATTAAAATTCATAGAGCCCTACTTTAAATAACAGTGAGCTCAATAATAAATTACTACTAGAACACGTTGGAAAACAAATAACAAATCAGCAACTGTTTGCTGAAGCGTCTTTGATGACTTGTCCTGTGCTGATTCGTATCTTATCTCTTGGTGTCCTTTGGATGGACTGTGAGGTCCAGAGATCCTCCACTTCTCTCCGTCAGTCTTCTCAGTCTCTTTCTCGCTTTCTCCAGCACACGGCATTTCCTCCCAGCCAGTTCAGTTCCAGCATGGCACTTTAGTTTTTGATATAGAGGAAAGGAATTGAGCTCTTTGGTAGACTCTCCTGATGCCTATTCCTCCTTCACTCTTGAAACCACTCTCCCTTCATCTTATTTATCTCTTATTTCTTTTATCCTTACGGATTTAAAAACATACTGAAGGAACTACTGTCTGAAAAGAAATATGGAGTGGATTTGTATTTCATTAACATTTCCATCTATTAATTGCTGCATTTCCTGAACTAGAATGACCTGTTTTCTGTGCTTCACTCTGCTGGTTCTTCTTTGTCCAAACAAGTTACCAAAGGCATATAGTATCTTAATAAGCAACCTCCTCCCCTTGGTCATTTGTTTGTTAATGTGCCGTTTTAGCTCTACTTTACTTTTTGACTTAGATATTACTTCCTTCCTATTAAAGAAACCTAGTCACTTCCTTGATACCATTATTACTTGATAAGAACCATGTGCTCTTCTCTACACCCCAGCACACCCCTGTGTCCACTTATTTCATCCTTAGATTCTAGAATCTCCAACTTCTGAATCTTTGTCCCCTACCTTTTTCTGCTACCTACCCTTCTGACACTAGAACTCATAAGCTGCTTTCACCGAGTCCTTAACCACTGGCTTTTTTGGTTGGTTGGTTGGTTTTTTCTTTTTGATAGTCATCCTTGGTTCTTACAAGCTTCTTATTCACCAATATTTCATTGGTGTTGTGTGCGTGTGTGTGTGTGTGTATCATCAGGAATTGTTGTGCTTACATCTTTATCTCTAGGTGTATTTATTTTGTGATAGCCAGACATTCATTTTTCCATTTTCTACTGTACTAGACTGTAAATGCATTGGGCAAAGCTCAGTCACACAATATTTATTTGAAGACCTGATTTTAATCCCTAGTACAACTGACAAACAAAAAATTTGCATTCGGTTCAGTGATATATTAATTTGGCTGAGGTATGCGAAAAAGGAATGACCACATGCAGACATGAAGTTGGGAAAGGGAAGAGTGCTTAAATAACGTTTCCCAATTGTGGATGTTCTTTAATGTTGTGCCAAAGTTAATAAATGATAGCTACTTAAGGGAGAGTTTTTATGTGAAACCTAAAATCAGATCAGTGAACATTTTGTTCTGTTTCATTACAATTCACTGGTCTGGCATGCAAGTTGAATGGACTCTTTTGTTCACAAACGATTTTATAACAACACACAGAGCAGCTGGAAGATACTCAGTTGTCTTCTTTGGAAACTTTCCAGAGGTTGATTATGTCATTACAGAGCATTCAAAAGTCTCTTCCACTTAGGGTTACTCTCTTCATTACTGGATAAAATATATAAATACTGGGAAGCACTCATGGGAGCTAAGGTTTTTCTAAGATTATGATTTATATTTGAAAACTTTTTTGTCATTAGTGACAAATACAGCCATTTTGAACAAAGTTATATGATCTTTTTATTTACCTTTCCTTAAAAAAAATCCCAAATATTCACATCTGGACTACCATAGCTTTTTTTCCCCCCCCTCTGGTATTAATGAATGATCTTCCACGAAAAATAGGAATCTAATTTAGTCAGTAAGTCAAACCAGCCGCGTGCTTTCTTTCCTGAAACAGTTCAGTTTGGGTTCTAATAACAGCACTGAAGATGAACCTGTATTGTCAGGTACGATGTGAGGTAATGCTGACTTAAGCTTTACAATTCAGTGAAGTTCCGTTCCTCTTTGTGTATCTTTAGAGACATTACTTTGGAGCGCGGACCTTTAAAAACAGCCTTCAGTTGCTGTTACATTGCTGATGTTTGCTTTATTTCTAATGTTTGTGGTATTGTGTATAATTTGTGTAGGTTTGTGTATTAGTGGTATGTGGTATTGTGTTTTCGTGTGTGGTGTATATGTTGGTAGTGTGTGATCTGTTTTCATGCTGTATGGTGTGTTGTGATGATATGTGGTATTATGTATTGATTGTGGGGCTTCATGTGTTAGTGGTGTGTGGTGTTATGCATTGGCAGTCTGTGTCATGTTGTGGTGGTGTGTGATATTATATATTTTGATGTGAAGTGTTTTATGTTGGCGGCATCAGGGTTTATGTAGTGATGTTTAACGCTATGATTTGGTGATGTGTATTGTTATGTTTTGGTAACAAAGCGATTATGTTATGGTATGTGGAGGTCTTAGGTTTTGCTAGTGTGTGGGGGTAAAGAATGCATTGACATTACAATTAAATGTCTTCTTAATTTCTGCCAATGCTGAAGCGGTTTTATCTACCATTGCTTTCCTACCGTTAGCACAATTGTCAATATTTAGCAAAGTAAATGATGTGTTACTGGCTTTATGAAAATAGTTTTGTCTGTGATGTGGCCAATTTGCAAAGAGTCGAGCCAGGCTCTGGGAACTGTTGTAGTAGTGTGCAGGCATCTGTGAGGCTTGGGATAGACGCAGCTGTTCACATCTCTGCTCTGGCCAGCCTTTCCTTCTTCTAGCTTTGCTCTCCGTTGCCATCATCTTTTGTTGGGATCTACTACTCAGCGGCCACTTTACTGTGGCGCATTCTATCCCTTCTTCCTGAAATACGCCCTGCTTCTTTCCCTTAACTTGCTTCATCCCTGCTTATCTTACTACTTTCAACCAAAAGTCACATATTCTTCAGAGTGCCTAGCTTGTAACCTGTACAAAATTCAGTCCTAAAGATACAATGCTAATGAGTGCAGGTTCCAGGTAAAACTGGTTGAGTTAGTTCTGAGAGAACAGATAACACTAAACTCAAGTGACACACAGTCCATTTCTGTTTTGGCTTATGTGCTTTCACTGGCCAGATCTGTAAAATAGGTTATTAGAATAAAATGTTTTCTGCAATTTTTATATGAAATAAATTAGCTTCTCCTGTGGAGATGGAAACAGGATTCTTCATCATTGCTGTGTTGGTTTTGTTTAATTTAGTTACTGGGTTTCCTTTAAGTCATTAATGAACTCTAACGTGCAGTGAACTGTTTAAGAAGAATAACAGAATGTTACTCGCTGAGTGTACAGTTTACAAGATTCCTTCTCCCAGACATATGATCTGTTATATGAGACCCAGTTACTATAGGCTGGCGGAATGGCTGCGCGGTTAAGCTCACTTGCCGCTCTTTCAAAAGATCCAGGTTTGATTCTCAGCATCCACATTGGGCACCCATAACTTCCTCTTACTTTGATTCCAGGGAATCCAGTTCTCTCTTCTGGTCTCTGTAGGCATCTGGACTATGTGCTGCACACCAACCCACACAGACACACTCATATATACGTTTTTTAGTGGGTTTTCCATTGATGGGTACCCACATTGACTCCTAGCAGTGATGAACAGATTTGGATATAGAAGGAGTCTTTTGGAAATTCTTGTATGAATTACTAATTTGTGTTTAAAATATTGATCTGGATAAAACTTTAATTAGCAAGTTACTAAATTTTAATATGTATTGCTTATTTAAATGTTGATTCAGATGAACATTCTCAACTTTTTGCTGTAAAATGCCTGTCAACTTTGTTTATTTGTCTTGATCTTTATGTCCTGCCAAGATAGAGCATTCACGAATGTTTGCTGGTTATTTGATATTATGGAACACTTTACTTGTGGCTGTTGCCTAGACATACCTTCCCATAAGTTTAGGTTCTTGAGGCTTGGTCACCAGTGTGCTGATTTGAGGTGACGGTATTTTAAGAGATGTTGCTTGATAAAAGGTGATTGGGTCCTGGTGTCCTCTAGGAAGTAGGCAAGACAAGTTTTGATGAGAGAGTTAGCTTTCAGGACAAGCAAGTTACTAGAAGCAAGACTGCCTGTCTTCCCTTGATGATTTCTCTCAGTGTCTTGACATGTTTGGCATTCTTTTCTTGAACCACAAAATATAAAAGATAAATGAGCTTCTTTTCTTTATAAAGTACTCAGATTCAACTATGTTTATAATAAAAGAACATATTAGTACATTAATGCAATTACTTTTATTTCATTTTAATTAAATATTAGCCTTTATATTAACACAAATTATTTAACACAAGGGAACATTTGTATTTTCTATCAGAAATTCTATGGAGGGCACTTAAAAGCTATCAAATTAATGAAAAGTGTTTCAAAAAAATAAATGTGGGAGTGTTAGTTATGCCTAAAGCCCTAACGACCGGGAGCAAAGCAACGGATCTCAGACCCTGCATAGCAATGCTAGGAATCAGGTCTCTTCTGTGAGCATTGTCTAAAAGGAAAGGAAGCCTGGCTTGGTGGCTTTCACTCAGAATCTTCCCTTTGGGCTTTGTTAGTGCTGAGGAGACTAGGGGAGACGTTGTTCATGAAAGCCCTGAGTGTCACTGTATCAGTATGGTGTGACCATGGAGCTGTCTTTTGACACCGTGAGAGGGACATGAAGAAAAAACTATGCCGCCTCCTGGTGTCTTGGAGGCTCATGGTAGACTGCTATCAGTTCTTGATGAGAGCTCAAGAGGCAGCCGTGGCTGAGGCCTGGGGACCATGGAACAGAGAAAGGGATTGTGTGGACTGGGGAGGATTTCTGATGTGAAGGGGAATACCGAGTATTTACTCTTGCTCAGATGTGGTTCATAGGAGGGAGAAGAGAGCAGAGAAAGCTGGAGAGAACGTGGAGGGTGGGTTTAGAGAAGGAAACAAGCAATTTTTGACAAGAAGAACCTAGGAGGGGGCTAGAGTCCCACAGCGCCCATGTGACTCGTGGCCTGGGGGCAAGCAGGAGCTGAAGCTGGAGAACAGTCAGACCCTTCCTTGGAAGCTGATACAGAAGAATCGCTCTGGGCTTGAGGTCAGCCTGGGCTGCGCAGTGGAATCCTGTCACGAGAAAACATCAAACAAGCAAACAAGCAGACAGAATCTTCAAAGAGAGGATATGAGACATCCACAAAGAAAGTGCAGATTAGTAAGTCAGAGGCGGCAAACCTGGCCCAATGCTCTTCCCTTCCTCTGGGGAAGCAGGAAGTTTGGGGTTTTTCACAAAGCATCTAGTTTTGCTAGCAGGACTAGACGGGTCCCATACGCCGTGACAATTTTGAGTGGTAGGACAGTGGCTGAAGGCAGTTTTCATTCTCGGAAGGTGGCTGAAAATATTAGAAAAGCTGCTGGAGATTCTGTCCCGGAGAGCACTACGACACAAAGCTATTAGGGTACGGTATGGAGCAGTAGAGGCTCTTCGTGAGGAGGCCTGTGGATGTTAGTTTATTCAATCTGAAGTAGCTGGTTTCTAAGCAATAGTTCATAGGGACAGGAAGGGCAATCTTTCCTTTTCTGTACTGAAGAAGGATAGGTGATCCAGTGTTCAGGATAATATCTGTATTTGCTTTCCCGCCCCATAATGGGGTTGGTACATCATTGTTTGCATAAGCCTGCAGGGGTATAATGAAGGCTGTAATTCAAAAGAAATCCTTTTCTTGTCTCTGATAACAAATTATTTGCATGTAGGATCTTGCATAAGGGAAAGTGACCAAGCCATGGTAACAGAACCCGGTTAGGTGCTAGGGGTGGCCTTGAGCGTCTCCACTGGGTTCCCAACAAGGAACAAAAGCCCCTTCATCTAAATGACTTGTGGTGACCCTGGAGTGACGTCCTCACAGTGCTTTGAAGTTTAAAGTATTTATTTCTCAATTTCCCCGCTTTAGTTCTTTTAAAAATTGGTTTGTAGTGGCAAAGAAAATATTTCCTTTCAAAACTCAGCCCCATCAATTTTTAGAGAATAGTGGAATTAGAGTGGGGATTTGGGGAAAAGAAGATTTGTGCGTATATATCATGCGTTTACATAAGAAGGGAAACTTGCTGTAAGTAAATCACATGCCCGGGACTTTCTTGTAGTTGGGAGTAAATTGTGAATGTCTGTCGTTTTCCAAACAGCTGTTGCTCTCTTTCCCTTTCCCCACGACACAAAATAGGCTCCTGGGAGTTCTCCGTCGTACAGCACCATGACTGATCTAGGCACTTTATTTATGTGGCCACAGTTCTTTCTAGAGATAGGTCTTTGGTGAACTGGTTTTCTGCAGTCATCTTCTCTGCCTACAGAGAGACTCCCAGAGGCAGATACCAAGTGTCTAGAGATGTGGGCCATATCCACTGTAAGTCGGGTCCCCAGTTTAGCCAGCCAGGCCTGCTTGACCAAGTAGGAAGTACAGCTCTAGAGTGATTTTCTGTTTTGTTTCTCCTCCCTTGGTCCTCCCCTCTCCTCTCTATCCCTCCCTTCCTCCTGTCTTCTCCTCTTCCATCCTTCCTTCTCCTCCCTTACCCTTCCCTCCCCTAAACAGAGATGGGCGAGGTGCAGAATGAGAGCCTTTGGAGTCCTCAGTCCTTTCTCTGTCTCCTACTTCTTGATCCGAGTGCAGCTAAAAGCCTAGACTGGGCTGAGTTCACCATTATCTTACCCCTGACTCTCAGGTGCTGGGATGGCAAGCCGGTCACCATACTTGGCTTCTCTGTTTTATTTTTTTCCATCAGAATACAGAACAATCTTTCCTTTGAGGTACAATTAGGAAATCTCAGAATGATATGCATGCTATAAAGCTCAATAGGTAACCACATGCAATTTAAAAAGAAACAGTAAACATGTGTTACCTAGGAGGAGAATTGAACAGTGACATTCCTGTTATTTTTTTTATATAATACACATTGCATGTATATTACAAATATTAGCTTTCAAATTATATAGTTAGTGACTCTACATTCAGAGATCAATTTATATGTGTTTTAGGTGTATATGGCATCTTCTGTGTGTGTCTGTGCACCGTGTCAATGCAGGAGCCCACAGAGGGCATCGCATCCCCTGGGACTGGAGGTACAAATGACTGTGAGCCTCCGGGTCAGTTTTGGGAACCATACCTGAGTGATCTGGAAGGACAGCCAGTGCCGTCTCTCCAGGTTCAGGTTTTGATAGACTGTGCAGTTTGGTGCCAAAATTTGTCTGATTAATCCTTTCAGTGTTTCAGAGCCTAGTTATGGTAATCAGCAAAGCATGCAGAAAAGTACGGTGCAGAAAATGATGGTACATTTAGATACGTACGAGTCCCCCTTCCTGGGAATTCTGATATTTCAGTGGGTTTGCACCTGGCTTTATGTGTGTTCCGATGATTTCAGGTCTTCATGTCTTCTGCTCTGAGCCTCCTCTCCAGGACAACCTTGTTACTTTCTGAAGAAACATTTGAAGACACATTTCATTTGAAGAGCGCACGGACTCATGTAGATCAATTCTTCTCCTGGTCTATTCTTCTGAGAGACTATTTTGTATCTTCATAGGGATCAGAGCACCATGATGAATGTGTGCAGTGGGTAGACAGCCATAACCTGAGTCAGTCCTCCTTCATGTTTCTGTCTTGGCAGCTTTCCTTCTGGTTATGCAGAGATAGAGTGTAATTTAGTGTAAGCAGTAAGTGCAATGTTTCTCTGTAGAGAGTGGGAACTAAGTAAGCTTTTCTAACTGGGTTTGATGGGCCTTGGCAAGCTTTCTTCCATTTAGCCCTTCGCGGGTTTCAGTGCCCACCACTCCACTGCTTACCTCTCTAGGAGCTGCTGTTCAGGTTTTATGAAGGAGTGAGAAAATGTGCTCCTGGTCTTTAAATTCCTGGCGCATTTCATTTAACACAGTGATCTCCAGTTCAGCCAGAATTGCTCGAAGGGATAAGAATTCATTCTTTCCTTTTAGGTGAATAATATTATATCACATGTACATCTTATAGATATTATTTATGTGTACATATGTGCACATTATATACACACTGCCTTCTTTATTCTTCGATTGAAAATTACCTGGATGGATCTTGGAACTTGACTGCTGTATATAGTATAGATGGGGCTGCCAGTATCTCTTTGATAAAGTGATTTTATTTCCCTTGGGTATATATGTTGGAACTGCTGGACCATACGATAAATATATTATTTTTAAAGGGCTCTATAAAATCTTTTCCATAATGTGTATACTAACACCTTTGTCAACACTGTATGAGTTTCTTGCTAACCACGCTCTTGTAAGCATTTTAGTGCATTAGTTTTGGTACTAGCCACCGAAGAACTTTTTTTTTTTTTTTTTTTTAAGAACGACTGGTTTCTTTTTTATTTCTTTCCCTGTTGATGCCTCTGCATACTATACATTATTTTCCTCTACTCTCAGACCAGGAGGATTGTCTGTTTTGGTTTATTTTTGTAGAAACTTTGTTGCTTCTTGGCACACATTTGCTCTGCGATCCCTCACTACCCAGTTTTGACTCCTGCAGCCTGCACTTGTGGTGTCTGTGAAATCGTTGCCAGGAACAATGTCATGAGGACATTCTTCTGTGTTTTCTTTTGAAGTCTGAGATTGCATATTTAAGCCTTTAATGAATTTTGAGGTTTTGTGTGTGTGTGTGTGTGTGTGTGTGTGTGTGTGCCAGAAGAAACACGTCCGGTTTCTTTCTTTTCCTTGCAGATGTCCGGCTTTCTTTACACCATTTGTTAAATGCCATGGTTTCTGCTCATTGTGCATGCTTCCTGGCTGACTTACTGAGGATCAGTTGGCCATTTGCGCTGTATTTATTTCTGGTTCTCTTCACTTGCATTGGCCTATACTATTTTAACTACTGAAACTTCAGTATATGTTTTAGGAGAAACACATAGACACACACAGGATCACTCTCTAGATACAGCAGTGAGAATATTAGATTGAGAAGGTTCAGGTTGGTATATATCAAATTATTGAAGTGTTTTAATAAGAGAAGCCTCTGGTAAAATGGATATGAAATATGAAATATTCTTTGATGGGAACCAGACCTTAAAATAAAAAAAGGCATTAATGACTATGAAAATTTTCATACTATAGCTAATGACAGTGGAAATCGGCCAGCTTTTATAGGCTATCTCCATGCGGTTATCCATAATCTATTTCTTTAATACACCTTTTGCTTTGCAATGTATTTTTAAGTTAGGAAACATATACTTTCTTAAATATGACCTTTCTATAACTTGTTTGATTGTTTTGTGTTTTGATGCTGTCTTAATTCCTGGATACTTTGGACTGTGAGTGGCTTAGATCCATGAAGCACATCTGTGGGTCTGTCTTTGAGAATGTTTTCAGAACGGAGTCAATAAATGAGGATGTTGTTCTCTGCATGTGGGCAATTGAGTCCCAAAGCCCAGGTGTCTTGAAAGAATAATTGGCAAGACAGAGGGAGGAAAGGGGCTATTGCAAGATGTCCTCTCTTCCTTGGCTTTCTAGACAACTCTGCGCACCCTACATATCATGGTCTTCTGAAACTAATGAACCTTTGAGTTTAGAGAAATCTTTCTTTTTAACCTGTGTCATTTAGGTGTTTGTCTCAGAGTCAGAGTCTTTATTGATTCCTCAATAATTGTGAACTGTTTGGGATTTAGTCCTGTAATCATTTTCCTCAGGTTTTTAGATTTTTTTCTTTTGCTTATTTTTGAGATAGGATCTATCTCATATATTCTTTACTGGCCTCACACTTGATATGTAGTCCAAAATAAACAGGAATTTTAGATCCTTCTGTCTGCCCTTCCCAAATTTGAAGATTGTGTGGATTATGCCACTGTGTCCTGTTTTTGCAGTGCTGAAAATTGAACCCAGAATGAGCTATCACCCAAACCTCTGTCATGAAGATTTTGATAGGTGATTGCTTTTCACCTTACATATCTATGGGTAGGGTGGATATTTTAACAGGATTGTTTTCTAACCCATAAACTTAGCTATCTTTCTATTTGTTGCTGTCTTTGATAATTGAATTTTTTTTTACAGTTGTTATTGTAGAAATGCTTCATTCCCTTCCTCAGGGCTAAGGTTATTCATAAATATCTTGCTCTCTTTGATGCTGTTGCCAATAGAGTAATTATCCAAATTTTCATTTTATAGTTGATTATCTACAGACATGTATATATGTAAGTGATTTCTTCAGTCAATGCTGTTTCCTGCAGTGTTAGTCTGCTAGTTCTAATAGGGATGTCTGTGCAAGTGTGTGCCAATGTACAGACGCTAATGAATTCTATACACAGGATCAAGTTAGCTAAAAACAGAGACATGCACTTCTGCAGTTGGGATCCATTTGACTGACTGTCAGGGAGTTCTGGTATATCCTGAGTCGACGTGGTAAGAGAGGATGTCTTGCTGGGTTCTTCATCTTCGCGTAGCACCTTCCAGCTTTTCATCGCCAACTGCGATGTTAGGTGTGAACTGTTTCTCTACGGCCTCTGCCATAGACAGATTGTTTCCTGTCTATTTCTAGTTTCTTGAAATTTCTTTAATCCAGAGGGAATGTTCAATTATTTCAGATTTTCTTTTATGCACCCTTTTCTATGGTTCTATGGATTTTACCTATATTTCTGTTGAGGAAGAGTGATGTATAACAGGAATTTTCCAGTGCTGAGCTCTCCTCAGACCTCAGATGCATGCTCCACTGGGCTGTGGCGAGCAGCTGTTGAAGGCGCTACTGAAGTTGTTTTCCTGTCTTTGGTAAGGATGCTTGCTTATGAGGGACACTGGCCTGTAGTTTCTTATGTGTCTTGTCTGGCTTTAGTGTCAGGGTCACGCTGTCCTCACAAAGTCCTTGGAAGTGTTCCTCCTTTCATCGTTTGGGCAGATTTTGACAAGTACTGGCTTTAATTTGTTTTTAGCAGTTCAGTAGAATTTGCCAGTGAAGTCATCTCTTCCTGGATTTTATTATTATTTGCTAAATAATCCCCTTTATGAGTTAAAGATCATTTCACATTTGTATTTCTTTATCAGAAAGCCTTAGAATGTACTGAGTTAACCCATCCGTGGACATTTAGTGGTTCATCAACATCTTTTATCAGCCTCAGTTTTAATGTCTCTCCTTTCATGTCTGACTTCATTTATTCATTTATTTTGTTTTTATTTCTTTGTTATTCTACAGATATTTCAGTTTTGATTATGGTTTTCAAATCATTGTTTTCATATTTTTCCATTTTTTATTTAGTTTTATATTCTCTATTTTATTTATTTCTGCTCACTCTTGGTTTCTTTTGTGCTTTTTCTCTATCAGATAATTGATATTTATGTATATTTTCATAACCCTTATTCAGGGAGTTTTATCCTGTTCTTTTAAATGGGTCACATGAATCTCTTTGGTATTTGTGTAGTAGAAAATGCCTCGACCCTTCCCTGCTTTGTTTGCTGTCCTCTTGCAAGAGAGGACCTTGTTCAGTCAACTTGTCTACTATTCTGCAGGTATAAAAAAGTCATGGTAGTGCAAAACCATGGTGTTTTCTCTCTGTGCTTGCCAAGTAGATTATGCTCTCGTTGCCTTCTGTGATAGGCGGGCCAGAAACTTGTTCCTCTTAGAAGAGTGTGAAAGCTGAATCTGTGTCCTTCCTACCTTGGATGAATTGAGCTCATGGTTTTTATTTGTTTGTGCTATGTTGAGTTAAGGGAGGTCTGGTGTTTAGTCTTGTCTCTTGTTCAAATGTCCACTTTGTCCTCCACAACCTTCAGTGATTTAGGAATGCTGGACCTTGTCAGTGCTTGAGGCAGATGACTTAAATCTAGTCCTTTGGGAGCTCCAGAAATTATGTGGCTCGATGTGTGATTCAGATGTTCCCTGCTGAGATGAAGGCCAAGTGTGGGCTTGATTGCTTCTGCTGTTCTGAGTTATGGAGAGAGTTTACATGCGAAGAAATTACCCTATGCAGGGACCCACAGCTCTCCAAGAGAAAGCATCAGGATCTGGGGGTAGCACATGAACAAATCAGGGCACCAGCTACCTGGTCTAATTCCTTTGCCTCCCAGGGAGATGCTTACTTGGGAATTTCCTGCTGACTGTGTGCTAGGATGAGGACTATGGTATGAAAGTATCTCTCTCGCTTTCCTGCTAGATACATTGTGGATGATTTCTCAGTGACGTGAGATGCAGGAGAACCTCAGCTAGTTTCAGAGTTTGTCTGGTTGCATGAACCTTTATGTTCACAGGGGGAAGGAGAAGCCAGGCTTCTTCTTGTTACGTGGGCACTTCTTCTTGTTACGTGGGCACATGGTGTATGCCTATTATGGTAGCTGGGTGGATGGGTAAGAGAGAGGAATTGTGAGTTCAAGGCAACAGCTCTGAGGCAACAGAGTGAGAGCCCCATCTCAAAAAACAATAGAATAAAATCAAAAATTTTCATGCTTTAAAACCAAACAAAAAAGCAGAACTCTCTTTGTTGGAAATATATAAACAACAGCTATAAATAAGAGAAATTATTTTTGCAGGACCATTTGTGATGAGAGTAGTTTCATACTTTATGTGAAAATATGCTGCCTGTAACCATTTTACTTATCTGAAAAAGTATACACTATATGTCTACGTTATTATCTCATGAAATGAAAAATTGATGAAATTTCTGCCCTGGCAATGCTGAAGCATGCATGGACAGCCCGTAGATGGTGGTTCCATTGAACTTGTACATATTGGGTTTCATGGGCTAAGCTGATGAGGATGACTGACCAGGTCTCTTCCTGAAGAGGGCACCAGATCTCATTACAAATAGTTTGAGCCACCATATATTTGTGGGAATTGAACTCAGGACCTTTGGAAGAGCAGGCAGTGCTCTGAATCACTGAGCCATCTCTCCAGCATAGTAGTATTTAGGTATGGAGAGCTGAAGAAGCTGCTGATCTGATAACAGTGATGATGCTGTCACATTTTAGGACCCTTTCCTAAACACGATTGTTTATAGTGTAGAAATAGGCAAGAACCTGAGTTCAAATCTCTAAAACCAACATTTAAAAAAATATACATGTGGTAACATTAGCCTGTAATACCAAAGCTTGGAGACAAAGACAGGAGTATTGTGAGGCCTCACTGCCAGGCACCCTAATCCATTGCTTTTCTTTAGATTTACTGAGACTCTCTCTCTCCCTCTCTGTCTCTTTCTCTCCCTCTATCTCTCCTGCCTCCTCTCTCTGTGTGTATAGTTGGAAAATGGTACCAGGAGATATCCATTGTTAACATCTTATCTCCACATGTGTGCATGCATGGGCATGTGCATCTGCACACATGCACATACTACACACATGCACACACACATACATACACACACATACATACACACACATACACATACACATACACACAAATCTAATCCAGTTCTTTTCATTAAATAAGGTCTTTTCAAGTAGTTCATGAAAAAAATAGACAGAAAAATTATTTTCTCAGCATCAGGGTTCCTTCAACTTTTAGCTGATGATCAAATAGTGTGAATAATCACTTTGGCTAGATGGATAATGAGAGCTACTGACATTTAAACCTGACGTTCTCAGGGAGACATGGAGGATAACTGCCTGCCAGGGGCTGAATTATCTCCTCGATTTAAAAGGGCATCTTACATTTGTTCTGAAGAAAACCAGGTTAATGTCTGAGTGTAGCCATGTCAGCTCACACTGTCTTACCCTTTAAACAGTTCTCATATGCTTTGAGACCGTATTTTACCCTGAATATTTGTGAAAGCATTTCTTGGTGGCTATCCTTAGGCAATAGATGGTGTGGAGAATAACTTCGTATCCTTCGCTTTATAAAATGGGAAGTCCCCAGTGAAGACTCTCCAGTCTTTTAATTTAAAAACTTATTTTTCATCATTGTGTGTTCTCAGAATGTATGTGTGTGGGGGGGGGTTGCATGCCACAACACATGTGTAAAAGGCAGGGGACAATTTTGTTGAATAAATTACATCCTTCCACCTCTATGTGGATTCTAGGATTTGAACTCATGTCACCAGGCTTGAGAAGCAAGTACCTCTGTTCTCTGAACCGTTTCACTGTACCATTCCTTGTTAGCAAACTATCATCTGCTCAGTTGCACGCTTCACCTCCCCTCCACCCATCTCTTTCTCTGTCCAAACCCTGCCCTGTCTCCAAAAACCTCAACCACAGAAATGCCCCTGACCACGCCTACATGACATTTAAACTGCACTGTGGAGATTGGCTGTATGGTTATCTTCCCCCTTTCTCCTCTCTGGGAGCTGGAAGACCATCTGGGAGTATTTTACCAATAAACTTAGACTTGTAATTCTTAATTAGCTTGGTTTAGGTTGCTGTGTTGGTGGAGAGACTTAACCTGTAGCTGTCTGCATTTGTTTCTTTTTCTTGGAGAAGTCTTCCATGTGGGTGTGTGTCATTTGGTAGCTTTGTTTCCCAGAGTGTGACATTTATAAGAGTGTGTGGAATGATGGCCAATGGGTACTTCCTTAGTAACTCTTAGTGCTTTCATGTGGCAGAATCCTGCAGAAGAACCAGGTGCAATGGTAACTTCACACTCTTTGTCTCTTGAAGATCTTTATATGTGTGTTAACCATTGGGGCCAACACATCATGTCTCCCTATTCCTAATTTCTGAATGGGATACTGACAACTGAAGAGGGACAGTTTGTTGTAGGAAGCTGTTTGTTTATTCCCAGCTGCTCAGCCCCAAAATAATCACACGGAAACCATATAATTTACAATACTGTTTGACCAATAGCTTAAGCGTATTTCTGACTAACTCATATTTAAATTAACCCATCTCCATTAATCTTTGTATCACCACGAGGCTGTGGCTTACTCCGTAAAGTTCCAGCATCTGTCTCTGGCAGGGCTACATGGCTTCTCACTGACTCTTCTTTATCCCAGCATTCAGTTTACTTTTCCCCACATACCACTGTTCGGCCCTGCACAGACCAATGTAGATTCTGTATTCATTAGCCAATAAAAGCAACATATAGACAGAAAAACCTCCCACATCAACAGTTCTTCTTACATGAGCCCTGACTGGTCACAGCCTTATCATGTGGGTCCCGTTCCATCTTGGCACATTGATCAAAAGTCTACCAGATAGGTCTCTGTCTTTCTTTTAATATCTTTGATTTTTAATGCAGAGGCTTTTTTTTAAATATTTCGGATTAAAATATTTGGAGATCATGAACACCATTGGTCACAGCAGTTCAAGACATTTAGCAGTTTTAGAGACAATACCAGTTACTTTCTTTACCTTGCCCAGAGTGTCAGTATGATGCCACAGATTGTCATGTTGATTATTGACTCGGTCTAAAGATGCCAGAAATTAATTTTGCAGATAGTGTATCAAAAGTTGCTCCCCTGAAGTCGGTGAGCCCAGCTGATTATTGATGGCCCCTTTTTCCTCTGACTAAATCGGATGGACATCATGTCAAGAAATTGATCAACTCATTTTTGTCCTGACACAGTTTCTGTAGAGAGGTCATTTCTCTGAAGTTGCAGGACTTGGTTTAGGGGTACTCAGACTTTTTTTCCCCCAGTAAGTCTTTCAACAACTGGCTGAAAATTTCCAGCCATTCTGTAACTGGATGAGGCATCTCTCTGTAAGGGTCAAGCTTCCTCCATTAACAAATCCCAGCTGTTGGGGCTTTTCATTTGCATCTCAAGCACTTGCAAATTTCTTAACCCCTGAGTTTCCTGCTTCATTGTTCCCAATAAACACTAAATACTCTCTTAAATACCTAAACTTTGCTCTTCCATTCTGAGCTTGACGTTATTTCTACAGCTGCTTAAACACTATGTCAGTGTTTTCAAGAAATGAGAAATGCCCTCATAGACTCAGGCTTTGTAACACTTGGTCCCTAGTTGGTACTGTTTGGAGAGGTTAAGAGGAAAGTTTGCCACTGGGGCTGGTGTTTAAAAGTGTACAGCCCCTTCCAGCACAATCTCTTCTACCTGATGTAATTTCTTAGCCTCCTGTTCCTGCTACCAGGTCTGCCACTAGCTGCTTTACCTTCCTGCTATCTCTCTGGAATCAGAACCCCAAATAAACCCTTTCTTCTATAAACTGTCTTGGTCATGGTGTTTTATCAGAGTAACAGAATAGAATTTTTGTTTTGTTTTGTTTTTTGTTTTTCAAGACAGGGTTTCTCTGTGTTGCTTTGGAGCCAGTCCTGAAAGTAGCTCTTATAGACCAGGCTGGCCTCAAACTCGTTTGACCTGCCTCTGCCTTCCAAGTGGTGGGATTAAAGGTGTGCACCACCACCACCCAGCAACAGAATAGAAATTAATACAAGATCCAAGTGTACGATGATGCTGGATGACGAACTTTTTTATTGACACCATAACATCATGTCTCTGTGTTGAGGCCATGTCTGTCTCAGCCTCTGCCAAGTGGGTAACTAGGTCATTGTCACCTGAAAACTTGAATTGCTATAGATTGCCTTTGAAAACCTTGTTCCATCTCACTTCCAGGGTTGTGAGGAGGAAGGTACATCCCTATTTCTCTGGCTCCCCACCTGATAGAGTGAAGCTGTCTGTTCTCTGGGTATGTTATTGTAGTGTGAAGATATAGGAGGCTCGCTACGCAGGTCTGGGAGGATCACTCTCCAGTGCCGTTCTCACCTCAACTTTTTCATCCCCATCCAAGGAGACTACCAGGATGCTCAGGCTTAGCTGCATCCTGTGAGGAGCACACCTGTATCAGTCAATTCCATGGCTCCAAAGACCCATATCTTGAGTCCACTTCTGCCCTTAAGGCCACATAACTCCTATTTCACCCTCCTGGTACCACTAAAATGTCCCAGTCGTTAGATGCCCTACTTAATCCCATCTTCTCACCACATACTGTTCTGTCTGTGCCCATCTTGGCCCAGCCTCTCAGCTGAAACACAGGTCTCATTAAATCCTGTGTGAACCCTTCATTTCTCATCATAACCTCTCTCGGTGCCATCTGGCCATTTTAGCAAACTCTGCTGCAAAATCTTTTTGTGTGAGTGCTGTTGAAGCCACACCCTTCTGGACCAGATTATCCTTTGAGTTGTTGACTTTACCTTCTCTTATTAAGGCATCAATGTTGTGAGATGCTGTTTGGATTCAGGGTGTGGTCAACACAGAATTATTGCATAAGTTTATCAGAAACTACAGTTTTGAATTGCATTTTCAAATCAGAATAAGGAACGTGTATGTTCAGTTCTCAAAAGGCAAAACCAGTATAGAGTAATGCACACAGCACAGAGCAAATACTCAAAAATTATTAAATGAAATAAAGAATAATGAACGTAAAGGAAATTTATCATTTCGGTTGCTGTATA
This sequence comes from Myodes glareolus, assembly GCF_982192425.1. Taxonomy (NCBI): domain Eukaryota; kingdom Metazoa; phylum Chordata; class Mammalia; order Rodentia; family Cricetidae; genus Myodes; species Myodes glareolus. The sequence continues at coordinate 9,508,316 of NC_142045.1, forward strand.
CTTAGAAATTTAAGTTGTTTTTCTGTTAGGAATTGTAGTATATTAGTGCTTCTATTTTTCCTGCTGCTAGTACAACCTACTTGAGAATCCTTAATATCTTAGAAAAGAAGATTTTATTTAGTTCATAATTTCGAAGCTAAAAGCTAAGGATTGGGCAGTCTTTTTCATTTATCCTGCACTGATTGCCTATTTGCCATCGATGAGACAAACAGCAGAAATTTTGGAGCAGGTGGGTGGTGGAGGTGGGGAGGGAGCTCACTTGGTGAATCAGGAAGTAGTAGACTGCCCTATTTTGCCAGATCACCCCAGCCTGACCATTGGTAGCCCTGTTTGATGGCTCTGCAGATTGAACAGGTTTTCATCCTTGTTAGTTTAGCGGTTGTTTGTAAGTCTTTCCTCACTTTCTGCAACACTTACTCCCTTTGAAGAAATCTCCCATCAATCTATAAGAGAAAATGGCCTTAAAACCTGACCAATGTCACTGTTGTCACTGTTTGCACTTGCATCATTACCTTTGATATGATTTTTTATGATTTATTTTATCTTTTTTTTTCATTTTACATACCAACCTCAGTTCTCCCTCCCATCCCTCCTTCCTAAGAGGGACACAAGGATCGCCCTGGGACGGGGAATTAGGTGACGGCTTTTCTGGAAAGACAGGCTGTTGGTTGTCTTCCAGCTCCTGGTCCTTGTGCTTGGATGGAAAAAAATCCAAGCCCGGGAGGTGGAATTCCTTGCTGCATGCGGCTCGAGGATCTCATCAGATTCTGTAACCGAGGGTCTTTTAGCCTATGTTCCACAGGTTCGAGACCCCCAAACTCTGCTTGTCTACCATTTTCAGAAGTATGTAGCTTCCTTTCATCAGATTTTCATGAGCATCTTACCCAATGAAGAAACACCACGGCCTGTGCCTTCCTGTGCTTTCTTCTTCCTTCATATGTGTGCTTTTGTGCAGGAGTTAGGACATGTGCAGGTTCCTCACTCTGACCATGCTTTCTGCCTGAGAAACCCTGTACCATTTTGCTGTGTTTTTTATACTATGAAAAAATTAGGCAACCCTTTGGAAAGAGAGTTGCAGTTTGAGGAAAACTGAGGCAGTATGCTCTTGCGTATCTGTTTTAGATTGACCATTCAGAGTGGCCATGTAATGAGAAGATTATTCTACATTAGCGGTACGAGGAGCTTCTCTTTACAAAGAGACGTCTGTGTTTTTCTTTGTGTGCTGAAAAGCATTACATCATACAGCCATATAGTCTGTCAGGAAACATTCTTTGCATAACTTTCCCTCTTAGTCATGACTTTGGTTTAAGTTTAGGCTAGTGAACAATGTAGTGATGGTTGTAAAAATTCTTGTTATATAAGAAAGCATTTTCCTACTTATTTGATCTCTTTGCCTGAGTGAGTTATTTTCTTAATATCATATTTCTAACCAAATAAGCCCTGTTTTGTGATAGACTGAATAGGTAAAACATTCAAAGCCTTAACACTCTGTTATGAAAACAGTTACTAATTGTGTTCCGTTTAAGATCACAAATAACACACTTTACAAATTGTGTGTGTGTGTATGCATGTGTGTGTTTCTATGTAAACAATCAAATATGCTGCATACATATTTCATTTTGTCTTTTGGAGAAAGTCGCTGCAGTCACCCAATCCCCCCAAATTAATAGAGAATATTTTTATGTGATTTTCATATTGGTAAGCTAAAACATATGATTACTATTTTATATGTGGGAGAAAATTCCCTGAATTTACACCTGCGAATATAAACTACTCATGATTCTTTTACATTTAAAAAAGTTTCTGAATTCCTAGCATAGGAAAGATGAACTCCTTATTAAATATTCAGGTCAGGTTGTATTGACACAAGTAACGAAAACAGCAGGGCTGAAAAAGTTTTGGTATATTCCTACGTGTGTGTGTGTTTGTGTGTGTGTGTGTGTGTGTGTTTATACTTGATTTTTTCCAACTGATATTGATGTCATTTGTTACAATATAGCAATTTTTTTAAATTATAAGGGGAAATGAAAGTAATTGGGAATAGATACAGTACGACACTCATAAATGCAGAATAGGCTAACTTTTAGAGTCTTATTTTTAGTATCAGTTTAGAAAAATGACTGTAGCAAGAGCAATAGAACCGTGGTGGAGCATATGTACTCTGAAGTGTGGATGGTGCTCGCAGACGTTAGAGCAGGGTGTTTCTTTGCCCCAGTGAAAACATCAGAGTGATTCCGTGCAGACTAAACCCACACTACAAAGCCAAAGCTCTGAGGCATGTTTCACCTTTGACGGAATCAGGATTGCAGAAGTCACTGCCAGCTTCCTTCCATGACCAGTTTTAGTTGGCATGACTGTGGGGTCCCTCTGCCTTCTTACACAGCAGGGCTGCCCAAAGTAACCCGATATTAAGGAGTTCTTTTTCTTGCTTCTGTTTTTGTGTCTCTTAACAAAGAAAGTAACCACAGCCTGCGACCAGTTGGCATTGTATCTTTTTGTTTGTTTTCTCTCTCTCTCTCTCCCTGGAGCAGGAGCTATAGACAGCCCTGACCTGGGATTTTGTTGTTCAGTCTAGCTTCAAACTCAAGGTGATCCTTCTAACTCAGTTTCCCTACTATTGAGATCACAAGTGTGAGCCACCGTGCCTGGTTTGGACTATGTATTTGTTTATAAAACTAACTTCTTGTGTGGGTTGGTTGGTAATGTTGCGTTTCATGAAGAGAGGTTCCTCCTGGTTCTGTACTTGAACGTGTGAGCATTCGCAGTATTAAAGTCCAATGTAGTCATTTGGCTTGGACAATGGTAATGAGAAGGTAGATAATATTCCACCTACACTCTGCCAGGCTTTATATGGGATGAAAATTCAGCTAAAAAACTTGTCCAAGCTTTACATTTTCAGTATCTACTTATATATCGTAATACTGTCTTCATTATTATCATTATTGTTTTTTTGAGGTGCTGATAAACTATAATCAAAGTTGCTTACCACGTTAAATTGGCCCAACCAACACCAATCTTTTCTTTCTCTCTCTCTCTCTCTCAACTGAAAAATAGCCTTCTGCTTAGATAACGACCTATTTTGTTTAATCAACCAATCTTATGTTAGTCAGTTTAGAGACTGAAATGGACACATGTGTCCACTCTCCACTACCTATCCTATACTAGAACATGGATCTGAGCCAGTTAGGACTGGTGGGAAGTGTTCGGTCCTGTTTGTCTAATGGTTGAACAAGGAATAAGCTGTATTATTAGTAATTAGTAATAATTAATTAGTAATAAGCTGATTATTAGTAATCATGGTTTCTGTGTTGTGTCTAGTTGGTACTCTATAAACAGGTATGGAAGGAAGTGACGGACTTGTCATCAAATGATGCCTTTGCTCATTTGTATTACCTGGAATATGATTGGATGGTCGAGGCAAATGTCTACAAAGGGGAATGAAGGTTCAGGCGCTTTTAAAGACGATGTAGGTTTAGATTGGTGCAATTAGAAAGAAGAGTTACCATGCAGAGTGGCAGGACTGATTCCGTATGAGTGGATAGGAGAAGGGCACAGTTTGATAGTGGCAGAGCTGGAATTTGGATTTGACTGACCCAGTTTGTGAGGAAGAAAAAACAAGATGTCCTGAAAGTTCCAAACTATGCAATTAGAGTTAATTGTCTTTCTGCCCTGTTTTCTTTGCTCTGAAGGAATGTAATTGCAAAGGATTTATATCAAGAGACACAATAATAGCATCCCTTAATTGATTCAATAAAGGTATATTTCATAATTAATTCCATTTTCCCTCCTTGAATGAGAAAATCCATAGATAGGATTGAACACTGATTTGCATCCTAATATCCAATTTCTCCTCACAGCCTCATTCTCCTGAGGGCGTCGGATCTCTTGATAAGGGGTGACAGTCGACTCTAAGGCGGTTACATTTTACTTGCAGTGAAATAGAAAATCTCATTACCTTACCAGTGCTCAGATTCCTGGAGGTGTGATATTGGAGTTGATAAGACCACTGCAAAGCAATTTAAGAAATCTCTGCAATCTCTTGCACTTTGGGAAATTTAACTAATTGGTTTTCATCTGTGGCTGAATATGCTGCACTTGGAAGGATTTCTGTCTGAAAGCGTTGTTTCCAGCAATTCATAGTCCTTTTAGCTCTTTTGTAAACTTGTGTTGCCTCGCCTCTCTAGTGAACTCCTGTGTCAGAGCAGAGAGGGCTCACAGGTGTTGAAGTTGTGATAAAAAGTTAAACAAATTGCATCCAAGTTTGCTTCCCATAAATTAATGTGATCCATCGCCATTTTAGTGCGTATTTAGACAACACCAGAGGGTGTCTCCTTTTAATCTATCTTGTGGTCGTTATGGAGTTTTGTTTTGTTTTTGTTATTGGGTTAGAAGATTTTTTTTTTGATAAAATTTCATGGGTGGTACAGCAAAACAAACAGAAAAAAACATAAACAAAAACAAAAACCCAGAAACATATTTCCCCATGGCTACCAAGGAAGTTCCTTTGATAAAATGTGGACTTGAACTATCAATTTAGTCATGACACAGTATTCAGAAATAATAGCAAAATGGCATACAATGGATAGTTAGTTAACAGTAAAATAGAAAACATGGCAGCCTGTGCTTTTCTGAATGCTGCTTCATTCAGCTAGTAAATTAATGCCAGGATTTTCTTTTTCTTATCATCTTTATACCAAGGACTTGGGCTCCGACAGTGTTTGTAACCCTTTCTTTACTTCTATTTGGGAAAGCCCTGGTGGAGTTGTGTGTTTGTCGAGAGAGCCAGGCCTCCTGAGGAAAATGGAGCTTTTGTGTGCTATTTATTACTTACCAGTGTTTTCTCTGTGTTCTCTCATTAGTCAGCAGTCGCCAGAGGACCTTGCACGTGTGCCCCCCAACTCCACCAGCAATATCTTGAACAGGCTGCTGGTCAGTTATGACCCCAGGATAAGACCGAACTTCAAAGGTTTGTTATCTCTCTGCGGGGACAACCCGCTTCGATCTGATGCTTTAAAACTTGGTTCCACCTATCTAACACCGTGTTGCTAATACGCGAAGGAATAGGATTTCATGTTAGCATTCAACTGACCGGAAGGGTGCTTAGCATCAGAAATACTTAATGCTTAAAATACATTTTGCTATTAAGAAAACCGTAATTCTAATAATTTTATATAGTTAGCAGGTGAAAAGGTGAAAAGGTATGTCCTGTGAATTAAAAGGCTGCTCTCTAAGATGGATTTTATAAGTACTATGTGTTCCTAACCTTAGTGATTTAAAGATCATTCTAATGTTTGTTAATTGACGTAACAGTTAGCAATTTGTACAATAGCCATTTACTCAGGGAAAACGAACAGTTATGATTGTATGTAAGTTCTTTTATTAGTATTTAATATTTATAAAAACACTTTTTTTTTGCTGAAAGAAAGATGGCCAGTATGTTTTTAAAAATACATTAACTTTGTGAATGCAAATCTCCAGAACAGAAGTTATTATTTCAGCAAAGCATTCCACTTATCACAGTTTTAAGGAAAAATAAAGCCATGCTTAAAATAAAAAGCTTTATGACCTTGTTGCATTTTTGCTACAAAGCTTTCAAGAAATCTTCTGGGTAAATTCAGAAACTCTGCGTGAAGCATGCCCTCTGGAAGACCATAATCCTTGTTGTTGGGAAAGGCCAGACATCAGATTAGCATTATAAGGCTTCATATTTTTCCCCCTTTGCAGAAAAAAAAAAAAAAAATGTCTGCAGCTGCTTCTAGTCAACTAGCGTTCTGCAGCTATGTTGTAAAAACAGGGATTTCGTTCATTACCGGAGCCTATTCAGTCACTCTCCCTAGCAGCCGCAGCCTTGGCTGTCACATGCCTACCGCGCATGGCTTCACACCTGTTTCTCATCAGCCCTGCTTATGAGGCTAAAGGCTAAATTCACGTGTTCCCTTTGATAGGCACCATGAGTTAGAAAAGAAAGAAAATTGCAACATTATACCTAGGTTCTCACTCCATGAACTTCCAAATTATTTTCTAGCAGGTCAGAAAGAAATCTTTATAATGACTCCATTTTAAGTCTGATTTGTGCTTTGATGAAATAAAATGAAAATCTGGCAGTTGTCAGTAAAATTCCTTGAATACTGTGATAGCAATTAATTTAAAGATTAGAAAATGCAAGAAAAGCAAACCATTTAAAAAGTGAATTTTACAGATTAATTTAGTAAGTATTTAGTTTAGTATACTAATTTAGTAAGTAATTTGCTAAGTATTAAGTTATACAGGGCTCAAAACATGTATTACTGAGTTTATGCAACTTAAAAGAGAAATATTTCTGAATAATGCATGTCAATAAATATAACTGAAGTTAGGTTTCATTTGTCTTACAATTTATATTCAGAAAATGAAATCAATAGCAATTGTGAACATGTTATATTAAGAACAAAGTTTTTGCATGTAAATGTATCTTTAAAAATACAAAAATTTAATATGTATACCATATTATAACAATTATCACCAAAGTTTTTGCAACTACTAAATTTATCCTTAATTTTTATTCTTAGGTATTCCTGTTGATGTAGTAGTCAACATTTTTATTAATAGTTTTGGATCCATTCAAGAAACAACAATGGTAAGATGATAATTTCGCAGTTACAATCCTCTGGCCTCCGGTCAGACGACAGTGGAGAACACTAAAACTGAAAAATATGGAGTGACTGTGGAGAAAAATGCGCGCAGCCTAGCATGGAAAAATACAAATTTCCAAGTTGTGTGAAACAAGACCTTTCAACACCTATGTAATTTTGCAATTCAAATTTAGCCTTGAAACTTTCAGAGTTAAGAAATATGTATTCACTCTGAAAAACTGTGTGCTGTCTGGGGAAAGGTTTTATGTACCTAAACACCCCCTCTCCCTTTCCTTCTCTCTTCCTTCCCTCTCCTCCTCTTCCCCTCTCCCCTTCCTCTTTCCCTCTCCCTCTCTCCTCCCTCTCCCTCTCTTTCTCTCTCTCTTCTCCCTCTTCCAGCCCCCTTTCCTCTGTGAGTGCACACTTGCATATGTCCGTTGGCTTCTGCAACCATTTCCCCTTTCTCCTCCTTATTTTCTGAGACAAGTTTCCCACTGAACCTGAAGCCCACCGATTCAGCTAGATAGGCTGAGCAGCAAGCCCCAGGCACCCTTCCATGTCCACCTCCCTAGTTCTGGGATTACAGATGTGGACCATTGTCTGCTGGCTTCTTATGTGGGTTTTTCAGGATCTGAACTCAAGCCTTTGCGTTCATTACGAACACTTTATAGAGTGAGCCATTGCCCCAGACCACCCCACCCAAGGAGCCATTCGAAAGAGATGCCGGTTGAGCCACTCTCCAGTCTATATGAAGTAAAGAAAGTTCCCAGAAAGCACTCTTTCCTTTTAGTTTTTAGAGGTGCAAATTTGTAGGTAATGTTTTAAGTTTCTGGGAGGAGTCTTGTTTTTTATGCTAATTTTGAGAGAACGGGGATGCACAATGTGGGAAAAATAACTTTCATAAAACATGCCTGGAATTCCTGGCAGAGGAACAAGCACAGAGGATGAAGGGGGAACACTGTGATCCTGAAGAAAACAGAAGTTGTAGATTCTCTCAACTATGAGTATTATAATTGGCGACCCCTACACACATCTTAAAAAGCCCTTCAACAAAATCTACACTATGTTCCTGCTCTCAGATGAGCAGGTGTTTGGGTGGAATCCTCCCTTTTGAACAAGCAAAATACTGAAGTGATACTGATTAAGTTGGAGGAATAAAACTCTCCTTATTGTTTTATTTCTTGAGATACGTATATTTTTAAGTGATGCTGGCAGGTTGGATTATAATGGTAGTAGAGCTACTACAATATTCTATAATCTTCCAGAATGTCTCAGGCTCAGGCTGTGGAACGAATGATCTAAAGTGGTCACTGCTTTATTTTTAGCTGCAGAACTGTAGTATTTTGGTATAATAGAACAATTGTGTGTTGTGTTTACTTTCTAAGAGCTTTAGTAGCAACTGTGATGGGTTTGTTCTGGTGGAAGTTCATATTTCAACATATATAAGCTCCTGAGCAGTTGATAGCCATAGTTAGATATTATATATATGTTGGATAAACACACACATGTGTATATGTGTAAGGAGAGTGAGAGGGAGGAAGACAGTTATTTAAAAGACTTGGGGATTAAATGGCATAGATATACATTATAGGTCACTAAAACACAGCGTTTTATACAACTCTGAAATATACTGTCATTTGTCACTTAGGAGAAAGGTGTAGTGCTTAATTCATTTCAAAGGTGTTTCATCATCACAACCTCTTCATTCCCCAAGAGTAAGAGATGGTTTGTGAAGGTGAAAGTTTGAGGGTTTTGTTTGGTGTCCTTGGTCTCTGCACTCCATCCCTGTACCTTAGCTCTTCCTTGGCCTCTGAAACTAATTATGAAACACTGCTCTCAAGAGTTGGCCTTCTCTTGGAAATTCTCTGACTTTTCTTATTGTCCATCTCATATCCAAAAAGAGGTCTATAAAATCTGGGGGCAGATAATTAAATAGTCTGTTTTTGTTCGTTGATTTTTTTCATGTATGTGACATAACCCAAGTGTTTGACTCTGAGACACACTTATCAAGTAGATTTGTTCTACTCTCTCAGTTTGCTCTTAGCAGCATTGGCTTCTTATGTACCTACAACATTTTAGAGGTATGTCTTTTGAGAATGTCATATTTTATATCCCTTCTCTGGACATTTGTAAAGTATAGTTACTTATCAGGAAAAGATACACCCCCCACACACATAAACACATACATACACACACACACACACACACACACACACACACACACACACACATGAAAATGTCTTCTAAGAAAAATTGGAACTAGACATACACCCCCCACACACACACATAAACACACACATACACACATACACACACACACACACACACACACACACACACACACATGAAAATGTCTTCTAAGAAAAATTGGAACTAGACAAACCAGCCGTTTTGTTTTTTATCATAAACAGTGATCATAAAAGATAGAGCTGACTCTAGAGTCATTCAGCAGGAATTCATACATGGGCAGGAGTGACAGCGTGTTAGGGGTGACAGTGATGGCTGTTTAGTGAAAGCAAGCTAATAAAACCACAATTCTCCCCAAGCAAGAAGCTGGGAAAGCAGAAAGATTAGCTTCACTATCGTGTTGCTTGCATATTCACGACAGTGTGCTGCAGAATATTTGAGTTGTAACCAAAAGACTTGAACTGGAGCCTCTCGTGTCCTCGTCGGGTTGCACCTTGCAAACAGGGAGACTAAAATACAGAGTGGCAGTGTTTTTGCAAGCCTCCTAAAGTTGCAGTGATGATCACTTGCTGCTTGTCTCACTCTTAACAAGTACCTAAAACAGGTGCTAAAGAGCATGCATTAGTTTCGATGGGCATTTGCAGTTTTGTCAATTAATGAACTAGAACCTTCCCTTCCAGAATCTGCTGGAACAATAGAAGACTTAACATTTTGGAAGTCCAACATTTCACTCACTTTGGGTTTTTTTCAGGATAGACAGGCAGTTGCTTATTCAAATCTCAGTGCAAGACGCGGAGCTGGGGTCTGGATAGGACATTAATAGTCACTAGTCAAGTGGCAGACAGATGTGGGGGCAGCTTCTGAAAGGAGGGTGGCAGCTCTTCCCTCCAGTGCATGAAATTCGCATAGCAACCTTTGTCAAATGCTCTTAGCAGTAAGGAGGTGAAGCGGGGGTGGGGGTACTTCTCCCGGGTTGTTCATTCATTTGTTTTTATTTTGGATGTTGCTGCGTAAACTAAGTCATCACAGTATCTTTGCAAATCATAGCTGTGCAGGGGAGGCAGCACCATAACCATATCAGTTGTTCCTGTCCTGTTCTTATCTCTGTGAAGCTGTACCTTTCTGGCCTGTTCTTTGGTCTCGCTCTGTGTCTCTTTATACCCACTTCCAGTGTCTGTGTGGTTTGTTTGCTGCTACCTTACATTGTCCTAAGCTGCCATTACCGATGATGCCGTAGACATTAATAGCGACATCACACAGAGCAACAAATAAACATTACCACCCCAATGTGAGATTGCCAGAAAGAACAGATTCTGCTTCACCACCTTCTGTGGCACTGCTTGTAACAAATGAAGTGAGAGCCCTCAAAGCCCTGAGAAGATTATCTAGGAAACATGTGCCCTGCAGTCACACTGTTGATACTTGTTGATTTCTCTGTTTGTTTCCTGCTGTTTACTTAAGACAGGGGGCTTTCTTAAATAAAAAGTGAGCCATTATCCACTGTGGAAAATTGGGTATCGTAGCTGATTGCAATAGTCCACGCACGAGCACTGTGTCTCATCAGAAACACACAAGAGCTCCTTCATGGAAATAAAAGCCTGCGTATACAATCCATGTTCTGTCTTTAGGCTTTCTTTGTAATTATGTTGAATTATTGCTATGCTACAATTCATGGTCCTGTCAGGTTTCCTATGCCATTCTGCTGCATGACTTTCCGTGCTTTTAATAATAGACTTCAAATCATCCGGGGCAACACAGCTGTGCTGCTTGTCAAGAAAAGGAAAATCATGTTTGGGATTGACTTAAAGAGCTTATTTCTAATTCCTTCCAATTGCTCATCTTTGTTATTTGATTTTATCTTTTCTTGTTCATATAGATTTAAAATCTATTTTTAAATCCATTCTTCAAAATCCATCTCACTGTACTATTCTTTATATTTTGTTACTGGTTTTCCAACATAGTTTTATATTTTTAAAATATTAGACACATCTGTTTCAATTTGTCTTTACTTTTCTATCCTGATTAATTTTGTTTTCACATTAGGTGCAAAATCAGAAGTGATAAATAGTTTTCCTACTGATTTCTGTTTAAAACAAATTACCCCCTCTCTTTCTTTCTTTCTCTTCTTTTCTCTCTCTCTCTCTCTCTCTCCTTCTCTCTCTCTCTCTGTGTCTCTCTCTGTCTCTCTCTCTCTCTGTCTCTCTCTGTCTCTCTCTCTCTCTCTCTCTCTCTCTCTGTGTGTGTGTGTGTATGTGTGTGTGTGTGTGCATGCACATGCTACACCATGTCTTTGGAGACCAGAAGAAATTATGAAGGAGTTGGCTTTTTCCTTTGACCATGGGGTTTCCAGTGAATGAACTCAAGTCAGCAGGCTTGGGGACAAGAGCCTCTGCCTGCTGAACCATATCCCAACTCCCTTGTTTCATCTCAAGTTTTTAATCTTCAAGGTTTCCCCTGTGGTGTACCATTGCTGTCCCTGTCCTCATGACAGGAAAGAGGCTCCGGTGGTGCCAATGGACAAGGAGCCGTGGCAGATACTGTTAAATTCATGCTCTTAAGAAAACGAGTGGCCAGTTCATTGTAGTGGTCACTTGTTCCCGTGAGAGATACGATAAAGGAGATAGGAAGATCAGAGCATGGATCAGAACTGTAGTGGAGGAAACATGGATTGGAAAGCCACGTGGAAGGACCATGACCTAAAACTCTAGGTATATAGTAAAGCTGAAAGAAGGGAAAAGGAATCATGTCCTCAACTCCTGAGACAAAACCAGCCTGGTGGAGAGAAAGCTAGAGTTTCATGTGGTTATTTTGGTCTTCTGTCTAAGACATTGAACTTACGATATTTCACTCCACCACATTTTTGTTTATTTTGTTATGACAGCAAATAGGACATTAATACATATGTTTTTGAATGTTTGTAAATAATACTTTCATGGACGTAAATCCTGCAGGAGGACTATGTGATCAAACAAAACTTATTCCTTGTCCTGCTAGAGGCTTATCCAATGATATCTGACTCTAGATGTGCCAAGTATGTCCCTTGATTTATACTGAGTAATTTCTAAAATAGATCCTTAAAGTAAATCATACTAAGACGTGAAAGGGGATCTATTTAAATATAAATCTTTAAAATTACAGTATCTCTATGGCAAAGTCGCTCTTTTAGTGTAAAAGGTTGAAGGAGTAAGTTCGTTTTTATGGTTTAAGTTTGGTTTTCTCTTTCTAGTAAGTCATCATTCTCAGTTCATAGGAAGGAAGTTAAGTTTGACACTTGAAACCTGTTAAACTTTAGGGCCTGTCAAACCATCACAGGGTTTGCTTCTTCTCTCCTGTATTTAATAGAAATATACTGAGCGCTTTCTGAACACACAGTCCCAGCAGGTTTCTGCTTGCCATCTTCCGGCTCTTCAGGTCCTTCCAAAACTCATGTATGTAAACTAAACACCAGTGCAATCACATTAAGAGGTAGGGCTTTTGGGGACTGAAAAAGACTTAAGGTGGAGCCCTCAATAATGACAGCCATATCCACTGAAGGGGACCAGAGGGAGCCTGTTTTCCCATTCCATTTTGTCCTTTTGTCCATTTGTGAATCAGACAAATCAAGAAGTTGCTTTGATGAACAGACCTTTATCTGACTTCCAATCTCAGAACTGTGTACAGTACACGTCTATTCCTTAGAAATTGCATAAAGTATCATGCTCTTACAATAGGAATGGATAAAGGTGCTAATCTCAAGAGGTTTTTAGGCTGATGTTAGTAGTCTTAGTGAAGAATTGCAAATACAAGCAGGGAATTGGTGTAGGTCTGGAAAAATGTACATACTAATAAAATTAAAATAAAAAGTTCAATAGAACTTACTAACAGACTTTAAAAACTGGTATTTTTGAGAAAAATCAGTGAAGTATGAATTAGGAGCATTTAATTAGTATTTTTATAACCCAACAAGTCTCATAGGAAACTTCCAGTCTCACAGAACCCTATATTTGGCATCACTGCGGATTATGTTTCTGAGCAATCATTGACAGAGCCTTAATTATAATGCTGCCAGATGCTGCAAGTGTTGGTCTTTTTATTTCCTTGCATACTAATTTTATTTTTCATCACAATGTAAAGAAAGGAAATGACTTAACGATTACTTATATGGGAACCAGGTAAAAGGGAATCACAAAAGAGATTGCCTCCTAAATTTTCTGAAATGAAGATAAATGGTTCTTACTACTAACATATCATGAATGAAACATAACTGGCTTTAGTGTCTCATTGTGAAATGTTTTATTGCCTTAGAGAAACAGTTTAATTTGAGTGTTAATTGGTACTGAGAATTTGTAGAACATCCATTTTCCAAATAATGAATAATAGTGAGTTACTTAGAACGAGCAATGAGTACTATTTGTCAGCAAGTGCTTTGCAAACAATCAAGTCATTCCTCACGGATAACATGCATTGTTTCTGATGGGAATTAGTTTATAGCAAAATAAGCGATAGCACTATAATTATTGTGATGGAGCAATTAAAAAATAAAAAATGATCAATTTCAGAGAAAGTTGGTAGAGCATTTCAAAGGCCAATAACTAGTTTTGCGTTAAACATTAACCAAATGATAATAACTAATGAATTTTTATTTTCTAGTGAGTGTTGAACCAAACTCTTCATTTGAATCCTCAAATTTAAAATGTTTTTTAAAAGATATATGATCTTGCTGCAGCATATACCGAAACCCAATAATAAATAGTTATATAATTAATCAGAAAGTGTTATTGAAGTTCTTTCAAAATAAAACATAATAATAATAAATGATACAGTGACTGACACAATGAAATAGAAACTTCTAGTTCAGGGAGTTGTTCATTGGGTTATTATTTTAATGGACAATAAAGTAGCCAATAAAGAATAGTTTAGTTGGTGAAATGCTTTTCAGGGACACATGAGTACCTGAGTCTGATCTGCAGAACCCGGGGTTAACAAAGATGGCCATGATTTGCAATCTCAGCATCGGGAGGTGGAGACAGATGAATCCCTGGAGTTTGCCACTGTCATCTCCTTGGTGAGCTCCAGATGTATGGGAAACAGCCCTAAACAAAACAAGCAAACAAAAAAAATATTAACAGGGTGATGGCTCAGAGGATTGATGCTTGTGGCTGACCTTTGATTGCTACATGCACACGGATTCACATGAACCCACGCTCACAACTACACATATGCACATACAAAGGAATCATCCATGAAATCTAAAGCTTATGTAATAGATTGAACTCACCGTAATTGAGCTTCAGGAAAGAAGGTACAGGAGGTGCTAAGAAAATGTGTTAGCAGAGTGTTGATATTTGTCACCTAGAAATAAGGTGCCCTTAAGACATGTAGACCAGTGAACACACTCTAGCACAAACTGAATGAGGTGCACTGTATACAGACGTTTGTCTGAAGTAAAGGAGACTAAGATTAGAAGGTTAAGAAACTAGCTTGTGGTCAAAGGATTTATGATAGAGAATTGAGATTTGAATCAGGAACTTTGCCTTTACAAATCTATGGTTCCATAGTCCTCAGGCTTATCAATTAGAGCAACAAAATTATTTCTGGTGTATCTTCATTGTGTATGTTGAAAGTTTCATAAAGACATTTTCATTCAAAAAGTCATGTGTTTCACTGTATCTGTCCCATTCTCACCCATATAACTCCTCTTTTTAGCCCCTTTCTGCTCCCAACACTCTCATTTCTATTATTTTGTGGGAAATCTTATTAATATAATGAGAGGTTAAAGCCACATTTGGACAAAGTCATCTATAAAATTAAATTCTTTTCTTAATTGAAAATAGATTCTTTTCTCATCCAATATATCCTGAATATAGTTTCTCCTTCCAGTTTCTCACCTCTTTCCCTACCCTCTTTATCTACTTCCCTACATCTGTCATTAGAAAAGAACAGGCTTCTAAGACATAACAAAGGATGATAAAAGAAAATATAATAAGATAAAGCAAAACCATTCTGTCCTGGCTGGGCAAGGCAACCCAACAAGAAGAAAAGAGCCCCAAGAGAAGGCACAAGAATCAGAGACCCCCTCATTCTCACAATCTGGAGTGAGTGCCATAAATGCTAAGCTACTAATACACAGAAGACCTGGTGCAGACCCATGTAAGCCCTGTGCTTGCTGCTTCAGTCTCTGTGAGCTTATATGTGCCTTGCTTAGTTGATTCAGAGGACTGTGTTCTCCTGATGTCCTCCATGCCCTCTGACTCTTACAACCACCCTACCTCCTTACTCTTCTGTGGGTTTTCCTGTGTTCTAGGGGAAAGGATTTAACAGAGACCTCCAATTTAGACTCCCTCTCTGTGCGTAATGTCTGGCTGTGGGTCTCTGCTTCTGTCTCCATCTGCTACTGGAGGAAGCCTCTCTCCTCCACGATGACTGAATAAGGCAGTGATCTATGAGTATAACACAATGCATTAAGGATCATTTTATTGACACATTTTTCAACCAGTAGTTTTTGGGTTACTCTGGGCTAGCTAGTGTCTAGTTCTTGCTTACCCATGCAATGCCAGGTTTGGGTTCCATTTCATGGAGTGGAACTTCAGTCAAATAAGATATTGGTGGGCCAGTCCTACAAGTTAAATGCCACCATTGTCCCAGCATATTTTTTCAGGCAGGGATAAATTGTAAGTCAAAGGTTTTGTGACTGGGCTGGTGTCTGTGTTTTTTTTTTTAGTAGGCTGCAGAAAAACTTCCAGCACCAGAGACTAGAACATAGGGGTGAGGCTCAATATAAGCACCTACTTGACTTTCCCAAGTTCAATGAATTGTGCACATATTGTCCTTGGCAATGGGACCCCACTGTCAGTTTACAGAAGACAGTCCTTTGTCTTAGGGTCTTACGAATAGCCTGGGTTGTTTGGAAATATCTGTGGAAATCCCTTGGCCAACAACAAAATTGAGTGCAACCCAGTTCTGCTAATGGAAGCCCTGCCTGGTGACAAGAGATGGCCCGTTGATACCCTGTATCTCCGTTGCTCCCCATCACTAGGAGTCCTCCGGAGGATCATGTTCAGACATTCCAGGAAGTTTTCAGGGCTCTAAGTTTCCACACTGCTCACCAAATGCCCCCAGTTCCAGTTGTCTCTCTCCACATTCTCCTCCGTACCTGAACTCCCCTCCTTTCCCTACCTGTCCCCATTTAGCCTGTAAAATCTATTTCTCCTTTTGATCCATGCCTCCCCTTAGACCCCTCCTCTTCTCCTCACCTCTCCTGGTCTGTGGATTATAGCTTGAATTCATCATTTCCTTTTTACTTAACAGCTAATAGCCACTTATAAGCAAATACTTATTTTATTTATCTTTCTGAATATAGGTAAACTCACTTGAGAAATTCATTTTGTTTTATTTCTAGTTTCATTCATTTGCCTGAAAATTTCATGCTGCCAGGTTTTTTATTAACAGTTGAGTAATTCTCCATTGTGTAAATGTACCGTATTTTGTTTATCTGTTCTGTTGGGGGACATCTAGGCTGTTTCCACTTTCTGGTTATTATCAGTAAAACTGAAACAAGCATGGTTGAGGAAGTGTCTTTGTGGTAGGGTGTAGTGGGGTTTTTTTTGGTATATGCTTAAGAGTGAGTGGTATAGAAGGTTCTTGAAATAGATACAATCTCAGTTTTCTTAGGAACCATCATAAATGTTCCAAAAACAACCATATTGATTTTCAAAAGTTTGCTCTCCCAGTGGCAGTGGAGGAATGTCGCTATTACTCAACATCCTTGTCAGCATGAGCCATCACTTGCATCAGAATTAGTCATTCGGACAGGTGTAAGCTAGAATCCCAAGTAGTTTTCATTTGCATTTCCCTGATGACTAAGGATGTTAAAGCTTTCTTTAAGTGTTTCTCACCCATTTTGAGTTTCCTCTGTTAAGAATTCTCTGCTCAGATCTGTACCCCATTTTTAATGTGGTGGTTTGTTTTCTTAATATCTAGTTTTTTGAGTTTTTATAGATTTTGGATATTAGTCCTCTATCAGATGTGGAATTAGTAAAATGATTTTTTTCATTCCATAGGTGCCACTTTGATTGATTGATAGTGTCATTTGCCTGACAAAAGCTTTTTCAGTCTCCTGAGGTCCCATTAATCAATTGTTGATCTTAGTGCCTGTGCTATAAGGTGTTTTGTTCAGGAAGCAGACTCCTGTGCCAAAGAGTTCAAGGCTAGTCCCCACATTCTCTTCTATGACGTTCAATTTGTCTGGTTTTATGTTGAGATATTTTATCCACTTGGACTTGGATTCCGATGTCAGAGTCTGTTTCTGTGGTTACTCCTCTGTGTAGAGGTAGTGCTCTCTGTATGTGAGCCATTGCTTGGGCGCAGGTGTAGACTGTTCCTTAGGAAGCAACATGATTGCTTGGTGTAGAATCTTGGTAATTAACTGTCTGATCACAGGTGTTGATAGCCATAGGCGTACAATGTCTCTGTAAATCACCTGGCTGGCAAGTGCAGACTCCTCTCTGTTTGGTCACTCTGCAGAAGTGCAGATCTTATTTCCATGCTGTCTTTGTTTTAATTATCTGTGCATTTGTCTTCCTGGCATGGGAGGTCCTTTTGTCTATGTGTTGCTTTTATTGGTCAATGAATAAAGAAACTGCCTTGGCCTGTTGATAGGGCAAAACTTAGGTAGGCAGGGAAAACCGGACTGAATGCTAAAAGAAGGAAAGCAGAGATAGACGTTTTGCTGAAAATTTGCTGGTAGACCGTGACCTCGTGGTGACATACAGGTTAATAGAAATGGGTTAAATTAATAAGAGTTAGCCAATAAGAAGCTAGAGCTAGTGGGCCAAGCTGTTATTTAATTAATACAGTTTCTGTGTGATTATTTTGATTTTAAGCTAGTTGGGCAGCGGGAGAAAGAAGCAGCTCACTCCTTGCAACATCTTCCAATAAGAGAAGCAGCTTCTCAGTGTCACTCTCTCTGCATTGGTCTCTGTGTTGCTGTGCGGCACCTAGAGAGTTCAGGCCATGGCATGGACAGTGTGAGTATCACTATCATCATCTTCCAACCTCTAGATACTAGAAGGGCCCATGCCAAGCTTTCCATTTGTACGTTTTTGATGCTTTTCCATTTAAGCACTTGTCAGTATTCTTCTTTTCTCATAAGAAGCTGATGAGTCACACTCTATTCTGTGGTTCAGATGAGATTCCCGCTGTGGAATTCTGCATAGTTCTGACTCAGTTTCATTTCTATTTAGGAGAGATACATTCTGCAGGTCACTCTCAGAGTAGTGTCTGGATCCTCAGAGTGGCCCAAGCAGGGAGAAGAGGGACCCTTTCTCCTACAACCACCTACCTGTGGACTCAACACGGGTCTTTATGAAACTTCCTCTTGTCTTTCCTCTGATCAGATATCAAGAAGAGATATTTTTCCTGCCTCTTAGATGTTGTGTAGACCTCAAAATCCCTGTCTGTGCAGAAGCCTGCTCAGTGATGGTGTAACCAATGCTTCTGTGTCTTTATTTCATTTTCCTTTGGTCTCTCCTCTCCCTCCCTGTTGCTTTGGCTGCCATGAGAATTTGCCTCTTGCACTAGCCTTCAACACTCTTCTTTAGGAATTATCTGGTTCTGAGAGTCAGGATTGAATTTACTGAGGCTCTTCTCCGTTTTAAGCTGTGCTTCCAACTGTCTCCACTTGAATGCTGTCTACCTCCTCGTTGCAGACTAAGGAACCATAAGGATCTTGCTCTCCTCCAGCTCAAAACTTTCTGTCTTTCTTTAATACTGAAAGAGTGTTTACCTGCATCACCCACCTCATATGCTAGCTGCTCTCCAACTGTCCCCAGTGTATTCCACAGAGATTCTATCAGTCAGTGTCTGGGTGTCACTTGCTACCTTCTGCTTCCAAATTAGTGTAAATTTTGAAAAGTTGTTTGTGGAGAGCAAGCCTTGACTGATACCTGATTTTCCTAACAGGAGGGTTTTGTTTTTTCATGACTCCTGACACTTTGTGGGAATTTCCCCTGTACTTTGCCAGTGTCTGCTGATAGAAATAACAAGGAGAAACACTTTTGAAACTGGTGTAGTTGCTCCTTAAAAGGTTAATTTTGCATAAATTAGCCCTACAGCTTTGGAAACAGGTAGGATATAAAATGTGATTTCAGAAGTATCAGTTTGCATGTGTAAATTAAAATATAATGCATAATAAATCTTGAACTTTACCCCAGAATATTAGAGGGAGCTTACTCTGTAATTATGCAAAGTATGCTGAAGTTAATTAAAGGTTAGCATTACCTTAATCCCTCCAAGATATTATATTGAATGCTATTATGAAATATTGATATAATATCCTAAAAATTAATTAGCGGCAAGCAAATTGGCAGACATATCCCAGAAGGTAATTGTTTTAGTGTAAAGAATGCTAATAGGTTTTTAGAATTGCTATCTCTTTATGTATATGTACTAGCCTATTAAAACAGAAAAATCTAATATTAAAATAAAATAGAGCTTCCCTACTCTGGAAACCTGCTAGGGAAGTTCCTGATGCTCTACACAAAAGACGATAGGAGACTCTGTCTGTACATGGTGATCTAAATGTTATTTTTCAATTTTTTATTCATCCCACTTCTGGCAATGATTTGATGTGTAAAATAGTAATAAAAGTAGAGGAAAACAACTGAAGCCAGACTGTAATTGTAGCAAGGGATGAGACAGGAGATAGGAGTGCAGGCGGCTATGAGGTGAGTTCTCAGTTCCCTAGCCTCCAGACAGAAGGGCAAAGCAGAACGAGACACTTAAACATTACTCTCGCGCAAAAGGAGGCCTTTAAGATCTCTAATGATTAGGCGTATATTCTTGTACTGTAGTGTGCTTCACTAAATTTGCTTTCTGCATAGGAAATAACTAGCAAAGGATGTTGTAGTGGTATACCAATTAAAAAATAAATCTCTAAGTAATGAAGACTCCATCTGGGGTAGTTTCATAGTAGTGTCATAGACTGAAGACGGGACTGTAGTATTTCTTGTATCAATCCTGGTTAAGAATGCTTTATCTATAAGACGGGGAATACAAATTTAAGTTTATGAGTTTGAATACATATTGATGTGATGGTGTTCCTTAGCAAAGCACAGCTCTTAGAGAAGGTGATTAAAATCGTCTTTGAATATAGAACTTTATAACATCAATGATTTGGGCAGATAATGTCAGGGATGGCCAACAAATTAAGATGGATCGTCTTTGTGTGCTTAATATGACTTCAAGTTGAATCCCATCCTGTGCTACGGTGAAGTACCATGGCCAAAATTATATGGGAAATAATCTTAGCATGAAGTGTCTTAGTCATGAAGAGGAAGTCATGAATGAGTGTGGGGAGTCGATATCTACAAAGTTTTGTTAGAAGCATCATGTGTCTCCTGGAAGTTTGGGGTTGTCCCAGCTGTTTTAGTAAGTAGTTACTCAATGTTCTGTTCACTATTCCATAAGCCACAATTTATAACAGCTCTTCATGTGACATTTGCAGAGTATTCACTGTTATAACTAATGGTTTAAATGTATATAGGATTGCATAGGCTGTTTGCAAATTCTAAGCCATTTCATATAGAGATTCTGAGATCCACATGAAGTCTTGGAAATCATTACTAGTAAGTATCAAGGCACAATGGGGTCTGTAGAGTTATTGTATATTTGTATGAACCTACATACATTTGTCATTTTATTGTTTACCTTTCTACTTAACGAAAGACAAATAGAACTGTTTTTCCTCTGCTTCTTATCTCTTCTTAGTTTCACCCTACTTTGGGAGCAGGGAAAGAATGACTGGAATGTTTAGAAGTTCTCATGTTTAGATAATGCTATCACCTGGCCAAGTGGAATTGCTTGTTAGCTGCTAACAGTACAAATGCTTTTGTTGTTGAGAAGAGCTATAAACATACACATACATGCACTTGTTTTAATTTTAAGCAGATATATATATATGTGTGTGTGTGTGTGTGTGTAATATATATATATATAAAAGCATGTGACATGCTTTCCCCCCCAGGACTACAGAGTGAACATTTTCCTGAGACAGAAATGGAACGACCCCAGGCTCAAGCTCCCTAGTGACTTCAGAGGTTCCGATGCGCTGACTGTAGATCCCACAATGTACAAGTGTCTGTGGAAGCCTGACTTGTTCTTTGCCAACGAAAAAAGTGCCAATTTTCATGATGTAACCCAAGAAAACATCCTTCTGTTTATTTTCCGTGACGGAGATGTCCTTGTGAGCATGAGGTACCCTTTTATATGTAATTCCTGTGTTTGTTTGTTTATTTATTTATTTATTTTTTTGATCAAATCAGTGTGCCACAGAAATGCATATTCAATGATTCCAATTTCTCTGCCTCTTACTTCAGGTTGTCTATTACTCTCTCATGCCCTCTGGATTTAACCCTGTTTCCCATGGATACACAACGCTGCAAGATGCAACTTGAAAGCTGTATGTAAATGAGGCCATAAATCCTTATATCTAGACGATATATTCTATTCGTTGGTGTTATATAACTGTGAAAACCATAATGCTTTTGGTCATGTTAGTACCATACTAACTATGGTAATCTAAGAGATGACAAATCTTTCTGTTGCTGGCTTTTTAGAGAGTTGACATTGGTCAGTGTACTTCTTATTCTGAAGGCTAGACTTAGTTGGATTAGTAATGCAGAAAGTATATACAAATTATGATCTTCTAACAACATAATTTCTCTGATGTTAATATTCTCATCATAAAAGAGACCATTGAAATACACTTAAACCTAACCAAGTGCCTTTCTTAGGGAAGTATAGAAAAATTACATTTTATAAATTGCTTGTCTTATGTTCCTATGATTGTATTTTACAGTGTATAAAAGACATATTAAATGTTATTAACTGTAATTTTCTGTAAATATATTAATTAATTTTCTATGATAATTGTCTTTATAAAATAATAAATCATAAACCTTGAAAAATGAATAGTGATCTTATAAGGAATCTTTAGCATGGATGGTTAAAGATTAAGCTATTTCTATTAATAACTTTGTAAAATATACTTGTATGTTTGTTTGAGTATATGTTTCATGGTTTTATTAATACATAAAAATAAATCCTAACTTTTAACGACATTTCTTTCTTTCTAGTAATCATATTATGCTTTGTAAGTCTATGCAAAGTTTCAGTACCATATATGCATACATACCAGAATATATTTAATACAGATTTAATTAAGTACATATTTACTCAATGTTCTCATTTGATACACTGTGTAGGATTTTACAAACTGATGGTCTTTGAGATCCAATGGTAGGTTAATGTAGGATGTAGTCCTGAGTTGTCGACACATATCGTAGATCCAGGCCATGGACTCCTGGTTACTTTAAGGAAGCTATAATGATGTTGGCTTGGGTACAGTCTTACTGTTTTTTTTTTGTTGTTGTTGTTGTGGTGGTGGTGGTGGTGTAGTTCCTTCAGGAAACATTGTAGTGATCTATTTAAAATCATACCTGTTTTAAAATTTTAGCTTTGTTTTGTTGTTTTTGGTTTTCCTTTTAAATTTTGTTTTGTTTTGGGGTGAGGTTACAAGGGACAGGGTGGATGCTAGGGATGAGGTTTCTAGGGATGCTAGGGAGAAAAGTGGGATCAGAATGCATGATGTAAAATTCACAAAAAAAATCAGTAAAATCAAAAACAAAGTTTAAAATAAAAATCACTTTAGGCACATAGTTAATGATTGAAAATGGACTTAGGCAGAGTTAGCACATTATTTATCACCCATTGATAACGGTTGTGAACGCTGATCAGAGAGGAGATTTTCTATACTTGGTGATCTTGGATTATATCTGTTTTTGATGATTATCCAACCTTATTCTTTTTTTTTTTACAATGATGACATGTTATTGTTAAGCTGATATTTTGTGCATGACCATAGAGTCAAGTGCTATGGACTTTAAATTACAATTCCATAGCAGCATACCAGGCTTTCCCACCTTTTTTATGTGTAATATGATTATTAAAATAACAAGAAAGCATTGATAAGTATATTTCAATCAGAAGTGTTCATGTATTTATTATAGTTGGTTATACAACCGATGATTTGAGATTTATCTGGCAGTCGGGAGATCCTGTGCAGTTGGAAAAAATTGCTTTACCTCAATTTGATATTAAAAAGGAAGACATCGAGTACGGCAACTGTACGAAATACTATAAAGGCACTGGTAAGTGATATTTTAGGAAATAAAAGTAATGCAGATTTTGAGGTTTTGTTTTAGCTTTAATATAGACTAAGGAGTGATGATAAAAATAAGCTAATTGTAAGAAATGTATTCTCATAACCGCGCACTAAAATCTTTTCCACAACCACATTCACATAGATGACTTATAATAATGGAATCGATCGGGTTTTCTCCATGTAATTCTGTGGGTGAGAAGTTGTCAATATTTCATTATAGCAATGAAATATGGTAATGAATATAGTAATGAACCAGACTCGTCCAGGAAATGGTTTTCTTAGATGTTGACAAATTTTGACAAGCTCGCCTTTGACACTAAACAGTTGCTATAGTACAGTATAATCCGTCTGTGTTTGTCTGCTGTCTGGTGGTCAGTTTTATTTATGTGGCAGTTTTTCTGTCTTGTTAGTTCTAAAATCATTGAACTTGGTGTACATGGGAAGCAGTAAGAGTGTGAGATACTTCAACAGCTGTGAATATTCCCTATGTAGTGTTATTTGTCCAGGTCATGCAATAACTAATTTTAAACAGCAAAACAAACCAGCCTCAGTCATTAAATTACAATGAACTCTTGAAGAAACTACAGAAGTCAGTCCTCCACTCTCGTAATATGTAGTGCTCAGCCATGGCAGCAACATTATCAGCTGGAGGCCACTGAGCAGGTTCGGCAGTATTAGTACATTTCACTTCACAGTATAAAATTAAACAACACAGAAACTTAATTGTGGCATTATTGACAGTGATCATTTCAACGTATAAGCTGCCTGTAATTCTGTATTGGAAAGGAAGTCACAGCAAAGGTATCTGGAACTAGATGGGAGCTGAGTTTATGTTTTTTAGAAGAATTTATATTATGTAAAAGTCCACTATTAGGATATCATCAAAGGGAAAAATAAAAATCAGAGTAAATATAACAAACCGTATATACACAGTCCTATAATGAATACATACAAGACTAGGAAATTTGGTGGTAAACGTAATTTAATTTCTGGTTGCTGTTGAGTACATCTGTTGTCCACCATCAAGTATACTGATAAGATTATATACTTTTATGGGTAGACTTAAAGTAAAATATAAGAACATTATAAATACAATAGTAAATAGTTCCTGGATTTAAAAATCAAATAATTGATTATTTTTTATTTCTTAGAAGGAAATAAAAGCATATTCTGCAAAGAGAAAATTATAGCAGTGGTTCTCAACCTTCCTAATGCTTCAGCTTTTAATACAGCTTCTCATGTGTTGGTGACCCTCGGCCATAAAATTATTTTGGTTGCTACTCCATAACTGCAATGTTGCTATTGTTATGAATTATAATATAAATAAATATATCTCTGTTTTCTGATGGTCTTAGGTGCCCCATGTGAAAGGGTCATTAGACTCCCAAAGGGTTCACAACCCACAGGTTGAGAATGATTGATATAGAGAATTGCTAGAGAGGTCCTGTGAAGTTCTCCAAGAGGTTTTATTTCTTTTATGAATCATGAATACAAACTTACAATCCTATTATCTACAGAAGACAGCATAAGTTTATAGCTAAATATTTTGGGCATTTACCAAAGTATTTATCAGATTTTTGTATCGACATTTATATATATATATATACATATATATATATATATATATATATATATATCAGAAGAAAATATATTGTTTGGATAATATTTATGAAACTTTCTAAAATTAGATAGCTCAAAATATATGTGGCACTAAACATGCATATTTGTATAAAACACATGCACACACTGTAGTAGCAGAACTTTAATATGTAATGAAATTTTGACCTGGCATTTACTTTACTGA
Organism: Myodes glareolus; assembly: GCF_982192425.1. Lineage (NCBI taxonomy): Eukaryota > Metazoa > Chordata > Mammalia > Rodentia > Cricetidae > Myodes > Myodes glareolus. The sequence goes on from NC_142045.1 coordinate 9,533,118, forward strand.
AATGCTATTGTTCCGTGATTAACAGAGAGTGCAGGCAAAGGCTATGGGGACACAAATGAAAGGAGCTAAATCGGGTGCCTAAGTGAGTAATGAAAGAAAATGACACAGGAAATAGAAAGTAAATTGAAATTTCCAAATGCACATTTATATCAATTAACTGCCCACCTGCCTCTCATAAATATAACAGACTAGAGAAAGATCAAACAGGATCAAGAAATGTTTCTCATAAAAGTTTACGAAGCAAATCACTGTAATACCCAACATGCCTTTTCCTGCTAGATACATCGACAGCTCATGCAGTCCCCTAGTGAGTGCGTTTATGAAAGGACATGGTGGAACTTAAAACTCATGACGTACGGCATCTAGTCAGGCAACCTTTAAACACTGTGGGGCAGAATGTAAATTTTCATTTTAAGTTATACTACTTTTTAGGAACTGTATACTACTGTGTAGTGTATATACCAATGTAGTATGTATACCGTGCATATAGTGACCAGAGAAGCTTTGCACACACACGCATAAAGGATACGTACAGAATTTGCTTAGAGGCACACATGCGTTGCTCTTCATTCCATGTGCAGTCGGTACATGAAAGAGCTCCCTGTGTAAGGGGCACTGGTGAAAAGTGAGGTCCTTTGTGCACCATATTTTAGGAAGCACTGTGAGCCTTTTGAATTCTATCATTTTTATTAAGTAGAATACTTATTGAGTAGGAAATATGTCTTGTTCTTATGAGAAGTTATCCTTTTAAAATATTGGAAATGATTGTTGGCGATAATCATGTGCTCTTGGTATTGAGGAGGATGTTAAGATGGCTTCTGAGATAAGGAAGGGGCATTCTGTTCGTTTCTCCCTCATCTTATAAAGCCTGTGAACAAGATGCCATATTGCTTTTAATGAATGAATCTAAAATTAGAAAAGTGTACATCTTGTTGCTGACACGTTGGTTGGCATTTGCTCCCGTTTCTACCCGCTAATTGTTTCTGCTCCATGCTGATGTTGCCACCTTCCTAGTCTCCCTGAGACAGGATTAGGTTTAATTCATAATGTGCACGGAGCGACTTTCCCATGTAACTTACGTGAATATCCTTTTTAGTTACGATTTAAGATTCTGTGTGTGCAAATCCTGCCAAATAGGTTATATTAGTGTGTGAAACATGTTTGTTTATTTCCGATTAGAGTGACTAGGTAGATAGAATTTTTAAACTATAAGGCAGTGGGACGTCGCATTACCCTTCTAGCCCCAATGGTTTCACTCATGGATTATTCATTTGTTTCAACATTTTAAAGTAAGTGTGCACAGTGTCAACTAAACACAACTGGAGATCTTTTAACCTTTGGTGTTATACACAACCTTACTTTTATTAAATGGTAGATGCCAGTCTTTATTTAAATAAAGTATTTTCATTGGGTGTGGAGGTGCATGCTTGTAATTCCAGAACACTCGAACAGAAGGATCACAACTTTGAGTTTAACGTGGTCTATATAGAACTCCTTGCTCTAAACAATTAAGCCTTTTAAGAGGTAAGCATTATATATAAACTGTTTACCAAAAGGACCAAAATATTTGAAAAACAATCCCTTCCATGAGAGTGTGTTTTCTTTTGGAATATTGTAAGAATTTTTCTGTACCCCTCTCCTTCCTCTCCATTTATCCCTCAAGACAACACAAGCCATCATCCAGCCAGACTGCCAGGACTCATGAATAAATTTCGGAGCTCCTTGGCGTTTGGAAGCTCTAGAATGATATTCTATAGCAGTTTCTGCATTTGTCCTAGCACGAGGAAAACAGATGTCCTGTCCCAGGTAGAAATTTGTGAGCTGTTGGGTGCAGGAGGAAAAGGGGCGAAAGGGCACTTCCCACCTGCCTTCCCTTTCACAGCCATGGGGCCATCACAGGGAGCTTTGGTCCTTGCTCTCCCTGTGGCCTAAGTTCCCAGGGTTAGCCATGCCTGTGAGCTCTTGCCATAGGCATCCCTTCTCCAGAGGAAGGGTTCACATGGCTGAAGAAGACTCAGTCCAAGAGCATTTCCTCTTAGACTTAGCCTGCTGCTTTGATTCAGCGCTCATGTATCACTGGTTACTCTTCCCGTGCTAATGTCACTTCAGAGGGAAAGTTGGGGGTTGCAGACTCTCACACAGATGTAGTGCTAGCTCTACCACAGAGCAGCATGTGAGCTCCGCTCCTCGGTATCACGGTGAGGCGGTGGAGGTCAGGGAAAGCATGTCCCATCACCCTCTTTCAAAATGTCACCAAAGAAAGGAGAATGCTTCACAGTGTTTACTTTGTGAAATTTCCGGAGGTAGAAGTGTCCTGTGCCTTGCAGATCCTTCTGACTTACGATTCTGTGTAGGCATGACCCTCACACCTGTCACTTCTCTGATTGACAGGCTACTACACTTGCGTGGAGGTCATCTTCACCCTGCGAAGACAGGTTGGGTTCTACATGATGGGTGTTTATGCACCAACCCTGCTGATTGTGGTCCTTTCCTGGCTTTCCTTCTGGATCAACCCTGATGCTAGTGCTGCCAGGGTACCCCTGGGTAAGCCTCCTTGCTCCTCTGTCACCGTGACTGGTTGAGGACCCCGTCCTGAAAATGTGAGGCTCTAAATGTTCCAAATGCAACAAGTAGAAAATTACACACTTTCACTTCCTGGGAGAGTGCAGTAAAAACACCATGTGTTAAAAACATATAAACTACCCTCAGGCTTTGCATTTAAGGTGTGCATGAATATGAAATATAAATGAGTATTCCTATCCTTAAGAATCTATAAACTATATACAAATATTTAAAAGTATGAAAACTCTGAAATTGGAAGCTCTTACGGTCAGAGCATTTCAAAAGAGAAACACTAAACTGTGCCTTTATATGCTGAGTGCATTACCAACTCCCATGAAGTGAGGATTGCCTGTTATTTTGAGGGAGGCATCTGTCAGTATTGGATGCACACTGATCTATATTTTCTCAGTGTTTATGCAGTTGGTAATTAAGTTTTTCTTTTCCTAGTCTGAGAATTTTGCAAGAGTTGATTTATTCTATTTTTTTCCAGTAAGTACTTATTGACTGGATGTAATCATGCACCAATAAAATATAAAATTTTCAGTAATGCTAAAGTTAAAGACAAATAATCACTTTGTTGGAAATTATTGTAAATAATATGCATCTCAGACACAGAGGCGATGAAATCATACTTTATATTTCATCAGTAATGGCTGCATGCATGCTGGTGTGTACCACATAGCCTACATGTATATGGTGTGTACCACATAGCCTACATGCATATGGTGTGTACCACATAGCCTACATGTATAGCAGGCTTTCAATATAAATTTGTGTGGGTGCACTCTGATGTTCACACAGTGACAAGGTAAATCGATAATACATTTCTCCAAGCATATTTTCATCTTTAAATGGCATACAAGTGTCCTAATATGATCTGTTCCTAAAACACCACTATGTAGTGCCATTCAAGTACTGTTTCTCTTTCCATTTAATGCTCATATCCTACAATTTACTATTTCTAAGACTGTTGACAAAGAAAGACCGTTGTGCAGTCATTTGAACGTTGTGTTAGTTTAATAATTCATAAGTATTTGCATCAGCCTGCGATGAAGCTCCCTGGTAAAGACCATGCCATGCATATGTGAAGTCCTGGCTTCCATCCCTGGTAACCTCTGCGTCTCCTTCATGAAACAGTGCTTCATGAGAAAATAAGCAAGAACTCTTACTGCAAAGAAAGTCGGTAAATGTCAAAAATTAAACAGAAGTGCCAACAGGGTTTGACTAGGAATGTTTGGGAAGATCTCATTTTCTGTGTTTTCAGAATCTCACCAGGACCTCACCATAGGAAAAACTCTGGTATACATGGCCTCCCAGCAAGTGATGGCCTGCTAATTTTAGTTTTGTTTTTCTTTCACAAAACTTTTGTGTGTAACTCATTCAGAAATTATTAAAAGGAATGAATGAAATACCAAGTTTTATACACATATACACACACACATACACACTGTCATATATGTATGCCTGTGCATGCTCTCTCTTTCATATACATATGTATATAAATATACATATATATATATGTATATAAATAACCTAAAGGTTATATATATGTAACATAATATGTACAATATCTTTACATTTAGTATATTAGTGTTACATTTGTATATGTTATATTATACATATGCACTGCAGTTACTAACTATATATTGTTATACTGCCGACAAGATACTTTTGGATATTTAAATTTACAACATGTATTTGTTTTGTGGTGACTGTTTGTTGGGTATTAATCAGGAAGGTGGCGATTTAGTCATTAACATGAATAGCGATTGTTAGTAGGAGATTAAAACATGTTAGCTTTAATGAATTTATGTCTCCTTGCAAAGAAGCAGACACCAAATAAGTATGATATATAATACATAAGGTAGTGATATGCGGGAGAACACATGCTTTTCAGGAAAAAAGTCTTCAGAAGAATAATTCTGTCTAAAGAAAGGGAAGAAATGAAAGTAATTCATGTTGTTGTCTAGGAGAGAGGAAAATGTGGACTTGAGTCTTGGTCACTAGTAATAGAGAGGTCTGGACCCCTGGACACCTCCTATGCACTCTGTTGTTAAGGTTCTTACCAAGTCAAGAAGGAAGCTCTTTGAACGCTTCTTATGATTAGTCTCTAGTTTTGATTATTTATAACTTTAATCACTGCCCAACTTATTGTGGACTGACGGATGAGGGAAAGGTAGAAACGGGGAGAGCAGTTAGGAGAGCTTGTGGGGACAACTGACAATCATCTAGGGCAATATTCGATAATATCCTACAATGTCCTAGTCTTGCTTGCTATTATTCTACTCAGAGGTAAAAAACCTTAAATCATATGCTGACTGCTAAATGTACAACTCACAAGTACTTGGCCTGAAATAGTAAGTTGAATATCAATCGAGTAATTGTTCCAAATGTGGTGATGATCTAAGAAAAAAAAATACACCCAATAGGGGGGCTCACTGTGCCCAGTGAGGATGAGCATGTCTCTGTGGACATCACTGGAGGATTTTTAGTCACAGAAAATGGTATTTCACCACATTCCTCCTGATGGTAGAAAGAGAGAGGGAGAGGAGGAGAAAGAGATGCAATTGCAGCAATATATCTTCCTTGTTCTATGCTTGCTCCCACTGGTATATATTCCATATATTATGATAACATGTAGTTATCATATCTTGACTGCACGTGTGTTCTGTGCAATTCTTCTTTCTATCTAACGTTAGCGTTGCTAGCTTTACCTATAGCATGCCTTTAGTAGTCCTTTTCTGAGATTTTCTTTCTGAGATGAACAGAAACGCTCTGTCCGTTGTCTTTTAGACATTATATTGTTAACAAAACAACAAGGACAACCACCAACCAAAAAACTTATCAAATTTATGTGCTCTGGTCTTCTTCATGGGCACCAATTACTCATACAAATAAACTCCCTCTTTAAAAAACCTGAGAAATCAAACAAGGAGTCCAATCAGAGAGCTCTGTCATTCCCTCACTGTTAAATGGCTCCTGACATCATTGATCCTCAAATCAGATCCACACTGTGCTTCCAAATCTTGACTTACGTTTATTAATTTCTAAAATGACCACAATGACTCCTTCACATAGTACCATATATTTCTTCCAGTCTTCTGTCTTTAAAGACACCTAAGGATTGCTTGCTGGCTGTTGACAGTCCTACGAGAGTGATTTTAATCAATGACCAGTAACACATTTTCCAGGTGTAACACATCTCCTTCTGTTGCCAGGCATCTTCTCGGTGCTCAGTTTGGCCTCAGAGTGCACCACTCTTGCAGCTGAGCTTCCTAAAGTGTCTTATGTGAAGGCCTTGGATGTGTGGCTCATTGCGTGTCTGCTCTTCGGATTTGCTTCCCTGGTGGAGTATGCTGTTGTCCAGGTGATGCTGAACAATCCCAAAAGGGTGGAAGCCGAAAAGGCCAGAATTGCCAAGGCTGAGCAGGCAGATGGAAAAGGTGGGAATGCAGCCAAGAAGAATACCGTGAATGGCACGGGGACTCCTGTCCATATCAGCACTTTGCAGGTAAGGGGAGGAAACCATGGAAGTGAACCACCCATCCCCTTCTGTTCCCGGGCAGAGACACTGTGTGAAGTAAATGGTGGAGCTGGCACTTGCTCTCTGTAAATGAAAAGGAACCAAGTTCAACGTAATCTTGAAATTATTTTCAGAAAACATATAAAACATGTCAAAGACTACCTAGGATAATATAATATCTTAAAATTTTGAAAGCTTTCCCCTGAGTTTAAAATCGCAGCTTCACTGTGATGCTCATCACTGAATGGGGAGATGTTTCCGGAATGTATGCATCCCTATTGATTCTCATTGGATCAGCTTTAGTGAGAAGCCAAGGGGCTTATGGGGCTTGCAGACCTTTATTTAGCTCTGAGTCTTGAAGAGCCTTGCTGTTGGTCAGTCACTCTCATGTTCCTACTGAGTGAGGCAGCTTCTGATAGTCGTCAGCAAGTCTCTTACAGGATGGCTGGCTGGCCCGGAGGGCATGTCTTCACACTGCTAAGGGTCTGGATAGCACAGCCAGCATGGCTGCTAAGGACTGGAGAGGCTTTCTACCTTGTCACATATCAAGGGCTTAAGACCCAGTCCCAGAACAACTGGCTGCTTAACAAATTAGCTGTTCATTGATGCTTGATGCTTAACAAATTAGCTGTGCATTTACCCACGGAGTCCTGCTTGATGTTTGGAAGAAAAGTCAGCCAGAAGGCCCTTCACGTGGAGGAAAAGGCTATAGCCTCGACAGGAGAGCAATAGGTCTAGCCATCCCACAGCTGTGACATTATGCCTTCTCTGCACATGCTCTGAGCCCATGATGCTCTATGTGTTGATCCCCACTGCCTGTCTACCTGGAATTCTAGAAAACATGCTACACGTGGATTTGTGGACAGATGAGTAAATTAATTCTTCCTATATTTCATACCCTTTTTTGTTTTTGTCTTTTTAAGTCATTGCACTAATTTTCAAAGCTTAAAGCTCCAGCCCCTATCCACAGCTTCCACACTGAGAGAAGCTTCTCTATGTGATGTGACCTTCTTAGGCTGGATTACTGCTCCTGAGGGAGAAGGGCTTCATCCATGCAGTGCCATGACTAGGTCATTCTTTGCTGGAACTCTCTCTTCTTCTCTGTCAAACATGTCTATAACACACCTCAAGCAAGTTTTTTGTAGAGGCAGAATTGTCATCCAGATTTTACTCCATCAATCTCTCGTATTTTAATTGGTTCTATTGACATGTTGTATTTTTATTATATTTGTTGATACTTTGAGACCTCAGTATTCATTCGTTTTTACTTCCTGTTACAGAGTTTTGTTCTGTTTTCTGCTTCCTACACTCACATGGGATCCTTGAAAAGTTATAGAATTCCATCTTGGGCTTTCTATATTTTATGTGTAACCATTTGTAATAGGTTTAGATATTGTATTATGGTTTTAATGACTTCTTTAGATATTATGCTATGAGGAAACAACTTATTATGATCTAAAGGTGACATCATCTTGCTAGTTTGTGTGATATATGAAATATTAGGTCCCTTTGCATCCCTCTATCAGCTTGTATTCATAAATCCACACATCTTTAACATTCACTTAGAATTATGGATAATAGAATTATGATTATTTGATTTCTTTTCAGATATAATTTATAAAAGCAATGTGATAAAGAATATATATATGTATATATATACATATGTGTGTGTGTGTGTGTGTGTATAAATATGGAGGGCAGTAACACAAATGTGGGGCACATTGGTAGAAGTCTATGTACCTGGGGCTCTGCTATGATTTTCAAGATTTTCCGTTGTTGTTCAGATTGGGTAATATCTTCTTTAGACTTCACTGTTTGCCAGTCCTATCCTCTGACTCTGCAATTCCCCATTGCTAATGTGTATGTGTTTGTGTGTGTGTGTATCTGTGTGCGTATGTACACATGTGCATGCACATCTATGTATCTGTGTGTGCACATGTGTTTGCATGTATATTGTGCTTTTATCATATTTTTTTTCTCACCCTCAGTGTTCCTGGATTATGCTTTATTGTTTTCCTTTTTCTACAAAATTCCTTTACTTTCTGTTTTGGGTGGTGTGCTGGTGAACTCTGTCTTCTTCTGTCTGCGAGTCCTTTGTTTTCGTCTTTATTCCTGGTGGCTGTTGTCTATGGTTATAGGACTGTAGGTAACAGTTAATTTCATTGAGCACCTAACGAGCATGATGACATTTTCTTCTGCTTCTATGCTTTACCATGGGAACTCAACATTCTGATTCTGTTTCCTGTAGGTAATGAAACTAGATTTCAATAAGATTGCCTTCTTTAGAACTAGAAAGTAGAGTCTTCTTTAGACTTTACCCTTCATGGATTTTTTTTTCTTCTGCCCTTCCTTGCATTTTTCCTTTTATTCAGCCATGACTTTTATGGCTTGTCACTCCCTTTTCAGATTCAAAATTCCTCTTGTTAGGTATATATGTGTTTTCTTATGGAAATTCCTATTTATTAGTAAATAGTCTAGATTTTCACTCATATTGGTAATAGCTTTCTGAAGTTTTTTTTTATCATTGATGCTTTAGTATTAGTCCCAATATTTTATGATTTGACATCTTGAATTTGATATTTACATTTTTTAAATTCAATTTGTAATATCCCCTAGAATGGCTGCTAAATCCTAGACATTTCATATTATGGAACTCTGCCAAGTGGGACATATGCTCCCTGACAGTCAGCATCTGAACGGGCCGTTCACTGTGTTACTGACATGCAGAGAAGAGAGTCCTGGCTGTCAATGGTGTTGTGGGGATGTGGGCCTTCCAATTACAGCCTCTGAAGATGGCGGTTCCAGTCCTCCCGCATCTTTTGTTGGTGTGTCTAGAAAAGATATTTCTGTGGCACTTGGCTGGAACAGGTGATAGGTCATTGGTTCAACATTTTCTGCATTGCTGGATTATTCCTTTCTCATTTGTTTAGACGGAGCAGACTCCCTTGGAGACTTTTTGTATTTCTGTTAGTATTTATAGATCTCACCATCTCCAACTCCAAATCAGAAAAGTGTAAGGAAAAGAAAATGAAAGAATTTGTCACCATGGGGCCTCCGGATATTTAGAGGCTCAGGCTCCCACTCCTACCCTGACCATTGATAGTGGTCCTTTCATGATATTCTTCTTCCTTCTCCTTCTCTCCTCATCCTCCTGCTCCTCACTTCTTCTTTCCTTGTCCTTCCTCTTCTCCTTCTTTCTTTAAGTATGTCCCGTCCTTTCCAGACTCCCAGTCATTTCCAGACTCCCAGTCATTTCCAGACTCCCAGTCATTTCTCTGCCTCCTGCTGCTGCTTCTCTTAAGATCTTTTGGATATAAATCTCAGGGTTTCCATGGGCTGAGTGGGAGGAAGAGAAGACTAATAATGCTTCTCATTCTGGAAGCAGCGGGCCATTGTGTTTTTCCAAACCATTTTTCCTGCAACTCACCTGACTCCAATGATTAAAGATTAACATCAATGAACTTCTCTGTTTTTCTTTTCTTTCTCTTTATTTTTCTTTCTTCACTTTTTGTTTGTCCCCCGTTGGTCTACGTTTTCCCATGTGGCCGTGAATTTAGTCTCCTGAGAGCTCTGTTTATAGACTTAGGATTCAATGCTGGCTTTTGAGCTTTGCTTACTCTCTTTTTGCACCAAGAAAACTTTCTTCAGAGAAACTGCAGCTCCTTTCCCCAGCATTTAACCTTTGTCTCTGTTGTTATCAAAGGCTCAGAAGCACCTGGCACTGAGCAGAGTTAGGAGACTGTAGGGTATGTTTCTGCACATTGAGATCTCTGTCAGGAAGACTTAAAGCTCCGTTGATTCATGCAGAATAGATTTATTTCTCAATTCCAGGAATGCAAGCAGGAGCACTGGGCCTCCTGTACCGTGGGGAGATAGTCACATAGCATTTTCAAACCCCAGTCAACTGCCTTCGGCTGTCAGCTTTCTGTCCCTGTTAAACCTCCTGTCATTAACATCCCTCTGTCAATGCTGAGTGTCCTGCCATTCCATGGTCATCGCTCTGTCAGTGTTGAACATCCCGCCATTCTATGGTCATCCCTCTGTCAGTGTTGAGCATCCCGTCATTTTGTTGTCATCCCACTGTCAGTGTTGAGCATCCCGCCATTCCATGGTCATCCCTCTGTCAGTGTTGAGCATCCTCCCATTCCCTTGCCATCCCTCTGTTGGTAACATGTGATCCAAAATAAGTTACTGTTAATATTCCCACCAGGTTCACAGTAATGCATAGCTTGGTAGGTCACAAATTTGGTACGTATTAACACATGAAATAAAATGAAAATAGAAAAGTGTTAACGCTTACCTTTTGAACTCTATTTCTATGAAAAAATACATATGTAATTATGGCTTCAGAGTCATAATCTACTTGTTTCAAAATATTTTACTTTTCAAAGCACAACAAATTTCCAAATAATTTCACTCAGATGATTTGTCATTGATTTTTAGTCTAAATAACAATAGAAAGATAAAATATTTGAATTATAGAATATCTAAAGATTAATTTTTTTAAAAAAGGATGCTTACTAAGTAAATATCTGATTGAAATCAAAATACTAGAGTGCAGTTTTCAGCATTCAAGTTTTCAGGAAATATGATTTTGATCATTATGCAACAGTATGTTTTCAGCTATATATCTGGCTTAAGGCTCCTCATCATAAAAAACAAAAAGATGGTGCTGTCTTAATCGGTTTTCCGTATTTTGGTATTAATTTATATTTCAATTATGTTTTTCTTTTTATTCATAAAATAGCTACACAACAGTTCTCGTTACCACCATCATTTTCCTCATACCTAGCACTTGTAATACACAGAGATTTTATGAATAAAAACAAATAGACCCAATGCTCAAAATTTTCCATAATTTAATAAACAAAAGCTAATACTTGATCATGGGAGCTGTTTCTTTATGGTAAAGCCATGCTTTGAAGATTAGAATTGATTGTGATTCAGTGAAATCTCTCCAAATTGTTTCTTCTGGACATCTTTTTATCATCTGTAGAAGACATCTTATCTTTCATTCTAGAGGTTTATGCAAAATTGTTTGGTTTTACATGAAACACAAAGAAAATCTGAGAGTTTAAATTTGAAAATATTAGAGTTTTATCTCAGTTTTTTGTTGTTATTCTTGACAACTTTCTCTTTATGCTGCCTCATTTCTGTTATCAGCACTTTGCAGGAGTGACAGTGTGTGTAATGAGAATAGATGACATTTGTGGACAGAAACAATGGAAAAGTGATGAACTTAGGGTTCCAACAGCCACATTGGGAATGCGTCGAGTAAAATTGCTATCTTACTTAGGTGGTTCATTTTCTTACTGGTAAATTAGTAATGGCTGCAGCTGACATCTTTTTATGAAATATTTTCTCTTGTCCTATATGCATTTTATTTATTAATAAGTTAAAAACAACAAAGAAAGTTTGTGTAAATCTCTGATTATTGAAACAGAAAGAGACCCTCCAACTAGTGGGTGACTCATGACTTGTTGGAGGAACTTGGAGGAGTCTTCACAGAAGGGAGCCTATTCGTACTCCATCTTCAGTTGTATCATCATGGATGCCTTTTCTGGTGCACATGTAGCACCCATGCACTAGTGTTGAACACGGAAGCCATGCAAAATGTCAGAGAGTTTTCAATGAATTTTAAAAAAGCAGCAACTTCTGGGAATCCTTTTTATGTGAGTGTTGCGATAGTGAAGTTATGCTTTTCTTACTGATGTGATCAGGTATTTAAGTCATCTGGGCATTTTGTGGCTATGATTCAGAGGCTAACAGTCTTAGTGCCCCACTGTTTTATTAATCAGCAATTCTGTTCAGAGACAGGAAAGCAGAGATGAAGGTTCTGAATTAACACTTAGAGTTTATTGTCTGTACACATACATCATATTAGATCAAGGAAAGATTATTATATTTTAGTATTTAAACTGAGGAAAGTCTTACAACCCCGATAGTAACCTAAATTGACATGGCTTCATGCTTTATTTATTTCTAAGTATAAAATGATAAAAAAGCACATTTCATGGTATGATCCCTGTTATTTGGGCAAAATATCAAAGCCCTATGAAATGTTTAATAATTTAAAATGTTTAATTTAATCCAGTGGATTCATCAGTTGACTTTTCTTCCTGCTAATTTTTAAACTTTATTTAAAAATATATCTTTTTATAGAGATATGTATTTATAATTCTAAAAATTCTATTACACCATATTTCATTTTTATGCTTAGGTTGGTGAGACCCGATGCAAAAAAGTTTGTACTTCCAAGTCTGACCTGAGATCCAATGACTTCAGCATTGTTGGAAGCTTGCCAAGAGATTTTGAATTATCCAATTATGACTGCTATGGAAAACCCATTGAAGTCAACAATGGACTTGGGAAATCCCAGGCTAAGAACAACAAGAAGCCTCCACCTCCCAAGCCTGTCATCCCAACAGCAGCCAAACGCATTGACCTTTATGCAAGAGCATTATTTCCTTTCTGTTTCTTGTTCTTCAATGTTATATATTGGTCTATATATTTATGATAAAAATTTCCATTTGTATGAAATACAATACCATTTCATTGTGACCAATGCAATTCATAATTGCTGATCTGTGAAAGCTTTGCATTGTCATAGCAATATATTGCACTCTGGATGCCACTTAATTATCATAAAATACAGCACCTTACTTTTGAATGGCAGCATGATCCTGTAATGTCTCTGCTCCACACATGAGCTAGATAGATAAATGTATGTATACTCAGCATAGTATTTTAGGAATCAATGAAAAGCAGGCATACTACATATTCTCCATAATGTACTCTTAAGCTACTGTAACTCTGTACCTGCAAATACTTCCGATAACACTGATGAAAACATGGTGTGCACGCTGACTCCCAGTATGGTGACCCTTCTAATGTATGTAGTGTCTTATCTTCCCCTCCTAGTAACTGTCCAAGAAAGCCATCTTCTCCTTACATAATTATCAATAGTATTATCACAGATTAAGCAAGATTGTATGACATATTGTTTAAAGATTTTTTAAAGAGGTAGAGCAGTAATAGTTATGCAGGCTCATTGAGAGAAAGAACCAAAATTATACATTTGTAAAATCAGCTTATTTTTAAGTGTGCTTGTGTTGTCAAAATGCCAGATAATAGAATAGTAAGCATTTTTGAAGAAAAGAGAAATCTGGGCTAGTTTAAAGACATACTGCATTCTGGCATATGACAAAGTACAAACAAATAAATGATAGATGTAGTAATTCAATATTTTGGATAAAATAAATGATTTAATCCAAGTAATTAAAATCTAAATCTATTTTCATGCCTTTCATTGTCTGATATGGAGAGCATTAAGCATAAGCCTTAAGAAGAGTTGCACATGTCTCCAGTCTGCAGGGAGCAGTGACAGGTGGATCCGCATTACTGTCCGGCTTCGAGAGGAATTGCGACCATGAACTTGAACTGGAGAAGTCGTAGTAACTGAGAAACATGAAGAATTTAGCTTGTTTGTTTTATTAAGAAGCTTCTATATTTCAAGTAATAGTCAACTCTTTGGGGAATTTGTTTTTTAATTTATCTGAATGTATTTGGATATGTTACAAAACAGCGATTTAGTAAACAGTGACTTTTATTTAAATTCTAGACTTAACTTTTTCTTCTTGCTGAAGGTCTAGACATTGGGGCTGACTGACTTTATCTTGTTCTTATCTGAAAACAACTCCTAAGTCCCATCTTCCAAGACCCAGCTGTCTGACAGTGTCACAGTGTAATTATTTATGTCTCAGCTAAAATTGGAGCTACTGGTAACTAACGTTGTAAACATAAGACCAGGAAAGTATTTTACATTCTTTGGAGTCCTTTTGTTCTTGCTGGTGATTTGTGTGGCCAATTCATGATGTAATGCATTAAAATTATTACTTGTGCAATTACCATATGCAGTTCACTGCCATTTGATTTATTGAAGATTGTTTTTACTTAAAATATCCTCAGTAGTTAAAAAGTTCTTGTCAGTGGTATATAGACTCTGTAGTCTTTCAGGGCAGTCCAGTTATGACCATATGAATAATTTAGCATGGCCATCTGAATAATTTTAATATGTCACAAATAAAATGCTAATGGATTTCAGGATTCTACCAAGATCAAGGAGACATATTAGTTTAATGGGATGGCAATGGAGACAATACTACCTTGGATGTGTACCATTTTTAAAAACTCTGTTTGTAATTATACTATCTTACAATAGCTTTTATAACTTGGTTTCATATTAGGGACTGTGATATAGGATTTTAAAAGATGTCTTATAGTGAAGGCAGTATCATTATATAGAACTATATTGGTGAAAGTAGTGGGAAATGATTTTTTTAATGCAATACAATATGATAGTGTCCTAGTACCAGATCCTACCTTCAATCTACAGTCTCTCTCCACTATTTATTTTTAAGCTAAATGTGTTGATGTCTTACCAGTCACACACATCTGCCTAGGACAGGTAAATAGGATTGCTATACTTGCCTCTTTCTCTTTTTGCTTTCCCCCAGGGGACAGTGTGGTAGGATCCCAACCCAGACCTGATTTCAGGTGTTTCCAACCTCTGTCTGACTTGAATATAAAAATTAATTTAGCATAACAGTATACAAACTAAATGGTATTTAACCTTCCATTATTTGGATTTATCACATATGTATAGAATTCTTTCCAGGTGGAGACACACAGTCACATGTCTGGCGTGACTCCTGCAGGTGGAGGCACACTTACAGTTATATGTCTAATGTGACTCCTTTTCTAATACAAAACAGTATCCCTACAGTTATTTGTGTACAAATGTGGCTAGATAAGAGGTGGAAGCCCAAAGCGAAGTTGCTGACTTGGAAAACAAACGTGTAAAAATTGGCGTTTCCACACATGTTTCTATAAAAGATACTACTATGTATTTACACCATAACAGGCTCAATACTCCCACAGATCCAGTTCCTACCAAATTTAATGTCATTGACATACTTCTTTTAATTTTTTTTTCACTTGACATGGTTCCAGAATGTTCTTGGAGACGGCACTTTTGTTTTCTAGCCGCCCAGACCCTGATAATCACACAAAACCTGTATTAATTACAACACTGTTTGGCCAATGGCTTAGGCATATTCCTAGCCTGCTCTTACATCTTACATTAACCCATTTCTATTCATCTGTGTATCAACATGAAGCTGTGGCATACCAGTAAGGTTCTGGCATCTTTCTCCTTCAGCACCTTCATGGAATCTCTTTGACTCTGCCGTTTTTTTTCTCTATATATCTCTGTTCAAATTTCCCACCTGACTTTACTCTGCTAAGCCATTGACCAAAACAGCTTTATTCATCAACCAATCAAAGCAACACATATGCAGAAGGACCTCCCACATCAAGAATGTTTCAAAGAACTTGAAGAATTACAAAGAATTTCTGTATCCCACTGATCTAAATTCTGCAAATCCTCTATTCTCAAATATGCTTTGTTTCTCTCTCATCACTCTGTGTGCAAAAGAGGCTGCCTTTTAAGGCTGTAAAGGGCAGATAGGATGTCCTTTGACCTGTACAGCTTGTGTTTTCCAAATTGCAGTGATCTTTCCTTTCCTGACCGCAGTGACAGAATGAGTCTGCCCCAGGAAATGAGCACTGATAAAACTCATTCTTCAAGCTGCCTCTCATTTCTTGTTCGTCTCCTTCACGAGCCAATCCAAACCGCGTGTTTCATTTAATTGCCATGGCATCAATTTCTTTAACATTACTGAGGGGTGGAAAGACACTGAGTGTGTAAGAATGTTTTCCAGTCTTGTGAAAGGATCCTAGTTCAGTTTTTAGCATTCATGTGCCATAGCTCACGGCCACTTGTTGCCCCAACTCCAGAGAATCTGACTCCCTCTTTTGACCTCTGCAGGCCACCCATTGTGGAATTCACACTCACTCATAAATAAAAATATTTTTAAAACTGACTATGCCACTCTCCATTCAGATATAATCAATGCCTTATTTTGGGCCTCTAAATTAAACAAAACATTCTTGTATAAAATTATCATAAAGTTATTTATACCCTGATAGATTTTGACCATTTTCCCTCATATTTAGATTTAATTAAATTGCAAAATTCAGGCATCCAATTTTAGGTAAATGTTTAATTTAATGTTTTATTGTTTTTCTGAAGTAGACTGACCCTGGATGTCATGGCTGCAAACACTCCTTTTAAGTCATATGTATTTCATTCCGATGTAAGTGTTTTTCATTCATACAATTTCCTCTCTGGTGATTAATGAAGCTCAAATATTTTCCTCTGGAGAAGCAGTGCTCAAATTAAGTGGCTCTAAAGCCCACTCAATTTATCATTATTTATAATACTGAGGATTTCTGTCCATATGCACAGTGGATGTGAAATTTAAGCAACTAGGCCTAAAATGTCAAATAGTTTGCCATCTTTGCTGTAACCTTTACTAAATATATTCATGCACAGTGTTACCTTGTTTAGGAAGTAAGGGTTATTCAAATCACTTTATCAAATTGATTGCATATTTATGCAGTATAACAATGAATTAACATTCACAAGCTTGCTTTGTTTTACAATAAAGCTAGTGTTAACCTTCTGTGGGATAAAAATCAAGCTTTTGGAAAATGTCAGCTACATCACCAAAGGAATAAGAATATTTTAAAGACATTTATGTAATTAGCATTAATGGAAACTCTATGCAAGTCACATTTAAGGTTAGTTATACCCCTTGTGTTTCTGCATGCATAAACCAGACCCTTATATTTTGATGCATTTAACATTTTCTCTGTAGATACTTAACATGTATATCATTTTATTGTCTCTTTCCCCAGTAAGAATATTGCAGACGTCCATAAGGTCTGTTCAACTTTCTTTATTCTCAACTCCTTTTTAGGAATTCAAAATAAAGATTTTGCACTCTTGGATATTTTTAAGTTTCATAGATATCACGTGGTTTTCCCCAGTATTTTTTAAATTAATAAATGTGTAGCAACTTTACTTTGCTAAGGGATTGTGTGAGTCCAAAACTGTTGGATTGAATAAAGCCGAGCTCCCTTTAATAATGAATGCCACACAGCAGTCAACAGTGTATGAATTTTATATATCTCAGTCACTGTAATACATTTAAAAAACAAAGCGTATTATCAAACATAAGAAATATTTAAGTCATTTGTGTTAGGGAAAGAGAGCTCTCAGGGATGAAGAAGATAGTAAGTGAAGTGCCTTAGCTGATAAGATGTTTGCAGCCAAGACAAGAGCTCTAAGTAGGATCTCTGAGACCCACACAACAGGAGAGAGTAGACGTCAACAAGCTGTCCTCTCATCTCCACATAAATATCATGGCACACACATCTGTTGACAGAGATTTCTGTCCCTCCTGGTCCTGCAGCCGTTCAGACCCAAAGAAAGACACACAGGTCTACGTTGATCATAAACTGGTTGGCCTATTAGCTCAGGCTTCTTATTAAGTAATTCTTACATCTTATATTAGCCCATAATTCTTGTCTATGTCAGCCACATGGCTTGGTACCTTTATCAGTGAGACATTCTCATCTTGCATCTTCTGCATCTGGGTGATGACTGCAGACTGACTCTTTCCTCTTCCCAGAATTCTCCAGTTCTCCTTGCCCTGCCTCTACTTCCTGCCTGGTAGCCCCACATATACTTCATGCCTGCCTAGTGACCATTCAACATTTTATTAAAATAATACAAGTGACAGGATAAAAGACCATTGTCCCACAGCACACACACACACACACATGCACCAATAAGTATAATTTAAAAAAGAATGTGGCTAACTCAAGATTGTTTAATAATGTATTATAAAATTTTTAAGTAGATGCTAACCCAAAGAATAATTGCAAATCACAATATGCAACAACAATTCAGTCAAAAAAATATCAAGAATGTTTGGGAGAACAACAGGTGAGTTTTCTTTTTTTGATTGTGTAAGTGTCTCTACCTGATGTGTATTTTTTTTAGCAAAAACCAGCATATACTCTCAATCCTATAACTTGAAATGATTTTCAGTAATCCTCAGTTTTCAGTAGGAGGCAGTTGTAGTTCAAGGCATTCAGTCCTTGGTAAGGGAAGAGCAGGATAGTAGACCATGTCCCAGTCCAATGACTTACTAAGACCCTAAGTGTATCTGCAGGTATTCTGCCAAATACCTCCAAATGTAAATATTATTGACAGATTACTATTGCCTCACTCAAGTCACCGTGGAAACACCTTGTGTGAAATTGTTGGCAAGATGAAGAGGTCAAGCCCCTTCACTTTGATGTGTCCATCCTAATTTAGGATTGTAAATGTTGCTTTGCAGGAGAAACCATGCATCCCGCGACCACAATTATGCTTATTCGTTGAAGGGTACAACCGTGTGCCACACAATGTATGGAAATTTCCTCCTAAATCATGGGTCTTATCTGCTAGCTTGACTCAGGTTGTCCAGTGGTAGTGTCAGTCAGTTTCAGAGCCAGTCAGCTTGACACCTGAGAAGATACCTTTAGTTTATTAACTGGAAGCATATTATATGGGACTCATTAAGAGGGAATAACATAATAAATTCTGCTTTGGATTAACATAAAGCCTCTTTCTAAACACAGCTGCATGTTTCCTGTTCATTCATTCCTAGGCTCAAAAGCTCTTTCATTCGAAAATCACGGGTTTCCACTCAGTGTGTTGGTGTCTTGGAAGTTTTGAAATTTTAGGTGAATTAATTTCAATGTCCAGTATCATGTCCCAGGGTAGAGGAGAAAGTGTTTGAACAAGGTTTTGATCTGAAAGGCTGGCACCTCAGTGCACTGTCAATCTAGATTTTTTCAAAGAACCTCTCCTTCAGTTACCCTATTTTTAAAAAGGGATAAATAATTATCTAGGAATCTCTAAGAATAAGTACATTTGTAATTTTTGGTGGCTAAAAAAGCAAATATTTGGGAATAGCCAAGTCTATAATTTTTTTTAAAAAAAACTCCTTATCAAATTCATTGTTTGGCTGAATAAAAACATTGGTGTGGCAGAAGGGACTATAAATTACAAAATTAGATCTTCCTGGATGTTGGAATTTTAATCTGGAGATCACATTTATGAGTCAAGCTGTGTGTATGAAAGAACAATATCCTAATGCCAGGACTTCAAGGTACACAAACTTTCTACCCCATTAAATGAAGGATATGAGGAAATGAGAGGGATTCTGAATGTTACAAAGAAAGAGGGCACATTTCCCGCATCTATTAGAGAAGCTGTACAAATTGAGCTCAATTTCTTGTGTGTAATTATATAATATATATATGATAATTGATTCTCATAATGGTTGTCCTGGAAAACTATGAGTCTGAATTAATTTCTGAAACATAAAAAGAATTTTAAATTATGTGCCATAGATGGCAATATTAATGTATTTTATTATATTCCTGTGCTTTGAACTTAGATAATCCCATTACTAAATAGAACAGTAATTCTCAATCAATCAATATAGGAAATTAATATGATTCTGAACAAATGATAATGTTTCATGTTCTGAACTTGTCTTTAAGTGTATGAGGCAAAATTCCAACTTATGAAATCATGTTGAACTCCCCTTGACACAATATGCTGTATTAAAGCCACCATATCTATCCATTCACTGAAGAACTTCTTAAACTCTTGACAGATGGAAGTGTATGACTGGGTACAAGCTGAAGTCAACTAACGCCAGCCCTGGTGTCAGCTCTGGAGCAATTTGAAGGAGCAGTGGAGGAGCCGTCACTCCAAGAAAAGGACCCGAGTGGTTGAAAACCCAGCCAATCATTATATACTGGTTCTTAAAAAATCTTCTAAAGATTTCAATATTTTTTTAACAAAGTTAAACTTAGGTGAAAAGGATCTGAGATTAAATGTCGAAATTACTTAAGAAAAATTGGAAGAAGCTTTAAATATGGGAGAATTATTAATGGAAGTGGTATGAAGTATAGACTTGCTAGGCAGAAGTTAACCACTTCAAATGAAGAATTTCAAAAACAGCAAAGAGATCATTTTTCTTCACCATAGGAAATGCCATTGACTATTGTGTTTTCAGTTCTTAAGAACTTTTAAGCATAAACATGGTGTATGCTTTTGAGCAATAAATAGATAGATCACTTGTTCCCCTGACTTATCCATGACATCATTTAGGATATTGTCAGTGAACACACAAATACACACATATTTTTACAGAAGAATATATTTGTAAATAATATATTCCGGATACTTATAGATGTAGCAGACACACTGCATATCTTGGTACAGGTATGTAAATACACATACAAATGACTGCACTAATTAGTCCTGTATTCACAAGACTGCTATAATTTTTCCCCTTTTAAGTTCTGCAGGGTATACATTTTTATGTATGTTCCAAAACAGTTTCACATTATAGTTGCATTAGAAGCCTTTGACCAGCTTGCCTACTAAAAGATCAAATAAAATAAGTGTGTGCTAATTGATACGAACCAGATGGCCCACAAGGAAAGGCTTAGTCTCAACAGATTGTTCCATTTACTTATTTGTATGTTTATTCATTTAAAAAGAGTTGCCATTCTTGAATGTACCCCAGGCTCATTCTTCTGCACCTCATAAAATGAAGTGTACCCTCACCCTCTTCTATACACCAAAACAACTCCCATTTCCTATATGCCACTTGGTTCTGGTAGGAATCCAACTTATTTTCTTCTCCAGACTCCTAGTCTAGTTCCTAGTCTAGTTAGACTTGCACAGAATTCCAGTAATTTTAACTCCTTCCACATAGCCCATGTCATCCCTGTCATCCAGGGTCTTGGGGACCTGGTGGAGTTTTCTATGTTGGCCTTATTACAATATGTGTCCCCCAACTCTTTTCCACTTTCTGGAACCAAGTCTTTTATTTCCCGCTTCCTGTTTGTTTTTATTAGTACTCTCTTCAGTGTCTGCATAGTGTTCTGCACTCCCAAATGCTGATGTATTCCATTGCTCCTTCAGCCTCATTTGTGTGTAGCTACAACTTTCCACAATTGTTCAAGTTACACTTTAAACTATGGGATAGACATCCCATGTGTTGAATGCCAACTGGCTCTGCCCTTTTCTCTCACTGTGGACTCACCTGTGCATCTTGGAGTTTTTGTCGTGTTTCCTATTTAATGTTCATGGATTCCTGCTCCACCCATGCAAACCCTTTGTCTGTTGAAGATGGCGCCATGTTATGCCTCCAGACATTGAGTGTGAGTATGAGAGAAAAGGGGAAGAAAATGAGAATGAGCGAAGAAGGGAACTAATGGAGAAGGCTGTTTTTCAAAGTTGTACTTTAGCATAATCCTTTTATATTTAGTACAACCACATTAGAGATAAACTTATTGTATTTTTCAGAAATGTGATTGGCCAGTCATATTTTTATGCCACCTAAATTCTAAACGTGCATTGTAATCCCATGAGACTCATGGCTTGTGTAGCTTCTTGTGTCTTAGTCACTGTGGCAGAAATTAGAGAAGCCTGGGATTAAAATTTCCCTGAATTTTTTTGAGTTTTTATGAAATGAAACTGTCTTTGTGTCATTAAGGTAAAAGGGAGGATATTTATGATTCTGACCTCGCTTTGAAATCCTTAGTGTCCATTGGTATTTGTTTGATGACTGAAGACGTTTAGTAACCGATTCACAAGCCTCTTGGTCATTCATTTTTATTCCTTTGAGAAATATCAAACCAGGCTGTTTGTAAGTTTTAAAGCTAGGGTATTTGTTTCCGCTCTAATGATTTGTGTGTGTGTGTGTGTGTGTGTGTGTGTGTTTTGAATGGCAACTCTTTATATGCACTGACTGTAAATAGGCTGTTTCTTCTATATGCTTTCTTTTCCTGTATGCTTGTTTTTCTTGCTGTCCAGAAAATTTGGTTTGAGTTAACTCCACTTTTGCATTTTCATTTTCCTTTACTGTACTTTAGGGATCATATCTAAAAACTCATTGTCCTAAAAAAGCATCATAAAAATTTTCTTTGTTTGCTTCAAGAACTTCACAGTTTCCATTCTTATTTAAAACATTAATCTATTTGAAGCCACTTTTTATATATGTGAAAAAATAATGATCTAATTTCATTATTTTTCAAGCACATATTTGATTTTCATAATACTCTTTTTTTCCTTCTTCTTGGTAACATTGCCAGAAGCCAATCAATGATACACTCAAGGGTTCAGTTTTGGGCTCCCTCTTCTGTCCATTGGCCTAGGGGTCTGTATTCATTTCATTGGAATCTGTTTTGATTATTGCATCTTTTCAGTGTGTTTTGAAAGTAAAGAAATATGGCTCTTGTTACCTTTTTCTTATTCTCAAGATTACATTTGCTCCTCAGAGGATTTTGTGGCTTGTCCATAATTTTTTTCATGAAAATATCATTGGTTCTGTGCTAGGTACGTTACTGAATGCTGAAAATAGGACAATATGAATAGTTAATGATATAAATTATTTGAACACATGCACACAGAATACAGTTCCATTATTTGTGTTTCCTTTAATTTGTGTCTCCATTAATAAAGGAAATTGTAATTTCCTTTATTAATGCTTCATAAATTTTAGTGTACAGGTCTTTTGTCTGTTTTTCATCCCTTAAGATTTTGATTAATTTATTTATTACTTAATTAATTTTTAAGATTTATTTTGTCTTTAATTAAATGTGTGTGTGTGTGTGTCTGTGTGTGTGTGTGTGTGTGTGTGTGTGTGTGTGTGTGTCTGTGTCTGTGTCTGTGTGTGAGTTTGTGCACCTTCTTGCAAGTGCCCACAGAAGCCAGAGGGGATGTCAGATCACCTGGAGGTTGACTTACATACTGTTGTATACGCTCCAATGTAGATTCTGGGAATCAAACTCCAGTTCTCTGCAAGAGCATCCAATGTTATTAACAACTGAGCCATATTTAAAACTGCATAAGGTTTGATTTTTTTAATTGGCATGTAGTTGGAGTATGGAAGGGAAATGTATAGGAGGAAACACAGGGAGAGAGAACTAACATCAAAGACACTCCAAAAATGTCCTACATACTACTATAGAAGCTCCATAAAATATATGCATACACACCACACATATGTACATTGTATTTAGACACCACAGTCTAATCAACAGAAAGTTCAGTGCCAGGCCTTTCTTGTTATCTCTTTGGAGTTGTTGGACAAGGAATTTCCACTAAGCCTGCAAACATTACAAGCTATTGCTTGTGATCTTGGTTATTTTCCAGAACATGACAGTGAGATGCTATTACCGAAGAACCCGCATATTTGAGTCAAAGGAACAGAGAGAAATCAAGTTGGATTCCAGGAAGCTTCAGTCATAATGGCAAGTTAGAGTGCTGGAAGTGCTTAACCTGCTACAGGAGGAGATAAGGAAATCATCAATCAGTCTTAACCAGCTGTATACCTCGAGGGCTACAATAGCAACTGAACTGGCAAGATATGCCCACAGGTGCAAAGATGACACAAATGGAGTGGGAATAGCCAGCTATTTTCTGATTGGGCTTGAAACCAGCTCCACAAGTGGAAACTTGTGTTTGGAACTACCACTAGGTGCTTGAGCCTGTGAACAGACAAGTCACAGCACTTAGGGAAGAACTTACTAAATTTTTTTTGTTGTTGGTTTTGTGAAATGGGCATAATACTGAGCCAACTCCCAATGAGTTATTGTTATGTCCATAGAGTAATAATCCCTCAACCATCATCGGAGAAGCTTCTTTCTGTATTATGAGGGACTATTACTCCCAAGGAGGGGAGGAAAAAGACCACTGACTCAAATCATCTTGGTCCAATTAATGAAAGTAAGCTTCTAATTAAAGCAAGCTTTTTAATTCTAGTACACAGCCTACCTCCTCCTAAGGTGTGATTTGAAATGTCAGCATTAGATATTAGCAAGACAAGGCCTTTATAAATCAGGGATAGGGGTTTTACATATGGGGACTTTGAAGGGCGGAATAAATGGAATTACAGGAGGAGAACATAAGCATAACAAGATTAATCATAACAACTCCCTAAAACAAAGTCATGATAGCAACGTGGATATAACTACAGGCAGTCAGAACAATGCAGCCATAACAATCCTTCTGAAGCAAAGGTAGGACTGCAAAATAGTCAATAATATTTTGAAACAAAGACATGATTGCTATTCTGTTCACAGAGGTTTCCATCCTGCCCGGTCCCGCAATAATTCTGTACCAAAGAAACATACAGAGGTCTACATTAATCATAAACTTGTTTTCCTATTAGCTCAGAATTCTTATTAGCTCTTATACCCTACATTAACCCAAAATTCTTGTCTGTGTCAGCCACGTGGCTTGGTACCTTTTATCAGCGAGGCATTCTCATCTTGCTTCCTCTGTGTCTGGGTGACAACTGCATTGCATACTGAACCTATCCTCTTCCCATAATTTTTCTATTCTGGTTGGTCCACCTATACTTTCTGCCTGGTTGCCCCACCTATACTAAATGCATGGATTCTGGCCAATCAGCTTTTTATTAAAAAAATACAAGTGATAGGGTACAAAACAATTGTCTCACAGCATCCCCCCCCCATTTTAAAACAAGAACTCTGAATCGAACCTCCTTTGTTTAGCTTTTTTCCTGACCATTATCCATAACAACTTGTAACCAACATTCTAAACAAAGGCAAATATCCATAATTCATTTTTGAGAATGTGAGCATAATTTTCTAGGCTATTTCCTGCTGATTGGGAGGCACTGATAATTTTATGGGAACCTAAAGAAAATTTAGGATTATGGTCAAGTCATGACTGGAATATTCTGTTAGGTTTAATTATCTCAGCCAGCAGTCTTGAGGCTGTTCTGGATGTAGAACTCAGAGGAAACTTCAACAGAGTTCCTCTGAAATGTTGGATCATCTGGGCCATCTATTTCTATTGGAGATTTTTCAGGTGGCCTTCCTTGATCAAACCTGATTTTTCTTAACCCAGAATGAATCACAGCTTCTCATTTCCTGTGTATGTGTAGGGGGAAACCTCTTCGTCAAAGTAACATATCTTTTGACTTAAATTTTGAAGTCAAGGCATTTTCAAAATAAATATGTTGAATTAATCCAGGAGCATTTGTAATCAAATGTCTTTTAGCACAATTGCATACCCTATCCAGACTCTCTGTGTATTATCCAATTTTTACATGGCTTTATTTTAAATTCTATCTCTTTTATTTTTATTTTTAATTTTTGTTTTTTTGAGACAGGGTTTCTCTGTGTATCTTTGGCTGTCCTGGAACTCACTCTGTAGACCAGGCTATCCATGAATGCACAGAGATCCATCTGCCTCTGTTTCCTAAGTGCTGGGATTAAAGGTGTGTGCCACTACACCCAACTTCTCTCTCTCTCTCTCTCTCTCTCTCTCTCTCTCTCTCTCTCTCTCTCAGACTTTATCCTTTTTCTTTTCTCTCCCAAGCTTACACATATTTTTAAACACACTCTAAACTGTTTAGAAGTTTTCTTCATCTGAATTTATCTTTACTGTATATCTCTTTTTCTGACCACATGAATCTTTAATTTGCTAAGCAATGTGGCTAGGATTAAATCCATAGCTTTGCTGGCTAGATCCACCCCATTTCTTAGCTTTCTGAGAGTCTAGCTTCATGACAGAGGTACTGGTAGTATCCATGTTTATTGCCACAATTCTGTGGGGTTTCCAGGTCTCTGCCACCACCAAGAAACTGACAGCTAGTCATAAACACCTTTTAAGTGTATTGTGGCAGGGCCTCTTAAAACAGCTGCAAGGTTTTTGCAACCAAAGCTGAGTCAGGAAGCCTCTCTTAAATGAGATGCACTTGCTCTCATTTAAGCAAACAGAGTCCACTTAAGAAAATGCTGCTGCCAAGAAGCCATTCTTAACTCTGTTCTGTTGTGTCTATACTTACTCCCCAAACTCTCTCAGGTTTTAAGTGGATGAGTTTTTCACATCACTTCATTTGTTGACAGAGGTTTCTGTCCTACCCAGTCTGGCATTCATTCTGTCACAAAGAAATACACAGAGGTCTACATTAATCACAAACTTTTTGGCCTATTAGCTCTGGCTTTTTATTAATTCTTACATCCTACATTAGCCCATAATTCTTGTCTATGTCAGCCATGTGGCTTGGTACCTTTTATCAGTGAGGCATTCTCATCTTGCTTCCTCTGTGTATGGGTGATGACTGCAGACTGAATGTTTCCTCTTTCCAGAATTTTCCTATTCCGGCTGGCCTGCCTCTACTTCCTGCCTGGTTGCCCCACCTGTACTTCCTGCCCAGCTACTGGTCAATCAGCATTTTATTAAAACAACACAAGTGACAGGGTACAAGACAATTGTTTCACAGCACCATTCCTAGAACGGGAAGGACAGAACTATTTGTATTTAATATTATAGATAGGACATTATATAATCCTGGAGAAACAGATTTTCAATCATAAACAGGAAGGAACCTAGTTTATTGTTAGTATAAGTTGCTTTTAAGCCCAGGATAGAGGCAGACTGGTTATTCAGGACTATAACAGAGACCCACATCTGGCAAACATACAGAGATTGAGGGATTGCAGAGTACTTAGTCGTACATTGGACATCTATAGCGTCTCCCTTCCCTTAAAGTTCAGGAATTATTCATAAAGATAGGGTGAAACAATTATAAAAGCAACAGGTGATGTATGACTGTATGATTACATGAATACAGTCTTTTATAAATACAGAAAGCAGTAGCAAATTTAATGGCTAGCAGTTGAGATAGCATGCATGTGACCTACATAGGCTCAACCCTAACAAAATGTCAACATGGAAAGGGGAACTGGGCACAAATGCTCACTTTTAACTAAGGAAATATTGACAACTGGTAACTTCCAGGAAGATAAGAGTCATCCTTAAGTATGTGGCTCCTGGGAGTTCAATGCTCTAGTAGGAGACCACACACCCAAGAGTATGTGAGCAGGACAAACTGTACTTACTGGTGAGTATGGAAAGGGGTGGATCTGGGAGTAATTAGGGGAAATTAGTAAAATGTGATTTAAAAATAAAAACAAAAAGAATCATTGTACTAAATCCTCAACAATAACAATGAAGAATAACATAAATGGTATCTATACCAGCAAGATTATTTGTGTCTTTTGGAAATTTTTTTTCTCTATTGATTTTTTTCTCTATTGATCAAATCATGTTTCAATAAGGTAAATTTAACTTCTTTCAAATTCCATTTCTTTGTATTACTTCTTTTGCCTAATTGATATGGCTAGAAGATTTTTTTTCTTTTTAATTTGTTTTAAGAAGTGCTGTGTTCTCTAGCACAATGATTCTGAGGAGATGCGTCAATGTAGTTCTTTGTGTGTTTTTTTGGTTTGTTTTTTGTCTCAGAATGCTTTGTCTCAAAATAATGTATTATTTTTCCTTGATATTCTAAATTTTGATTGATACATTTTTATTTAGCCTGCCATTTCTAACAGTTTACTGGACTTTCAAACCTGTTTTTATGATAATACGTACTGCTTTTATTATGATAGCTCTTTAATACATTTTGATTTCAGGGATGGTGATACCTCCAGCAGTTCCCTTATTATGCAAAATTGATCTCTCTCTCTCTCTCTCTCTCTCTCTCTCTCTCTCTCTCTCGCTTTCCCTCTCTCTCTCTGGATGTGTGTGTGTGTGTGTGTGTGTGTGTGTTCCTGTATAAACCAGATGATTGTTTTGTTTTGCTTTATTTTTGTGGAACCTTGTGCTGGTGATTACACTGAGTCTGTAAATTGCTTTTTCATAGTTATGGGAAATCTTTTCATCTTCTGCTGTCTTCTTCAGTTTTTTTCTTCAGTGCCTTAAAGTTTTTATTATATAAGCCTTTCCCTTGCTTGGCTAGAGTTATCTCAAGATATTTTTATTACTTTTCTTGATCTATTGTGAAAGTACTGTTTCTCTTATTTGTTTCTCAGTGTCTATCATTTGTATACAGGAAGGCTATCAATTTTTTTGTCTGTGTGCTAATATTATAGCTGGCTCCTTTGCTGAAAGTATTTGTCAACTGTAAAAGTTTTCTGTTGGAGATTATAATGCTTTTCATTTGTAACATGAGATCATCTGTAAGTAGAAATACTTTCTTCCTTTGTATTATATACCCTTGATTTCCTTGATTCGACTTATTGCTCAAATGAATGAAGCTAAAAAAAATCATCCTGAGTGAGGTAACCCAGACCCAGGAAAACAAACATGGTATGTACTCATAAATGGATATTAGATGCAAAGCAAAGGGTAACCAGGCTACAGTTCCCAAACCCAGGGAAGTTAGGTAAAAAGGAGGACCTTAAGAGAGACAGGCATGGAGTTCCACAGGAAGAGGAAGTAGTCAAGATTTCCTGGGTAAACTAGGAGGGAGAGGTAGAAGGGAGAGGATAGGCAATGGGAGCATGAGGGATTGAGATGGCCAAGTTCAGGGAGTGATGGAGAGGAAGAGCAATGAAAGAGATATCTTGATAGAGGGAGACGTTATGGAGATAGGGAGAATCCTGGAGCTAGAAAAATTTCCAGGAATCCACAGTGATGACCCCAGCTAATACTCTCATCAATAGTGGAGAGGGTGTCTCAAAGAACCTTCCCCTAATAATCAGATTAATGACTATCCTAATTGTCATCATAGAAAATACATCCAGTAACTAATGGAAGCAGCTGCAATGGCCCCCAGCTAAGCAATAGGCTGAGCTCCTGGAGTTGAGTTGAAGAGACAGAGGAGGGATCACATGAGCAAGGGTTTCACGATCAGGATGGGGAAAACCACAGAGACAACTGATCTGAGCTAGTGAGAGCTCATGGTCTCTGCACTCTCAGCTGTGGAATCTGCACGGGACCGAACTCGACCGCTGAATGTGGGTGACAGTTAGGTGGCTGATGTGCTTGATAACCCCTGGCAGAAGGATCAGGAGACTTATCCCAGCTGCAAAACTAGCTTGTTGGAACCTATTTCGTGCAGTGGGATTCATCACTTATCCTTGGTGCACTGGGGAGGGGCTTGGTTCTCCCTCAGCTTGGTATGCCAGCCTTTATTGACTCCCCAAGGGAGGCCTTAGCTTTCTGAGGAGTGGATGGGGGTGTGATAGGTGGAAGACAAAGGAATTAGGAGAAGGGGAGAAGCGCTAACTTGGGTTGACATGTAAAATGAAAAAAAAAATTAAAGAAAAAATAAAAGAGAAAAAAAAACGACTTCTAGTAATACATCAAATACATATATAGAGAGTAGACAACCTTGTCTTGTTCCTGAGTTTGATAATACCAGGAAATACTTTGAGTTTCTCTCCATTTATGTTGATGCTGGCTCTGTGTTTTCTGCAAAGAAGGAAGGAAGGGCTTGTTCGATTCATGTTTTGAAGATACATTTCTTCCTGATGGCGATGTCAGGAGCTGGAGTGCAGAGAGGGGACTGCCCATTCTCCATTCATTTTCTCCTTCTGCTTAGACTGGGATCCTGGCCCAGGCAATGGTGCTGTCCGAGTTCAGGGCGAGTCTTCCAGCATCAGTCAAGCCTGTCAGTAAACACACTCGTGGGCACACCCAGCGATGTATCTCCTGTACTGTCCTAAATCCCATCTCGCCGACAGAGAGCCATCAGAGCCATGGAAACACTTCCCTTTCACACTCCAATCCTTCCAGCTTTCCTAGGTAGACTAGTTTCTATCCTCTGCAGGGCGTTCCAAAAATAAGAACTCTTGATACCAGAGTGTTTGCCAGGTAACTTGTTAATTAGTATATTTACAAATAGATGACATTTCTAGGCTCATCTGAACATTCTCCACAAAGACAGAGAGTTTACCTGTATCTACTATTAATCTTCAATTTCATAGTTCACCCATTCATTCAGCTAAAGTCACCTTGATGCATATTTATTTCAAATATCAATGCATTTTCATGATTCATTTTGTGGACTATTTCATAGTAAAATGCTGTAGGAATTCCTACCCCCAGTAGCCTTTAAGATACCCGCCCACTTGGGCGTGGCCTCTTATATGCTGATGCAAAGCATGCTTCCTGCCTGCGAGATTCAGTTCCTGTCTTCCTGGTTCCAGTAGAGGATTGTGATCTGTGAGGTACCCCTAAATAAATAGCTTATTTTGCTCAATTCTGAGCTAGTGTGAGATTTTTCTTTCTTTCTTTTTTTTTTTTTTGAATTCTTCTTCAGTAAAAACGTAGCTCCAGAGCCATTTGACCTCCGGGACATGAACCCTTACATGTGTAAAAAGAATTCTTTCTATAGAGCATGTGGACTGAGTCCATATTTCTTTTCTTTGATTTTTTTTTTTGCTAGCTCTATTAACTACACCATTTGGACTTCTTAAAAACAAACAACATGTGTTACATGTGTTGACAAAGGCATTTTCAGTAGTTTCAGGAGAAAATGTATTTTTTTTTAAACTGGAAAATTCCTTATGGAAGAGGATTAAAATCATTTGTGTTTTTAATTTGCTTTTCAAAATATTTTCCCCAAATGGAGATCATTATCCATAAGTGTGCCCTTTCTTTCTTTCTTTTCTTTCTTTCTTTCTTTCTTTCTTTCTTTCTCTTTCTCTTTCTTTTTCTTTTTTTCTTTCTTTCTCTCTCTCTCTCTTTTTTTTTGGTTTTTTTGAGACAAGGTTTCTCTGTGTAGCATTAGAACCTCTCCCGGAATTTGCTCTGTAGCCCAGGCTAGCCTCAAACTCACAGAGATCTGCCTGCCTCTGCCTCCCAAGTGCTGGGATTAAAGGTATGTGCCACACCGCCCGGTTGTAATAAATATGACTTTTATTTTATTTTAATTATTGGCCTATGCGTCTTTTGCTACCTATCATAGATAGTAATTTAAGGAAGGGAGGGCTTGTTTTGATTCATACTTTGAGGATACATTCCTTTGTGGTGGCTATGTTGACCACCAGAGAGCAGAGAGGTAGAGCTGTAGCAGATGAAAGGGTTTATGGGATATCACACTTTCATATACCAGAAAATGACAGTACCAATTGCATTCTTTCCTAACAGAAGCCATGCTCTATAATACAGACAGAGTCAGAACAACTACGGTAGAGACTCAATGTACAGTAAATTACTGGTCA
This sequence comes from Myodes glareolus, assembly GCF_982192425.1. Classification (NCBI taxonomy): domain Eukaryota; kingdom Metazoa; phylum Chordata; class Mammalia; order Rodentia; family Cricetidae; genus Myodes; species Myodes glareolus. The sequence goes on from NC_142045.1 coordinate 9,564,232, forward strand.
TATCTAGCCTATAACATCAGCGTGTCCTATTAGTTGTAACTGAGTTTCCAACAAGGCTTTGTGTCAAAGTAACACACTGTAAATTTGCTCATCTTTCTCAGCTTTAAGTAATATTGTAATTTTCTATAATCCATTATAAATCTTTTTGAAATGAATTGTATCCTCAAACCTACACTTAGTTTTCCTGATAAATTGAAATTTTGGCTCATATGGATGAACCTTTTACAAATACACACTCTAGGATTTATAATTAATATTGTCTATTTTTATTATAGTCCCATTCATTGATAAATTTAGTTCTGGTGGTTTAAATTAGAATGGCCCAAAGGATAATATATTTGAACATTGGACCCCAGGTGGTGGATTATTTTAGGAAGGATTGGGAGGTATGGCCTTGTTGGAGAAAGTGCGCCCTGGAGGTAGAATTTGAGGTTTGAATGTGTCACAAATTACAAAATTACCAAACAGGACAGACAATTCTTGGATTTTTTTTATCTGTCATATCCTACTACATCTACTTAGGAGTAGTGTGAGGAGGAAATCAGCAGACTAGCTGGTATTGCCACCCCTCTCTCTGGATAGGAAAATTAAGGCAGACACGGCTATTATCATGGAACTAAATGAGACAACAAAGGTGACCAAGAGCTTGTGATTCATGAGGCCTTTATGTGGAAAAAATGCAATTATGCTTCCTGCAAAGGGGATTTCTTATTAAGGTCATCTATTTTTTTAAATTATTTTCATTGAGGTATATGTTTTCCCCTACTCCCCTCCCTTCCTCTCCCCTTCCCGTCTACCCTTTCTCATGATCCTCATGCTCCCAATTTACTCCGGAGGTCTTGTCTTTTTCTGCTTCCCATGTAGATTAGATCCATGTATGTGGGTCCTCACTGTTGTCTAGGTTCTCTGGAATTTTGAATTGTAGACTGATTTTGTTGTTGTTGTTGTTGTTTGTTTGTTTGTTTGTTTGTTTGTTTTTGCTTTATGTCTAAAGCTGCTTATGAGTGAGTAAATATATCTGTCTTTCTGGGTCTGGGTTACCTCACTGAATATGATGTTTTCTAGATTCATCCATTTACCTGCAAATTTCAAGATGTCATTTTTTTTTTTCTGCTGTGGTACTCCATTGTGTAAATGTACCACATTTTCCTTATTCATTCTTCGGTCGAGGGGCATTTAGGCTGTTTCCAGGTTCTGGCTATGACAAACAATGCTGCTATAAACATAGTTGACAACATGTCCTTGTGGTATGATTGAAGATCCTTTGGGAATATACCCAAAAGTGGTATTGCTGCGTCTTGAGGTAGGTTGATTCCTAATTTCCTGAGAAATCGCCATACTGATATCCAAAGCAGCTGCACTAGTTTGCACTCCCACCAGCAATGCAGAAGTGTTTTCTTTACCCCACATTCTTTCAAACATAAGTTGTCATCAGTGTTTTTGATCTTGGCCATTCTTACATCTTACAGGTGTAAGATGGAATTTCATAATTGCTTTGATTACCATTTCTCTGACAGTTAAGGCTGTCTTTTAGCTATTTAGATTCCTGTGTTGAGAGATCTCTGTTTAGGTCTGTACCCCATTTTTATTGGATTATTTGTTCTTTTGATGACCAATTCCTTGAGATTATTTGTATATTTTGGAGATCATCTCTCTGTCTGAAGTGAACAACAGAAAACCCTGAAGTATCGGAAGTTCCTGTTAATAGTAATTCTGGTGTGGGCTCAGAAGAGAATACTTATGAGGTTTCAGAGGGAAATAAGGACAGTACTGGGAAGTGGAGACAAGTCAGTTTTTGTTACATTCTGCTGAAGAACTTGTCTGTATTTTTGTGTAACCTGAGACTTATAAGAGTGTTAGATTAAAAGTGACAAACTAACTGATCTAGTGGGAAAAAATTTGAAACAGTTCATCCTTCGGGCCATGATGTGTTTATTTTAGACATCTCGAAGCAAATATGCAGCAGAAAGATTTGAAATGCTTGTCCTTTGATCAGTAAAGAATTCAGAGTTTGGACTATGGAAGTCATGACTTTAAATAGATTTTTGCCATTTAAAGAAAATCAAGCAGCTTCAGAGATAACGGGAAAAGACCTTGAGGGCATCTCAGGAATTGTCCAGACTCCACACAACACAAGCTCGGGGCAGCCGAAGAGTAAACCATATAGAAGATTGTCCCTTAAGTGGAGAGCACCTCCTAGGTCTGCTGCTCACACAGCGTTAACTGGGAAGTTGTTGATTTGCTTCACTGTGCTCAACTACCCAGGCACTCAAAGACCAATGTGGTCATAGTATAAGAGGACCCTGCTACCTTCAAGAGACAGATCTGATTTACGGCTGTTTATATTTCTTGCGACGTCCTCCTACTGTCTCTCACAGATGTATCTTTGCCTCTCATTGGGCATATTGAATGCAGGCACAATGGCTGGCAGAAGGAAATCAACCAGCATTAAGTGGCTCCATATATTCTGTCCTGCTTGATTTTCGTCGTTTTCTGAGTTTCCTCCTGGGTAGTGTCCAAGTGGTTTAGAAATCCCCACACACTTTAAATTTCACGGAAGGCAAACAGGGTCTATCCCTTCTGAAACTCAGTTCTTATCTCTTTTGCATATAACATTCATTTCAATTAAGCACTTTATTAAAGACAATCAAGTTAAGAACTAACCTACAGAGCTGTCATAATGTCTGGCATGACATCATTGCTACCCTGGTTTCTGACCCTGGGTAGCCTGAACCCAGGTGCTGGCTGTGTGAAAGGACGCAAATTCAATCACTCTCGGGTCACGTATTATAGATAGCCACAGGCATTGAGATGAATCTGGGATTTCTCCTAAAGTTAAAACCATTTTATGGCTTATTCCTCTTTCTTACTATGATCATTTAAGTTGAATTAAAGGTAAGTGTATCAAAGATGTGACCCTTGTATTCTTGGCAAATTTCAAATTGACTTCTCAATAGCTATTTTTTTTTAAAAGTCCCAATAAAGTGCTAGAGAGATGACTCAGTGGTTAAGAGCACTTGTTTCTCTTGCGGAAAACTTCGGTTCAGTTCCCAGCATCCACATGAGGCTTATAAGGTTGTAATTAGTTCTACAGGAAACAGCCCCCTCCTCTGACTTCCTTCAGCGGTGAAGAAAAATGAACTCATGACATTTGTGAAAAGATAGAAGGAAATGAAAGGCACATAAAAATAATAACCTAGACTCAGAAACACGAATACTGTGCTTTCTTTCTTGCGCGCTGTGTGTACACAAGCTTCTAACAGTTAAATATCCATATCCAGATACGAGTAAATATGGATAAAGGCTAGGGAAACTGGGGAGGACTTATGTGTCTGGATAAAATAGAAAGCTTTTAAGGGAGTAAGGAGGGGATGAGAAAGACAGCAGTACAAAATAGAAAGGAGAATATCATCGGAGAAGAAGACCAGCAAGAAGATGGGTGAAGGCAGAAAGATGGAGGGAAGAACCAACCAAAACAGAATATGAGAATCGAATGTGGAAACCTAGTGCTTTGTAAGCTAATTTAAAAAATAATAATTACATTTCTAAAAAGCAATTCTGCTTTCTATGATAATACCTCTATTTATTTCTCCTTATTAATTATTATAAGTTATAAAAACTTTAGCATTTGTACTAATGTTTTATTGGTGATCTTCTAATTTAAGAAAACACTAAATAAAATTATTGTAAGAACAGGGACCACATTTAGGTTGTTTATTATTGTATTTCCCATGGTCTGTTGTTCAGCTTGCAGAGGAATTAAGCAATTATAATATAAATGATTAATGAAATTAGAGGAAAGGGTATCTATGAGAAAGGCTGGCCTACAAGGTTGTACACATGTTTTTTAGAAACTTTTAATCATAACTTGTCTTCATCTTTACACTTTTATTGTACATTTCTTTGTTAAATGCATGATGAACTCTGGATTGCATATGATTTAGATATTATTTATATATATTTATATTTATGTCTAACACTAGTTTAATGTTGTTAATGACATAGTCTTGTTATTAGCTACAATTTTAAGCTTAACAGAGCTAATCTGAGTTAAAAATTATGTAAAATTTTCAAGTATCTACTTTTTGAAAGCACAGTAAGCATTTAACAACATAGTTGTTTTTGAATGGCGAAGCAAACTCTAGTTTCATTTTATATATCATGTGGATAAATAGAATCAAATAGTTATGACCGCTACAGTTATTTTTAATTATGCTCCTTAATTTGAACACAGAACATTATCTAAATAATGAAATCTTGGCTCTAATATGAGAGTTAAAAGATCGGAAAATATTCCCAATTATAGTAGTTTTTTTTAAAAAAAAAAACAACAACCCAGAATTAATGTAAGCAAGAAAGAATGACCTCTACCGTGAAATTTTCAAAACATTAAAAAATTAGGAAATTCAAGAAGACACTAGAAGATAAACCTACAATGCTCATGGACCAATAGAATCAATATCATGAAAATGGTCTTCTTCCCACAAGTAACATACAGATGTAACACAATACCCATACAATTTCTAATAACACTTTATAGAAATACTGGAAAGAACCCCCAAATTCATATGAACACATAAATGACTCTAGACAGCCAAGGAAAAATGTGGGACATGTAACATTCCATAGTTCTCAGTTATTCTACACAAGACAAACAAATAATCAGCCAAACAAATAGAAAATCTTATTATTTTCATAAAAAAACATTCTTATGGATCAGTGGAATAGGATACATAAACTAGAAGTGAACCGACACATCTATTGGCACGTGATTTTTAAGTTTAATAGTTTCTTTGGTAATTTCATACATGAATATGATGTGTTTTAAGCTCTAGATCCTTCCATTCTCTCCTACTTTTATATAATCATCTCCCTACCTATCCTACTTAACTATGATTTATCCACAGCACTTTGTATGCTCAGTGTTTGCATTTACTGCAGTTTACTAGAAAGAAAGACTTTCTGATTGTGACAGACTGGTAATTTTCTGTAGGCACAAACATATATTTTATCGAGATGATGGTTAACCATAATGTCAAGTTGGCTAGTCAACAGAATTAACATATACATATACACATGCACATATACATAGACACACACACATATATTTGAGGACGTAGTTTACCAGTATGCTAATTTGGCTAAAAATGTAATTAAGTTCTGCTTTCAGGCTTATAACCTCCTTTATCATGGTCTATTAAACAGGTTTGCAGTAGATTCCTCACTTCAATGTAAAATAGCTTCAAACCCAATCAGAAGGCAGTTAGATATTCTTATAATAGTCATATATAACATATAACAATATACTGTGTTATAACATATAACAAGTGTGCATATCTTTTTTAGCAGGTTAGTATTATAATTCGTAGAATTCATAACAAGGTGACACTAGTGATGTTGTCTATTCCTACCCCCAACATAGAGCCAAATTTCTATCATCAATAAAACACAAGAAAGAATTGTTGGGGAGGATGTTGGGATAAAAGAGCACTGTACAGAACTCTTGGAAATTTAAATTGATCCAGCCACTGTGGAAATCTGTATGGAGGTGCCAAAACATAAAAATAAAAAATAAGAATAAAGCTCATACATCAGTCAACCTTAGCTCTGGGATAACAAACCGCAGAGACTCCTGCACACCCTTGCTTATTGCCCCAAAATAGTGAGGATGTGGAACCAGCCTACTCTGTCTCAGCAGATGAGTAGATAAGATGTGGTTCACATACGCAACATAATTTCTTTCATAGTTGTATCCAATGGACTCTGTTATTTGGGAGAAAAAGTGTGCAAGTGCTCATGCTCATATTAAAGAAAGCTTGAGATAACAGTCAGCTGACTCAGAAGTTAAAGTGCTCGCTGCACAGGCAGGCATAGAGAGTTCCATCTGTCTGTCACACATGAAGGGAGAGAGAAACAATTCCACAAAGTTGTCCTCTGGACTACATAAGTGCCCTGTGGCATGTGTATTGCCTGCCGTAATGAACGTACACATACATATGTTGCCGATTATAATAAAATAATCCCACACTAGCCCAGAATGGAGTATAATAAAGGTTTCTTTATTTAGGGGTAGACTCACAGATCAGCAGTCCTCTGCATGAGTAGGGAACAGGAACCGAATCCAGCAGCCACACCCCCAACACACGTTTTTACATCTGTATATATAGTACATGTGACCACGCCCAAAGTTGGCCAGTCCCTTCAAGGTTATTGGCAGAAGGAATACAAAATGATAATAAAATTTTAAAAAGAAAAAATAAGTAAGTCAAACAGTGAAAGACAAATATCACATTTTTCTTGTTTGTGAGTTCTAAAACACGTTCTAGAGCCACAAATCCGTACGTGTTTGTGAGAGCTGGAAGTGCAGGGAGGGGAAACTGTGGTTAGGATGGAGTCTGTGATTCAAGAATCTATTTTCAATTTTTCAAAAAAAGTCTTCAATTGTATTCTTACAACTCTTATTTTAAGAGTTTTCACATTTAAAGACATAGGATGCTGATTGACAACTGTACTAAGAGTTTTCTAGAGAAATAGAACCAACAGAATATATATATAGCTGTAATTTGAAATGTAATAGATTGCATCACATGATCAGATAATAGACACTAAAAACTTGAAATTTCATCTCATTTAATTTTCTATTAAAGGAGTATTTATAGAAACATGTTGGCTATGCAGTTTTTACTTTTCTCTCTAATACTTAAAATTGAAAGGATATCATTTTAGTATTCAGGAGTGTGCCTACTGATAGGGAGCTTTAGTCACTGGGGCAGTAGTACTGTAATACTGATCAAAGGTAGAGTCATGAATGGAGGGTGTGATTTCCACCCATAATTACAAGGCAGATCATTGTACCCTCATTTTACTAAGTGGTTCAGTGCTCTCTCGTTTCCTAGGGTGGTGAGAAGTTCAATTTGGTGGGGTTTTGAGAACCTGTTTCTCTCTTAGGGTTACATAATAAACCTCAGGACGTAGCAATTCTCACAAAATACAGAAATATTCTGCGCTACTGCCAAATTTTGAAGAGAGCTTCAATTTTGGAATCATGTGTCCCATCTAGAGAAGTCCAGGCTCCCTGTCATTCCTATTCCCAAAGGCTAGTCCATCATCTACTCTTCTGGCTTTCAAATTCATCAGGGTGTCTTTTGGAGGATCTCATCCTTATAACACTCACAAAACAAACAAGCCAAAGTATGAGGTAGACAAAAGAGACCTTACTGACCTTCATTCCAAAGACAGTTTCTAAAAACTTGAATGCATTGACTTTTAATATTCTACTAACTACTTGAGAAGCATGCTCTCTGAACCCACAGAGGACAAATTTACTTCAGTATGATAAGAATCTAGCAGGTTCACCCTGCTGGTGCAAAAGTGGAAGTCAGCTTTGTAAATCAAGTATCCCTGAAGGCATGGACAAAGGAGAACTCAAATCCTCCCACAGCTGTAAACAGCTGTCTACGTTAAAGAAGGAATACATATCTTCTTTCTCAAAATACATGTCTTCTTTCTCAAGATCGCGCTGACCGCCTTCTCTGTGGGATCCAGCTGTGTGTGTCTGTTTCTCCACTTCTCGAGCTGAGCTATGCCCCGGGGGCCCTGGAAGGTCATCTATAAATTCAAACACCCTCCCTACCTTTTCATTTTTATTTATATCTTCTTTGGTTTTGCTTTAATCCCAACCCCAACAACTATTTTTAATTTTTCTTTTCCTGAGACGGGGTCTACCTGGGTTGCTAAGGATTCCAGGCTGATATCAACTCCTGGACTCAAGTGTTTTTTCTTCTTTAGTCACTTACATTTGGAGGACAATGGAATCCCTCTGCCTTCAGAACACAAAGGACAGCCAAGTATTTAAAAAAGGGTTCATACTAGAAAGAAAGCAGTTCTTATACCCTCTTTAGTAGAGGAAAATCACAGCATAAATTGCATCTGTAAATTATGTTGCTGCTAATGGTACCAGGACGTTCCCCTCCCTGAACTGTGCTTTGAAATGCATTCCAGTGTACCAGAACTTTAACAGCATTTCCAAATCAGGCTTCTCTGTGTTGTCCAACAAGAGTATTTTTTTTTTCTAAAATTAAAGGCGAGTTGTAGGATTGTGTGCATGTACAATTAACTTTTCAGAGCATTGCATTTTGGGTGAGATTTATTTGTGTTTTTGTTTTGTTCTTTCTTCTTTATTTAAATAAGCCAATTTGAAGCAACACAATGTACTTAAAGTAGGCTTGTGACCCTGATGCCACCACTAAGGATATTGGGTTAGCTGTAAATTTAAAGTTTTCCTCACACATAATGTAAGTTAACAAAAGTCTCTCAGTAGTATACCAGCCACGACTTTGCTACTTTATCACCAAGAAACCAACAGAAAATGTGAACAAGGAGAAAGAATGAAACAAAGGAAGACAACATAATAAAGAAAAACAGTAAAACAGAACCCCATGCCTTTTTTTAATGATTGGGTAAAATGCTGTCTGTGTCTTTAAATGTCCTCCAAACATGGCGTACTTTAAAAATTGTGTCCAGCCGTTACGTGTATTATCACACGAAAGTTTCCATGGTTGAGGGTATTGTTGGACAATGATGCCAGGGGTTATATTGCTTTACGGACTCATTGGCGTTACAGATGCACAAATCTTTATAACTTATGAAACTCCAGAGTGAAGTGGGTGTTTAGTATAATTGGGGTTTATTTGTACCTCAAGATGCTTTATGATTTGAGTGTCTCTCAGGCTGTGTACACAGTAGCAGACAATGCTGTTCCTAGTGACTCACTGTGTTCAGACTGTTGAGGGCACAGCCTGGGAACAATAGAATATCACATTTAGAGGAGATTTAAATTCTTCTAAGTTCTGAGAAGGCTTTCCTGTATAATGCTATGTAATTTCCTCTTTATTATTCTTAGAACACGTATCTACCTGCCTGAGTGTAAATCCTATCATTTTGGCCTCAGCTTGCCTTCCTCCATCTTTTAACAATTCTCAACAGTTTCTCAACGTTTTAACAATACCCAACTTCCATTGTTCCCTAGCTCCCATGATGATTTCCAAATAAAAACAATGAATTGCTTTCTCCATACATATAGGTACTTAGTTAAAGTGGGTCATGTGACCTAGATAGGCAAATTAGGATAAACAGCGAGACATCTGAACACGGCACAGGACATTTTCTCCAGCAGAAGAGAACAAACCAGTATCTACAAACATATGAGGAATCAACCACAGGCTTAGATTAATCCCAAGTCTAGGAAAACAAGAGTGGTCAGTGAGCTCAAACAAATCCTTCCACAACATTGACAAGGAGTTCTGTCTGTCAACGCATTCTTGTAACATCAGACTGGGGGCAGTTTTCCATGTTGTCAAGTTCAAATAAACTGACTTTTTTAGCTGATGATAGTTCATAGTGATTTTTTAGTTTTCATAATTTATATACGTATATGGCATCCCCTCCTTGAAAATAAGTTTATTAAAATACGTGTGGGCCTGTGGAATTAGGTGATATTATCTTAATATTTCAATTCCTTTCAGCAAGTAGCTTCTCTTTGCTGTCGCTGAAGTAGAAAAAGCAACCTTTGAGACTGATGAAGTTATCCTGAAGGTTTCGGCAAAGAGCAGAGCAAATCCTGGGCCTCAGCTTCGGTGTTAGACCACCACCTTTTCTTTCTTTTTTTTTTTTAAATTTTTTTCCTTATTTATTTATTTATAAGAATTTCCACTTCCTCCCCTCCTCCCAATACCCTCCCGCTCCCCTCATTCCCTCTCCTCTTCCCTCTCCAGTCCCAAGAGCAGTCAGGGTTTCCTGCCCTGTGGGAAGTCCAAGTTCCTCCCCCCTCCCTCCAGTTCCAGGAAGGTGAGCATCCAAACAGGCCATGATCCCAAAAAGCCAGTCCATGCAGACGAAACAAGACCCAGTGCCATTGTCAATGGCTTCTCAGTCAGCCCCCATGTCAGCCACATTCCGAGAATCCAGTTTGATCACATGCTCGTTCAGTCCCAGTCCAGCTGGCCTTGGTGAGCTCTCATTCGATCAGTCCCCTTGTATCAGTGTGTGAACGCATCCTTCGCGGTCCTGACTTCCTTTTTCATGTTCTCCCTCCTTCTGCTCTTCATTTGGACCTTGGGGGCTCAGTCCAGTGCTCCAATGACCACCACCTTTTCAATGAGTAGCCTATGCCCTTTTTCCCCCCGAGTTGCTGAGCACCTTTTCCGTGGAAGCCAGACTTTCTGCTAGTCCGTGTTGTCTGTATCACTCACCCTCTGTACCTCTCTAGCTTCAAGGCTTCTTCTTGTTTTGTTTTCCTTCCCCCTCTCCCTGCCCCTTTCTAGAGATTAGGCTCATTATGTTACTATTTGCTCTGGCTTCCAGGCTGGTGTGGGAGACTCAATGTTTGAACTCAAATGTTTTCCTATGTAAGTCTACTAAGTACGTGGACACCTGAGATGTTCTCCGTAGTGTATCCTAGCTCTATCTTTTTAAAAATATATCTATAGGTACATCTTGGGGCTTCCAAGAACTCCTTGGTAAGTTTTATTAAGTATGTTACAGGCCAAGCTGAAGTCATTCTTTGGTATAGTCTAAACTGACAAAGACCTTAACATCAAATTCTTGCTTATTTTGTTCTTCTGTAATTTTGTGGAAAGGTGGAGCTGATTTTCCTCTGCCATTTGAAGCAAGCTACTTCTCTTTGGAGCAGAAGTAATTTTGTAGAAGATGGTAGCCCTTTTTTTTAAAGAAACTTTCTCTGTCTTACTAGAATGTGAACTCTGTTAGAAAAAAACTTTTCTCTGCTACTTTGTATGGAAATAGTCAATAAATGTTGGTTGAATTGATAAAGCTAATATAAAAATAAAAATTTAAATTGATTACATAAGGGACATAATTTGACTTAAAGTCATAGGCAGTAGCATGGTTTTATCCAAGAATTATGTTAACTTTGTAAACTTATTTTTATTTGCTTATTTGTTTGTTTTGTTTTGTTTTGTTTTGTTTTTCAAGACAGGGCTTTTCTGTGTATCTCTGGCTGTTCTGGAACTCATTCTGTAGACCTGGCTGACCTCGAACTCATAAACATCTGTCTGCCTCAGGGATTAAAGGAGTGTGCCACCATCACTAGGAATGTTAACTTATTCATTATTATTGCTAGAGGGGATGTATTGGGCCAAAATGATCTCAGGGCCTGTACCTCGAGTCTCCTAAGACAGAGAAAAGTTTGGCTCGAGTTTGAGGGAACCAACTGAGGATGAGACAGCAAAAACTAGGTAGACACCTCTCCAGCCAGAGGGAAGGCTTGGCTGTCTTTCATTGGCCGGAGGTACTCACATATAACGGGATGTCACTTAACCTATATAAGCTGAAGATCACAATATTAAACTGAGTTCCTGTTTTGACTTGACTCCCAATCGTATCTGATTGTCCTGCGTTGTGAGGCTGCAGAACTGGCGGATAGCGCATTCACCTTTCCCTGGGGAATAAGGAGGCTAAGGAAGCCTAGCAGGATGGAGGAGTGCTAAGTCAGTTAAGGGCTTGCTGGAAAAGTAAGGACCTGAGTTCAGGTCCCCAGCACTCACATCAAAAGCAGTACATGGTAGCTTGACACTGTAAGGCCTGGAGGCTTGTCTCTTCAGCTCCCTGGAAGCAGGGAGAGACCCTGTTTCGGAAAATAAGGTAGAGAAGAGTAAAGAAGGACTTATGACTTTGATTTCTGGTTTCAACACACACCTGCACACATGCACAAATACATGGGTATGCAAATACCCCACATATACATATAAGATCCTTATTAGAAATAGAACATTTCTGTCTAAATTTTTGAATATTATGTCTTTACTCTTATTGTATTTGGCTTGATTCTTTTATAAACCCTTAAGAAACATTTCCATTAGAGATTTATTTCTGGCAAGGCATGGTGGTAAACACCTCAAATCCCAGCACTCAGAAAGCAGAGGCAGGTGGTGATCTCTGAGTTCCAGGCCACCCTGGTCTATAAAGTGAGTTCAAGGGAAGCCAGGGTTAATACAGGAAAGCATTATCTGAAAAAACCCAAAAACAACGAAAGTTTCCATGCAAATTATCTGTTATATATTCCAGCAGAAAATTCAATATACAGATTTTTTTTATACATACTCTTGACCTGTACCAAAAACAATGGGAATTCCTAGTAAATGGGCATTGGTCTTATTTGTCTACATCACCAATCGTGGGTGATTTCTACCTAATAAGCTAAGACTGCTTGACGATGAACAAAGCAACATAGAAAACATTCCAAACATTAGAAAGACTTGTACTTTAGGTCATGGATGAAGGGTAACTGACCCCATGAAACTCTCTCCAAGCAACAGTCTAAGTACATTGCTCCGACCTTCCCAATCTCTGGGACCAAAATGAGAAATTTTTATTTTCCTTTGTTATATGTTTTTTGGGATGGGGGCTGAATCCAAGACCCCATGCTTATGAGACAAGTCGCTTTACTAGGAGACAAACTTTTCAACCCCCGGTGAGCAATTTTAATAATAATCTTAAATGTTCACTAAGCTGTTATGCCCTCCAAATACACAGCGCACTTCCTATTTGCAGTCCCTTTGCTATGAGTCTTGAGATTTGCGTCTCTGGCTTCTCCAAGATTTTATAATCTTGATTCCTTCCAAACTAGCCAATGGCTACAAAGCCTTTCCTGGCCATACTATCTCTGCCTCTTGCCTCTGATAAATATGAGAACATTTTTGTAGTTTATAAAGTCTCCACTCCCCACCCCCTGACCATGTTAAAACTGAAGCTGCTGAAGTAGAGTCAAATTTCTTGCCTTGCCATTCTGACATTGTCTCATCATAGTATCAGCAGATCTGTGAGGACAAACATCCAAACACTAGAACCTTCCATACTATCATATACAGATTCTTGTAATGTATGGGTCATATCTGCCTTGCTCTGTAAAGGTTTGATGGGTAGATCCAGGGAAGGTAGATTCCACGCCCTCCTTTCTTTCTTTGCCTTTCCTTCAGCAGTGCTTACAAAGTCAAACAACCAAGCAATTTACACAGGAACCACTGATAATGAGTAAATCCTAGGCATACCAGACTTGTTATGCATCCTGATTCCTGATGGTTACCCAGAAGTTTATCTCTTATCTCAACATTTATCTGAACTTTGATTAGTGTTTTAAAAGAGAAGGCCAATACGACCTGGATGAATTTCCACGTAATCCTCTTGTTCATTATCTCTTCTCTACAAAGAGATCTAAGCTCTCAGCAGCTGACCTGTATGAGCGACCTTGGTTGTTGATGCCCTCAGCTGACTTTAACCAGCAGCCTGTATATTTGGGCAAGAAGAAAGTCAGGGGCCAGAATTTCTTCCTAAGAAGGCCCTCAAACAATCCTAGCCATGCAGCCAAGGAGCATTGCATTTTTCCAGGTGACACCCCTTGTATGACTCTTCCTGTATTCAGCAGCTTGACTTATTTCTTGGCCTAAGAATAACATCAGTTCTGCTGCATGATAAAACTCACTCTAAGGACGTCGTCAATCCAAGAGCTTTGTAAACAAGGCATGCCCACGTCATCCTGCTGGAATGTGCTGCCTGTTTCTCCACTAATCCAGATACAGGACAGGTGGTACCATGGTGGCTCTGAGATAAGAAGCGGCGTGGCAAGTTTCAGGACCGAATGCTCTTGCAGTTAAACATCACCAAATGAGCTTTTGCAGAAAGGAGTGATGGAAGCAAGATAATTATTATTGTCAGATGCTGGCATTATGACGGCTAAAAGCATTTTCATTTCATTATGGAGAGAAACTGGAGAGATATCACACTACTTGTAATTGTTAAAAAAAAAAAAGTAGTAATGGATTCAAACGTTGGTGGTGTTAAACTTATTTTCTGGTTTGAGGACCAGGTTGCAGAAATGGGAAGTTAAATCTTATGAACACATCATTAGGAAGTGGTTCTTCCTGACCTGTTGCAGCAAGGAATTTGTGACATGTGGACTTTAGGTAACCAAATTTTGTAGTACCAATAACATGTTCTGCTATGTATTTCTAGTTTAGCTACAGCAGTGTTAAGGAGTGGAACTGTAATAAATATAATAAAGGTGTTATAAAGGCCTACATGAGTCTGAGCACTCTGGAACACCAAATTCCCTCAAAGTTCTGCTCAAGCAGAAGTTAATCCTTCAACTTTTTGAGAAAACCTCTTACTCAAATAAATAAATAAAAAAACAAAATTGATTTCCAAAAGTCAACCAGTTATTCCCCTCTATAATATCCCTCCCTTGTAACAGTTGTATTCATTCACAAAGAGAGGAATGAAGACTGACCTGGCACAGGGTTAAGTCGGTGCATTTTTTTGATGACACCATGTCCATTTGGATAACTATACAAGAAGTTGGAATCCCCTTAAAAGCCTTTGTAAAAGTATATGGGGCTGAGCATAGTAGATAAACTGCTTGGCAGTCAGGGACAGCTGACTCTAGCTGTACTTAACCCAACAGGGAAGGAAGCAACTCTTGGTAAGCCTTTTTTCATATATATAGGAATTTGTCTTATTTTTCTATATCCTCGATCATGGGTGAAAAAAAATGAATGAAATTTATGCCACCCTGGCAATGCTGAAGCATTCATGGGTAACCCGTATAGCGGTTCTGTTGCATTCGCCCACATTGGGTTTCGTGGTATAGCTTGATGAGGACGATTGATCAGCTCTCTTCCTCAAGAGGGCACCAGATCTTGTGAGCCATCATGTGGTTTCTGGGAACTGAATTCAGGACCTTTGGAGGAGCAGGCAGTGCTCTTAACCACTGAGCCATTTCTCATGACTCAACCGTTAAAGGCTAGGCTCACCAATCATGGGTTATTTCTACCTAATAAGCTAAGATTGCTTGGCTATGAACAAAGCAATATAGAAAACATCCAGGAAGTCAGAAAAACTTGTACTTTAGGTCATAGATGAAGGGTAACTGACCCCACAAAACTGTCTCCAGGCAACAGTCCAAGTATGTTGCTCAGGCCTTCCTAATCTGTGGAGTCAAAATGAAAACATTTATTTTCTTTTATTGTTTGTTCATTGGAGGGAACTGAATCCAAGATTTGATGCTTATAAGGCAAGCTACTTTATGGTGCAAAATACATTACAATACATATATATAATGTATATATACACAGGTGCATATATATGTATATATATGTTTAGTTATATTCCTTAGACACTCTATAAGACTGATATTTGGAGTCAAAGCAAAAGAATGTAGTGTTTAGTTAGGATGGAACTCAACTGACAGCATGGATCCATTTCAAAAGTAGTTTCTGGGCCTTGTTGTATACTGAGCTTTTCTCCAGTGATACCAAAAGCTTCTGCAAAATGATCTTTGATCCATAGAAAACAGATATTACTCTATTCAGTGGACCATAAAATTAGACATGCACAGAAGTATTCCTGCAAAATGGAAATCATATATGTGGAGCTGAAAATTTGCTTGTGTGTATGACAGAAAATAAATCACATTAGAAGACGGCCTAAGTGCATTTTCCTGCAGACCTAGTCTCTCTCATATACCCTGATTCACAGTACAGTTCCTGGTCTCCTGATAGTTCAGGCTGGGATTGTGTACAGATGATTATGTGTGTGTGTATGTGTGTGTGTGTGTGTGTGTGTTACTAATAATTCAAAGTAGATGACATCTACACAGACCTTTACTTGGCAATGAATGTGAAAGATATTGGCTGTTGTAGGAGAGGATCATGAGGAGGATCCACTTCAATGCCCATCATCCTCTTGATGTATAATGGTGCTGCTAGGAGCACATGTGTCTTACAGTCATGAAAAATCCTAAGTTCTTAAAACATTTCCAATGCTATATTCTGAAGGTCTCTGAAAGACTTGAAAAATACATATCTAACTGAAATATATCTCTATATACCCAGAAAACCCAACCAACATGACTACAAGCTTCACCATTATAGATGATTATTTATTAATCTACATTTCTTAATTATACATTACATCTTTAAATGAGCTGTATGAACACAATATCTTAATCAAGAACAGAAATATATATATATATATAACAAAATTGACATAAATTTGTATAAATAAACCAAGATCCATACCAATGCAAAGTATACATCTCAATAGCATATCTCCCTTTAAATGTAAACAAATATTTATAAACAATGTTTGGGAATTTGGGCATACTTCTCTCCAAACTACTTCCTGCTTTTTGTTGGGCAAAATAATTTTGGGGGGGTGTTCATGGCAATCTTTTGGAGGTCTTGGTCCATCAAACCACATTAGTCTGAAAGGAATCCACAGGTTCTCATCTTCTGTGGAAACAAAAGCAGAACCTCATTTTCAGAACAACAAATCCTTAGACCCAAATTTTGAAGTCAAAATACCTTTAAAACATACATTTGTTTAGCTTAGCAGCCCATACAATGAAATGTGTCTTTGTCTTTAGCCCCTTCACAGTCAAAAATTTCAAAGAAAACACAACAATATATATAATCCAGACTCTCTGTGTATTTTCCATCTTTATGCAACTTATTTTTCTTCTATGACCAAATAGTCTATGATTAAACATATTTTTAATCTATGACTGTCTGTACTCTATATCTTTAAAGACTGGTTTTTTAAAATAGTTTACTTCTTTTTATAGCTCTCTATACTCCTTTTCTTCTCTCTCCCAAGCCTACATATATTTATCCACCACTGTGACTGATTTAGAGGTCTGTTTTGATCTGAATCTGTCTTTATGGTATATCTGTAGTTATTTTCTGACCAAGAGAACTCTAGGGTAAGCATTATGGTTTTGTCAGCCCTGGATGCTGGCACTGCCTCTCTCTGTCTTTCAGTTTGGCAGAGGAGGTACCATTAACACCAGCTCAGGGACTGCTGGAAGAGAACCATGCTTACTACCACAACTGTGGCAAGTAGTTGGCCAATGCTACCACCAAGTAACTTGCAGCATACTTCTACAGACCCCATTTAAATGCTCTGTAGCCAGACCTCCAGAAAGAGTCAGAGTTGTTTGTGCAATTAGCATGAACTAGGAAGCCCTTTTAAAGAACACGTGAAGGTTTTGCTGCTACCACTGAGTCAGGAAGCCTTCTCTTAAAAGAATTGCACATCACCTCTGCTTGCTTCTAGCAAAAAGAGCCCACCCAAGAAGATGCTGTTACCAAAAAGCTGTACTTAACTCTGTTCTTTTGTGTCTAGAATTTCTTTTTAAGTTTTCTCAGGTTTTGTGTGGTTGTAGTCAACATACATTGGTACACCAATCAACATTGATGGATGCTGTTAGTTCATTTCTGACCGCCCTGACTCAAAATAATCACACAGAAACTATATTATTTAAATCACGACTTGGAATACTCAAACGTATTTCTAGCTAGCTCTTATATTTTATACTAACCCATTCCTATTATTTTAAATTTTACCACGAGGCTTGTGGCCTACCAGCAGGATTCTAGCTGGTGGAGCACATCTTTGTTCTCTTGTGACTCCATGGCATCTCACTGTCTCTGCTTACTCTCTCTCTATCTCTTTCAGCCTGGTTTTACTCTATTGAGCCATTTGCTGAAAGCAGCTTTATTCATTAACCTATAAAAGCAAAACCTAGACAGAAGGACTTCCTACACCAGAACAAAGGAGACAAAACATTTTAACTTTCTGAGTTACACAACTCTGTGTCATTGGCTCGAGGGACAATGTTGCACATCCAATCTCTAGAAATAACTTACTTTGGATAGTTTAGACTACAGAGTTATAACAATGTCTCCATTTTCCACACCCTGAGCTTCTGTGGTACACCATTCTACTCTGTGCTTCTACATGCTGGAATATCTGAGAATCCCTCAGATTGGTAGAAGAATGCAGTATTTGGTCTCTGTTATAGATAACATACTTTATGACATGTGACCTTAGCGGCTACCCACTCTTCTTGCGTTTAGGTTCCATTTTTACTTATTAAAAGCAGGATGCTATTTCATTGTGTGTCTGTGCCGTTTTTATTCATTCATCTGTCACTTGTTTTCTTATAACTTTATAACTTTTCTATTATCAGCATAGTTACAGTAAACAGAGAGTGTTATTTCTTTGAGATACTGACTCTATTATTTTTCTGGCTATAGATCCAAAGGAGGTTATTGTTCTACTTTGGTTTGTTGAGAAAGTTCCACACTGTTTCTCATAAGGACAGCATCATTTACTTTCCTGTTGACAATATTCAAGTGTTCAGTTTCTTCACAACCCCAGCTATGTTCCCTTCCTCCTCTTCTCTATTTTTATATATTACATTCATGCTTTAACCTCAGGCTTTGTGTGTTTTTAAGTCTAAAATAAGTGCTTAGAGTATGAGTACTCTATGCTTTAATATATTCAGCCACTCCACACTTCTCTATTAATAAGCATAATATGCTTACCTCTAATGTTGTTTTTCCTAGAGAAGTTTGCTTATATTTTGTAATATTTTTACATGTCTTACAATTTTCTAAAAAAAAATCTTTCCTTTTATTTTCCTCTATGTTTACTTGATTGATATACTTTGGCTAGTAACTCAATTTCTTGGATATTTTCCTTAGGGTTATCATGAGAATTGTAAAAAATTATCTAGTGCACTATGTACATACTAAGATGATAACAATTATAATTGTCCATAAAAACTGCACTTGTATCTCTCCCCATTTCATATTGCTGATATCAAAATTTGCATTGATGCTCTGAATCTCTTAGCACATTTACTATAGTTAGTAGCTTATCTTTATATTTATGTTAAAAATTATATTGCTATTACAAGAATATTTTGTATTTATTTACATATTTACCTTTGCCAATCAGTTTTATTTTCATTGCTATTTAGGGCTTATTTATATTTTATTATTTTTTCTTTTATTTATTCCCTCATAAAGTACATCACATACACAACCTCCTCTGCTTTCATTTCTCTCAGGTTTCCCTCTCCTCTCCCATCCACCTCCCCTCCCCTCTCCACCAGATTCACTGCATCTCCCTTTCCTTTCAGAAAAGAACAGACTTGCCAGTGATATCAATCAAACACACCATAAAAGCAAATAAGACAAAGGCACAAACCCTCACAGCTGCACAAGTAAACCCAGTAGGAGGAGAAAGGGCCCCAAGAGCAGTCAAAAGAGTCAAAGACATCCTCACTCCACTCTTAGGAGTTCCACAAGCACCCCAAGCTCTACAACCACAGCATATCCATGGAGGATGTAGGGTAAACTTGTGCAGACTCTGTGACTGTTGCTTCCGTCTCTGTTAGATGGAAAGAGCCCTGCTTATTTGATTCTGTGGGCCAAGTTCTTCTGGTATTCTCCATCCCTCTGGCTCTTAGAATTCCTTGTTCCTTTCTTCTGCAGGGTTCACCAAACTTTGCCTAATGTTTGCTTGTGGGTCTTTGCGTCTGCTTCCATCATCTGCAGGAGGGAGCTCTCTGATTACAACGGGGCTAAACACAGATCTATGAGTGCTATTGACGGTTCATTTCTTCCAAATTGAAGACTTTATTTTATTGATTAAAAAAGGTAACTAATACTGCATCAGCCATATTTTTTTCAAGAAGTAAAATACTCTCCTTTATGAGATACAGTCTAAGTAGAAAAGTGGTAGTGGTTAATTGGTTTATTTTTCCTTTCTTTTCCCCTTTATCTATGTGAGAATATCATTCCACTTATTTATGGTTATAACATCTATGCTGAATAGTACACAAATGGTCTTGTAGAGTTCCCTTTACACAGCAGTTTTATTTTATTATTTAGTTTTTAAAACTTTGCTTTTTCTCTGGGTTTTGAAAATTTGTATATAACTTGCCTAGGTGTTCTTTTGAATTTTTTATTTATGTTTTCTTGACCTTTTTGTGTTTGAATCTCAGTTTCCTTTCTGAGACCTGGGAAGATTTCAAGAATTATGTTTCATACTGAGGTTCCTGGTTTACGTCTTCCTTGACTTTCCTCACCTGGCTGCCAGAGAAAGTTTCTCTTGATTCTTTCCCAAGAGGTCTTAATCCATCTTCATTCTTTTACATTCTTCTTCCTTTTGTCCTCTCATGGGTAACTTGAAATGACTTCTGAAGTAACCTTCCTTTTTTTGTTCGCTCACTGTTCCTACCTCCACTAGATTCTTACAACTCACTTACTCTTTTATTGGTTTCCAGACTATCTCCTTTCCCATTTTCTGTTTCAGTTAAAATTCTCATTTTGACAGTGATTTTCTGATCTCAGGCACTTTTACAACTGCTATTTTTCATCATTTGTGAGTTACTTATGTATTTCCCTTCTACTTCGACAGTTTTCACTGTTTTATACTCTTCTTTTGTTTGGATTATGTTTGTTTTCCACTTCATGTTTTTAATTGCCCTTTTAAGTGGCATTTGTGTATTTTTTTTTTTAAAATAATCTCCCCCAGGTTCCTCTGATTAGCCATGTACATGGTAAAATCTAACCAATCAATCTGGTTGTGTGTGCACATGGTAAAAAATCTCACCAATAAACCTGGTTGTCTGTGTACATGGTAAATTATCACCAATAAACCTGGTTGTCTGTGTACAAGGTAAAATCTCACCAATAAACCTGGTTATTTGTGTACGTGGTAAATTATCACCAATACACCTGGTTGTGTACAAGGTAAAATTTCACCAATAAACCTGGTCAAAGATTCATTAAGCTTTTGATCCTTTATATTACCCCAGACTATTGACTTTGTTCATAGAATTCACAAAGTTCTAGTTTTCTCGGTCATCTGTTCACCAGTCGATGAGATCGGAGCCATTTCCCCCACAGCAACTGAAGGAGTTGGAATGTTGGCTATGTATTGGCCTCCCTGAGGTGAAGGAATTTCACCGTTTGTTCTCCCCATGTGAAGTTCCAAAGCTGATTACACTATCATCTTTGTTCACTACCATTCCTAAGAGACTAACAAAGTCTAAGTCCATGCCAGTACTCCCCAACATAAGCCGGGCACCTGACAAGCACCTGGAGAAATCGTATTTGCCCCAGCTCTCTTTCTTGCCAGCAGGAAGCTGGAGCTAGGGTTTTACTCCAGACTCAGTGGTATTGTGCCATACATGAGGTGATAGTAAGGAGTCTCAAATCTTCCTCCTGATTTCAGTGTGGTTGTTTCTAAACTCATAAGTACTTTTTAAATGATTCACCAAGGAAAAAGATCTGTGTATTGTTTGATCAGTACAGATAACAAAGCCCTTTCCTTTAACATCTTGCTAACGTTATTGTCCGTGGTTATCATTTAAATCGTCAATCAGGTATAGACATAGAATCGGTGGCAGCTAGGTTTTATGCTACTTGGTGTTAACCCTCACCCCATTTTTCCATTAATATTATAGAAAAATACCACTTGACACACGTGTCTTCTCAATTGTCATGTGTGTAGTGAAAACCAAAGCTTTATAAGGAGGTCTTTTGGAACAATAGTAGAATTGGAGAGCTTGGAAATACAATGTAATTAGAATTACATGTACATCAATAGCATCTGGAAGCAAAGCTGTTGAAAACCATGCTGAGCTTTCTGGGAAAGATGAATGATCAAGGAGATGAAAAAAAAATGTGATCTTTAGCATGAGCAAAGCTTTTTATAAAACACCAGACATTTTTGTGTATATTATCTATTCATTTATTTATTTATTAAATTAAACATTTATTTGTTAAACATTTACTCATGTATATTACTTACTTTCACATCATAGGGACAAAGCATATGAAGACAAAAAAAACACCTACGAAACGAAGAATGCGTTGTTTTGGCTCACCGTTTAGTATTATAGTCCATCATGATGAAGGAGTCATGGCCATGGAGGGTTGTGACAGCTGGTCACATTGCATTTACAGTTTGGGAAACAGAGAGAGATGCATGTTTGTGCTCATTTTGCAGTTTAAATTTTATTTAATTTATAGCTCCAGCCCAGGATTTGGCACTAGGAACATTTAAGGTATATTCTCCCACCTTAGTTTACCCCAACTAGAAACCCTTTCCTAGACAAACCCACAGATTTGTGTCTTAGGCAATTCTATATCTTGTCAGTACCACACATAGTGTTCAGATTGTTTCATAAACATTTTCTTTTTGTGAGTTATTTTATTATCTTTGTGATTATGCTTGTGTATGAGGGGTATATTGACTTGAGTGTAGGTATCCATCGAGGCCAGAAGAAGATGGCTGATTCCCTTGAGCTGGAGTTATACCAGTAGTTGTGGGTCACCTAATGTGGGTGCTGAGACCCGAACTCAGGTCCTCTGCAAGAGCGGTATGTACTCTGATCTGCGGAGCTGTCTTTGCAGCCCTTACAAACATCATTAGCATCCTATTTGCAAAAACCAAAAACAAGAAAGTGCTCGATGGGCCAATGTTCAAGTACAACCTTAGATATTTAAGATGAGAGGAGGAAATGACTGCAGGTCTATCAACAAAAGGCAGGATTTTAAAGCTTCCGACATTTCATTTTTATCTTCATAATATGATTGTTGCTCTTTCATGTTGCTTTATTGGCCAGTTTTTCAATGGGTTGAAACTATCAGATGCAACACGATAAAGGAATGACTCTCCAAGTTAGCTTCCACGTGATGCCTCTTTTTCCAAGAGCAAAACGAGCATCAGGAGCCATTGCTGCTGCTGTTGTGTTAGCTCCCATCACTCTTTCTGACCCATGGAAAGCACCACCTTTCTGTGTGCATTTCTGATTTTCCGACATTTTCCTCAGTCACTGGTGACACCATGCTCAGTTTGGCCCTGGCTGCTTCCATGGGAGTCATCTTTATCTCTCCATCACCTTTACCTCCATCACACACAGTCTACTGGCAGAACCTCATAAGGGTCTACCTAAGTTTGTTGTTGCTGTTGTTGTTGGTGGTGGTGGTGTTTTGGTTTTTAGAGACAGGGTTTCTCTATGTATCCCTGTCTGTCCGGGAACTAGCTCTATAGACCAGGCTGGCCTCAAACTCACAGAGATCCACCTGCCTCTGCCTCCCAAGTGCTGCGATTAAAGGTGTGTGCCAACACTGCCCACCTACCTAAATATTTTTCAATTCAACATTTTCTTCCTATCTCTACTGTGACGCTATTAGTTCAGTGCCTTGTAATCTCTTCCAAAAAACAGAATCATACCACATTTTCCTATATTTAATAGGCTTCTACTTAAACAATGCTTCTAAAATAGCCTTAAAAGCAAGTCTTAAGACCTTATATCTCCCTGTGATCTACAGAATGTCTCTTTCCCCTGCAATACAAAGCATAAATATGTATACATTGTATATGCATATAAAATATTCACATATGTTTATAAAATATACATGTGTGATATATACATCTTTATTTACTATATATAATTTAAGCCAAAGTCTTGCTTGTTTCTGGACCTTATCCTCACATTCCTTATCCTAGAAACACTGAACCACTTGTAATTCTCAGCACGTGCCCGTGTTCTTGCTGATGTCATTGGCTCTCTATGAATTGCCTTCCTCGACAAAGTGCTATCCTTTCCATAGCTAAGCGCTGCTTGGCTCAGTCCAGGTGTGAGCAGTTGATGACATGTTTCTCCCCTTGAAATCCAAGATAGAGTTGGCATTGTGGGTATTTGACTACTGTTAGTTTGCTTTCTGTTTCTCTGATAGACAAAAGCAAGTTCAAGAGGACAGGATTTACTTCAGCTTACTGTTCCATCCATCACTGAAGAAAGGCAAGGGAGGAAGTCAAGCAAAGTGCTTGAAATAGGAAACACCAGAGGGAGGCTTCTTACTGAGCTTGCTCCCTGGCTTGCTCAGTGATCTTTCTTATACAAATCAGGTCCACCTGCCCAGGTATTGCACTGCTCAGTGTGGACTTAGCCCTTTTGCATTAATTAGCAATTAAGGTAATGCCACACAGCTATGCCCAGAGATCTGTCTAATGGTGGTAATTGTTCAGTTGAAATTCCCTCTTCTGTGCCTGTTAAGTTCAGAACCACGATTATCCATCAGTACTGCCATCCTCACATTTCACAGACCACTTGTTTAGCTTTCGGGTTCATCAATTCCTCGTCACACGACTTTAATCCTTTTATTTACAGCATTAATTATGACAGATAATTAGTTAGTTCCTTGCTCTCTATAGATGCCAAAATTAAAATTCATGTCATCCAAACCTTTAAACCTAAAATGAACAGTATGTTTTCCTATTTTAGGACACTATCCTTTAAATATCATATGCATATGCACACACACAAACATATATTGATACTTGCACACTTACAATGCTTATTAAGCCCATTTTAGATATGTATTCTTGAGCCTTGAATCTGAATGCTGGGTCAATAATTTAAAAAAATGGCAAAACAACTGTATGAACAATATTGCCTAAATCTGACTATTTATGTTACTATATTTTTCTTGATTGAGAAAGAACCTCAGAATGTATTTCTCTTTATATGTAGATCCTCAAGACTCTTTTTTTTTTTTTACTTATTTCTGGTGTCTTAGGAAGTGGGGTCTTGTGATCAGACTTCCGTAACTCTGTTCCATCTGCAGTGACGGGTCTTTCAGACACTTCCTGTGCACAGAATGCAATCCGATTCTTTTCTTTTGCTGACTTGCAGCAAAGCCTTTCAGGGTGATGATTTCCACATGGTCAGACTTTATCAGTATAAACTACATCACCTGTGCTTGTAATACAATTTTTTTTGACTAGGAATACAGCCAGCAGTTTGATTCCAGTCTATTCAAAATTACCACTAGCCCTCTCACCACACATGAAAAATTTCACTATGAAAATTATTTGCATTGCATAATATGACTATAAAAATCTGAAGACTTGACAAACATTTAAATTCTTTAAATAGTTTATGAAAATTTACTTTAAAAATTAAAAGAAAATTGTTATTTAAATAAAGGTGGACTAAGGTATAGATTACCAAATTTATATATAACTCTTATTTGCAGCTTTCACACTAAGAAGTTATATTTAAATATTATTACATGCTAAAAGGAACAGCACCAATCTATCACTGAAACAATTAATGAGGAAAATAATATTTTATGATTTCTTTTCTTTTTGTATGGTATTTTGCAGCTGAAAAAATGTTTAAGGTACATAGTTTCCAGGAATGAACAGCAGAGGGCAGAAAAGAGCAACTTGGCCCTTGGAGCTTACTGCTCTACTTAACTTTCTTGCAATATTTAAAATTGATTTCAATATTGATAAGTTTAAGTTAAGTAATCAAAAACACAAAGCATTGTGACTTTAAAGGTGAATCTTAGAATATGAAAATGAAACATCAGTATTTTTCCATTTATTTGTATAACTATTTATTCCATTCGGTTTAACTTCATTGTACTATTAGCATTCTGTGGTGAAAAGCAATATTTACTACCTAATGTGCTGTATGGAAAAGCTTCATGGAAGATCATTTAAATATAATTATGCTGTATTTTAGTAGGAAATGTTTGTAGGTGTGTGAAGGTCAGCTGTTTACCTAAATTATGAACACAGATTACTACAGTTTCTTTTGAATTACAAATAATGGCTGGTAAAATTTTATAGATCGTATTTAAAATTGCAGCTTATTACCAGAAGGTAATATTTGCTACAGTTGTGCATATTTCCTGGGGAGGATGTACTACGATTCAGCAAATCCGTGATATAGAATATAATCCAGTCAACTTTGAGTTCCTATCTGCCCTTGAGTTTCAAAGAGGTTAAGATAAAAGCAGTTTTTGAAAAGCCTTTTCTTTTTAATTTTAATTTGCTTCAGAGACACGTGACATATTGCAATCCCCTCCCCCCCCCCACCGCGCACTTCAGCTGTGTTCCCGTTATTTCCAACTCCCATTTCACCATTCCAAAGCACTTTGGATGAGACTCAAGATGCTTTGGTGGAAAATATTGAATGGCAAGCAAAAGAAGAATGTGACTGAAGAGATTCTTTATTTGCTCTATCTCTTGACACGCTCCTCTAGTTTATAAACGTCAAACAACTCCTGTGTTTGGCACTGGAAGTAGAAATGAAAGCGTGTATGAAATTTTATTTTTCTTTATGTAACACGTTGGGATAGTTATAATTTTTGTTCTGCCTACAAGTTTATTCTCATTGACTTTCTCTTATGCTTCATCTCTTTTTATTCAGAGGACTGACTTAATATTTTCATGGAGTTTTTGATTCACATGTGAAAGAAATTGTTGTTTACAGAAAGATGGTATTTTCACCTATGGTATGGAAGCTCAGTAAATTTTATATACGTTCCACACTTTTGCCTTAGGAACACATACACACAGAAGGAGAGAGACAGACAGATGAAGACACAAAGAGACAGAGCGGCCGAGAAAGAGTGAGAACAAGAGAGAGAGTGGGAGAGATCATAATGAAATCACAAGCTTACAGGGTTTAAAGGGCCGCAGGGATCACCGTGCTTCTTGCTTTCATTCATCCCTTCTCATTTTTATGCTGGCGATGTGTCTTTTATTAAAAATATATTTTAATAAATGGAAAATTTGAAGTCCAGTGTGATCAAGGGAAAAGTGTGCATTAATGCGGTCAGGGAATACCACCGTGTGTGATATTAAAGTCACATTTTGTCTACAAGATCTATCCGCGAAGAACTCTCATGCACTTTGGACCATCGGTGGACTCCTCCTCCGATGTTGTCGGCTGCAGTCTCCTGGCAACAGTATTTTCGAACTGAGTCTTTACTTCTCTATGTAAAACAGAACACATACAATTTGTTCAATTCCTGAGGCAGCAGACAGACTTGTGAGCAGCAGGTACTGGCTTGGCACGCAGTAGGATCTTGATCATGAATTTCACAGGCGTATACAATCTCCAGTACTCTCTACCGATCTCCTTCCCACAAACTTTAATTTCTAGCCTGTTCTTTATTTCCCAGCGGCTCAAGCAGGCTTGCTGTAGTGAGGTAACCTCTTTTCATGATGTAATGCTTACCTTTTTAACTTAAACCCAAAACGTGATGGGGTATCCTCTGTGGAACTAAGTGTCTGGAAAGGTTTTGCAGCCTCGCAGTCTTTCTAGACTAGCTTCGTCTATTTTTTTCCCCTCCCAGGAAACTACGATTCCTTTCAATCCATATAAAGAAAGGACATCTAAGAACCAAGTCTACATGACCCTACAGTAGGAGGGAGTCAGCACTGAAGTACAAGAGCAATCCCCAGGCAGTGTGGCTTGAACAAATCATACCACAACCCCAAAGGACATACTCCAAAGATATGTTTCCACACAAAATCCTTCAAAGGTTCAATCCAGACACATTTTTTTTCATCTCTTATAGTTAAGGATAGAATTTGGGGTTTCCCCAGGATTATGTCTACATCATATAAAGCTAAAGTTCACAATTTTGGCAATCTTCTCTTAGGGGAGTATTTCCTTTGCCTCTTAGCTGGATCGGGTAACGCAGAAGACAGTGTGTCGATATCGCTAAGTGGATTTTCAGGCGATCAAATCATAATCGTTTTGTTTAATGTAAAACAACAGGGCCCGACGGAAGAAAGCGCCACCGCCAACAGCAATTAGCAGTTCGGTTTCCTAGGCATAGCAACCGGAAATCAGTTTTGCAGCCTTTGGATCTGGCTGGAGCTTCTCTGCGGCTACCGAAAGCCCTGCAACCTCAGCCCCAAGGCGCAGACAGAAGCGCTGTCCTCGGTGCTAAAATTCAGATGCGCGAGACTGGAGGTCTCTAAGAGACACCAGGCTGCCCTGTTTTGAGCCGCGCTTTCACGGCAGGCACCTCGCAGGAGCTGCCAGGGCTGTGCGGGGTGCGGGGCATTGTGCGGGGGAGGGGTGGGTGCGCGATCCCGCCGCCTGCCACGAGTCGCGCACGCGCGCCGGGGACTGCCTGCTCCTCTCTGTGACTTTCCTCTGTGTGTGTGTGTGCGTGTGTGTGTGTATGTGTGTGTGTATGTGTGTGTATGTGTGCGCGCGCGCGTGTGAGAGAGAGGAGAGAAGGAGAAGAGAGCTCGAAAGAGGGTGATTGTGTGAGCGCATGGGAGGGTGCTGAATATTCCCAGACACCGGGACCACAGCGGCAGCTCAGCTGAAAACTGCATTCAGCCAGTCCTCGGGACTTCAGGAGAGGGTACAGGACGCCAGGCATCAACAGCCACCAGCAAGACCCAGGAAATAAGGATTCTTCTGCCTCCACTTCGTGTTTTTAGCAGCTCCTTGCTCAATTTCGATCTCAAAATGCAGAGGATCTAATTTGTTAAGGAAAACGGCAAAAGAAGGAAAAGGAGGAAAAGGGAAAAGAGGGGGTATTTTGTGGATGCTCTACTTTTCTTGGAAATGCAAAAGATTATGCATATTTCTGTCCTCCTTTCTCCTGTTTTATGGGGACTGATTTTTGGTGTGTCTTCTAACAGCATACAGATAGGTAGGTACCTTTTTTGTTATGCCTTTGAATTGTGCATAATTTGTTGGTAATCTTTGTTCACAGTGGGCAAATTAATTCATGTCATGTAGACTTATGTCATACCTTGACTGCATTCCAGATTTAAACTACCTAGAATATACATGATTTTCTTAGGCTGAAGCAAAAAGAAATGATTATGCATTTGGACACAATAGAGGGAAAGATCTGCTCATTTCTGACCCCCGGACTGCGTTACTTCTGCCTTGAAGGCATCTTGTAGAGTGCTCAGATTTTCTGGGGGATACAAACGCAAAGCTTGCAATTAAGAAGAGGGAGAACATTTCTGGCCCTCAGACTCTCCTCCGTGTCTAGGCGCGTTGAACACCTTTTGGATGTCCAATGCTTGCTGCCCAACTCAGTGATTGTGTTGATCCCAGCGGGTAGCGTGAATAAAAGGCTCTAGGGTTGCTGGATGCTAGCGGCTCCACTCTTATCTCTCCAGGGCTCTGACATGGTTCTCTTGCTTGCTGTTTATTCTTTGCAGGGGGGCTATTTCCAAGGGGCGCTGATCAAGAATACAGTGCATTTCGGGTAGGGATGGTTCAGTTTTCCACTTCGGAGTTCAGACTGACACCCCATATCGACAATTTGGAGGTAGCCAACAGTTTCGCAGTCACCAATGCTTGTAAGTAATGAATATTCATGTATTTTCAGTGCTGCACAGGGAAAGCAAGCTACTGAATGCGAGTGTGGGATGGTGTGTGTGTGTGTGTGTGTGTGTGTGTGTATTGCTGGCATGTCATGTGTGGGTGGGAGTGACTGCACACGCGCGTGCGTGTGAGGGTGCAGAAAGAAGGTGACTGTAATCTTGGGGACCCCCACTGGCCGGCAGGCAGTGGAGAGGGGAAGAAAGGCACTGAACAGTGTACCAGTGTGCGCACTAAGAAGTTGGGTGGGGGTTGGACTCCTACCGGTCTTTCTCGGGTTTAGGGGGGGTTCTTGCTTGATTCTGGAGCCTCCAAAGAGACTCTCCCACCCCTTCTCTCTTGTGCGCCTATTGGCATCCTACCAACAGAGAACACGTTGTTCCCCAGGGCGTGCTGTGGGACTGTTGGACAGATCCCATGGGGGGACTGCCTTAGTTCTGTAGCCTGGCAGGGCAGCTCCGACCTGCAGTCTCCGTGAGCACCACGTCCTTCTATTGCATGGGACAAGTTGTTACAATGGTTGTGGAGTTGGGACCAGGGCTGTTACATAACGCCCACCCGAGGGGCGCGGGCACGAGGCTGACGCAGGCCCTGACTGGGTTGGTGTGAACAGGAGGGGAAGGGATGCTAAGCGGATAGGGACCCAGAAGGGATGAGGATGCAGGCAGTGGGGGATGAGGATGGTGATGGATGTCTGCCAGCTTGGGGGATACAAACCACAACCAGGTCGCCAGCAGAATGGGGATGAGGAAGGCGAGAACCAGAAGCTAGGTCCGTTCTCAACTCACTTAAGCTCCTGCTTAAATGGAACCCAGGATGGTGAGAGCACTTGCTGGCCGCGCGTGCTTTGTTCCAGGTTTTCAGGCTTGGGCAAAGGCGACTGGAGAATGAGGATGACTCGGAAGCGATTGCATCCGGCTGAGTTTTAAAATCTGAAGAAGTCGCAGATCAGCCATTTTACCCTTTGCAGTTCTCAGTATCAGCCCCTGTCCTCTGCGCAGGGCTCGGGAACTCGCGGGGATGTTCTGGCAAAGCTTCTGGGCAGAATGATCCGAGCCCAGTGGTCCGGCAAGTGCGAGGTCGCCCGAGGCCGGCGGCCGGGTCCCTGCGCTGAGGCAGCATCCTGCATGCTCCCAGCCGCCACCATTTCCGGCCTCCAGGCTGGCAGATGTTTCCTGCCTTGATGTTCTCAGCTCCTATTCCATAGATATCAATTTGGGGAAGGTTTGCAGGTGGCTCACCTCCCACTTTAACTCCCATGTAACAGACAGAGCGGAAAATCACCAGAGGAAATGCCCAAATCAGTAGTCCCGCAGCGGGTTACCATCCCACCCACCTCCCCCTGAGAAGCCTGTCATGTATTCTGAGCTTTAGCGTTGTAACACCGGGGACATTAGCAGGCCAGGTCACAACTCCTGTCCATGGATAAGTGGAAATAAATAAATAAATAGTAGCTTAGGGTAATGTGATTGTAGTCATTTACTTGACCAGAATTCTAGCTTTTCTGAAGGATCAACTTAAGAAGATAGTTCTCCTAAAATGTTAATATTAAAGAAAGGCACATAGCGATAGAAACAGAAACGACAGAGAAATAGAGTTCCGGATAGAAATGATAGAAGAAGGATTTGCTCATAGCAGGGACGCCAGGTAGCTCAGTGGATAAAAGCGGTTTTGTATTTTTTTTTCATTAAGCCTGAGAACCTGAGTTTACTCCCTCGGCACCTGACACCAGAGGAGACAAATGACACCTGAAAGTTGTCTTCTGATCTCAACATGCCCCCCTCCAAATAAATAAGTGAATAAATAATTAAAATGTAGTAGAATATCATAGAAGGGTATCACAATTTAATACATGTTATTACATAGCAATTGCAAAGAAACTGTTTAAGCAAATGTCGAAGGGGTCCATATTTGACCGATGGATCTACTGAATCAGGTTGTTTGTGTTTTATCAAGAAGTGTGTGTTTTTTATGAGTTGCAGTTTTGACATGCCCGTGTGTTGAGCATTTTAACACAGCATCATGACACATCCTATTGCAAAGCAGGTGTGTACATAGATTCTGAGATACTGACAAGACATTGTGAAAATAGTTAATAATCAGAAAGCTGAATATTGGTAAAATCAAGAGGCAAACTTATTGGGAAAATAACAGATACATCCACAAACTAAATTAATGTTTCTCAATTCCAACAGGTGTTAAGCCACTCTCCTGGGGTTCTTTAAGGGTCAGAGATTGTAGTTTGTGTGGTGTGTACCTCAGGTCCAATGTTGTTAAGTGGGTTTATTTCTAGAATGAATTGAATTGAAATAAGATGTGATAAGAGTACATACACATGGAACAAATGCACGATTTTCATTTAACTACTGAATTTCATATATCTGACCATATAGTTCTGAGAATCCAGTATACTCAAGTCTTATTTTTTCTATATATTTCTTCTTTTTCTTAAAAAAAAATAAAACGAAGCAACAATTTTAAAATGTCCTTTCCCAGATCATAAGACTTCCCTACAGACAGATCGTTATACCAGGCACCAAAACAACATGGAGGATCAAGTAGAAAGACAGCACTGGGAGGATCTAGAACCTTGACTTTTGTGACCCCCGTGCTGCGAGCTTCCTGACTGCTACATACAACTCGTATGGCACAATTACAGAAACCAAGTTCTGTAGACAGAATTTTCTAGAATCCGCATTGACAAGTGGAGCAAACAAAGTCAATTTACATATTTTAAAATTCATTTTATCCCTTTAAAAATTTCAAAACCTGCAATATTTTCAACATTTTTCTTTTTTTTCCTTTATTTTCTTCCCCCCCTTTTTTTGTTAAAGACAACAGAAATTGTAAAACTAACCCTTTAAAGGGAAAGGAGATAGGAGGAGTATGTATGAAGTGCAAGCACACAACCATGACTTCCACGGTTAAATAAATAGGAATCTCTGCTGTCGGATGTATGAGGCTCAACATGATCATGAAAATTCTGCTCTGGATTTTACTCCAATACAGACTGTTTGCTGGCGTGCTGTATTTAATCAGGTTCCTTCATAGGAAGGATGCAACAGCTTTAGGGACATGGACAAATAAGATCAAAATGTCTTGTCCCCATTTTCTCCAGAACCCTAAGGAGGTCTCTAATGCCAATGTGTTACATGTATCATGCATTGCTGCTTCTGCACTACCTTATTCTTTATCTTAGTCAATGCAAAAAGAATAACCAACACCATTGAATGCATTTGTCAAGAAAGCAAAATGTTAGCATTTAGTGGTGCCGTTTTGATGGAGAAAAGGATCTGCTTAGCAACTGAACTGTGTGAGGTGGGTGGACGTAGGAATGTTGAGGCTGACATGGTGTTAAAGATCTAAGTCTTCAGGATGGTTTGAGTTAAAGGAAAGGAAGTCATCTTATTCTGATCAGGAATAGCTCTGCTGCACTCAGCTCCCACACCTTTCAGTCACAGAAGGATAGTGGAAGTACCTGTTTGTTCCCATTGGTTTCCATGGATACCAGAGGAGATCAAGACAGATTCCCAGTAGCTGTGGGTGTTTTTTTTCGTTTTCTTTCCTTCTTTCCTCCTTCCCTCCATCCTTGCCTCCTCCTCCTCCTCCCTCCTTCCCTTCCACTTCCCTTCCTCTCCCTCTCTGTCACTTTCTTTCTTTTTCACACCCTTCCTTTCTTTTCCCCACACCCTTCCTTTCTTTTCCCCGTTTCTTTCCTTTCCTTTTGTCTAGAAGTGGTACTAAGATAATCTTTCAAATGAATGTTTAAACAGGCCTTTGCTATAAGAAAATGCAAAGGTGAAAAGAGGAGAGAAAATTGAGATTATCATCTGAGCAGGGGTTGGAAGGAGTGAGGTCCCTCCAAAGTCATTCATTCATTCATTCATTCATTCATTCATCCAGCACCATGTCCCCAGTGCCTTTCAGTGGTCAGAAAACGTGTTCCAAATTGCAGTTGTTTTCTGATCATTGATGTCAGTGGTCTTTGTAAAGGTTTTGAAGCCTTGGAAATGCTATGCTTTTTTTAGGGAGCAGCCTCTGAAGTCTTGTCAGAGTGGATCAGTGTGTGCATGGAAAGGGACTCTAGCAATTCGCCACAAACAATTCATCTTGATATTAGAAAATCTCGATGTAGAGGAAATAATAAGTTGATTTTGTTACTTCTATAGCTAACAAAAACAACAGGGATTTTTAGGGAAGAATTAGATATTATGAGTTTAGTAAAATTTAGCTAAATTTAATGTGGCAATAATTAGAAAAACATTAAAAGAGAAACTTTCTAAATAGGTTATACACATGACTATCTTATCTCCCAGGGTTTGGGGATTAAAGAGTAAATATTAAATTAACACATAATAATCTGTTTTTATTTATCTTAATGAATGATTATGGTAAATAAGCATTTGTATAGCTGCAATAATTTAAGAATTTTATATTTTAACTATAAAGCAGCATACATTTTTTAAAAAATTAAAAATCACCTTTAAAGAAATAGCAATTGAAATTTTACTTTTTCTCTAAGCCAGCAGATGGAGATGTTGGAGAAAAAATTGTTCTCCACAGACCTGCTGCACACACTGAGTACCTTCCAAGACCCCAGAGATGAATCTACTTAGAGAAACAGAAAAGGATGTAAACAAAATATAAATGGGAATAACTAACGGAAATGCTGTGCTCGGAAACAGCATTCGGTGCCTGCTTTAAGAAATAGATTGCTTTGGAGCTTATTTTTCAAAAAGAAAATTCTTTATATTTTGTAAACTTGATTCACAAAGACACTTAGGAATTGCCTGAATTAGAAAATCTCTTAAAAGAAAGAACTCTAAAATCATTTTACATGCACCTACACACATGTGTGCATGCATATGTGTGTGCGTGTGTGTGTGTGTGTGTGTGTGTGTGTGTGTGTGTGTTAGATTTTAAGCCTTAATTTTACAAGAAATTGGTTCTGAGGTGTCTTTTCTATCACCGGATTTTAGTCCTGCATTATTGAGATTGTATATCTGTGTTCATCAAATTGTTTAATGTTTACTAGCCTTTATTACACTATACCTAGAAGGAATCCTGTGTGTTTGGGACATATGTGTGTATATATAATTTTAATTATAGGATGTACATAGTAATTAGTTACTCAGACTATCACATATATCTATTTGCCTTGAGAAATATACAAAAACAGCATCATTAAATTTAATATGAAAGATTTTAAAGAAACCAGAACTAACTTGGATGCTGTTATGGTAAGAAATTATGGTATGAATAAAATGAACATAAACTAGGAACAACACATTATTGGTCTTTTAAGTACTATTTTATCCAACTAAAACATTAGATGAAAGAAGTAGCCTATTTATATCAGAATAATTAATTTATTATTGAATTGCTGGTATTGAAACTTTTGTACTTTACTTTTCAAAGGAATTTCCAGAAATAAGATTGTAATTGATCAAAATAGACATATTTGGGGCGGCTGACAGAGAATAAATATGTAAAAAAAAATCATGGCGTGAAACTGTACCATGCATCTGTATTGATTCCCATTTGATACCTAGCTGCTTCAGTCTGCTGACTCAAGCCTCAGAGAGCTTTTCTGTTTCACAGCTACCCTGTGAAGGGCCAGGTCACTGCACTGGGACCGTGACAACTGGATGCTGATTCATTCAGCTCTCTGGTCCTCTGGCTTCTAGGGAGTAAGAAGCCCTTCCAACTTTCTAACTACCTGTAGTCTTGACAGCTGTAAGGGCAAGAGCAGCTATTGGCTAATTAGTTCAGTGTTTCAGACACTATAAGAAAGCTCGGCAGACACAGCTAATCGCAGGGGACATTCTACAAAGGGCATTGACTCTAAATTAAGATGAGGAACTGTTCTTGTTTTCTCTCTCTCTCTCTCTCTCTCTCTCTCTCTCTCTCTCTCTCTCTCTCTCTCTTCTTTTAATCTTGTATTAGAGATGAGCATTGACTGGGGTTTATAGGTCGCTCAATAAATATTATTATTTTTTCTTATACTGGTTCTTTCTATGAATTCAGTTGAAAAATTAAGGATTTTTACTAACAATTTTTAGATAAAATTTCTGATATTATCTCCAGTAAGTTTAATAATTATCGAACCTCTTATAATGTTGTGTCCCTTTCAGGAAATGGGAAATTGAGATTTTTGAGCTCAAAGATAATATTTCAAAAGTGATCATTATTTAAGTTTCATGCAAATGCAAAGTTTTTTGAGACAGGGTTTAGTAATTTTCAAGAAAATGGATGCTATTCTTACATTATCTCATTAACTCTTTCTCCTATAATATCTATGTTCTTACACAGAATAATTTTTGTGTTCTTTCTTTTAGTGAAAAAATTTAGTTAAATGTTCAGAATTAAAAAAATTGTACCATTTAGAAAACATCTAGAAATGAGATATTATGGGAATAATTTCTTGTTTTAGACCAATTACTCTATTAGCTGTGTGTGTGTGTGTGTGTGTGTGTGTGTGTGTGTGTGTGTACCTGTGTGAGTATATTGTGGTCACTTTGTGGATATGACTTTTTGTTTTCTTTGTGCATATAGTTTATATTTGAGATAGCTTCTAGTTATTTTGATTTTTCTTATTTTATTTATATTGATATTTCTTTTGTGTATATTAACTTACTGTTGTATTTCATTTTTCACATTAGCATATTAATTAGACAAACAGTCTAAAGTGTTTACTTCTAATGTACAGATTAAACCTAAGGGCTGTTTTACAATTTAGTATGATAAAATTTATAATTGTCTCCAGGTGAGTATAACCACTACAGCTGGGGAAAAACTAGGGTAATTTTTAAAAGAGATTTAAAGATAAAAATTTTCTTAAGATATTTTAATGTTTCTATACCTTGAAGTCTAAAAATATGTCATCTCTATGTCAAAACAATGCATATTTTTATTATTTTTACTGTTTGGAGTCTTCTTCAGAAATTTAATTTTTAGTCTTGTGCAATCTATTTAGCCCTACACACCATTAAATTCTTTGTTCTTTGTAGTTATTTCAATATTCAAAATATGAGCACAAACTAGGTAGGACTGAGGCATATTCTAAATTTTTTCTGCCTAATGTAATGTGAATAGGGCACCTTCATGTTATGGTGCTTTCCTCTCTTTGTTAAGATTGCTTTCAAATGTGTGGCACTTCTTTTGTGAGTCTCTGATACTGTTACTCTATTTAAAATCTCAGCAAGCCTCAGAAAATATCCCTGTACTATAAATATTTAGTCTAATCTTTCTAAATACATGGATTTTACTGATTGACATGAGACAAGTAGGTTTAAACAACCCAAAAGCTACCTGTGGGTTTAAATAAAAATTATATATATTTATTATATAATTCTTCACTTACATAAACAAATAAAGAATGCATCATTCATTTCTATGTTCAGCATGGAAGTTTGGATAATATAATTTGATATTAGATAAGTTTTTTTTTAGCCCAATATTTTTTTTTGGCTGAATTAACCCTTTGCCAGAGTTCTCTTTCTAATTTAGTATCTGTTCTGATTCCTCTGGTGTGACTTCCATTGTGGCAGGGACAACATCAACCATGTGATTATATTGATTTCATTTCTTATAGGTGAGTAGTATAGTCAGAATGAAACAAACATTTCCAGAGCAATAAATATGTCTTCTGATGTATATTACAAATACCAAATTTAAAGTGCAGAAACCTAGATCACGATGAGAAAGGAGACAAACCTCAGTGCACTAGAACTTGGTTACCAGGCAGGGCTGTAGGGATGAACTCTCTGCATTTCTTCCTTCCCTCCCTCTGTGGTTACTTTAACCCTTACTTTGATTTGATGTGTGCTTCACTTGGGACTTTTCCATGATGAATCATCTGTACTGGCCTTGAACTTCTCCAAAAGCATGAATTATGATTGCAATACTAATTTTGATATAACACAATAATGACATACTATGTCCAGAAGGAAAATAAGGCAAGGGAGGGAGTGGTTATACCTCTTCAGAAAAGCACAGCGTGAGGTGCTTTGGATGGGAAAAATATGACCTTGAAAATTGGAGATACCATAGCAACAGAAAAGTTTTTAATCATATCTCAGGCAATGTGGCATCATGGGCTTGTCAGGTGCAGACATTCCACAGCTGGTTGATAAATGACAGTGGGGTTTATCTCAAAAGAACCAGAAACCGTCTAAATTTCAGTTTGTGTTGACACTAATGAGGTGGTTCTGTTTATTAACATTCACTGAACAGCAATCTAACTAATAAATAAACAAGGGTATTTTAAATTTTAAATAATTACAAAATTTAACAATGAAAATGTTTAAATGGAAATTTATTTTAAATCATTTTCCTAAAACTTAGAATCCTAACGTCATAAGAATGTTTTAAAAAATTGTTGATAATTCTCCAAGATTTTGAGTCATTAAAAATTATTATTTTATTAAAGTCACTGTCTTGATAATAAGTCCAGACTGTCCTCAAATTTGACATCCTCCTGACTCAGCCTCTGAAGTAGTAGGATTAAGATGATGTTCTACTGCTACAAAACCAACTTTGAGAAAATTTTTTGAGGGAGAGTTTTTAGGAGAATACAATGAATAATTTCATTATGAAAAATAAGATTACATTATAGGGAGAATTTGGTCACTCTGGAGACATTGTTAAATAGAATTTCTCAGGGGTAATTTGAAACAATGTAGACGTAATTATCAAGAGTTTTGTGTCTGTTATTTTCTGGGAATTACATGTATTTAATGGGGCTATTTGTTTGCAGTAATCCAATTATCACAGAAATAGTTTCTGTAATAGTACTTCTTTGTATGTGAGACTGACAAAGAAAAGTGGTGTGTTTAGAAATATATTTATGTGTGCATGTGTGTGTGAGAGAGAGTGTGTGTCAGAGAGACAGATTCATTAGCTGTTCTTGATAAATACATTTTTGTTATATCTAAATTTTTCTTCACTAACATTATCTTCTTTCTGTGGAATGTATTTGACATTTTGCAAAATGATAAATTCCAGTCTTTTAATTTATGTGAATGATGATGACTGCTTTACAGCCTCTGAGTTATTTCAAAATTCATAATTTAACTCATTCTTTTTCAAAGTTTTATTATTTAGTTTATATGTCCTTACAGATATTTTATATAGACAGAGAATATTTTAGGATTATAAACTACAATTCAAGAGTTATCAAGAAAGCATATTATTTTAATTATTTGCAAGAAAAGTTCATTATATCTTGAGGTTTCTATCTGAGAAGTAAGTCAAGGGTAACATCTTAAACAAAAATGTGAAAGGGTTTCTTCCATGATAATTAAGTAATAAACACTAGTTTGTTTACCTCACAACTTAAGACACAGGTACACTTGGAAATGCATTCGTGTTCTGTGCCTGAAACAAGTTGCTTGATGGTGTCTCAGTTTCCATTTCTGTACAAGGAGAGCATTCATTACAGGGCTGCTTTGAAGATTCATTCAAAAACCTCAACGGCTGAATTTGGTCTAAAATATACACAAAATAATAAAGTTTTATTATTACTTCCTGTAGTGAATCTCTTTGATGCTCACTTGCTAATTAGAAACACAAAATGTTGTATTGATATTTTTTCATAGAGCTTGGATACACAAGCAGAACAAATGCTACTTGGCAGCAATGAAAAATAAGAAAATCAACCCCAGGAACCACTTTAAATAAAGGGCAGATTATTATTAGATGAGAGAGATCACAAATTAGAGTTGGTGACACTGAGGACTGTCCCCATCCCTATATTATATATCACACATCACAATATTAAAAATCCATATTCTTAGTATATATCATAAGATTAAGATGTCTCAACCCTTTGCAAAAACAGGAATATTATCAATTTCTCGTCTTTCTCTTACTAAATAAATTACATTAAAATTGTCTAAATGAAATGCAGTTTGAAGAGTCAAAGGCTTTGAATTCAGGCAAAAACAGACTTCATTGCAATTAGCAGTTTCATGGTGTAATACATGACGTTTACATTATCTTATTCTGTGTAAGATAATGTTCAATTCCATTGTCATACCTGATAATACTATTAGGGATATTCAGGGATAAAATAAATATCCAGACAAATTTGTTACAAATGAGTTCATTTTATCAGAAACAAAGATTATTTCTTTTTTAACATTTTTAAGAAAACTGGTGACTATGTACATTCTGGAAAGTTTTGGCATGTCCCTCACCCTCATCTCTCTTTATCGTTCAAAAGATAAGTAAAAAGAGCTGAAAATTGTGTATAATTTAAAATATAAGTTGGCACCATTCACTTACCCTTCTATCATTAATGCATTTAAGGACCAAAGATGAAAAAACTAGATTCCCATTAACAGAAAGGCAGTAGTCACAAGCCAGGTTCATTTTGTTCTCTCCTAAAAATCCACAACCTGTAGGATGCTGATGGCTGGTGTATTCGGCAAGATAAATTTAAGCTATACAGTACTTTTGAATTTTGATATTATAGGCATTTACAGCAAGGCTTGGAGAATATGGAAGAGATGAGGAGAAGTGAAGATATACAGTGTATTCTTGCCATGACAGGATGGCCGCACTCATAAATTCCCAGCTGTGCTTGTCTTCTAGGGGAAGGATGATCAAATTCTTTAAAGTTATGGCCCTTGGTCTGCCAAACACACTGCAATGGTTGTGCTCACACCCATGAGGTTAAGGGTAATACAGACTTGACTCTGTGAGGGAAAGAAGGAGAGAATTTTAATGAAGGTGAGGGGAAGTGGCCCTACAGAGCAATGCAAACTGAAATGTGTAGCCCCTATGGAAAAAAAGACAGGTGGAGTTTGTGAGGAATTGAGGGAGGAGGGGGAGAATATGATCAGAGCATATTCTATGAATATATGAAATGCCCAAAGAATTATTACAAATATGCTGAAAATTATGTTCAAAGTTACTCATGCATAATTTTAGAGCACTACAAAAAAGATGTAGTCATATTGATTCTTCCATCCGACCCACCTACTTGTCCGAGGTAATCACTATCAGAAGCTTCTAGACATAGGAAGAAATGGTACAGCGTTCTGAATTTGATCACGTCTTGTCCAACATACGCCAGAGCTCTTCTTTAGTAGCACAGCTTGTTGCCCTTGTCCTTACTGCTCAGAGTGATGCTATTCGGCCTGTGTTTTGTTGATGAATCTTCTTCTTTTCCTGTCGAGTTATTTGAAAGACATCGTTTATGTGTGCTGAGAGGAGAACTCAGGGTCTTGCGTGTGGTGATCCCATGCCAACCACCA
The DNA here is from genome assembly GCF_982192425.1 of Myodes glareolus. Taxonomy (NCBI): domain Eukaryota; kingdom Metazoa; phylum Chordata; class Mammalia; order Rodentia; family Cricetidae; genus Myodes; species Myodes glareolus. Next base: position 9,604,534 of record NC_142045.1, read on the forward strand.
ACCTATGTTCTCTTATCCCCCTGTCTATTTTAATTATCTGCAGAGAGAATTGCAGGCAGTTATGAGCATAAAAAATTGTAGGCAAATAGGATTAGCATTAGCATTTTGCTAGTTTTTAAAATAAGACATCAATGTAGAACCCTACCTACAATGTACAGAGGTTTCTCTTTCTACTTCCTGCCTCTTTGTATTTTAGATAAACCTCTTAAAATGCTACCTTTGCTGTTTCTTTACACAATTTTTATTGATTTTATTAAGCTGTACATTTTTCTCTGCTCCTCTCCCTTCCTCTCCCCTCCCCTTCAACTCTCTCTCGTGGTCACCATGATCCCAATTTACTCAGGAGATCGCGTCTATTATTATTTTAAGACAGGAAGGTTTCATTTGCACTGCTCTGTGTGGGTGTATGTGTGTTTTTCTATTAAGTATGCACACCTCTTATCATAGTGTTGTTCAGTGTATGCTTGGAGTGTGCTGTCCATTTATTACATTGCATACATTAAAGTAAAATACACTTTGAGATCCTTTTATTTAGCTCTCTGTTTTTAAATCTTCTTATGAATCATTATTTTAGTTTAAATTTTTATGAGTATATTAATTTTAATTTGCACATATTAGAATTAGAAATTGTTCTATTCTATATGGACTTTCTGTTTTGCTTAGAAAGAATTTTCCCACTTGTAGCTGTGTAAAGAGATAAAACTGCCTGTACATTTATTTCCTATCCACCCCATTTGGATTTTTGATTGAAAACAAATCATTTTAATTTATTTGTTATGCATAGAGAACAAAAAAAAACCAGCTTCATTGTTCCTCAAAAGGTTAGACAATTGTCATGCATATAAAAATTCTAATTTTTGACTTGAAATCTGTCAGATTTTCTTCTTAATTAAATAATTTCTCAAACAGTTAAAAGCAAAGAAATGTCGAATTGAGAGATAAACAAGATCAGAGCTCTATTACAGTCAAAGGAATGTAAAGTTATGCAAGATATTTGTTTCCCAAGGAGTGCAGTTATCATAAATTGGGCTTTTATGTTGCAAGGTCTCAGATCAATAAAAGAGTGTGTCACATTTTGAACATTAGTTGAGCCCTGAGGGATAAATAGAAAATTTTATTATGTTTTTTGGCTCATGTCACAGAACCATTACCACTTAAATGGGCTCTTGGTTTTGCATATTCCCTAACCCGTATCAAGTTTAAGTAATGGGTTGTGATTATGACTTGGTTTCTGAGCATCACTTTGAAGTTAATTCAGTGTAGCGATCTGCATGTGCTCACAATATTATATTTAAAGAGCGCAGTGCATATGTGACAAATGATTGGAAATGATCTCAGAAACTCACGGCTTCATCCGCGAATGTGAAGTTTGCTGTCCCTTTTGTCTCGAAACCGCCGCTCTCTAAAATGTCCCAATAAGGGGCTATAGATTGGAGAAAGGAAATTTCCACCGGAACACTAGAGAAAATGCCACATTGCTACGTGTAGCAGTAAAAGTCTTCAGCCTATATTATGGTTCCTGGCAAGAAGAGTGTAGTTTGGGCCCAATATCAGGAAAACCTGTGAATCTTTAACTGCTTTGTTTTATGGAACTGAGTGTCACGTGGCCTTAGTGGCCAGGATGAAAGTGAGCAAGGGTCTGGAAGTGAGTCTTTGTACTGTCTTTCCATGGGCATTAAAATGGAAAACTATTTTTCTCTTTCAGTGTAAGTTAAAACAGTATATTACATTCAGTTTCCACAAGGCTGTAGTCATCTGTTTATATTTGAGTACGTAGTTTTATGGAGCTAGGAAGGGTTTTTCCTGAAGGCAGAGTAAAATATGCTTTTATCAGTAGAGTTAGAAACACAAAAGCTTGAACAATATATTTTATGAACAAAATAGGCTTCATTTCCCCCTCCACTCAGTGAGACTATTTAATTAAAATAGTTTTAAAGATTTGTTGAATTTTTTTTGTGTATGACTGTTTTGCCTACATGCATGTCTGCCTACCTCTTATGCTCCTGGTGCTTGATGGGTTTAAAGGTGCAGATCCACTGGAACTGGAGCTACATCTGGTTGTGAACTGCCATGTGGATGCTGGGAATCAAACCCAGGCCATCTGAAGTAGCAATCGGAGCCCTTAACTGCTGCACCATCTCTCTAGCACTGGTCATTCCAAAGTTGACATGAAAATCCCAGCACTCGGGAGGCAGAGGCAGGCGAATCCCTGTGAGTTCGAGGCCAGCCTGGTCTACAAGAGCTAGTTCCAGGACAGGCACCAAAAACTACAGAGAAACCCTGTCTCGAAAAATCAAAAAAAAAAAAAAAAAGAAAGAAAAAAAGAAAAAAAAAAAGAAAATCTCCTGTGGTTCTCATTGAAACATTCTTCCTAGCCTAGTTATAATAATAAAATCTTAAACAGGAAATTTGTCCACACAGAGAACAATATGAATAATTTGACCTAAAGAGGAATTACTTATAACTATTGATAAATGTTTCCCAGATATTTTTGTACATACTGTATATGTGAACTACAGTTGGTGATATTAAAATTTTTTGCAAATTTAATCTTCATTGTTTCATAATATTTATCTTGATAAAGGACTTAAACATTTTTATCTTTACCATTCTTCAGATATTTTAGAATATCTGAATAAGATATTGATGCAGATTAAAATTCTTCTGTATTTTCCTGACTCTGATGAGTGTATTATAGTTATTGGAACAAAAGCCATGAAATGTTTTATTAAAGGTTTCTGATACACACTCAGGGAATCCTGCCAACAGTGATACCACCAACAGACTGGAAAACTACTGGTCTACTTGATCCTCAATCAACATCACTGCTAAAATAAGAGAATCTTTTATATATTTGATAACTCATAATCCTGATTTTAATTTACAACATGATTGTTTTCATGCTCAGTACACATTCATACTTAAGAAAATATTTTATTAAGGTCTTTGTCCCATTTTTATTAATACTCCTGAAATTTTTCTATTGTATCATTTCCTCTTAGTTATATCAGATAGTATGGATATGTGGCACTAGCTAGCTTCACATTCAGCAATTTACTGCTTTCCTTCGGTGAGGACAGCATCAGTTTAGCCAGCCTGTCATTTCTCAAATCAGGCGCTCACCCTCCAAAGACGAGAAGAGTGACCCTGATTCCCTGAAGGGAGCTCTGTGCTTGTGACCACCAGTGATGTCCACAGTAGATATCTTCGCCTGCCAATAAAAACTTATTCGTTAATTTTCTCTGGTCTTACTATTTTTCCTTTGATTTGGAGTACTTTTCCAATGTTATTACTTCAAAGAAGCACACCTTTTATTTACTTGTGGAGATTTTATTCTCCACTATATACTTTAATATTCTATATACTTATTTAAAACTAGAAGCACAACAAAGAGACTACAGAAAACTCCTCACCCAGTTGTCTAATAGCTGGTAATAATAACACAATGATATTGTTGATTTTGTCCTGTCTGATGCTTTCTATTACAGTTAATAATATTTTGGAAACCATATTTCTTGTTTTACAGTTGTAGATTATCTGACAATTGTGTGCTTTCTGAGTTGATAGGATTTGGGGGTTTTTAGATATATTATTTAAATAAAGTTTGCTTTATTCGAAAAGATTAGTACTTTAAGTAAATATATATATTACTTAAAAAGTAAAGTTTGAGACTATGCTGCTTCATGTTTATGGTTAGCCAGTTCAATACGAGCCTATCTTATTTACAGGCTTACACAACAGCTGTGAGACCAGTGTTGTTTATAATCACGCATACCTACAGTGTTATTATTCACTGTAGAAAGAAATATCATAATATTTGGGTTTCTTGATTTTACAACATTTTCCTAATGTTCGAAACTGTCACATCCTTTCATCCACTATATGGTTTTACCACCTATTCACCCATGGGAACACTTCTCACATAGCTGGCTTACAGTCTCTACTTTTCTGAAAGCTTCATTTGTGCCTGATGCAATCCAGGTGCGTGAATAGCTACCAATGGGCGACATGGTCTTTCTGTTGTTGAAAATACATTTATTTACTGAAATGTTTCTTAGTATGTTTTAAATTCAGTTTTCTTTGTCAGAATAAATATGCCTAAAATGATTTTATACATGTGTATGTCTATGTATATTCTACCATATGTGTTATATACAGATATTATTTTAATGAGATCACCAATACATATCTTCCTCATGATGTCATTTATATTTTCTTCTTACTCATTGACATTTTTATTTCATAAAATGTGTTCAGTTTTTTTTCTTCAAGATCAATAATGTCCTAATTCGAAAGAGTTCATTTGGATATAGTTTTTTCTTTTATCTATACTTTAGTATAGGTTTTATAATTTTCACAAAAATTTTAATTCATTTCTTTCATTTTATTAATTGAAAATATTTTTCTAAATATTTTCTGATCAAGGTATTCCCTCCTCAAACTTCTTTCAGATTCTTCCCACCACCCCGCCAACTTGACTCCACAGCTTCCTTCTCCAGTTCTTTGGAACACAAGCAGGCAAACAAACAAAAGCCAAACAAACAAGAGTAAGAAAAAATAAGAACAAAAATTTTTAAAAAGCACAAGAAACACACACACATGCACTATAAAAATGTCTAAAAGTGTCAAATCAGAAACCACAATAAATAAGCAAGACCTCAGTAAAGCAAAGCAATGTGAGACAAAAAGTCTTCAAAAACACCAATACCACTGAGTTCTTTTTTTGACATCTATCCACAATATTTTTTTTTAAAACATCTAAGAGTTTCTTGGCATTTTATTGATCTCTTGACTTTGTGTGAGTTTATCTCTTAGAAGTTCTCTAGAAAATCTTTGCATCTGTCTATGACTGACCAAAATTTCCGTGAGTTCTGTTACCTAATATTTGAATTTATTATTCTTTGAGCCATGTGTTCTAGGACAACTTAGAATTCTTTTCTTCTGATTTACAAACTTTTCTTCAGAGTTTGTTGTTTTTTCTGCTGTTCCTCCTTTTCCTCCTCCCTTTTCCTCTATGTGTTTATGTACAAGTCACCCGTAAGTGAGTTTATATGAACAAAATGTTCTGAGCTCTGTGGGCCTCAGGTCTTATTATCTTTCGAACATGATTGAAGACTTCCCCAGTTTTTGACATCTAGGCTAAAATTCCATCTCCTTAGACTCTGGAAAAGAACAACTTGCTTCCCGCTGTTTACAGATGTTCTACAGTTCTGATTTTTGCTTTTTTTCTCTTTTATCTCCTCACAGTTTGCAAGAATTTTTTAAATACATTTTTTTTGTAGGAGTTCTGTTTGAAAACAATGCCCCCTGAAATATCTAAGAAAGATTTAGCAATTGTTCACATAGGGCAAGTGCATTTTCCTTGTTTGATTATTATGTTTTCTATGTTGAACATTTTCGTCCTCCTTTCCAATGTATTTACTATGAGAGAAACAATTGAATAAAGACCAGTTATCTATCAGATTATATTATACCTTCAAATGTCTTCACTACTGTGAAATAGAATAAATTCTGTTACATTCATTCGTCTGTCTACATAAATAGACATTTAACCAATTCTAATACTGGATTTAGGGTTAAGTTTTAAAAAGCTTAGCCAGCTGATTTTTCTAGCTCCTTCATATTCATCACTGACTTCCTATGCACAGCCTGCGTGTATCCTTGCAGTAGGGTGGTTTCTTTATTAGGGTTATTGAGGTGGAAGATATTGCAAGGTGCTAGCATGTCCCAGGACAACCTCAATCTCTTTTATTTTGATTTAGTATTTCTGTTCAGTAGTGTAATAGCTGTATGCATTGCAGCTGAATTATGTTGGGCTGCCTAACCTGCTGCCACCCTTCCGATCGGCAGGTGTGGACGTTGAGGATGGGATTGAATAATGTTGCTGCTGTACTACCTTATTATTTCTGCTTTGATGAATGCACACTTCCAAGTTATTACTCCTGGCCCAACAAACTCTCCTCCCTTTACAGCCCAGCTATGATTCAGAACGGGGAGTTCTGCTGCCTTTTAAATACATTGTGTGATTTCCTTTAAAAAGAAAAAAGAGTTCTTAATTGTTTCTGCAGAACAGAATTTATGGATGAAGTGTTTCCCATAATTAGTATATAAATAAAACTATCTTAAAGTATAAAACCCTGGAGAAACTGTTGGGAAGAACAAAGCCTTACTTTTATTGCTGTTTTCTAACTGTTTTTAGAGACAGGGTCTTACTGCATAGCTCACAGTGGCCTGGAACGGGCTGGGTATCTCTGGCTGGCTCCCAATGCTCTGTTCTTGTCCTCTGAAGTCCTGATATTTATCACATGTGTGTAACTGCATGCAATGGGTTAACATGGCTTTGTAAGTGGTGTATTCCCATGTTCATCAATCCTGTTGTATCTGGGAAAATGCTGTTGCCATAAAATCATGCACCACTTCTGGCTTGTATGTTTTTTTCTATTCCCTTCCTTCCCCACATAGATCCCGAGGCTTAAGGGAAGGGGTTTGACATTGACATCTCTTTCAGAGCGTGCATTCTGAAGTCTCTCATTCTCTGTATAGTGTGCATTTGTGGGTCTCTGTGTTCATTACCATCTATTGCAAAAGCTTCTCTGATGAGGGGTGATCAATGTAATGATCTGGGGGTTTAGCAAGATGTCATTGTAAGTAGTGATGAAAACAACACAGAAAGCAATAATGGAACTTTAAAACAAGGCAACAGACAGTCCAGAAAAATATGAAAAATAACACGGGATTTTTTGATCATCACTCACTGTCATTCTCATTTTGTTCTTTTGGGTCATTACTTCGGTTGGTTATTTTTCTTATCATTTTTTGCAATAGTTGTATAAAACCATGTATTCACTGCTTTCAGTCTTTGCTACCTCATTGTGTTGGGAGACTATATAGACCAGCAACATTTTGTCATCTTTTGTGTGCTTGTATATGATATATGTGGGTACGATATTTTGTATTTGGGATATGACTTTTGAATTTTCCATGTAAAGATACTTATGAGTTTTATTTCTAGCATTTCAGTTCTAAAATTAGGACAGATTAAATTGCCATGGGTTCTTTAACAGGTATGGGGCAGTGATCAAATAAAAATACCCAATAGCAAATACAAAAAACTTGTTGAAGGAAAAAGTATAGATTTACACTAATATCTGATTTAGTTTCTTAATATCTTAATTGTCTTATTCTTGGCATTGGTGGTGATGAAGGGTATCTTTCAGCTCAGACATTCTGAGTGCAAAGGGGTACTAGCCACATAAATGATACTTCATTGTCTATGAGAAAGTATAGAAAAATAATAATCAAATAGTTATTTTTCTGATGGCATTCAGAGGGGTTTATTAGTTGGTATGTTTTCAAATGATAGAGCTATGGGTGAGATCAGGGTTTTTGCATAACTGTTGAGAGAAGTCTAATACCTGTCCCCCAACAGCTTCCTGTAGTTGAGTCTCAATTTAAAGTCACAAACTTAGGTAACAATGAATAATCCCTTAGGGGAAACAGCTTCCCAGGAGCTTCTGGCCGTGTGTTCATTCACAGTCAGTAGAGAGAATTGTTTTTGGTTTTGACTACAAACACCTAATTGAATATACATAGTTAGTTCTTATCCTGATGTGGTGGCACATGCCTTTAATCCCAGCACTCATGAAGCAGGGGCAGGTGGATCCCTGAATTTGAGGACAGCCTGGTCTAAAAGTCTAATTCCAGGACACCTGGGATACATAGAGAAGCCCTGTCTCAAACTTCCCCTTGGCAAAAAAACAGACATAGTTCATTCTTGAAAGCATGTTCAGCTTCCAAATTCCCTGTAACAAAGGGCTGAAGGGAGCGACCTCAGTCGTGTATAGGTTGTTTTACGCACAGGCCTTCCTGTGCTCAGCAGAGCTCCAGAGCGCTTGAGCCCTTTGAGCTTCACAGTAAAGAGCAAAATCTCTATCAAGAAGAATGGTATCCAATAGGGCTCCAAAGCGGCACTTGTTTTGATGGGAGAGCTAAGAGACAAAGGTGGAGTATCCCTTGTTCAGCTGGAAACATGTGGGTGGCAACTCATTATCCTCTGATTCTATCTGCTAACAGCCATAGATGTGCTTATAAGCACTGACTTGCTGGCTGCAGGTAAATTTCATGTGCCGAGATTCACAAGTACAGGATCTGTAATAAGAAAGATAGAGTGCATTTGATTTGAGCCACATTTGTCCATGCCGATATTGTTATTATAGTAATCTGATGATGCTTGAATTCTTTTATTTCCCTTTGAATGGTTTACAGTTTCCAAGACAGGAAAAGCACCTTAAATTGGAAAGGATTTGGGTATGAATCTGACTTTAAAACCCGATGAAATTGAATGGAAATGAAAATGCGTGTTCTAGCGAATTCAAATTTAACCCAGACAGCTGAAGGACTGCGCATTTTATTAAATTCTAAATTTCTTTAACGAATGTCCTGCATGTGAGGAAGGTCGAGATCACAAACATGAAGGTCCTCTGAGAAAATAAGCCGTGCAATTTGAGGGTTTTTTTTTCTGTCTTTTCTATGTTTACTGCACATCCCCTTTCTAGAAAAGTCAGATGGCATTCCAACTAACACGATAAGCATTGGAGGCAAAACAAATTTAGTTGTTTCTCTGCTTAGTGGAAATGGCAGGTGGCAACCAATGGTTTGTGGTCCTGCAATAGTTCATACTTACCGACTCGCAGCTATTACTCTACTGGGAAGGATCATGATAGAGACTGGAAGGATATTTGCCCTTATGAATCTTCCATCAACAAAGAGTCAGCAATCCACAAACATATCAAAGAAAGAACAGAATCATCCATTGGTCTGTTAGCACTGACTCCTAGGGGGCTATGACAGAGCAATGAGAAATAGATGCCGTAATGGGTGGACTGAGCAAGGCAGTAACCTAGATGAAGGTGAGCTATAATAAGCAAAAAGCAATAAGATGGATGAAGAAGTGGGGACAGGTCATCTCTGGCAGAACTTTGTAATACCCAGAAACACAAAGGTTCCAGTGGAGGAGAGTCTTGATGTGTTTACTCCGCTGGTAACTAGCAGGGTGAGGGGGCGAGATGATAGGAGAAGATGGTCAGGGAAAATGAGCACAGTTCTTCGCCAGCCATGGAAGCAGCTTTTATTTTGATTATGTTAATCCATAATACGGCTGAAATATAAGCAATAAAGGAAGAAAAAGTCGGGAATATGAGTTGACCAGTTTAGCAGCACAGACATCAGCCAAAATGTCTAACGAGAGGAAGCATGCTCACTATCCAGAGTCAGAAAAAATTATTTCACCATGGTAAGATACATTCCTTTCCTTGAATTTGGAATTTCGCTTTATGTGGGATGAATGTGGGAAATATGGTCATTATGAACTTCTTTGTGATACAGGGTTGGATGCTGGCATCTTATGCTTGCCTAGGCAGATGAAAGCTGTGTGTTCGGGTTCCTATTGCTGTGATGAAAGGCCATGACCCAAAGCAACATTATGCATTAGATAGGATTCATTTTTTTTCTTGAGAAAATATCAAATTCTTAGAACAGGAAATTTTAAAGATTTTTAAGAAAGTGTTGTTAAAAAACACAAGGGAAGCAAAATGGAACCTCAAAATGTTAGGACAAAGCTCCAGAATATTATGCTAAGAAACAAAGGCAAAGTTTTCCAATCTTCAGGGAAGAAAAAAAAAAAAAAGACTTCGCATGACAACTGTGTCACCGTGAATGGCTCTTCTCCTCGAGATATCTTATGTCTGACTGACTTTGTTTTTCCCTTTATTTAAACTTCATTTCCTTCAGTTCACTCTTTGGGAAAGGACACATACTCTTTGCTTTCCCAACATAGTACAATTTCACATACATGAAGAGAAGTAAAGGGCCATTCATCCTCTTAGGCCCTCTGGCATGCATTATATTGAAATGAAGAGGATGCTATCTATTGGTTACATCCAAACTTAAAGGAACAATTTTTTTCTCTTTCAATGTTGAATAGTTACTATTTTTATCTCAACAGTTTCAAGTGCCATAGAAAACATAACATTTACAATATTTAGAATTTTAATGGTCTCTCCTTTTTTATATTTCTATATTTATTATTTTATTAAATTTTGGAAAAATTGAGAGTTGCCCCTTTGCAAAAGTGACTTGTGAGGTTGAATTAATTTACTTTCTGTAGTAGATAGAAGAGTTTGTCTTGACTATTTCTTTTCTTTTGCTTTATCTAAATGAAGAAGAAAGTCTCTAGCTGGCACTAGAGACTTGTCACTGATAATTCTGTCACATCTTAACACAGCGTGGTTTTCTGTAATCAGCACATTCCTTTCTGGGCAGATTTCCCTGGCCTACCTTTGTGCCAACCTGTCTCTGGAAAGAAAACCCAAAGTTACCTTCTCCCAACATATTATAAATGTACCATGAAGGAAAAATCAGACGCATACAAGGCCTAAAGACACAATTCAGTATATCTCTGAGTATATATAGTATGTGGGCTTAGAATTGCAGAGATCATCATGATTAAGCAAGCTGGCAAATGCCCTAGGATTCTGGGAAGATTTAAGAGCCAAGAAAAGAGGTTTAGCTTTAACTTGACACTCTTAAGTTAGGTAAAGAATTTTACTTGATATATGGACTTATTTAAAGAAGAGAGTATCACAAAGTCCAAAGATTGGGGAGAGTTAAGTGGTGGCCTCAATTCTGTTTCTATAACATGATTACCACTTCAGTCTCTCATGGCAACTTCAGCAAACCACATGAGTAGATCACTTCCTCCAGAATGAAATTGGCTACTAACTGAAGTCTAACAGAGGACAGTTCTGGGCCTTATAGAGAATGTTGATCTGTCAACCAGTGGGGACAAAGTACACTGCTAGTTTAAAGGGGGACTTCAGAGTTCTAAGCCAGAGTGGATGTGCACATGTGGGTATAAGCAGAATATAGAAGTCAGACAGCAGAGTCAACAAAACACATACAAGGGGGGAAGTGGAGTCATTGTATTGCTATTCGCTCCTCACCGTCTCAGAGATTTCATAACTTTCACAGTTCATGTCTGTGTGAAACTGCACATTTATCCAAGCTGGAAGGAATTTGGGCAGAGTTTATTTAATGAACTCAACATATGGAGACATCTATCTCAAAAGATGATGCAGTTTAGTTAAAGGAAGCAATTTTTTGCAAAAAAAAAAATCGATTTTGTACGTAGAATGCCAGACTCAAAACATTCGTGTGTCTGGCAAAGTGCCTGCGAATGATATTCATCTCACTCTGTGATGCTGTATAGTTTTCTAAGTTATAGCCAAGTGCCTAGTACTTGTATTATGTATCCCGGAGAACCAACCAGTGCGGAGTTGATCTCATTATAGGTGCAGAGAATATACCTAATTATTAATTCCTAATATAAATCATTGTCTGTTGGTCTGTTTACTGGGAGACTTGAATTCTTCAAAGAGAACCACTATGTGAATGTTGAGTTCTATTTCCTACGTGTTTTTACTATAAATAATATTTATGGTTCCTGAGTCTCATAATCAAAAGGCTTGTGGTGGGACCATTACTTTAGTGAAAGTAATGATTGATTGCTTATACTTCAAAAAACCGACTTCCATGATCTGTGAATATTTTTGAAACTACCATTATGCAGCCACTCCTTCCCTCAGAATTGGTGATCATCCGCTCCTGGGCCTGCCAAGAAATGTTACATTTCATAAATCAAGGGAAAATGTTTCTCCTTCTGTTTATAGATATTTGAAGTCCTCAAATTTTAAGTTCAATGAACAAGTTTAATACTTTTGACACTATATTCCCTCAGGAGGAAGAATGTTTAGCAAAATGTAAAAATAGAAACATGGAACTCATCTTTAAGATTCTGAAGCATTTTTTCTGAGGGACACGGGTCTAGACTTAAACCAGGTTATCTACCTCTTTAATCCTAGGACGTAGTATAGAGCATGACTCGAGGCACAAGGATAATTGTTGCATCCTAGTGTGCTACATGGAGCAGGGCCAATTCATCCTGGAAGAAATAAAGCTACCCTAGGGCTGGGATGTCCTCCCTCCCCTGTGCAATGCATACACTAACTAAATATACAGCCTCTTCTTTCTTGTCTTTGTAAAGTAATGCTAAGATCCACAGTGGTTCTGACCCTGATGCTGCTCACCACACACAAATCTATCCAGAAGGCAAAGGTGAGATGTCCATGAAAGCAGAAGAACAGCTCTAGTCCCATATTGAAAGTCATGGCTAAACCAAGACAATCTTTTAGTTCTTCCGCAAAAATAAGAAAGTGATGCAATGAACTTGATATTCAGGGAAAATGTTACCATGCCCCTTATTTAGAGTAACTCTTAACCTGATCACGAATTAAGCATCCTCCTCAGGGAACTTGATTCATGAACCTTGAGACAGATGGAATAAGGCAGGGAGAGAGGGGGTGCAGAGATGAAGAGTAAGGTGGAGGTGGGAGAGGAAGAGAGAGATAGACAGAGACAAAGACAGAGAGAAAGAGGAAGAATACAGTGCTTCAATAAGCATTTAAAGGCTATTATCACATGGTACTCCAACAGGAAAGAAATATTATAGTATTGGCCTCTTGGAGGCGGGGAGAGACAAAACAATACAGACACCAAGTAATGTTTATTTTTAAAGTTTAGGAAATTTATTTATATTCTTTGCTTAAATGTGTATGATGAGACATACCAGCTTTTTCATGGCCCATATAATCAGGGGATTGATATTTTCCGCATGACCGATACACCATACAACAGATGTGCAAATTAATGAACCACTTGTTTATAGGCCAGTGGACTCTATCAGAGCAGAGTTCAAAAGTTATTTATATGTATTAGATCTTGTGGTCTGTATTGCTATTATTATATTTCTGTGAAATAAGTACATTTAAAGTCTACTTATCTTAAGTTAAACTGTAATAAATAAGTATAATTTATATAATTTATTACTCTTTGGAGTGTTGATAATTTTACTGTTATAAAAGTGTATTGATCATCAAATATTTGAAAACTTCTGTCCCAATTGATGAATATTTTCCGCTCATGAGACTTCAGAAACTGGACTGAGGTCATTGAGCAAGACAGCTGTATGGGAATGGGCACTACTGTTGATCTCAATTTAATCCCCCAAACTCCGAGGCTGGAAGAAAAGAACTGACTCAAAGAAGCAGTCCACTGACTTCCACATATACACCACAGAGAACACACACACACACACACACACACACACACACACACACACACACTCACTTCCAACACTGATCTCAACAAGGAAATGCATCAGAATTTGTAGTCAGTGCTGTGTCGGGATTCTTCCTCATCTCCAACCTTCCATACAGACACCAAGTTTATCTTACATGAATCCATAAGTAAGGCAGATCATCAGAGAAAAAAAGATCTTGTACATATTCTTGGCTAAAATCCCATAATTTTGCCAGATATCTTTCAAAGCAGATCTGCTCAGCAGAAGAGTATCCCTGTGAGAAAAGCTTCGGATTTTTTCTTCTTCACAGTGGCAGCCATGGGGTTACAATGCGTGAACATAGGAGGAACAGTGCTTATGAGCTGACCAGGGTTGCTGCTTGGAAGACAGATAAAACATTTCTTATAACACATGATTTAAGATTGAAGGAAGTTGTAATAATGGATGGGGCTACATAACTAGATAATTATGTAGGAATTAATGTGTAAACACTTCAGTTTCCCAAATTCCTAACATTTAAAAACATGTTGATTAATATTTAAAGTCCAGGGATGGAGATGTTCTTTATACATACATCACACAGCACAGAGAGCCACAAAGGGAAACATGAATGGATTTAATAACGTAGAATTCATGCCCATGTAATATAAATGATTCTCATGAATATAAGTGGCAAAACATTTATGGTTATAGTCTGTAGTACATATGAGGAGCTTTCATAGGCAAACAAGGCAATATACAATGTTTAAAACTTCAAAACACATTAAATAATGAAAAACACGTGTAGCAAACTTCTTGGGAACACTCCAAGTCAGCAGTTCTCAAGGTGTGGATTTCAACCCTTTCACAGGGTCGCATATCAGATGTCCTGTGTATCAGATATTTACATTAAGGTTCATAATGTAACATGAGGGCCAGCTTGTTGGGGTTTCTGTCCCGCCCAGTACCCCACAACCGACAACTCCCAAGGAAAATCAATCACACAGAGATCTCTATAAGTTATAAAGCTGATTGGCCCATTAGGTCAGGCTCCTTATTAGTCCTTGGAACTTACATTAATTCATTATCATTATCTATGTTAGCACATGGCTCCGTACCTTTCTCAGCTGAGCAAGTTACATGCTACCTCTTCGGTGGTCTGCGCAGCAGTGGCTAGAGAGCTTCCTGTGTCCCAGAATACTCCAAGTCTCTTTGCTCCACTCCTACTTCCTGTCTGGCTTTCCCGCCTATACTGCCTGCCTGGCCAATCAGCGTTTTATTAAAATATGATTGACAGAATACAGATAATTCTCCCGCATCATCATAAGAGTAGGAAAATTACAGTTATGAAGTAGCAACGAAATAATATTATGGTTGGGGATCACCACAACATGAGGAACTGTATTAAATGGTCACAGCATGGGGAAGGTTGAGAACCACTGCTCTAAGCGGCAGTATTGTGACTCTCAGAACAGCCTAGTGTGGAGGAAGTAGGTAGCTGCCTCTCATGCCCAGTTGGGTGAAATTTTAAGTTGTTCAAATGTGCATTTATGTCACCAGTGGAGATGCTACACTCGTAGTGATTTATCCTCAGAAAAATCACACACACAATTGATGAAGCAAGTGAAGGATGCCCATTTATTTCTGCAGTGAAATTTGAGAACTATTTAACTACTTACCAATCATGAATCAGTTAAATAAATGACAAATAAGTTCAGTGTATTTCAGTATAATCATGAAAGTTCTGGCATTCTTTTTATAATGAAATATTTTGTCATGTGTTGTACATGAAATTTTATGAATTTTAAAATTAAACTATGAGTATGTATGTGAATACACACAAGTAAGATAAAATCCAATTTGAAGGGAAATAGCAATGTCATAAAATATATGTTTAGATGTTGGGACATGTGTGTCACTCTGTCACCTTGAAACATAGATTAGCAATATTGGAGGAAACTTTTAAAAAACAGTGTAAAGCAGAGATCACTCAATAAGAATTTGATAAATCTAGGAGAAGACTGCTGACCTAAGCAGGACAGACCACCACAAAAGCTGGACCTTGATCCAGTTCCATGGAAGCTAAGTGCTTTTTTAAAAAGAAGACAAAGCTATAAATACAAAATAGCTATGAACTGCTTGACAACTCGGTATATTAGATAGATATCAACAGCGTGGTGGGTAGCCTTCTGTTACAGCAGCAAACACCCAAGACTGTCAGTCTGTAAGGAGAATAAATATACTTCCTGTCACAGTTTAGAATTGTTTTCCTTTATCATGGTTGCCTTGCCTTTGAGCCTGTGGAGCTTATGGTAGAACACAACTTTTCACTTCAGAACTAGGAGGCAAGGTGGGGTGGTAGCAGCAGAAACATCTGGCTTTTCTCCTCATGAACACCACCCCAACTAGTAGTTAGCACAGCCTGACTGCTGGACTCACCGTTCTGCCCCAGCTGGACTCCAGCTCAACAGTACTCCTGCTCTGCCTTCATGTGAGCCAAGATTACTGTTTGTGCCAGCAAACCTTAAAAAATATATATATTTATATATCAAATAAATAAAAATATATATTATATACACATACACACACACACACATATATAAATATATTCTCCAGCTGTTTAATAACTTCTGTGAGCAGCTGTGTCCTTTCTTCCTCAAGCAAGCCACACAACCCATGCATTTATCCACAGCGGAACACCGACCGTGAGAAAGGTTTTCCTCGTGTTACTTGTTCTAGGTTTGTGAGCTTGACTCCATCTGCCTGTCTTCCCGAGCCCTGTAGTTTTCCCTGTTTTGTGATGCATTTTCCTACCTTCTTTTCAATGTTTCAGTGCTCTCTGAGGTTGTTACATCTCATGAAATTTATTTTGTTTTTTTTTCCCCCACAACCACGGAAAGATTTTATCTTTATTGCTTTAAAGCCTGAAAAACGGACTGCATCTTGAAGACATGGTTCTGCTTACAACGATCAACAAGCTGTGCTTGATTTTGATAAACATTATTTATAGCAGATGCTTGCACTGTTTTCTGGGCTAAAGGGAGATACAGCAGTATATAAAAAAAGGATTTTTGAAATCTACAGGGTTAATTTAAAACGGTTATTGACTCCATTGTTTCGGGTTTGCTTATGAAACTAGAATGCAATTTAATTTGAGCCTTCTAAACTAAAGGCTGTGAAGGGAAGTTATTTTATTACTAGAATTATTATGAAAATAAACCAGATTTTCTTCTACTGCTAATTGTATTTAATACCTGAAGAATGTGATCTGTCTCATGCTGCGGATTCCTGTAAGCTCAGCTTCAGTATTACTCATGATTGGAGAGAATGGCGGAGATCCAGTTGTTAGGAAGCCAAAAGAAACCAATTTGAGTCCAAAAGGAAGGTAGAAAAGGCAAATAAGGAAGTGTCTAAGTGTGATCCAGCATTCTGAGGCAGGAGGACCTCTCTGTCTGAAGAGGCTCCCTTGCACAGGCAGCTCTATGCTAAAATAAGGGGCATGGCTTAGCTTTCCAAATATTTCAGACTTATCTTGAGAACCCCGGCTATTTTATGGCTCTGTCATGCCGTGGGCAGATGATTTTGTGAGTCATTTAATAGTCTCTGGTGACAAAGACCAAGGTATATTCACTGTGAAGAATCAAAGACCTCAAAGTAATCGAAAAGAAGAACACTTACTACTTTTCTTTACCCAGACCTTTGTGGTTTTGTTTATTACCTCCGGAGAAAGTGGCAGAGCTAGGTACCTGTCACATGAGATTTCTAACCATAGACCGATTTTATCAGAACAGGACATGTTTAAAAGGACAAGGCACTGCCAGGAAATGCCACAGCAGCTGTACTTTCCCCAAGTATTTAACCAGAGTAAGCTCACATTCGATTGTGCTCATATTTTACACACTCTTCTTGCTTTCTAAGTCTATGGCATACCTTCTTTGTTGACAGTGCATCCAGTATTTTTCTTTATAATTAAGGTCATACATTCTATTTTCACAGTGGATGCAACTGTCATGTCCTGATCCTTTGAAAATAACCAGGGGCTTGTTTTCATATTAACTTTTCAGGACTTCCACTCTGTGGCCCCATCTCTCTTCCTAGCTATCTCTTGCTGACACTTCACACTTCCATCTACCAGGATGAGTTTCCTGGCTCAGAGTTGATAATTATCATACAGATCTGACTATGTTCAAGAGATTCTGCATGATTGTAGATGCTCTGTCACCACAACAGAGACATAAAAAGCAGTGTTGCTTAGGTAGATCTTCTCCACACGGCCACTGGATATCCCAGACTCACTCAGAAGGACACTTTTCATTTTCCAGAATAATCAACTGTCATTCATCATCGGTGCTCAGTCCTCGATCCCGGAAGAGAAAATGAGGAAGGCCAACACTCTACCTACATTTTAAAACTACCCTGACATTCTGTGTGTCACTTTCCTTCATGTGATTGGACAGAATGTAGAACCCTAACCATAGCCATAGGCACACAAATAGAAAAATCTCTATTAGTGACACCCAGATGTACGTCCAGTTACCTCTGCCTTCACACCAGGAGGAGGAGACACAGATGACGACAACCAGGGTCTTACACCATTCACTGAGCTTTCAACGGTTGTGGTGACCTTTTCCTTCCCCTTTTCCTTTTGCTCCAGCAACCTCCTTTCTCCCTGTTTTCTTTCCCCCACTTTGTTCTTCCATTTGTCTTCTTGATGCCATGGTTATTTTCTATGTTGAGACCCAGTTCCATCTCCGTTGCTAAAGTTCTTGTTTATTCCCAAAGGTAAAATAGATATTCTTTATATTTTGCACTGGCACTTTCAAGTGCTTTTATTTTAGATCAATGTTTCTTGATTGATTTTTAATATAATGTTATTCTTCAATAACTGATATGTTGATATTGTATGTATTTATGTTCAGAATGTGGAATATACTAAACTGATTTCATATTTTGATCTCTAATTTTGTCTATATTGTCTTCCATATGTTAAAATTTGAAAATTAAATATGTAAGTGTCTACTATGTTCTGAGTGCTATTTAATTTATCTCTTTTAAATCTAATATATTGATCAAATAAACAAAATGTAGTAATCTTGAAAAGTTAAGAGAAAAAAGGCCCAGAAGTTAATTAAATTTAGTAAAATTATTCAAGTAACAAATGACAGAGAATTTCATCAATTGGCAAATTTATCATGTAGGCTACTGTGCTAAAAGTCTATTTGTGGAACTTCTATGATATGTAGTATTTATGTTTTATGAAAATTATATGGTACCACAATGTTTCTTCTGATTTTAAGATTTTAGTATTGTTGTTCACTCATTACCTGTCTACTTAGTTCTGCTGTTTAATTATTTTATAAAATGTAATTTTTTTCTGTATTAATGCATACTGTGTTATTGTCTACTCATGTCCCTTATTTTTACAATGAATGAGTATCTCATTGGTCTTTAAAAGACACGGGATTTTAGAGGACTTCAGCACAGTTTGTCTATGCTGCCTTGTTGACCTTATGCGTAAATGTCTCAGTGAGGGTGGAATTTAATTCCTGGAAGACCAGTTGCCTGGGATAGCACTGGAGGAAAGATGTTTAAATGCATCAGTTTTAAACCTTTAGGATTTTTGTTTTTGCCAGGAAGTATAACATCTTTTATCTGTATCATATGATTTAATTTTATTTTGGAACACATTAATTTTATGAGCAAAATTAATGCTAACATTTTGGTCCTGCTTTAGGAACAAAGTATCAAAACCACATGACTCTGAAATTTACACAGAGTCATTGTTTGCGATCATATGACTTCATGTCTATATTGTCTATATTTCTGTGTGGAGGCTTGGAAGTGGCAGCAAATATGTAATTTATACCCTACAGTCAATATATAGTTTATCATCACTTGGCCTTCTCTTGCATTTCCTATCTGCAAATAATGGTTCTTGGTGACTGAACAGGGCTTTAACCTTAACTACAGATCCGCAGAAGTTTCTGAATCCACAGAACTTCCCTTCACAAGAGAGATTTGCTTGAGGACAACTTCTTTCTGCCCAATAAATTGGTGGCTTCCAGCCTGTGGTTTTAGTTGGCATCTCTGGCATTTGGCGGTTGTCAAAATGGGGGCTGGGTGCCCATGTAGCTCCTATCCTACAACCTTTCTTTCTATAAACCTTGCTCCAATTTGGCCTAATTGATGGAGTCTGTTCTATTCTGATCAGTATTTAATTGACTCCCTTTAGAGGTGCCTCCACATAGCTCTTAGATGCTGGTCTTCTTTTGCTAACGTAGACATAGTGCGTTCTTGTCTGAATCGCTCTCCTTCTTTACTCCTTTATCATCCATGCCTCAATAGTGATTTGGAAAAGAAATAAATAAACAGAAATTATCAAAACTTCCAGGGAAAATGTTTAATTTCTGTTTTCAAATGATTTATTGCTAATCAAATTATCTAAGTAGCATCTAAAAAATACAAACAACAAAAACTCAATTGAAATCAAGCAGTTTGGACCATAGCAATTAACACATGCTTAGGAAGAATGTGACTATTTCTGATTGACACCTAAATACAGAAAAATAAAGGAAGAATAATAGGGTTTTTTGAAAAGTAGAATGCAATGTCACATAGGTTCTTGGACTGGATAAGCAGAAAATACATGATATTAAGCATTTTAATTCGACCTAGAAATATCATATACTTGTTCCTTCAAAGGCCTTGTCTTTCCTCTTCATTCGGGTATTAATAGTTGAATGTAAGTAAGGACTTTTCAGATTTACTGTACATAATCTATAACTATTTAGACTATTTCACATAGCATAAGAGCTACTCTGAATGTCTCTATTTTCCAGTTACGTATGTATTCAAGAATGCTATAGGTGGTCTAAGAAGTTAATATGCCAGAAATCTATTTGCAGTCTTGCTGCTGTTTGAAGAATGCAGATCTCACATATTACAATCCCTTTTAGTTTAGAAAAAGCTTCTAAGCAGGTGGGATCAAAGGGTTTTTAGTAGAGAGTGGTACATAAACCCATCACAGCATATGGTTTAGTAGAGAGTGGTACATAAACCCATCACAGCATACGGTTAAGAGTTCCTTTGCAGGTGTGACAGGTTCCACATTCTATTTAGGTTCCCTAAACCAGTTTGGCGGTCACAGCATATTGGATTCATTCCTCTGACATGGATATGCCGCTGTTCTAAATAAAAAGTCTAGCACAGTACACATTTAATAAGCATCCATTTTAATTGGAGTAATTCACTAATTCTGCTATCCATAGAGCGACTGGAATGGTGATGTTCCTTTTCCCAGGGTAGAACTAAAATCATAGGTAGTGATATTTTCCATTAAAAATTTATTAATTCTTAAGATTAACTTAATTTTTACTCTATGTATCTTATTACATTGAAACAATCTTTTTTCCTTACTTTTCAAAATTTCCTACTTGTATATAATGGGGCATGATTATATCTACCTTCTGTCTCCCCCTCAAACACACCTCATGTTCTCTCCAACATATTCCCCCAATTTCATGTCATGTTTTACAGCCTGCTAAGTCTAGAGTTGCTCATTTGTAAACAAGCATAGGGATATTCACCGAAGAATGAGGAACCTGCCAGTGAGCACATTCTCAAAGTAGGTGATTCTTCCTCCCCTCGCAACTGCCCATTTCTAATTTCTCATTAGTAAGAGATAGGACCTGGAGATAATCTACCCTATGCACACTGGAATTTTGGTTTCTTGATCCTATATAGGTATTATGGAGGTAACCGCACCCGTTGTGAGTTCATGGTTGTAATAGTACATATCGACAGGGTAGCAATGTATAGCATTCCTCTCCACCCTTCTGCTCTCTATCCTCACCTCTTCTGCTGCAGTGCTCCCTGAGCCTTGGTGGTGGTGGATTCAAAGAGATGCTGCATCGATGGCTCAGTGCTTTGACGAGTAACGCACTCCCACTCCTACGCTTAATTCATAGTCGTGTGAACGTGAAATATTGTCATTTATTTTAAGAGTGGAATGCATTTATAACAGGAGATAAGTATCTAAACTGTCTTAAATGGATAGAATCTTGATGAAATACTGTAAATACAAAGACCGTTAATAAATATAGCCTTGCATTGATTTTTAAAGTTATACATAGGTTTACAAATTCATTCAAGTGATGGGTAATATATGGAGTAAATAGGAGGCTAACATAGCACTAAAATATTTGTAAATTATTTGGATCTTTAATGCAGAAAACTGTGAACAGCGTCAGTACTGCATTTATAAATTAATGACCTCTCATAGGCTCCTAGCATACATGTCATTCTCATAGGCTGCTAGCATACACACCATTCTCATAGGCTGCTAGCATGCATGTCATTCTCATAGGCTGCTAGCATGCACTCCATTCTCATAGGTTGCTAGCATGCACACCCTTTTCATAGAATGCCTTTTTAATGAGCACTAACCACAATTTCCCAAATGCTGAAATATGAACATGCCTATATATTGAAAGCTGAATTGTTTACCTGGTTTTTATTCTTTAGAACTTTTGAATCAAAAATTGGGCAGAGCATTGCTTTTCCTTGGAACATTTTCTAATGTACTTACAAGGGCAAGATCTGTTTTGGAATTGGACCTCTTTAATTTAAAAATGCTTTGAATTCTTAATCACAGAGCTGAATCATAAGGTTCTGGTTTCCTTTGAAATCTTCAGGCTATGAAATCAAATTGATCTCAACTTTTCAATTCTTTATTTAGCTAATTTGAAAGAATTCCTGGTGTGAAAACTCAAAGGGTTGAAAGCAATGATGATCAAAGTTGATAAAAATTTAGAAAAGACTAAGCGAGAATTTTCCCACCATATTTTACAGAGCTGCAATGAGAACTGTGTGTAATGCCTTAAAAGAAAGCTGGTCTAGTGCAAACCAAGACAAGGTAGAATCGAGTAATCTGTTTTGATTTAATAAGATATCAACCAAGGAGGTGAGGCACATGAAAATGCACACCCTTGGGGATTTGTGAATCAGATGATAGTGCTCACAGTTCAGCTCACACTAAACGATGGTTATATGACTTCAAACGATCAAAGAAGTCTACCCTCTCCCTCATTCAGTTATTCTGTGAATAGACAATTTGCTAATCCACAGTGCTAAAACTGTGTATCTAATCATCTAAAGTCAATGTTATTAGGTAGGCGTAGTGTTCATCTTTAAATCCAAAACATCAATTTGACATTTAGGATATGTGAAAAGATTAGAAAAAAAGGAAATAATTTAAAAGCATGAGAGAAAAGAAGATGTATAAAATCAATTTAGTAGATTTTTTTTCTCCTTTTGAACCTGGAAAATGTAGATGCGCAGGAGACACTGAGCATCAGAGAATAGCAAACACCCTCTTCAAACACCGTTCATGAGTACACAGACATGCTTATACATGCATGAGTACACACAGACCATGCATGTTTCCGTGTGTTGTGCCTGTTCATATGCAAATACACTTTTATAGGTTGGTCATCATTTAGTGACGACAGGGGAAGTTTGAGAGGTCCAGTCGCTACTGCAGAGACAGAGGCACAGCTCTGCACTGTCACCGCAGAAGCCTGAAGCGTTTCTTTAAGTTTTGAAGGATCTTCATTCAGACTGAACGGGGATTTGTGACTTTAAAATAGAAGAAAAGCTTAGAACTAGCCAGTATGAAGTGGAATTGTAGATTTTATTAAAGATATTTAATAATAAATTAAAGTTAATAAAGACTTAGGTGCCAAGGTTATAAGAAAAGTGGGGGAGTTAGGAAAATAAAGTGAAACATTCCCAAGTTGGGTCTGTGCTTCTCTGAGCTTTAGACAGTAGAAATCCATGGATGGAATAGAAAGCACACAACGTACATGACTGCGGAAACCGGATCCCCAAAGAAGTGGTCTGAATTAAGACTCCTCAGCATTAGCATTTACATCATTTTGATGGCTCTCAAATTACTGCTTAAAAACCTGCTGGAAAACATTTATTTTTTTCCCCTTTGTCTCACATTTTGTTAAGGGAGATTATAGTGTATCTTGTTTGGAATTACAGTCTCATAAGAGGTAAAATCAGTAGTTCCCATGCTTGCCTAGGGGTTTAGAACAGGAACTTCCTATAAGTGAGGCTTCTGGTCAGATTCCTAGAAAATCAAAAGTTTGCAGCTGGCCAGAGAACAGGACGTTGAGCACTTGTTAGTTCTGCTGGAATACATTCTCTTTCCTGCAAAATGCTTCAGCCAGACTGCAGGGCGAAGGAGTTCTTTCCCTTATCCCAGCCACCAAACTCTCCTTATCTGATCTCCTTCACTGCAACTATGTTTGCTTGCTTCCCTATATATTGAGTTGATAATCCTGTTTCATCTGACACCATTTTGTAAAGGATATGAGAGAAAAGTGTTGAAGATTAAAACAAATACTGATAAAACTAAACAAGTGAGTTCGACATTACAGGCCTTCTCTTATAACATGAAGCCCAAGGCCACTGACTGACCTATCCTAATTGGGTTTCTAGAATCATGCTGATTTCAGACACCTTTCGGAGAAATAGTCATTTAATTTCACTGCTTGAATTTGAAAAAAAAAATCTTAAGTTATGTCATAAAATACTAAACCTAATGCTTTGAACGTTTAAATTACTTGGCCAAGATATCAAAGCCAATGAAAACTGCTGTAGCATTGCTGTCCTGAAGGCCACAGAGCCTGCAATGCTCCTCGTCATTGCAAATTCCCCAGCTTATGATGAGTTCAATCTGCTTTACCTCTTCTTAGCAGCTGACTATACAAGCTCAATTATTTCAACGTGTACAAGTCTGTTTTATCTTATACATCAAGTCAAGCATTACTAGAAAATTTATTTTTGACAGTTACTGATATCTTTATTATTCTGAAATGTTAATTTAAATACATCTATTGAAACTCTTTTATTTAAAAATAATTTATCATTGATGTCTATGAGATTTCTACCTTTTTCCTTAAATTGTAGACTGAGGGGCACGCACGAGGACTTATTTTTATGAATGTGTGTAAAAGGTTAAAGAAATGAAGACCTCTCAATGTCTTGTGAATTAGTTCTCTTTTAAATTTTTTAATATATTTCTTCTCTTTATTATCATTGACAGTGGCTTCCCAATAAACTCTACAGTGAATTTGATAGCATTCAAGTTTGTAAGTGTAAGCTTTTTTTTTTTTCATAAAGGATGCTTTTACATCCTTTCCTGTTCCTGTGTAAGCCAGAGCTGTATCAGTCAGGGACTTCTTCAATCAGCTATATTAGAGTTAAATTTCACTTGTTAACATTGATTACGGGCCTATAAGCACTTGATGCTCTTATTTCCCTCATGGAGAAATGGCCATGCAGATTAGGAAGCACAGGGCTGTCATCCTCCCCTCTTCTTCCTTCTGCCGTTTGTAAACTTTGGCAAGGGTTCCTCGTGATGAGTCTCTCAGTGACACCTGGAGACTCTGAAGTTCCAACAGGCAGGAGGCCATTAGCTCGAGGTGTTAGCTCGTGCTGAGAGCACAGCACCCGGCAGCCTTCACAGCCTGTGCTTTCAGGTTTCCTTCTGCTGGGAAAGGCAAGGTGTTCGCTTTGTGCTACAAACAATGTCTAATATCTGAAATGTGTTAGTGTTAAATCATATTTTTTGATTCTTGAAACAATGGAAACAGGATTTGTCATTTTTTCATTCACTTACTAAGTGGTCTTTAATTCCTTCTGGTGGCATAATGTAGACTATGTTCTGCGCTGGCGCTTAAGAGTGGAAAAGAGAAATTCAGAGCCCTGAACTTCATCACAGATGAAATGATAAGAGAATGATGCCTGACACACACAGTCACGATAGAAGTTTTCCTACGGTGCCAGGGAGTGAACAGTGGAATGAGATCAGAGGCCAGCAAAGATTTCAGAAGGGGAGTGGTCTTGAAGGTAATCTTGCCTGTGAGAAAGAGGAGTCTGCAGTTCAAAAGGGAGGTAAATGTGTGGAAAACAGGAAAAGGCTGAGAAATCAGTTGATAGATTGAACAAACAATGTTCATTACTGGACCTGAAATGGCTTTCATGGTGTTTGTATATTTTTTAAAGGAGCTGTTTTTTTTTAAAAATACATTTTTGCTTCTGCACACAAAAGAATGAAAACCAATAAAAAAGAATTCTCTGAATTTCTGGAAAAGGAATACTTGAGTAACTTTAATAGGAACTAACTTTTACTATTGTCAAAAAATAGTTGCTTATTATATTTTGTTCCTATTATTACTATCCTTTGATACTGAAAATAATGCTTCTTGGGGCCATGATTTTTATTTTCTCCAAAATAAGTACCCAGAGATTATGGAGCATTCAAGAATCGTAACATCATAGAACCAATCATCTTTGGTAGCTTTAGACTTCTATATTTCACTGTGTTTGTCTTTTCCAATAAACATGTGAATTTGATGATATGCTCTGAAGAATGATTTTAGGCAAAGAGTGACCCGTTTCATACAGCAGATTTTCCAGGCTCCAGTTTGACCTCTATGGAGCTTTGCAACTATAGTTCCATCAAAACAGTAAAGAAAAACCTGAACAGACTGTGAAAACAAAACCTCTCTTTATAAGTCAAATAACAGAGGAGGAATATAAAAATTGTCATCTCACAGATGTAAAGAGACACAGGCAAATACTGAGACTCACAACTTCTTAGAGCAGAAATCTGTGAGCAGAAGATTCCATATGAGGAGGGAATTGTAATTACATGATTGCTGGAGACTCAGAGGGGAAAACACGTGGGTTAAAAAAATCGAGTTAAGACAGTCATCACTTTCCCTTCTTGGTTATTTTTGCTTACTTCTCCTAAGTTCTACCAGGGACTCAGTAGATAGTACACAAAAAATCAGCTTTGTTCTAGCAATGGGAGGGGGAAGAGTCACCATTCTTTCTCCTTATTTAAAGAGCGTCTTCAAGAGGAAATATTGTACCAGAGCAGAGCTTAATCTGTTGATATTTTCTCCGAGTCCAACTGTCCCGTGGAAAAAGAAACAACCATCATCAACAACCTCTGGCTCCTTTCTTTCCTAAGACTACGAAAGCAAACCTGGAAGACATTTATGAAGTTCAGACCTGAAAGATCTCAGAAACATTGTAAATTTTGCAAACATTAGGATAACCACCAAACAGGCAAAGATGTAAATAAAGTGGTGTACCAGCCTCTAAACAGGAGGGAGAATGTCATTGTACAAAGTGGTTCATAGAACCATATGTAGCAAGGCCACACATGCTAGGGAGGAGACAAAAACCAGAACACTGAGAAAACAAAACCAGTAACAAATACACTATTTTAACTGGGTCCATAATCAGCTTCAATGTCAATGCTCTTAATGAGAATTTGAAAATATTGTCAAAGCAGATAATAAAACAGGAACCAAATTCTATACAGTCTGAAAGAGAACCACGTTAAATATAAATGCACCCACAGGAATGTGACCAGTAAAAGACACAGCATACTCTGGTAAGCAAAGGAAAAAGCCATATGAATGTCAGTTAGAGACATGTGTAGAGCAGGAAGTCTTCTCAGGAATTCATACATGCATTACATAATGTTATAGACATCAATTCTTCAAAAAAAAACCCAATGCTTCAATGCTGGTTAGATTTTTGTCAACTTGACATAAGCTAGGATCATCTGGGAGGAGTGAGCCTCTGTTGAGAAAATGTCTTGAGAAGATTGGCTTGCAGACAAGCCTGTGGTGCATTTTCTTGGTTGATGGTTGTTGGAAGGCCCATCCCTCTGTGGGGAGTCCCGTCCTTTGGCAGGTGGTCTTAGGAGGTATAAGAAAGCAGGCTGGGCAAGCAGGAGGAGCAAGCCAGTGGGCAGCAGTTCTCCAAGGTCTCTGCCTTGGAAATTGATGATGAATTGAAAGCTTAAATAAGTCCTTTCCTTCCCATGTTGCTTTTGGCGGTATCCTTGTCAGTGCAATAAAAAGAAAACCAGAACAAGGAAAGTTCATCAATCTTATGCCTACTGCAAAAGAAGGAAGCTGTTGGAATATTTAATGCATTATTCAAGCCCAGGATTTCCTAATTCAAATACAGTCAAATAGAAGGCAAGGAAAGACCAAGTCTCTTTAACACAGCTGCAATGATGTTGAAAAACACTTGCATAAATTTTACAAATAATTGCAATAATTTGCAAACATTTAGACAATAACAGAATGGTAGACAGATCCAGTTCACCATAAGACAATAAACTGACACAATTCATCATATCACTAAGTTACAGAAGAATCACATAGGCATATAAACAAAGAAAAAAGCACTTGACAAAATTCAACACTCATTCACCACAAGACTCTAAGTAAGTTAAGGTGAGAGAAGAATCTCTTCAACTAGATTAAAGGGTGTGCACACAACACAGCAGCAAAGATGACAGCAGAATTAGATGCTTTCTCACTAACAACAGGTCCTAGCAAAGAAATCTTCAATAAATACTGTTCAATGTCTTATTTGAAGTTCTGCCTAATAAAGCCAGTCCATAAAAGGTCTACAAATGGGGAAGCAGGAAACGAAAATGTATTTATTTGCAAGACATGATTACCTGAGTATTGAACCTGAAGGAATAGCATGGTAGTCTTAGAACAGATATATGATGACAAATTGCTTCAGCATGACAACTGCAATTGTTTAATGCTGAGTAGGAACAAATAGGAGTAATCAAGGGAAATTTGAAGTTAAAATTAAAGTACCTCTTAAGATTAAATCTATGCACAAATCTAATACAATTTTGTGATATTTGTGAGGAAATTACTAAAGTTTTGGCAATATAAATCATAGAACGACCAAATACCTCAGGGAAAGTGTCATGTTTGTTGATAGCAAGACTTGATATGTGATTCTGGGCCCTCTGCCTCAAACCATTTCTTACATTGCTAGGGGTTTGCACTGGGTGTGTGTGAAACAGTTTGCTTTACACAAAATCTGGCTTGCCTAGGTATTTTGCTGTTTTCTCTAACTCCTGTTTGAGAAGTGCATAGCTTATCTTCTGTCTCACCTTTTTGTGTCTTCTCTTAACTAGGAAAAGAAATTGGGCAGCAGGGGGAACCTGAAAGGGTATTCCCTACCCAGACACCAAAGTCAATCAGTACTTACCTTCACTTTAAGTTGTAAAAAGTAGAAACCTCAGATTAAACCGGTACATAGAAATATGCTTAACTCAGACAGCAGTGACAAGTAAGAAGGACTGGGAAGCAAGAGTTGCAGAACAGTGCGAGAGAATGGCAGGGGAGTTCACAATGGCCTAGGAGACGTTGGGTGAAGCTTGATAAAGAAGGGATACATGCAGCAAGGAAGCAGTGGGAGACAATATGGCATCTTTATCTGAGAAGGTGACAAGACATGGCTTCATTCCGTGTAGGCATTTTGGTTTGGTTGGCTCTACTTCAATAGGAAATTACATTGCTGAATATTTATAAGAATCCAAAAATAGCCATTAGCTTTCCCCATATGCCCGCGTAAGAATACTATTTTGGCTCTTTTTGGCAAAGCTTACCAACCACTATCAGTGTCCTGGGACCAGAAAATACATCTGAGCTGGCACTCTAATGAAATGGAACACACACACACACACACAAACACAACATAAGAAGGCAAAGTAGGTCACCAATGCTGTTCATTTGCATGGGTGTTTGCTTATATGCATTTAAAATGCCTTCTATTACAACCTTGATGTATAGAAAATTACTACTAAAAACATTTTGTATCAAGTGTTAGAAAATGAAGACTGAACTCATCTGACTTTGCCAACCAATTTGTAAACTTGGCTGTGAAAAGAGACAGAGTCCTTATCCTTCAGCAAAGTCAAATCTACTCACTGAGTGATCTAGACACCAGAATCTAAATTATTAACTTTACAATGAAGATTAGGAATACCTAAGAATTACTTTGACATGTTATTTTGAATATTATTTATAACACCAATATTTCAAATGTACCAATACTTACTCAAGTTAATTAAAATAAATGCATATGATCTGTAACAATTTATTCGGTGCAAAATCCTATCTGAATCATGAAAATTATATATTTAAACGTCTATTCTTTGCCAATTTGATTGAATGTAGAAATAAAATTTCAGATGTTTTTACTTAAGTGTATTTGAGTATCCCCTGTTCTCTGACTTTTTACATCATGTGTATAAGCAATATTCCATTTTAGTTTTCACTTTTAACCTTTGATTTTGTAACTTTCAAAATCATTTTTTTTGGCAGAAAGAAGGGGTCTCAATTTGTAGTTCAGGCTGGCCTGAAACTCATTATACAATGTAGGATAGCCACAGACCCACTCAACCATTTTGCTTGCTTTAGCCTCTTTAAGTGATGAACTCCAGATAAGATCCACCATATTTAACTAAAATTAATAATATATTTGAATCAAGTTAGCTAAAGTCCATCATCTTCATCTGCAAAATATAAATAAGATTACTTATTTCCTTAAATTTTTATTTCAAAATAGAAATACCACATACTTTTTTTTCAAAATATAAAGGTTTGGATTTGCCAGATCATCTTTTAAAGTATTTTGTAATCTTGGTCAGTTTTAGGTATTTATTTGTTTATTTATTTTTCATTATGCATTGCTGGGGATTTAACTTAGGGTCTCAGGTATGATAGGCAAATGTTCTTCCTTTGGACTATCTGCCCAGTTATGGAGAAGCTTTTAAACAGTAACATGGGCACAGTACATTTCTTTCTGGAATAATTATATTTATATAGTAGAAACCAGAACATTCTGGAGTAAATACATCTCAACTCCTTGAATTAAAAAGGACATGTGGACAAGCATTGGTTTTAGTGTGTGGCGTGACCCAGGTGAAACTTGGAAAAAATAATTCTGCTGTGGCACAAAGTTGAAGTCAGCTGAGGCTGCATGAGAAGGAAGGGTGGGCTAGCCTTGGACTTGCAGACATGAGAAGGAAGGGTGGGCTAGCCCCTGGACTTGCAGACATGAGAAGGAAGGGTGGGCTAGCCCCTGGACTTGCAGACATGAGAAGGAAGGGTGGGTTCGCCTTGGACTTGCAGGCATGAGAGGAAGGCTGGGTTAACTCTGGACTTGCAGACACAAGGAGGAAGGCTGGGTTAGCCCCTGGACTTTGAGATTAAATCAACATTTGTTTCCCTACATAGCAAGGCTGTCAGTTTACTGGGAACTCCTCAGGGTTTCTAAGCAAGTCACATTAACTTTTTCCTTCCTAGACTTATTTTGAGTTATATTTTATGTGATGGACTTTCAGGTCTCTATCGGCTCCTCAGTGACATGCTTCAAGCTGGTCACGTGTTCTGAGTTCTTAAAACATTCCTTGTTTGTGCAGCAAACCTGTTTTGTATGCCCGTTTCTCATTTGGAGAACAAGAACAATTCCCTGGGCTCTGGGTTTCATTACCAGGAGCAATACCATAAAATAAATAGCAAGCGGGAAATATTAATCAGCATGGGATGCCTTCAGATTCTGTCACTGGTGTATACCGTCCGTATGTCTAGGAGCTCAAATATCCTGTTTGTACCACAACTTTCATTATGTTTAACCATCCCCATCCATGTGGTTCATAAAGAGTGCCCAAGTTTTTAAATTTCATATAAATAAATTGTCCATTCACTTGAATAGTTCTGTTTCTTCCTACTCGTTAATGTAGGGCTTTGTTTGTGATTTCAGCTACTTACTTCACGGAGCACTTCCGTGCTCTATCATTTTTGAGCATTGTTTTTTCTGAATTCATCGCTGAATATGTAAGAGAATTTTAATGGAAATGAATTGGGAGAAAGTGAGTGATGCGTTTCTGTCAATAAAACCCATTTCAGTATTCTCTAAGAATCCCAAAAGGGTCTAATAAAATAGTAATTATTCTTAGAATAGCATCCAAATTATTTTAGAAAATTTTAGGTATCCCACTATATCACTACGTAGTGATATTTTGCTTGTGATCTAACAAATAAAACTTGCCTGAAGATCAGGGTACCTTTCATATCAGCACTTTGGAATCACAGGCCTTTAATCCAGCACTAGTGAGGTGGAGACAGGAACGGATATTGTTGGAGAAGAGAGAATTTTAAAGAGGAAGAGGAGACAGGAGCTGAGTGGCAGTCTGAGATTTGGTGGAGGCAGATTCACTCTGAGGATGCAGTCAGTAAATGCAGTCAGTGGATGCAGTCCGAGGATGCAGTCTGAAGGTGCAGTCTGGAGATGCAGTCTGGGGATGCAGTCTGGAGATGTAGTCTGAGAATGCAGTGTGGAGATGCAGTCTGGGGGTGCAGTGTGGAGATGCAGTCTGAGGATGCAGTTTGGAGATGTAGTCTGAGAATGCAGTCTGGAGATGCAGTCTGGAGATGCAGTCTGGGGATGCAGTCAGGGGGTGCAGTGTGGGGATGCAGTCTGGAGGTGCAGTGTGGGGATGCAGTCTGGAGGTGCAGTGTGGGGATGCAGTCTGGGGATGCAGTCTGGAGATATGTAGAGTCAGGCTTGCCCCTCAGTCTAAGGACCCGGGAGAGGTAAAAGGTCTCTCTAGTGGTCAGCTGCTCTGCTTCTCTGATCCCTCAGCATTCACCCCCTAACATCTGACTGCAGGTTTCTATTTTTAAAACCAATTAGAATTTGAACTACATAATACAAATGGGCTATTATCAATTATCTTCTATTCCAGTATAATCAGACTCTAAGTGTGCTCTATTTGAATGAATGGTGAACAGTGTTCAATAAGTGAGTCTCTGAATTGATAGAAATCTTTAATCATCTGATTGTAGTTGCAGACACCCATGAGAAGTAAACAAATGCTCAGGCCACATCCAGTTCATTATTTGGGACAGCTAGTTTTGAAACACTGTGCTTATCATTTTTGTCTTTTAACTTGCTTTTCCTATAACAGTTATTTTTTTAAGAGAACTCAAGTGAGCAGTGAAGCATGTCTCCTGGTCCTAAATCTACGAATACGTAGGTATTTTAATTGTGGAATATTTTGGATGGCAGCCTGTGGTCCGCTCAGATACAAGAATCTCTGCACCACATGGCATATTTTCTTCGTGAGATTTAAAATGATGAAGTGAGGTTTTTGTATTTCACTGTTTTGGTGCCCAGAGTTGAACTCAGGCCCTTGTGGATATTGATCTCACAACCTGCCCCAGAGCTATATCCCAGCCCTTACCTCTTATATTTTATGTGAGTGTTGCAAATTCCTGAATGTTTGGATGATTCTTTGTTTTTGTTTAATAACATATCCCTCTCAGAAGCAAGAGAGATTCTGAATTTAAACACTAGGCTGCCTGTACTACTGATAATGGGGAAACAGGTCATTTTGGCATAATTCAATATTTTGTATTTGCAAAAGAAGTTTCATTTACTTTAACTATGTAACATTTGGGGTATCTTGTGGGGAAAACAAATGCCTTTTAAAATGTTGATTAAAATTGAGGTCATGGTATAATTACTGGAATGTTGAGAAACACCCGAAGTAAAATTGAGCCTTACAAATTTAGGAGCAGAATATTAAAAGCCCATTTGAAGTCTTTTAAAAAAAACTCATTTGTTTTGACATTTCCTATTGTCTACAACTTCATTGCAGACCCAGGTGTGAAAAAAAAATAATAAAAATACAACTTTGTTGTGACCTCTTAGCCAAAGGCAGGTATATGATTTATCTGGAATTGCTCTCATTATAAACATTCAAAAAACTAAAACAACGAAAAACAGTGATGTTGAACAAGGGCTCTTAACTAAGTAATCTATGCCCACCAATATTTTCCAGAATAACTCTGCCATCTGCAGATAAGAACTTACAATTAAGATCATTCAGGCTTTGGATCTGATTTTGCTGAAAGCAAAAGCGTTTGTTATGAGCGTCTTAGTGCCTTCGAGTGATGTGTTCATGGAAATCAAATCATGTGGCAATATGGTATAGAATGTATAAAGTTCATAAGAGTCTTATTGAGTATTTGATGTGACTATTGAGATTCAATTCTGCAGATTCTTGCTGTGGCTCACCTAATTTATACTGGGTGTAGACACAGAGACAAGAAAACAAGTCCGTGAAATTCAAGCTATTTTTTCTTTGCAGGGTGTGTTTTATTTAAAAACAAGAAGGTTTGTTTTATTGCCATGAATCATATGTGTAATTTCTATAATATCTTAGGACAAACTGGTGGCAGTCCTGTTAACGGGGAATACCCATTCAGCGATGTGCGATACATTGACACTTTTGTGAAATGTCTGGCTCACAGTTCAGTTTGTGACAATTGCTCCTCTCCATCAGGAGAGGGCCTCTGAGATGGCAGGGTGAGCAAGGAAGGCCTCCAGTCCAGGCTTGTAGGAAGTCTCACTTCGCTTTTGTTGCTCAGACTCCCTGGTCTACAGAGTGCCCTGCCCTTGTCTTTCAGTCTGGTGTCCGTCAACTCGTCATTCCCCACAATGCTCAGCTTGTCTTTTTCTTGCTATCTGTGGAGTCTCAACCAGAGCTGGTGGTTTTGCTCCCATTCACTTTGCTGCAGCAGGAGACCAAACTTCAAGGTTCTTGAAGTGTCCTGGATATATAACTAATCTCATATGCAGCAAATAATAATCTAACCTTTACCAGAATTAAATTTTTGTGACTTGTTAGTGGGAAATCACCTCAAAGGTGGAACCTACAAACTGAAAAAAAAAAATCTGCTGGTAAAATTTCTAGCTAGATTATGTAGTGTCTCTGTGAGCCTAGTGCAAGATTGTACACTTGTGTTTGTGTGTTTACGTGTGTGTGTATACACATAAACACAAACAATTGGTCCACATATCAAAAATATAATTTTGTAAGCTTATGATCTCATAATGTCTCTTTGATTTAGAATATCTTTCAGTAATATTGAATTCATTTTACCGATCTATTGGGATGCTTTCCAGATGTTCTTATGTGACATTGTTTTAGCTGCTTCCAGAATGCCTGGGATTGAATTTTACCATCATTATCATTTGTTGTGTTAGCTTGGAAAGATTACTTAACCTCTTTCAGTGTTGATTGTTAGAAGTATTAAATTATTATCCACAAGTCCTTCAACAGTTCCTGGAACAAAGTTTAAATGTTGTTATTACTTTACAGAATAATGATTATGTAGATATTAGATTCAATATGTCAGTTTCCAAAACATTTTTATTTCATGAAGTTAAAGAATATATATATATATATATATATAAACACAATTTCACCCAATTATTACTATAAGAGAGAGTTAATTTTATGAAAATACTATATAAAAGAATCTTAGAAAACTTGACAAATTCCTAAGAAATTGATGTTTATTTTCTGTTTAAAAATTTCTTATGTATAAGATGTATTTGATTAAAGATATTAATTGTTTACAAATTAGCAATACTCTGCACTTATTAACATCACTCTTCTGTTTGACCTTTTACATGATTCACCCCATAGGACTGAATTTTTGCTAGTTCCTTTTTGATTTTTAAAATATTTCCAGCAGGAATTATTTACTGAGATTAGACTAGCATTTAATCCATACATTGTTCCAGAGGGCACAGTTTATCACCTCTAGCTTCACCATTAGGACTTATTTTCTGTAGTTCCTTTTGATTGAAGATCTGTTGTCCTTCCTACTGAAATATGGCATGCTCCATAATTTTACTCATAAAAACCTGAAACCAGACACATTTTCAATTCTTTGGTAATTTATTTTAGAAGCCATAGCTATATCAGAGAGCTGCTTATTTTTACATTTTCTTAGTTGGCGTGGCTGTTATTGCACAACTTGAAGGAGGCAGGAAGCCCAATGAAAGAGTCCAGATTTCAGTATGGACTTTTGTTCTGCCTCAGATTCCCCAGCTGTACTCAATTTAAACTCTCAAATCGCCAACTTCACAGCTTACTCTGTGACTTATATATAGGGCTAAATGTGCTCTCTAGAACCCGGCACACATTCATTTTGATATCTGAAATAATAACTGTAATTGATTTCACATGTGCCTTTGTCCAAGTTCACACGATGTTAACATAACTTGGGATATAGAAGTCATGATATCCAATTACTATTTTCCCTTGAAATTAGCTTGCCTCTGCTCACTTTTAGTTCCTCTTTCACAGAAATAGTTGTTGCCTTACTAAATGAGATCTTTGCTTCTTTTTCTTATTCATTTACTGTTCTCTTCATTTCATCCCTCTTAATAGCTTTGGTTAATTTTAATAATGGTGAAATTCTGTCTGGATCATTATTTTTCTCTTTGATTATATTATCTATGATAGTATTCTAAAACGAGGGTGTGACTAATTATGGAACCATATGATAAAGACTAAATATTGATATTTTGTGACCTACAATATATTGTCTCCCATATTTCCATATTCTGTGAACCACATGGTGGTGAACTGAACAATGATTAATAATATATGGGCTTTTAAAAACCAATCTACCATGGGAAAGGAAGAATTATGGGCTGTGAAAATGGATTTAATTTTATACATTGATCAAGTGTGTCAGATAGTTATTCAAATTCTCACTCAATTTTTATTGCTTCAATAACACATTGATGGCATGCCTTTTAAAATGTTTATCTTTGGAAATGAATCACACATACAAATATAAAAACATATTTCTTAATAAGCCAGTGGTCCTATACCCATGCATGCAGGCAGTACTAAATGGAGTCGTCATGTTTAGTAAAAGAAAAATTGTATGTTAAGTTAGGAAGAGAGAGGGTTGGTGGTGACAGGATAAAAACAAAGAACTGGAGGGGAGAGCATTAGGAGTGGATTTGTTCAACACACATTACTTGACGCCGAAAAAAAATACAAGCAAATTAGCCAAACACCACTTCTAGATGACGAGTCAACAGGATCTGTATACTTAGCTTTGTGTTTGGACAGGGCACAGCCTTCTTAAGCCCTATGTCTAAAACAGAATGCTTAAAGAATCTGAAAAGAACGTTAGGGCAATGCAAAGTGTGGAAGGAATAACAGAATAAGTGTGCAGTTTCAAGACCAAAAGGGATATGAAGAATAAAATGATTTAGGAGAAAGCGGAAGAGGACAGAGAAGAAATGTAAAAAGAATGACAAATGTAAGTCTAATAAAATGTACAGATAATGGTGGACTAAGGCCCTGAATTTGATTATATCTCACATTGAACTTATATGAAAAATAGGTGATAAAGTAATATACATGAGTAACTTGGCATTTTCTAGAACTTATTTCTTGAATGATCAGTCATTTAGAGTCATATGTAAGCTAGACGTTACCTTTGAGAACATTGAGACCTTTGAATTCTGCCATTTTAAGGAAACACACAGCTGGCTGTTGGCATGGTTAGACGAGAAGCCAGGCCTGTAGCGTTCATTCAGTCTGCTACTCTCTATATGACACTCATACCACACCAGTGCACAGAGATGTGGAACTCACCTAGAACCTGAGGCCAGCAAGACTTTTCACAAGTCAAAACCGTGTGTGTGTGTGTGTGTGTGTGTGTGTGTGTGTGAAGGAAATACATGGCCAAGATGGAAATGGAACCATCTCTCATGAAATTGCATTTTATATAAACGGAGGTAATCCTCCTTCATTTCTATGTCCAGGTCCCACCACTGAAATTTACATCAGAATTATTATCTGTTACTGCTGATCCCATTATAGCTTGCCACCTTAGATGAAGAATGAAGCAAAGATAAATATTATGGATTTCTAACTCTGTATATATTAAAGGCCACAACAATGAGCATAGGACATTTAACCTCACTCAGACTACTTAGCATGAACGTCAGAAGGACAGATCGCTGCTGGGGAGGATGAAAAATGGGTTCTTACAACTTCGTAGTCTTCTGTGACTGGGAGATGATATTGCATCACATTAACTATTTCTGTGAAAAATGGGCTCAAGATGTATGCAAAGGAGAAGCAATTTATCACTGTGTAGATGGGCGCCATGACTGTAGGTTAAACATTAGTGAGGCAATTTATAGAGACTGTCACTTGGGGGTATGCTTATTATTCCACACATTGTCTCGGGGCCATTTATTCTTTGGTTCGCCAGCTACGCAGTGATTGCTGGAAATGTAGAGAGATTCGTGTAGATGTTGAGCTGCCATCTCCATCTCCTTAGTGGAAGCGGTTCAAATCCACAGATGAGAAAATAAAGTTCTCCAGTAGATATTTAAACTTTAAAACATCCATATTTGTGGAAAGGGAGTAGTTCACTCCATTTCACCAATAGCGTAGAAAACTGTGCTGACCTAAAATTTCCACAAATAATGGAATCATGGTTTGATCGCTATCATTCTCCCAAAAACTTTACATAAAATTCTAACGATGTGTGTGCCATATAATGCTACAACAATTATATGTTAAAGGATTAAATGTCACTTACAGTAAGCTTTGAGGCTTAATGCATATACAATAAAAGGGAGCACTGTGCTTCGCTGATGGATGTCCCCTTCGTCATGCATCTTGCTGGATTATTTACTTCTTCACTTGGCATATAAAATTCTCTCCACACAAAATAAATTTGAAACAGTAGATCAATCGAATGTCACAGGTGTTCCAAGGAGTGTCATCCTTTGCTTGACTATAGATTGACCCAGTTTTACATGAATTTTAAAACATCAATAGTGTACGTGATAGTTATCCTGTGTATTTTCTGGTTTTCTAAATAGGTGTAAACAAATAAACAACCAGGGTGATGGACTTCTAGAAAACATTTACATAAATAGATGGGTGGGTCCTTGGGAATAAGGATGAGATTCCTTAGAAATAGAATGTAAAAAGGACAAAAAGAATTGGGAGACAAATCAGCAGAGATTGCCTTTTAAGTAGTGTGTTTTAGGCAGATCTGTAGGAAAAAAATAGACAATGAGAGAGGAGAGAGACAAACATCATAATCAAAGAGAAGTAAAAGGAAGGTGGAGATGTGAGAAATGCAGACCTCAGATAAAGAGATACTTGCTTGTCATGTTCATGCTTGTTCAACATTAGAACACAGCCTAACAGGTTCCAAACAACACATTGTCACTGTGCAGTGGACAGAGTAGAATAAAATAGGTGGCGAGGGGTGTTGTGAACAGAACAACAAAGTACCATAAAGAAAATTTTCTGGAATTCTAAATCTAAGTAACTTCATTAATTCCGATGCTGTCACAGAAGAGCAACCCATAGGAAGATGGAGCTTCTCAGGCTAAACTTCTGCAAATTTTCTTTCCTTACTTTTCTTTTCTTTTTCCTCATTCTTTCATTTTCATTTTCTCCAAGAAATTGGAATTTTTCATTTTCCAAGTCAATAAAATAGTTGTAAGGGACAAGAGCGATGATGGTAAAGGTTGAAGAAACATGTGTGTCATCCGGGAGTGATTAGGCACCAATCACTGAATACCAAATTTTGTTTGTGGAAGGTTAAGATCACAATATTCCTCAATTACACAGTTAGATCCCAGCCCACCTTAACTAGAGGGTGAGATCCTGTTATAAAATAACAGAAAAAACAACAAAAACCAAAGAGCAGGTGCCTAAAAGTTAAAATTGCAATGAGAAGGAGGAAACCTGTAAGATGCAGAGCCAAACTGAAGAGAACAAGTGTTAGTCAAGCCTGTGATGCATTATTTTTAGCTTGAGTGGTAGAAGAACAAGTCGGTAGACGGTAATTAAAAGCAGAGACAAAATACTAAGATGGTGTGGTGTGCAGGCGGTAGTGTAGTGAAGAAATTAGCACAGAAAACTATTAGTTGTAATGGAACGAATCCCAAATCACACATTAAACAAGGTCAGAGATACTCAATAGACATGAGCATATGATTGGACTCTTGAGTAGGATATCATTGTAACCAATGATAAGAAAATTTCAATGGTAAAATATGTTCGAGCACTATGAGATGTGAAGGTCTCTAGTGCTGTCTGGAGTATAAGGACAGTGGTCCTTCTTGATGGAGCTATTACCAGATACAAGCTGAGCTGCAAAGGGGCTGTTGCTTTCTTGCTTATGAAGAAGTTCACACCATTTCATGAAGGTGCATATCAATCTATAAATGTAAAAAAATAGAAAACAAATCTCAGTCATATACAGCTCTTTATTCTTCTACTAAACAGTGGTGTGAAGTCTTCCAGACTGTGTCGTGAATACCACATTAGCAGCACCAGCGAGCAGAATGACCCAAGAGAATAGAAGTGTTGCATGCACCATCAGCATTGTTGCTGGCTTATATCATCTGTTCTTGTAACAAAAAGGGAAGCAATCAGCAAGTTCCTTACACTCGGGAGATTAGGACTTCTTTGGTTTGACCTAAAATGTCTTAAGGAAGGATTTTACTTTGCTGAGTTTTTCAATGTTGTTATGAAATATTTAACTCAAGTAGAACTCAACAAGAGAGTGTCTTCACTGACTCCTTTGTGATCATTTTTAACCCCTAACTCATATGTGACCTTCATATGGTGATCAGTCCAATCATTCGGAAACTTACAATAATGTGTAAAATTGTAATTGTACAGGCCATGAAGCTAGAGTTGAAACTCTGTGTTGTTCTTCTCTGTCTTTCATCTCTATGATTGAAATTGGAAATTCTGATATTGTCTCCATCATTTTAGAAAGCTTTTTATTTTTTCACATTTTCCCCAAGAGTTAATAGCACACTATTCTGGATAATCTAGGTATTTCTAAACTTTCCTACATTAGAAGATGTAGGGCAGGGAGGAAACTTTGCCCTTTGGAGGTATCATTGGGGAATTAAGTAGAGATGAAAATGAAATAATGAAGCACATTTCTAATTAATTCAGAATACCTCTCTCAATTTTAGTGTTTAATGTGTCAATAGGTTTCTGTACCCACCCATAATGGTTATAATTCCAATAAGAAATGTTCTTGCAAGTTCATAAATTGAATGTTTCGTTCCCATACAGGTAGAATTATTTGGAGAAATAGTAGGAATTTATATTATGTGAAGTCTAAGTTGGTCATTATGGGTATGCCGATGGAGGCTGGCAGCCAGCTTCTGTTTCTGTCTTTTTGCTTCTTCTCTGCTACAAAGGGAGACTCATCTACCATATATTTCTATGGGTGATTGGTGAGGGCTGTGGACCCCCAGACCCTGAATTTTCTGCAAACAACTTGCTTTCTGCTTCTTTGAGAAAAACATCTTGTTTTCCTGTGTTAGCAGCTGCTCTGAGCACAAGACAAAAGAGTAATTTCTGGCGACTGCACCCAAAAGATCCCGAGGGTTGAGGCATGGCCAGAGCACTGTATAACCTTCCCCTGAACATAATAGAGGGGGCTTTCTTGTTTCAAGGGTGACC
The DNA here is from genome assembly GCF_982192425.1 of Myodes glareolus. Lineage (NCBI taxonomy): Eukaryota > Metazoa > Chordata > Mammalia > Rodentia > Cricetidae > Myodes > Myodes glareolus. The sequence continues at coordinate 9,644,961 of NC_142045.1, forward strand.
CATGTCCCTGTCTCTGTGTGTATGTGTGTGTTTCAATATCCAGGGCCCTTCCTCATAGGGCAGAAGCTACAGGTAGTATTGTATTACACGTAGTACAGGTGCAACAGGACCGTACTACACGTAGCAGCAGTGCAGTACACATGACCAAGGACCCAGAATGACAAGAGCAGAGGACTGTGGGTGATAAAAGCACCAAAACCAAAAATGAAAAGAAGTCCTTATTTTATTAAATTTATTATGTCATATAGTGTCACAATGATGAAAAGTTTATCACTAATTCCCACTAATACAGAAAATCAGTTCTAAGAATGCTTTCACTACTATTAATAAGTCTTATTCTTACCATGCGATTGTCAAATTTTTGGAATGAGAATATAGGAAGGATTTAGGAAAGTATAGAGATTAATGCTATTAAAAGCCTACAGTGCTATAGTTAAGTTGACTGAGTTATTCCAATATGAACTTAGAAGTCAGGAGTGCAGGTAATGAAGAATTAACTCATGAAGATGTAGATAGAAAGACCCTACTTATAGCAGTAATCCAAGATATTTGTGTTTTATTATGGCGATGAATTTATCTACCTATTGTCCATTTCATGAGACCCCATGGGTAGCTGTGCTTAGCTGGTTAAAGAATGTTTAAGATAATTCAACATCTTGACTGTGGCATTGTTAGAAAATCTTTTAGCCAGGTTTATAGTGCACAAAGATTATGGCAGAAAGTCTTGAAAAGGCTGAAAAAGAAGAAAACTAGAGGCCAAGTAAGATGTACTTGTTAGCAAGAATAGAAACCATTCAACATAAGTTAATTACTTTCAACTGGGAAAAAGAAAGGATGCCAGGAAGACAAAGTAAGAGTACACAAGATCACATCAAACCCAGAGTTGACAAGTTCACAAAAGGTAAACTTGCTTAACGTGCTCTACCATCCTCCAGTTAGACACAGGGTTGCTGGGGGAAGTATTTCTTCACATTCAAAAACCTAAGCGATCACAGGCTCCTATGTGCACTGTCCAAAGAAAGGTGCCCAGTGCGTAAGAGGGCAGCAGTCCTTGATGTTATCCACGCGATGCTGGTTTTATAGACATGCAGATGAAAAGATAGGAGTAGAGCCAGAAGGCTGGAGCGGATGGATTCCTGAGTGAATGTGTGTTACTGCCATGAGCATGTTGAGGGCCCTAGCTTCACACCAGAGGGAGATTGCAAAGACGTTGCCACTGCAGTCAGACTCAGAAGGAAATGACAAAGTCTTACTTAGGGTTCTTTGTATTGGTATTAGCTGTATATGTAGAAAATGTTCAGCATGTCTTTCTACCCCTAATATTTACAGTCCAAAGATTACTCTCGTACCGAGAATGTTCCTACCAAGATAACCTTAACTTGCCTCTTAAGTGTAGCTTTATACCATAAACCCTGCCTTCTTACTTATATGTAGCAACCCTGCTCCTGATTTAGTTGTGTGAAATAACCCATCCTCTACCTTCAACTCTCTTTGAAAATATGCTGAGTTCCCAAGGTGCTACAGTTTCTCCTAAGCCCCAGACTACCTGACCTCAAATATTTGTTCGTTTTTGTGTATGTCTGTCATTTCTTCATTCCCTTGTCGCCCCAGTCAGGTCCGTCTCTGTGAACGGTGGAAGGATGAAGTAGGAAGAATTACAATGTCATAAAGGAGTCCTCATAGATTTGAAAGAAAAGATGATATGCAAAAGAGGTGCAGATCAGGGTCACAATTGCCAAAAAGATTCCCTGAGGTGGTAGAGCCTGACACTTTGAGAGTGAGTTTAGAGATGGATGCCAGAAACATGGAATGTATCCTGAGGAAACCACACACGAAGCAGAAATCCTATGAGGGCTTCAGTGTGAAAGGCAAGCTGGCAAAGCCATAGTGATGACACAACTCAAGACCGTTGGCGTTCTCATCATGACACCATGCATCTTGGATGTCTTACATTTTGCACAGTGCTGAAAATCTTTGTGTTTTCCCTGTTAGATTTTCATCTTCTTTCTTCCCCCTTATCTGCCATCCTTGTTACTCCTTTTTATTTTATTTTAGAAATGGGATTTTTATTTTGCTATTTCTTATCTTGGAAGTACACACCCTTCTGTTTGGTATGGTTTAGAGGGTCATGGGTAAGAATTTGGCTTGTATCTCAGAAAAGACTTTCATTAATTTCATTAATTAGTTTCATTAATGGCTAAGATGATGCTGACTCTCAGAGATAGGCAATTCATTCTGTCTTATGAGGTAGGTAGAAGCCTTTAGAAGCCAGAGTAAAATGATAAAATGTGATTAAGCAATGACCCCTACACCTCTTGCTAATGTTAAAATCTTACACCCCAGTTTGTGAGGATTTTTAGGAAAGTGAGAGATAGTGTAAGCTGGTGCCAAAATGAAGGGAGTAGGTCCCTGTGGGCATGGTCTTGGGAGTGACAGCCTGTACCAGTCCCTTTTTCATCTCCCTCTGCTGCTTGACATCTATGTAAAAAAAAATGAAAGCAGAGCTTTCTTATCAAAGATCTATCAGGCTCTTGGTGACAGTAATACAAAGTGACATACAATCCTGTACTGGGGAACAACAGGAGAAGATTGCAGGAGGTCTTGCTTGTGTGGACATGAGAGACACTAATGTCACATAAGATTCAGCTCTCATTCTCAGATTGTTATTGTGAACTTGGAAATAGTACTTCACTTAAAATGTTTGCTCGGAGATCTCAATGTCACTCTTCCCGTGTCTGGGGATAAGGAACAAGACTGAGAAAAATTGGTCAAGTGGCACGCGTAGAAATGGGAAATTAAGAAAGAAAGACCCCCCCAAAATAGAGTGAAGTAGGAAAAAAGGAAGTCATTGTAGTTTGTGAACCATAAGGTGATAGGGTTGAGGGTGAACAAGGTCATGGTGTAAAGTAGTATTTACAGAAGATCTGGCAGAAGTTTCTAGAGAATATATTGTTTCTGACTTCAAAGAGATATTATTTCTTACAAGGTTTTGTACAGTTTGCTTTTCTTATTGAGACAAGGGAAGTGCTTCCAGCTGCTTACGTAACAAAGAGGTCTTTTGACTGCACAGCTCAGATCTGTGGGAAATGAAATGCGTGGCTCCGTACTGAGATTCTGTATTCAAACAGCGACTTTCTTTCCAAGCATCCCGGTGATGCTGCTCTCTCCATCATGAAAACGATTGTGCTCAAGAGAGGAAGTCCCATCAATAAATCATATTGCATGAAAATCCCACAGTGTCTGGATGCAACGCCAACCTTTCTGTGGAACTCAAATAAAGTGGATCCAGGGAGAATTTTACAGCAATCCTCCCTTTTCAGATGTCATACTTCATCAACCTAAGATTTAACAAGAATTATAACCAATTTAAATTTAAAATACCAATGTCAGTATGCATGTATCCATGTACAAATTAAGAGATCATTGCCGAGTTTGCCTGGAAGACTTAACAGCCAAATGTCTTTTTCATCTATATGATGAACAGACCCAGTCATCAAATCTATTAAAGGCTACTTTCTTTACCTAGAGGAGGACATAAAATATGGATATGAATAAAACACCGCAACTTCATCTTGTAGTTACATGAAATATATGAAAGACCATTGTTGGTTATTTCCCGATGCATTAACATCTCTTAATAATTGAAATGTCGGCTATTAGTCATGGATCATCTAGATTTGCTTATTGGAATCTACATCTACTTTAACAAGGCTCTTGTTTGTAAAACAAATCTATTTCCACTCATCTTTGTGAAAAAGATTTAGTGAAGTAAGATAGTATTGGAAGTAATTCATGTGGAAGATGCTGATAGGTCCAGGGTCATTCGGCAAATACCAGCTATACATCCATCAAAAGCATCTGATCCCTTCCCTGGGCTGGTGGCTAGAGGGCTGCTACAGTTGGTTTCTATAGAGCACTGAAATCCTGAGCCGAGTTGCGTTTATTTATCAGAAAGAGATACAGTCTTATTGGTGTTTCAAAGGACCATTCCGATTATACTGATGAAATCTCAAGGGAAGGGATCAGAAGTACAAAAGCACTTTTGTGTATATAGTCCATTAATAGTGCTTTTAAAAAGTATTGTATAATAGATATAAATGCAGATTGTGAATCCAGACTGCTTGGGTTTGAACACATCTCTTACTGGCTACAAGCTATTTACTCAAAGTGGTAATTTTCCCATCATTATTTTGGGGATAATAAAAGCCCCTATCTCAAGCGTTATCATGAGAAAGAAATGAGTTAATATAAAGCCTAACAGACACATGGATACACATAGTGTAAGAATTTCCTATTAGTGAAATAGGGTGGATGGAATGGAGAGAAACTTAAAATTTGAATATATTGATTTCACCAAAGAGCTGCCAGACAGAGGAACAAGTAGGTTAAGCCAACTGGTAAAGGAAAATTAGGAAAATTATTTAATTTTATTAGCTGTATTTAATTGCTAGTTGACTGAGTGACAGAGATGAGGATATGCCTCTCTGGTGGCAGATCTCTGTATATCTGAGACAAACATGATCTTTTCTTCTTCTCACAGAGATTTGTTAACATTGGCACTATGGAAACACTAGCCTTGTGATATAAAGCACCATCAGCTTCAATTTTTTTTGTATGTGTGTGTGTCCATGTGTGTGTTGGCACATCTGTGTGAGCCAGTGAACGTGCTCATGTGTGCATGTTCCTGAAGCAGGCAGAAGTCATATGGGGGGGGGGGATTCCTTGTGGCAGCAGTGTACCTTATTAGTACACAGGGTTGCTCATTGAATCTGAGCTTGATGGTTAGATTAGACCATTTGATAAGTGAATCCCAGGGTTGTTCCTGTCTCCACCTCCTCAGTGATGGTTTCTCTAATGCATGGCACTACAGCTGGCTTTTCAATGGGGGTTCTGCGGCTCACACTGTTGTCTGCTTGTAGGGCATGCATTTTATCAATTGAGCCATCTCCCAAGATAAAATAAAGCCTTTCAAGAAACCTGGTTTTCTTAGAAATAAACTTTTGTTGAGAGAGCATATTGTCTCCATAACTAGTATTTGTTTCTAAAATTAACAATAGATATGCTAAGGCGTGCCAATCCTAGACAAAACAAACAAACAGCTAATATCTGCCCAGAGAGAGAGAATTAGTATCTCTCAGGGATGAGCCCCTTAGTTGGTTACCCTATAAAAAGCTCTCAGTCCTGAAATCATATGTACACAAGCAACAAAAACCAGACTCAACAGGTTGTATTTATATATTTATGTATATGAAACATTAATAAGTGAAGAAAAAGTGCTCATAAATTTGAGAAGGAATGGGAAAGGGGGACATAGGAGGGGTTGAAAGAAGGAATGGGAAGGGGAAGGAGAAAGGGCATTTAATTACATTTTAATTAAAATAAAACTTAAAACCTCAATGACTTATACATTTAAAAACTTGTCCTAAACTGCGTTTACCCATGTAAATCTTGTTAAATAACCTATTTATTTTCTTGTAGCCTTATTTGCTACTTCTCATCCTTTATAGTTTTTTTTAATTCATCTAGTTGAATGCTAAATAAATAGGTTTCTATAAATTTTGATGAATCATTAGTATTAACTTCCTATTTCTTTTGACTGGTAATGATCTTGTACTTGGTATGAATACCGCATTTCAGGACTATCGTTATGTTACATGGAAATAACCCATCCTTTCTGTGCTTCCAATTTCCAGTCTGCTCCCAGTTCTCAAGAGGCGTCTACGCCATCTTCGGATTTTACGACAAGAAGTCCGTAAACACCATCACGTCCTTCTGTGGGACGCTCCACGTGTCCTTCATCACACCGAGCTTCCCGACAGATGGCACACATCCGTTTGTCATCCAGATGCGACCTGATCTCAAAGGGGCCCTCCTGAGCTTGATCGAGTACTACCAGTGGGACAAGTTTGCGTACCTCTACGACAGCGACAGAGGTAGGTAACAGGTGTCCCTTCCTAGTGGGTCTAACACAGCGTTTGCCCTTGGTATGGCTATGGGGTGCTCTGAAAGTAAATAATCGCTTAAGGATTTCTTGGTTTCATTTTCTGTAAACAAACCATGCAATATTAATGTATTTACATGCTTGATGTTAAACAAAACAAAACCAAACAAACAAAAATCCCAAAGCAAATACAGAATAAGACAACAGCAACAACAAACACAGTCACATAATCAAGAGAAAGAGATTGCCCAACTCAATGTTTAAGAGCAAAGTTGATAGGGTAGTCTGAGACAATCTAATGACTTAGTATTCAGTCCTAGCATAAAACAGCTTGCCATGTGAGCAGCAAAGATTCCAGAATGGATATGTTCCTCATCAGAGAAGTGGCTTAAAGGGAATTCACACAAGCACACAAATAGAAAGTTTTAGAGTATTTTATAGTGACTAAATCTTGTTCAATGTAAAAGATTTATCAGGCAGAAAGTAGCCTTGCTTTAAAATAAGGTCTCTGAAGTTCAGAGAAGTTGCAGGATGCTCGTGAGGTCATGATCTACCTGTGTGTAGGATAGTCCAGCACAGGCCTCCGGCATCCAACTCCAACTATCTTATATAATTCCACAGGTTTGTCTATGTGTTATATCAGTGTGCCGACTTGGGGATGGGGAATTCTTTATGTTTCTGTATTCTTTGCCGCGTTAGAAGGCCTGCTTTAGGAGTTTAGGAGCCAAGGTCTTCTTAATATTCACCATGCCTGTGATGAGCGTACATGAGTCTGTGCACACCTCACATTGTATGAAGTATTTTGTGTGGATGTTCATGTGTCTCTGTAGGCCACCCAGAAGCAAAGGCAAAAGGGTAAAGAGCTTTATAGAGACCTAGCTAGACTCCACGGTGCTTCCTTCCGCGGCTCACTTCTTGGAATACTTAAAGTTTCAAGTGAAATTCAGAAGCCTATTTTGACCAAGATGGAGCACCTCGTTGTGCTGAAAGGCAGACTGGAAGGGAGCCAGCGTCAGTCCATTCCCTACTGACCACTCAGGCTTGGCTGAGGCAGGGCTGCTCAAGCTAGGCATCTTGATTCGATCCTGTCCCCTTGAACCAAGGCACGACTGGTCTCTGTGTAAAAACCAGTCAGTACTCATAAAATATAATATAATATAATATAATATAGTATATCATCTGTGTCAACAGCTTTATCCCCTGTTTTGAGAAGGAAGAATTGATGTCATGCATGTGAAGTACAGACAGAGTCATGATGATAATTGTGGATTTCAGAGTTCAGGGTGACTTTAATATGGATTTCCTGTGCATGTGAGAAAAATGATTTACAAAACCGAGCTTATTGGTATTTAGCCTTCCCTGTTGCCCTCTGACCACTTTTTTAGGACTTAGCGTCCCTGGCACTCTTCCAGAAGTTGGGCATATTTGAAATGCATTTCTCACACTCACTTCATAGTGATGCTATTTCTGTCTATGTGTATTTCATCTTTAGACGCTTCTTTTCTGGACCTAAGCCCCCAGGTCAATGTACTACCACACATTCAACACCCCACGTCCTTAATGTCACACTGTTTTCTATGGGATTCATTTTCAACAAAGCAATCAGAATTATTTTAAATGTGTTTCCGTTGGCAGCATCAATCTCAATGGCTGCTTCATATTACAATCGGGATAACATTGGAATTCTCAGCCTGGCTTTCAGGCTTCATAATATTTGGGTCCTGCCCAGTTCCCCAGTGAGTTTTCCAGACTTGCTCATTCACTAAATCTAAATCCTAAATCTGACTGACCTTCCTTCACAATTCTGACATAGGCCAAACCATTTTCACCTCAAGTGACTGCATGGAGCTCAAATTTATAGAGGCTCTTGATGTCTGCTTTAATATACTGTTTCCTGAGGACATCTGTTATACTGGCATTTTCTTACAAAGCAATGTTTTATTTCCCCTCCTAGGATGTAAAACAATTTATAATTAATACCGTTTTTGATATATCACTCAAGAACTATTTATTGAGCTCCTACTACATTCCAAGGACAGATTTAGTCACCCAGAATAAGGTCTGTTTGTTACTTATGGCTTTACTGTTAGCTGCAAGAAAACTCTACCCAGGAGCATTCCTCACACTGGCTGTGAGATTCATAACTAGACATGCAGAGCTACAGGTAATGCGATATTCACTGAATGAGTTAAATGTTTTGGCTTCTTAAATTTAATCTGATATTAGAAGGCAATCATGCTTGCTAAGTTGAAGGGGCAGAAGATTAAACAAATCTTACTTGTAGATGAGGCCAGAGGACAGATCAATGACTGTACTAATTTTAAATTGTTATGCACTCTAGAAAGGGGAATAAGACATTGCTTTGTAAGGAAATGCCAGTATGACAGGTTTAGGAGTGTACCTCACCCTTGCCTTCATTCTTTTATTCCCATTGGTTAATGAGCGAGAGCAGGTTGTTTCTGACTCTTTTGCCTTCTCTTGGAACTCTTTTCCTCCTATTACCTTGTCCAGCCTCCATATGAGGGCTTTTGCCCTGTCTTACTCTGTCTTGTTTTGTCCTGTTCAGCTTTTGTCTCTCGAAGGCCTGCTCTTTTCTGAAAGGATATGGAGGGGGGGTAGATAGGCGAGAGGAGGTTGTGAGGATCTGGGAGGAGTGAAGAGAGGGAACACTGTGGTTCGCGGTCAGGATGTATTGTATGAAAGAAGAATCTATTTTCAATGAAAAAAAGTGAGCCTCAAAAATATTCAAACAGACAACAGCAACAGCTGACATAGACAGAGGAGACTGGGAGAGAGATATTCATAAGTAAAAGAATGGACAGACTTTTATGCTTGCAAAGAGAATCTGGGGCGTTTTACAACAATTTTATTAATGCTTTCCAAATATTAAATAAAATTGGAAGGATGAGATAATCTCAAATTATTAAATTATATAAATTGAATCCAGTCAAGTGCATCTGTTGGCCAAAGAACATTAGTGTCATAATATTAAGTAATTATATATTAAACCCAGAGTGACCTTCCGGGCTCACTTTTGAGATATTATCAAGTAGCTGCTGATGTTTTAATGTGTTAAGTGTTACATGGCCTTCCATTTTCAACTGTTTCCAGGGATAAATATGTAAGACTCTCAAACACAGAAATGGCCTTGGCCTTTATGATATGTTTTATTTGGCTAAGGGAAATGGTATTATTGCTGACTACTTTATCTTATTAGTTACTTAATTTATGACATTGTATAATGTTCAAGTTATCCATATATTTGTTCTGTGAGCTGCTGTCTTTACTCTTACCCTATAACTTTCATGGGCTCCCTCCTCACTATAGTGTTACCTGCTGTAGAGAGCCTACCTGTGCTACCTTATTCTTATTAATCGGGCTTTTTAAAGAGATTCTATAATTTTCTCTATCAACTGACATCATTGGAGGCTCATTCAATATGGTCTCTCTACCTCCTTGATTACATGGATTTGTGCAGTGTTACGTTATGATGTTATATTATGTTATATTATGGTGTTACGTTAAGACGTTCAGCAAATAAAAGTGCCATTGAATAACGTGAGAACTAGACAGACATTCTCTCCCCAACAATATTCTCCCCAGAATTGTAAACCAGTAAAGAGACTTAGACATACTTCGCTTCATCAGGCTACCGTTAACTCATACTGTAATTCATTTAACCTTCTCAAACTCCATCCAAATGCCGAGGTTACATCCTGGCAGACACACGGGAAGCCTTGGGTGCTGTGAACGTCGTGCGGAATTATCTTCCACCAGTCTCGGTTTCCCAGTGACAGGAAATCAGATGCTGTGTCTCCCATTCCCGCTGACATTTCAGAATTGCTGGTGTCGTCTCTTTACCCAGCTACTTGGCAGCAGTCTGATACTCCTTGAGGACTCTGTGCCCTTCCTAAAATTCTTGTGCTATCAGTACATTGGGAGTGGCAAGGTGGAGCATCATAACACCTTTAACTAAGGGAATGGGCCAGCTCTGTCAACCCATAAGGTCTCATAATTTTGGTCTTTGGATGCAGGTGCAATATATTTGAATTTGAGTCCAGTGACATGTGATTTTGGTTCAATGTCAATGAAGGAAGATAATGTATTTCCCTGTCCAGTAAGTAAAAACAGAATCAATGACTCATTTCTATATTTATGTCTTGGTTTTAATATTGAACTAAGGCTGTTTATTCCTTTGACTCCAGGTCAAAGAAAGCATCTAACACAGAACTAAAATGCTTCCAAACTACAATTTTCCCCCGATGTCTTGAGAAAGCTGATGAGGCAAATACATGTTATTATAATCTGGTCTAGGCACAGTGCCATGAGTTAGTAAGCATGCGTATTAATTACACTGCCTAGAATGAGTGAGGTTGTAAATTTTTATGCAAATATAACAATTTTAAGAATGAAGACAGTTCTGAATGGAATATGCCCTTCAGCAGTTATCATTTTAAATTTCAGCCTTCATAAGCAAATGTAAGATATTTTAAGTTATTTTTTCTGAATTTTTCTTTCACTATTAAGGATAGTAGGTCTAAATAAAATTAACATTACTGCTAGTCATTTTTTAATTTTCGAAAAATGGTCAACTTATAATTAGGTCATGCATGCAAAGCCTCTTGCTAACAATGCTGAACAAGCTATTTCTTTCTAAATCCAAATGTTTAATAATTAAGTAGCAACTGGGAACTTAATTTTGGACTCATACTATAATCGGAATGTTTCAAGGTTACATTTAAAATGATGAAAAGGGACAGTTGCTTTTTCAATTTTCCTTCCGATTTTACAAAGGTGTTTATCTCAATACCTTTCTTTTTGTTAATTATTCGGAAATAAGAAGTGAGCAAGATGGCATGATGCAGTGGCATACGTACCTGGGCTGCGGGGATCGTGCTCACTGACAGCTCTCCGTGAATCAGTGTTTATGGAGAGCTTCTGATTCCCACGCACATTTCTATCTCAAGTAAGGGATTCATGCTCTGATGAAGAAATCTCCGTGCCATTTCATATGGGAAGGGGGAAATCTCAATTTGCCTTTTCTCCTAATTCCATCGTAGGGCCAAGAGCACAGCAGTGTGGACGTGGGCTGTGGGAGAAGAATTTAGTTACATCTTCAGAGCCAGAACACACATTTTTAGTGGTGTGTAATTTAAAAAGCATTGCCTGCCCTCTTTTATATACCATCCCTATATTCTGTGATATGGTAAACTGCCAATAAATTTTAGGCTTAAATTTATCACGATGAAATCTACTTAGACATTTATAAGTGAATTTATATGTAAATTTTCTTATATTATCTGTCAAAGACCAGACAATGCCAAATATATTAACGCTTGAAGTTTTTGGTATGAAAATTTCATTATGTAATGAAATGCAATAAAATATCTTATTGCATAGAGTCAAGGAGGCTCCTGAGGATTATTCTATGAGAAAACAGAGAGAGCATGACCCTTATTTGAAGTCCTGTTTTGAAGTGACTGGAGGCCATGTCTGGGAAGATAGAAAAGACAATGGTCTTCAAACAGCTGGTGATTGTTGAATTGCTGAGGGGATGAGTTGTATGTGCTCTGCCCTTATTGGTGATGAGAAGCAGACAAGGTACTTACCTGAATTATAACTTGGGAGGATTGAATTTGCCCAGAGTAAACAGCCTTCACAGGTTCTTTGCGGTGGATTCTAAGATTTTATCACTGAAGATTGTGTAAGTGGAGGGAGATCTTTGTCACCCTTTGAGAAATTCATGTTTATCTCTACCTTCTGTTGTAACAGCAGACAAGAGGCTGTTTTGGTTAATCTTCCCCAGACTGCTCTGATTTACACTCTTATGTACTTTCTATTAACAAATTACTTTTAATCTTTATTATAAACTATATCAGAAAAATGGCCAACCCTTTGTTTTGAAACTAGTTCTAAAGTTCATGGTTCTACGGCTTCATCCTTAACAGACCTAAGATTACAGAGGTTACAGATTGTCAAGAATTTTTAGCTTCTCTCACAATAACTATTACATAAAGATTTTTGTTATTTTATCTGGCATTTCGTTGCCTCTCTGAAATTCTTTATAAACAAATACTAGTCATCATCTGATTTTTATTTGAGAGTACATAACACTTTAAAAATATGCAATTCTCTTATTTTATATATAGCCTACCTATCTGTCTATCTATCCATCATCTATCTATCTATCTGTCTATCTATCCATCATCTATGTTTCTATCTATCTATCCATCCATCTATCCATCACCTATCTATCTACCTATCTCACTGTCACACTTAGTGAAGATCCATTAACACCATTGTTTGTTTACATTGTTTACATTGTTACATTTGTTTACATTGCAGGGTAAAGATGAGCTCTATGTATCATGGTTGCTTGATATATTTTTGGTAGAGTTGTTACTATGGAATCTACTTCCCATTCTGGATTTTGATGATCTAAACATCTTGGGGCTCAATATAGTCATATATTCCCTGGAAATTGATAGTGTGATAAGATTCAGTACTGCATATACAACTGTGTCATGGGTGGTACAGAATAGCTGCCAGTCATTGCCTTGACTCCTTAACTTCGGTGGATGTCACACAGCGTTGATTCTGAACTGATGTTTGGTCATGCATATCAGCTGGAAGATGGCTAAAAGAAAAAGAAACTTGATTTTATCCCCACCTTGAGTATATTCCACACAGGAAAAGCAGGGAAATGCTTCTGCAATCCCACGGTTCTTGCTAGTTTATATTTTCAAAATAGTTGATTGGTTCTAACCCACTTAAAGCAAACAAATATTCTTAATACTTATTATAATTATGATTTCATGGATTTAATTCAAATTAACACTAGGTACTTGAGTTTATTTCCATTATGATTTTGACTGATGCTGCGTTTTCCCCATCTTTATTGAAAAAGCTGCAAATGGCAGCTTCACTGCTTGGCATATACACTCTTTGGGAAATTTGTTTGTTTGCCAATATCAAAAAATACGCTAAATTATTTTGTCTGCTTATGACTAACACTAAATCCATAGGACTGTCAATGACATTTTACAGCTTGAGATATTGGTGGACAAAACAGGCAGCTGTTACTTCCTGGCCATTGGAAATTTGGTGTCTGAACTTAGATTGTAAACAGATCTGCTCACACCAGGTGAATCACACACCATATAGAGAAAAACAGGTCAGGGTACTTTTTGAAGTGTACAGATCAGATGATTCTGGAATGAGATGTTATATAGACTGACTTCTCTATGGGGCCTTGAGATCGTGTTTCCATGAGGTTACTCTTCTATGTGATGAACTTTTCTTCCATAGGACAGCAGAAAGAATACAGAAGGTAAGGACATCTGCTTTTTGGTGGTACTAAACCATAGATTTAGCTCTTTAAGAAACAACTGACCCTGGTTGTTAATCTTAAAGTTTTAAACATGCCGCAGTTATTATATAATTAAGTACCACACCGGCCACTTGTTGAAATAATGCCACACCATAACAAAAGTTACTAACAAATAGAAAAATGGTCTTATATTTAGGTAATGAGATAAATCCATACTAAAGAAATTGCTGCCACCATCTGGTTAATAGATAAGTGATTTGATATCCATGAGATCAATCCCAACAACAAAAATATAACAGAAGGCTGCAGAAGAAGATAAAAAGCCCTCGCTCTACTACCGGCTGGAGACAGCAAAGGCTAAGATGTCTCTTAGCGGTCACTGGCTGTGATATTCAGCTGCTTAAGGAGTCTCTGTGAACATGTACTAAACAAACTCCATCAGGGTTAACTAGTACAAAATGGTGGACTATCACTTAGAGCTAAAACCATTTCACCTTCTATAAAGTGGGATATGCTTGGAAATTTTTTTAAAATTTTACTTAATTTGGAGATATTGAAGATCTTGTCTGTCAGCACATCTCAAATAAGCAGGTCTCAGAGTTACAAAGAATGTGATCCATATTTCCTTTGACAGTATATTTTTGCTTTTTTTTTTTTAGCCTGGCACAAACATAAACAGAAATTGATAAAAATCATAGCTTCTGTCAGAATCGGCCTCCCTATCACCGAACAAACACATTAAACTCAAGGGCATGAATCTGGCCATGTCTCACTCCGGCTCTGAGATCCTCTAGTTTTTTTCATCAGTCTTCCTTGCCCATTGTCTTCCCAGGTTTGTCAACACTGCAAGCTGTGCTGGATTCTGCTGCAGAGAAGAAATGGCAGGTGACTGCTATCAATGTGGGGAACATTAATAACGACAAGAAAGATGAGACCTACCGATCGCTCTTTCAAGATCTGGAGTTAAAAAAAGAACGGCGTGTAATCCTTGACTGTGAAAGGGATAAAGTGAATGACATTGTGGACCAGGTTTGTTCCTCTCTGTTTTCTGCCAAATATAGATTATGCCTGCAGCATCAGCATTGGCAAGAATCATTCTGCAAGATGCTTGAACTGCAGTTTTCAGTTTATAGTTCATGGACAACGCAGCAAAGATCATCAATTGAATTAGCCCTAGCTTCAGCAAGCAATGGCAGATGGCTGTCAATAATGCTGACCGATTGGTTTTATCACTTGAACGTCAATGTATATAATATCAAGTTTTCATATTTTACATAAGCTTTGTCCTAAACCTACATGTTTTTCTTAGTTGAAAACTTTAGACTTAATTCTGATTAAATTAGGTCAAAACAAATGTGATGTCTTAAGGCAAGTGTGAATTGGTTTGGAATTTATACATGGTTATTTCAATACAATGTGGAAAGCATATGCTACTTTATACCTATGTGTCTTCGTCACTATTTATTGCTATGAAGAGACTCTATGGCCTGTTAACTCTAACAAGAGAGTGCATTTAATTACACTTTCATAAGCTTTGTCCATTACCATCATGCATGGTAGCAGGTATGGCAGGCACGATCCTGGAAAACTGCATCCTTCCATGCAGGCACAGAGAGGGAGGTAGGGTTGGGCATGGGCTTTTGAAAACTCAAAGTCCACGTCCAGTGACACACTTTGTCCAACAAGGCCGTGACTCCTACTTCTATTTCTATCAAATAGTTCCACTCCTTGGTGACTAGATATTCAAATACATGGATCTATGGGGGCTATTCTTCTTCACACCACCGCAGTCTACTACAGCTTAAGAAAGAGGAGGCATTTGTTGTAAGAAGCATGTTTTGATGCTACATGCATATCGGAAAATTTGTGTACACTTAAAATTGTAATCTACAAAATTAAAATATGAAGGAAGGAAACACAATCAGATCACGTGCATGACGTAGGAAATCAACAGTATTCATTTGGGTGTTAGAAAGAATAATTATATCAGACATGCAAGTGCTTTTGTCTGCTCTTATCTTACTGACTTCCTTTAGATAAGACCTTTCATGATAAGACAACCATGAAGTGGTAACAAAGTAAGAAACTAAACCCTCAGTGCTTTAAGGCAGAGAAACTGATCAAAACCTGCTTCATGATTTGCTTAGTAAGGCATCCTTCACTAGTCCTAACTAGTGTGTGTATGTATATGTGGGAGAGAGGGAGGGGGAGGAAGGGGAGGGGGACTGCAGCTGCTTCTTCCTTGAAAGTTTATAAGATTGGAAAGAAAGTATACAGCTGTGTATGCATTTATACTCTTTCTAACTTTTGAGATAAAAACCAAAATCCACTAATGTAACCAGGATAACAATTCTAAAAACAAGGGTTTAGAAACCTTAATTAATTTATAATATAGGTCTTAAGAAATAACAATGGAGTATCTTAGTAAAGAATTAAATAACTAAATCAAACTAATATGACCTGTAAGAGACTCAGTTGTATACAAGGAAGGAGAACAATTTCAACTTAAAAATCTTGATTTTGGTCTCAGGCGATGAACTTAGGATTGCTGTTACTGTAGGCATCTTGCTGAAATGCACACATCAAAATCACATTTGAACCTCATAGGAAGTTTTCATTAAAACTGAATTTTAATATTCACTAGTCTGGTTTAAAAATTTAAATATTCCTGCATCTTCCTATTAAGCAAAGACGAAAGCCTTTATAAAACTGTGTCTTTCAAAACCATGAATAGGAAAATTGCACAGCAAACTGGGACCATAAAAAGTAACACTTGAAGCAAAGTCTTTAATCATAGTTGTGTAAGTCTACGTGGGGTCGGTCACTTAGAAAGCATTGTTTTACATTTACGTGTGATAAATAAATACCTCTACTAATACACTAAGTGAGTGTTCAAATGGATGGCAAATGGCTTCATCAGCATTTATTGTCTACATGAGGGATGCAAAGAGTGATAAGCAAGGCCGCTGTAACATGAGGGCCGGCTTGTTGGGGTATCTGTTCCCGCCCAGTACCCCACAGCTGGCAACTCCCAAGGAAAATCACCCACAGGACTCCTTAAGGTTATAAACTGATTGGCCCATTAGGTCAGGCTTCTTGTTAACTCTTATAACTTATGTTACCCCATTATCCTTATCTACATTAGCCACATGGGCTCCGTACCTTTCTCAGTGTGACAGCTTACATGTTGCCTCTTCGGTGGTCTGCGCAGGAGAGGCTGAGGAAGTTTCCTCCTCCCTAGCCTTTTCCTATTCTCATTGCCCTGCCTCCACTTCCTGTCTGGTTGACCCACCTATACTTCCTGCCTGGCCAATCAGTGTTTTATTAAAATACATGATTGACAGAATACAGACAATTCTCCCACACTAGGTCGCGATTTGAGTCTTTATAGGGGAAGAAAACGAACATAGATACAGCATTACAAGCTATAGCATATAAAGCTGTGTCACTCAACATTCTGCTACTACGAGTGATAGGGTAAACCAAATTATAAAGCAGAAATGTTTGTCTGGATTCATTGTATTATAGGTCTCATGCACAGCCAGCGGCCTGTAATTTTCTTGCTAGTAGAAAGACAACATCTAATGACAGCTGTACATGTTGGAGGAAACTGCTCACCTGAGTGTAGCTGGAAAGCATTAGAGAGACGAATAGAGATAGAGGTATCTCAACCTCTCAAGGGTATTCCTCTAATGTCCTAAATTCCTTACACTATATCCTATTTCATAAAGCTTGCACCACCTTCGAATAGCACCAAACTGAGATCCAAGCCTTTAACACACGGGCTATGGGTTGATCAGATCAGATCTAAACTATGCAAGTAATCTATAATGGATGAATGAGGATCTACCCATCTTTCGAGAGGAATGAGTTATACAAATTAAATGAAAAAGGTAGTATTTGGCTACCTTTGCATTTCTTATTTTTTGTACAAACCTTCCAAATCTTTAATGGTTTATTTGCAACAGAAACAGTATAACTAAAGAAGCATCGTTAAATAAGACAGGGCAAGTCTCATCAAAGAAAGTCAATGCTGTAGGGACATCATCATAACAAGCACCATGACTGAAAAGAACAAATTATTCTCAGAGACAATGACTGAAAGCAACAGTTTAGATTAGGTTAGGCTGTCCTTCGTGGAGCAGAATCCACCAGGTACAAGGTGTCCATAGGGCACAGTCTAAGAAAAAGAGAACTCTATTATTTCACTCAGCTAGTATTTGCAAGAGAATGGCGATGGGACAAAACACTTTATCTTCATGGCATCTGAAAATTAGCATCAGAATTAGCCTGCATTAGATTAGGACTATTTTAACATTATTTGATCAAACCCCAAAGACACTTATTTCTAGCTGTGCTCAGATTAAAAAACGTGTTCTGCTATCAAAACACTTAGGAATTAGCATAAATTTTCTGTTGTATAATACTAATTGCTAGTTTAAAGTAAAATTATAATGGTGCCTATGGCCAGCACTAACATCTATAAAGACTATAACCTAGAGAATTTCATCTTTTCTTTTTCTCAGTAAACAGAAGTAGGGACAATTGCTATTGTTTGTAGTGTTCATTTTAATGCCCAGATGGACAACAGGGACATTCACATGACAGCCTGCTCAATAGGCAGAATCAACAGATGTTCTTAAGATATTTGTGGACACAATGCTTGTTGATTAAGCTGAGAAGAATTAGAATATTTTTCACTTTAAAAGGACATCTTTTCTTCAAGCTTCTGACTTCAAAGTGGAGGATCTGATTTCTGGGAAAAGGCAATTTAGTTGTGTGATGTAGAAATGGATCAGAAGTCTACAGAAACCCTAAATTCCTTTCAAACAGCTGCCACACAATTTCAGCATGGTATTCTGTAAAACATTTTCTGGAAATTCTGCCCTTGCTCTTGGACCAAATGTGTTGATACAATCACCTGACAATGCCTTAGGTGCTGGACGATCGTGGAAATCTTCAGCCAGGGGGTGACCACTAGGTTGAGATTGGTTACAACATGCATGTTAATAGTACATTCATGTGGCAATGTGGAGGAATTTCCAAGTGAGGAGACAGAACGTCCTGAGGGACTTTAAAGAAGTATATTATTATGCAAAACAGTTAAGAAAACCCACGTGGTCTGAGTGTAGAGGGAGGGAAGGGCAACCCTGGAGGAGCTAGCAAGGCAGGGTCACTGTTAGTGTTAGTATTTTGTTTAATGATAAGGGGAGCTGGAGAGTCAGAACAGTGAACTAATGCTTTGCACATTTCTTTTTAGCTTGCGGTTTCATGTTTTCATTGGGCTCGATTATTGTCTTTAAATGTGGAAAGGATGACGGTGCACACATGGAGTCCCAGCACTCTGAGGCTGAGGCAGAAGGGTCCCTGAGGGCTTGAGGCCAGGATGGCCATTATGCTGAGTTCAAATAGAGACTGGGGTGCACAGTGGGACCTGTTCTAAAGTAACAAATGCAAACAATGTAAAGAAGTTATTTTGAATTGAAATGACCCTAGACTTACATGGCTCATCTTAAGGTTTTTCAATTTTATAATCCATTAGAAAGTATATAAATTTACAGAAGTTGTCCATTTGAACATTTCCCCCCTGTGGTACCAAATGCAGTATGGTACTTTCTGGGAATGATAGGCAGTGGGCATATGTCACCACCTCCCCCCATATATTCCAATCATAAAAGAAAGCCATACTTCATTGAACTTTGCCTTGGGAGCTGTGAAGGCTTGTGGGTTAAGAGAATTAAATGCATTTCTCACCTATTTTCACTTTAGGTGGGTTTATCACTGGGTACATCTCTGTACTGTACTACATTAAGGTGATTCACCTGTACCTATTCAGTAATATAGGTCCGTGAGAGGAAATATGACTCAATGTTGTCCAAAAGTGCTATGATCATTGTTAGAGTAATCTCTTATCCCAAAAAAGTAAGTTTACCTTGCTTGACTCAGGTTTATAAGGAGAAATTAGCTGCTTGGCTATGTGGTTGCCTAAAGCTGAAAGTAATCTTCATTTGAATTAAGATATAAGTGTATCAAGAATAATATTATAATTGCTTGTTAGTGCCCCTAATTTTTCTATAAACTCAATTCATGCCTATTGTACATAGATGTATAGCTATGGCATTTTAGATGTCTATTTTAGGTGCTTGTTTACTGGGAAGTCAAAGATATACAATGATAGAAATAAAATTATGACTTGTTATGGAGTAAACATATTTGAATCTATATTTCCCCACAAAAATATGTAGGTATTTTCCACTATTGGAAAAATGAGAGTTATTTTGATTTAGTGGTTGATTTTTAATAGATAATGTTTACTAGGTACTAAAATGAATTATTACCTTTTCCTGAGAAGCATTTTGTTTATTTAATAAAAAAAAGTTTTACTAAACATGACTAGTGGAACATAGAACCCCAAACTCCATCTCTTGCTGTTCAGATCATCTTATTCGTAATATTGTATACTGTTCTTTGCACATATTAAATGTGTGTGTTTATCTTTTCTAGGTTATTACCATTGGAAAACACGTTAAAGGATACCATTATATCATTGCAAATCTGGTAGGTAAATTAATTGGCATTATTTTACTACCTATTAAGGTTTTATTAAGATTTACTTATCTATATTTTATGAAAATGAGTGTTTGTCTGCATGTATGTCTGTGCACCATGTGCAAGCAGTACCTATAGATTTGAGGGCATAGGATTCCCTAGAACTGGAGCTACAGATAGCTAGGAGCCACCATGTTGAGTGCTGGGAACTTAATCCTCATCTGTGAAAAATTAATGAGTGTTTGTAATATAGAGATATCTCCCTAGCACACTTACATAATCTTTTTAATTGAATGCATTAGTTTGGAATGATCATCATTCATAAGAGTATTTAAATATATAGTCTGATTATTATTTTATAGATGAGAAATTAATTATTTTATTTTGTTGCTTTAGGTTTGCTTCTCAATCTACAACTTATATTAGTTCCAGTTTTCAGTTGTGATAAAAATATCTTCACAACAATATTTGCTCAAAAATTATCTTGAAAATTCTATATAGGAAACATCTAAAAAATATAAAGTTTAACTCTCTAATTATCCATTTTTCTGTCGTGTTTTATAAACTTATTGTGTGCATTCTCACTTGAATTTTTAGTATATAATTTCTGAAATTGATAGTTATAAGGAAATTAAGCTTAGAAATATGATAATATAATGTCAATAAAATTATCAATTATATATTGTACAACATGTAACATTAATGCCTTGAAAGTATTTTATTTATGATTTTCTACATAGTGTATAAGTA
This sequence comes from Myodes glareolus, assembly GCF_982192425.1. Lineage (NCBI taxonomy): Eukaryota > Metazoa > Chordata > Mammalia > Rodentia > Cricetidae > Myodes > Myodes glareolus. Next base: position 9,665,531 of record NC_142045.1, read on the forward strand.
TCACAATGAAATGGAAACTGAGTTCTTAAAAGAGATGACCATGTTTACATTAGTGTCTTGTCAATTCAGTATATATTGGAAAGCAGATTGGGCTCATTATATTTCTTTGTAATTTTTCTTTCTATATTATAGCAAATCCATTTAGATTATCAGACAATTGTTTTTATTTCCAAAATTGACTTTTAAAGAGTAACAAAACAGTCGTTGCTTTTTCTTCATGGTCTTTGAGTAGTCTTTGACCCTGTTTGTTGGAAAAGACCTCTGCATCACCTCATGCACAAACTCAGAAAACCATGGTGAACGGAAGGGAAGGAGGTGGCAAACACAAGAGTGTTCGAGATCATGTCATAGATAGGACCACACAAGGGCTTCTTATTTATGCAAATATAAGCTTCATTTGGGATTTAAGAGTATCTATCAGAAAACATCCCTGATATGACAGAGAGACACAAAAACAGAACAAAACTTGCAATAAATAGTGTTTTCATTGAAAAAAGTCATGTCAGTATCAGTGAGTGGCCTGAGACTGGAAAAAGTTGGCTGTTCAAGTGAAATCTCTCTTCTAGTGGTGTGATTCCTAGCTGCTATGACCATGCTCTGGACTCTTCTCTTACTGTGTACCAAGGAGGTTGGAAAAGACTGTTGTAGACACAAGGGTTAACAGGAAACGAGGTTCTGCAATGACTCTGCTGAGCTGCGTTCCAGGCCCAGAACAGCCTGCACACTAAGTCCCCTGTGTGAATTGTGCCATTTGGTGAACAGCACAGAGCCACAGTGAAAGCTGAGATCTTTGGAAATGTCCAGATGGAGAAGATTACATGGGAACATTGAGAAATAATGACAGAAGGTGTCTCATCAATTTGAGAGTTGACGTGCAATGCCATGACAAAGGAGGGACTGTCTAAGTGAGCGAGTCCACGCTCTTGTCGTGGTTCTATTTGGGAACCCTTAAGTTCATGCTGACGCCAAATGCGGCTCTGCTCTGCCTTCCCCAAAGCCTCGAGTCCTCTCCTCACAAACCTCTGGCAGTTCAGTTAGTGCAGAAGTCCTGATTTTGACGCTAGTTCTGAGAACTTCGACATTAAAACCTGAAAAATGCCTCCTGCTGTTGCAGGGTTTTCATCTTCCAAGTTCTCAACAGAAAAGCTAATGCTTTCCCTCTGACTAGTGCCTTATCCATGTCAGAGGAGATGACCGGAAAAGAGCCTTGAAAACGCTCACATACGGATTAATTCATTTAAGAATTGCTAAATAGTGGTCTTGGTCCTTCAGATTCAGTCTACGGCTAAATTGTTGCAGCATTTGAATGAACATCTGGCCCATAATACCATGAGACTTGGTCCCAGGATCTTGTGCCCCTCTTCTTACCTCTGCCGTTCACATGGATTTAACTTATGAATAATCATTTAGGAAGTTTAGGTTCCACGATGCTAGAGGTGTTAAAGGTGAACTAACAGCTCAGATTTTAGTGATTAGTGATGAATCAGTTGGCTTAATCTTGTGCATACATCTCCCTAAGCAATATGACGCCTTTGGTGATTTGTTGCCAACTGGGTTGTCAGGTGTCAGGTGTTGATCTCTCTGCTCTCTTTCTGTTTTTGACTTCCCCTCTTCCATCTCCTACGCCGCCTCCTCTTCTTCTTGCTTTTCATCTCCTCTCTCCTCCTCATGTTTCTCCTCTTGTTTTATAAATAGGAACTTCGCAGAGGAATAAAGTAAGAATGATTTGGAAAATGCAGATTCTTATTTTGGGCAGCATCAAACCTTATCAAAGATTTCCATTGAAAGTGTTGCGTAATCACAGCAAAATGACAACAAATGATTAAAATTATATTAAACCCAAAGAAAGAAAAAAAATGAGAACAAGAATGCTAGGAAGACAAGAAGTTGAGGCTTTATCTTAGGGCACCAAAGAGACGAGGCATGAGGCAGGGCAAAGAGAGGAATATACACATGACGGGGAAAGCAGACAGGTAGCTCCTGTTCTCGCTACCCACTCCCTCTTCCTCCTCCATCCCTAGAGGCAGAGCCTGGCATGGGCTCCATGCACACATTACTGAGAATGTGATGCTAGCAACAACCTGTGAGAGACCAATAGAACACACAGGAAGAAAGTATAAGAAAGAATGGGCTTCCATTGATATTTGGGTTCAATCTGATTGTCTGGGGCTCTGTGTTACAGAAAACTGCACTACTTCCCTCCAACATAAGAGAAGACAGAGGAAATTTTTGAACCCAGAGCCCAAATACTTTTGTCACTGAGCTAGGACTATGATGGCACAGCTTCTATTGTCTCAGGGAAATTTTGCCAACAAAAGTTATGGACAAAAATCATTGTCTAGAACAGGGGAACGCTTATGGACCAAGCATCAGCTAAACATCTCAGATGAGTCCCAGGACACCTAGGTACATCAAAGAGAGAATTCAGTACAATAGCCTTGACTCAAAGTCCTTTGAAAGGAATAAACGGACACCCAAGTACTCTCTCCACACACTCCTAACAAAGGGAACCAGCAAGCACAAACTTTACTTCTAGTTCATATGACTTTTCAGAAAACTCTGCAGATGTTAGAAAACAACTAACAGAACGCCTAAGTCCTCTCACGGATCTCTGAGCTCTCTCTCCAGCCACACATCACTTTAATCCCAGAATTTAGCCACGCAATACACTGCACCCAGTTGCATAGAAGACTGGAAGTTTCCAAGCGGTAGAGAAGAAAGAAACAAATCTAAGGGGCAAAGGCCCGTGACCACGCCCCCTGCCCACGTGCCTTACAGCTCAGCAAAAAGATGAGCCTCACGTGGACCCTAGAAACCCAGGGTCCATTTAGCACCATTTCCGTAGGAACACAATTGTGGACTGACATGAAGCAATCACTCTTTGCCCAGATACAAAGTATAATAATTTGTATTTTAAATACTAACAGCAAATAAAAGATCCGCGCTTCATTCAGGATCTATTTCATCATTGTGTATGGTGAAATGAATACATTTAAAATGTGAATACGTTTATAACAGCCACATGGAAATCTTGTTTCTATTTGTTTGATTTAAAAATCAAAAGAAAACTCAGTTAAGTTCACCATAGCCCATGATTTGGACTAACATGGTTACATGGTTGTGTGGGTTTGTGCTCATTAGTGCAATGCCTGTACTTGTCAGAAGGGGGCATCAGAGAAGTTGTTGGACGAGGTGACCTACCCAGTGAGACTATTGGGAGGAAACTTGGGGCTAACAGCTGAACCCATGCCCTTAATCACTTAAACTTCTCTCTAGAGCTGTAACTATTGGATCAAATTCAATTATTATATTCAATTGTTTTAAGTTTATTGTGAGATTGCATTTCTATTAAATAACTAAGAATGATTGTTTCTTCCTCCTCAATTTAAAGATATTTTTATCAGATGAGTGAATGAGTGGTTTAACTGAGGATAGTTTGATCGATATCTTCCATTGAAAGCACATGACTCTACTCCACAATAAACTCATTGAAGGAGATCAGTCCTTACCAGACACATGGGGGCTGTCTCAGTAAAAGAATACTTCGTTGCGACTATTTCTGTGAGGTTTGCATGAGACGATCAGTCATTAAACATATCGATTAGGGACTCACCATGATGTCTATATGAATGAGGTGTGGTGAGAAGCATTGGCTGTTAAGTTTGTGGAACCTGTTACATAGGCATTTTATCTTCCCTGTGTGTGTTGAACTTGTAAAGAGACACTCTGTAGAGACACAAGAGAGGTTAACTCGCAGAGGAATAACACAGGTGTGTTTTATATCTAGGGATTTACTGATGGAGACCTGCTGAAAATTCAGTTTGGAGGTGCAAATGTCTCTGGATTTCAGATCGTGGACTACGATGACTCCCTGGTGTCTAAGTTTATAGAAAGGTGGTCAACACTGGAAGAGAAAGAATATCCTGGAGCACACACAGCGACAATTAAGGTTTGCATTAAGGGAAAGAACATGCTTAGAACATACTGGAAGGGATAGTATGCAGTCCATGGGATAATGAGCACATAGACTGATGGATGCATTTTCAATATTTAGTTTGTTTACATAAGAAACATGGTGTGTTACTATAGTGTTCTTCTGCATCTCCACAATGTTTTCATTCACTTACCTGTCCATTGGAATTTTTATATTGTGTGGAATCTCAACTTGGGACTTGGATGGCAAGTCAAAGGACAGATTTCTGCCTACATTCACATTACCATGAGGAAAGGTAATAAAAAGATCACAATTTGGGAAGGAACAGACAGCTATGGAACATATGGCAGGCAAAAACCATAAATTACATGTCCTGGGAAGCCTTGTGTGATGAATCAGTTTTTAAAATTAAGACCCAAAGAGAAAAAAGACTCTGGCTGTCACATACAATATTTTGTCTTCAAATAAATTAAAGAAAGAATAATAGATATGAACTCTTTCAATCTTCAATCATCTCCCTTGTATACAGTTTAGATAACAAGCATATGATCACACATAAAATGCCTACATGTGGTATATAAATGTGTGGTATGTATAAAATAATTGCTCATCAGTGACATGTGCAAGTCAGAAAGCTTATTGAAGCATGATTACTTTAGTAATGGAAACATCAACATGGTATCTACGCAATCAGGCAGAATCCTCGAACGCTGTCTGAAATGCCTCACTGTGAAGTCCTGCGTGCCTTTGAGCACTGAGTGCTTCCTCTGTATAGTGTGTAGACATGCATGTACATTGGTACTACCTAAATCGGGTATTTAGTCTTTGTTGCTAATTTTATTGAGAGTAGAATTAAGATTCAGACTTGGTTAAGGCAATAATTTTATACTGATGTCAAATGATTTGGGGTTCACATAATGGTCTTTTTTATGGAATTGGAAATGCGTTAAATTAAGGAGAAAAGTTGATATATATTTATGTATATACATATATAGCTTAAAACTTCATAGTGCTTTGTGTGTTGTGAAATATATATGAAGTTATCAGGAACTAGATGATCATGCATTGTTAGGGGAGGCTACTTGTTTGTTCCCAGCTACTCAGACCCAAAATAATCACTCAGAAATTATATTATTTAAAGCACGGCTTAGTCAATCATTTAAGCACATTGCTAGCTAGCTCTTAACCCATTTCCATTATTTTATATTTTACCACGAAGCTCATGGCCTACTGGCAAGGTTCTAACTGGCAGCTTGTGTCTTTCTCCTCTGGCGGCTCCATGGCATCTCGCTGACTCCACCTACTCTCTTTATACATCTCTTCCAGCCTGGCTAAGTTCTGTTAAGCCGAAAGCAGCTTCTTTATTAACCAATAAAAGCAACACATATACAGAAGAACTTCCACACCAACACATAAAGTGTATCTATGACCACATTTTTGTATCTGGTTATGAAAGTTTACTTGATTAAACTATAGAGAGTTTAAAGTTCTGTATTTGGGGTATAGAAATAGATCTCTTTAATTTTAGGTCAATTTCAGAGGACCATTTTGTAAGATGTTAGAAAGAACTTTATTTTTTTCTAAAAGGTAAGAGTGTTCCTGTTTGGATACCTTGACTGAAAATTTAGGCTGTCTATAATGTGATCCTGTGCGCTGCTTTGATGTAACAGAGCTTCTGAGAATGACATGGACACTTGTTGTCATGGGATGTGTCTCTGTCTGGCTTAATGCATGTTTCACAGCTCATTCATCCCTTCCTTGAACTTTAGGCTTCTGTGCTAAATAAACGATGCTGTTTAGGATGTGTGATGGAGAATGCAATCCTCCCACAGCCTTAAATCGATTTTCCCTTCACATTCTTCTTGAACTCATTGTGACGTCCCCATACTGCCTCCGTGAGAAACAAAAAAATGAGATTGAATTTTATCCCCTAGAATCTATATCATTATTTGCCTTCATGTGTCTTATATTAAGATTCATGGGGAATGAAGCATCCAGAATTGCATTCTATTAAAATTTGTTGAAACTTTGTTCCAGTTATCAATCTGTTGAGCTCAAACAATGTGCCTTTTCTTTGTTTCTTTTCCTTCTACGATATCTTCCTTTTGGCTGCTTCCACCAATTTTCAGAGAGTTTATGATTGTTCTTCATAGTGGGATACCACAAAGAAGAAGGCTTATGGGTTTAAAACAAATTTGGAATCTGTCATTGATTAGATCACGGTTCTTATCCATGCAGTACAATCAAGCCTGTTAATTCCCAGCTGTTGGCTGTGAATTCCCAGCTGTTGTGAAGACTAAATGTCATTCAGTAGATGTTAGTACACTGTGAGAAACATAGATCCTAATAAAGGCTCATGACTTCTATGCGTCTCCAAAATATAGGGAATTTCAGCCAGTTGCTAAGGTTGATTCCAAGTTGAACATGTTGCAATTCCTCTATTTTACCCCAGAGGGTTCATAGAGATCACTGAATGCCTTTAGGGGAAATTCATCTATGGGCTGGAGTTTATTCTAATCCAGATACATATTGCTCTGTACTAGAGGGCCAAGAGATGAATAATGCAACTGAAAGTATGAACTTTGACTTTGAGAATGCACAGTCTTAAAGAAAACATAAATATGTCAATGAACAAATATAATAAAGGACAATGTATGTCAAGTGAGCAAGCCATTTTTCTACGGACGATTAGTACAAAATGTGGGAAGGAGGTTAAGAAAGGCTTTTTGTATGGGAACCCCTGAATACTCTTTTCATGAAGCTAGAACTGAAAGAAAAGACAAGGAAGGGGATTTGGAAAAGAGCATCTTGTGAAGACACAAGGTCATGCCCCAGCATAACAGATAGAAAACTGCAAATCTCATGCTGTTTTATTTTTTTTATTGATTTTTATTGAGCTCTACATTTTTCTCTGTTCCCCTCCCTGCCTCTCCCTTTCTCATGATGTTTTAAGAAACCATTTGGAACTTGTGAAAAGGGCATGGCTTCCTTGTAAGTGGTATGACTAGTGTTGTCCTTAGATCAAAAGATGATGATTACAAGAGAGGGCCCCATGATCCTAGACTGAATGGATGCTGGAAACCATAGAGCCTACTAAGCTCTACAATAGTGTCTACTGAATTACTGTCTGACCTTGGGTCAGTAGTTCTTGTCTGCATAGTTCAAACAAAGCTGTTAACTACAGGCTGCACTGGAGATTAAATAATTACAGAAGCATAAAAGTAAATAAAGGTTTGCTCCTTTTCCCAACTCCCTTCCCTAAAATAAAGGCATTTCAACCTTTTCTTTTCCACATACTCTCTCTCCCATTCTCTCTTTTCTCTCCTTATTCTATTTAGACAGAAAAGGGGAGGTGATGTGGGACTCCCCTCTGTATACTGTGAATATGTTATATTACCATTGCTTAATAAAGAAGCTACTTTGGGTATACGACAGGGCAGAATAGAACAAGGCAAAAATTCCAAGCAGAGATAGAGGAGAAAAAATAGGCAGAATCAAGAATATGCCATGTAGCAGCCACAGGAGAAAGATGCCTACCAGTAGTCCGCAGCCTTGTGGTGATACATAGATTAATACAAATGGGTTAATTTAAAATATAAGAGTCAGTTCATAAGAAGTCAGAGCTAATAGGCCAAGCAGTGTTGTATTTAATATAGTTTCTATGTGATTATTCAGGTCTGGGTGGCCGGGAAACGAATGAGCAGTCTCTGCCTACAAAAGTTTCCTCTATCCTACCCGCACATGCACATACACACTGTATTTTTTATATACATACTTTCTAATTATAAAGTTCAATTTGTAAATTGGGCACAGTTGAAGGTTAACAACAGTCAATGATAAAACAGAGCTATAGCAATATACCGTAATAAATGCAATGCAAATGCGGCGTCTTAATAACTTCCTGTGCCAGACTCCTATTTCGCTTATGGGGTAATCCAGGATGATGGCGCAATGCCTATGTGATGAGATGGGGCACGTTGGATGACACAGGTGTGGTGCACCCCTTTCCTTCTTTCCTTCCTGAGTCGGGAACTTTTACTTTTTCATGTAAAAGCGTCTTTCACAGTCTCAGCAAAGTATCAAACCTTGCATTACTACTATACTGTGGTGACAATACTAAGTAAAAATGAAACTTCCTTTGGTTGGATCTGAGCAAATTCTCTGGTGTGAATCAGGTATGGAGAACGCAAATAAGGGGAGGCTGTCATATGCACCGTGGATGCACAGAACAAAGGGATGACCTACGTGTTGTACAGGGCAGAGTTGGAGAGCATGAGACTATATCCCGGTTATCAGACCAGCATGATATTTAAAGATTATGAATATATATAAGTATATTAATAAATAATATAAACCTCTACTTTTATGGTATAGTTGAACACTGAAAGTTGTAACCATGAAGATAAAAATTCTGCTATGAGAAAACTAGTATTTTTTTTATAATTCTTTTCTATTTTTACAGGTAGAAGTAAAAAGGACCTTAAACGTGTCTAAATAAAAAGTTCATTGTCAGTGTGTTTTTTGTTTAAAGCAAGGGAGGCAAACCTCTCTAATGAGGTGATTGTTTAGTGAGGTAATCCTCTTTGCTGGTGTTTGGGGGGGGGGCTTGTTTGCTGTAGCAGGTACACTGTTGATCAAAACCACGTTTTAAGATTTTACAATAAGAACTGTAAAACAAAATTCATAGGCAATAAGAGATATAGGCATGAAACCCTATTAAGTTCCAATTCACCGAATCAAATTCTTCTATGGTTAATCTTTAGACAGTATCAAGTTGTGGGGAGGAAAAATAAGTGTTTCAGAATCTTAATTCCTAAAATAATACAGATTCCATGGCTTCTTAATTAAAATTTTATCCAATTGGTATCTGCCAAACCTCAGCTTAACATCTTACATGCTTTAGTAGTGGTCAAACACATAGCAATGTTTAAATTTCTTCATGCTTATGTAATTGAAAGTAACTGGAGTTATAGCACTGAGACAGTGAATCTGATTCTCACTAATGGTCTAACAGCTTGCAACAGCTTTTACATAGTCATGCGTCTGATCAAAATACATTTATTGAATTTCTATTCCATGGTAGATACTTTTCTTTGTGAGATAAAGCACCAAGTATTGATGAGCTTTTACATCAGAAACCAATAATCCCTTTGTGGCACTGGCAGAAATGGTCCTATCAACATCTCAGATGTACCTCTTTGTTATCACTTGTGAACTTTTGATTTCCCATTGATGCCTATGCCCTCTTCAGCCTCTGCAAACTCCTCCTCACATCATCTTTCCCACAACATACCATGGCAATGCCAACCTCCATGTGCTGCTTAGATCAAACATCTGTAAACATTAACACCACCCTTCCTCTTCTAGCTATTATCCAACCAGACAGTAAATGCATCCACTCTGTCTTACTTCTCATAATGCTTTGTCTTGTGCTCTGCAATCAACCCAAACCCAACCACCACCCACTCTCCGCCCTCTTATGATGCTATCTTAAGAACTGTTTTTCCTGCTTCCCCTCTCTCCCATGCCTTCTATATTTTATTGTCTTTGAAATGGAATTAGAGTGTGTTGTGATTCTTCTGCATCCAGTATCCTTTTATCTTGGCATAAACACCAAAGTCATTTTCTTGACATAAGACTTGCTCACGTTCTTCACCTCACATATGACCTTAGTTCTTGGCAAGGTTCCCTCGCCAAATTCACTTCAACTGTATTCCTCCATTTTAGTACTTAAACACTCTGACATTTTCCCACTAAGGGTCTCTACACTGGATATTCCTCTGCTAGAACCTTCTTTTCTTCTATCCCTGCAGAAGTAAGCCTCTTGTGCTTCTTCAATCTTGTGCAAATGGTATCCCCTCATTGAAACTGGAGGTCACCTCTCTAAACCATAGCCTTTACTCCATTCAAGGAGGAGCCATTATAGTGCTTCTGCTTGAGGCACTGCTTCTTTTTCTTTTGAAATTATTCTTGACCTCCACTGTCATGTATTTGTAATGAATTTATTCTCAATGTTGTTAGTTTTATCTCTGTGTTTAAAATTAAATGCCAATATGTTGTTGGTTGATCCATCAAAAGCACATAAAATAAAGACTGAAGCATAAAGGCTGCAAGTAAAAGCCTCCTGCATGTACATGTAGAGGAAGGTGTCCTTAGGAGCACATGCAGGACTGGCTGTGGAATAGAGCTTCCTGCATGTACTTGTAGAGGAAGGTGTCTCTTGGGAGCACATGCAGGACTGGCTGTGGAATAGAAAGACTTCTTTTAGGCAAAAAAAAGTTTGAAACCTGAAATTGAGTAAGTTGTAAAGAGCAGGGGATCAGAGTCTCTAAGCATTGGAAAAAGCATATGGAAAGTTTCCCACTGAAGGAAAATAGACAAATATTCTTTCAGTCTGAGAACTAAACAGAGCTATCATGAGGACTGTGCAGAGTCAGGAGTTCTGACCACACAGGATGAGGCTCTGAGCTCCATCTTCAACACAGTGAGAGTCTATAGCAACCTGGAGATGGGTGCAGATCCATTGGACTCCCTGGTGATTACTGGATTCTGTTGTCCAGGCAGACCAGTATGGGGCCTGAACTGTGACTATGCCTCAGAGTATGGATTCAATGCTTTGACACCTTTTCCTTAATTTCTTTATAAAATAAATGACTGCAGAAGTCACAACCATTTATGTCTAGCTTACTGATGATTGCAGTTGAAAGCTATGATCAGATTTTAAAGCAAAGCAAGATCCTGAGAAGCATGCGCTTCCTTACAGGTACTGGTTTTAAACCACGTAGTGTTTTCACAAGAGAGACTCACGGGAGACATGTATAGAAGGAGCAATAATGACCTGGAAAGAAAATAAGTAAGAACTTTTTAATTACCAGACTATTAAGAAAGAAAATACAGGATTATTGTTGCTATAGAATTTGCTTTGAGTCCCTGCTACAAGCATTTGCTACGTTCCTCTGATCAAGGGTAGCCAAAGAGCTCGGAGCTGTTTACTCTGGTGATAAGCAAGGAAGCTGTAGTAATTTAACCAGACTGCATTCACAAGGGACAATGGAAAACAGATCTTTCACCTCTCTTAAAGATTTAAAAGGAGGCAGAGTATAAGTACACTTGTTAGTAGAACAAAAATAATGACAACTACTTCCGTTTTCAAATACATTTTGTTTTTCCCAGTGTCACCCTCTTGCAAGGCCTGCCTATGGATGCTTCCTTTCCACACAGTCTCCTTTGCTCCACTCTGCCTTTGATGTCCGGCTAGCATTAAGGAGCTCAACCACCACCAAGGGACCAACATTTGTGTGGTGCTTTAAATAATAGTTTTCACACAAGAACCTCATTTTACTCAGGAACCAACTTAACACACATTTTTCCAACTTCCTTAATTGCTGCCCTAAGAGAATTATTGGGCCTGTCTGAAAATAGTATAATCTTTCTCAGTTCGGTAATTAGCACCGTGCATTAAATAGTACTCTGAGAGCCTGGCAGAATTAATTCTGCGTTGTGAGTGTTGAAACTGACCACCGGCACAGCTACGACCCAGCATTTACCACTGCAAATATTAAAATAGCTTACAGCACCTCAAAGCTTGGTCCATTTAAACCCGTGTACTTTGTAGTTAAAAAGGACATATGTAAAAACAATAACAAAAAAACAAACAAGCTGATCTTGCCAAAATTACATATCCTGAAAAAAAGTATTTTCAAATAAATCTATGTTGTGCCATTTAAATGAATTATCCATATGTATGATTATAATGAAGGACATCTGTGCTCAGCTGCATCACTCAATTCTTCTCTGAAGAACACTTGTAGGTCAACAAGATTTCTCCAAAAATCTCAGCTTCAGCAATTATATGAAAGGCCATGTTGGGCCCTCAGTAAAAGCTACATCAATATTTCTAAATTTTGCTGGCCCTCTGCTCTCACCCATGGCCTCTCCATGGTGTGAAATCTCCAGGGACTGGCGGATAGGCATCTCTGCTCACCAAGTGTAGAAACTGAAGCAAGAGTCATCACCCTAGACAGCCGGGGCTTTGTCCTAAGTTGCTATCACTAAGGAACTGTGCACAGAGAAAGGGAGGAAGATGATTGACTCAGTACTCGGCCGCCGAAAAAGTCCTTGCTGTGGCTGAATCAAATCCAGACCTTGCTGTAAACTGAACTTCTTTTCTGTGTTAGTTTGCATAATTAGCTTTACTGAGGATAGAATGTGTAAATACGTAATCCCAAGCCCCTGAATGTGAGATGCTTGTTCCTTAAGTAAGATTTTTGTATTGAAATCAACAGATAATCTTTATATTTTAGTCATATAAATGCATATTATATATGTTTTAAACATATGTGTGTGTGTTTAGTGTGTTCCTTTGAAAATAGGTCTTTTTTCATATTCATCGAAAATATCTTTGTTATCCACTGAAAATAATGAAAGATGCTAATTCTGGTTTCTTTCTGCTGAGCTCCCTTTTCCGTCTTGAGAATTGTGGCTCGCTTGTGTGACTGCCAAAGACGTAGAGTTTCATGAAGGTTTGATGCCTCTGTGCCCTGCAGTTCCAAAGGGCACATGTTCAAGATGCTTTACAGTAAATTAGAGATGACCTTATCACAGACAGCTCTTCCAGGGGGTGGGTGCTGGTGAATATAAAATTAAGTTCAGTGAATAATTCTAGGCTCACTGTGCACTTTTTCCCACTGTTCTTTTTCCTTGAGTCTCTATTTTATTCTTATGCATTGAGAGCAATTAAAATAAAAGGCTTCCTAAATTTTTCTTATAAATTTATTAAGACTTTATAAGATTTGAGATTTTCTGTTTTACATAGTGACAATTCAGGGGAACTGCAAAGTCAGGTCACTATCTCAGAGTCACAGAGAGCTGGCTTCAAATTCCTTCCTGTAGCAAAATTTTAGAGCAATGTGTACAAATGATTATTTTATGACCTGTAATCTTCACCTATAAAATCAAGCAAAACCATTTGTGGCTTACGGTTTTTAATAACTACAAAGTCACAATACAATAATTTCTGTGTTTGAATTTTTTTCATAACTACCAAAGCACAAATACTAAGCAGAGAATAAGGGGAACATGGGCTCTCTTCCCTTAGCTTGATGTTCAGTACCTGCTAACACAGCACAGACACTGCTCTGTTTCTCTAAATCTTACAACGGTTCTCAATCTTCTTAATGCTGCGACCCTTTAACACAGTTCTTTATGTTGTGGTGACCTCCAAACATAAAATTATTTCATTGCTACTTCATGGCTGTAGTTTTGCTACTGTTGGGACTCATAATGCAAAATCTGCAGGGTGTGGGCTGCATGCTCGTGCCGTCACAACCCACAGGTTGAGGACCTCAGCCTAAGAAGCATCACGTAAAACACTCTGGTTACCACCCCAAGACAATGGAGGAGCAAGAGGCAAGTCTGAGCCCAAGCCTGCTTTTTCACATACAAGTTCTGTGCTTTCTAAACTGTTCCCAAAGAGCTTCAAGTTTCAGAACAAATTGAAAATAATGAAATCTATAGGACTCAAAAACATTTTAGTAGTGAGTAGAAGTTAGTATTTCTGTTTTAAATACAATCTTCTGTTTTCAAGGTGTAGAAAATACGTGTAAAAAACCATGGCATCATGTGGCAATCTACAAAAACTTACATTGTATTCATGGCATCCTCTTTTATATTCATAATAAACACAAACATTTTCCTCTCTGCCGCCTTTTTCTGGTGTTAGAGATGCCATCTTCTGGGACCTGTGATCATGCTATCCCATTGCATGATGTTACTGGACATAACAAACATGTAAAATGAGTATTTCATTTTATTTCATTTCATTTGAAATATAAGCCTCAATAGATATACACTTAAAATGTAATAAAGCTTGCATTTGGAAAATGGACCATAAAAATGATTTCCCAGATTTCTTGCGTGAGTGTGGCGGTGGCGATGCTGGGAAGCACTAAGCTAAATGGCCCCCCACTGAAGGATAAATTCCCAACTCAGCCGAGAGAGTTCACAGAACATAACATCAGGGCAGGGACGCAGCAATTTTTCTCAGAGGAGGAAGACAGTTACACAGCCATCACCATCTCTTCAAACTAATTTATATCTACTTTAGTGAGCAGTGAAATCCAACGGAAATATTTCACTCTCCAGTCAAAACTGTGAGCACTCGTTGAACCGGAAATGCAAACCAGAAGCTAATGGGCACTGAATCACAGGCTGCTGGTTATCTACTTGCTCTGAATTGTGTTTCTGACTGGGCGTTTTAATTTAAAAGGACAATAAACTGAACATTTGTTTAGGTTTGAGCATTTGTGCAAGGTTGAGGGGACTCTCTGCCCAGTGAGCATGCTCTGTAGCAATGGGGTTGTATTGTGTGGATCAGAACACTTTTAGCTCAGCCTAATCAGATTTCCAATGCATTTTGCTCACATTTATAGTCCTCTAAAAACAGTTAGTGGGTGGCTTCATGGGTGCCTCCCTGTAAGGAGAGCAAGCTGACTTCATGAAAACCTTGGCTTTTAGCTACTATAATTTTAATATGAATCGCAATATTTTCTTAATATTCAACTTATCCAATTTAAGTCCCATTACCCATTCAAAGACCTAGAAATTAGTGTTAAGAGTTAATTTGGCAATAAACTGAATAGTATACAGAAAGAAAATTAATGCTTCTCACTGTGGGCTAATAAGAACAGACTCACAGTGAGGCAGACACAGCCTGCTATGTCCTTTCTTATTAGCTTCAGCAATTCTTCTCTAACATCAACATAATTTCTTGATAGGAATATAATACAACTTTTAAGTGATCCGTGAAATAGGACACTGTGAAAGTAATGGAGTCGGCTGCCTTTTCTTGTGATTAGGACTTCTTTCACTTTTAAAGTTAGTGCACTTGTTCAGCTGTTCTCGTTGACCAGAATTGGAAAGCTTACTTGTAATACTATATCTCTTCACTTATTTTTTTAATCAAGAGCATGATTTCTTTTTTTATTTTTTTTAAAGACAAGTCACTGTACACATTTTATTTACAGTTTTGTACACTGTCTTAATATGAATGGGACCGCTTTTCTACTTGAGCCATTTGTAACCAGAGCAAAAGAACCTAAGTAATACAAAGTGTTAAAGTACAGCATAAAGATACAAAAGCAGACATACTAATTCTAGTTAGGAATGTGATTATGATGTTACATTTTTATAGTCCACAATTATGTTTAGGGATCACACAGACATAGATCACTGATTTGAATGAAATGCATAAATTTGTAGCAAAGCTTTGTAGTTACAAAAAAACAAAAAGTTACCAAAGAATGAACAAATTTAATGTTTATTCCACGTTTCTGTCATATTCCTGGATCCTTCACCAATGTTACATGAAGAAAAAAGACAAAAGCAAAACAAATGAAAAACTGAAATCAGAATCAGTAATGTTATCAAGGAGGGAAGCAAATAAATTAAACTCTAGCAGCCATCAGCAAGAGGCCAGCAAGGAGAATGCTGTGGAAGGACAACGAGGTTGCTAGAAAACTGCACGCAGACTCTCACCAGCAAAACACGCTCCTGCACGGAGTGCAACAGAAACAGATCTTTTCCTGCTAAGGTAACAGAAATGCAAGTTCTTTTTCGAATACTGTGGAAA
Source organism: Myodes glareolus (assembly GCF_982192425.1). NCBI lineage: Eukaryota > Metazoa > Chordata > Mammalia > Rodentia > Cricetidae > Myodes > Myodes glareolus. The sequence goes on from NC_142045.1 coordinate 9,681,094, forward strand.
GGCAAATGTGTGTATCATGGTAATTCTACCCAGCTGTTACAGTGCGGGCCAGGGACACACCTGCGGATTCTGGGGTGGCATATACTGTAATTCTTTGATTGGGATAGTGGACACACTAGCAAAAATTGGGGGGAGGAAGGGAAGAAATGAACACAGAGGTACAAGACAAAGGCGAATGAGACTTCTCTTATATCTTAGCAACATTTAGATGGAATCAAACTTCAGTGCAGTCCACTCTGCTTAGATGAGGCTTTGGTTCAGCTCCCAATCTCGATTGCGTGACGCAGTCTCCTGTGAGAACACTCAGGTGTCTTCTTAAACAACAAACCTATTTTTAGTGGTGGGGCCGCTCTTTGTAGCCGTGTCTGCGTGGGACTGATAACCAATTACTATCTTTGGAGAAAGTCCTAAGCTTTCCTTGTATACCCTCCCTATGTGTGTTACTGCGTCTCTGTTTTCACACTCAGTAGTCCATATTGCTATCTTATCACCTTTAGCTCTAACATTGACAACAGCTCCACATACATCATCGCTGTAGTCATCAAAAGATTCTCCAATAAGGCACAGCAGTGTCTCTAGCCAAAAGCGATCGAGGTCACTTCGTCTCTGCTGCTTGTTCAATGTAATTAGCCATCGACCACCCCGTTTGTTCTTCTCATCTTCCCACATAGGCTCAATACCATCCTTAAAAAGTGAGTAGTCACAGCCAGGCATTAAATTACTAGACAACTGGATATGGTTGTATAGAGCCCAAAAGTCTTCAACAGTATCAAACTTAGAGATCAATCGAAGGTTTGCTTGCCAAGTTTTGCTTTTATCATTTTTAAAAAACCAGAGTGCCCACCTGTTCTGGAGAGGGTGTTTGATATAGTGCTCTGGGTTTGCTATAGGAACCTCCAGACTGGATTCTGTTTTCTCCTCTTCCGCAGGTGGGGGATTAGTAGTAGGGGTGGTTTCCGGTTCCACAGTTGCCATCTTAGATCGATCTCAAGAGCATGATTTCTGCATGTGTTAGGAAGATGCTCTGCTACAGATACCCAGCACTGAAACATCTTTTTGTTGTCAGAAATTTAAGTTTCTTCTAATCCTTGCATAGTACAAATCATCCAACTTCAATTTTGGTGTCTCTAGAAATTTTTGTACCTCAAAATATTTTTTGTAAGATACGTTCCAGAAATTTCATTTTAGATTAAATGATTCATGGTTCTGTATTTTGTCTAATGTTTGCATGTATATTTATAGGTTAAAACTACAAGTTCATAAAAGAAAAATATGATGGGTTTGAAGCACTTTGAGTGACTCAAATGCAGCCGTTTAGGAGACATGTATACACACACACACACACTTTTATATCTGCATTCAGTAGATGGTATTGAATTGCATTCAGGAAGTATATAATAACTGTTTTGTGGAAACCGTTGATCTGCATTACAAAGTGATCCAGATTTCTACCCAGGAGAGATTTATAGATGTCTCAGAAAATGCAGGAAGTGAGAAAATGCATATTTGGCCTGAAGTGACATTCTATCATGGGAAATATTCTGATGACTGACATTTGAGAAGAAAGTTTAGAAAGTCACCTGTAACCCCACATAAGAAAGACGCTTGAAATCCTAACATTCGGGAAGCTGAAACAAGAAGGTTAAATGTTCATGGTCAGTGCGGGATCCCTTCCTAACATCGAAAAAACAAATAATAGTAACAACAAACCAATGAAGATTCACACATAAAGCCCGTCTTAATAGAGCCATAGCACTCTGTCACAGTGTACTTCCCACGGCCTCACACCCATTTTCTCCCTCTCTGAAAGAGTATGGTCTATGTAAGACCTCTGGCTTACTTTCTTTTCCTTCCTTCCTTCCTTCCTTCCTTCCTTCCTTCCTTCCTTCCTTCCTTCCTTCTTTCCTTCCTTCCTTCCTTATCCCTGCATCCTTTCTTCTTACCCTTTCAATAGGCCCAGCCCTGTCATCATCTATAAGAACTCAGGGGTAATATGCAAGAGCTACCCTTCTCTGAAGCATCTGTTCTGGTGCGGAGGATAGTTACAGGAAATAAATGAAAAATGTTCACATAAGATGATCAGATGCTGGAAAATGCTATAAATAAGACAAACAGGAAAGGAACTGGAGGATGGCTTTGTAGGAGGGGCAGCCCTGCCCAAGCCGTTGTCAGAGTCTGTGGGCGGCACTCACAGGTACAGAGCAGATTAATACTTAGGGAAGAAGGTTAAGATGCCAGGGCAGATTGTTTCCTCTCAAAGCATTTCCAAAGAAGGGAATAGAAAAATGGGATGATGATTTGAAGAAAATATTTGACGAATTATTTTCCTCTTCCCCTTTTTATCCCCTCCTTTCCTCTCTTCTTTTCTCCTCCACTCTTCTTATTTCTTTCTTTAGTTGTGGTAGAAAATAATAAAGAAGTTGAGTTTTTATAGAGACTATCCGGAGTGTGCCGATGAGCGATACTGCAGGCGTGATTCCCTAAACAAATGTATTTAAGGAAACTGGAGGTGTAGCCTTAGCGCCCTGCATGAATGGGGAGGGCTGAGAGAAAGTGTGGCCAGCTCTGTTCTGTCAGCTCAGGGGGCAAACGTGTTGTGAGGTTTGGGCTTTTTGCCAGGTGGCAAACCAGGAGCATCTATCAAGGGGTTTCCTTCTCTCCACAATACAACATAATCAGAATAGGGTTTGAGAACGAGAAGCAGGTGAAGGCTGTGGTATTCAGAAAGTGATGTGAGCCACTGTGGGGGAAGAATCAAGTTACTGGAGAGTAAGATTGCTCTGGTGTGCTGCGTGCCATTCAGACGTAGGTTGGTAATGTATTGTCCCTATATCAGTCATGAAAGGGAATTACCGCGCAGTGGGGGCTCCCTCCTGGACTGCGTTTTTGGGACAAACCACACCCAAACACCAAACACCAACACCTGTTTTCAAACAGCGATTCTTTATAAAATGGGGAAGAAAAGTCAAAATGTCTGCCTCCTTGTTGACGAAAGCTGCTCATTCGTTTCCTGGACCCCCCGACCCAAAATAATCACATAGAAACTATATTATTTGCAATACTATTTGGCCAATAGCTTAAGCATATTTTTAGCTAGCTCTTATATCCCAAGCTAACCCATTTCTATTATTAATCTCTGTACGGTTATGGGACTGTGGATGTGGCAAGGTTCCAGTGTATCTATTTCCTGCAGACAGCTACATGCCTTCTCCTGATTCTGCCTACTCTCTCTATATCTCTTTCAGACTGCCTTTACTCTGTTAAGCCATTGGCTAAAAGCAGCTCTTTATTCATTAACCAATAAAAGCAAGACATATACAGGACTTCCCACACCACTCTCTGACTGTGGCAGAAATGAACAGCAGCAAATGACCCTGCAAGTGTAATACTTAAGAAAAAGCAGAAGTCTGTGTTAGAGTGGGCTAGGATGCCATGGTAAAGGAGATAGAAGATGAGGGAAAAGGGGAAGGGTGATTTGTCCTGCGGGGACAAAGGACTGCCTCTGGACAGAGGGCGACAGATGTGGCACATGGGCAAAGTGGTTTATAAAGGTAAAATGGGAAATCCCATGTTAGTATGAGGTGTTTAATTTTAATTGGGCATGTTAAATAGGTGACCCAAAAGGGGCTTTTGGTTGCTGGACTTGGTGAGAACCAGCTTCAGGAGGAGGAAGTGGCCAAATAAGGGAGTAGACCTTGGTGAGTAGCATTAGAAATGCCATCAAATGGTTTTTTGGGGAGTGTAGAGGGAAAGGGAAAAGGGCAAGGCCTGCCTGAGACATGTGAATGCATGCTCAGCCTCGGTACATTTGAGCTGGCATCCTCACACACTGTTAAATCACAGAAATCGCTGAGGAGTGGTGGAGTTTGCTTCTTCTTCCTCAATACCAGAAGCACAAGGAGAAGGCAAATAAATGGTCTAACACCACTCTAAAGAGTCTTTAAGCACCACCAATCTTGAATTAAAGATTCAGGTTCAAAAACTCATCTATTTTCTGTCTATTTTAACCAATGAATCTCTTATTGGGCATTGAAGATATGTTTGTTGTTATTTTGAAAGTTTATATGTCATCACAGCTGTCCATAAAATACTGGTTCAGTGATAACCTGATTTCAACAAATACAATAAGCTTCCTGTTAAATTAGCTTAGATACTGAGATATTTGAGCATATTGGTGTTCGGAATGAGTTCTGTAGTCCCATATTCCAACCTCTGGTTGGATTCTAAGATAGCTACATAGAGGAAATGCATTTCACTTCTTCTTCCTTTTTACCCAGTATTCATGCTGCTTGGTAGGCAAGAGCAGTCTTACAAGATGGCCTGTGTTGCATGGTAGGCTAGATCATGGGCAACAAAGTTCTGGATTTCTCCCATCCTTATAAAATGTGTGATTCCTTTTAGTATACATCTGCCCTCACCTACGATGCTGTCCAAGTGATGACCGAAGCATTCCGCAACCTTCGGAAGCAGAGGATTGAAATCTCCCGGAGAGGCAATGCAGGGGATTGTTTGGCCAACCCAGCTGTGCCTTGGGGACAAGGTGTAGAAATAGAAAGGGCCCTCAAACAGGTCAGTTTCACAGAATGGGTGTGAATGTGACCGCTTACAGTCATGAAGGTGGCTTCTGTGAGATTTTTGTTCATTCGTTCGTTTGTTTGTTTTGCCAAAACATGTAAGTTATCTTTGTTTTATTCCTTATGTTGAACATATAGGCCACATTGTCTCCTCAGAAGACAAAGGTAGACTACTTTTAGACAGATTGGTTATTCTATACTTTAGTCCTAATAACCAACTATGAGTGAGTTCATATCATGTTTGTTGTTCTGGGCCTGGGTTACCTCCCTCAGAATGATTTTTTTTCTAGTTCCATCCACGTGCCTGCAAATTTCATGAAATCATCATTTATTTATTTATTTATTTGCAGCTGAGTAGTACTCCATTGCATAGGCGGAAAGAGGCTAGATAGCAAGGAATCACAAGGAGGGGTGTGGATTTCCCTGGAAAAGGGAAGTAGAAAAGAACTCCTGGGTACATTGTGGGTGGGGGTTGAGAGGATGGAGACATGGGAGCTAGAGAGAGCAGGTGGGGTGGACTGGGTGTGGGAGGTCTGTTGGAGTCAGGATGGTGGGGGAGAGTAACGAAAGAGATGTCTTGATGGGGAGCATTGGGAGAGAGGGAGAAGCCTGGTGCCAGGGAAACCCCAGGGAAACCACAAGGATGACCCCAACTAAGACTCCTAACAGTAGTACAGAGAATGCCTGAATTGACCATCTTATGTAAGCAGATTGGTGACTTCCCTGATTGCCATCAGAGATACACTATCCAGTAACTGATGGAAGCAGAGGCAGAGATCCACAGACAATTACTGTGTTGTCTTGTGGAAGAAAGGGAAGAGGGACTGTTTGAGCCAGGAGCATCATGATGGGGGAACCCACGGAGACAGCAGACCTGAGTTCCTAAGAGCTCATGGTCACAGTCAGGGAACCTACATGGAACCAACCTGAGGCCAGCCTCTGCATGTGTGTGACAATTCATTTGGTCTCTTAGTGAGGCTTCTTACAATCAGAGTAGGGCCTCTCCCTGGTGCTCAACTGGCTATTGGTAACCTTTCCCCATGCTGGATTACCTGGTCTCATCTCTTGTAAGAGGAGGAGCTAAGCCTCAACTAGATGTACCTTGTTTTGTCCTAGCCCATGGGAGGTCTGCCTCTTTCTGAATGATAATGGAGGAAGAACATTTGGGAAGGGGAGTAGATGGGAAAGGGGAGAAAAGCAAAGGTACAGAAGGGGAGGAGGGGGTGAGGGTTGGTAAGTAAAATAAATGGAAAACATGTTATTTAAATAATAAACTTAAACACACACACAGAGTAAACAGTAACCTGTTCAGGTTAGTGTGAGCAATCTTCCCAGTTTGCATCTTGGATTAAATAAATTTATGACTGTGTTCTATTTCCATTTCATCCTAGGTTCAAGTTGAAGGTCTCTCTGGAAATATAAAGTTTGACCAGAATGGAAAAAGAATAAACTACACAATTAATATCATGGAGCTCAAAACAAACGGGCCCCGAAAGGTAAAACTTTAAGGATTTAAAATGGGGTCTCCCTTTGAAGAGGCAGATTCCATTGTGAGCTTTTTTCACTCCTGGGGTCAGAGAGCATGTGCACATAGACAGTGATGAGCTGCTTCTAGAAACAAATTCAGTTTTGAGATTTGTTTTGAATCAAATCGACTCATTTTTCGTAAGTGATAGCAATAATTAATCTAAAATAGTACCTATATGCGGTGTTACACGTTTTTTCAACTTTGATAAGAAGACTTTAATTATAAGATAGAAAAGAACTGCTAAAGATGTAATGCAATTAGATCAAATAAATAGTGGTATAAGCATGTATTAAACTGTTTAATTCAAAATCTTGCCTTAAAATAGTCTGTCTAAATTGTCACTGTTTGGGATATATTTACATGTATAAATTATTACCCCGCCAACCAAGTTATCCATTAAATATGAAAAGCAACCCAGCTGCATTGGCACATGACTTTAATCTGTGAACTACAGAAGCTGAGGCAGGGGACTGTGAGTTGAACGCAAGTTGACCTGTATAGTGAGTTCTAGACAAACTAAGGATACCTAACAAGCTATTGAGTCAAATAAACAAAAATAAATAAACAAATAATAAAATAGAAAGATTCCACCAAATTTTAAGAATTATCTTTGTTTTTGGAATTTCATTTCTAACCAGATGCATATATGAAGGTAAAGTTATTGCTGGTCCTTAGATGTCTGTGTAAGGTGGGCGTTGTTTTGGGTGCAGACATGGGTTTGAAAAGTGTCAAGTGTGATGTACGAAGCCAGACCACGTCTCATCATTGTTTATCAACTGTGACCTTTTCCAGATTGGGTACTGGAGTGAAGTGGATAAAATGGTTGTCACCCTAACCGAGCTCCCTTCTGGAAATGACACATCTGGGCTTGAAAACAAAACTGTGGTGGTCACCACAATCTTGGTAATTAATCGCACGTTCCTAGGTTGGACCGGATGTTTTCTTATTCAAAGTATCTACTTGAAGACTTGATGTTTAGGCTTTAGAGTAGTAAGATCACCAAACAGCTTTTACAATGCTTACTTCATTCCATACTTGTCATTGTATCCCTTACTGCACGCTTACCTACTCTAAGGGTTATACACAGGCTGAGTTGAAGCACGTAGGATCTTCTCATCTTCAAGGAGGCTGGAGTCTAGCTTGGCAGCTAACTGGTACCCTGCTGCAGACACTAGTGAATGGCAGAGCAAAGTCTTGTTTGGTCTTTACACTTCCTTTCAAATCTCACCCAACTCTGGTTCATCTCCATCCCATCCCCATTTGGTAATATGATATAATAATGCTTCTGGTAATGCTGCTAAGCCCTCTTTATGCACAACGAAAGGCAAGTGTGAACTCCTTTATACCAATCATTTGAACACAGTGGTAGCCATATGCCCTGTTCCAAATACATGACTATTGTAAGAGGGAGGAAAAGCTTGCCTGGATGTGTGGCTCGTGAAGACACAATGCCGAGCAAGGGGTGAGAAGAAGGTGGAATTCATTAGGGGACATGGTTTTGTGATAAGGTGGTTTGGAACTCTTTTACTTAGTAGTGAGGTTATAAATTGGTGGGTTCATTTTCCTAACAACATAAGATAGAAGTATAAATACACACATAAGAGATTTAGATAAATTGTTAGTGGCACCTGGAATTCTCTTCATGAATGTGAGTTAGACATGTGGGAATTCTCACCCTCATCATGCTATTGAAAGGAACCACCAACTCAATTAGATTTATATTCTGTAACCCTCCAAAGTGGACAACATTAGATTTGCTGAACCATTTCTTCGTACTTCCTCTCTCGTGGGTTTCTAGAGAGAGAGAGCTTCTCTAACTATATGTGTAGCGTTATTCTAGCGTATTACATCTCTTAGATGAAGTGAGACACGAAACTTTCAGGAATAGAATCAGTATGTTGCCATGACAATGGCCATTTTCATTTTATGGATCATTGTACTTGCAACTTTTTCCTCCATGACATTTGCACCTGGAGCAGCAGTAACGCAGACCTTGCCTGAACTCAGGTACTTGACCTTGAGTGCAGGTAAGGAAGACCCAAAGCCAAATATAATAGCTGTTGAGCAAAACTTTCCCTCCCTGGTGCTTAAGGATTAAAATAAAATGAGAGGCTGTGTCAAGAGCTTTTGCGTATCTTACTTGGATATGATTAGATATAAGACATTTTAATGACCAATAATATAGAGATTTAAGGAAGTTGGTTGTAGAAGCACTATGCCTATATATTGTTCTTTCAATGTCTACCATATCAAACATGCCTATGTATAATAACTAATTATTATACATACTCTTATTAAGCTAAGAGTTTGGTATAATAGAAGTATATAGAGCATGATGATAATCAGTTGAACATATCGTCTCTCCTTACAGGAATCACCATATGTTATGATGAAGAAAAATCATGAAATGCTTGAGGGGAATGAGCGTTATGAGGGCTACTGTGTTGACTTAGCTGCAGAAATTGCCAAACATTGTGGGTTCAAGTACAAGTTGACTATTGTTGGGGATGGCAAGTATGGGGCCAGGGATGCAGACACCAAAATTTGGAATGGTATGGTTGGAGAGCTTGTATATGGGGTAAGTATATATCTCTTTAAAGGTAAAGTAATTCAGTTTGAACCATTGTTGAGAGAAAGGTCATTCTATTTTAAAATATTTATTTATCAGTTTTTGGCATTCCATGATGCTCTAGAAACAACTGTTTTATTTCTTTGATAAAACTTGAAAGGTTGAGACAAAAGCAAGAAGTAAACTTGAAAATTAACTGAAACATGCATTGACCAGTCTTTAAGCACATATGTTATCACAAATCTTCCAAGTGTAAATCACAGAAAATGTGTAATGACCTTATCTAAGCCAGATAGGTCAACGATTTGTCTATAATAGTTGGTGAATAAATACACAACCCTCTTGCTTATTCTTTAGCACCAGAGCCATAATTACTGCCACTCTTGAATTTCCATCCCACGTTTTAAACATGTGTCTTTCTTAACCATAATGGTGGGTTCTGTTATTTTCCTTTCTTTCCTTTACAGAAAGCTGATATTGCAATTGCTCCATTAACTATCACCCTTGTGAGAGAAGAGGTGATTGACTTCTCCAAGCCCTTCATGAGTCTTGGAATCTCTATCATGATCAAGAAGCCTCAGAAGTCCAAACCAGGAGTGTTTTCCTTTCTTGATCCTTTAGCCTATGAGATCTGGATGTGCATTGTGTTTGCCTACATTGGGGTCAGTGTAGTTTTATTCCTGGTCAGCAGATTTAGCCCCTACGAGTGGCACACTGAGGAGTTTGAAGATGGAAGAGAAACACAAAGTAGTGAATCAACTAATGAATTTGGGATTTTTAATAGTCTCTGGTTTTCCCTGGGTGCCTTTATGCAGCAAGGATGCGATATTTCGCCAAGGTTGGTCACTCGCCTGCTTCAACTTTGTGCATTTTAGGTCTCAAGTGGATGTCCATGGTGTTTATGAGTTCACTATGAAGATGTCTCCAGCTGCTGACTGCTTGTCCAAGCAATTTAAGATGCTTAGAGGACAAACTTTCACTGTCGGCGTAAGCCTGTGAAATACCTGAACAGCGTTCTTTGAATGTTGGCCATGTGTTTCCCTGGTGAAATTGTACACACCATGGAGAGGCTATAAAATGCATAAGGTTCCTCTCATTCCATGCCTGCTTGGAGGGGTACCGTGTTTTTGCTGCATATTCTCATTTTACAGTCATCTGTGTGTTGATCCACAGACCTGTATATGGGAAAATGGGCGGTATTAGCTGTCTCTGAGTCAACAACTTGTTAGACAACACTTCATTTGAACATACTTCACCTCTTTATTTCCCTATTATCATCAGTTCATGAAAACGGTGTGAGAGAGAGAGATCATTAAACTTTTTGAATATGAAGCTTCTGTGTATAGAGGTTGATCATATATTTTCAAGTATCTAAAAATGCAGACAGAAAAATCAATGACTTGCTGCAAATGCCTATTGAATGGTGCCACCCACACATCAGAGATTCCCATCAGGATATGATTATATTAGACTAAAGTGACTAATTATCATATATCTGTCACAATTCACCAATTGCTTTTGTTTATGTTACAACATGCATGATAAGTACTCGTGCCTCTTCAGCCAAATAAATCCCGCTTCTGTTAGTGTGGTATCATTAACATTTAGAGCCAGGAAATTATTTGTCTTCTGGGGCAGTTCAATTCAAGCTAGAATACCCTCCTTTGATTCCAAGGGTAAATCTTTACTAGTAAAGGGGGTGACTTTTTGATCATAATTTGTTCAAATATTAGTTTTTGAGTACCTAGTGAATTACAAGCAATTAATTTCAAAATGAATATAAACATCTTAAAAATCCATAGCTTTCTGAGTGTTAAGGTATCTTTTGCTGGCTGAGAAGAAAGAAATGTATCTCCTAGGCAGAAATTATTAAACAATTGATCTCTGATATTCAGTAGCTATAATGGTAGTGTATTATAAAAATCCTGTTAAAAAGAAAAAAAACCAAATTAAGTAAGCATTTATAAAAGACAAATCTTAGCTCCACATTCACAGTGGATTCTATTTAGGTCTTCTATGAATTAGAAATATTCTAAATATATTTTCATGTTATGCACAAAGGAGTATATGGTCCTAAGTACATAGTTAGACTCTGATAACATGTAGAGGGGTTGTCATCTCTATATTTAGTTATCTGATTTTAATTAGAGATATGAAGATCAGTTTCTAAGAATAAGGAAGAAAAAAATAACAACTGAAAACTCAGAGGACATTCTTGTCCATAGAACAGTAGCTTTCATGGCTGAGTTTGGGTAAGACCGTTGAATCGTGGTCACTAATTGTAAGTAAAGGCAGCTAAGCTTGGCTGGCACACGTTCTGCTCTGCTTTTTGGGTAAGCAGAACTGTGTGTGGGTTTGTAATGAAGTAGGTACTGTCCTGTGTTCTCAGAGATGGACCGGGTCTGGGAGCCTTCCCACCTCCCACTCACAGCGTGGCACTGCAGATGCTTTGCTCTCTAGTGTCTGCTAAGCATCAGAAAATCTTTTGTGTTTGTGGCTGGAATAAAAGGCACACTTATTATAGAACATTCCAGGGTCCACTATGGCATTCAGACAGTTTCTTTCTTTCTTTCTTTCTTTCTTTCTTTCTTTCTTTCTTTCTTTCTTTCTTTCTTTCTTTCTTTCTTTCTTTCTTCTTTTATTAAGCTTGCACCCAAAATAGTATATTTTCTTTTGTGCTTTGATTTTATTCTTGAGTCTCACTGCATTTCTCACTCAAGGACATTCATTTCCTTAGTAAGAAACTTTGGTTTTTAGTTAGGGTATTTCTCTTATTACTGTATTTTTTTATTTCAGAATATGAAGATATAACACCTATAATAAAAATACACTTAACTTTCTGCTTATGCTCTATATACACTTGAAACTGAACCTAAAAAAATAGCATTGACCAATTTAATGATTGTTTTAATAAAAGAATGAACGGCACTGCCTTGTCTTAGAGTGCAGCTATGGACCCCGCACAGCAGAACAGTAGGATGAGGTGCTGTCTTTACAAAGAGCTGAAAATGAACAGACCACCTAGAAATTCCTTTAAACTTTGGAAATGAATCTACCAACCCTTTCCAAGTGAAATCTTCTGTGGAACTCCATTAAGAACGTTGAGAGGGTGCACTTGAAGTATAGTCTAGGACAATTTGCTGAAATTAATGATTATAACTTGCCCGAAATTCAAAAAACAAAAGAAGAAAGAAAGTTGGTTTGGGGTTCCTGCACTATGAGATATGTTTTTAAAACATAGGCATTAGAAAAGCAATGTGCACAGTTGTTATTCTTCAGATTGTTTTTTTACATCCACAATATCTCTACATGTAAATCATATGCCATTGAAACATCATCATTTGATGTGTGTTGAGAAGACACGACAGTGCCTCTGCTTTCACATTCTTCAACATCTGCAACAGAAAGGAAAAAAATCTTTTTTTTTTTTGATGATGGAAACTTTTGTTACAAATCAAAATCAAATTTCTTCCCCTTAATAAAATTTCTCCAGAACTCTCAGAAAAATTAATTGCTGCTTTAAAAATAGTTAAAGATAAATGATAAAATCTAAAAATATTTTCTATGTCTTACAACTAATATAGTTAAAGTAACACTGAAATATTTGATCTTAATATTTTTAAGCACTGGAATAAAAGCAAAGTGATAGCTAGCTTTTATTTTTTAACTAGAATAGTATAACATATAAATACAATTCTTAATCAGGTAGGAGATATTGCACAGTGTCAAATACATTTAAAAAAAAACAACCTTAGTGTTGAGGGATCCATGCAGCCATATTCTGATTCTGTCCTCTGAGTTCAAGGTGTGTATCCTATAATTATACTGCTGCATAGGAAGATAGGATACATTGGAGGATGGTTGCGTTCATATCAGGGTTTTCCAGAACCAGTATTTATAATTTAATTTAGATTCCATGTGAGAAATATTTAAACCTTTCCTTTCTAACATGTTAATTTAAATATTCACATTTTATAGTGACTTTGGCTTGGAGATTAATTTATACTCCTTCAGTTTTTCATTTAAAGGAACAGTTTTTCATTTAAAGGAACCTAAACCTTAAGGTTTTTGGAATTAGCTAGTCCTTTTGTATTGAACAAGTGGTCTATTCTACTAAAATCACCGAAAATTTATCTTATATCTATTGTATCAAAGGCTGCATTACTTAATGCTAATAGTCAATAAATTTGATTCTGCCATTAAATTGACCAACTTTATGTTTTAACAATCTAGAAATGCTGCTACTTCAAATTTCTCAATTATAAGCCGAATCCCATAAAATCTAAAATATCACAGCAGATGTCTTTGGTATCTACATAACTGCATTCATCTCCTTCAATATTTAAAGATAAACAATGGCAATTTATTAAGCTTTTTTAAAGCATCATGTGTATTTATAGTCAGACAGATGCTGCTGTCTTCCTGTACTTCACATTAGGAGTTTATATCTTTTAAATTTTAAACATCTAATTTGTTTTGTTTTGAGTTTTCTTTCTCTCTCAAGCAGGAAACACAAAGGAACAGGGTCAGAGCAGTCCACACCGTGAAGGCATCTGATTTATTCATTAAGAATTATGATTTACATTCAGTGTCATTTCATCTTCCATTTCTCTCTGGTGCTGTATCAAGCACATGATCTGCACACCCCAAACCTGATGGAGCTGAGCTTGCTTGTGGGGTGGGGGTCAGCTGCATTAAGGGGAGACTGTATTTTATGTTGAAAGCTATACTAATGCTAGACAGTTTTGTAACACTTGTTTTGTTATGAACTTTGATGCTGTTCTTAGGTTCTCCTGTTTCTGTTTACATCATGAGTAGACAAAGTATTATGCATATTAGATGAACTATTTGTACATTTCCTGAAGTTGCTTTCTTATGGAAGTTTACACCATCAATTACTTGGGTCTATAATTATGGGAAGATCCCAAGAATAGTGTAGATCTTTGGACACATCCTCAGATCCCAATGTTATTACTCTGTCCTTCTGGCCCCAAATTGTTAGCAGTTCTTAGTTTCCTAAGGTAAAAGATATATTGCAAGGTATAAAGTGAACTATTCTGTAAGAGGCTATTTGCATATGAATGTTAACTTGTTTTTTTTATAGAGATATTTCATTTCACTTTACGAATCCATTTCATACTTGTTATCAGATCCCTCTCTGGGCGCATTGTTGGAGGTGTGTGGTGGTTCTTTACCCTGATCATAATCTCCTCCTACACGGCTAACTTAGCTGCCTTCCTGACCGTAGAGAGGATGGTGTCTCCCATCGAAAGTGCTGAGGATCTGTCTAAGCAAACAGAAATTGCTTATGGAACATTAGACTCTGGCTCAACTAAAGAGTTTTTCAGGGTAAGAGATTCTGGTTTTTAGTGTCTGTGTTGCTTGTTTGCTTTCTCTAAATTTAATCCCTATAAATAATCCTCTTTCTTCTTCCCATGGTCCATGAAAGGAACCAGCTGTCTCTGTTGCCTTTGATCTTAGTATGTTTCTATCTCAGATTGTTCTAATATCCAACTATTGCTATGCTTCCACACATTTTTAATGATAGTTCCTCAGAAGAAATAGTATTGTTATGCAATCTTAATTTTATAAAAATTAATAGACTTTTCTTGAGAACAAAATTGAAAGGAAATGCAGTTTAGGTTATTACTATTCTCTAAGGAAAGGGTACCACAGCTTGCTCTCATGTTATCTAAGCATGGTTACATCTATCAGGCATAATTCATCATGAAGAAAATCATACTTGTATCCTATATGATATTTCAAAATTAAGAAACAGATTAGAGTTTCAGCTGTAAACTCTGAATTCTCTGTGAATAACTTTCTAGAAGAGGTATTCAACTTTGTAACATTTATAATAGTTAACACAATTACAATATGTCTGTTAGATGTAGAGTAACTTTTTTCTTTTAATTCATCATAGAACAAGGTTTGAGGCTAGAATAAGTTTCTTTCATGTTTTGGTTCTATTTGCAAAAGAAACCATTCTATTAACATATTTTCACACAGCCGTTGTTTATAAGGAAGCCTACAAATGTGACATAATATGGTTGGATAGTTAGCCAATGTCTTTGAACATATCTCGGTGTGTGACGAAGATGGTGTCCAATTTGATTCAAGATTATGGCAAGGACCTTCAGCATGGCAAATGTCAAAGCAATAGATTATAACTTTTATACTCTCACCCTGAATTTTCTGAGGTCTCTATTCCAGATAGTTTCAGCTGAGCTCAAGTATGATGGGAAGAAATGTGCTTGCAGGCAGGCTGTACCTACTGTGCACCGTAACCTGGATGTGTGGAAAATGAAGGGCAGTGATTTTATTACCACCTCAGTTAGTGCAAAATAAGTTCTATCAGGAACTTCTCTTTTGTCATAGATCTAAGTATAAAAGTTGTGACACAGATTGTTATTTACTACAATTTAGCATCATTTTTGAACATATATATGAGTATGGATCCTTTTGTTATAGCATTTCTCTGGCTTGGCTATAACAAGAGTTTTATCAGACCGTACCAGAAGACTGTACAGTTACTAGCTAAAAATAGAGGTTTAAGAGTTGTAGTCATTCTTACTCAGGATTTGGAAAACTTTCGTGGTTGGGTCACTGCTTTGGGAAAGGATTAAAAATGTTATTATGGGACTCAGGTTAGTTCTTATGATTATAGAGTTATAAAATGAGGGCTCCCATGTACTTGGTTTCTTCTTATCTGGGCATTTCTGTCACTTCTTTTCCACCATGTTTTGACACCGATGACATATGTCTCTATAGGCAAGTCAGATGTTGCTGGTAATTCACAGATATTTTTACCTCCAAAACACTGACCAAACAAGCCTTTAAATAGAAAATTCCTATTGTTAGTATATTGTTGCTATACTAACATCTCTCTGATGAACACATGTGAACAATAGTTTTTGTTTGATTTCTATGCAGTTTTAAACCAATGGCCAGATAATTTGTGAGAACTTGTTATATATAATGGGAACTAAAAGGGGTTCTTTACTGTTTTGTCTTGTACACCCAGGCGTTTGCTTCTGAGTATCTATGTTCTGTTCTTGACAATTGCAGTCTGAGTTTTGATGGAGACAGTTACAGTCTGAGGGTTGATGGAGACAGCTGCAGTCTGAGGTGTTATGGATACAGCTGCAGTCTGAGGTTTGATGGAGATGGAGACAATTGCAGTCTGAGGTTTGGTCGAGACAGTTACAGTCTGAAGTTTGGTGGAGACAGTTTACAGTCTGAGGTTTGGTAGAGACAGTTGTAGTCTGAGGTTTGGTGGAGACAGTTGCCGGCTGAGGTTTGGTAGAGACAGTTGCAGACTGAGGTTTGGTGGAGACAGATGGAGTCTAAAGATGCAGTCTGAGGACAGAATCCCCCCTTTGGCCTGAGCATTGGTAGTGGTAAAAGAACTCTCTAGTGGCTGGCCTCTCTGCTTCTCTGATCTTCAGCATTAACCCCTATACCTGACTCTGGGTTTTTATTATTAAGGCCAATTAAAATTTTTGCTACACACGACCCTATCCACATTTGATTATATGAAGTTAAAGCATCAGTTGTGGTTGAAATAAGGTCCTTGCTGTGTCTTTTATGGCAGCTCCAGAAGGAACGTGAAAGAGCCTTGGCTGGATCTCAGTGCACACAGCATATATGAGCTCTTAGTGAGAGAAAGAAACTGTGTGGTGGACTATTTATGTGCTGCTACTTACTGTGTTCCTGTCAGAAGAGGGATTTTAAGATAAATGTACGCCAACTAGAAAAACACCACTGCTTTCATTGAAATGCATGGCATGTTTGTGATTTGCAATGTATTATTCTCAAAGGCCCATCTCTCCAAGTTAGATTAAATCAACGTTTATGATTAGTTTTTGACACACTTGCCACTTGCATTAATAGTTGATAATGGGGTCGTACTGTAATACTAGAATGGTTTCCTTCTGTGTGTACTCCTGTGTTTTTTCCAAGATACTGTAAATCTTTAGCTGGAACCTTGGTTTATCATTCCTCCTCACATAGCTCAGTGTAAGGGAATTCAGTCCTAGATCCTCTTTAAGAAAGGAACTCCAACCTAATGAGTGTTATACTAAATGTAGTGAGCAAAACATACTTAATTTAGGCATCTTAAAGATAAAATATTTGTTCTGTCACCAATTTCCCAAGAACTCTCAGTCTATTATCTGAGTGTATTTGAAAATTTATCTTGCTGGAAATGAGAGCTGATGCAAAGGGAATGCTTGCTACCCATTTTGAGATTAATATTCCTCACACATTGGTTCTATGGTCTTCAACTGTCTTTTAGCTCCAGGTATTTTGAATTTTTATGTAAGGTACATTCTAGGCAGGCTGAAAGCTAGCCAATTTGATTGTCATGGTGGCCAGCTTTCTAGGAAGAGGGAATAGAGGAAGTAGGTTGAAGGTGTGCTCATGTGTTTTGTTTTTAGGCCACCTGATTTTTTACTACCTGACCGAAGACTCCATGAATGGTTCTAATATTATTGCATTTCCTAATAAGGCACAATTTCATTGTGTTGCTAGGCTTTCCTTTGTCAGTTATTTTAAAACTTGGAATTTTATTAATTCTACTAGAGCATCTATGAGTAACCACATCATTTTTCTGTTGTAACAATAGCAAGCTTTGAGTTCAGGTTTGGGGAAAACAATTTGAGAAGTAAAGACACTGTCCAAATCAAATTATAGCTATAAAAAATGAATAAGACTTAGAATGTTAGGAGATGAATGTTTGTTTCTAAAAACCAATTTGGATGTTTTACAAATGAATCTAATTTTAATCATCAGTTTCATTAAATAACTTTGTTAATGTAACCATAACTTACATTGGATTTCTAGCTTATAGTAATCTCTTTTGTACTACAGTGGTATTAGCTGTCTCAAAGCCTAGAGTACTTTCAGAGTTCTGGTAAATAAATTAATATTAAATTAAGTTACGTGAATATTACTTTACTGAAATTGGTGAGTCCTTATAGATTCCGAGTGTGGCTTGAGCTTGACATTTTCTAGTTTAAAATGTGTGTTTCTCCTCAATGCTAATCAATAAATTGACATCAATATTTGTTGCAAGAAAGGAAAAGTAGAATACAGTGTTGAAAAGTCTGAGAGATTTGGAGCTAGAAGTGGCCTCTATATCTACAGCTTTCTCTCTAAGGATTCTGTTACACTGCCATGACCTACCATAGGCTTGCTAATAGTACTTAATTAGAGTGCCACTGTAGTGTTCCTATAATTAGGAGGGAATTAGGATTTCAAATATAAACTACTATTTTTAGAGTTTCAATTTTGATCATTTCCCCTCATTAAAATAGGGCAGATCATAGTTCTTTAATTTTGTTTAGAAAATGATTTTTTACAAAACCTGAGTTTGCTACGTTCCCACAGCAAGTTAGAATCTAGAGAGGCGATGGCATTCTCTGTGAGCCCGTTACAGGGCTGTTGGTCCACAGAGGACAATGACTGACTTTCAGAAGGGAAGTGGGAGTTTCTTCCTGTGTGTTCTTAATCCTTCTCACTGTCATCAGTCCATTTCTTCCAGTTGTCACCTCTGGGAGGACAGGACACACCATGTACTCTCTGAACAAGTGTTACATGTTAGTGCTGTTAGTGTGAGGAAGTAAAACATTGCCAAATCCTTGTCAAAGCAAATGTTCTTCCTCTCTTTGGCAAGGAGTCTAATTACTCTCATTTGCAAATAGGACAATTGTTCTGATCTTGGTGCATTAAACTGCAGCGTTGTTACTCAACATCATAGATGTTTTGTATACTATAAAATGTATAAATGATAACAGTATAAACAGCTACATGGTATCAATGCAATTGTTCCTCGCTAGAAAGAGTTTGAGACTTTTCCTGCTTTCATACATGTGTACGTGTGTATGTCTGTGTGTATGTGTCTGTGAGTGTGCTCATTTTCACATATCAAGTCATGGTTACCAGAGAGTTACAATAACTGAGATTATCCTTAAGGGTGAAATGTTTTGTCATGAATGGCATTGAATACATATGTCCAGACTTGGGAAGTATATACCTTTAATCTCAGCTATTTGGGAAAGGGAAAGTGAAGAGTCTCACACATTTGAGGTCTACCTTGACTACAGAATGAATTCAAAACCAGCCCAGGACAGTTAGGTCTCCCTAACAGGCTTTTTAATAAAATAAAAATAAAATTTTTAATTTTAACAAAATTAAAAATGAAAGTGTGCAAGAAGGGTCACCCCTTAGGGGTGTTTTTGGAGCAGAAGCAGAACTCTTGCCTGGCACACACAAGGTCCTGATTAACAGCTCTGAGCCAATAAAGCGTGCAAGTATGATCATGAATGAAAGTGTTCTAGGTATTACAGGCTGGCTTACTTACAGGATGGGAAGTACTGTTTCAGTGATGTTAGAATCCTTGTGTTTGCTGATTGCCTGCAGCAAAGACACATTATAAATTCTTGATCCCCAATGACATGACACAGAGAACAGTGACTTCACTAGTTTGTAAACTCTCCTTTTTTCTATTAGTTTCGGTACTGCCAATGATTTCTCTGCTACAGTTACAAAGATGAACAGTGTCTGTAAGGCATAAATAAGTATCTGTTCATTTTAGCATAGCAGCCGTACATATATACAGCTTTCAAATGTTGCAGAAATTTAGAGTGGCTATATATATATATATATATACATATATATATGTAGGATGTTACACAAAAAGAGATCCTTATGGTCCTTCACACATGTTTAAATATGTAAATAGCATCTACGATTGTAGCCATTAAATAAATCCTGAACATGAATACATAGCAAAGAATAGTACAGTAAACATGGTGATAATATTCATATTTCTCTTCTTTCATGTTATATAGATTGCTTACATGCCTGCACCATTTTGTAGAGTAATAGAAACTTAAAAACCAGCGGCAGTTGAAGACATCTACAAATATCAAAATGAAATTACAGCAAAACTGTAGGCAGGCACAAGTATTTAATTAAAATTATCAAAATTAAGTACTTTAACCATGAAAGGGATTTCCATTTTGTATTTCAACATGGCTAACATATGGTAAAACTCAATCTAAAATATATGAAATTGTCTTTTCTGAACAGTTTAGGTGTGAAGTCATTATCCTGCATGATTTAATTCCAAATGAATTTTTTGATTGCTTAATTTTGGTTTTCTTTTCAAAAAATATTTATTTATTTATTTGTTATGTATACAATATTCTGTCTGTGTGTATGCCTGAAGGCCAGAAGAGGGCACCAGACCTCATTACAGATGGTTGTGAGCTACCACGTGGTTGCTGGGAATTGAACTCAGGACCTTTGGTAGAGCAGGCAGTGCTCTTAACCGCTGAGCCATCTCTCCAGCCCTTAATTTTGGTTTTCTGAAGCAGTCCATCCCAATCTGCCATTAAATTTCCAACCAGCAACTGTTTTTTGACTTCTGGTCACAGGCAGTCCATAACCAGAATAAGAATGAGTTAACACCTTCAGCTTCAAATACTTTTCTTTACCAGAGATTCATTATTGACATGACAAAAAGAGGGAGAAAGAAGGAAGGAAAGAAAGAATAATTTAGCTAAATAATTTAGGTGGAAGATTATGCTTAAGAATGAAACACCTTTGGTCATTTTGTCAGGAAGACTTAGATTGCTGTGGTTAGGACCTTGTCCCCAAATACATATAACCTTTTAAGTGAAAGTGGTAGGGTAATGCCAGTGGGAAAGGAAGAGCAGCTGCAGTCTAAGATAGTACATGCCTTATTCCTGGACGCTGTCTGAATTCACAGCTGTTTGTCTTTTTACATTTTTCCTGTGTTACAAATGTCTTTATGCATTTCCTTAAGGAACGGTATAGATGGCCCCGGTGAGAAACTACATGTCAAACAAGCACAAGGGCTTGAATTCTGATCTCTAGCACTCAGTGAAAAGCCAAGCATAGGGAAGGGTGCCTGTGATCCCAGAGTTGGAAGGAAGATACAGGGGGGCTCTGGAGCTCGCTTCCTAACTACTCTTAGAGACTCTGTGAGCTCCCAGTTCAGAGAGAGACCCTGTCTCATAAAATAAGCTAGAGACTGATAGAGGAAGACACCTGAGGTCAGTCTCTGACCCGCACATGTGTAGTTTTCCAGTGTGCTATAGCACAACTGCACAAATGTGCACACATAACCACCAGACTAAATCCACTTTGTCTTTTTTAAAAAAAAAAATCAAAAGTTCTTAAGAATTTTTTTTTCTACTTTGGAAACTGCAGAATACTGAGGCAGTGTGGTGATATTTTGTTTGTGTTTTAACAAATAAACCTTACCTGAAGTTTAGAGTGAGGAGCTAGCCACACTTGTTAGCCAAAGACTTAGCAGCTGGTCTCATTAACTTCAGCTGGTCTCATTAACTTGAGCCATCAGAAAGTCTGTGCACTGGGGAAGTCTGTACAGCTGATACTTCTTCATCTCAATTCTAGACCCACAAGCTCTCTGAGGTCAACTGAGTCATTTTTTTATTTATTTTTATAACATTTTTTCTTTGTAATTTTTTGAGACTATAATACAATCACATCATGTTCCCTCCCCTTTTCTCTCTCCAAGCCCTTCTGTTCATGCTCCTCTCCTCTGCCCTCTTTCAAATTGATGAGTTGACATCACTTCTGTCGATTTTAGTTTATAATGTGAAAATTCCATGACATAAAATAGTAAGAATGTTCAAAATGTCATGACTGTTAAAATAGTTTATTATTTCAATTTTGGATCCTATGTCTTGTATTCATGAATTATAATAACAAAATGGAGTATTCAATGTCACCTTACTAAAGATGATTAAGGTGATTTATGAGAACTGTGCAAAAAATATGTAAAATTGTTTGATCTTTCAGTCCATATGCAGCTGGTTTTAGCTTTGTGCAGAAAATCTTAAATGTTTCCTTTGAACACTGCCTTTGTTTTAAAGTCAACTAATTTTTATGATACGTATTCATTCAATAATACTATTTCCTTCTTTCTTATCCATCATTGAAAATAATAGCTTAATCTTGAAGTGAAGACTACTCTAATGCTCCATATTCAAATAAAAATTACTGTTTATTTAAGAAATACTATAAATGGCCAATGGATACGTCCTTAAAATGTTAATGTTCTAGAAATAGATCAGTTTGTGCCTGTATTTACCATGGTTCACGATACTAGAGGAATAGTAAATAGTAGAGGAACAAAACTAATAGAATTAAAATATAATAAAATGCAATGAATTAGACTGTCTTATGTGCTATAGTCTTGCTGTTTCACACTGAAGTGGCTAAGACTCCAGGGGATCCTCAGCCCACAAAACTAGATGTAGCAGTAGTCCCACCCTGACTTTAAAAGCTTAGAAGATTGCTGGGGAGTCATCCATCTTCAGTCAATATTTGAAGCCCAAAGATGCTAAACTCGGATATCAGCAACAGAATACAGTATCAGGAAAAGCTGCCTCCCAGAGGAGACATGAGGACAGATGAACTCACCTGCCAGACATGGAAACAATGAGACAAAAAAGAAAACATTTTCCTTTCACCTAGTGGTGTTTTCAATGGTATGGCTATATTCGCTTGTTGATTTGAATACTTCTCCACTTGGTAGACCTATCTGGAAAAGATTAGGGGGTGTAACCTTGTTAGAGCAGGTGTGTCACTGGGGTAGGGTTGGGGGTTTCCAAAGCCCATACTGTTCCCAGTTTGCTCTCTCTGCCTTCTGCTTCCCAATCAAGATTCAAGTTCAGTTACTGCTCAAGTGCCATACTTCATTGATATG